>NC_143255.1:23965000-25215000 GCF_984573655.1 Nuphar pumila | reverse complement strand
AATGGTCTTTGGCAGATTGCATCTTTCTATAAATTTTTTGTTGTATAAACTACTAAGTCTCAATATGAATATTTCTAAGTGATGTATTAAATAGGTAAATACACTCATATCATTTTTAAAATAATCAACATATGATCAGAACAAACAAACACACCTAAAACATGTAATATACTTATTTTATTGACCAACAAAGTTTCTTCATAAAATAATAGCACTTCACTATATTTTGACTTCGTTGGAACAACCTTTTCAGTCTCACCTATCACAATTATGTTGGAGTTGGGGTTCTAGAGAGAGAAGGATTGGGGTTATCGCTTTTTCTATATACAAATGAGAAGAAAAAAATGTAAACAGACATTTGTATGAGACAAAAATTCATAAAAAAAAAGTCGCAATACATGTGCGATGAGAATAATAAATTTCATAAGGTATGAACTTTTACAACACTTAAATGAATTTTTGCAATGTGTCTTGCGATACTCATCCACAATTTCACAATTATCAGACTTCCTCAACTTTTATGATTTTCATATGTGATCACGCAAAACTCATCACGAGTTTTACAAATTGTTTAAAATTTTGTAATCTTTTTTGAAATATCGCAACCTTCGATGTGATTTTATTGACAATTTTTGTGGGTGTATCATTTTAGCGTCATGATACGCAAAAAATAATAATTTGTATTTGCAAAGAGTAAAAGTGCTAAAAAAAATTAAGAACATGTGGTATTGTCCATTAGTCAGATTTGATAAATTGTGGTGCATTTTTTAAGACATCATTTTTGTCATATAGTACAATTATTTTTTATTTTTTTTACATAAGGATACTCTCAAACCGGCATCAAGTCAGCATGTAGCGCTAAAAATTCATACCAAACCATGGTTAAAAGCCCTCTCTCTCTCTATATATATATATATACATATCCATTAAAGTAATTGCTATTTCATTATAAAAACATAAGTTGTATTGGAGAATCAAATTTCATTGCAAACAAATAATTTTTTTGAGAAAATTGCAAATAATACTTAAAAACCAAATGAGAGACCATATAATTTTTTATAACAATTAAAGTAGAACCACATGTTTATTCATCCTAAATAGAACCAAGGGTGTATAGATTTTTTATTTATTTGCACATGAAAACAAATACACGCTGCCTTTGTTCTTGCCTAGGCCCCATGTCTTAGCAGACAAAAACACATGCCCATCACTCATGCATCATTATTGGCTTGGTAGGGCCTAAATGCGTTTAGAGAGCACATGAAAATGCAATCTTTAAGTGGTCCATTGTCTGCTTTATACATTGTCACTTTCACGTATAGCATTCATATGATTCTTTTAAAGTTGACGGGTGATAGTCTTGTTATTGTTAAAAGGGGACCTCATACGCTTTTAGACCGTTGAAACATGGAAATTAGGTTAAAGTTAGAGGCTTTTACAATCAATATGTAAAATAAAGAGACTAAGGGAGATTTGAATTATAAATTTTTAATATTTAGATGCGTTTTTTTTAAAACTCTAAAAATTAATGGCTCACCAGTTGTAACTGCATACGTGGTAAAACCTTCTTAAAGCATATTTCTTGCTAAATAAATTATAAAGAACAAATATATGAGATTCGATCAATAAGATGCTCAAACACTAAAGAAGAGCCGATAAGTTTTATCGTTGTTGGTCATAGATTTTGAACTTTTCTTTTGGTTGGTCCCTTACATACAATAATAATAATAATAATAATGGTTATATGCTAAATAAAACGAGCTAAATGAGTTTTCAGATTTTTTTGTTTTATTTTTAAATTCTAATTGTACAAAAGTGATATATGTACTTAAGTATTCCATTCCGACACGTGGGTATATATATATATATATATATATATATATATATATATATATATATATATATATATATATATATATATATATATATATATATATATATTATAATATGAAGAAAAATGATCTCATTCACCAAGTTGGTTATTGTAAAAAGTTAGTTCTCCTTATCCACTACTAAGCACGTGACAAAGTACTCGATTAGGAACTTGTAACGTCCCATCAACGTAGAAATATCATGAATTGCCATTACTAGATGAGCAGAGCCTGCGTGGGTGATATTCAACCAGATTCCATGTCACAAAGCTGTCATCATTTTACCAATGGTCAGCTGCTGCACGTCACGTTGCAAGTTTGAATCCCAATGATGTGGGGGTCTACCTAACCTCAGCTTGCCTTTAAAAAAAAAAACTGTCTTCATTTTGAGCTTAGCCTTCGTATTATTTTTCTATTTCTTGGATTATTTGCTGCATTGTCCCTTTATAATCTGATGGGTTTCATTAAAGTGAGAGGCTGATGATGCCATGAAATTAAAGTCTTACTTGGCAAAAGGGATGCGAACAAAAGAGAAAGAGAAATAATTAGTCATGCCTCCTTTCTTTTTTTTTATATTCGTGTATGTTTCATACAGTTTTCTTTCATTAATTAATTAACAAGGCAAAAACCATAGGGCCTCATGTTTCATGCCCTCCCAAAAGGGTGGCTGACCAAACTGTAGGCTGTAGGGCCATCCCACCCCCACCTACCATTCAAGATCTCAAAACTGGCCTAGAAAGCCTATGGGACAATGATATTCTTTTTCAAAAAAATTAGGCCATTCTGTTACACTTGCAGGTAAGGTTGGGAAACAAGCAGGACCATTAATATAGACTCTGCAGACTGAACATGAGAACAAAAAGGTGTCAGGTAATAGCCACCAATATATTTTAGATATGTTTTATATCATATAATAGTGCAAAATAAATGACCAAAGTATAAAATCTTGTTGCTTCTGTTAGTTTGTTTGTAAACAAGCCTACTAGGGCTCACTGTAAGCCTAAACTTGGCTTGGCTGGCCACAAAAATCAGCCAAGCTTGAAGACGCGCTCGAATTGCTTATCAGCCCTACTTGCATGGTTTGGTTAGGGATGGCAGTGGACAGGGGAAATGGGCCAGCCCCGCTCTGCCCTGCCTCGCCCTGTTTGGATAGGGGATGGACATACATTTTCTCCCACCCCACCCCTTGCCCATCCCGATCTCTGTCTTGCTCCACCTTGTTCCCAGTCCTTCTTTAAGGATGATAGTGGAACGAGGAGAAACGAGGCCCTTGACGAGTTGTGGAGCCTGATTTATAGTTTTTGCCCTTGCAACAAGAGAGTTCGAAGTTCTCTCGGTGTGGGTCCCATTGCATGTTCAGCGAGAGGGGGTTAGGGGCGGAGGGGGGGGGGGGGGGGGCTGGCGGTCTTAGGGGGAGAAGCTGCCCCCAAAGCATTTTTTTCTTCGGCTTAAGTTTGAGACTCGGTTTCTTATGGATCATACTGACTTGTTTAGGTTTAGGACTGTCGCCCTTGCCTTGTATAAATTCTTTCTTTTCTTTCTCTTTTGTATCTATTGGAAAAGAGCCATGGTTTTTTACTCTCTTTCGAATTTGAGAGAAGATTTTTTACGTAAATCTATGTGTTCTTGATGTGTTTTGTTTGATCGTTCTTGTTTATTGTTTTCTTCGATTGTTTTTTGCTCGCGGTTTTCCTAACAGCTTTGCCCCTCCTCGTTCTGTTTAAATCGAAGATGAAGGACATGAAAGGAGAATGAAGGTTAAAGTTAAAACCCGTGGGAGGATGAAAACGAGGACATGGACACCTATCTAATTATGTAAATAATAATAGTTATCAAGTTTCCATGCAATTAGCTACTAAAAATATAATTAGGTAACTCAGTTTCATCAGCTTGTCCTGGTTGCCTGTGGACCGACCCAAGCCCGGACCATGTATATAACGGGTTAAGTTTCGATCAGATAGTTAATGGGTCACGGCCTAAAACCTCGACCCAAACCCAGCCCATTGCCCACTCCTACCCTTATGTCAATATATAATAGTAAAGGCAGGCTATTGTTTGGCAGTTTCCAAGAAAACAGAGGTCCTCAAAACGTGAGGCCCATTTTTGGAATTAGGGGCGAAAGATTGATTTATTTTTTAAGGCATTAATTTTAAACATAGGACATATGTACCAGATAAATGACAAAACCAAAAGTTGGTTCAGTCATTGATAATTGTGTAGAAAGTACCGTCTCATAAACCAAGAAAGGTTTTGGGGCCGCAGAGTACTTTCCGTCCCTGACATTGATGTCCTAGTGTTTGTTTGAATTCGAGATTTATTTATTTTTTCTAAGGTCAAAAATATCCTTCAGCAGTGGCGTATACTCCTATAAAATTTCACAAATTGGCGTTATTGAAACAATGCATTGCAACAGGCCAACACCACACTTCAGCACCTTTCACTGGTAGGGGTGTCAACGGGCCTGGTTTACCCGGACCCTACCTGAACCAAACGCTATAAGGTCTGGGTATGGTGATAAATAAGAAGATCCGATTAAGACCCAGGTCCGGACTCAAAGGTCTGATTAATACATGCACCTGGGTACAGTTTGTGAAATTTTATACCAGACCCAGACCCGACCCGAATTCTGATTAAGACCCACAATTTTCAATGTAAAAATGATAAAAATATGATATTACTAGGTACGGTTCAGGTTTGGTTCATGTAGTTTGTATCAGGTCTGGGTATGGTTTTTCTTATAGTGGACCCGATTAGACCCAGGTCTGGACTCGATACCAGGTAGTAAAATACTCGGGTAGGGTCAGATACTCGGCAAAAAAAAAATCAGGTCAGGTAGGGTACCCGCCAAAAATAATAACTCAATCCTGGCCCGCATATTGCTTGGGTCGGGTTCGGGTCAGCATTTTTATGCCCATACTCTAGAATTCAGGTTCAGATTGGGTCGGGTACCCTGTACAAACCCAACCTGTTGGCAGCCCTAGTTAGAGGGAGACACCATTTTTGACTCCTTGTCTAGTGACACAAAACAACACGAAGACACGACACATGACATGCTTATATAACGTATATGGACAGCATGTCATTACTTTTAATAAAATTTAATATTTTAATAATAATTTCAACAATAAGTATATTTTTATGTATTAAAACATCGAAACATTAATCAATTAAATGATACAAAACTGTGTCCTTGTGTCTTATTTAAAAAAAAAAAAAAACTGTAACTTGTGTCCGTCGAGTTACGGTTCATGTCCGTGTCTTTGTGAGATAGGTTCAAGGATAAGAACCATTAGCCACTCCAACTCCAACCGAATAGTGGTCAACTTTAGCCAGGTCAGTGGAATGGGTCAATAGTGCTAATGGAAATTAACTACAAGTACTATTTCACCTATAAATAGGACCCCATTGTGTGATATTGTCCCTACCGGACTGAAAAACGGTTGAAACACTAATTTAGTTGAACCTAGGCGTTTCTATAGTCAAATCCAAACCTGTACCTGTAGCTTAGGGGGCGTTTGATTCGGATGCACTGTCCACGGCAGTGCACCCATGCAAATGCACAATGCACGGCCGGGTGGGACAGATGTCCTTTCCGAGTTTTCATGTCATGTGTTGTTCAGCCCTCCCCGTGGAACAGGAAGGACAGGACAGCATGGACACCTGTTGAACAAAAAAAGCATGCACCATCCATGCGTCTTGGACTGTCTGCAGACAGGACAAGACAGGATACATCATAATTGTCCTCCCTTGTCCGTGAACCAAACGCCTCCTTAAGGTCGTATATGAATCCAAGGCCAAAAGAGGTCATGCTTGGGGGTGTCAAGGGATTGGGTATGACTGGATCCTAACTTATACTTGATGGATCTAGTAGTATCAGGGTTTTGTAACAAAGGAAGGGGTCTTTTTAACTATCCAAGTTAGACATGTGAGGTCTGGTTAGCAAAAGGAGCTACGCATGGTTTTATGAAATTTTATACCACTTGGACCTGGGTCCCGAATCCCGATTAAGACTCGCAAATTTTCAATGTAAAAATATAAAAAAAATTATTTTATCGAGTACAGACCGACTCTTGTTCATGTAATTCTTATCGTACTTGGAAATGGTTTTTCTTATGGTAGATCTAATTAGACCCAAGTTTTTCCATATTACCAGAACTAGACAGACCCGGGTCCACATCCACTCAATTGTGGCAGAGGTCTGGCCCGTTGATGCTCATACTTCTACCGTGGACCCCACCAATATGTATTTCCTGGAGTTCTCAAGTATCTTTGCATCTTAGGCTGCAGTGGAGGGTACTAATACCAGGCTCAAACATTTGTATATTTGATTTGTAATCTCATGCAACGAATCTCATTTGCACAGCTAACCAAACATGTGATTTGGAATCTCACTAATCTAATTTTCACAGCTAATCAAACATGTGATTTGGAATCTCATGCAAATGAGAAACGTTGAAGTGAATCTCATGTGATTCTCAATCACATGGTGGAATATATGATTTCAAATCACATTTGATTTCAATTCCGAAAAAATAGCACATTTTCATGTTATGTTTTGTGAAAATTTGAAAGACTATTTTTAGCATGAAAGACGTCTAATTTAAATATCTAAATGGGATTATGAGCATAAATGTGTTTTTTTGCAAGTTAAGAGCCCAAATTTCTCAATGACTTGAGTTTCTTCTGATCCCTAAAGATGTTTAGTACTAAAGTCAACTAAAATTTCAAAATAATAAAAATTCATGTGATTCATCGAACTGTCTCCTGCAATTTTTAAGCACAGTGACAAACGTTTAAAACTACAAAAATTGAAGCAGACCAATTCTCGTGAGAAATTGAAAGACGTCTTGCATTTTTATTGGCAAAATAAATAATTTTAAAAGTAACAATATTTTGTTAGAACAAATAAAAATAAAACTATGTATATGTAGGATTCTTTTAGGTCCCTATGCCAGATATGGTGAAGGGTAGTCGGATGATGAGGCATGTGCACTAAAAAGAGGGACTGAACCTCCAACCTCATCACGCCACAAACTCTACCTGATTGAGCTATTCTAGCCAATCTCTAAATGTGAGATTCTTCGCAATCCTCCAAAAGAGCTCATAACCAAGGTCTTCCCTGTATAAACAACCATGAATGATTGGATTAATATCGCTACCGACTTAGAGATAGTGCCCTATTAAACCCAATAATAAATCCCATGTCATGCATTCAACTATTAAATCGGGATGAATATTCACATTAATCTCACTTAATGAACCTATTTACAATTCACAATGAGCCAACCATACAATGGTTCTTGGGGTTCCTCTTATGAGACCCTATGGCTATATCTGGATATGGTACCAAGATCCAACCGTATAAACAAATTCATACACTTTTTACAAAAAAAAAATGATTGATAAAAATATAAATGTTAAGATAGAATCATGGTATCTACCTTTTAACAAAAATATCGTGATATTTTGTTGTTTAAAACAGTGAACAAAAATATTGCATTTTTTTAAAATAGTGTGGATATTTATCACATTGCTTTTAAGAACTTTAATGATGGTTAGGCATAGTGAAACATTATCTTATGGAGTCTAATTTCTTAACAGACAGTTAGCTAGAGAATATAAAATAAATTCGCAAGGGCTCTACACACCAAAAAGGATCCAATCCTTTGACACAGGATGGGTTCCATTTTATGTTGATCCTAGCATAAGCTGGAGAATTTGGACGGCTAGCGTTAGTCCACATCCAGGGAAAAATGTGGACCAATCTTACCCATTGATTGGACAGTTAGTATTGAATGTAGAATGCTATGTCAAAGGACTGGATCCGTACTCTCCTTGCACCTGGCTTGGAGGTTTTGCATATAATGGCAAAGTTTAGAACGGGAAAATGATGGCAGCCAAATCTTATGAGAGGTTATATTTTTTGTTTTTCTCACCTTTTTATATGCAAAAAATAAATTAATTAAGAAATTAGAAACAAAAATGTGTAAAAAAGAACAATGGACCTTGAGCGCAAAAAATAAATTAATTAAGAAATTGGATATAACCTCTCTTTGTAACGCCCCAAAAATCTAGGACTTGTAACTTTTAGAATAGTTTAGAAAGCTTTGAAATCATACGATTATCAGAGTTTAAATAGTACTTCAACAGAAAATGATATTTTTAAAACCACAAGTCAATGGACCTTGAGCGCATTACAGCGTAAACTTTCCTTTATAGAATTTCGCACAACTATTGAAATCAAATGGTTTCGAAATGCAGTTTCAATAATTGCGAATTTGTTCATGGGATTTTACAACTCATTATATTTGTTGAAACCAAAAAGAAGTTTACTAAAACAGTTTTAGTAACTCAAGGTTAAATTAAAAGAGAATTTTTGAAATATAATTCATACCAAATTTACCAACATGTACTCAGGAGTGAAACGTCTGAGAAAGAGCTCTATCTTGATCTCATCACGTCATCGTGCCATTGCAGACTGTATTACCTATCCATCACCTGCCCATAAAATGGGTCAGTTTCACTAAAAACTGATAGGTGCACAAACAGGATAATATAAAACATAATTAAGCAGAATAATTTAATATGCCAAGTAGACAGACAATTAAATAACAATTTGCTTTCAATAGAGTCATGGAGCAAACTATCATGAGCACAATGCTAAAATTATTACAAGCATTTTACTGGCACAAGTAGGGTAACTATTACAAGCAAAAAATTGCATAAAAAATTCAACTAGCAAAATACAATGCTGCATCAACCACAGATACAATTCCATAAGTATTGAACCCGTTGCACACTATAACCTTTATACGTGCATAACTCAACAAATTGTGTGATCGAATTTAAATTATTTTTTGATATTAACTGGTCAAGTGGGTACGCACAAGGCACGACTCTAGAAACAACCTAAACTGATCCAGGGGTTTATTATGCTATGTATTTTATGATAACTCAGATAGCTGACTGTGTTCGCACCTAAGGGGATGGTCGGTGACCAAGAGAGAAATTTTCAAAGCTACATAAACAATTAATGCATCCTGAACATGAAGGGCTATCACCTAGGATAATTATGGTAGTCCTCTTCCCCAAACTCTGATGACTGGGGAAGCCGAGTCTTTTGCTCGTAACTACCATTAATGGCCTGTCAATCAGAAATTTTGTATATTTCTGTCTTCTCTCCTGATGGGAGTCAGCGGTTCGAATGAGTACATCAGAGGTAGTTAATTGAAGACCCATTCTACATACTCTGGTCTTTTGACCCAACTCGAGCATCTTGCTGGTGAAAGCAGAAATCATCACTTATTTATGTGATCTCAGCATTTTGTTATTTTCACTGATCGAGGTTGCCACAAAATACTCATCCAATCATCGCAATGTAAGAAGATGTATTTATCAAAAAGTACGGATGTACTTGTCAAAAGTACAACTACGATGAAAGGGATATGGTTATATCAAAGAAACCCCAACATATATTATATGCAAAAGAAGTAACACAACACAATTTGGCAAGATAAGTCTTGAATTCATTTCAACAATATTTTGCATATTTCATGATACAAGGTTGTCTCGGATCTCTCATCCGATCAACAAAGTACTTAACATGTCATGCATGTCTAAAAGTATGCTACACCAAAAAGGGGTGTGTGTAAGCTTCTCAAAAGAAACACCCAACACACAACTTCATAATGATTCAAAGAATATAGGAGTGCTCATTTGGCATGATTCATTCTTAAAACCCACAATGCTACATTAAGTCATTCACACAAGACACATAACTATCAATCTTGCATCCAAAATTTATCTTAGTATCGACATGATTCGCACGACACACGACACTAGGTTTAATAAATTAAGAATGGGTCCTTTAACAGAACCCCACTCACTCATAGGCTCATGCTCCTAATCGGGGTTATTCAAATTGGGTTGCAACTCGAATCGGGGTTATAAAATATTTCTCCCAAGTGTGTGGACTTCGGAGGGCCGAAATGTGACTTCGCAATCCGGCAATACTGAAAACTTAACT
The DNA here is from genome assembly GCF_984573655.1 of Nuphar pumila. Taxonomy (NCBI): domain Eukaryota; kingdom Viridiplantae; phylum Streptophyta; class Magnoliopsida; order Nymphaeales; family Nymphaeaceae; genus Nuphar; species Nuphar pumila. The sequence continues at coordinate 25,205,103 of NC_143255.1, read as the reverse complement.
TTGCAAAAGTGGTACATTTTAAAGAGCACTGGGTTCGCAGAAGGAAACTCGTTTTTAAAGAACTGCAATGCACAAGCACAACTTCTAGTGTTTTGAAAACAAGTAAAATCAGGATAGGCATAAGACTACATTTATGTAAGTACATATTTACCATAAATGTGAGCATATGTAGGTTATAACATGACAACAAGCAACTCTCGACTTGCGATGCCGCACATCAAGGGAAAAACACATAAGTAATACACGAGGTACCAAAACCATACCTTGGCCACTTAGATAGGCAAACACATAAGGTCATAAGTAATACATGAGACACGAAGTTGTACCTCACTCAAAGGAATTGTGCAGACAAAAATGTATGCAAGCAAACAAGGGCATATGTATTTCAAGAAGTACGAAACCACACTTCAAACTCATAAACAACTACACGAAATAATAATCGAAGAATGAAATTGTACATCGACCCATGAGCATGCAAACAAGAAAATACACAATGCAGAAGCAATATAAGTCTAAGCATGGGCATCATAATTATTTTACCTTAGTTATGTTCATCTATTGCCCTTTGTGTGACTTTACCCTACCTCATGAGGTTGCGTCGCTGCGAGCATTTGAGAGTGTAGGCGATGCGGAGCTCGAGTCACGGGGCACGGGTGGAAATCCGTCGCGAAATATGCAGGAAACCCAATGTTAGTATGAAAGTGACCAAAGAAGAAGCAAGGAGCAGAAGTGTTTCCCTGCCCGCCGACCGTCCGCCTTGCGCGAATAAGAGAAAGTGCCAGAGCACCCCTCTGCTAAAACAGAAAAAGATGGGAGGGAGATCGGCCCCTGCTAGGAAAACTAATAAGAGGCAGGGGTGGAGCCCTCTGTCAAGCAACAGAGGAATAGAAGGGGAGCCTCGCCCCCTACCGCGAGCCTAAATGAAACAACGACAGACCCTTCCGTCGAAAATGAACAAGGGCAGGAGAGGAGGCCAGACTCGACTCTGAGGCCAAGCATGTCCTTGGTCTTCAAGGAGGCTACGAGGAGTGGTGGGCTCGGCTGCCAGGCTGAGCCAGACACTGGGTTGTAGGGTACCCAAATCAGGGAGGGAGGCAGAAGAGGGAGACAGAGAGGGGCAGGGCATCACCTCTGCCAACCAAGCCAAAGGCGACAGGGGCCTTGTCTCTGTCTGTCAGTGAAAGACACAAAGGGTAGGGGCGAAGCCTCTGCCAAGAAGGTAAAGGTGGCAGAGGCTTGGCCCCTGCCGGTCTGCCGAAAAGAGGCGACATGGCCATCACCATGTCGGCCTGTCAGAGGAACCGAAGGTAGCAGAGGCTCGACCCCTGCTGACCTATCAAAAGAAGGCCCAGGCGACAGGGGTTCGGCCCCTGCCAGCCTGTCGGAGGGTGAGCGAAAAAGAAATCAGCAGGGGCAAATCCCCTGCCAGACCAAGGGAAGGCACGGCATCGCTCTGCTTGCCAGAAATCTCAAGCGACAGTGGCGGCGCGTCAAAAACGCAGAGGAGAGAGGGCGTGCGAGAAGGGGGGGGGGGTGAGAAAGTCAAGGCAGAGGGGCAACAACATTGGTCGGTCGCGATGTTGGGGCTCCGGTGAGCTGCGCAGGACCGAGGGTGAGAACCCAAAGAAAAAGAGCAACGGTCAGGGAGGGTGCAAGGAGATCGGCGATGCTGTCATCAAATATATCCAGAGAGAGGAGCAAAATGAGGGAATGAGAGAGAGAGAGAGAGAGATCAAGTTACCTGAGGGGGATGGCACGGTTGTCGGCAATGGCTTGCCAGAGGGGAGCTCGCAAGGAGAGGAGCGAGGCGGCATAGGGGAAACTATCGACATCTAGCTTCGGCAGATTGACAAGAGAAGAGGGAGCGAGGGGAGGTGTCAGTCGGGGTTGCCGGCGAGGCTGTTGCCCGTAGGGAACAAGAAGGGGTGTGGTGCATCGATCCTCCCCTCCGGCAATGCTCTTAAAGAGCTCAGGAATCTATATATATATATATATATATATATCCCAGCCTCCCTCCCATTTATATCACCTGGAGTTCTCTTTTCTAATCTCCTCTCTCCCATGAGCTCAAGCCCACTTCCTCTCTTTTCCTCTCATTCTAGTGAGTTGGTTCACTTGTATATTGAAAATATATTTTTAAAAAATAAATTAAATAAGAATCCTCCTTAAAATGGCTCAACTTAAAAATGATTCTGTTTGATTTGATTTAGATCAATTTTATTATTTTTTCTAAAACTAGCTTACTAACATATTTTAATGTGCATTTGGTCCACTTACATTGAAAGTTTTCAACATCACTCTTGGTTTGATGAGTTAGTTCCTGAGACAACTTAATGTCTACCAACTCTGTAACGCCTTGAAAGTCTAGAAATAGTTTTTTTCTAAATCTTTTCAAAACACAGTGGAAGTCTTTGTTTTTTTAGAATTAAACATGTGTCAACCTTGGGCACACCACCATTTTTAAGTAAAAATCATTGATTCATTTAAAGTCACAAAAATAATTTCATTCATTTCATTGAATGAAATATCAGAGTTTCATAACAAAAAATAACAGTACTCTCAAATGTAGTTCAGTTCATTCCAAAAAAATCATGAGTCCCGTGTACTGCATTATTCGTCCACCTACTCCTATGAGCTTGAAAAAAAATAATTTAAAGAGGCATAAGACAACTTAATACTCAGTATAATTCTACATACCCTTACCCGGTCTTTAGTATGCAACATACGTAAAGCAAATAAGAATTATTATTTAATAGGTGATCATTTATATAACATTACAATGTAACATATAATTTAAGCATAACAATTATGCATATGACATGACTTACTTGTATGACATACAATAATTTGTATCTTTTTATTTAAATTTCTTTTGAATTACTTGACATGCTTGCAATCATCACAAATTAAGTGATCATCCTGATTTAAATCCCGAGACACCACTTCTCAAGATACTTTGAGCTCTCAAGCCTCCTACGGGTATTCATTCAAACATATTCTCTAAACCCCTAGAGGAATAGTAAGACACTGGTGATAGAATCCAAGATTCTTCATCAATACATCTCTCTCCTTAGGACCCAGAGTTTGGGACACTTCGTCCATCTCCCTGTAGTTATTGTATTGTACTAGTAGTCGTACAAGCACAACTTCACCTCTACTTTGAGTATTATAGTCCATTGTTCTCTAAGCCTCTGTGGAGGAGGATGAGTTCACATTTGACCCGTGACCGAACTGCCGAAGCATATTCATGTCAACACATATCCCACGGGATTAGTGTAGGCACTTGTTCACACTTAACAAGCTAGCTTGCTCACATTTGATGATCAATGTTACCCCATCTTTCAGGGTGTGACTATCATCCCATCTTTCAAGGAGTGACAGTTTTTAGTGTAACTTATAATTAACTTTTGAAGAATATTTTCTTCCAATGCACGTTATTTCTCAAAGTAAATATAACATGTCACAATTCAAATCATATTAGCAAGTTACACTTGAGTCAATACCCATAAAACTTATGTTATTCATCTCATATCATCATACATCATATCATATTTGTCATACTTGCAAAATTTAAAACATGAATAACAAATTTTTTAACATACGAAGCGAGCATTCACATGAAAAGCATCCAACACATTATAACATGGATTTACTCAATTCTTTTCCAAGCATGTCCTTGAATACATTTTAGGACTATAAGTTTGCATATTTAACTCAACTATAACATTTCATGCATATGCCATATATATATATATATATATATGATTTTTATTCATTCATGCATATATATACCATAATTATAAATATGCATCATTCATCATTCATCATTCATGTACATGTTTTGTTAAGCTTGCAAATACCTAACATGCTTTTCATAAAAAAATTTATACCATGTCATTTGTAAACAATAATTATAAAACCTATCATTTACAGAAAATCATAATCATGGATCCTATTTTTTAGATCTAGAAATTCCCAATCTTGGATTTATTCTGATCGATATATATATATATATATATATATATATATATATATATATATATATATATATATATATATATATATATATATATCAAAACTTTATACTCATATTTGAATGTGAATTAGGGAAGAACTCTAGACCATTTGCAATTTTTACAAAGTTTTTCCCTGTTTCAGGTCATAGATTCTTTGCAAATTTTGACAGGACTTATCCTATATCAAGTTATAAATTTTAAAAAATTTAGCCTGTGCCCAACTTCTAGAGCTTGAGCCCTCCACCTACAAGCAAACCCTCAAGCATCAACATTGGTGCTCTGCCATGGAGGATGAATATGCTGCCCTCTTACAAAATTGCACCTAGCATCTCGTTCCATCACAACCAGAGTTGAATGTTGTTAGCTCTAAGTGGGTGTACCACATCAAACGACATGCAGATGGTTCTATTGCCCATCACAAGGCTTGTCTTGTGGCCAAAAGCTTTCATCAGAAGGAAAGAGTTGATTTCTTTGAGACCTATAGTCCCGTTGTCAAACCTACCACCATTTGAGTGGTTTTGTCTCTTGCAGTTTCTTTCAAGTGGCACGTCCATAAACTGGATTTCAACAATGCCTTCATTAATGGTTTCTTAAATGAAGATGTTTACATGCACCAACCACCTGGTTTTGTGCATTCCTGATTTTCTCATCATGTTTGTAAGTTTGATCGCGCTATCTATGATCTCAAGCAGGATCCATGGGCCTGGTACCAACAACGCAATTCATACTTGGTTTCTCATGCCTTTGTTATTTCTCAATCATATGCTTCTCTTTTTATTTTTCAATAGGTTGGTCTTATTATCTATATTTTAGTTTATGTGGATGGCATCTTCATCTCTGACAACTCCTTAAATGATATCTCTCGCCTTATTTCTTGTCTTGGTGTGGCTTCTTCTACCAAAGATCTTGGGCAGCTTAGTTATTTTCTTGGTATCGAGGTGTTATATTCCTCCATTGGCATGACTCTCTCTCAAGCGAGCCTGCTTGGCCGACGCCAAACCCAATTATACCCCTATGGGCTCCTCTTCCAAGTTATCCAAAGATGGCTCGCCTTTGTTCCAGGATCCCACACTCTATCGCAACATTGTTGGTGGCTTGCAATATTTCTCTCTTACTCGTCCCGACATCGTCTTTGCTATCAACAAGGTTTGTCAGTATATGCATCAACCGACTAATGCTCATTGGACTGTTGTCAAAAGAATCTTACGCTACTTAAAGGAGACTTTGCATTATGGCCTCCTCCTTCAATCATCTTCTTCTCTTCAGCTCAGTGCCTACTCGGATGTGGACTGGATTGACTGTCTCGATGATTGAAACTCTATTGCTTGCTTTATTGTTTTTTTTTTGTCCAAATGTCACTTCTTGATCATCCCACATGCAAAAAATTGTAGTTCACTCGAGTACAGAGGCTAAATATAAATTCCTAACTTGTGTTGCCTCCGATCTACTTTGGTTACACTCTCTTCTCTATGAACTTGGGTTTCCTTCTCGAGCACCACTTGCGTCATGGTGTGACAATATTGGGGCTTTCTACCTTGCTGCCAATCTTGTTTTTCATGCTTGAACCAAGCACATTGAAATTGACTTTCACTTTGTTCATGATCACGTTCACAAGGGCCACCTTCAAGTCAAGTTCATTTTCTCTCATGACCAACACACGAATGGCCTAACCAAACCACTTTCGTGTGCACATTTCTTCAATCTTCATCACAAGCTCAACGTGCGGTTTCCTCTATTGAGTTTTCAGGGGAGTGATAAGATAAGCTTAAACTCTTCTCAAGAACCAATAACTTCAAATGATAATCCTCGAGGATGAATCCTGGAGTTATCACGATTACCGGCACATGGCTCCCCTAATGTAGCTAGAGTTACCACAATTATTGTCACACGATTCTTCTAATGTAGGTGGCCGGTTCCTCTAATATAACAACAACTCCTAACCATCTCCTCTAATTAGGGATGGCAGTGGGGCAGGGCAGGGCGGGGGACAAGGTCTCCACCCCCGCCCCGCCTCAAGATTTTATCCTCCACCCCCGCCCCGCCTTCCCGTCGGGGATGGATTTTATCCTCCACCCCCGCCTTCATCCCCGTTTCATGTCCTCCATCCCCGGTTCAAACAGGGATGAGGCGGGGTGGGGCGGGGATATTGCGGGGAAAAGTGGTCGAGGCGGGGTTGGGGCGGGGATCGTGGCAGGGAAAAGTGCATGTCCATCCCCGCCTCCACCCCCGGACGGGGATGGATTTTAACCTTCGTCCCGGCCTCCATCCCCGTTTCATACCCTTCATCCCCGGTCCAAGCGAGGCGGGGCGTGGCCCCGCTTTCCCCCGGTCCACTGCCATCCCTACCTCTAATGTAGTCATTTGTTATCCTATAAAGTGGTCTAACCTTTCCCAGTTTGTAGGAGTATCTACCGATTTTCTGTAACTACTGTATATTAGATAACACTCAGAATATTTCATTATTAGCGAACCCTGCACTCATTAAAATCGTGTGAGCCTATACAGGTTTTCTCATTTGTCATCATCCTTTCAGGTTTGTTCTCTGTTTGTGCGTCACTTAGGCATACCCTCGAACACTTTGTATGCAGGGTTCCTGCAGACAGTGTTCATTTATCTCTTCCCTTAATCCGAAGATTGAGGCTTCGGTGTGCAATCAAGATTTACAAACCATTGGATTTTATTCTCTTAACACACACACACACACACACACATATATATATATATATATATATATATATATATATGGAAAGCAGAGATATTTGTTCGGCTGATCTGTTTCAGAATGGTGACTATCCTTATTCTGGCCTGATGCGTGAAAGGGAGGAGGGTTCATTTGGAACTCTCCCTTCACCTTGAGTTTTGAGGAGAAGGATCAAGATAGAACCCTCTTGCTTGTGTCTTAAAATTGTTGCTATGCTTACAATTTTGTATCACTAATTTTCTTGAAAAACACTTGAAAGATGTCATAATTTCTAGTTTGGCCACATGATTATTTAGTATTTGCATGCTAGCTGCTCCAGTTTAGTGTATATTTCATTTGAAAACCCTGGATATTGAATGTTTGATGATATGTACTATGCAAATTTTTATTCACTCTTGATAGGTAGGGTTCTATTATTTTTCTGTTTAATGCATGTATAAATAGAATCGATATTTACATATTAGTGGGTTATATTTTTTGCTTGTTTCAATTTAAGACCCTCTAAAATATAAAACTCTGCATCATTTTTGGAATAGTCTTTTCATTGTAACACGTGTGTGTGCTGATTCAAATTCTTAGTTTTAGAATGAGAATAAGTGTTTTCTTTATTATCATATGCTGCTAATATTTTTGAAATCTGCTTTATGTTCTCACATGTGTGGCAGGTAATCTTATGTGAAGACTATGTAGCATAAAGTGGAATATATGTGTCACTGCTTCTCCGAAGCAGATGCATTCATCCAAAATGCAAACAGACCGTCACGATGTTGGCATGAGCAAAAATGCTCATTTTCAGCATGACCTGATCTGCTTCTCGGCTTATATATACTAAATATTTGAGGGTTTAACATAAAAAAAAAAGAAAATGACAAGCAAAATTTATACTTCTGAACTGGCAAAGACTCAAGTTAATTGGAGTAAATTTTTGTGTGAAAAAAAAAATCAGTTGGCCCTGACCTTAGAAGGCACAAAATGTGTTGGACAAAGAAATGTCCGAACCAAGTGACAAGGCAACCGAAAAAGACAAAACCAATTATACCAAATTTAAAAGAAATAATTTACTTGTGAGGACCATCATGCTAGCTTATATGGATGAACAACAACCCCATTAAGGTTTTTGAGGATTATACTGTTGCAAAGAGCATGTTTTCGACTATTATAACAAAATATAACACGATATCGAAAACCCACATCTTGATCCTTCTAGAGCTCTATAATTTTTGTACGATGAAAGAAAGCGACAATGATGTTGCAATGTAAATAAGATGTTGGTGATGGCCAAGGATTTGACAATTGCCGAAAATATCCCGAATAGTTTGCTTCCATCTTAAAAAATAGTCACAATTGCTCTTAGGCTTAACTCCAAAACTTAAATTTGTTCGAGCTTCAACCCAAATTAGCAATTGAATAAGCTCTTTTGAAAAAGATCAAAAGTATTGTTTTTGAAACATGTATCTTAGATGGGTTTAAGATATGTCTAAATTAGATTATCAAGTAAAGCCTAGATATAATGAAATTAATGCAAGTGAAAGACTTTATATAGCTTTAGGAAAAACATAGCATCATGCTTCACCTCTCATAGCCAAGTAGGAGATGTTGACTTGTAACTTCCACAGTGGCCATTGGGCCTTAACCCTTGGAGTCCATGGGTTAAAGGGAAGATGGGCCCACTACCTTTGACGCATAGGTTGCCTAGGACGGTTGAGCATTGAATAACTCTAACCCAAGGGAGGCTATAAATAGCCCATGAAAATACAAGTATACCCAACAGAAAAATCCCTATGAAGCAAACCCTAAAAACATCCAAAACTCATATCTTAGTACCTATCTTCTTCTTCTTCTCTGCATGGTTTTCTTTCATAACCCGCTTACCCGGACCAACAGCAGGCCCGGAACTTCCATCCCGGACCCAATCCGGTCCAGCTGAGCAAGCAACGAACCGAACCGGGAAAGCATGCACGTCATTTTTGGCTAGAGTCTGAGTGGAGGGTGGACCCCTCTCGGAAAGCGTGACGTGTCAAGTGGGCCCCACAGGACGGAGCATTGATGGGGAGTCGACGAGGGAACCGTCTGGTTGGGTCCTCACGCAATCATGGGCCCCATTGATTTTAACCAATGGGAACTTGAAACGTGTCAATTCGTCCGCATCATGAAGCCCACGAAAGCATGCTATCGTACAAAGAGCAAACATAGTTACGAAAAAACCAGATTTCTGAAGGAAATGACTGAAACAGTCTGCTGAACTTTGTGTGGAATACCCCTGTCATTTCTCACGTGAGCAAGTCCAAATGTGATCATATAGATGTACAGCTGGGACGCGGATGTCGAGGATAATCGTACGACGTGCTTTTCGAACTGTCCTACGTCAGCAATTTAGCTGCTTCTCATTGGCTGGCTTGTGTACTGGGCAGCGTTACCTTTTCATGCAAAAGTTTCCTATCCTTTTTTTAAGGGCCCGTTCGTTTCGTTGTCGTGAAAAATAGAAGGGCTTTTATAAGAATGTACACAAATTTCTAAAAATTCCTGTTTAATTTTGTAAATTTTTTTTATATACTAGTTATGATTTTATTTTCTTTATATATATATATATTAATAGGAAAATGGGTTTGTGCTAAACTCATTTGGTACTTAACCGCGTAATAAATGGGTTTTTTGGGCTTCTCCAGTGCTTTTTATGTGGTTCCGGCTCTACACCTGGATCATGTGTTTTCATGAAAAAAATGATGTTTGGAGCTTAAAAAATTTACAAAGATTTTGAACCATTGATTTTTTGAACTTTATAAAAACCCACCCGAATCAAACGCTTCAAAGAGTTGATCCCTATAAAATCAAGTACATAGGTCACATATTTTGAATTTAAAACAAAATAAAAAAAGCCCAAAAAACCCATTCAACATGCGGTTTAGCACCAAATGGGTTTAACACAGACCCAATATATATATATATATATATATATATATATATATATATATATATATATATAAAAGCCCTGAATGGGTTTTTTGGGCTTATATATATATATATATATATATATATATATATATATATATATATATATATATATATATATATATATATATATATATATATATATATATATATATATATATTCTTAAGTCGAGGGCATCAAAGTTTTTAGTGCATTGGGGGTTTAGGTTTTTGAAAGCCTTGTATTTCCTTACAACCATGTTTGGAAGTAAAAAACCAAAACATCTCAAAAGAAAATTTTGCTTATGAAAAGTTTAGACATGAGAACTTTTACAATTAAATTTTTTTCACTTGTTTGTCATAACAAAAAAGTTAGAGTTGAAAAGTCTCTCTCTATATTGGAAGAAGATATGCAGAAGGAGATCAATTAGACTCCCTTTCAAAGAGAGAGAGAGAGAGAGAGAGAGAGAGAGAGAGAGAGAGAGAGAGAGAGAGAGAATGGAATGCTTTGATGGTGAAGACGGTTCTAATGTAAAAAGAAAATTTTGACATGAAAAATTCTTCCAACCCCTTAGGTGGAGGATGTGTATCCTTGATGACACGTTCGGACACTGACACGATCACATGTATAAACATTATTTTTATTGATTAAAATTGAAAAATTAAAAATATCCATGGCTTTATGTCTTATTTCCTGAAAATTTTTATGCCACGTGTTCTCATGTCGTCGTATATACCTTTGTGACATAGCCTTTGTATTATGGTTTGTCTCGTTTTATGCATGCTTTGCATAACAATATTTCCCAACATTATGTGGCATTTTATTGATGCTGAAAGTGTTGGGTGCATTTTGAATGTCTTTCATTTTTATGCTAGCATTTGCATTGGAATCCCACAGATGACTACTAGCTCACACCCAAATCCCAACAATTGAACTGTTGAATCGTACATCCATAGTGGCATGAGAAATAAAAAATACATATTTTTTTGCCTTTTTTGGCATAATATTGGTAAAAAAAATATTAGAAATAGAAAAACTAGTTATTAAAAAGAAATTTTCTTTAAATGAAAAGTTTATCTTCTAGCCATATTTACCATATGTATGTTTTTACCATACAGGCAAATTTCTAGAATTTTTTATGTATTTTTTAAAAGAACTGCCAATGTTTGTCACTATGCTTGTATCCTCAAATTTTTAGAGGTTTTTTTTCTTAATGAATAGCAAAAAGTATTTTAAAGGTTTGAGATTTTTTTTTCATTGTGAATTTACGAAATGTTAGCTTCAATTCTAAAATCAAATCCGGCGTGCTTGACAATCGGGTCGAAGAAAAGGTCGATTAAGTGACCCGGTTCTCTGTGAAGGTTTTCTTCATCATCATAAAAAAAAAAGACAATTGAAAAGAAGAGTTCAAGGCAACTTATCGTGGATGGGTTGTCCTGGACAAAAGGTCACACCCGTAGGGGTACGACTCTTTTCTCCAAAAAAATGACAATGTTAGACTTCGATTTCGGTAGGACACTTTTGTCCCGTGTGTGTTTGATACCGTCGTAGGGCCCACACAAGAAGGAACACAACACTTCTTGTATCGTATCTTGTGATCCGCCAATCAAACACTCCTTTAGATTTGGGAATCGAGACATTCAAGCACACCCTATTATTTGTAATATTGAAAATTTGAAAGGTGAAAGCAACTTTTTTGTTACAACTTGAAATTTTGAAAAAAGTAAAAAAATGGGATAACCAAGTAAAGATATCTAGAAACCATGACCCAAACCTCTAGTGAACTTTTATCCAAATGTTAAATGAAACATTCGATTTGGATCAAATTCTAAATCCAAATGGGTTTGGATAATGAGATTAGAATTCACATGACTTGAGAATTCTCACAGCGTCCCACAGTTCTTTTGTTTGAAACCCATTCCACAAGAATGTCTCCTCCATAATTTTTTAAAATTTTGGACCTCTCAAACTGTCAGGCATTGTTTTCTCACATTTTCAGTCGATCTTAAGAATTCACATTTGCCTTAGGAGATGTCAACGGATCAGATGTTATCTAATATCTGAACCGAATCCAATTTCGATTAGATAAATTCGGTAAAGGAAATAGAATCCGATTAATATTCAGAATCAGTTTAGGATTCTACGGCCGAATCTGATGGATATATATCTGAATCCAAATACATGTAATTAGTTGGATTTAATCTTTCTTCATCTCAAGCTGAATTCAATTAAGCAATATCGGAATAGTCAGATCTGGCATGAGTTGCATCTGAACCAAATCTGACCTGTTTACATCCCTATATCTAGTAAATTCGAGCACACCCTATAACAATACAAAACGATAAAAGCCTAAGAAACCCCATTGGATATGGATATCAGATAAAAACTGATATCATAGAACCCCAAAAGCTTGATGTGCTAACATAGGACTGTCAACGGGTAGGGTACATGACCCAAGGGCGTGTACAAAACTCTCCCAAATAACTAGTTACTTTATTCAGGTCCAGGGTATGGGTTTCATCGGGTCAAGAAAATGAAATCCCAGACCTGGAGAAACGTAATTTAATTAATGATCTTACATTCACTAAATGACAAATATGCTACTTACGTCAAGCCGGGTCAGGTTTGATATCCCATAAAAATTACAGGCCACATCTGGTCTGCATATTGCTCGATCGGGTCAGTTCGGGTCGATCCAAATAACATTTAGGCTGGCTTTTTTTATGCCCTTACCCAAAGTATTCGGGTTAGGATCACGTCGGATACTTGAATAAACCTGACCCGACCTTCTCAACATGATCGAGACTTGACCCAGCTCACCAATTCTTGAAAACCACATCCATGATCCATTCACGAACACAAGGACCCTATTAAGCTTAAGGTGACATAAATAATACTTAAAGGCGAAAACTTTATATGAACTAAGCGTTTTCGGTTTTCTTTTCTTTCTTTTTCGATAATCCGACCCTGTAGATATGTTGAGCTAAACTGTTGATTTGTAAAGCCTTGGAAAAAAAAAGCTGCTCTTTTTTAAACAATCCTTCGATTTCAAAAAGATCGATGGAAAAGATGTAATGCCCCCCATTGTCCAATTGGTTACGTTGCTCCGTCGATTTTCAGTCTTATGCAGGGATTGTATCTCGTGGCACACTCATCCAAGTTTATTCGATTAAAAACATAACTAGCAGCCAAGTTATGTAAATATCTTGATGCCGGTTGGCCTCTGATTAAATAGTACCATAATAAAGATATCATGTTCAAACGGCCTTGTATTACTCATTTATGTCCATTTATCTGTCCTTGGAAATTCTATGGACTAGAACTATATGTGGATATACCACTTTTTTAACCTACTTCTAGCCTTTGAAGAGTATTTTTGAGTTGGTTTTTACAAATCTGATCTTGTAGATGAGAAATTGCCACAAAATTTCTACTGTGCGAAGGTTATGGTCAACACTCTAGGTATGGGGCATCAAAAGATAGATGTTTGTCTAACTCACTGCATGTTGTATTTTAAAGATAAAAAAAATAACAGATCATGTCCGTCATGTGGGTATCCTTGGTTCAAGTCAAAGACAAGAGGCAATGCTAGCACGAGGTCAAAAGAAGTGCCATACAAGTCACTTCGCTACTTTCCTCTCACCCCTAGATTGCAACGATTATATATGTCTTCAAGGACAGCTAAACACATGAGATGACATGCAAATAAAGTTGAACATGATGAAGACAAGATCACGCATCCTGTTGACGCGAAAGCTTAGAAGCACTTTGATCGTACTCATCAGACCTTTGTAATGAAAGTGAGAAATGTTAAACTCGGTTTATGTACAGATGAATTTAATCTATTTGGGGTAGATCAACCTCATACTCGTGTTGGCCGATATTTGTCACCCCATACAACCTTCCTACAAGCTTGTGTATGAAGTGTCAAAATATTTTCTTCTCTCTATTGATCCCTAGTTCGACGTCTCCAGGCCAAAATCTTGATATATATTTAAGGTCATTGATTGATGAACTGAAAATACTATGGGATGACGATTTTTCTCAAGTACGATGCTTAAAAAAAATAAAACTTCATTATGAAGATTGTTGTTCTATGGACAATTAGTGACTTCCCTGCATATGATATGTTATCTGGTTGAAGCACACGTGAGAGGTTGGCATGTCTGTACTGCATGGAGGATACAAAATCTTTTAGATTGACGCATGGAAAGAAGCTGTGTTGGTTTGATTGTCACCATCGATTTCTACCCAACAACCATCCATTCTGACGACAAAGAAACACATTTCGAACATACACAACTGAAATAGAAGGTCCACATACACGGTTGTCTAGCATAGAGATATTAAAACGATTGTGATTCTTTCTATATATACTGACAGATGCCCGTACTGTGATGCCCTTCCTTGGATTTGAGAAAGATCATAATTGAACAAAGAAATCTATATTTTAGAAACTGCTCTATTGGCCGACCTTATTGATACGACATAATTTGGATGTGATGCATGTGAAGAAAAATATGTTTGATAATGTGTTTAATACGGTAATGGATGTCAAAGGAAAAAATAAAAGATAATCCAAAGGCCTGTATGAATTTAAAAGTAATATGTAAAAGACTAGAATTGAAACTCCAAGAGTACAATGGCAAAGTACTGAAACCAAAGGCATGATACGTGCTTGGACCAGATCAAGTAAAGAAGGTCAGTGGTTTAGACAGTTGAGATTTTCAGATGGATACATCTCTAATATTGCTCGGGCTGTGAAGATAGACGAGAGACAATTATATGGGTTAAAGAGCCATGATTGGCATGTCATCAGGCAATGGTTGATCCTTCTAGCATTCCATGATATATTAGACAAACCTATATAGGTGATATTATCCGAGTTGAGTCGATTTTTTAGAACATTATGTGCATCAGAAGTTATAGTAACTGAGGTAAAGAATTTCAAGGATTCTGTCGTCACTATTATTTATCAGCTAGAGAAGATATTTTTGCCAGCATTTTTCGACGTTATGAAACATGTGATAATACACTTTCCATATGAACTTAAGGTTGGTGGTCATATGCAATATCGATGGATGTAGCCATTTGAAAAATATATTTTTATTTATATTTTTCTCTCTAATGCTATTAAGAATTTATTGTATTACGAGATGTATTTTGTTGACAGATGCATGGTTGACCTAAAAAAAAGGTTTGAAATAAAGCAAGAGTGGAAGGTTTAATTTGTGAGGCGTACACTTTGGAAGATATTTCAAATTTCGCATTTATATACTTTGAGCCTCACATTCTAGCATGTTACACTTGCCCACCTCGTAATGATGATGAAGAATAAGTTATTGTGACTGACAAATTATCGATATTTAAACCACTTGGGAATGCCTTTGGCAGTTACCGATCAAGACTCTTGGAAGATCAAAAGCAAGATGCAACACAAATCTATATTCTTTTTAATTGTTCAGAGATCGACCCCTACATCGAGTAAGTATATATAATATGTTACAGTAAGTTCTCTACGTACTTGATTCGGTAATATAATTATTTGTTAAGTGCAGACGATTTGATTTGAAGTTGCGAAGAGAACTTCTACATCTCACTGATTCAGAAGTATAAAACGACGTGAAAATAAGTTTGTGGCATGGTTGAAAGAGTTGGTAAGGACAATGACATGCATTCTTTCCATGTAAACAAGAATATGTTACTTAATTGATCATGTTTATGGTCATTGTTTATGCTTGTAGGTCTGCCATGATGATGTTAATGACCAAGAAATATGTAATTTATAAAATGGTTCAACCAAAGTTGTGCAATATTACAATGGGTACATCATAAGTGGTTATCGATTCCATACAAAAGACTACAGTGTAAACAAGTCAACGATGAATAATGGCGTATGTGTCAAGGGTAGCAATTATGGTGAAAATAAACTTGACTACTACGGTGTTATAGAATAAATAATGGAGTTGACTTACTTAGGCATAAATAACATGGTAACTTTATTCAAGTGTCATTGGTTTGATCCTACAGTAACAAGAGTCGGCAAAGCCTTAGGCATTGTGGAGGTGAATCATAAATCAAGGTTTGGAACATATGAATCATTCATATTAGCATCGCAAGCTCAACAAGTTTACTATACTTCATATCTGAATACAAGGAAGTCAGATATAAATGAATGGGGGACGGTTTGCAAGGTGAAGTCTAAACTATACCCCAAGTATGATCAGTTACAGGAAACAAGATTGTTGAAGAGGGTGATTACTATCAATTAGATTATATATATGACTTCTCTTATGGTCACAATGTCACATATGGTTTGCATGTCACATTTTCATTGTTCGATAACACACGTATGAAAGAATGCTATCCAAATGATATACCAAGTGGATGAGCGTCCAATGAAGAAGAAGACGAAGAGAAGGAGGAAGAAGAATAATATAAAAGTCAAACAAGTGATGAGGAAGCATACTTGAGCTAGTGAAATACATCTTGTAATACATACCATATCACTTTCTTATACGCTCTTATTTTTGTAGTTCAGAGACCATGCTAGTCATTATTGTAGTTAGCAGGATATTGCAATGTGTTTGTTGTTGGTACATGTTTGACATTGTTGTGATATGAATGATTTGAATGTATTATCATGTTTGATGTGACTGTATTCATGTTTGCATAAAGTTATTTTTTATTTGATTATATATCTATATTCATGGAATTGCATATCATGTTACATTCCATGCATACTTAGCATGTACATGCATAGTTATAAAATTGATTCATGTAGGATCTTTAAATCTTTACATTTCATGCATATGTCATGTTCATGCTAAGATCAAGAGTTATGTAACTGATCCAAATAATATTTTTATTTGTTAGAATATGGTTCGTGGAGGTCACAGTGGTTGAGCACTCAGTGGTCGAGGACCAAGTGGAGGTCGTAGAACATCATTAGGTAGATGTCTTTGTGTTATATTTAAATATAAACATTCATTATATTTTTGCTTATATGTTGATATAAAAATTATTATTTGTTAATCATCTTTATAGGATCCTAGCTCAGTGATAGTCAGTCTCATCCTTTGTCTTCACGTAATGCTTCGATATGTATATCATTTAAATAATTGTATACTTGATTAATTTAAGTGTGTATTATGTGAATTTCTAACTCATTGTTCTGTAGATGATGTTTCGCCTACACATGACCCACCTACACCAGCTACTCATACACATCATAAGACAACGCCATATGCAGGGTCTTCTCAGTCTGATACACGATGACTCATGTAAATAATATATATTGATAGTCGATCATAAGTATTTCATTGTCACTTGTCCAATACTTATCTTATAAATAGTGTATATTGATAGCCGATTGTTAATGTGTACGAATTCATGTGCAGCACGAAGTTCGAGCCACAAGAAATAATATAAAAAATTAAGAAGTCACTAGTTCAACATCTTTTAAGACCGATCGCTCAATAAAAAGTATACCCAAAGGAGGTGTTGGATAAATTATGGTCCTCATTCATGATATACAATCATTTATCATAGCTAATGTGTTTCATATTTAATTTTTTGTTATAGTCATGTGTACTAACTTTCTGAAATTATTTGTAGGCTTCGAATCACTTTGTGACTGCGAAGGAGGAGCATGACGCGAGGCTAGTGTGGCAGAAGGTGGCTACCAGTTGATTTGCCGATATGCTGCACAATATGAAGACTGCAGTAATAAAAGAAGCTGGTGGGATAGATGATTCACTATAGTGAAAGAGTCATGACCATTCTACTATCATGATAGATTATTGAGATGCAATGTGCAACAAGTGGGTGAGCCATGAATTTCGAAACCGCTCAACAAAAGTTGCACAAAATCGAGCGTAGATGCCTCATGCCCATCTACACATAGGTGGATCTAGGACTTTTGAGAGCCATTAGAAGAAAATAGTAACTCATCAATATATATTGTCAAATTTATAAGTATTTTTGCATACTTTTTAATTGATTTTTTTTTATCATTTAACCTTGCACAAAGCAGAAAAATGAGACATTGTGCCTTATAAGGATGTGTTTGTTGAAACACATAAATGTAAGAGTACGGGAGAGTTTGTATCAGAGAAGGCGAGAGCGACAATGATATATATTTATTATATTAATAAATATTGTAATATATAAGTTACCATGAATTATATTATCATAAACATTGTAATTCTTAATTATTAATTTATATTGTAATAATTACTTTGTAGGTGTCATACGAGCAGCAGATGGTAGAGCGATCTGGCGATGACTCCACTCAGCATCCGCCTTTTGATCCTGCAGCATGGGTGACTGCAACCGGTGAACCCAAAAAGGGTCGTGTGTTCGGGTTTGGGTGTAACATGAACACCACACCAGTCGTTGCCTCCTACAACCAGGGCTCTCAGAGTTCTCCCGCCAGCATCAACTCCCACCGTCTGATTGACCCTGCTATTTCTTGGGATGGTGTCCGTCAGTTTCTTCATAACACAATGCGTGACTTTTTACATGAAGTCATTCTCGACCTTGTCCATAATAAGTTGTGCAACTTTTTTTAGGACAGAGGAACTTCATCTGCATTCAACATGAGCTTCGGTACCCGTCAGGTATAAAGTTTCATGTCGTTAGATTTCAAGCTAGCATATACTTGATTGAATACATATATGCATGATTGAATCACTATAAAATTTTTGACACCTTTAGAACACATATATGCATGATTGAATCACTATACAATTTTTATGACACCCTTAGAACACATATAAGCATGATTTCATCACTATGATTTTTTTTTGACAACCTTAGAACACATATAAGCATGATTTCATCATTATAAAATTTTTTGACTCCCTTATAATACATATATATATGATTGAATCACTATGAAATTTTTTTACTGCCTTATAACACATATATGCATGATTGAATCACTGTGAAAGTTTTTTGACAACCTTATAACACATATGAGCATGATTTCATCACTACGAAAGTTTTTTGACTGCCTTATAACACATATATGCATGATTGAATCACTATGAAAGTTTTTTGACAACCTTAGAACACATATATGCATGATTGAATCACTATGAAAGTTTTTTGACAACCTTATAACACATATAAGCATGATTTCATTACTATAAAATTTTTTGACTGCCTTATAACACATATATGCATGATTGAATCACTATGAAAGTTTTTTGACAACCTTACAACACATATATGCATGATTGAATCACTATGAAAGTTTTTTGACAACCTAAGAACACATATAAGCATGATTTCATCACTATAAATTTTTTTGACTGCCTTATAACACATATATGCATGATTGAATCACTATGAAAGTTTTTTGACAACCTTACAACACATATATGCATGATTGAATCACTATGAAAGTTTTTTGACAACCTAAGAACACATATAAGCATTATTTCATCACTATAAATTTTTTTGACTGCCTTATAACACATATATGCATGATTGAATCACTATAAATTTTTGTGACAACCTTAGAACACATATAAGCATGATTTCATCACTACACAATTTTTTGATTGCCTTATAACACATATATGCATGATTGAATCACTATAAAAGTTTTTTGACAACCTTAGAACACATAGAAGCATGATTTCATCACTATGAAAGTTTTTTTACTGTCTTATAACACATATATGTATGATTGAATCACTATGAAAGTTTTTTGACAACCTTATAACACATATATTCATGATTGAATCACTATGAAAGTTTTTTGACAACTTTAGAACACATATAAGCATGATTTCATCACTATGAAATTGTTTGACTGCCTTATAACACATATATGCGTGATTGAATCACAATGAAAGTTTTTTCACAACCTTAGAACATATATAAGCATGATTTCATCAGTATGAAAGTTTTTTGACTGCCTTATAACACATATATGCATGATTGTGATACATAACACATTTATTTGACAGCCTTATAAACCATATATGCATGCTTGAATCACTATGATATTTTTTTGACAACCTTAGAACACATATCTGCATGATTGAATCACTATAATTTTTTTTGTCAGCCTTAGAACACATATCTGAATTCTGTTAATGTCTTTCACTTTATTGCTAGTCTATGTGTTATTGAGCCATGTTACTTTGATTGTCTTAGATTAGGTGCATTGTATATAATTTATTTTATTATATTTTGTTTATTAATACTAACATTCGGTTCTCTTGTAGAATGCTGGAGATGATCAGCGTAGAGGAGCTGATGGAGGCATGGATGAAGGGGCAAATCAAGATAATGAAGAGGATGATGCTCCGAATCTTGGCAAGGATTAGATTCATGTGTTGCATTTGTTTCACGTACTTGTTATTTCAAACGAAACTCTTTGTATATGTTTACTTGTAACTAATTAGAACTTGGCAAGGATGATAGTGGGTTGTTAAATTTATTTCACTTATAACTTGTGTTAAATTTATTTCACCTGCTTTGAATATGTATTTTTTATGTGTACTTTATTTTTTATACACAGGTTATATAAATTGTATAACGAGAAATTTTTTCTCGATATTTATATTTCAAACAATTTTTTTTTTAAATTATGATGGATTAGCGATGGATATTATCCGTCGGTAATATCCGTCATGAATTTAGCAACGGATTAGGGACATATATTTATCTATCTCAAAAACAGAATCAGTTGATGTTTTGTGATGGAATGTAATCCATCGCGAATTCGTCGCTAAATTGGCGACGAATTTTAGTGACAGATACATATTCATCATGAAATTTTATCGATGGATTATCGACGGATATGTTTCTGTCACAAAACTAAATCAGTCATTATTTAGTGATGGATAAAAGATGGATCATGATATTCACTAATCGGTCATGAATTAGCGATAGATCAGTTCTGTTGCTAATTAACAACAAAAAAATTACGACGAACGCTATCCATCGCTAAGTCGTCGCCAATTCATCGCTAAACGGATTATCGACGGATTATCATCGGATAGTGTCCGTTGCTAATTCGCAGAACTCTTGCAGTGGTTTCAGCTTAGATAGTGTTGGCCGACATTCATTGGATTACCACATATATACAAAGTGAGCTGTATGAGAGGTTAGTTGCAAGGTTGAATATAAAAGTCAGAAGCAAGGTTTGTTAACTTGCATACAAAGGTTGCCTTTTGGTAGGGGTCCGCCTAACCCCAGCTTGCCTTAATTGTTTTTTAATAAAGATTGCCTTCTGGTGGTATTTTGAAGAAAATGAAAAATTCATCTATCATCCAATTTTTACCCTTAATTGCAAAAGTGCACCCTCACTTTTCTGAAAATTTTGATGTGGGTACTAGGGGTCTGGGTCTGGGTCCAAGCTCAGGTTAGCAATAACTTAGCATTGGTCATCTTCAGAAATGTGGTTTTCTTTGGTTGGTCGTTTGGTAGGAGCTGTTAGTGCAGGTCACCATGTCTTGGGACGTTGCAAGTTCAAAACCCAACGGTATGTTGTGTAACTAGTGGGTCTTTCTAACCCCAGCTTGCCTATTAAGAAAAGAATGAAAGAAGAAAGAAATAAACGCCCTTGAACATTTGATTATGAAGTTTATTATTGTAAATTGATTTGAGATTTAGCCTAAGTTAATAGATAATAATAAATGTAAATCTTTATTGCCCACCGGAGCTTCATCTCCCTGGTTAGGGGGCACCATGGTTTGTCATCTGAAATGAGATGGCCATGCTTCAAAATCAATAAGGTCCATTCTCGGGGTCTTCTCTCAGTGAACAAGAGGAACCTCAAGAGTTTTACCAACTGGAGGCTTGCTATTGTGGGTAGGGGTATCAACGGGACCGGTTTGGTTCGGACCCAGGTGGAAGCAGACTTGGATCAGATTTTTGGGTATGGTATCAGGTTCAGACCTGGGTTTAATCAGGTCTATTATAAGAAAAACATACCCAGACCCAATAAAAACTACATGAGCCGAACCCAGACCATACTCGGTAAAACTATATTTTTTATCATTTTTACATTGAAAAATTGTGGCTCTTAACTGAAACTTGGGCAGGGTCCGGGTCCGGTATAAAATTTCACAAACTATACCGGGTCCATGTATTAATCGGACCTTCGAGTCTGGACCCAGGTATTAATCTGGTTTTCTTATTTATCACTGTACCTGGACCCTAATAAGGTTTGGTTCGGGTCGGGTCAGGGTAAAGCAGGCCCTTTGACACCCTTAATTGCATGGTCGGCTATCTCACAAAACACGTGGAGTATGAGGATGCCTGACGGGGATTCAATTCACATTTTGAAAATTTTTGACATAAGGGCACTGAATTTTTTAAAATTTCTAATCAATGTAAAAATGATAAAAAAATATAGTTTTACCGGATATGATTTGGGTCTGGTTCATGTAGTTCCTATCGGGTCTGGGTATAGTTTCTCTTATAATGGACCTGATTAGACTGGGGTCGGAACCTGATACCATACCCAAAAATTGGGTCCAAGTCTGATTTTACCTGGGTCCAAACCAAACCCGACCCGTTCACACCCCTACTAAAACCTTCTTATTTATCACCAAACCTTGACCCTGTAGGTTTGATACGGGTAGGGTCCAAGTCAAACTCAACCCATTGACACCCCTAGTTAAGATGAATCAATCACCAAAATGACAAACTTGCATATCCTTTATTTTAAACCCCTTAGGGTTTGTGCCACAATATTTTAATGGTTCAAGAGAGAGTTTAGGTTCACCAACTGGTTGTTAGAGGATTTTAACACCTTAACTATACGTCCAACCACGATGGGTAGCAGCAACCCCAAGCCAACCCAAAACCCTAGACCAACCACAAGAAAAAATGGCCCTCGACTTTATTAATTCACCAAAAGGCCCTCAACAACCATGGAATCCAATTCATTTTGAGCACGAAAAGTCATGGACTTGGACCCAGCTAAGTGTCCTGCTTGTACCAAGTCAAGCTGTGACGAGTACAATTAATGACAGTCAAGAATCTTCTAGTTTTGTAAATTTATGATTTATCATATCCAAATTTTTGACATCATCAAGGGTTATGTAAATGCCACTAGATTCTTAAATTGTCATTGACCTTGGTATTCTCAATTGGGATTATGAAATTTAAAAAATCCAGGAATATCCCAGAGCTTAATCGCATTCAAACTTGTTGCTAAGACAACATGAACAGGACCTGTAGATAGGAGGGTGGGGGAAGCATTTTTCTATATCACAAAGATTCGTGAAGATTCATGGACTTAGGACACGGGATGCGAGTTCAACTTGCAAATTAGATTTTTTTTTTCAAAAATAGGACGAGGATACATAAAAATTTTTAATAAATAAGATTGTATGATATTTGATATTTAAAAATACTTTTTGTTTGAAATAATAATAAAAATAATACATATTTATTAAAAATATTAAATTAATGACCATACAAATCCATCTCAGAATCAACGTATTTATGCCTACCACCAAGAACGTGCAAACAAATATCATGTTCTTTTTTTTAAGGCAAGTAGGGGTTAGGCAGACCCTAAGGGTTATACAACTATACCAATGGGTTTTGACTTTTGAACCTGCAACGTCCCAACAAGGTGATGCGCTAGCTGCTCCTAGCAGATAGGTGGAGGCGGCCCGGTTGATAAATATCATGTTCTTTTGATATAACCATTATTTGAAAGCCCTTTTTTTTTTATTGTTGGTAGTAGGGATGGCAGTGGACTTGGGGACAACGGGCCCGCCCTCCCTCGCCCCATTTGAATCGGGGATGAAGGGCATGAAACGGGGATGAAGGTTAAAATATATCTCCATGCGGAGATGAAGGCGAGAATGGACTTACGCTTTCCCTCACCCGCCCCATCACAATCCCCGCCCCATCTCCAATCCTTCAAGGGATGACTATAGATCGAGGAGAAAGGAGGCCCCGCCCCGCCTCACCCCGTTTGAACTGGGGATGGAGGACTTGAAATGGGAATGGAGGCAGGGGTGGAGGTTAAAATCCATCCCCGTGCGGGGATGGAGGTAGGGGTGGCAATTGGGTCGTGTCGGCAGGTCAGCATATCTCAACATGAACCCGACTCATTTATTAAACGGGTCGGCTGTGACAAACATGAACCCGACCCATTTATTAAACGGGTAACCCAACACGACACAGTTAACCCGTTTAATAAACAGGTCGGGTGAACGGGTTGGCAGGTTAGCGGGCGGGTTGGCAGGTCGGGTTCGAGTAAACGGGTTGGCGGGTGGGTCGAGGTCGGGTAAACGGGCTGGCGGGCGGGTTGACGGGTCAGGTTCGGGTAAACGGGTTGACCCGAACGCCTAACCCGTTTATTAAACGGGTCAGCCAGGTTGGCATACCCCTAACACGAACCCAACCCATTTAATAAACAAGTTAGGCGGGTCAACCCGTTTATAACATGAACCCGTTTAAGCCAAACCCGAACCCGGCTAAGAAGTGGGTTGGCGGGTCGTGTCAGATTTTGCCACCCCTAGCTGGAGGCAGGGATGGAGGTGAGGCAGGGGTGGAGACCGTGTCCCCCCCCTGCCCCGGTCCACTGCCATCCCTAGTTGGTAGTATACAAAGGAGATACAGAATGGCAAAAAAAAAATAGTATGTCTGACTTTTATAACCACAAACTTCCACTTTGTTTCACACCACAAGTTTCATGTGGTCGTCGATAGATCACTAGGATTAGCAGGGTCTATAAGCAGTGACAATTGTCACTGCGCAGACTCGCTTTCCGACTCCAATCAGTTCCGTTAACCAAACCACTGTCTATGATCTTTGCTTGAACTCAGTGAGCTCTTCAAACCAAATTTGACACAGTGGTTCCACCAAGACCATCTCTAGGCTCCCACGATGAGTTTGACGAAGAGGGTGGAAAGTGGAAACTCATCAAGACCCATAATGGTAATTAAGAAACTGAGTGACCAAAGAGTAAATGGCCATGTAGGACACTACCATTTAGGAAATTTGAGTTCGTTTGTTACTTGTTGAGGATTGAGAGGCGTTCTTTGTGAATCCCCTTGGATGGGGAGCCCTCATTTCTAAATTGGTGAGATATTTATTTATTAATAAAATATTTTTTCCTCTCACGGTGAAATCTCACCTGCAAAGGGTGAAGTATGACTTGATCTTAAAAAAAGAGGAAAAAGTAAGGGAAAAAATAATTGTATTTAAATGATGTTGGTGTCTGCGTCTTTGCCCTGTTTCTGTGAGTTCTTTAATCGGAGTTTTTTTTGTTTTTGAATTTTTATGTTCTCGGGATCGGGTTGTACCCTTCTAAGGGCGCTTTCTCTCTTGCGGATCCTCTGCAAATTCCCCTCTTTTTTGCCTCCCATTAGAACCACACAGCGCACAAAGATAGAGGGTGATAGAGATAGAGAGAGAAAAATAAAGGTATGTTTTTTTTTTCCCTGGGGTCTTTTTCTATCTGTTTTATGAGTACCCACTTGATAAATTGTTTGTTTTCTCTACATGGTGCGCTTATTTTGGCGTGAAATGGGTTAAGGTTTATGTTGGATTCTGAAAGGTTGGATTTTTATCATCTTTTTTGCCTTGTTTTTGGATTATATATTGATTTTTTGATTGCCTACTTGGTGTTTTTGATGGTTGCCCATGTCTGGTTTCAGTTGTTTCATGGGAGATTTGAAATGGTTATGGCTTTTGTTTGGTTCTGAGAAAAATGGGATTTTGAAAAGTTTGTTGCTTTCTTCCTGAGTTCTTTATCGATTTTCCGAATACCAACTTGTTTTTGTTGCTTTTTCTGGTTATCAATGGTTGTTTAATGGAATATTTGTAATGGTTAGGGGTTTTGTGAGATTTTGGGTGCTGTGTAGTATCTGGTTTTAGAATGAGGAAGTTCCTGTCTATTTTGAAATTCTTTGGGTTGTTTTCAAGTTGTTTTCAAATTGGAAAGAAGTTTGTTAGCTTGAACTCAGATTTCTGTTTTGAGGGTTTAGGGTTTTGCTTTTCGTTTCTTTACGTGAGGACTGCTGCTTTAGGTAGTGCTCTCCCTCTCTCTCTCGCTGGGTTAAAAAAACTGGGTGGTATTCTTTAATTGGTAGAAAAGATATGTTTTTTCCTGTAACTTTTGTCATTGTGGTTTATGGAGCAAATGTTTTATAAGATGGCGTTTTCATAAGTATTTTTTCATAGTTGCATGCTCGTGTTTCATATTGTGGACTTTAGCTTTGTTAGTGATAATTTGCTCTGAGCCCCTTCTTTCTTGTTCCTGTTTATGCAAAATCTTTGTCCTTTTTCGTGCTCTCTTGATTCTTTTGATAGTCGCTTTTAGTATGGTGCATGAAATTGTTGTTGCTGCTTATAGTGGATCACTTGATTCTTTTCCTGCACAACGTTTTGTTTCTTTGGCATATATGTTGGAAGGCTTCAAATACCTGTCATTGTTTTGTAGTGCAGATTTTGGTGATGAGGAGAGGAAATATGATTGTGCGTTTCAATTTGGTTTTCGTGTTTGAAAGGCAGAGTTGTTGGGAAATTGTGTTCTCGAAAGCTTGAATTCTGTGGCTGCTACAACTCCGGGTTTGAATTGGTTCCTTTCTATCCTGCCTTCAATTCCTGGTTCATTCACTGGCTATAGGTAATGATGGTCCACTTTACTGCTCTCATATCCTCGGTTGCTGAATGCTTGTGAAAAACCTGTACACTGAAATACTTATGGTACACCTGTTTTCTGAATAAAAAAAGAAAGGGAAAGCTTTTAGGCTCTGTTTCGGAGCCTTGAAGTGGGAGTATGATGCGGTTTTCCCCAGTGCTCTCATGTGCTCTGCTGTTTGGGGGCAGCGGTGTTCCCAAAACATTGCATTGGCAGCCCCAACACCACATTTCAACACTATTCATGAGGATGTTTTTGGCGATTCCATCTTCAACACCATGTTTGGGCAAAACCACATTTTGACAACACATGGTAATGGTGTTTCCATCTCAATGGAAGGTTTCCAAACAGAGCCTCAATGTCTTCTTGAGCATTCTTCAAGTTGTTGGTTATGCTAGAAATGTAAAACTTAGTATATTTGTGGTTCCTATATGTCTCTTTGTCTACATCTCACGGTCTGATGCCCTGTTTCTTATGCATGGCCTTTTGCAGCCCATGTTCTTCTTCCCTATTAACCACCCTGTGTTCAGTGATCTAAATGGAACCTCAGTTGGGATAGTGTTATCAATGCACATTCAAGTAATTGTTGTGGGCAGCTACAACTCTTATGTGAAGTTCATATTTGGCCCATATTGAATCTGCCAAGCAGGGAAAGTTTTAGGGAAGATAATCATGCCTACATATTATTCTGATTCTAGTAGCCAAAGAGATGTCATGCCTACCTTATATCTGAAGGATGCTAGCCATAATCCATATCCAGAACCAACGCTTCCCAGCAATGTGATATATATGAACTATTCGACTGCTAGTACATATTCAGATAGCGTAACCGGCCATCTTCAGTCTCCACAAAATCGTGTTCAGCTTCCTGGAGCTGGTGCTATGCTATCACAAGATTCGTCCACGGAGGTATCACGTCCAACTGCATCATACCCAGGCATTATGTCCAATTCAGTAGCATCCCGCCTCGGGGACAATGTTTTGAATGCTTGGAGAGATGCTAGGGATGAGATGTTTATGCATCCAAGAATTACCCTTACTGGTATGCAGGGTATTGGAGAACAAGTAAACAGTGGTGATGGCTTGGTCTGCAACACTGTTAACATGAACCCTGAGGTGGGTATGGGGACACAGCAGGGAATTTTGCAATCTGGGCAAAGTTTGCAACTGCAGCAGTCAGATGTCACAGCTGTCCCAGGGCAAGGACTATCTTTGAGCCTTGGCGCACATATCCCATCTGCAATTTCAGCGTCTTTCCAGTTTCGTCATGAAAACCCTGGTGTTGAATTAATGGGTTCACAACATTCGAATATGGAGAATGAACCTCACAAAGATGATAGGTTCAGTAGGAAGCATTCAAGTAGCAATCAATATCCAGCTGCCTTTGCAGCAAGTGATCACATAACAAAAGGGGACATTTTGAACAACTTTCAGTCTCCCGTGATCAAACAGATGCATGTGGGTCCCTCTCCATATGGATTGACAAATCTTGCAAACACTATTACAAATTCCAAGTATCTCAAGGCAGCACAGAAGCTGCTTAATGAGGTTGTAAATGTTCGGATTGCTTTGAAGCCTGAAACTAACAGGAGCCAGAGCTTTCGGATGTCCATTGGCATAACCAGTCCCAAGGAGATGGATATGCCAACAAATGCCTCCAAAAACCTTTCCTCTACTGGGTTGGCTCAAGAATCAACTCCAACCTTCTCTAATGAGAACTCACCAGCTGAAAGACAGGAGCTACAGATGAAGCTGACACGATTTTTGTCTATGCTGGATGAGGTACATCTCTCTCTCTCTCTCATGTAACATGACACCTTGATCTTTAACCTGATGGTGGATCAAACTTGTTCCTGTCATGAGATACATTAATATCTTAGCATGGGCTAATAGAATAAATGGACCTCATATTGGCATGGTTTTTGCTTACCTTTTGCTGTTATGAGATGTTTGCCTTTTAAATAGGATTTTCCCCCTTTTTATCATGTCACTACTTCTGTGCATCTGGCAATTTTGTGACCTATCAAAGGAGAGTGGCATATTATTTTCTCCTTGTACTTATCTATTGGGCATGAATTTTTTTCCTCTTGTATTCGAGGCTAACACTGTGAAGCTTAATGTAATTAAACCAGAGTTCACATCATTTATATTGGCCTTTCCTCTGTTTGTTTTGTTCTTTGTGTTGTTGTGTACACTTATAAACTGTTCAGCAGTTTTGCAGACATGAGATTGTTGCCTTTCCTTTTGAGCCATTTTTTTTCAAATGGTATTTCTTTAGAGCACTCACTTTCAATTTCAAGAATGAATACCATTGCCACGGGCCTATTTCCTTCAATGGGCCAGCACGGCGCGACGGTCCTTCCTTACCGCCGTAAGCCTACTTGTCAGCTCGCTTGTCAGTCGCAGAAGCGCATCTCAGGCAGTTTTTTTGTTTGAATCCTACACATGACCTAAACTATTAGGTTTCTAAGACCATGAACGCATCTTTAGTATGCAAAGAAACAGTTTCTTGTTGGCATGAAAAAGAGTAAACTAAAATAGTGGGACTTTGGAGCATCTCCTATCTTGCTATGTCATGGAAGGATATCATTAAGAGTAGAATCTTTCCTTGAATAAATAATTAGTACAATCAGCTAAACCAACCATTATTCAAACCATTGTCTTGGTTTCAATTACTGCAATCTGAGGACGTAACTGACCAGATTGCAATAATGGATTTTTGCTTATTTTCATTGAAAGGAAATGCATGTGTAGAACCTGCTGATTGGGCTTCCATCACCCAGTCTGGTTGTGGAATCATCTATTGAGTGAAGTGTGCATCTTGAGCTGGCTTTGGCAAATTCAACTAAAATGCAATTTTACTGAGCAGATAGCAGAGAGTTCCATTTGACATTCTCTGCCATCCTCTTCCTATCTTTGGATGTAGTTTTCCTCATCTTTGTACTCAGAAAAATGAAAAACAACCGTCATTGGGAGCACCACTTGTTGTTTGGATGGATGATAACTCAATTGAGAAATTCTTCTTATTATGGATTGGGTTTTATGCCCAGTTTAAACATATCTGGAGGGGCTTTTTTGTCACACAAGTATCTGAAATCATGGACAGATACTTGAGGTTTCAAAATCATAAAGTTGACACTTGACACTCATATTTGAAGTTAGGGATGTTGGTCAAAACCGTCGATTTGGGCAACTTGTAGATTGTATTTTCATGAATATGTGATCTAGGATCTGTTGCAGTGAGAATTTTTTGTGGGATTATGGTAATCAACCTTTCCTGCTGGTTTCTCTAAGTGTGTCCATTTAATAAGTTCAATAAAACTTCTTGATTAATATATATATATATATATATATATATTATATCCCTCACTGGTTTTTAGATGTGCCTTTAGTCCTTTCCTTAGACTAGTTTGCCATAGTGGATTTAGTTGGAGTGCATTATTTCCTTTAGTTTGGTTTTGCATCTACACAAAACATCCAATCTTTTCCTTTGTCCAAAGTATGTTGCTGGGTTACTCAAGAGATGCACTCTGCTACATTTGTCTTCATTAGCAAATGTGAGGGCTAGTTTAGTCTTTATGTCAGGATGTAACATATGAATGCTCTCTTTTTGTGTTGGGGAGTTCCCTTCAAATCCTTGGTTTATTTTTTGTGTGTGTGTCGTGTTTGTATGTCTGTGTGTGTGTGTGATCTTGAGCATGTGCATTGCCTTCATCTTGTCTACCACAGGCTTATGCATATTCCCAGCTATTTTATCATATATTGAAAAAAAAGTTACAGTGCTGGATCAATAAAGGCCAAAATTTACCCAGAAAAAATATTTAAGAAGAAAACAAAGAGAAGAAAAGGGGAGAGTGGTTGGTGAAAGAAAAAGGTTGAAGGATAGGAGAACAAGTCATTCATAACCAAGTCTCTTGAATAAGCTTGTCCGAATTGAAATAAGCCAAGCACTACGAGGCATTACTCTAATCCAATTTGCAGTTACTAAAAGATTTTCCTGTGGATCCATCCATGTAAGCTGCATGAATCATTATTAGTGTGCATGGTTTCCTTCAAACAGAAATTGCAACTATTGTAAGTCATTTAAAAGTGCATCTCCATCTTTGTTTCCCTGGATGTATCCAACATACAATCAACTCTTTCGTACCGCATGGGAAATGTAAGGTTCCCTATAAAATATGTAACAAACTTATTTTTATTCATTCAGCACATTAAGTTTGTTTCTGATTTTAATTGTCTTGTTGATTGTTTGAAGGCAATTCCATTTTATTAGCGCACCCAAAGTATCTCTCTCCCATGTAACTATGCAAGGTTGCAAACATCAACCAATAACCCTGTTCATTTGCATTTCCAAATGAAACTAAGAGGGTATGACTTGACATATGATTTTGACAGATCAGTCCACATCATTTTTTGCTAAATTTGAACTTGACTTAGCAAGGATGCCATTTCAATTATTGTCTGGGCCTGAAATCAATCTTCAGTTAATTAACTTGTAAGTTGGCCTGGTTAATCTGATGTTTCCTGGTTGATCTGGGTCTGTCCAACTTGAAATCCTTCTCCAGGTCCCAAGTGAATTGGACTTTGAAAAACAAATCTATCTTGCATAACTATCTAGATGTTCTGAGAAATATAACTTTTCTGAAGCCAAAACCAAAATTTCCATTGTACAGGTGGACAGGAGATACAAACAATATTATCATCAAATGCAGATAGTCGTTTCATCCTTTGATGTAATTGCTGGATGTGGTGCTGCTAAGACATACACTGCACTTGCCCTTCAAACTATTTCCAGGCACTTCCGCTGTTTGCAGGATGCTATAAATGGCCAAATACAGGCAGCTAGAAGAAGTCTTGGTGAACAAGATCCACCAAATGGCAAGGGTGGTGGCATAACTCGTCTTCGTTTTGTAGATAAGCAGCTTAGGCAACAGAGGACTCTGCAACAGCTTGGAATGATGCAGCCACATACTTGGAGGCCACAGAGGGGCCTGCCGGAAAGCTCCGTTTCTATTCTTCGTGCTTGGCTGTTTGAACACTTTCTTCATCCGTAAGACTTTTCATGGCTGCAGTCTGTTTTTCTTTGTTTGTATTTGTTCATCAGACTTTACTTACATTTCCCTTGTAATTATGTCCTTGCCAGTTATCCAAGTGAGTCTGATAAACTAATACTGGCACGGCAAACAGGCTTGAGTAGAAGCCAGGTACTGTGATGAGGCATCTCTCTCTCTGTCACTCATATTTTCTGATGATAAATGTCATGTCCATTCAGGTCTCAAACTGGTTTATAAATGCACGTGTTCGACTTTGGAAGCCAATGGTTGAGGAGATGTATAAAGAGGAAATTGGTGAGACTGAGATGGACTCAAATTCATCTGAAAGTGCAACTAAAGATGGTGATTCAAAAAGAGATCCTGAGGAAAGAGAATTGCAGGGTAACAGACAGGTTGCTGCAGACAAAACCCATGGCAACCAAAACAAAGGGTCAAAGTCAGTTCTTGTCTCGGATACAGAAATGGCTAGTACCAAGGAGTTTGATAGTAGTTCGCATGTTGTTGATGATAACAGTAGCTACGGAAGCACAAAATTCCGGGCCCAGAGGTCTGGTACCGACCAATGCAATCTTCTTCAAGGTGCTTTCTTGCATTCTGATACCGGTGACAGGTTCATTTCATACCAAATGGCAGGTTTAGGGAGATTCGAGAATGATGCTTATGCTGCCAAGGCACATGCCAATGGTGGTGTTTCTCTCACTTTAGGGTTGCAACACTGTGATGGTGGCGGGCTATCAATATCCAGTGAAGAACAGAATTTTGCGACAGTTACGGGGGAGGATATATACAATTCAACTTCTGTTGGCACAAGCACTTCAAACTATGAGTTCCTGAATGTGGGGAACAGAAGGCAAAAGTTTGGTCCCCCTCCATATGTTGCATGATTTTGTTGCTTGAGTTGCACTGTCATCTGTTTACTCTGATAATAATGATGATTAAAGCTGTTTTGTATCATTCTTGTCCCACTGTTAAATGGGGCCCCAGTGTGAAGCACTGTGTAATATAAAAGTGATGAGAATGTATTGTTATATGCATTGTATAGGTATATTACATATTTTCTTTTTCTTTTTTTGCAATTGTCATGCTGGGTAAATGTAAAGATGGAAAAAGAAATATTTGCTTCTCCACTGCAGTAGAATCTTGTTGCATGGGGAAACTTTTGTAGTTGAAATATAGATCTGCAATGTACCAGAGAAAGATGGAAGCATTATATATGCATTCTGCAGAATGAAGATTCTATCTGTTGTGCTGTAACAAGCAGTGTCCGGTCAACTTGATTCATGTTCAGCACCGGGTTAAGGTGCAGGTTTGCTGCACTTAGCTCTCTCTCTCATATGTTGTGGGATGGAATTTTTTCTTTCCAATGATCATTCAGCATTTGCTTAGGTTATAGAGTTGGTTCACTGAATAAATTTGGATACCATCTCGTTTAATAGTTCTAAATTCCGGAAACTAGGCCTCTCACGTGACTTAACATCTTGAGAATTTTCATCATGGGTACCTTGATAAAAGCTGTTCTTTTACCATCACCATTGTAACCAGCGAAAAAGTATGTTCAGGCTGCTAGAAATACTCTTGCCTCAAACAACTAATAGTGACAAGATGATGGAAAAGACTAATCTCAAGAGTTGCTTCAAACAATAAGGCCCTGTTTGAAAACTAGTAGCTGGAATGGGAAGAAGAGGCATTTCAGGAAGTGGCAGCTGCCAAATCATGGATTTAGTGTAAATATAATGTCACTTCCCATCCCAAATGCATTAACTCCCATCCCAGCTACCAGTTTCCAAACAGCCACCAGGTGGTAGTTTGACCAATTTTTTTGCCAAATGCATTAACTCCTATCCCAGTTTCTAGATTCCAAACAGGTTAATTTTGTTTGGCTAGTGATTATCAGAATGGTATAAGAAAACTGTTTGTGCTCTGCAACATCGTAATGAACTCTTCCAATCTTTAGATTCATGGACATGGTAGTGGAAAGGATAGCCTTCTTTTTTCCCATTGATAGATGCCTATCTCCGAATGGATTTTTCATTCTAAGGCTGCATAAGTTTTGAAGTTGCAGAAAGAAAAATTTGTCCGGATAACTGAACCTTCACAAGAAATGCAGTGATCAGCAAGAAAGAAAACATGTGCAATGAATCAATTGTAAATACTCTTTTTAGTTTCTTAGCTTCTTGTTTGAAGAACAAGTTTTGGTGAAATATGTTGTTATTTTAACAAAATAAAAGGAATAGCTATACTAATACCATTCTTTTTTACGTTGTTCAGTGGCTTCTCGATGACTTCTCGCATCAGGAACAAGTGGTTTTGTTGCAGAGCGGGTGAGATTAGAGGTTGGGCCAAAATTCCTTGTAATGAAAAACTCCTAATCTTTTGTAATGGCAATTAGATTGATATGAACTCCTGCTTATTGTTTAAGTCAAGTCACATGTTCTACGAAAAATGATCGTACTCTACAGTAAAAATGACATGTTTCTCCAAATGCCTCATAATTTTTGAAATCTGCTTTGTCTAAAATCGCAAATAGCCAACTTCGTTAGGACCTTTTTATCATTCCCATGTGTGAAACTCACGAATTTTGCATATATCGCTTCGCTCATCGAGTATCACAAACTCTCACTTAAAAAGAGGTCCACACATTTTTTGTGTGTGGACATTACGAAGTTCACATAATCATATTTGTGAACATCTTGTTAAACTCAAACTTCAAAACTTCACAAATATATGACTAAGTTCACATATATAATACAAAATTAGTATAAAAAATGTATGAACTTTCTGTTAAACTAAACCTCGTAACTTCACAAATATTGAACTAAAGTCGCATATATGATACTAAATTCATGGGTTACCATGCAAACTTCATTTCAGTAACAAAGAGATCCATAAATATATAGCTATCTGTGCAAATATTTGGCATGCAAATTCGCATAACTTTGCATGCTTGCCAAATCATATATAAACTCATTTTTGTTTTTTTTGTTTGTTTGTGTATGAAAAGAATCATATTTTTCTTGTAGAACCCTCAGCGTTATTCCTCTCTCCTTGCAGCAAAGCTAGGGTACTTTTTAGCACTGCATTCTAACAAGGTTATGGTATCATCATTTTCATAGACTTTTTTGGTTAGGCCGAAAGGTGAGTTTCATACAAATAATATATATGCATATTGTTTTAGTTCACTGAGAACTTTTTTTTTATAAATATAATCATTTAATAGCCCCATGAGTGTTTGTGTTTAGTTGTTGTTGTGAATGTTTTTTGTATGTTTTTCTATGTTTTATTTAATATTTGTCACTAGATCTACTATTTAAATTTATTATGTTTAGGATTTTTTTCATATATATATATATATGTGTGTGTGTGTGTGTTTTTGTGTTGTAGATGATTTATATTTATTTTATTGTCCTTTAATTAAAATTTATTATTCTTGGGTTGATGTAATGAGACTAGGGTTCACTATGCACAAGCATTGAATAGGAGTTAGTTTTCAGAGTAGTTATTGGAGGTAGTTATGTTAATTGAATGTATAAAGTGTATATGGACGGTCTTTTCTCACATGCTATTTTTATTAGATGAATAATATATTTTTGTGGTTGGTGTAGGTAATTAATGATAGCTTTTGAATATGTTAAAATATGCTATCTTAGCACTAATTTCCTTACTTGGAGATCAATAGTGGTATAAAAAAATAGTAACTATAAAGAATTTATGGCTTTAATAACTTATTAAATCAGATATGCATGAGAGCAAATTATCCTTCGGCATAGTTGTTCTCTAAAATTAGATGACCAATATATATGGGTAGCTGTGTTGGACAATGATAATGTACGATCAATGTTATTTAGTAGCGACATTTACTTAGTTGCTCATAAAACTAAAGAAGAAATTGTTGCTTGCGAAGTTAAACAAAAAAATGGTTGATGAGTCAAATTATGAGAATCTTATAGATAATGTGCATTTATCTGAGACACCATCTATCGAGCTCAGACCTTTGACGATCATCCAATTGTCTCAAACACTGAACGATATTTATGTCCCAAACATTGAGCTTAAGCATGCGGAGGGCATGCAGTTGCCCGAACCAATTAGGGATATAGATGTTCAATATGTAGGCAATGAAGAATAAATAATTGATGTTGTACATGATCCAAGGATCACTGCAGAGGATGTTGAACCACACGATTAAACCAATGCTAGTGATCTTCATCGCAGTAATTTGAATGGCATTCAGCCTTCTCAGACATATGACAAAGCTAGATACAAGTTGTTAGACTTTGTAATTTATGCTTCAAATATAGGTGTAATGATGAATGTAAAGTTTTTATGGTTAATGTTGAATGCATGAAAGCAAAAGAAGTAATAGATACAATGAATTTTGATTTAGTTTGTGCAATCAAACAGTCAATTAGTAATAGCAGTGATCATGTTAATAGTGAAGAATCAGATGATATCAATGATGATGACTATCATGTCAATGAGAGATGATGAAAATAGTGATGACATGTAACAAATAATGGCAAGTAAAAGCGATATATAAATAAAATTTGAGAAGTCGAGCCCTTGGTATGTTGTATGAGTTATATGAGCATTTATTAAGAAGTATAACTATTTTATGTTATTACACTAATGAGACATGGTTGAATATATTCTCGTTCAATGGATTCTCCTACAATCAAGAGCAATTGAAAATCATTGAAGCATATTCATCTTATTTATATGACAAGTTTTATAACGAACATCTTAATCATTATAAATAATTTCAGTGGCTAACAATAGGCTCAAACAATTGAGAAATTGCTTTTGGCAAAAGGTTTAATGATCTTCAACATTAACGAGTTTTTGAAAGATCATATGCTCAAGAATAACTATAATTTTTTTAAAGAGTTATGATAACAGTTACTGTTGTATGTATGAGAAAGAACCTGTTAAGTACAATTGATTTCCCTTGTAAGATCCATTACACAAAGGTGTACAAAATAACAAACGAAGAAGTATCAATGTGAGCATACATATAGTGGATTGCTTCACAACCTTGTAGTAGAAAAATATCTTCTAAGTAGATTTCAAGTGTTATTCACAAACACATGCACGATAACCCAAAGATAACTCTAAGAGAAATCATGAATGACATCAATCATGAGCAATATATGGATACTACTTACAAACTAGTATATCATTGATAAGAAGAAACTAAGAGGGCATTATATAGTTCATTCAAAAAGTCATTCATGATGTTTTTTGACTATTTGGATTATTTGATAAAGGCTAACCGAAGATTGCTAGAGTACATTCAGACCAATCATAAAGATCGATTTCAATACTTATTCTTATTCTTATGTCCAAGCATCAATGAGTTTTTGAAAGGATGCCCTCCAATTCTTATGATAGATGCCACATTTCTAAAAGAAAGATACACTGACCCATAATATTGATCCTTGTGGTGAGATATTTTTGGTAGCATTTTCAGTTGTTGACAAGGAGACAAAATTCATAAAAGTGGTTTTTGAAGCATCTAAAGTAAGAACTCATATGCTTTGATGAATATAAAGAGAGATTAAAGCTTATAGTTGTTTGAGATAGACATGAATGTTTGGAGTATATTGCCTCTCATACCTGACCTATATGTCATATTGGATATTTCATGAAGTATTTGACGAAAAACTTTTTAAAGAAATTTAGTCCATCACTCAGTACACTTTGGTGGAGTGCAGCACGAGCATTCATGAGATGAAAATGCAATTATTTTTTTCAAAAAAATTGAGAGCAAGATGAAGCCGTATACAATTATGTTGTCACTCATATGAAACCAGAATATTGGGATAACAGTCACTTTCTAGCCAAAAGATATGGGTGATTAATGTCTAATATATCATAGAGCTTTAATTCATGGATTATCGCCATATGTGATAAGCATTTAATTTTTCTTATTGAAAGACTTTGTCTCATGCTGATGGAACTTAAAAGAAAAAAAAAAGAATACCATACAACATATGCCAGGTGTTGTGCAAGTAGTGCATTACCACCAACGTTGATATAATGCCCACAATCGACCTCACGATTACAGTGTTGATCTTGAGAAATAGTTATGCTCTTGTAAAGAGTGGCGGCTTAGTGGTATGCTATGCAAATATGTGTTCACATGCATTTTTGTATGAGGGCAAGCTACCAAAGGATTATTGCGGTAAGTTCTTCATAGTTGAACTGTACCAAGCTATATATAATGAATATTTATTCTTCTCGATGATGGATAATGTCTCACACATTGCTCCCTCAACTTTTATACCTATCTATCCACTAAAAGTGGTTCGTAAAATATGTCAACATAAGGTGAAGAGATAAAGAATAAAATACAAAGATGTTATAACATACAAGTGCAGTGTATGTAGTGAGGTTGACCACAATAGCCGAAAGCATGAATACCAATATGTTAGAGCATGTATGCATTATAAAATATAGGATTTATTAAGAGTTGTTTAATGAATTGCTTCTTTGTATTTATCTAGTATTTTTTAATAAATTACTCTATTATCCTATGTCTTATGTATATATATGTTAGGTATATCATCAATGTATAAACATAAAGAGAAACATGGTAGAATGAGAACCAAACCTCCATCCCCACCCCCAAGCAAAAAACCAATTGTGATGCTTGAGGTATAATTAATATCCCATCATGCATATATATTTGTCCTACTGTACATATATGTGTTTATATACGATTTCAATTAGTGATGAGAATAAGTTAATGAGGATGAATAAGTTATGCAGAAGAACACAAAAGAGCTAAAAGAGTATGAATTTAGAGAAGAAACTTTGTTGGCAAGTGACGTAAGTATCATATTTGCTTGTTTGTATAATTGTTCTTTTGTTACATTTGTATGTAGGTTCATTTAAATATAATATGAATATACCATATATTTTGACTATGTAACATCTAGCAAGACTCATAGAATGACTCCAAGCGGCCCACAATGAAGACAAGAAAAGAGAAATGAAACTGCCACGAACCTTTTACCTTGTATTTCTTTGTGAGTCTGAAATGTGAAGTTTCTATTATTTTTTTACAGACTAATAAAAATTAACTGGTAAATATTTTTGTTCACAACAAATGATTGCAACTGGATGCTTAGAGAGCAACAAGTTGTCGTATCAATTCTTTGAATCAGACAAAGTATCCATTAGATAACTTTGCATACTTACAAAACTTAAATTTTCATATGCACAACTTTAAATTCGATTTATGTTACAACTCTTAATTCCTGTCAGCTGGGGCAACTACCATTAAGTTATTTGAGAAATAGATATAAAGAAGACGATGTCCAAGTTATACAAAATTTCACAAGGTTCACAAATTGTGTAGATAAGAATGTCATATAAATAGTACAATAATATTACTTATTCAATAATGTAGTCACATTTTTGCATATGTGTGCTAACTTGATTTTTTGCATATATTTGTAGGGATGACAGTGGACCGCGGCAGAGGTGGGGGACAAGGTCTCCAACCCCACCCCATCTTAAAATCCTACCCTCTATCCCCATTTCATGTCCTCCATCCCTGATCCAAATGAGGCAAGACCGGGCCCTATTTCTCCTCGATCCACTGCCATCTCTAAACAAGGATTGGGGACGAAGTGGGGCAGGGTGAGGATGGGATCGAGGGTGGGATGGGGGAAAGTGTAAGTCCATCCTCACCTCCATCCCCACACAAGTTTTGATTTTAACCTCCATCCCTGGTCCAAATGGGGCGAGGCGGGATGGGGCCCCGTTTTCCCCCGGTCCACTGCCATCCCTATATGTTTGTTATTGAAAGACTTTTTCGCATATGTTAACTCATTTTTTTGCAGGTTCATTTTTTTTAGCATGGTTTGGCTACGACTTTTACAACAATTGGACAATTGAGACCATATAGGGCATTTCACAATAGTAAAATAGGTAATTACTTTGCATATGTTAGTTAACTCAATTTATACATGTACATGTTCTTGACTTGGTATATGAGTGTTATAGGTATGATTGTGGTATATTTGTCCTACTGTACATGCAATACTTGGGTAGAAACTAGGAATTGAACTTCACGCAGGTATGCATTTATGTCATGTTCAGTTCAGTTCTTTGAAATGTAAACTATAATTAGTTGTTTGCTAATACTTTTTTTTAGAAAGATGCCACAAAGTACAAGAGGCAAATGATCAAATTCTATGAACACATGAAGAAGGAGGCAGTGAAGACTGCCAAAAGAAGGTTGACAGAGAGACAAATAACAAAAATGAACCGCAACAGAACACATATAGTATGAAGGCCAATGGAAATATGGAGGTTGAGGAGAGATCGGCCAGTGAGGTGCTGGTTGATGAGGTCTCGATAGCTAAGCCATGAACATATATGGGGAGTTTAGTTTGAATAATCAATGTAAATTTGTATAAATTGTCAAACTTTAATAATATAAATTATGAGTTTAAATTTTGGATGTTCTTTAAATATTCTATGATCTGTACATTATGTCTTATAAGTGAAGGATGTTATTTAAATAGTTAAAGTTAATGAGGTTCTATAAATTGTGTATGTTTAACTTCATTCCATATATAAATTGTGTAATTATAAACAAGTGAATTTGAATTATGTAAATGCTGTAAAATTGAATATAACAGGTGATTTTTATATTTGTAGATTTTAATTATAGATTGTAATTGTAAGCAGGTGAATTGTATAAATGTTATCAATTTGAATTGATATGGAGCTATGTTTGATTGGAAATGAGCCCTTAGAGAAACAAGTGCATGCTTCGGGTTGGATTGCAGGATTCACATGCTCAATAGTCAGATTGTAGAAGAGACAATTTTGCCTCAATCATTTACTTAAGAGAAGAGAGGGCTTGTGAACAAAAATAATAATTTGTCTGGCATTAATAAGTCAAAGATTGAACCCTCTAATATTGAGTTATATACTATGAATGTTTGTAACATGTTCAATTTTGAATGAATGAAGGTTCATTTTCGAATGTTTGAAATGAATATATATATATATATATATATATATATATATATATATATATATATATATATATATATATATATGTGTGTGTGTGTGTGTGTGTGTGTGTGTGTGTGTGTGTGAGAGCAAGTTCATTTTTGAATGAATGTATGTATGACCACGTTTAGTTTGAATGAATAAAATAAAGTTGTATAAGCAAGTTATTTTATGCACATCCTACAAGTTTTGAGAGGTTTCAATTTTAAAAAGTTCACAGATTTGGTTGTGTGAACTTCGAACTATGTATGCAAAGTTAGTTTGCGAAAAAAAATACAGATATTGTTATGCAAATTTTGAACTATATATGTGAATTTAGTATAATACTTGTAAAGTTTCTGCCATTTCAGTTATTGGAACTACACATATTTGGTCACTTTAACTTCACATATATTTTTGTGCGAACTTTATGAGGTATATGTGGATTAAGTAGGATATTTGCGAAGTTATATGGTTCAGTTTAACAAGAAGTTCACACATTTTTTATGCAAATTTCGTATTATATATTTGAACTTAGTTAGGTATTTACAAAGTTTAAAATTTGGGTTTAACAGGATGTTTGTAAATATGATTATGCAAACTTTGTGATGTCCACAAAAAAAAAGTACGGACCACCTTTTAAGTGAGAGTTTGTGATACCCGATAAGTGAAGCAATATATCATACAAACTTCATGAGTTTCGCATATGCAAAGCCATAAATCCAACATTTAGAAAAATAAATGAAAATGACCCTGAACAAGGACCTCAAAACCGACCAACAGTCACAAAGCT
Source organism: Nuphar pumila (assembly GCF_984573655.1). Lineage (NCBI taxonomy): Eukaryota > Viridiplantae > Streptophyta > Magnoliopsida > Nymphaeales > Nymphaeaceae > Nuphar > Nuphar pumila. Next base: position 25,163,968 of record NC_143255.1, on the reverse strand, counting down.
CCTTAAACACCGTTTATAAGCCCTTTAATGGGATAAGTAAAGCAAGAAGCAAAAATTCAAAGTCAAAGTGGGTTTGATATGATAAAAAAGGACCTAGGTGACTCAATTATGCTTTGCGCTACTGCAAGCATGTAAAGTACACCATCAAAGTGCTACATTATGCCTCAAGCACTCTTGCTTACACATATGTGTGCGCGTGCCTGATCAACGTATCTGTTGTTGCGTATTGCGCAACAACGATTGTAAGCCACCCTAAGACACAAGGGTTTTCAAAGTATAAGAAGTAGAGAAATGACTCTATTTAAACCACCAGAAGTTTCTCTCCCTCTTACATATGAGACTAAACACTCTTCAAAGGATTTTGAGGAAAATCAATAAATGCACAAAAACTTTATAAAGAATATATACCTTTCTATCATAAAATATAATATATTTTAAAACTTTTTCCAACAATCCCCTACTAGTTTTAAAATATACTTGCCTTGTATAGAAAACCTATGCATTAGTGAGAGTGTCTTCTGGACTTGAAACCCTACTTGGTGAAAGAAAACTTAAATTAACCAAAGTGCTAAGTAGACTTACCTTGAACTTAGCTCCTTATATTGTTAACCAAATTTCAATAACACATGTTTTCAGAAGATTGATTGTGTGGATTTCAAGTTAGCACATTTAACACCTTGTACTTGCTTGGATTCATGAGTGCTCTAGAGAATTGTCAATTCTCACAAGAAATAGCTCACACTTCTATACTTACATAGGTGAGTTTGTCTAGGTGTTTTGTAACACACACCCTAGCCTTAATGCCTATAAACTCATTAAGAACTATTAGCTCAACCCTTGTATTTGTTATAATTCATGAGCATACATCATAAATGGATTCACATAATATGCTTAGTACTTGTCATTCATCAATTTATTCCTCATTGAACATAGACATGTGAGATCTTCAACGCTTTAGATTGGGTATCCTTAGATGATGACTTAATTGGCTTAATTCTCATTTTTCTTGATCTTTTAATGATGACATCCCTCAAAAGGCCTTTCGCCAATAGGTTTGCCAAATTTTGATATGACTTCATATATTTTAAATATATAATATTATCATCAATCGTTTCTCTGATAAAACTGTCTTAAACTAATGTATCTAGACTTCCCATTATATTTCAGATTACCTGCTTTATATATAACTGATTGGCTATCATAAAATATTGAAATAGCAGGTAGTGGCAAAGCCACATGGTGGGTAGGGTGGGCATGTGTCCACCCTAACCCAGAAAAAATGCTCAAACGGTAATGGATCAGGGTGTGACTTGGATTGCAGGTGGGCATTGCCTCAGGTCAAGGTGGGAAACACTCATGCTTGACCCAAATGGGTTAGGGCATAGTTGGCAAACTCGCCTGAGTCAAACCCAAATGGGTCATTGCCCCGGGTTGGGGTGGGCACCACTCGTGCTCAACCCAAATAGGGTTATAAGGTTTTTCCATATTTTTTAATTAGAAATTAGGCATGTAATGAATGCTTGATTTTAGTTATAATATTAGGTTTTTTTTAATGAACATAATCCATGAAATTTCTAGAGATTAAGGTATTGATTAGCATTTTTTTAAATCATGCAAAGGTTTATTTATATTTCTTATTTTTTGTGTTATTTTTTTATATATCATTAAGCAAGATTCTATTAATGAATGCTTTATTTTGGTTATTACTTATTAAACCCCTAAATCTTTGATTTTTTTAGAATTAAAGTTTTTTATTTGGTTTCTTAAATTCCAAGAATATTTAAATTTTTTTATCTTTTTTATTTCAATCAACATTAAACATGATTTCTTGAATGCATACTTGATTTTGGTTAAAATTTTAAGGGTTTTATGTTTCTTTTTCAATTAACATATCTAAGAATCATTTTGTTAGAATTCAGGGTTTTGATTTATTTTTTTACAGTGCATTTGTGCCCACCCTATTTTAGATTTTTGTTTCTGCCCTTGATAGCAGGTATGGGCTTCTCACATAGTGGGATGTCTGTTAGCATATTTTTAAGTCACTCAGCTTCCCTACAAGCAGATGGCAAATGAAAAAACTCATATTCTATTATAGAATGAGTTATACAGGTTTGTTTCTTAGACCCCCATGCAACTGGTCCTCCACCAAGTGTAAAAACCCAACCACTAATTGATTTGATATCTTTAAATTCAGTATTAAAACTTACATCACTATACCCTTCAATTATAACAAGAAACTCAGTATAGTAGATCTTATAGTCTAAAATATGCTTACGATATCTAAGAATCCTATGCACAACATTTCAATGTTGATATTCAGGATTATTGGTATATATACATACATTTCTCATTGCATAGCCTATATTAGGCCTTGTGTAATTCATTTCATACATGAGACTACCTACCACACTAGCATATTTTAATTGTTGGACACTTACACAATTATTAAGAACCAAATTTATGTTTGGACCATAAGAGTGCATGCGTGTGTATAATCAAAATATTTATATTTTGTAAGAATTTCAACTTCCATACATTCTTTTCATAAAGAATGATTTTGGATCCACAACATTCATAGTATGCACTCATGCCACGAGCTCCATCTAGCTAAAACATGCATATCATTTGATGCATCATCTGATTTTTTTTATCTCTTTGCTCGAACACATTAATGTACCCATCGTGTGCCAATTATGCCATTCATCATATGTATCATGATAAAATTTAAATTTTGCATTTAAATGATTTTCACAATAGATTTCACAAGCGTGCTCCCTCAATAGGCTTATATGTTGTTCGACAGTGTGCCACAAACTCATCCGGTTAAGCTCTTGAATCATCTCATACATACAAGTAAAATAATCTACTAGCTTGAGACTGATAATGCAGAAACTTACCTGATGTTAGAAATTCGGTCATAAATCATACAAAACAATTTAGGCTATGATATTTTAACTGAAAATACTTAGATATGTTAAATATATACTCTCAAAATCTTAGAACTTAACTCATTACAAATCATAAAATAATTTTTTTGGAACGCAGACTGTTTTCTCAATTCCTGCATCTTGTCAAATTCTTTCCTTTCAAAAGAAAAATCCATTGTAAATCATCATGGAAGAATTAGATACTAATATTTTTAATATAGGTGACTTGATATGTCAGGTTCAAGCACACAAAATTTTAGAATTTAATTCGATTTTAGTTGAGAGATAAAAATCTCGAAACACATGTTGTTTATGTTACTCAACAGAACATATCACTGAGAACTATAAGTTTTGGTCCAACTTTCATGAATGTTTTTCTCCAAACCATGAGAGTCGACCTATGAGATTTTAACCATGTATTTTTCCATATCTAGACTAATATATCATAAAATCTTAGCCATAAATTTTAAGTATTTTGAGGGATATCATTTTTACAAAATACTTTATCTTTATAGACTTACAGTCATGACAAAATATCAGTTTTGTTTTGCAGATGGATTCTCTCTCAATCCGCAACTTTCTCTCTCAATCCGCAACTTATCTGAGACTATAATTTGATTTGTGACAATTTTCACATGTAGTTAATATCCCTACCAAATTTTAGGGTTTACGAATTTGTGTTTTGAGAGAACCATATTTATCTTTCTGACTGGTTGGACTAAAATAACACAACACAAATTATAATTTTTCAAGAAATTCAAGATAACTTTAAGAAATTTATTCAACGAAATAAAAGTACATGTGCATATCAAGAACAACATCAAAACAATTTCTACATGATTTAGCCATGATGTATATAACAAAAATTCATTATCTAACATAAATATAAAACTCAAATCTAATCATTTTCAAAGAAAAATGAGTTTGATTTCTTCTATAATTCAATAACTTTTACAAAGAAAATCTTGATTTTAAAATTAATCCAACCTAGATCCTCTGTACTTAACCCATAAAAACAAGGTTTAATGCTTGAATGGCCTATGCTGAACCCCGTAGATGTTGAAAAACATGAAATCCTATACCTTAATATGTTTTTTGTTTGGTTAAAATACTACACACAAAAACAAATCTCAAATAAAACGTAGCGCTCCCAAGACCTCTTCGAAACACAAAAGAGATGATAGAACCATTTTTCAACACATGTGGTTGTTGTCCATGGCCAGGGTACAAACCTTGCATTAGACCCAAAACACTAAAAACAAGTCAAAATACGAATACAATCGGCTAATATGGATGGTCTCTATAATCCTAGAGTAGAAGGCTTATCTAGGCAACAATGGTCTCTATAATGGTTGGCTAGAAGGTTGGTTCTCTCTTCTCCATTGCGCTCTCTCTTTCAAAGTGGTGTATGGTGAAAAGAAGGAGACTCAACCTCTTTAAATAGAGGAGGGTTGGGTTTCCTACTTGGATTTCAACTCCTAGGTAACGCACCCTTATAGTTTCTAAAAAGAAAATCAACTTCTCAGTTCCCAACTAGTTTTCTTTTTTCAAAAATTTGGGCTCCTCAAGTGGTCCCATGCATAGACTATGAATCCTTTTAATTAGATCCATGATCCAACATAGGGTCCACTCCTATGATCCAATGTATTATACTAACCCTTTTTTAAAATGAATAATAATTAATTATAATGAGCCAATACCTATGAATCTTTCGTGATTAAAAGCATTCACATCAAAATCTTATTAATTCAAAGAAAAATTCTCATTAATTAAATTTTTTGGGTTTCAAAAAATGCTTAGTATTACATTATACCCCCTAAAAGAAATTTGTCTACGAAATTAGAACTTACCAAATAGGTGTGGATATCGCTCATGCATATTGTTCTCAGGTTCTTAGGTGCACTCCTCCAATCCGTGATGTTGGCAATGCACTTTCATAAATGACTTTGATCTACCATGATGAACCTTCTCCCCATGATCCATAATATCCACTAGGCTCTCATCTATCGTCAAATTCTTTTGTACGTCGATGCCTCATACTAAATGATATGTGAGGGATCTAGTACATACTTCTTTAGCATCAAAACATGAAAAATATTATGGATGTGAGAATACTAAGGTAGAAGTGTCACTCAATACACCAATTCTCCAATCCTTTCTAGGATTTCAAAGGAACTGATATATCGAGGACTAAGCTTCATCTTACCAAATCCAAAAACACTCTTTGATGGCGATACCAGAATGAAAACATAATCCTTCACGGCAAAGCTGAGCTCCCTACGCCTTTGATCCAGATAGCTTTTCGATCTAATCTGCACTGTGATCAAATGTTGACAAATTTGTTGCACATGATCTATGTAGTGTTGAATTGCCATTGGGGATTCTACTATCCTAACACCAACTTTATTCTAGCATATCGAAGATCTCCAACGACTGTAGTAGTCCTCCAAGCCTCTGATTCTCAATCTTTACCTTCTATCAGGTAATGCATTTGGATACAAAATCTACCACATCTCGCTTTATTCCATTCCACCAAAAAGTCTTATGTAGATTGTTGAATATTTTTCTTCTCCCTGGGTGTAACGAATACTTAGACTTGTGTGCTTCAGTAACCAACTCTTCTTTGAGGGCTTTAGTAACCCACTATCTTTTTTTGAAATTGATGGTCCCGTTTTAGTCTCACACGTGTTCTTAAACTCAAGATCCTCTATTTGCAATAGTTCTATATGCTTCATGATCTCGGGTCAAGCTTTCATACCTGCACAATAGATCTGCCCAACTTCGTCTACAAATGACTGCCACTTAACAAACTCTTCCAACATATTCTAACTCTGACCAATCAAACTAATAGCTGAAACTTATGCTTTCTTACTTAAAGCATCAACCAGTACATTTACTTTTCTTGGGTGGTAAGAGATGAAAAACTCGTAATGCTTAAGGAACTCTAGCTACTTACACTGCCTTAAGTTTAAGTTCTTCTGTGAGAAATATATTTGAGGCTCTTATGATCAGAGAAAACCTCAAATTGTTCACAATAAAGATAGTGACACCAAAATTTTAGGGCAAATACAATAACTGCCAACTCCAAATCATGAGTTGGGTAGATCATTTTATGTACTTTTAGTTACCTGAACATATAAGTGATTACCTTACCGTGTTGCATTAAGAAACAACCCAATTTGGTTCTTGATACATTATTGTAAAGCATAAAGCCTCTTGACCCTGACAACAGAGTAAACACTGAAGCTAAGGTCAACTTACTCTTTAACTCTTGGAAGCTCTCTTCACATAGCTGCATCAATACAAATTTCATACCCTTCTATAACAACTTTGTCATCGGAGCAGCTATTCAGGAAAAATCTTGGATTAACCTGTGATAATATCTAGCTAATCCCAAGAAACTTCTTATTTTTGTTATATTCTTTGGCTACTTTGAAGACAATACCAATTTCACCTTAGTTGGATCTACCTCTATACAATTGCCCAAGATGACATGACTGATGAATATAACTTGATCCAGTCAAAATTTGTACTTCAAGAACTTAGCATAGAGCTTATGTTCTCTTAGTGTTTCCAGCATAATTCGTAAATGCTATTTGTGCTCTTCCTTACTTTTCGAGAATATCAGGATATCATCGATAAAAATAATCATAAATTGGTTTAGTCATGACAAAAAACTCGGTTCATCATGTCCATGAATGATGTTAGTGCATTTGTGAGTCCAAAAGACATCACTAAAAACTTGTAATGCTATATCTGGACTTGAAAACGGTCTTCTTGAAGCCCTCTTTTTTGATCATCAATTGATGATATTATGACCGAAGGTCAATCTTCGAGAACACCTTGGTTGTGCGTAACTTTTCAAACAAGTCATCTATCCTTGGCAAAGGGTATTTGTTATTTACAGTTATCTGATTTAGTATTTGATAATCGATGTACAACCTTATCGATCTAGCCTTTTTCTTGATAAACAAGATCAGTGCATCCCAAGGTAACACGCTCGATCTAATAAACTCTTTGTTAAGAATCTTCTGCAACTGCTTCTTCAATTTTATAAGTTTAGTCAATGCCAGTCGATATGGTGCTTTTGAAACAGGGGCCATTCCAAGCACCAACTCAATAGAAAATTTGGTCTCATGTGGATGTGGTAATCTAAGTAATTCCTTCAAAAAAATATCAGAGAACTCTCTGGCAATGCTCATATCATGCTTGCCAAGAATATAGCATAACTTTGTTTACAACACTTTGTTATCTTTAACGTCGATGCAATATTTAACTCACCAATAGGTCCTGTCGCTTGAAATTCCATCGTTGCTTGATTGGGTCACCCTAAAAGAGTCACATCATGCAGAGATAATCACATCATGCCGAGATAATCAATCCATCCCCAAAATAACATTGTAAATGACCATATCAAGTAAAATGAGATCGACTGACAACTATTGTCCACCAATCACTACTTTAATCTCAAGAAGATACTTAGTACACCGAGAATATGCTCCTAATGATCATGACTTCTAGTCCAGTCTCTAGATTAGACAATGATACTTCAAGCAAGTCAACGAATAGAGTAAAAATAAATGAATGTGTAGCACCATAATCAAACATAACTCGCGTAAGATGGCAAAAACAGTAGTACCTTCAATCAGTCTGCTTTGGTTGTTCAGTTCTATGGTCATGGTAGCATACACTCGCCCATTATTCCCTCTCTACACCTGTTACTGGGGAGGTTTCTGCTATGATTGGTTACCTTGAACTCCCTACTTGTTTAAACAAAATTGAGCAATATGCCCTTGGTGCCCACATTGGAAGCAAACACCTGAATTGAGAGGGCAAACTCCGACGAGATGATTCTTGTTATAATGTTGACAAGTTTGTTGGGTATTTGGTTGCTGCAGCTACCTCTGCTATTGGCAAGATTAGATTTATGCCTTTTAAATGGTGTTTGTTGTGCTTTGCCACTCAAAAATTATTGCTTGTGATCCCACCATTTCTAGTTAGCTTCTTGGATTGATCCCCATGGATCTCTTCCATTCGTTCATCGGTCAGCTAGTCATCACTCAAAACCTCAATTTATCCTTGAGTTCTCGAACATACTTGGTTGTCCTAGCCTTATTATTAGCAAATAAATTCAGACAGTAACATTCGAGACTCCTAAATTTGGTAGTATAATCTATTAGACTTATGCTCATTTGAGTCAATTTTAAGAATTCTTGGTGCTTTGTATTATGGGCATACTGAGGGAAATATGTCTCTAAGAATACCTCATGGAAAGCTCCCTAGGGAATATAGTTTCTACTAGAAAATATTACTTCTCTAATTGTGTCCCACCATTTTCTGGCATTTCCCTTAAACTGATATGTGCCAAAGTCAATCTACCTATCCTTAGGTACTGGCAGAAGTCGAAAAATACACTCAATTTTCTTGATTTAGTTCTCTACGACATCCAGGTCAGCCTTCCCTAAATAAGTTGGAGGGTCCAACATCAAGAATTTCTCGTAAGTCACTCCACCATGGTTATGGTTCATGCATGATGATAAGTGCTAACCATTCTAGTTTTGAAGATGGGTATTTACAGTTTGGCCAAGTTATTAAGGGCATCAATTACGAAGACTCTTTATTTCTGCCACTCATTAGTACGATGCGACATCTATAAACCAACCCAACAAAGAGCCCATTTTAATTTATTCTTATATCAAACTTATCCCCTTAGTCTTGATCCTACAATCTAGATAGCTTACACTACGTATATTATATTAACCATCACAAAATTTTAAGTATAAAAAAATTATTATTCACAAGATATCCCTTACCAATGATGTAGAGACTGCTTTTGGATCAAAAACTTATGGATCATGATTATTTTTCTAAACAAGCTCTGATACCAACTCTGTAACAACCCAAAAACTCACCCTAAATATCATAATTTTTTAAAATTAAAAAAGATCTTTATATAAAAGAGAAAATACATCCTATGAATCTGGGGCATAATACAAGTTTAGAACCCACGTTCCACCATCAAACCAACTATTTATTTCAAACCTTTGATGAAACAAAATAGTTCAAATTAATAAATAAAAATTAATAAACTTCAACTTAACTTCATAATTTATATCCAATACATACTGTTTAGAAAAAAAATACTCAATAATTCATAGATCCGTCCTCTCTAGCACTAGTCTATCCATCACGTTGTTCATCTATGTTTGAGTCTCACTATATGAAATAATGGGTGAAACCCATAATAATTATACAAAACATTTACATAATCTAACAATATGACAAAGAATAAATCTAAGAAATATAAACCTTATAATGTTAAAGTACATAAAATAATTCAAATGTGCTTATAATCACATACGATACATAAACCAATGCATAAGGTAACTTTTGAATGCCTAAGCATGCTACTTGCTATCAATTTAAGTTTTCTCCAGACCCCATTGTGGGTAATGTTCACAGGCAAAAACCGAAGTACAAGGCAATCTCCAAGGCTATATTTTTTCACATACACAATTATATTTTATTGACCTGGTATACACCATCCCCAGGCAACCTCAAGATACAACACACATACCATTCTTGGGTCTCAATGGTGATAAATGTTTCCTACTACCATGGTCGAGGACAATGAGCAACCTATTGTGCTCTTAGAAAAAAAAATTTATAGAGTTCAGTATCACCCTGTCCCCCATGATAGCCATCTAAGGTTCCCACCATCTTATAGGACAACCAAGGAGCAAATATTAGTACATTGTTTGAGTATCTTTTATATCTTTAACTTTAATATATTTTTTCCATAAAAAATGATTTTGGATCCACAACATTCATGACATGCACCTATGTCACATGAGCTCCATCCAATTCAAACATGCATATCATCTCATGCATTATTTGATTGGGTTATCTCCTCGCTGAGACACAATAGTATACCCATCGTGTGCTAATTATGTCATTTATCCTATGTATCATGATAAAATTTAAACTTCGCATTTAAATAATTTTCAAAAGAATTTATACCAACACACTGCCTTAATAGGTCTATATGTCATTCAATAGTATGCCACAAAGTCATCTGATTCACCTCTTAAATTGTCTCATGCATACAAGCAAAACAATGTACTAACTCAAGACTGAGAACACAAAAACTTATCTGACATTAAAAATTGTCATAAATCGTACATAACGATTTAGGATTTGATATTTTAACTGAAGGTACATACACATCTTAAATATATACCCTTAAATCTTAGACCTTAACTCATTACAAATCAGAAAATAAAAATTTTGGAATATAGACTATTTTCTTGATTATGAATCTTATCCAATTCATTCATTTCAAAATAATATCCGTTATAAATCGTTTAGAAAGAATTAGACATTGAGATTTTTACTGTAGGTGACTTGATATGTTACGTTGAAGCCCATAAAATTTCAGAATTTAATTTGATATCAGTTGAGAGATAAAAATCTTGAAATATACTGTTTCTGTTACTTAATGAAACTTGTCATGAGAACTACAAATTTTGGACCAACTTTGTCTCTAAAACGTGAGAAGTCAACCTCTGTGATTTAAAACATGTGTTCTTTCATATTTAGACTAACATATCCTAAAATCTAAGCTATAAATTCTGAGTATTTTGGGAGATATGATTTTTACAAAAATACTCTATCTTTGTAGACTTACAGTCAGGACATAATATATGTTTCATTTTGCATATGACATATCTCTCAATCCACAACTCATCTGAGGCTAAAATTTGACCTATGACTACTTCTACACGTATTTAATATCTCTACTAAATTTCAAGATTTACGGATTTGTGGTTTGGGAGAATTAGATTTATCTTTCTGATTGGTTGAACTAAAATAGCATAACACAAATTCTAGTTTTTCAAGAAATTTAAGATAACTTCAAGAAATTCATCCAACGAAATAAAAGTACATGTGCACATCAAGAACAACATCAAAATAAATTTTAAAGGCATTAATCATGATGTATATAACAAAAATTCATCACCTAACATAAATATAAAACCTAAATTCAATTATTTTTTAAAAGAAAACGAGTTTGATTTCTTCTATAATTCAAAACGCTTTTTTACAAAGGAAATCTTGGTTTTAAAATTAATTCAACCTGAATCCCCTATACTCAATCGATAAAAATAAGGTTCAATGCTTAAATGGTCTATATTAAATCCCATACATGATGAAAATTGTGAAATCTCATGCCATATTGCAGTTTTTGTTATGTTAAAACATTGCACCTAAAAATGAAGCTCAAATCGTAATGTAGCACTATCAAGATTTCTTCAGAACGTGAAAGATATCACAAATCTCTTTCCTAACATGTGGTTGTTGTTTATGAACAAAGTACAGACCTTGCATCAGACCCAACACATTAAAAATAAACTAAAACACGAATACGATTGGCTAATATAGCCGATCATTGAAAAAACTCGTAGAGTAAAAGGCTTACCTAAGCAACAACGATCTCTACAATGACTGGCTAGAAGGCTGGTCATCTCTTCTCCCCCTCTCTCTCATTGTGGTCTACGGAAAAAAGAATAAGACTCAGCCCTTTTAAATAGAGGAGGTTGGGTTTCCTACTTGGATTCTAACTTCTAGGTGACACCCTCCTTGTAGTTTAAAAAAAAATCAACTCCCTAGTTCTCTACCAGTTTTTTTTCTTTCTAAAATTTGGACTCTTCAAGTGGTCCCATGCATGGGCTATGGATCCTCTCCATTAGGTCCATGATCCAATATATGGTTAATTTTTAGAATCCAATGTATTATACTAACTTTTTTTTAAAAATAAATAATAATTAATTATAATGAGCCTCTGTACCTAAAAATCTTTCATAATTAAAAGCATTTACATTAAAATCTTATTAATTAAAAAAAATCTAATTGATTTTTTTTTTTGGAAAATGCTTAGTATTACATAACTACTCTTTTAAAAGAATTTCATCTACAAAATTAGAACTTGCCAAATAAGTTTAGATATCACTCATACGTATCCTTAGGTTCTGAGGTACACTCCTCCAACCTGTGATGTTGCCAATACACTTTCATCAACGAAATCAATCTATCACAAAACACTTTCTTCCTGCAATCTACAATTTTTATTGATATCTAATTCATTGTCAAATTCTCCTATACATAAACCACCTCATATTAAATGATGCCCGAGAGATGTAGTAAGTATAGACTACACTAGGTTACCTAATAGTTTTGAGACAAAACTCCAACACGGGCTTGACATGTTTTCCATTGGATTGAGTTTGTAGCTCAGCTTGGGTTCATGTTTAGCAGAGTTGAGCTCAACCTTGCCTGGACATTAAATGAGACAAGCCAAACACGATGTAAAAACATTTCATGTTATTTATATATTATATATATTACACTTAGTAGTTCATATTTTATGTATATATTTTTTATTTATCCTTTTGTTTTTTATACATTTTTTTTAATATATTATATATAAAGTATATATATTTTATGTATACGAGCTCTCCTGTGCCTAACAGGCTTGCCAACTACGTGAACCAATCAGGAATGAGCTTGTAACGAGCAGAGTCGTCGCGAGCTGCTCGGCTTGTTTAGCAGCCTAGCACCGTTGAAAGCAGAAGTTAAGAATTAAAGATATCTAAAGCAGATTTACTCTGCTACAACGGATCTAGTTTGGTACCCAATCCGGATTTCAAACCTGTCACACGATATTGGATTCCGATGCACTATGACCCGACCCATTTGGGTTTGGCTTTAAAGTTTAAACCCGAAAAAAATCACACAAAATTAGGGTTTCAAGCCGCGAAGCCTTTCAGAGGGGGGGAAGAAGCTACTATGAGCGGGCGGTTCCCCTCTTTCCTCCTCAAATCTGCCTCCCAAAACCGTAATTTTCTCTCGAATCGATCGAGGTATACCAACCTTCTTCTTCGGAATTCCGATCTTCTTGGGTTTTACTCGAATGGCTCCTCAGTTCTTAGGGGGAACTGTTGCGATTCCGATGGTTTATCTCGCGAATCGTCGGAAAATTCTTGTAGTTCTCGCCCATTGCCGTTAGGGTTTCGTTCGACAAGGACGTCGAGCTTTTCAGATCTTTCTCTGCGTTTGGATTGCTTGAGAAGACCAGGGTTTTGCGACCCGAGGGTGAAATCCAGGGAGATTTCGAGCGTCGCGCAAGAATCATCGAAAACAGGGGCGGAGACGACTGCCCATGGCGGAGGTGGGGCTAGCAAGGTGGTCTCGGAGATTGTTGATGAGGTCGCCGGACTGACGTTGTTGGAAATCGCTGACCTGACGGAGATTTTGAGGAAGAAATTCGGTGTTGATGAGATGCCAATCATGGCGGTGATGATGCCGGGGATGGGCGTGGGCGGCGTGTCAGCGGCCGGCCGGGCCGGGGCTGCTAAGGCGGAGGAGAAGAAGGCCGAGAAGACGGCGTTCGATTTGAAGTTGGAGAGCTTTGACGCTGCGGCGAAGATCAAGATCATCAAGGAGGTGAGGACGTTCACCGATTTGGGCCTCAAGGAAGCCAAGGATTTGGTGGAGAAGACGCCCACATTGTTGAAGAAAGGGGTTCTGAAGGAAGAAGCAGAGAAAATCATAGAGAAGATGAAAGCTGTCGGCGCGAAAGTCATAATGGAATGAAGAAATGTTGTTCCTTCTTGGTGAGTGATTCTGCTCTTTCCAGGATCAAAATGTTTTGATTCTCTTTACGTGTTAAATGATCTGTTTTGATCAATGGAAGTTCAGTTCTACTCTTTCTTCCCCAATATAACATTTGTGGCTTGTATTGTTAGTGAAGGAATCCCCCATTTTTTCCCATTTAAGCTTTGCAATTCTCTCTTTGGAATGTTACAACTTGAGTTGGTTAATGATGGTGTGGTTGATAAGAATACCATCTGGATGAACATAATCAGTACTCAGTGGGGAAACTCAATTTATGAGTGTTTGGGGAGCACCCAACTTTCATCTGTAGGGGTCCTAGTGAATTTGAGGAACTGTGACAATTTTTGGCCACTCTTTCTTAGGAATGTTGTAATTCAAGTGAAACATGATATTTTTTAAATAATTCAACTGGAATCTGAAATCTTGTTCGCTTGCAGAATCTTAAATCATCTTAGCTTTGCTATTGAATCCTGGTTGTTATTTAGGATGATGCAATCCGTCATTTAGAGTTGCGTCCTGATTTGATCATCATCGGATTGGTTTCAGTTGAAGCTGTGCAGGGTTCAAATTTTGCATTGTTAGTTGTATTATTGGTCTCAATTCAAAGTCACCTTATGCCAAACTATGTCATAGAATTTCCAAAATGTCATCACAACCAACTAAGCCACACAGTTAGAGAAGGCTAGGGAAAATGGTGATGAAAATGGGAAAAGAAAGTACAGTTAGGATGGTGATTCCCTGGGAACCAGAATCTCTCAAAGAGAGATAATTGTGATGTATATTTTTCTACTTCTTCATTAATCTTATAAGAGATTTTTCTCTTTATAAAGTCATCCTCCTTCCTTTGGCTAGCTGTTATTTCAGGAGAATGGCCCTTCCATATTTTTCTCATCATTCGAACAACGAACTTTATATAACTTAGTTAAACAGTTAAAATGTAGAGTGAAAGGGTAATTACAATAGATAAATCTCAAGTAAAAAAACTGTTAGGATAAAAACTAAGGCCCTGTTTGGATGACAGGGGCCAAAACCCGGTTTTCGCAAACTTGGTTTGCCAAAAACCTATGTCACACAGGTGCGGGTGCGGGTATGGGTGCGGATGCGGGGATGCGGCATTTCAAAAAAACTTGAGTGTGGGGGTGCGGGGAGGATATATATATATATAATTTTTAACAGTTTTAAGTTAACACTACATGTATTTGTGTGCATTTATGTGTGTGTGTGTGTATATATATATATATATGGATAAAAATTGACTTGATTAGGGTTAACTGAATCTACTTTTGGATAGAAATGGACCTCAATGTGGTTGACTTCACATAACACATGAAGTTGTGTCCAAGTGTCGCACCCGCCTGGGTGTGGGTGTGACGCGGGTGCGGTGCCCTGTTAGAAGAGTCCGTGTGACAGCCAAAAACCAATCATTATAGGTTGTTTGGGTGACCAAAAACCTGGTTTTCAGGGTTTTTAGTCACAGAAAATCGAAAAAAGGCCTACCATTTCCCTATCAGCCATGAACTATGAAAAATAAAAAGCGATGGTCGGCCAGCCACCAAATGTTGAAAAATTGAGAAAAAAGCTGGCTTTTTCAGGCCATCGCAGAGTAGTACCACCCTCCCCAAGTAGTACCACCGGCCAGAAAATGGCCGGATGTGGAAGAGGGTGGAAGATGTGGTGGCACCAAAAAGGGTGGGAAGGGAGAGGAGGTGGCCCCCTTCCAATAAACTTGGTTGAAAAAACTGGGTGAGGGGGATGGGGCCTCTAAATCTGGTTTGGTGGCACCCAAACAGCCACCAAACCCAGTTTTTGGTGCAAAACTTGGTTTGACACCAAAACGAGGCTTCCAACCCGGTTTTAGGTGTCATCCAAACAATACTTAAGTAAAACTTGAAGTAAACTTTGGTAAATTAGTTAGTTAGGCTAGCCCGCACTATTAGAGATGAGGGTGCCACTTTATCTAACTGTGTGGACCATGGATGAGGCTCCACGGGCACATGGCCCTATGACCTAGTGCCAACAATCTCACACTCGACCATGTGGGCCGAATCACAACATAGTAGTTTGCTCCAGAGTCTTCAACTGAGGAAGCATGAGCGAGAAGCGATTCGGGAAGCAAAAGCGGTAAGCGAGACACTTTTAAAATTTTATGAAGCGGGAAGTACCTGGAAACAAAAAGGGAAGAAGCAAATAGAAATAGAGTTTTTCTGATATTGGGCAAAAAAAATTTGTTAAAGATCCAAGCTCCCCCCTGCCCCCCCCCCCCCCAAAAAAAAAAAAGAAAAAAGAAAACTCACTTCTTGATATTGGAAAGCGAGTGAGAAGTAAGCGGGAAGCGAGCTTCCCATTTAAAAGGGTTGCTTCCCTGCACGCTTCGAAAGTCACGCTTTTCAAAGCACGTTTGGGCAAAGTGTGCTTCCACGAGTCCTATAGCATTTTCGCTAACCCTGGTTTACTCTCACTATTTAAAATGTTAAATTAAAATACGATTATGAGGTTCACTGCTCTTTCATAACCAATTTATTATGATTTAGGCATGTATTTATATATCAATTTATTAGATATGTCTGTCATTAAGAGGTTATTAATACTAGGCAGATAAAAATTCATCCTTGCATGCTTAATCATGAAATTCGTAGCTCTGATTCACATGGAGGTATTGGCTTCAATTCTCATGGAGTTCTCACCTCCAATTTTATTAACTTTCGTTGATGTTTTTAGCTTCAAATATTTAATAAAGTGGCTTCCTCAAACGGTTAAAAATAATAATGCATGCAATCAATATATATCTTGAGCTATGTAGCATGTTCCGAATTTTCTTAACAAAAAATGTAAAAACATCATATTTATCACATTCATGCTTTTCAGAAAGAATAAATTTAAAATTATCTGCCCCTTGTTCCTTTAAAAAACGCAAATATTTCAATAACATTATCTTCGTGCTGGCAAACTGTAAGAAAAGAAAACACATTCAACATAAGGGACACATTTTCTTGTCTTATATCTAACATTTACACTTGTCTAGACTCCTTTCCATCCACTAATATTGATCAATTTATTGCTCCCACTAACATAAAAGTGTTCAAGCATTTAAGTAATCATAATAATCAACATAGTTATCAATTAAATTTGTATAGGGAAAATCATCCTATACTTGAAAAAAAAATATTTTCATACATTCAAATAAAACATCTTTTTTTTTATTGAAAGGCAAGCTGGGTTAGGATGACCCCCGCCAATTATTATTCAACGGACCACTGGGGTTTGAACCTGCAATGTCCCACCACAAGGAGACATGCACTGACAGCTCCTACCAACCACACAGAGCCCCCATTGGTTCAAATCACCCAGGACATCAAAATAAGTGTTGTTGCTTATATAAACCCGATGCTATCTAGATTTGTTCTCTTGCATGTCCACATTTTGTCCTTGCTTTTAGGAATATGTTAGGATTTGTCTTAATTCATCCACTAACCTAAAAAGTCATAACCTAAAAAAGTCATGATCCCCAAAGTGACTCCGTACGTAGATAACATCAAGTCTCTCCTTTTTTCCTTTATTGTTGTCTGTTGTTTTGATAATGCTTTTTCACGTGTACAAGTTTTCTACACTTGTAACACTGAACTTGAGAGGCGTTACTTTGTGGCTTACGGAATACTAGATCGCCTTTGTTGTTAAATTTGCCAAATTGCTTATTTTGACCATTTTTGAAATGATAGGATTTTAGTTGAATGTGAATACCACGTTCAACATCTCGGGCTACCATCAACTCATTTTTCTTTTCTTTGATTATGTGCTTCTGTTTTATAGCAAATTGAGCTAGTTATATTTAGATTCTTGGAATAAAGTGTTGTAGTGACCACCTACTGAAAGGGCGGTAAACTGTTCATGATCATAGATATTTGCACTAAATTCTGGTATGAGGTTTTTGACAATGGCTAGATCTTTGGCTTCATGATTTATTAAATTGTTCTTGATTTTTTATTCTTGATTTGTTTATTGGATCTCTTGTTGATTAAATGTGCCATAAAAATTAGAAAAATGACTAGTAAAGTGTGCACTTTCGAGCTAAGCTAAAACTGACAAATTGAATGTGACATATTTTCTCTTTTGAATGTTACAATTTGAGTGGATAATGATGGTGTGTGGGTGATAAGAACACCATTTGGATGACCATGATCAGTAGTGAGTTTGTGGAACGGTGACAATGTTTGGCCTCTCTTTCTTAGTAATGTAATTCAAGTGAAAAATGATTTTTTTTGAAGAATTCAACTGATCTGACATCTTGTTCTCTGCATATTGCACAATCTTGTATCATCTTACCTTTGTTATTGAACACTAAGTGTTGTTTAGGGTGATCCACTCTGTCATTTAGAGTTGAGGCCTGATTTGATAATCATGGGATTAATTTCAGTTGAAGCTGTGCAGGATTCAGATTCATTATTGGTCTCAATTCTTTTTTAAAGCAGTCCCTGGTGCTCATTTGAGCCCATATTTGCTGACACGAAGTTGATGAAATTCACCTTATGCCAAACTATGTAATAGAATTTCCAAAATGTCATCACAGCCGATTAACTTTTGAGAACATTTGTGACAAAGGCCATATTATGGCTGCTAAATTATCAGTGTAATTGAAGATGATAGTTGAAGGAAACTCTAATAATCCCTTTTCCAATTCTTTATAAGGAACTATATTTCATGTAGCGACTAGCAATTGCTGCTTTATGTTTGAACTGTGATGGAATTTATGAGGTCTGGACCCACTCGACCTTGATACCTCAGAGAGGATGTTTCATAAAAAATTTGTTATTGGAGAGAAAGAGAGAGAGAGATGCAAACTGGTTGACATGGGTTGGCTACATGTTCCCTTGACCAAATATGGGTCCTTGTCCAGTCGGATCCACCTATATATGTTCTAGGTCCAAGCTTATTGAGCCAGAAATGTTTTGTTTAGAGCCATGGAGGTTGACTTGAATTGGCATCCAATTAAGGGGTAATCACCACCTGAGTTGGATCTGTGTTTCAAATATACAAATCGGGTCCAATGGGCTCCCTGTCCTTCCGGACTGACGCACGCTAGTTTATTTGAAGCTTTTGACAACTAGGGTTCAATATTAACACACAAATCAGGCCATTGTTTGTCCTGGAGCAGTTTTCACACTGTTGTCAAGCAAAAACCAATAATTATCCACGATGAACATATTTGGATATTCTCTTCCAACCTGGTCCTCTTTTATCTTTTCAATGCAGTAATCAGACACAGCACAACTCAATCCGTTTACTGTGTTTGATTCTAACCTCCGATGCCTAACCGAGTCTTGTAATCAGATCCAGAATCCAATAGAGAAATTGATCTAGTTTGCTACCAAAAATTTCAATCTTTTCAAAAATCAGGATACGAGGGCACAAATTTTTAGTATTTAATATTTTTTATATAAAGAAAGGATTTATCACTAAAAAAATTTCAAGTTTCTCAGAATATAAATAAGCTCATGGAGTTTTACGCTGCGAGGACAGTGATCGTAAGTACGCCAAGCAAAGCCAGCACGGCTAGGTCTCTGATCTTGGGGGTGGTTTCTCCACGTAAATATCAAAAAATAATGTCTGAATATGACAAAGCATGTTAAGTTGTGTGTTTTGTTTTCGACAAATAACTCTGTGTGCTGTGTTTTCATTGATAAAAGACGTACACATGAGTTTCATAGCTTTTGTGTTCACCATCTCAATTCTTTAAATGAGAAAAACTGTGTACAAGGGCTCTTGAATTTGAAATATTGTTTCCAACCGTCATCGGTAAAACATTCAGAGCTGTCCATTCCCTGTTACCAGGCCACTGCTACATTATAGGGGTAATGGATTTTTTTCATGGTATTGTTCATCAGAGGTAGGAAAGGACAAGCATGGCCACTAATCACTTTGGGGCCAAGACGGAAAGAATGGGGGCAATACCATTCTTTCTGCATCTATTAGTGAAATTAGATAGGTTGAATCTCTGGATATGACATAATTATATTTTGTTTAGATAATTCTAGGAAACAATTGAATTACAAACACAA
The DNA here is from genome assembly GCF_984573655.1 of Nuphar pumila. Lineage (NCBI taxonomy): Eukaryota > Viridiplantae > Streptophyta > Magnoliopsida > Nymphaeales > Nymphaeaceae > Nuphar > Nuphar pumila. The sequence goes on along the minus strand of NC_143255.1, from coordinate 25,144,314 downwards.
TGATCATCATAGACCACCACAAGCATGTGAACGAGTTAATTTGTTTGAAATTGTCAAAATGATCACAAATCTAATAATCATTCAAATGCATATGTTGAGGAAAATGAAATTGAGAATTACTTATATAATATAAAAGCATGATATGCCTACACCACACAAAGAAATATAATATAAAGTTCCACAATGGATGTTTACAATCCATCCACCCGTCAAGTTAGCTAATAGTTCAGAGAGATTCAGATCTATCTGGTGGAAAAGAAAAGCAAATTATTACCAATTATAGAAGTATGAGGAATTTGTAGACCGGGTAAATCCAAATGTGAAGAGTTGAAATTACAACGAATAGCAAACACTTTGCAACACTATAAAGAAAATCCCTCTGAAAAAATCATTTAATAATAGTTTCTTACCAGTCAGAAAAGCTAAATGGCAAACTAAGTTTATGAAGCGCATTAAGATGTGATAATGTGAACACTATTGCTTGATTATGTTCTATACATGTATAATGTCTTATAAAGGCATTTTTGCCTTCTCTTTTTCTTCACATATAGGCTTTTTGTTCTCCCTACAGTCTGAGGCAAAGGTTAGATTGGCCCTTTTTTCTTGTTTGTTTTGTATATATGCGTTACTATTTCTGTTGTAGAGAACCCTGAAACTTCTTCAGGCACTTTTTTTTTTCAATCTACATTTTACATAAGATATTACACCATGACCTTGCAGCTATAAGTCCCATTAAACCCACCTAAGGTGCAATCTTATGTACAAAGCACGGATATCAATAATAGCCTCAGCAATACATAACTGAAGCACTTCATCAAGGATATTGTAGTTTTTCCACGTGTCAAAAATAAGCAACCTAGAAAAAGGCTGATCTTATGTAACATGGAGATGATGATGACATTGGTGAATATGAAGATGATAATGACAGCCATACGATGTGATTAAAAAGACAATGATGAACGATGATGATGAAGTGACATGGTGGTGAAGTAGAAAATGGAGAGGATAAGGAGGATGGTGAAGTACATAAATTTGGGAAGACAATGACGGAACATGGCAATGATGGCATCAATGGTGAAGATTATGGTGGTGGTGATGATGACAAAAGATAGTCATGATGGCATAATTAGGATAGAGAGTAAAAAACTGTAAACGCATCAAATGGCAGGTTTACTCAATGAGCAACTGCCATAATACGCCTCACTGGCTCTCTAGTCAACTAGCAATGTATCTTGGCATATTTGATACCAAACCTAAAGCTCTCAGTAACCTATGAAGTGATCACAATGCCCCCTACTTCTCATGAAATATCAAACAAAAAAAAATCAAGTTTTATCATCACATACTGAAATTTAGGATTAAAAAGAAAATGCATATATGGCATGTGCGACAAGCAACTTACCTTAGGCGAGGAGCTACGTCAGCCCAGTGAAAGCGGATTCGAGACAATGCATATCCTATGTATGCTTAGTACAACGAAATATCTAAAGCAACATAGTCGAACGGGTCAATAAAGCGGGGCGATGCCAAAGTCTTTGGTGTACGTGCGTTCAAGCCTACAAGGGATGGGTGTATCGCCTTCATGTGATGAGCAATCGAGGCTCAATAGAGCTAGCTACACATCCGAATAGGCATAACAGACATTAGAGTAAACATTGAGTTTTCAAGTCACGCCGAACGAGGGGCATATTACATTTCAGTAGCTGCAGACTTCATGGAGCGCAGTGCGCAACCCATGGGTAACTCTCCACTGCGATGAAGAAGACCTTTCGGCCCCCAGCATAAGCTAGTTGCTAGTTTGACATAGTGAAGCTCTCTAACCAAGAGAAATCATCGTCGCTTGACATGCACTCGTTGAACCTATCCCAAGGATACAAGGTTGGGCGGTAAGGCGGGTGATAAGAGCGGGCCTCATGCATGCCTGTTGATACCCATGAAGAATTTGCATACTCGTGAGCACTCCCGTGCACTTGGATATGCTACTCACAAGACATAGGGGTTGCCCACTCCGAACCCAACAATCAAGTTGACACTCTTGATCATATGTTACCAGATGAAGTTACTCTTCCAAGATGCTCTTAGTTATACCATTAACTTCCATATTTCCCACCAAACATGAAAACCCCAACTAAAAAAACAGAAAAGAGAAAAGTACGGATAAACATAATATGACAGGTAGACATGAATAGATATGAAGAATGAATATGTCTTAGTGTGACTACATATCAAAATTGCAATAACAACAAGAAGAAAAAGAACAAGATGGTGATGGTGGTGATGATGAAATCTCACCTCCCTTCCGTTGCGGAGTGTGAACCGCTTTGAATCCCACCACCACCTTCTTCCTTGCTCTTTCTCTTGAAAGAAGAAAAGGAACACAAGCTCTACCGTACTCATACACACAAAAAGAAACACTAAAAACACTTCAAGGCATTATCAAAGGAGCACAAGAAAATAACATAAAGCAAAGAACACACAACACTCATACGTCTAATGCCTCTTTATATAGGCAACACAACCAAAGGAGTTACTACCCACTTATTACTTCATTAACACCACTAACACCATTAACCTTTTACTTCATGGTTACACATTCACTTACAACCTTTCACTTTTTCAAGACTTTTCAACTCCCCACTATTTCACACGTCCTGTCCTCATAAAAAGGACATTTCAACAATGTTAACTCTTATACGTTAACAACATTAACTCATCACTCCCCTTTGATACAAAATTTAAGACACCACGTGAATCTCTGAATTTGATAAACTTTAGATATGAAAGTGATTTGGTGAGATCATAAACTACTTTAGCATTTGTAGAACAGTGTTTTAACACAATTATATATTCAGCAACAACATTTCAAATGAAATGATAGTGGCGCTCGATGTGCTTAGTTCTACCATAAAAAACTAGATTTTTTGTCATTGCTATTGTAGCCATGTTGCAATAAATTTTTGTTGCAGAAACTTGAGATTGTTGCACATCTTCTAAAATCTTTCTCATTCATATAGCTTGACAAGTTGATGCAGATGATGATAATGTTGTAGAAGATTGTCTTTAAGCTCCATGATATATCATTTAAACCAAGATTGAAAGCATATCTGCTTGTGCTTTTCATGTCATCTACAAAACCAGCCCAATAATTGTTAGTAAAACCAACTAAGTTAAAATTAGAAACTTATTTATACCAGATTCCATAATTGCTGGTTGCACGAATGTAACAAAGAATATGCTTGGCTGCTCCAAGATGATGCTTTGAAGGATCGTGCATGAATGTTGAGACCAAGACAACAGGAAACATGATATCTGGATGGGATAAAGTTAAATGCATTAACCTACCAACTCTCCTTGTAATTTGACATATTGTGCCCTTTAAAAAAATCAAGTGCATATTTTTCTTGAAAGATAAAAATATCATCAACTGTTTGATGAATTTGAAGTCCAAGAAAGTAATGCAAGAGCCTCAAATCAATTATGCCAAAGTTTTGCATCATATTGTTCTTGAATTTTTCAATGAGAAGATTTGAAAAAACAATGCATATAATTTCATCCATATAAATACAAACAATGAGGACATCAATACCTTCCACTTTGACATATAACATAAGTTCATTTTTACTTCGATGAAAATCATTTTGTTGAAAATATGAGTCAAGCCTCTCATACCATGCTCTTGGGGCCTCCTTAAGACCATAAAAAGTTTTCTTTAACTTGTAAATTTTCTCTTCTTTTCCATCAACAACAAATCCCTGTGGTTTTTCAACATATATGTCTTCTTCTAAAAATTATTTAAAAAGGCTGACTTGACATCAAATTGAAAAACTTGCCATTTTATTTGAGTTGATAATGCCAATACAAGTCTAATGGATTCAATTTGAGCATTAAGAGAAAAAATTTCAAAGAAATCTATACCAGGTTTTTGTGCATACCTCTTTACAACTAACCTTGTTTTGTATTTGTTCACACTTCCATCAGAGTTGCCCTTCACCTTGTAGACCCACTTCACACTTATTGCATCTTTTTTAGGTGCAAGTCTACAAGCACTCACATGTTCTTCTCAATGGTTGTAATCTCTTATTTCATAGATTCTTCCCACTCTTCTTTTCCATATATCTCTTTATAACATATAGGCTCTACAACCATAAGAGCAAAATTGCATGATTCATAAATTTTACGTAAGGATCATACTTCCTGTGGAGGAGTGTTACTGTATGGGTCATTCAAATCACTAGATGATGTCCTTGAAGAGGAAGAAGATGAAAACCCATGGGATGACATATTCTCATTTGATGGAGTCGACTTAAGTTCATCATCCAAAAATGTTAGATGTTGACCTGATTCTCTTTTCCATTCTCAACAACTATTTTCATCAAAACCAACATATCTTCGAATAATCAACTTCTTTGTAGTAGGATTAAACAATCGATAACCCTTTGTTTCATCACTCTACCTAAAAATATGGATTTTTTACTTTTCTGATCCATTTTGGCACGATCATTAGAATGAATCAAAGTATAAGCAACAAAACCAAAGATTCTCAGAAAGCTTACATCAGGTTTTTGTTTCCACCAAGCTTCATATGGGGTCTTGTTGTGCAATGCCTTAGTTGGCGATATGTTTAGAATATTAACTGACATCTCTATTGCTTCAACCCAAAAATCATTTGACATCCCCTTCTCACTTAGCATACTTCAAGTCATTTTTATAATTGTTCAATTTTTTCCGTGCATGTTCCAACACAAGTAAACCTTTAGAGTCCCTTTTTCGAATCTCCTTTGCATATGTCGGTTTCTCCCCTACTTTAGAACTCTTTGTTTTTATAGAACCAGTCTCTACTAGATCCCAAAGATCTTGTGAGATAAAAAAATATTCAAATTTTTATACTTTAAAAATCATAATTTTCTTCACTAAAAATAAGAACCAGAGATTGTGAGAGCTTGAGTGTGTTCATACCATTCAACATCATGAACCACAAAAATGATTACCTCTCTGCATCAATGGAAGATCTTTTGCTTCAATTACAACCTCCACCACCGCAATGCTATACCCAAATTCACCGTCATTAGGCTTTGATGCCAAAAATATTAGAAAGAGAAAAATACAAGCTCTACCACACTCATACACAAAAAAAAATACTAAAAATACCTCAATGCATTATCAAAAGAGCACAAGAAAATAACATAAAGCAAAAAGACACAACACTCAATGTCTAATGCCTTTTTATATAGGCAACACAACTCAAGGAGTTTGTTTAGAAAGAGAGATAAATATATGTTGAATATAGTGGTATAGGATTACATCAACTGAGCATTGAGTGGGAAGGTAATGAGATATCACAACCCCCACCCGCAACTACATTGGATAGAAGATAAAAAAATAAACTTGAAAACTAGAAAAAAAGAAGCCATTAAGAGAGGACTATAGTTTCAGCTCTGCACGCCCCAATTTAGTCCAATGAAACTTATGGCCATTTGAGGTAAGCCCTCACACTAAGCTCTCATCACAGCTGATTCTAAATGCCCTCAATGTCACAAGCTTTATCACAGAAGACACAGTTGTTTCGCTCTAACCATAAAAGCCTCCAAGCCGTCAATACCCAAACTCACCAAAGGAATTGCCACTCCATGCCCATGGGCTTGACGTGAGGAGCAATAAGAACTTCCCTAAGAAAGGATAAGGTATCATAATTGACAAAAACATTACTCCAAGCATAACGTAAAAGAGTGCAACAAAAACCACATTCCCAAAAAAGATGGGGTGTGGACTCTTCCTCACCAAAGCATAGCGAACACCGACTAGCAAGATGAAAACCATGTTTCTTGAGTCTAGAGTCTGAGTTCACGACGTCAAGAAGGATTGACCATACCATGAGAGACCCACGAAGGGGCAACCTTGCACCCCATAAAGCATGTTTGGGGAGCCAAGGGATAGAGGGTGGCCTGAGAAAAATGTATATGGAGGATGAAAAAAAAAACCATCCCTAGTAAGAAACCAAGACACTATGTCTTTACGGTGTGAGAGAGATACTTGATAAGGAAGCCATGAGTGCAGTCCATTGTTGAGAAGCCAAATTAGATGACTCTCTATGCATAACAATGTCCCACATGCCCCCCGTGATAGACCAAAAGTAACAAACCCTTCTATATTTGCCGCTAGCAAGAGCATACACCAAGGGATAAGAGTCTCATAGCTTTATGTCACTGCACCATACATCTTGCCAAAACAAAGTATTTTTGCAATTTCTAATTTTCACCCTCACCACCTCATTGAATAAATCCAAAATCAAGATTAATCCCTTCCAAATGCCAGAACCTTTAACCTACCTATTGTTCTCCAACCATCGCCAAGACCACCCTACAAACTATTTTTTTTTTTCAAAAAAATAATACTAAGAGAATTTTCTCTCCTACAAATTCTCCAAATCCATTTGGCTAGTAAAGGTTTATTGAATCTCTTCAAGTTATGAATTCCCAAACCGCCTGCATCTAAAGGTTGAGAGATAGAAGTCCAATTAATTATAGCCTTAGACTTTAATTTCAAAGACCCATGCCAAATAAATTTTTGAAATAGGGAATTCAGTCACTTCTCCACTTTCCTTGGGATTTTGAATACTTGGAGAAAGTGCAAGACCAAGCAAGATATATTGAAGCAAACAAGACTAAGTCTACTCGCTCTAGTGAGCAAGCGAGAGGCACACGATTGGATTTTTTGACGTATCTTGTCTTCCACCACATTTCAATAAGATTCTCTAAAGACCCCCAAGTAAGTATTTCATTGGTAGTGTTCCCTCTTCACAATTAAAAATAGAAGAGGCCAAAAGATTAGAGCCCTCAGATGGGTCATTGAGTACCATAATTTAACGCTTTCCTTCATTTATTCGAAGACCTGAGATTTTCGAAAAATACTTGAGAATTATCCACAAGATCCACATATTAGATTATGATGCTTCCCCAAAACTTAGTAGATCATCCATGAATAGGAGGTGTGAGATTGAAACCAAATCTGATACCTTGCACCCTTTAAAGATGCTGACCTGTTCCGCATTAGCAACCATGGCTGAGAAAGCCTCCATAGCAACAATGAATAGATGGAAAGAAAGCGGATCTCTTTGCCTTAACCCACACCTAGGCTTAAAGAACTCACCCTTCTCCCCATTAATTGACACCACAATAGAGGTTGCAGAGAGCATTTCCTTAATCCATTTAGACCAACTATCAGCAAACCTCAATAACTGCACATACCCTAATAAGAAGCTCCAATCAAGAAAGTTGAAGGCTTTTTCTAAGTCAATTTTCAAGATGAAGAAGCGCGTACCTTGGAGCTTAATGGAGTGGATCGTCTCATGGGCAATGACACATGAGTCATGAAGCCATCAATCTGGAATGAAAGCGCTTTGAGACTTTGATATAAGGCACCAATAACCCTCTTAATCCTAGATGCCAATATCTTTCAAATGATTTTGTAGAGAGTACTTACATATAAATTGGTCTATATATACCAATTTCCTCCGATTGTAAGTCCTTAGGAGTGAGAATTAGAAAAGACTTGCCCAAGGTCCCGGGTAGGCGAGCGCGAGCATAAAAATTCATCATTTGAAGCAAATCTCCCTTTAGAGAGTCCCACATAAGCTTGTAAAACTCGATAGGAAAGCCATCAATGTCGCGGTCTTACCATGAGGGTGGGACCAAAGGGCTTTTTTGATTTCCTCCAATGAGAAGGTACAAGAAATGCCCACCATATCCTCACGATTAAGAGAATTAAAACCCAATAAATAAATATCATAATTTGCATCAACAACATGAGCAAAGCACATCATGAAGTAATAGGTTGCACTTGACAAGATTTGAGGACCCTCCTTCCTTACACCATTAATGACCAAAGATACAATATCATTTACTCTCCTATGTGTAGAAGCACGTAGGTGAAAGTAATGCGAATTCATCTCTTCTGAAATGAGTCAATGAGCTTTAGTTCTTTGCTTCCACGCAAACAATCATGCATTCACCATGCACTTATATTGTTAACAAGCTTTTGCCTTTCCACTCTCAAGAGTTACTACCCACTTGTTACCCTACTTGCCCATTAACACCACTAACCTTTTATTTCAACATTAACTCTCTTCACTTTCCACCATCCTAGAGTCTCCCCCACCTAAATGGGTCCCCTCCCTACCAACAGCACCCTCACCACGAATTTCCCTCCGTTGGTTTCCTGAATGCCTACGTCCAGTTCTTCATTTGGGCTATCACCAACGTCTTGCCCACCTTCGTTCTCGACCATCTGAGGGAAATCCAAGCCTCTGGATGCTCTGAATCGAAGGGTGGTCCTTCTGGAAGGGAAGGGGATGAGATTTGAGCGGTGGGTATCGGTTTCCTCTTATGCAACTAAGGCAGTTGGGGATGCATACCACAGGCGTAAGAGGCTCATGGATGCAGAAATTTTCCCTCTCTCTCTCTCGCTACTGTGCCTTTGCATATATGATTAGTATATGTTTGCTCACAGCAAGAAAGCTGGACACGGTAGATGATTATGAGGCAACTTTTCTTATCCAAACACATGGAACTTTTTTTCCCACAAGAGTATCCATTGGGCCCATGTTTAGATTTTAGATCTGATTCAGGTGAACACATATTTTTGGGTCATAACCACCAGTAGGGTTGGGAAACAAGCCAACCGCTCGTGGTTTGACAGTTTGACTCATGTTCAGCTTATAAAGAGCTCGTTCAAATTTGTAAGTAGACTCGATAAAGTAAACATGAATTATAAGTACTCGGTTCGGCTCGACTCCTATGAACTCATTAAGTAGTGAATAATATATTGTAAATATATGTCATAATATATATATGTAGAGTAGAACATATGACTGAACTAGTTGGTTTGCAAAAAGTACGTTTAGTAGCAAAATCTTATTACTTCTAGCTTTAAAACATTGTATTTTTATAATTTTATTTCTTTCAGCTTTAAAACAAGTCAGCCCAAACTGGGCTTGTTTAACTTAGGGTTATTATGAGCTTGAACTCAGCTTGGTACACCACAAGAATGAGCCAAGCTTGAAACTTTAAGTTTACCGGCCCTGGTCACCCGTATCATTCTCATAAAACCTTTTTTTCCACCAAAACAATTCATTGGGCCTATATTTGAATTTTGGATCTGATTCAGAAGAAACGATATAAATTTTGGTAGGTGATTACTGCACAGCTAGAAAACCACTAATTTCATGCCTTGAAGTAGGACTGCAAATGGATCGTTGTAATTGGTAGGACTGCAAATGAATCGATGTAAGTAGGCTGATGATATTCAACGCTGCTCTATTTTGCTTTATGAACGTGTTCTGTAGTAAAATCACACTCAAAGGAACTCTCATCAAACACATCTGAAAATTCAAATACATTTAACATGAACTCTAGGTTCAAATTTATTTCTCAAGGACTTAGCTTTTTTAACACAGCAAATGCACTCATAAGCTCGTAAAAAATCATAATATGCTTATTAAACAAAGCATAATAAGAAGACTTATAATTTAAAATCTTCAATGGCAACATATTTATAACATGAACAACAAAATGAAAGGCCTTTGTCCAAAGATATAAAGAAGTTCTACCAGCATGTAGCATAGCTAAAACACTTTCAACAATATGGCGATGCTTCCTTTCAGTAAGCCCATTTTGTTGAGGGGTGTAGGGACAAGATACTTTCCTGTTGATTTTATCATTTACAAGATAATTAATAAATTCCTTCAAAGAGCACTCACCTCCACCATTATGCTGAAATTCAGAATAGACATAGAAAACTGATTTTTAACCAACATATGGAACTTTGTGAATATATTAAAGGTTTCATGCTTGTGCTTCATAAAATATATCCATGTATAGTGAGATAAGTTGTCAATGAAAGAAATGTAGTAACGACTACCAAAAGAAGAGGCATTCGGTGTTTGATCTCATACATTTGAATTCACAATTTCAAAAGGTTTCAATGCACTTTCATTCCAAGAATTAAATAGAAGCACATGACTCTTTGAAATTTGACAACTTGGACAAATAATACTTGTAGACTAACATTCTAAACTAGACTCAAGAATAAGTTTACTAGAAACCAATCTTTCAGTAAAACCTCAACTACAATGGGCAAGATAACTATGCCAAACATTGGCTTTATTCAAACCAAAAGTACTAAACAAAACAGATGGAATTGATGACTCTAGACTACGCTTCAAAACAAAACCATCAAACTTGGATGCAGGATCTTATTTAAAGACATACATATTTCTTGATCTTTTGCCTTGAACGAATATCATTCTTCATGTGAAGATCTTTGACACAAACAAAGGGCAGGGTAAATACAACACATGAATTGATATCTCCATGACTACGCCCCCTGCCTCTTTTAAAATATTCATCTTTTTCACAACCTCGTGACACATTAGTGACTATAACTTTCTGAATATCATTAGAGGCATTAACAGTAAGAGTTATTTCATAATGTAACAATTTGACCCTTAGATTCTCAAATAGAAGAAATTTTCAATATTGCAAGGTAGTAGAGAGGACACGATAATCAGGGCCAAGATCGTTGAGAGTTTGCTAGACCATATCCTTATCTGATACTTTATAACCATCCATGGACAATGCTATTTTTCATCTTATTAAGATATTCTATGATGGACATGAAACCTTTTGTAAAACCTGTAAATTTTTTATATTTATTGAGTTAAATAAAAGTGATTTTTTTCTCATATAAGATATTCTATTAAATAGAATAAAATTAATCCAACTGGGTCTTGGATCTGAATAAAGTCATACGGAGCTAGTCTATGGTTTTGGATTGGTAATTGGGTTCAGATATAGGATAGATCTGAAATCTAGTTGAATATATTGGAGTTAGATTATATTTTTAGGAAACAAGAGTTTGCTATAAAATAACAAATAATAAATAATATTTCTTCTCTTATAAGCAAGAGGAGGGGTGACACGCCCCTAGTGGGACCCACCCAACACAAAAGGGAAGGGTCGACCTTCATTCTCATGTATTTTGACAAGTGAGGAAGAACAGATAGACAAGTTACTATAAAAAAAAGTATTGGTAAGTGGAAAGTAGCCCCACACGTTTTTGGAGATGACTAATTCAAATAAAGAAAGAGGAAATAAGAGAATTCAATTTTCATTAAGGTAATATTGACCTATTCCCATATCTACACATTTTATTTTTTTTAAGATGACTCTAATTCAAATAAAGAAAGAGGAAATAAGAGAATCCGATTTCCATTAAAGTAATATTGACCTTCTACCATATCCACATGTTTTACTTTTTTTAATATGACCCTAATTCAAATAAAGAAAGAGGAAATAAGAGAATCCAAATTTTGTAATATTGACCTTCTCCCATATCCACACGTTTTATTTTTTTGAATTGACTCTAATTCAAAAATAATGAAAGAAAAGCAAAGAGGAAAGAAGAAATAAGGGAATCAAAATCCCAATACGGTAAGGAGTGACTTGCTCCCTCATTCACACATTTTTGATGAATGGCTGCCATGTAAGCATGGCTGAAAAAGAATAAAAATAAGGAAGGTTGAAAGGAATAGACAAAGAAGAATGCAAGTTTTATAAAAAAAAAAAAATTAGTGTAAGAGAGGCCAGCCTCTCACACACATATTGGGGTGTTTTAACAATATAGGCAACAAAAATTAATGAGGAAGTTTCAAAAGAAAAAAAAACTTTCAAGATTTTAAATGGGTTTTCACTTTATACTAAGAAAACCCTATCACACGCTTAACACCCTCTCAAACTTTCATCTCTCTTTATTCTTTCTCATTGCTATCTCTTCTCTTCCTCCTTATCCTTTGCTTTGCAACTACACACCTTGGAGGTGCTGGACACAGCTAGCTGATTTGAGGAGGGACGACGATTTATCGATCCGACTATACCTCATGATTATTTAGTGGTTTGATTCATTGAAAAAAGGTAAGGGCATTTTATCCTTACGTGTATGCCTAGTGATGTGGAGCACACGTATCCAGCATACCATTGAATATATGTATGAAAATACATATACTCAGCCATGACGGATCAAAGATCAAACCGATCTTTGGTATGTGAATAGCGTGCAGTATAGGGGATTATGCTGGAACATGGTTTAGGATGTGTATCGATCTACTCTAAATGGTGGGATCGATAACATAAAATTTGCAGTAAATTCATACAAATATGTGTGTATTACACGATGGAATAAGAACAAAATTTTGATAAGTGCATATAGATTTTTTATTGTCAAAAGAAAATTTTGGTGATGCAAATGTTTTTGTTAAAGAGTGAATCTGGTATGCATGATTTAAATTGGAGTTCTCTAAAGGAAAAAAAATAAGATATATCTAGATATATCCGAATGTATTGCTTAGATGTAAGGTATTTTGGTTATGAGTCAAAATAAAATATATACATGAACACGCATCTTGTATGAATGAATTGTTGGATATGTTTAAAATACATATAGAACATATAGGTCTTACATAGTCATGTAGTATACCTGAAATTTGTGGTTCTTGACACACGTTTTAGACCTGTACACATGCACTCAGCCGTAGATATTAGTCATGGCTAATTTGAGATAAAAATCTGATGACAAGTTTTAAAAAAAAAAGAGAGAAAACAATTTGGAATAGTTGTTTATATGCATGAAGATATAATTCCCATATGCATGAAGGTTGTCATTTTCGTTATGATGTGTTGATATATAGATCTGATATAAGTATTCAGTTACAACCATAGCCATGGTCGATACAAGGTTTAAATAAAAAAGTTTACTTAAAAAAATAGCTAATTGACAATACAGTTGTTGCGGGCTGTAGGCTCGACAGTACTGCAATTGCTTTCTCGACTGACCAGCCAGGTCTGGTCAGCCTGCCTTGACCCGACCAGGGTCTATCGACCCTACACGGGTTGTGCACTGCAGTGCTATTGACGCACAGCCAGTGCAAGATTTTCTGGCTAGGCGCTGCAGACCCGAACAACACTGTATTGTCTTCTTAATTGGGGTCTGCCGCATCCCCAATTGGCCTTTCAAATGCTATTTCAAATAAAACAATAATAATATACTTGAGGCTGATCGGCTGGGCCTGTTAACACCCAGCCGGCTACCTGCACCCTCATACATCCTCGGTCATGCCCTATTGCTCACAGCAAACCGGTGTTGTTGTGTTGAACAGGTGTCACACGAGCTGCACACTACGTGGGTGCAGCCTATGGTTGGCACGATGAGTGCACCGAGTATGTTGAGGTGGGTAAGTATTGTCAATGCAAGTCGCCTTAGAGTAAGATATTGTAGGCTCAAAATCCATGGGTACAATTAATAATAGGTGGGGTCTGCCTAATCCCAGTGTGTCATTCAATATAAAAAAAAGAAAAAAATGATAACAATAACTCATGATATACCTAAAAATGTTGGCAAACAGATTTGGGTTGCCAATGTCATAGTCGACAGTCCCTCCTAGTAGGAGAGCGATTGTCTGGTGCACTTTGTATGGCTGCAGCGGGTTGCAGGCCTGTCAAGGTCTCGCTGCAGTATGACTGTAGTTCAATTTGTAAAAAAAATAAAATAAAATAAATACATCGAAGAGCTTACCTACCATTTGGGATGGGTACGAAGATAGGTCGGAGGAGGTCTGTTATGGCCCAGACCACATAAGTTAGTTAAATATATATGTGTGTGATTGTCACCCACACACACACACACACACACACACACACCTCAAAGATAGTGGGTCAGGACTACTAATTTGTTTTATTTGGTAGATCTATGTCTTTTGTAGAAGTATCGAGATGAATTATATATTTAGTTTTTGCTAGTAGGGAGTACCCCTTCGGTCGCGGACTGTCGCTTCTGAGTATCCATATGGCTAATCATTAGGGTTATTTAATGGAATCATAATAAACCCCCAGGTGGTCTCGGTCTGCTACGATATTGAAGCTTGTGCATACCCATAGAGTGAGTTAATAAGAAAAACTTAAATTTTCAATTTTAAGTTTTAGTGATACATGTTCGTTTGATTTAAAATTGTGGTACTGTGATTATGATTCAATTTTATGTGTCATAGCCCTAGATGATGATTTCAATTGTCAGATAATAAAACTGTTTGCATTGAAAATTTTACTTTGACTCATATGAATTCTATATTTTTTTTACATCCATATTATAATGGTTTGAATGTATACTTGTAGACATGACACTCCGCACACCCATATTGATAGTATGTTGCGTACTCAGACTAGGTATAGTCTGACCTTCTCAATTATATTCTTTTTCAGAGAGTAAATAAACATCATGGAGTAATTGTGGGTATCACAACGAGTGGAGCCATGAGACTATATAATTCTTAGAATGACCTACAGAACTCTGATGGAACTTGTTTTGTATTATCATTTTTCATGTAATGATGCCAGGCAATGATTCTATATTTTGTCTAATGGAATAAAATTCATGACTATCGCCTGTTACTCGCCTGATCTATTTGACCAAAGTTTTATTAAGTAATTCCATAGTGATTTTAACAAAAAAAAGTCACAAATTTTCAAGTTAAATATTTTGGGGTGTTACACCTTCATATTTTGAAATTCTTTCTTAAAAAAATTATCCTAAAGTTTGAAATATGAGAATTAGACTAATTTAGTCCGAAGTTGTAGAGGCATGTAATCATTAGGCACTCCAATAAGAACCTCATGTGACAATGTAGAAATGATATATGCAATCAAAGCCTAATATCTTTTCATTTATGAAATAAACTCTGGATTTCTGACAGGAACATATGAAATCACAAGCCCTTTGTCATCCTTATCCTCTATGATAGCATACTTTGATAAAGGGATGATGGATCCATCAAGAAACCCACCGAGATCTTGACTCTTAATAAAATGAATTATTTGCCTCTTTCAAGTTCAAAAATTGTAGTTGTTCAATTTTTCAGAAATCAATTGTAGCAAAAACTTAGAAGACAAGAACACTTGATTAAAATTCATGAATAAGAAGAGCATGATAAACAAGGATAACATAGAATATAAAACAGAACAAGAGTGATCGACTAATCACATCAATATCAAAACTAAATAACCCAAAGTTTGAGAGACTTTTTTGTTGGTCAGTATATCAGCATTGTTAAAAATGTATATATATATATATATATATATATATATATATATATATATATAACTAGGGTTGTAACTAGGGTTAATTTAGTTAGGGTGTTTTTTTCCTTTTGGTTGGGATGGGACTAGTCAACAAAGGTTGACAAGTTAACACATAGAGTCGTTGGGAGTCCAACGACTCTATTTAGTGCTTTGGACCGCAACTACTCTCCATTTTCGAACCCCATCTTTGTGTATAAATAATTGGCAAAACCCCCATAATATGTATGCTTCTTGCATGTGTTGTGATTAATAAAATATTATTTTTTATCTTGTGTTCTCATCCCTTGAGTGGGTGTCTGTGTGTGAACCTATTTGTAGTTCCTTATGTGTTTATTTTGGTGCTTTAGTGAAACTTTCCACTTTGTTATTTTGGTAAACATCCTTGGGAAACCTTGTTTCCTTTCATGGTATCAGAGCTTGTAGATCAAGTTGTTTTTAGTGCATTGGGAAGTATGTCATTCAAGATTTGGAAGAATTGAAGCCTCTTTTGAAAAATTCATTTGAGTGCTTGAGAGATTGTGGTGCTCACTTTGTAAAAGAGTGTTTGTGCTCTTCATTAGAGGTCCTCTCTTAGAGGTGGAGTATTCGTGTGTTTGTGCTCTTCATTGAAGGAGCTCTTTTGGTGATGGAGTGCTCATTTTTTGTCTACTCTTTTTCTCTCTCTTCTCTATCATCAGCCTACTTACATCGAACCACCCATTATTTGTGGGTTCAAATACTTACAATAGGATCCGAACATGGATTTTGATAGAATTCAAATTCTATTTAGATATAATTGGCTCTTTATTTGAATTTCTTATTTAGTATTGAATCTTTTATGTAATGGATATCGAATCTAATATCCAGGTCTCATTAGATTATGATAAGTTTTAGCTTTTAAGAGTATTAATTTAGGTAGTTTATTTGGATTGGAACTTGGGATACCTCATCTATAAAAGGATGAAGGCCCTACTTAGAGGGACAGTGAAGACTTTAATGAATGAAATTAGTACTTTTCTTGAATTTATGCATTATTTCTTTTGATTTTTTCATTGTTTATACTTTCGTAGCATAAATTCAATAGGAGTAATGTAAGGTAGCCTTTACATCAAATAGTTTGAGTGTTGTATTCAGAGACTCTTTTAACATGTTAAAATAGAAAAAAGAAGCTTGCAGTTCCTCAATTAGGGATGGCAGTGGACCGGGGGAAAGCGGGGCCCCGCCCCGCCTCGCCCCGTTTGGACCGGGGATGAAGGGTATGAAACGGGGATGGAGGCGGGGGTGGAGGATAAAATCCATCCCCGCCGCGGAGGCGGGGCGGGGGTGGACGTGCACTTTTCCCCGCCCCGCCCCGTCCCCGCCACGATCCCCACCTAATCCCCGCCCCAACCACTTTTCCCCGCAATATCCCTGCCCCGCCCCGCCTCATCCCCGTTTGGACCGGGGATGAAGGGTATGAAACGGGGATGGAGGCGGGGGTGGAGGATAAAATCCATCGCGGGGCGGGGGTGGAGGATAAAATTTTGAGGCGGGGCGGGGGTGGAAACCTTGTCCCCCGCCCCGCCCCGCCCCACTGCCATCCCTATCCTCAATCAAGGAGAAAACCCCATCAATGACCACATTGGCTGTCCTTCAGATGGTAAAACCCTTGAGGTCCCCCTGCCCACACTCAGCTTAAACCTTTTTTCAAGGGACGCCAGACAGACCTCTGAAACAGATTACTGGATACGTTAACATTGATAGAAATTAATGAACATACACATGGTTGGCAACAATTTCCTCGTTGTTTGTGTCATCTCCTATGAATTGTGCACTTTGGGGCTAATGTTCACATAGATATTGGGTTGCTCCAATTCTGATATCAATAACCAACCAGTAGGAGCAGTTTGTGCACGTCGCCATGTGATGGGACGTTGTAAGTTCAAAACCACCTGATACTGGGACGTTGTAAGTTCAAAACCACCTGATACAAAAGTGGTGAATTAACTGTTGTAATAATTCTCAAAAAAAAAAAGAAAAAAAAACTTTTGTATTAAGTGGGGGCCTTAGCTCCTTCTGCTCGCTCTTTTTGTCTCTCTATATAAATATATATCATATCAGTACCGTAAAAAACACACCAAAAATCCAATAAAACGGTCATTGGGTAGGTTTTCAGATATGTATTTATATTGGAGATCAACACAATCCTAAATAGAGCCGGTAAAATTAACCAGCCGAACGAGCCAAGCTCGTCTCGTTGATCTGTTTGCAATTAATTGTACAAGGAAGAATTTGATGAGAAGAAAGAACCTCGTGAAATGGTGCTCTCTGGATGGAGGACAACAACAATTAAACATCAATACAGAGCACCAACAATAGAGAAGCTACATGAGATGCTCCAGAAATGACATTACATTAAATACTGGAGCCGTTCTGATGAATTTGAAATTCTCTCCGTTGAACCAATTGATCAAGGTGGGAATAAGAGAGAGATGGCTGATATATAAAAAATAAATCAGAAGTCTCAGTTCTCCACATTAGCAAAGCATCTGATGGAAGCTGTGTTGGTTATTGTTGATAGAAAATAAGAAATGGGATACTGGATAGGTATTTTTTTTTTTCATTGTGGTAAGCGGGGTCCTGTGTCAAGCTGAAGGCCTAGGATCGAATCCCTCTGCCACATAGGGCCGGTGTTGTACTGGTAGGGATCTGCCTAACCCCAGCTTGCCTTTCAATATAAAAAGATAATAACAATGATGCTGTCATTGACACCAGCCTGTGTCTCCCCAATGGTAGTGGGCTTAGAGAGAAGGTGCCGACCCCTTTGTAGCAGGTTTGACTCTCACTGGGTCTATGGGTGTCTTTCATTGGTGGGTTCCGTAAGAGCTTGGTTGTCAATAACAACATCTGAGAACTTGCTCATGAAAAACAATATTGTGGTCATTATGGTTGACATTAAGTTGAACCTCAAGGAGAAGGCCAGTCAGTAGCAGGAATTGGGATTGTTTCAAACTTGTGCTCATGTCACAGGGAAACACCATTTTGGCCTTCCGCCCCCTGGTGACACGTGTAGGCACACGGATTCGGACACGGATTCATAAGGCATATATTTTAATAATATTTTATTGTTTTCAATGATATTTCAACCAAAGCAATTTTAAATGTTAAAATATCAAAAATCAGTTTTTTATTGCTCATGTAGGGGCATTTGTTTTGTCCCTTCTTATAAAAGAAGCCCCAGAAAGAAACCAACGTGCTCAATTTGAAATTCCCTTTTCTTTTGTTACGAAGGAAAGGTAATTTCAATGTTCTACATGCCAATAATCCAGTTCAGAAAAGTTCAGGTTATGGAAGTACTCAGGTATATAAACAATGCTAACCAAAAGAATTCTCCCATTGCTTCTACGTAAATTCTATCATCCATCTCACATACCCACCCACTCTGGCTATCAAAAGCTCAGAGAATTTCCAAGTCTCTCACATTAACATCCAGTCAGCTTGGGACTAAGGTCATGGTTGTTGGTCACCGTCGTCGCTACTGCCCGCTATCCGCATCAAAGAATTCCACCAGTGCATGAAGTATCTCCATTCAGCTTCAATCTACACATCTACATAAGGGCTGAAAGGAGTTCTCAAGGCCATCCTGCAAGAAGCAGAAGACATGAACATCCCTTCATTGTTGCTGCACTTCCTCTTCTTTACACAAGGGTGCTCAGGCTTCTTGAGATCCTCAACACTCTTTACATCCGAAATGCACGTAAAAGACTGTGATTTCCCCGAGAAAAACTTGGACAGACCTCTTCTGCACAAAATCAAGAACACCCACAATCACAATCAGGATCATGGTGACAAATTTATCGGCACCTACAATTGAAATCATGACCATAATGACAAATTCAAAAAAACATGATTGGAACATGCTCTTTCCTATGAAAAGAGGATATTTTTTTCTAAAGAGGCTTGAGAAGAGCATCTCCATGGGAAATATGTGGTGAGCCTTACACTCAAATGCAAAAAAAAAATCTATCAAAATGGGCATAGTTACCAAGAAGCGAAATAGGTGGAAAGCGATGCATGAAGTAAAAGTGAGGAAGCTAGTGTTAAAAAAGTAGTGTGAGCATGAAAAGAGATTGGTTTTGGAAGCTTGTGAGAAGCTGAAAAAGAAACGCGAAGGAAATTAACAAGGGGAAAACGAGTGAAAGGAAAGGAGTGTGTGGAAAGCAAAATAAAATAAAATAAAATAAAATAATAAAATAAAAAACACAATAAACAAAGGAGAAACAAGAGGGAAGCAAGTGGGAAATGGAAGAGAAACGAATGAAAAATGAAAAGGATGCAAGAAGTAAAAAACTTCCCATGGTTCCTCCTTGGCACTTTCTGCTTTGAAAGCATGCTTTCCCCCCTTAGGAAAGCACTTCCAGTTACTAAAAATGAGTCAAACCTCCCCCATGGAGAAGCACTTTCCCACTTGGTCATCCCTTTCATGAGAAAGTGGCTTTCTGTGGTAGGTAACAAACAACCCCCAAAAAAAAACTCAAAGAGCAATGCGGGCTTCATACGCACTTTCTAGGAAGATGGGTCCTCAGGGAGCTCATGTCAAATGCCTGTGGATCAACATCATGGTCATCTCCATTGACAATATGCAGTTGGTCTGTATCTGACTCAGGAGCCATGGAGAGAGAGAGAGAGAGAGAGAGATGTTGTTGAGGGGGTTATAAACTTGGTGTAACGGTCGAAAATAGGGGAGGTTTGGATAGGACTACACGTCATGGATGGAGACTTGTTTCTTGAGCGCCAAGACATGCATGAAAGGTTGGCAACTTGACACCATCACCTTAGAAAGAAAAGACTTGGTGTGGGTTCATCCACATCCTTATTATCTAGACCCACTCTTGTTCATCCAAATAGGCACTCCTCTGATCATTCCTTTATCCTTAACCAGCTGGTCAATTATACCATCAAGATTGCCTCAGATGATCTTGTTTGTGCCTGCAATGAAGCGCATAGGGATGGTAAACGAATCAAGCAACTCATGGTTTGGCTCAATTAGGCTGGCTTGAAACTTGTTCATGATCGTCAAGTTGGTTTGATGAGACGAGCAATGAGCCAGCTTGTGGCTCAGGTTGTCTGGGTTGGGCTCATGCAAATTTGAAGCTCGGATTTGCTTTGCACTAGCCAGACGAGCTGAGCCAAGCAATAGCTTGCTTGAACGGCTCATGTTCAGTTCATTCGGATCGTTTATCAGCTCTTTGGGATCACCAACAAGGCTACTAAGCTCGTAGCAGGTCTTGCCGACAACCTACCATGGTTTCAAAACTAATTGTTTGAGGCTTGATGGGTTTATGAGTTGGTCCAATCACAAAACTCAAGGGTGATGCATGATCACTTTGTAAAACTATAAGACCGTGGGGTCATGTTCTTGACCTTTGATTTTGAGGATCGACGGTCTAGATGATAATGTGGCTCAGCCAAAATTGGCATCCTAATCTCACGGTTCCTCATTGCTAGTGCCAATTTGCTTTGGCTCTTGGTCCACAAAAAACAAGAGGGCTGTCTATAAGCGGTATACAGGCAACTAAGTGGCCTGCCTCATGGCACGGTCCCATCTAATTGTATACCAACTTTATCCGGATATTTAACAAATCAAACATATTTATCTGGTTAACTAAAAAAAACTTTGACAAGTTCTTTTTTCAGATTTAGGAAGAAAATTTTCTTACAGTGATTATCAATGTTGCTGATTCATGTTTGTGTGTATATACTACTTGTGTGTGTGGGTGTCCATGAGTGAAAGTGGATGTTACAAGCGAAGTCTTGGAGAGCCTTGTAACAAAAATTTAAGCCTTGGAATTTAGCCCGTGCCAGTGGGACCTAGACCTGATAAGACTACTCCTAGGCTCCACTCATCTCCTGTGCCATCCCTCATCATTATACCCCTCTAAAATCTTATCGATCCAAGTTGTTTTCATCAAACTTGACTTAATGTGTGGATTCAGCACGATCGATTTACTAGGAATATATCCTTGGAACACTTTTTTTAGACCAAATGACTTTTAAAATCAGAATACTTATGTTTTTTTTGTCGTTGATTTTTTAATAGCAAAACCCTGTACCCAAGTCAGATACAGGCAATTCAAATGCCAGCCTTCACTAAATGGACGATGTAGATCACATCTACTTGATTTAAAAACAATTGGCATCAATGAGATCCCAAAGAGGAGTTATGACAATAGGGACGACTGAAACCGAATTGCTGTTTGGTGCATCTTCAAAACTTGAACTTTGCTCCAATCTTGGTGGACCGCTAAATGAAAATAAATGCCTCAATATTGGTAAGGCTGGAAAAGAAAAAGTTGAAATATATATAACACCCTCATTGTCATGAATATTGATGAGATTTTGAAAAATATTGTGATTTTTTTTACATTATGTTAGAAGCTGGTAAAATACTAAAAAGAATGATATGTTTAGGTATACTTAAAATATCACAAATCTATCATATGTGAGTTTAACACCTTTAAAATTTCCTGTATTTTCTTGTAATTTTCTTCTATATTTTATGTGTTCTCTTATATTTTAAAATTTTTATATGTTGATATTTTTTTGAGAAAACAAATTATTTTGAATATATAGCAAGAATTTCTCTCACCAAACGTCCAAAGACAACGATATTTATGACACTGTTGTGTTGCCACTAAGGATGTAAACGGGTCACATCTATGCAATACTGAACCCAACCTTGTTGGATCTAGCCTAACCAGATTAGGATTCGGATTTGAAATTGGATGGAAAACATGCAATTCTGATTTCAAACAGCTAATCAGATATATTTTTTTTGCAATTCTGATTTCAAACAGCTAATCGGATATTTTTTTTTCTATATGCAATCAGCTTCGATAATCCATTGGATTCATACTTGGATTTGGACTTGAGTACAAAACTGCATATCTAATATGAATCAAATCCTTTTTCTTTTTTTTTTTGTTATAACATCTGATTGACCAAAAGTGGACTCAATCAGATATCGGATCTAAATCCAATCCACTGATATCTCCTAGCTCCCACCCCTATAGGAGGGGGGATCAGGTGTGCGATGTAATTGCACACTTTTACTGTGCCACTGCACCTGATCACCCTTCATTTTTGGGATACAGCCTATCAGCTGTGGGGCCTAACAACAAATGGGGGGCGATCAAGTGCAGCAGCACACCAAAAGTGTACAATCACATTGTAGTTGACCTTCTGCTAAGCGACACATAGCCAGATCCACATGGCTTATTTGATCATTTGGTATTCCTATTTTTTTAGTTTGGCTGTATTGGAGCATTGGTAATGGATAATGGATATAAGTAATTGATCGGTATCTCATTTTAACAATTTAGTAGGATTAGGATTTGCTTTCTTAGTTAGGTGTTTATCCAGATAGGAAACCTGAGTCATGTGGAATTCTAATATCTCATCTATATATAGATGAGAGGGGCAGACAATCAAGAGTACAGTTGCATTAGAATTCAGATTTGTTTATTTCCAGTTTGTTTTTGTTATTTCCTGTTTTAGTTAATTTTCAATAATTTTCTATTAATTTCCTGCAATTTTTATTATATTTCTCATTTTTCCTAGATATACTTGTAGCTGGTTAACATTGTCTTCCCTGCCCCTATAGTGGTATTTTGGTAGTGCACTTTCTTTTCAAGAATTCTTCCATCATTTTGTTATTCCAGTGGTGGCTTTTCACATTGAACATTTAAAACCATAAATATTTGTTTTTGCTTATCTAAAATTTTGAGACTGCCAACTACCATAATGATAAAATGTTTTTTTGGTAAATATCAGCAGCCAAATTCTCAGAATATTCAGAAAATGTTATTTTCTCACACTTTTTGGCAAAAAAAACAGGAAAAATAAATTTAGAACAAAAATAATTAATTAGTTTTTTAGCCAATATTTACATTTTTAAAGGCAGGCTACTATCTCACTTATTTCTCGTTTTTTTGTTGAGAAAAAAATGATGATATACCAATTACTAGTTGAGAAAAAGGAAGGGAAAAAATAAAAAGAACAAGACTACCCCAAATAGACTGAACCAAGCTTCATGACTCATGACAGGATTGCTCCCATCATGTGCAGGTTCTCGGATATAATAGTGTGTTGGTGCTCAGTGCACAGATAGACATACATTCTAGAATCAAGTTTACAGACAAAGTATTGGAGAATGCACGGAAGAACATATTTGATCATTGTAAATTCAAGACATAAATATGTGATTTTATGTTACATGAATAAAGTACAAACACATGCTGATTCAAGACACGAATAAGTGAGTTTATGAAAAGTAGGACATGTGAGCACAATTTTTTTAACTTTGTTATTTATAAAATGTAAATATTTTTTTTAGTGAGGTCAATGGAAAACCTTCTCCTATCAGTATATATACTAAAAATATACAAACTTTTAAATGAATTCTTAAAACATAAGGATGTGTTTGTATTGTATAAAGAGATGTATAGATGATGATGATGCCGGTCGGACAAGTTTCTTGTATAAATAAGATCATGAAGTGCCTTATTGATAGCAATTTTTCTTTGGAGGTCCCAAGGTGGTGCTCTTCTCTTCTACTTATTATCTTTCTCATGTTTGTGTGTTACAACATCGAAGAAGACCAAACTGTTTTTCTTCCTTTTTTTTTAATCTTACCATAGATTTTCACTAGATAAATGTTCTACTTTTGTATGATGACCAAAAAAGAAAATAAATTGTTTTCCACTCGTCGGTTTCAAATCATCAGTATAGACAATGAGCTTATATGAGCCAAGCCTTATTAATGTTCAAAAGCCTATTTTATGAGTTTGAATGAGCTATCATAAGCCAAACATGAGACATGCTATGAGTTGCCCAGCTTGTTATCCAGCCCTACGTACAAATAGTGCATACAATAACTATGAAATGAACTAATTATTGGGTACAAAATAAGCTCAAGAGAAGATGTACTACACATGTAATACTATAATGAGAAATTTTCACATCCTCTATGATGCAAAATCTATAAGAGTTTGTTTATTTCATGCCTTTTTCAATGAAAGAACCCCTCTCCATAGAAAAAATCAGAACCTTTTTCCTAAGAGGAGTAAAACAAACATCTTCAAGGGAAATATTTGGTGGGGCCACATGATAAATTCAGAAAATAAAAGTTCTTATCAAAGTCGGTTCATACCTCCCACCCATGAGACATCTTAGAATGACTTTGAAAATATTGCATTGTAAGTCTCTCTCTCTCTCTCTCTCTCTCTCTCTCTCTCTCTCTCTCTCTCTCTCTCTCTCTCTCTCTCTCTCTCTCTCTCTCTCTACAATATGGAACTCAAGAAATTCCTTTTTTGTATTGCAGACTGTTGTATGCTTTCCTTGCGTGGATGGTGTGTTGGAATTTGGAATGAATGAGCTCGAATCACCTTCCCACCTTCATTGCTCTTTCTACCTATGCTTATGCTTTATCATTACTTGTCTTAATTCTATATGTTGGAAATGATTTCTCAAGGCGGCAAAGGATTCTGCCCTCGATATGATTTATCATTAGGGAGGTAGAGCTCATGCTCAATCAGGCAGAAACGGTGAAGATGGAACCTCATTGGCAACCCAAACCCAGCATCCGAGTCACCGTTAGTGGTGGGTCTGTTACAGAAGGGGTATGAATTAGTTACCTTGCAATTCTTTTTTTCAGTGTGAAGGCAGCGTACATTTGTACATACATGGCTAGAGTCTTTGGAGAGAATTTTTCATCCATTGGTCATGGATTAACGTCATAAGCAACCATTTTGGTGTATTGTTTGATTTTAGCCATTGAATAGTGAAGCTTTTATTTTTTCACTTGGTTGAATTTTTGTGAATGTTTAGTATTTCCTTATGTGAATTCAGATGCATTAAATTATGTTTTTTGTTGCTTATTTATTTCACAATTGTGGTTAAATTTGTAATGTGTGAGATTCTTCTATAGGTGTGCCGATTGGGCTTTCAATATTTGTTTCAAAAATATCTATCCTAACCCAATCTATATCAACATCGCCATTTATACTTTTGACAACTTCAATGTTCACTAGCCCAATGTGGTTTCGGCTCATCATCATTCATGTTATTCTATTGACCTACATGATTGCTGCACATATTAAATAAATCTCAAGGTTTTGTTCTAATAATAACTTGTCAATCTACAGTAGTATGATCTTGCACATAAAAGACTTGTTCTACATGAGAAGCAAACACATAAGGTTCATCCTCCATGCAACGCAAGTTTATTTTGACAAGTGTAAAACCAAATTTATCTTTATGTATCCTCTTTGCACAAGGATTGGGGGCATCATACCATTCATACCTAAATAGAATAAATCATATATCAACAAGATATTCAACCTCAATGTTGTCTGTAATGTATCCATAATATATGACATCACCAACTATCAGGTTTCTATCTCTTGCACTTGAATAACTTAAAGTTTAGGCACTGACAACGACACCATTATTTTGAAACTTCTTTCTTCGTGTCGTTTTGTATAAAACTAAAAACCATTTATGACAAAACCAGTGTATCTCCTTGCAACTTTTTGAGGATACCGAGAAAGCCATATTATCGCATTCAAAACTTCATCGCTAGTACCTCCATCACATAGTTGAGGAATCCATTACATTAAAAATGTGATTAAACATATTATTTTATGGACGTAATAAAAAATGTGTATTAGAGGATAAGGTAGTAGTTTCTTACGTGGTTCAGAAATCAATCTACAAATTTGGCCTTATGAATGAGCTCAAGTTCACGCTGACCCCTTGAACGCTCACTCTGAACCGATATTAAGTATTGTCTATAAGTATAAAATTTGACTCAAATGATACAAACTTATTTAAAGAAAATATAAATAATAATTGAATATAAAAATGATTGTAATCTTACTGAAGATACGGCAATACAGATTAATGATTAAATAGAATATATGTATAGACTCGATTCAATGTTGGGGGTGACATTAAACAATTCACTTAAGCCCAAAGTATGTCCCTTCACAACATTGAATTACTACCAGCTGCAACACCAACATCTTTTTCTTGATTTCTTTTTGGCCTATTGGACCTTGTCTCCACACTATGTAAATACTTAGAGCAAAATGTTAAATTTTCTTTAGCTAGGTATTCCTCGGCCATTAATCCTTCAAGCTAACTTCTTTTGCACATATATGCTTTCAGCTTACATAAGTTCCTAAAATATGTACACATCAATTGTAATAATTGATAATACACGATTGGTTAAAAAATCACAATAGCATTGTATTTATAAAGTATTGTTATATGTACCTTTCAATGGGATACATCTATCGGTATGCAAATGGCACACCCAACCTAATCTTTTATGCTAGATGAATTGGTAAATGCACCATGATATCAAAAAATGAAGGTGATTTTTTTTTTCTAAATGACACACTATCAAAATAATATGTTCTTTCAGTTGTTGCAACTCATCCTCATTCACAACATTGTAGCACAAGTCCTTGAAAATATGCAAAACTCAATAAGCACTGCATTGACCTTCTTGGATAACGTCCTTCTTAGTGCCAAAAGAAGAAATTGATGCAATAACATATGGCAGCCATGACTATTCAGGCCAAAATTCTTACATTCTTTCATGCATACACATTGTAACATGTTTGATGAATAGCCATTTAGAACTTTTATATTTTTCAACACTTTACAAAATGTAGTTTTCTCCCTCTTGCTCATAGAAAAATATGCAACAGATATGAACACTCTAGTAAAATTAACACACCTTCATGGATGAAATGCATGTCCTATATTCATTGCTTGCAAATAGAGTCGAGCATTGAGATAATCATTTGTCTTCTTATCAATGTTCAACAACATTCCAATGATGTTATCACATATGTTCTTTTTTATGTGCATGACATCCAAGTTATAACGAAGCGAATTATGCAACCAATAAGGCAACTAAAAAAATGCTTTCTTTTTTCAGTACCATGAAAGATTAAGTTCACCCCAGCAACTAAACTGTGTGCATCAGTCAGTTCCTTCAAGTCATTCATGCCTAAAAGAGAATCTGGAGTTGTATTCATTTTAAATGTGTCATTGAATGCATGTTTGTCTTGCTGATATATATGATTCATAGACAAGAACCTGTGACACCCCATATAACACATTTTCTTGATGTTTTTTAGCTGCATATAACATGTATCATTATGGCATAATGGGCATGCTAACTTTCCTTTTATACTTCATCCTGATAGATTTGTCTATACAAGAAAATTGTTGATAGTCCACATCAAAGTTGCACGCAACTGAAAGCACTTGCTACTTGATATATCATAAGTGTAAACACCATTGGCCCACAATGTCATCAACTCCTCAATAAGAAGTGGCAAAAATACATCAATGTATTTTTCAAGAGAGTGTAGTCCAGAAATAAGCATTGACATCATCATGTAATATTGCTTCATACAATGTTTCATGTCATGTCACCTCTAATTGCTTTCTTCCAAGTCTTTAATGGTCTTCATTTTTTCTTACGTCCTACTTGTATTAGGTCAACCTTTCTCATAGACATTATGAGAGGTATTCGTGCAACATGTCCTCAAATATCTTAAATGACATACACTTATTTTATACATTATTGAGATGACTTCAAGGTGTTAAATATGTATATGTAAATGGATATATTTCATGTACTGTATTGTACCACTTGTACAGCATACTGTACTGTATTGTACCACTGTACTGTATTGTACCACTTGTACAGCATATAAATATCAATGGAAAGGGGAGAAGATCCTATTGCCGCCCAACATTTTTTTTCTCTCTTCCCTCTTACCTCTCTCTCTATCTCTTGCTACGATAGTAAGGTGACTCCCACATCTGATTTATCATATGGTATCAGAGCAAGGGCGTGGTAATCACGATCATCTGGAAGGCCCCTAAGGACCTTTTATCAACCCTAATTTCTGTTTTCCCAAATTTGGGAACCCTCATTTCTCAAAAGTGCCTCTTTTCTCAAACTTCTTGTGATTTCTTATCTATTTCTTGCAATATAGTTGATAAATCGTACATTCTGCACAATTAACTGAAAAATCGTGATTTCCAAAACTCAAAAATTTCTGTCCGTACGGTTCTGTCCGTACAACCTACGAATTTCTGTCATGCTGTTTGATTCATCCTTGATCTTCTTCCTTATGGATTCTAAAATCAGCCCCGGATTTCTTTCTCAACTTGTTTCTCACAAATTAACTCATGATAACTACTTACTTTGGAATTGCCAAATTCTGCCGTTTATCCGAAGTCATGGTCTTTCCGGGCATCTGGATGGGGGATCACCCGCCCCACCTATGACTATTACGCAAGAGGTAACTGGTAATGATGGGAAGGTGAGTTGCATTGCTATTCCAAATCCTGCGTATGATGTTTGGTTTCAGAAGGACCAATCTGTGGTTGCCTATTTGACTGCCACGCTATCTGATCGTATATTACAAACTATCTCTGACCATTTTACTGCTGCAGAACTATGGAGACATCTTGCTCACTCTTATTCACAGGTTTCTGAATCACGTGCACTTCAACTGAAATGACAGTTCCAATCTATGCGAAAGGGAACTAAGACCATTACTGAATTTCTAGGGGATATCAAAATTATCATTGATCAGTTGGCCGCTATTGGATATCCTGTTTCTGACAGAGATGTTGTTCAGCAGGTATTGGGAAGCCTTGGGCCCCAATATCGTATGTTTTGCACTGCATTACAGGTTGCCTCTACACTTCCATGCTTTGAGGATTTACAGGCCAAACTCCTACAGTATGAAGTTAGTTTGACTCAAGATCATCTTATTGATGATCCTCATCCTGTCATGTTTACATCTGGGTCTACCTCATTTCGTCCACCTGCTGCTCATATGGGTCGTGGAGGACTCCTTCCTACTCCTACTGCTCCACCTGCCACTAGAGGTACCCGTATCCCTACTTGCTTCCATTGCAACAAGCGTGGCCATGTGAAAGCAGATTGTTGGCACAACCCACAGAATCGCAACAAGGCAGGGAGGCCAGGACCAAGAGCTGGACAGATGAATGTTAGACAGTTTCAGGGGCAGCCACAGGGAAATTTTCGAGCACATCAGGGTACTGATCAGGGACAGAGTGCAAGGTTGCCACATGATGTGCAACAAATTCTGATGACTGCATTTAACAACATGAATTTGCGTCAGAATGATGATGGAGTTTGGTATATTGATTCTGGAGCAGCCACACATGTTACTTCTGATGCAGGTAAACTTTCCAACATGGTTCCTTATATTGGCACTGGCACTATTGTCACGGGAGATGGTTCCCACCACCCTATTTCTCATACTGGAAATGCATCTCTCTCTTTGTCACAATCTACACTACCATTGAAAAATGTCTTACTCACTCCTGCCATTGAGAAAAACATTTTATTTGTTTCTAAATTGGTTGATGAAACAAATTCATCCATGGAATTTACTCTGTCTTCTGTTTGTCTTAAGGACCTTCGAACCAAGAAGATGCTCGCTAAGGGTGAACGACGCGGAAACATGTACGTCTTTGAAGCAGCCCCCAGGACTTTGAAGACGTCATCTACCGTGACTCCATCTTTTTCTGCTTATTTGAGTCAGTCTTCTTCTGTTATGCAATGTAATAAGCCAGTTTCTTGGCATCGTCGGTTAGGTCATTGTAGTCAAGGGTTCCTTGACAAATTGTCTTCTCAGGGTTTTATTCCCAAAGTCAAATTAGATCATAAGTGTCCTAGTTGTAATGTCTGCAAGAGTCATGTACTTCCCTTTCAAAGTATCAATAAAAAAGCTTCCAAGCCATTTGAAATTATTCACTCTGATGTTTGGGGCCCAGCTCCTATTTCATCTCTATCTGGCTCTCGTTATTATGTGTTATTTCTTGACTCTTTCACTCGTTACACTTGGATTTACTTTATGAAATCTAAATCTGAAGTGTTCAAACTTTTCAAACAATTCCATGCTCTTGTTCAGAACCTTTTCAATTCAAATATCACTTATTTCCAGTGTGATGGTGGTGGAGAATACATATCTCATGATTTTAGTGAATATTTAAAGGACCATGGCATCACATGTAACTCCTCTTGTCCTTACACTCCACAACAGAATGGAGTAGCAGAACGTAAGCATCGGCATATTGTTGAAACCGCGTTAAGTATGATGCACAATATTGATATTTCTTTCTCTCTTTGGACTGAGGCCTTTCACACTGCAGTGCATATCATTAACAGGTTGCCTATGGAATTATTAGGAGATCAGTCTCCTTATTATTTGCTTCACGGTTCTCACCCTTCTTATGATGATTTGCATGCTTTCGGATGCATTTGTTATGTCCATGTGGATCATTCTTTACGTAACAAGTTTCAGGACAGAGCAGTTCAGTGCAGATTTCTGGGATATGCCGATGGGTATAAAGGATATAGATGTTATGATCCTATTTTGGGTAAGATTAAGGTGTCTAGAAATGTTGTTTTTGATGATGACCATTTCAGCACTTGTGATACTTCTCAGGTATATGAGCAAACTACTTATGATCCATGGCTTTGTGATACTTTGCTATATGACTCTATCAGAGATCCTGTTGTTGATGAACCAATTCAGTTTGAAGCAGAAAACTCCATCATCCAGGATGCACCTTCACGGTTTTCAGGTTTGGTTTATGCCCGTCGAGGAGCCCCTCCAACTCCATCTCACGAGGCTCCCCCTCTTCGACGATCCACACGTGAAAGGCATCCTATCCATCGTTGGGTTAGTAACAACAATTTTTCTCTTGACTTTCAGTTGTTTCTAACCAATGTGGCCAAAGAGAAAGAGCCGTCTACTTTCCATCAGGCAGCCCATTCTCGAGCTTGGGTTGAAGCTATGAACGAAGAAATGGCAGCACTTCATGAATGTCATACATGGGATATTGTTCCTCGACCTGTTGATAGAAATGTTGTTGGTTCCAAATGGGTTTACAAGATCAAGCGTAAACCAGATGGTAGCATTGAAAGATATAAAGCTCGCCTTGTTGCACGCGGATTCACACAACAATATGGGCAAGATTATGAGGAAACTTTTAGCCCTGTTGTCAAAATTGGCACCATTAGTGTGATCCTCACTTTGGCACTTCAGCATGGTTGGTCTCTTAGCCAGTTGGATGTCAAGAATGCGTTCCTACATGGGGACTTGAAGGAAGAGGTGTATATGGAGCAACCTCCTAGATATAGTGAACATGATGCGGCTACATGGGTTTGTAAATTGAGAAGGTCTCTTTATGGTTTAAAACAGGCATCTCGGTCTTGGTTTGAGAGTTTCTCCATGGAAATTCAGCAGCATGGCTTTTCTAAGAGTATACTTGATCATTCTTTATTTATGTATAAGAATGATCATGTTACTACTTGGGTTCTTATATATGTTGATGACATCATTATCACTGGGAGTGATGACGCACATATTGCTTTGGTCAAGTCTTTACTCATGGCCAAATTCAAGATGAAGGACTTAGGCCCATTGCGATACTTCTTGGGAGTTGAAGTCGATAGGCAAGATGATCGACTCACTCTAAGTCAACACAAGTATACTCTTGACATTCTTCACACCACTGGTATGATTAATTGTAAACCTCTCAGCACCCCATCTGTCTTAAATCATAAGTTTAGTGCAAAAGAAGGCCAATTATATCATGACTCCACTTTATATCGCCGCATTGTTGGTATGTTGCAATATCTTACATTTACAAGACCTGACATTGCTTATGCTGTAAATCAAGCATCTCAGTTTATGCATGCTCCCACTGATTGTCATATGAAATGTATTAAGCGTATTCTCAGATATCTGAAAGGGACTATTGGAGATGGATTGCTCTATCACAAAGATGAAAGCTTCACTACAGGACACCGTTTACTTACATATTGTGATGCAGATTGGGGTGGGGACCCTGATGAGCGTAGGTCGGTTTCAGGATATTGTGTTTTCATTGGCCCAAATATTGTCACTTGGAGTAGTAAGAAACAAAAGGCCATTGCTAAATCCAGCACTGAGGCAGAGTACAGGGCAATGGCAGCAGGGACAGCTGATGTCACTTGGGTACGACATCTTCTTCAAGAGTTGAATGAACCCATCTCTTCCTCTCTGCTTTTATGTGATAATCAAAGTGCCATTAATATTTCTTTTAACCCTATTCATCATTGTCGCACGAAGCACATTGAGATTGATCAGCATTTTGTTAGACAAAAGATTGAAACAGAAGAAATTGAGGCTTCGTATGTCAGATCAGAAGACCAAGTGGCAGACATCTTCACCAAAGGATTGGTTAGTCATCAATTTTGGTTACTTAAGGGCAAGTTGAGCATGATTGAAGATCATCCTCAACTTGAGGGAGGCTGTTAAATATGTATATGTAAATTGATATATTTCATATACTGTATTGTACCATTGTACTGTATTGTACCACTTGTACAGCATACTGTACTATATTGTACCACTGTACTGTATTGTACCACTTGTACAGCGTATAAATATCAATGGAAAGGGGAGAAGATCCTATTGCCGCCCAACATTTTTTTTCTCTCTTCCCTCTTACCTCTCTCTCTCTATCTCTTGCTACAATAGTAAGGTGACTCCCACATCTGATTTATCACACAAGGCACATCTTAATATATTCATTTCTAATTTTGTCTTTTCTTGCAACCCCATATAATTGTCTTAGCATACATATATCTATAATATGCACTATGTCTTCTTGTGTCTTTTAATCACCCAACATTTAGTTGCAAATAATAGTGTTGGTCATACACCATCATTATAAAAATATCCTTTCAGTCATAAAAGTATTGTTTTATCACATAACATGCCACTAGCATATTTCCACTTATCCCAATCAGCATTGGTTTTATTATTGTTATCTTCTTTAAATCATCTATTATGTTGTAATATAAATCATAAATATCAAAACTTATGGCATTGTTGAACAAGCATATCTTGTATTCTTATGATATTGCTCTCACTAGCTTTTGTACTAAACTTGCACTCATATTATTTCATCTATAACTAAAGCAAAAAGCTATGGGCTTAAAGAAGAAAATAAAAACAATAACTGAATGGTTGATCTTCTAGAATACTAGCTTAAAAATGGCTATGTGTGTTACTATCATTAGAAAGTGTCTCATGCAGTTGGCACCTATGCCACAATGATATGTAAATGCCAGGACATGAGATGTGGGTATGAATCACAACTTCATAATTTTTTAAAAAAACAAGACATAAAGATACAAAAATCTTAAATTTTAATCAATAAAAACCTAATTTTTGATATTTTAATATTAAAATATGTTTTTAATAAATAATATTAAAAGTTATAAAAATATATTGAAATAATGGATCTACGTTGTAGGGCCAAAATCCTACCTTGAAAAACAAAAGATTTGAGGTTTGAAAAGTTTTTTAGAAAAACATTTAATTTTGAGGGTTTATAGTGGATCTAACTAGAGTCCTACTCCAACTTAAACTCTTGAATTTTGACTTAATTTAACTTGAATTTAATTTGAATTTAACTTAAATTTAAAAGTTAAACTGAATCAAAATTGCAGGTGTAACACTAAAAGTATCTCTTTCCACTCATCCCCTCTTATCCAATGCTTTGGCTTGCATCATCCAACCCATCTCTAAGAGATCGCCATTGTGCATCCAATGCATGCACGAGTGTTGGGTGCATCAATTGAAAAGAGAGATCTTGCCTACCCAAACCAGCTCAAGACCCATATCGTAGAATGTCAGCTAGATGTAACATGGAGTGTGTAATGAAATCCAATCCAGAAATTGGTCAACCATGCATGCTGAGTCTCATCCTGGTCTAGTAGGCATGAGAAAATCCAAACAATTTTAATGATCAAATAAAAAAAATAAAGTAAATAGGAGGCCCATGAGAAGGGTTAGGAACATATACACGTTAGGTAGATGGGGTGTTTTTTGTTTCTTGTTTCTTTCTTTTCAAGTATGACCTTACAGATGTGAGCTACATACTTGATTTTATAAGAACCGGCTCTTTAATTATATGATGTCAAGTGAGCATATTTTTTAAGGACTTAAAATCAGTAGCTTGCAATTTTCATAAATATTTTAAATTAAAGATCATATTTGTCATGAAAAAACACCATTTAGATGTTTGTTTTCAATTTATAACCCGAAGAAACCGCACCTGGTACGAAGCTCTGGTCTCACTGGCTCAGCCTGCCATACCTACAATCGTCGTGCCGGCTGCGTAAAACCGAGGCTAGGACCACTGCCCCCTAGCCTATGCTATGCATTGGCTTGCACAGAGGGGTGACACAAAAGAATCGAACCTTGACTGCTCATCTAGCAGCCAAAGCCCCACCCCACTACGCCAACCTCCCTTGGGGCCACCATTCAGAAGTTTACGTTTACAAAAAAAACTGACAAAAATAAACCGTCCACACCTAGTTCATGCCTATGGTGGTATGTACCTACATGGAAAGGATTAGATCGGTCAGAGGTCTCTTGGATGCCGTTCGCTCATGTGATGAACGTCAACCAAAGCACAATGGTTGGATAGTTTACTTCTCATATGGGTCTCACAAAAAATTTTAGAGTGATTCATGTTTTAGATGAGATGATGAACGGCATCTAAAGCACAAAAAAGGAACGTCTGAAAAACAAAGAAAAATACTATTCCAACAATCATGTTCCAAAAGAAGTGTTTCTTGAACAAACACATTTCAAGAGAAGAGTCTCTTGAGGGATGAAGGGATTTCTCTCAGGGGTTGTGTTCCAAAGCTTGAACCCTCTTCATAATCTATAAATGCAAGTGAAACATTGTATTGAAGAAGATATATAAGATACACAGCAATTCATAGCAAGAAAAGAAGAGAGTTGAGAGTTCGGACCCCTCTGGCGATTTAGAGCGTAACCCCTTTGGCGATTTCGAGCGTAACTGCGATGCCTTCATTCCGCTGCAAATTCGGATTTGTACGAAGTCACTTTCCAACATAAAAAACAAAGAAAAATGGTGGTATTTGGATTGCTTAGTGGTGCCTCTGACATGATAGGATCTCCTTTATTAGTTCTGTTTTTATGCAGTCAAATCTGCTGCCTTTGATAATTAGACACTGTCTTATCCGGCTGTCGGTTGCCCATTTCTAGATGGATGGGTTCAATTCAACTGTGACAGACCTAGTTACCAGGCGTGCTGGTACAGTACAAACTTGCTGTGTCATCGTTCTCTCTGTAGACAAGAACTATCAAGTGATTTCTAACTCACTAGCCTTATTCTAAAGCCAACTCTCCTGCTGGATGCACAAAAAGGTAACGATCCGGCGTCACTTTTGTTACAAGGCAGACAAAAAATAACATGCATGACAACAAAATTATACTGTAGCAAGATTATGATATTGATGACAATGATCTGTTTCTTACAACAAGGGGTAATTTTTGGTTGGATATGTATTTGCTAAGCGAGACCTAATGGGGACACGGACACGAAGGTGTTTTCAACTTCTAAATGTGCAATAATGAGTTCACATGGCTATAGGCTGATTTTGAGAAAGTCGATTCCAGTAACAGTACATTTACTAAGAACCCGTTCTAAACAATCTTAACAATTTATTTAACAAAATAAACGTAAACTAGATTTAATATTACTTCAACAAACTACAAAGACGATTTAGATTCAGTCCTAATGACATGCAAACAGTCCACAACGCATCACAAACAAAATCAACAAAGGGGGTGGGCCAAAGTGGGATCGTCCCTTGGAAGGAATTCAGATTTACGCTCATTCAGCAAGTAGCACAAGTGATTTCCATTCAGCGTTTAAACGCGCAAACAGTCTTTAGAAAATAGACAGAGAACATGCAATGAAAAAAAAAACAAAGAAGAATACGTCAAACAAGCAATAGGTGTTATACGTGGGAAGTTTCTTAGCTCCGGCATCGGATCCACGCTGGCCAAACTCAGCATCACATCCAGATCAACCACAGCATTCCGTAAGGACCTTTCGGAAGGGTAAACTTGTCGGCCGTCTTCTCGATGGAGGCTTCAAACACGTCGATGGCATCTAAGGAGGTAAATCGATGGGGAGGTCTTCTTCTTCACAATTTTTTAATTTCAAAGGCAGCAAAAAGTTCTTCACCCCCCACATGTTTTAGGGTTTTAATAACGACGGAAGAGAGATGTTGCAGCCCTCCCTTGGGGTTTCACGTTGCCGCCCAAGAGGCTCCAATGGGGCTGGGTTTCCGTCTAATGGCTAGAAAGCTATGTCACACAGACTCGGTTAGGGGGTCGATGCACCCGCATCAATACGTCTCGACACGGGTGGGAACATGAGTGCGGTTTTGGATACAAGGCGGACACGGTCAACCGTGTGTCAGACTCGGTCAACGCACCGGAACCGAGTTTGTTCACATTTTGGACTTGGTCAACTTTGACCGAATTTATTTTTGTTCATTTTTTAGGGTAAAAAATTAAAAAAATCAAATTATATATATAGTTGTGTCCCCTAATATATATAGTCATGTCTTCTAATGGGTACAACTTTGACCGAGTCGTATTATTGTTATATATATATATATATATATATATATATATATATATATATATATATATATATATATATATATATATATATATATATATATATATATATATATATTTGTGTCCTCATGTCCAAAAATTTTGAGATTGCTCTGCACCTGTGTCGCACTAGTACCTGTACCCGCACCCATGTGACATAGCTAGAAGGCCATTAGTTGAATCCAAATCTGACCAAGTGTCCAACTTATCCTGGATCCAAACTACTCAACGGTCCAGCCTACACTACAAGAAAAATGCTAATTAGCGGCGAAAATTTGTGACGGATTTTTTTCATCGCAAATTTGCGACGGATTAGCAAGAGAAAACTATTTGTCACTAACATTCGAAATATTTGCAAAATTAGCGACGGAAATATCTCTCTCGTTAAATCTGTCACTAATTAAAGATGGATTAGCGACAACATTTTTTCTTCGCCAAAACACTAAAAAAACGCTAATTAGCGAGAGAATTTTTTCGTTGCTAATTAGCGACGAAAAAATTCTCACACTAATTTTGTCGCTAATTTTCGATTTAAACCGTCCCACCTGAGACGTGAAATTTTCCCTCCCTCCGTTTTTTCCTCCCCCCGTTCGATTTAAACCATCCCCACCTTAGGCGCTTCTCAGGACGCCAGAAGCTCCGTCCTTCCTCTGACGACACGCAGCGGCCTCTCGCACCCTCCGAGCGTGACAATGGCGTCGGCCCTCAGAGGCCAAAGGCTCGCGAGATCAACTCCCGCTACCTCTCCCCTGCATCGTCCTCCTCCTCCTCCCGGCGGTATCCGTCGCCAATCTCCACCGCCTCTCCCTCGTCGGATCCCGTCTCCACTACGACCCCGAAAAGGTCACAGTCGGCCGATCGACGTCGCTCCTCTACCCCCTCCCGCGCATCCACTCCTTCGTCGACAGTTTATTCCGTGAAGCGGGCGCCGGAGGTCCTCTGGCCGTCGACACGGAGCTTGTCGGTCTCCTTCCAGGGGGAGTCGTTCTCCCTCCCGATCGGTCGTCGCGAGAGGCCGCCTGCGGCTGCCCGTGTCCCTTCTCTCGTCATGACTGGCTTACTACGGAAGAGCATCCCGACGTCGGAACGCGCCGGTTCTGTACAAAAAAAAATTGCTCCTTGCCGAAGAACGTGCCGGCAGAGAGCAATTTTTTTAAAAAATTTAACGACGGATTAGCGATCACTAATTTAAAATAGCGAAGGACTCACGATGGATCATGTCTGTCACAAATTAGCGACAAAAGTAGCGATGGATAAGTTCTGTCACTACTTAGCGTCGAAAAAATCGTGATGAAAGTTATTCATCTCTAATCCGACGCTAAATTGTTTAGCTATGGATTAGCATCGGATTAGCGACGAATTTAGGTCATCGCTAATCCACAGGTTTCTTGTAGTGCTAGCCTAGATCAGAATCCGTCCAAGGGTGGATTTGGGTAAGCTGAAATAAAATATATATATATATATATATATATATATATATATATATATATATATATATATATATATATATATATATATATATATATATATATATATATATATATAACTACTTGAAAACCCCTCATACACCTGTAAATGGCCCAAACGAATCCTACCGAGCCATTGGAGCTAAACCTAAGAAAATAAAATTTTAAATATCTAAAACTTATTTCCAAACAAAAATAGTGTTTATTTTCTTCAAAATAAAATCAGGACGTTTCAAAAAAATTGCCCAAATAGGCATTTTTGTCCTACGGGCTTCAATTAAGTGGCATGAGCTAGGTTGGTGCGTTTAACATGTCTTCATCACGTTCTTCTTGATCTAGCCCAGATGCACTGCATCAGAATCTCATGATGCGGGTTGTTTTGAATCAATCTAATCTCATAGATGTGTTCACTGTGCTCGTTTAGTTGGGATCGACCCTTGGATCATGTTTTTCAAACACAAAAGTATGCTTTTATGAGTCCGAAAATTTGATGCTTTCATAGCCGTTGTTTTGTTATTTCTGGAAAAACTTGTACATACGGAAAACAAAAGCAGGTTCCCACTAATAAATGTATGTTATGGTCTTAGATGTAAGAGAAAAAACAAAAAAATATTGTATGCTAAATCGATTATAAATAC
The DNA here is from genome assembly GCF_984573655.1 of Nuphar pumila. NCBI lineage: Eukaryota > Viridiplantae > Streptophyta > Magnoliopsida > Nymphaeales > Nymphaeaceae > Nuphar > Nuphar pumila. The sequence continues at coordinate 25,105,438 of NC_143255.1, read as the reverse complement.
AATAGACTATATTAGCTAACATAAACCATTTTTGGGTGAACCAACTTATCTAAAAAATTGAAATAGATCAAGATATTGCATAATGGGAAGTGACCTAATTTTCAGTAGGTTTGATAAATGAGCCGAACAAACCAAATGAAAGGTGTTCAATCTTGGCTTGTTTTTTGTAGTGAGTTCTAAACCTGTTGATAGAATTGCTCAAACTAGTTCATTTACCAAATAACTGCATACTATTTCAAAGTTGTAAGCAAAGGGATTCGAACTCTAAGTTTATTGCTTGTAAGCCAAAGACTTCCACCATCTACTTTCTATGGTATACAATATATGCGAAATGTTTTTATTACTAGATTATTACGAGCTGCCCTGAGCTAAACACCTGTTGTTAATGTTTGGCTTGCTATGCCTGTTTCACGAGTTCGAACAATTCTTCGTGACGTGATTAGATATGTTGATTGACATATACAAATATTATTGTATTATTGTATTTGTAATAATATTTCAATAAAAACATATTTTAATATTAAAATAATAAAAACATTCTTTATTGATTAAAAATAAATAAAATAGTATAATGTCCTCAAAAAATGTTGAACTTGCATGTCAATCTTTCATTGCGTTTTAGGTTCTACCTGTATCTTTGTGATACAGGTTGTCTAGAAATTAAGTAAGAAACAGGGAGTTCAAATAAGATAAATAGATGATAAGGTTGCAATATCATAAGCAAAGGGGTTTGGGGTCAGATTCTCATATGAATTACGGCCCAGCTTACTTATCAAAAACAAAAATAATGTTCTCTTATATATCTTGTGATTGCATGAGTTCTATAGAACACTTGGTCAGCAGTAAAACGGTTTTCCAAGCCTATGGAATTACTGGTTGAGAAATTAAAATCAGATAAGTAAAGACAACCAGATAAAAAAATTACCTAAAATTATTCAATAATTTCCTATTTGGCATCTAATTTTTGAGTCCGAAGGGTTAGTTGTGACTACACACTCTTCAAATACAACCAAACCTTACTTCCTCTCTACATAATCTGCTTCTAAGTTGCATTGTTGAACTAGGACAAAATGGTTGTGTTAGTCCTATTTCAACAATGAAACTCTTTTTTTTTTTACATGGAGAAATCGCTCCTAGGATCAGAGGCCTAGCCGCCGTGCTGGTTTTGTCTGCTGTACTTACAAACGCTGTCCTGACAGTGTAAAACTCTGTGGGACGACTCCTTGGGGGCACAGATAGAGACCCCAAGTATGGCTAAGGGTGGCAAAATCTGACCCGACTCACCAAGGGTTTGGCTTAAACGGGTTCGTGTTGTAAACGGGTCGACCCACCTAACCCACTTATTAAACGGGTCATGTTCGTGTTAGGGGTATGCCAACCCGTTTGACCTGTTTAATAAATGGGTTAGGCGGGCGGGTCAACCCGTTTAATTATTTATGTTTATCTTGATTATTGTAAGACAACTTGGTGGATATATTTGTAGTGTATGGTTGTAACTTGGAAGACAATTATGTTGATGTTGTCTTTATGTTTATGACTTTATGTTGAAGTTTTATGTTAATGTTAGTAGTACAATTCCATATTAAGATTTGCAAAAAAAAAGTATAATATATATATATATATATATATATATATATATTGTGTTTCTAATTGTGTTATTTGGGTTAGACAGGTTATTCAGGTTACTCGGGTCTGTCTATGTTATCGGGTCAACCCGTTTAATAAATGGGTCGCCGTGTCGTGTTGACCCGACCCGTTTATTAAACGGGTTAACCGTGTCGTGTTGTGTTACCCGTTTAATAAACAGGTCGTGTTCGTGTTGAGGTATTCTGACCCGCCAATCCATTAACCCGACCCACCGACCCAACCCGATTGCCACCCCTAAGTATGGCAGGCAAGGCCAGCATGGCTAAGTTTCTGATCCTGAAGGTGGTTTCTTCGAGTAAATACCAAAAATAGTTGCATTGTTAAACTAGGACTAACATAACCATTTTGAGTAGCCTCGTAGAAAAGGGGAAAAAATCTCAAATTTTGAAAGAAAAAATTTTAAAAAAAAGTGATAGATCTTATTGGATGAGGGTATATATGAGTCTAGCCCATTTTGCTCATCTAGTAGACGCAAATCTTGAATGTCACCATGTTGATGGTACGCCACAAGTTTTTTTTTGGACTGATAAAGCTGGGGTTAGGCATTTGGGGTTCGAACTTGCAGTTATACAACCATACCATTTGGGGTTTGAACTTGCAGTGTCCCAACACAAGGTGACGTGAACTAACTGCTCCTGCCAAACAAGAGGAGCCCCCGATGGAACACATCCTTTGCCGCGAGGCTGAAGCTGGGTCTACTTCCTGGTAGACAAGAGAGACCTGCGGTTTTATGCCAATGAGCTCCATTAGTGCACATCTTGATCAAATGGTACATAACAAATGCACAAAAGGCTATATAAAACAATCCAGTAGTGCACATATACATGGTTAACGGACTAACATGTAGCTTAAAATAATTAAAGCCACTTCTCAAGAGAAAAAAAATCAAAGGCAACTTCAAAGTATGAGGCAATTAGGGCATAGTTGGCCCACTCGGCATGACCTGGCGAGTAACTCGGATGACTCGGAATTTAGGAAATATCTGCAAAAGTGCATGAACAACATTCTCTCAATGATGTAAATTCGTTAACAATAAAATATCCATTCTCTTGTATTAATTCAAATAAGTACAAATTTTTCCCATATCATAAAAGGAAACCTTGTGTCTTTCACGTATGCAAAGCCATAACTACGTGTTTGGAAGGAAAAAAAAATCGTAAATCCTTGTGTGACCTATTGTAATGCTTTTTTCTTTTTTGAAAAAAGAAATTAACCCAAAAATATACCATTTTTTTGCAATATGCTGGAATCTGAGTCTTGGATGAGTTTGTGCTGAAAAGTGAAAAATAAAAATGATTTTGAAATTCAGTATGTAGATAACTTGATGAAAATAAATAACAATGAACTTTTATGAATTTTCGTTTCTCCCTCAAAAAAAAAAAACAATGGTAAACCAGTTAAGTCTAATTTTTCAGTTCAAATTAGATATATAGAAAGATTGCATACCTATTTGGGTCATACTTGCTTAGTTTTTAGCCGACTTCACAAAGTCCAAAATTGCATGACATAGGAATTAGGGCGTAGGGAAAAAGGAAACATTATATAGAAATTAGAGCATAAGGAAAAGTACGAAAATTGGATTTAGGTTTAGGAAACAAAGAAATAGGATGGGCAACTCAAACGACACATTGTCCCCAACCCGCCGGTTCTTATTCAATGATGAACTCGGGTGGGTGGACCGGTTTATAACGAGTCTAAAACGAATTTTGGTTCATTTCGGTTTTAACTCAAACCGGAAACAGTTTGACTCGGCGAGTCTGCCAACCGTGGTTTAGGGTAATAGCAGATCTATTTAGGAGACGCCCTTATGTGTTGTAGTTAGGAGTCGCCTGCATGGCCAGCAGGGTGGTTGTTAAGGTGTTGAGTTGAAATTGCCGGATCAAACCCTGCTGGTGCACAGGTGTGTCCATAGCTTTAGAGGTCGGCCACATAAGTCACGGTGGTCATGGAGCTCCACCCAAAGTTTTCCCTCACTTCAGTGAGGGTTCCTCATCATAAAAAAAACAATGAAATCAGACCGTAGACTTGATAGAAAATCACACACACACACACATCAATATCAAACACAAGCAGATTTTACGTGGTTCGGTTCATGAGGAACCTATGTCCACGGAAATATTTCACTCTCTCTCTCTCTTATGAAATAGAAAGAGGTGAGTCCTCTTTATTTATGGACAGGTTAGACGGTTTTGATTTTGTCCCTGACTTTACAAACTTCTCATGATCATCTACACACTTTCCTAGCTCATTATAACCCTTTATATAATCAATTAGGTAACCCAAGATAGACGAGTTAGGCATTGTTGACCTCTTCCTTAACATAGAGTCTTGTATGTATGGACTCTTCCTTAGTTGGGAGTCCTCATTAAGACTCTCAACCTCCTTAAAAGAGTCCTTCACGCTTAGACTCTCAGCTTCCTCAACAGCACCCCCTCAAACTCAGTGGGTTAGGGAGAACAGTGAGTTTGGTATGCAATAAATCAAACCGAGCAGTAGTGAGAGGCTTGGTGAGGATGTCAGTAACTTGATGAGGAGAAAGAATGTAGTGAACCCTGAGTTGATCCTTAGCAATGTGTTATCTGACAAAATGTTGTCAAGCGTATGAAAAAACAAATGTGCAGCCAGACAAGCAACACCAACATTATCACAAGATTGGTGGAGAGGACAACTGGATACCCATTTTGGCAAGTAAATACTTCACCAATAGAACTTCAGTTGCACCATTTGCAAGGGCATGATATTTTGCTTCAGTGCTAGAACAAATAGTAGTATGCCGCTTTTTAGAGCTCCAGGAAATTATATTTATGCCAAGATATAAAGCATAAACTCCAATAGATTTATGGTCATCCAGAGACCTTGCCCAATCAGCATCTGTATAACCTGTGAGAGCTAAAGAACTTGTCTTGTGTAATTGAAGACCCAAATGCAATGAATGCTTCAAATAGCGCAAAATCCGTTTAACACAGGACTAATGATTTTTTTGTGGGAGCATGCATAAATTGATAGGCCTTGTTTACTGAGTATGCAGCATTAGGTCTTGTCATGGTGACATATTCGAGGGCACTCACAACACTCTGAAACAGTGGGGATAAAAATTTTGAGGAGGTGAAGAAATCGGCTTACAACTTATCATACTTGTCCTGTGAAGGAGATCAATAATATATTTGCACTGAGACAAGAAAAGACCAGTAGAATTATAAAAAATATAACCAGCCCAAGTCTTTAATAGCAAAAGTGCATGCAAAGCATGACAAAAGATTATCAATATAAGCAACATCTTTGCTGGTAACAATAATATCATCAACATAAATACCAAATTTTTTTTATAAGGCTGAATCTATTCTTTTCTTTATTTTTTTTTCTAAAATGTAATAATGCAACGGACTTGTTCCAACCATACCAAGTACTAGATGGCTTGCCTGAGCACATGCGCGAGCATCTTAGCCTCCTTGTACCAGATCCAGTACGGAACCATCCATTCAAGAATATGATTGAACCACTACATAACAAAAATCATTAATGTACCAAGTTTTTCATCATTGGCTTTGCCTTAATCGAATCAAGCTCTAGGGAGTCAGCCTGAGCATGCACCGGTGTTTAATAGCTTCGTAGAACAAGGTTCAAAGTTAAGTCATCCAAATGAAAAAATCCTTATTTTATTATTAGGTGAGTAAACACAGCGAAAAAATATTAATTTTTTAGATTTATTTTATAAATTGGTTTCTTGGTTAAATCTTCAGACACATTACATTACGAGAACTATTATCCTCACATACCCAAATAGAAATTGACTATGCAAAAAGTAATTAAAATTAAGAATTAAACTAATAATCAAATATTCAATTAAATAGTCTTTTAAAAATTAAGAAATAATTCAAATTTAAATAAAAGAAGCTCCTAGGATCATCGAAAACATCATTGTGCATAACCCCCTCCAACCTCTAGCACTCGCTCTAGCATCACACATCTCTTGAAAATCATTTTATTTCGAAAGAATGAGACTTTGAAAAGTTTTAGTAAAATTCACACAGCTAATGTAAAATACAACACCTAAAGCTTGCATGATATAAATATCTCAGAATTTGCATCAACTATCAATAAGGCAGAGATGCATATGCTTAAATGGATGTGTGGCAATACAATAAAAGATAAGATTCGAAATGATGATAAACGTAAGAAGGTAGGTGTTGCATTCATTGAAAATAAGATGAGAGAGAATCGTTTACGGTGGTTTGGACATATTCGGCGAAGGCCTAATGATGCTCCAGTTAGAAGGATGGAGAAATGGGAAAATATATTAGTTAAAAGAGGTCGAGGTAGGCCTAAGAAGACTTGGATGGAGATGATAGGAAAGGATATAAATGCTTTAAACCTCACCGAGGACATAGCATTGGATAGAAATGATTGGAGGAGAAGGATTCATGTGGAAGACCCAGAATGATTTTCTTTTTTGGTTCATATCGTTGACCCCAATTATTTTGGGATGAAGGCGTAGTTGTTGTTTGTCGTTGTATCAACAAGGCAGATATAAAATTTCTACAAGCTATTCATGAATTCAAAATTCATAAGCAAGTATGAAAAAAAAATCTTAAGCATGCTAACATCAACTCCAAATGAGAACAAGATATATATCAATGAGCATGAATTTACCAACTTTCAGGACTAAGAATAGTTTGCAGTAATATAAGGTGAAATAAAGCAAGGTGCAGTAGTAAAGTAATGTGAGCAAGTAATTTATATTTCATTTTGATTTCCTAGTCTACCTGAGTATGATGTAGACCAACCTGAAACAGGCTGACTAGCTCGGGTGTTTATTATACTTTGTATTTTATTATGCCTGAGTAGCCCCCTGAGTCGTATCCTCGAGAGAACTCTACTCAACGATGTAACACCTACATTACAACGATGATCATGATCACTCACTTCTGCAGAAGTACCTGGGAACTGTCACTTAGGATGAAATGGTAGTCTTAGCTCCCCTAATCTCCCTAACTGAAGGACCTGACAAGGAACTGCCTCTCGTGAGTGAAACTGAAAGGTCTAGGGAATTTCATACCTTCTACCCTCTCTAAGGTAGATTGTTGTCAAGCAACCGATTAAGCATACCTCGATGAAACAAGACATACCCGAAAGGGCTATCACAAGGTATCTTTAAATTAGGCCATAGGTAATACATGCAGTTACCATTAGGCTAGTGCCATTTCCATCTCATTGTTCTCTTTTATGAAACCATTAAAATCTTAATTTCATCAAGCACACTAAGTGCCCATCAAACTATGTGAGATTTCACAATTCATGCATGTATTTATAAATACCGCATATCAAAATATAACATGCATTTTCAAAATCAGAAATCATATTAACATGCTATTTGACAATTCATTCATGCAGTATCATATTATTTCAAATATTTCAGGATAAACATGCAACAATATCACATATACATCATTCTACATCCGCATATATGGCCAATATAAAACAACATTAACAAGCTCATATTCATTTTTCATATGTTTTGCAATTACAGTCATGCTCGTAATCAATTTATCATAAAAATCACATGATCAAACTACCATAATTTAACAAGTCCACAAATCTCACTTGCAAGACATGAAGAAACAATCAATCTTACCATTATCGCTATTACAAATATTTATCTCAGATCAAATATGATTCAAGCACTGAATTTATAAAAAATTTAAAGAAAACATCAAAACATAATCGAAGTCGTAAACCCGACTTTCTCAATAAGAGCTTTCATAAACCCTTACCAATCAAATCGATATGGCTCTAATTAATATTATGACCTTTCAGTCCTTAAATCATATCAGACCTAATTACAATATCTATGGTAGCATACATATTAAAGAACTCATTACAACTACCCCGTAATTAAAAACACATAAGTCTTTTTTTCTTGATTCAAGCTCCCATAAGCCCAAACTGGAAAGGCTTACATATTTTTAATCATGCTCAAATGTACTCATGCTAATGAATATGTATTACTCAGACTCAGTTCATTCTATTAAAACCACAAATAATTCATATCTCAGTGACATATGCCTTTAGAATCAATCAGATTAATATATTGGCAAGACAATACAAAAAGAGTCATGTATTACACATATGATTTACATAAACATCACAATCAAATCTTAGCATATGTCTAACTCATTAATCTTAGTGCAATAAGATATATAATCACTAATAATATTCAATACATGTCAAAAATATATTAAAATCATAAGTCTCTAACATGTTGCTAATTAAAAACAAGTATAAGTTGCTAAAATAAATTTGGCAACCTGATTTTATAAAATTTGTCGAGAATAGCATAACACTGATAAAATTATAGTATTTTTATTGTGATTACATGTACATGTCAAGAATACAACCTAACAAACCGTTCATAAAAAAAATAAATGCATAAATAATTAAAAAAATTTACAAAATCGTATTCTGATAGAGTTTTGGTCCAGATTCTATAATTTATAAGATTTTAATCAGATTAAGGTATTGAATTATTTTCAAAATGTTTTTTACAAAACCCTTTTTACACAGTCTGACATTAGGAATTAAGATTCACCCAAAATTTTTATAAAATATTTTGAGTCATTTTTCATAGGCGTTTACAATGTTGATCAAAGATGGGTCAAAATAATCTTGTAAACAGAGCCAGAAATTGGGGCATTGTTAAAACAGACATATCTACATTAATACGGATCCAAAATAAGCGAAACAAGATTCAAAATTTAAGATCAAGATGTGTAGATGATCGTAGTAATTTTATTTAGATTTTTTAGACTAGTATTCATAGAGTTATTGATTTTTATCCAAAATTGGTCAGGAAAATGATTTTGTAAAACCCTTTTTTAAGACTATAAAACCTTTGAAATCTGATTATTTTTTTATTTGATCTAACTTAATATGAGTTAATACATGAATAAAACCAGAAAAATCACATTATGATTGAATCTAATACGTAAATACAATAAAACCCTAATTATGCATGTTTCTCAAAATCATTTTTGGAGAAAAATCATGATTTTACCCATCTTGAACCAAAAAAATGATTTCTCCAACCAAAAAAGTGAAGGATAAACAGTAAGGTGTCCATCTCTGATGCTTGAAACACCAAAGATAGAAGAAAATCACTCAATCATTGATACCAGGCATTGGGAGCTTGTTTCAGCCCGTAAAAAGCTTTTTGAAGTTGACACACATAATTGGGAAAGCAAGAATCTTTAAACCCCTAGGTTTGCTCAAGATACACCTCTTCAGATAAATGGTAATGTAAAAAGTCGTTTTTAACATCAAACTGATGAATCTTCCATCCTTGACTGATGGCAAAGGCAAAAATCAAATGAACTGTGGTGGGTTTGACCACAAGGCTAAAAGTATCAATATAACCAAGACCTTTTTGTTGAGACTAGCCTTTGGCTGCAAGCCGGGCTTTGTACTTTTCCAATGTGTCATTGGCTTTTCTCTTGATTTTATAAATTCATTTACTATCAATCACATTGTAAGATGAATGAGGAGGAACCAGCTGCCATATACCATTTTGAATAAGAGCATTAAACTTGTCTACCATAGCAGAATGCTACTGCAGGTGCTTACCGACTTCAAAAAAACATGTAGGTTCTTGGTCATGAGTACATTCTGCTAGAAAAGAAAGAGTAACGAGTGCTGAAAATGTTTTTGGTTTAAGGGTGTCATCTTTAAATCGGGTAATTGTATTATGGGTATAAACAGGAAGGGCTGGGGGGAGGTGTAAAAGGAGACATTGGGGTATGAGCATCATGGGGTTAAAAAGACACACTAGGAAGAGACACACCATTAGTAACATGACCTGGATGAGGAGAAACCGTTGCAGGTGAGGCAGATAAAGTTGCAGAATCAGGTGGTAGAGACACATTGCTCACACTAAGGTCAGACAAAACATTACTTGGAGTAGTATTACATAAAGGATAAAAGGCAGAAGATGGGAGAATAGTGGGAACAGCAGATGGAGACACTGAAGTCGTAGGGTATGTTCAAAGATAGGACATGGATGAGGTTAAACAGGAGGATATATCTAAAGCTGTGAGAAGTGACTGGGATATAGCATAGACAAACTTGTTTTCATCAAAAAATAACATTACAGGAGACATAAGTACAAGTTTGAATAGGATCAAAACAAGTGTAACCCTTATAATTTGCACTATACCCAATAAAAAATCATGCTTTAGTTTTGGGTTGAAGTTTATTTGAATTGTAAAGAACAAGGTGAGGATAACATATGCAACTAAAAATATGAAGGAAAGAGTAATCAGGTTTTCTATTAAACAGAACTTGAAAGGGTGTTTTTTTGTTTGATTGAAAAAAGGTAAACGGTTGATAAGATAAATTGCAGTGTGAAAAGCATCAACCCAAAATGACACTGGTAGATTGGAGCAAGTCAATAAACTTAGTCATGTTTCAACATGTCTATGCTCGTGTTCAATATGGTCATTTTGTTGTTGCATACGAGGGCAAGATATATGGTGATGAATGCTACAGGACTGCAAAAACTCTTGAAATTACTTTGAAATGTTTATAGCGTAACTCCTAGTTGCTTTTCCAGTGAGTTTAAAATTTTTAAAACACTGCAGAGCATCAGATTTTTGCTTTAATGGGAAAAGCCAAACAAAACAAGAGTATTCATCAATCAACAATAAATAATATCTAAACCCATCTTGAGATAAAACTGGAGAGGGCCCCCATAAATTTGCATGAACAATTTCAAGAAGCTTGAAAATAGGTGTGACAGATAAGTCAAAAGAAAGTATATGAGACTTAGCAATAAGATAACGGAAGTAAACTGTCATTATTTAATAACTATAAAATTTTCAAATTAGTATGCCCCAGTCGATTGTGCCATTGATGCAGAGGAACACGAACTCCAATGGTACTGAAAGCTTAAGCTTCATATTGATCCTGAAATTCTTTTCTCGTTTTGATAGGATACAGACCATGCTCAATCGGACCTCTTAAAAGTTTATACCCTGTCAATTGATCCTTAACCACAAAGCCTATATTAGTGAAGAGAAAAATATAATTATTATCCTTTGTAAATTTGCCAACAAATAACAAATTTTCCTTTATGACCGGAACATGAAGAACATCAAGAAGAATAATTTATGCTTGGGAGCGAAAAGAGTAATGTTATGAGTGTTGGAGATAGGAAGAGATCCATTTCCAACTATCACTGATTTCAAAGTACTAAAATCAATCTTTCTTATCATGCTTTGATCATATGCAATCATGTGGTGAGTCACACCGCTATTTGGATACCACAGGTTGTCAAAAACTGAGTTCAGGACAATAACAGAAAAGGCTTATCAAAACATTGGTGAGTTGTGTGATTGTGTCAACCACAGTATTGACATATAACCTGACCACTGGAGGCATCACTCGAGTTTGGAGAATTATGGTTCGTTTCACCATTATAAAAAACACGAACCCGACCACCATGACCATAAGATTGATTTCTGCCTCTTCCTTTCTTGCCAAAAAATGTCATAATAGTGGAGTTATTTTCAACAGTCTGACTTTGTTTTAGATGAAGTAAAGCAAGTATACGTTCTTGATTTAATAACATATCATAGATGTCAATAAACGTAGGTAAATATTTAGATGCAACTATAGTGATGGTAGCTATAAAATTTTTATATTCAACAGGAGACCATTCAAGGTCACTTTGAACAATATCACTATCACTGACATCCTTTCCTTCAGCGATAAGGGAATCAGCCAACAATTTCACTTTATTTAAATAGTCAGACATATCTTCTTCACTATTTTTAGTAGTTCTTAACTGAAGTATACATAAAGAAGATTGAGAAGCATACAACCTCTCAAGAGCAATCCAGACCTCACATGCTATAGGGATTCTAATAATCTGGCTTAGAATAGATTAAAAAACTATTGCTTTAATCCAACAAATTCAACAGTTTCACTACATTAAGTTGGATCAAAGCAAGTTGGTCAACCCTGTACCAAGCTTGATATTTAGGATTTATGGTGGATGAACTATCATTTTTCGATATAACATATTTAGATGGAGAAAAAAATGATCCATCTATAAACTTGAACAAATCTTGGCTGTTCATGAACGACTTAATTTGAGTCCTCCATAAAGGATAATTATTTTGATGTACTTTAATAGAAACTAAACTTGAGAAAGTGTTTTATCTTGTTACCGAATTTGAAGAGATTGTAGGGTTGGTCGATCTTGATTGAGACACCATTGAATCCTTCCCCTGAAGACACAAAAAACAAGCAATGACACGGCTAAAATAAAGATCATTGGCCATGATATGCAATACACCAACTGATGCACTCCTTCATGAACCATTGGATCACACTATCTTGACAGATCTATTATGGCTCTTATACCATGTAATGCCCTAAAATTTTAACCTAAAAAAATGAGATTTTATTTTTTTGAAAACTTTTAATGTGAGGTCTCATATATGGCATTACCTTAACCGAATTAAGCTCTAAGGAGTCAGTCCGCATAAGCACAAACGTTTAATAGCTCCTTAGAACTAAGTTCGAGAAAAGACATCCAATTGACAAAACCTTTTATCAAATAATTTTAAAATCACAACAGAAATCATTAGTTTGAAATTAGTTAAACATTCTAGGCGAATTATAGATATTCAAACACATCTCCATTCATCAATTTCAAGCATTTGTCAAATAAATGAATGCAATATAAGTAGTCTTAATTTAATAATCAATCAACCTGAAAATAAAGTTCTTGAAATTCAAATAGTTAGTTCACATAGCACCCTCACAACATCCTATAATCATTTCATCAGCCTATTCATTACTTGAACATTAGTAAAGTAAGGGGTCAGACTACAATGAGTTTTAGTAGGAAACACACCAAACAAGTATGCGTATACGGAACCCAAGTGCACATAACTTCAAATACTATTCTGAACAATTCTATTACATAAATAAAGCACAGGGCATTATTCAGCTAAACATGCATAAACAATATTTTCTGCAATATGTCATAAAACAAGAACAGTATCATGATTATGCATGAATTATTATGGCATATTTTTATATATGTTTTTAAACATAAATGTGATCAAGTGTAAGGTTTTATGTTTCTTTTTAATTACCCTCCTACATGTACTTGCAGTACAATTGTAGCCTTAGAGATGATTACTTGGGTGTTTGTTATGTCTTGTATTTTAATTTTTTGAGTGACTTATTGAAACACATCCGCTGAGGGGGGTCTCTAATAAAAAAAACCCACCAATGGACAAGATTATAAGGATGCACCCTAACTCTTCTGCAAAAGACATAGACCTAAGACCTATGACACATTGGTAGTCTTCAGTTCCTAACTCTAAGGATTACAAAGCAAGTAAGACGTCGTTGTTTTAAAAAAAAAAACTATGATGGTCCAATAGAGTTTGTACCACCTACCCTCTCCAAGGTAAGCTTGAGTCTGAATGGGTTATTAGATGTTATTAAAATGGGGTTCTATACATTTTCATCACAAGTGCACACATAGCACTACAAAGGCTCAACCTAAGTACCCATCTAGGATAACTTACCACATTGCCATACAAACATGAGCATCATACTACTCATCTTGGTAGTTACATAGTTTTATTTGTTCAATTAAGTTCATAACCCATTTAGTATGCTCTGGTATATTTAAACCAGCTAAGCATCTTGCCCATGAAGGCATATCCCCAAATTATTGTGTACATGTATGTATTTATTAAAATAACTTGTTGCACTCACAACACTCACATTGAGTTCTCAACAACCCTTGCTCACTCAAGAGCAAAATTCGTATGCATGCATTTTTTATGCCTTGTAGTACAATGATATCACATGCCACACATACATCCATTCGTGCACCCATGGCACTATAGTAGTTTCTTGAACGACAATTTCATATACATGCATATCTCTCCATGTCTTATAGTAGTACATCATACATAAAAATTTATGCAATATGTTAGGTTCATGTTCTCATGCACTAATTTAGTTCCTCAAATCGGGAAGCTTATTCGGGAGCATTCACATGTGCAACATGCAACTCATGTATCATAACACATAACAACAGTAATAAAAATCATGATGTATGCCCTAACATCATATCATAAACATATGTTACATATCATTTTCATTCAAGCATGTAAACATAGCATGCATTCATTTAACCTTAGAATTGAAATTTTCAACATATGCATAATCACATGTGCACAATTATCATCATTAGGACTACATTTTTGTACTTAAACAAGTTATATGTCCAATTGGTTCAGTTCTGAACAGCTTTCATGTTCAGCTCATTCAATTTCTAAATCATGACATACATTCAAATATGAGTTTCAACTCATAACAACATGGACATAATTTATTAGTTAGTGTAAATTTTGTTGTGGTTAGAATACAGTGAAATAAAATCTAAAATTTTTACAATAGATGCTCAGATATGTTATCTAACTATAGTCACAAACCTTTTCCCTTACCAAATTCTTAATAAGAGAAAAATAAATGTTTTACCAAAACTAGTTTTTTGTTCACTGAACAAACCTATCTACTTTGGTCTTATTAAAGAAGAATCAACCAACAAATTTATAGAACGAGAAATTTTTTATAAATTCTATTATAGTTAGAAGGACATGTCTAGCAAAATCTCTCATAGAAATTAGGCCTAAAAACCATGTCATCTAATAAGTAAAATTTACGCAGTACAACCTATTCTTGTTCTTGGACAAACTGCAGTTTAAAAAATTTAGGTTTCTGTAATCAATTTTCTTGATTTTTAATTCACAAATCAGAATGAATCTATGCCTAAAATTTTTAGTGTCTTCATCAATATGTAAACTAAAAAAATTTAGCCATAAACATAGAGCAGATTGGGAGAAATAAAATCAACAAGACCATGCAGTCATTACAGAATTTTTATCATGATAGAAATTTTGCTCTTACTTGTAAAGGTTGTTTTCCCAATCCGGACTTAAACAAATCCAAAAAAAATTTGAGACTTCTTCTATATGTTTGGATCATCCTTCTAAAATTTAAGAATTTTTCGATTCACCATTTTGAAGATCCAATTAATTCTTTCAAGCTGGTCAGAATAAAAATTGCATAACAACATGCATTTAAATAAAAACATATCATTTATTTCATGTTTTTATAAAATAAATAATATAAACATGTTTTTTTCATGATTTTGAAATTCTACTAGAGGAAGGGTGAATAGTGAAATATGAAATAGATCGATAATTTAAAAATTAAATGCAATAAGGCACAACACATAAAACACAGGATTTATACTAGTTCGGTCAAGTCACTGACCTACATCCAGTCTCCAAGCAAAACACTTGAGTCTTTCACTATAACATCCGAGTTACCGGATAAATAGTACAACACCCTCTTCCTCAGAGGTCTTCTTCTCTTT
Source organism: Nuphar pumila (assembly GCF_984573655.1). Lineage (NCBI taxonomy): Eukaryota > Viridiplantae > Streptophyta > Magnoliopsida > Nymphaeales > Nymphaeaceae > Nuphar > Nuphar pumila. The sequence goes on along the minus strand of NC_143255.1, from coordinate 25,090,329 downwards.
GCATCTCTTATGATTGATGTGATTGCATACAACTCGTAATCTACGAACTGGTGGCAACTAGGATTGATGTGGCCGCTTGTCTTATAAGTTGCTTACATATTATGATATAACTGCGGCCATATGATTGCTTATGAATGGCTTGTGATGCAATGGTTTATGCCTTACGATTAATTTAATTACTTATTGATGGACTGATCCATTTTATGGTAATTGTATGTTTTACGAGCATTGTTATGAGTGCTTATCTTATTCAGTTGTTTTGTTTGGCTGACGGGTAGAGTTAGTTACTCTTCGCCCATAGAATCAACTGGATTGCCATATCTGAGTGTTCTCATGTGTCGTTTACGCATGCTTTGATGTCCCATTTGAGGATTGTAATGTTCTGCGTGGCAATAACACAATGTGTAGGATTATATGCTTCTATGTGAAGTGATACGGTGCATAACGCTGATATACATGCTTGTGCCCATATTGTGGCTACTGACCCCGAGGCGGTCAATGGTTTAGAGCAGTCGATTAATGATGCATGTATCGCTGAGTGGGGTGTCTGTTGAGCACATGATCTCCAAAGGATTATCTGCGAAGGCGTGTTTGATCAAGACCAGGTACCCAGCTAGAGTGGTAGATTCTCTGTGATGATATACACTGTCCATAAACGGATAGCCACAAAGGCGGTGAACTCCTGTGAGGAAGTGTATGGTCCAAGACCAGGTATACCATCTAGGGCAGAATTCCTTGTGAACAGAGAAGAAACACACCCTCTTTCACATAGGTCTTCTTCTTTCAACAAAGAAGGACAACACCCTCTTTCACAGAGGTCTTCTTCTCTCAACAGAGAATGACAACACCCTCTTTCACAAAGGTCTTCTTTTTTCAACAAAGAAGGGATACAGTGAATAACAGAAAGTTACAATATTTCTTATAGAACCTTCAGAATGATATGAATGCACGAATGAAGGATTCTCAGAATGTTCTGTTCTTTTCATTCAGATAATATTCTTTGTCAAAGAGCTATTCTTGACTTTTTCTCTTTCTTTTTCTCTTTCTTTTTCTAGGCTCTTTTTCAAAAATATCGAATAGGAATTTTTCTCGTTGTATGATCACATGTCCTTGTGAAATATTATTTTGTTAGTGTATATATAGCTTTAGAAAATAGTCATTGCTTTTTGGAATGATTGTCCTTTTGAGATGTCAAGTCATTTCAAAAACACCTTTGTGTACTATATTGCTTTTTCGAAAAGGTCTTCTTTCCATAAGTGTAATACTTTGGAGTAGACTATTCGTTGTAGTATTTTAGGTGTGATATATTTTGTAAAAAAGTCTATTCTTATAATAAATGATTTGTAGTACATTGAACGTTGGTTTGTAAATCATCATGCAATTTTGTCTTTATTCAATTTAATGATTTGTAGTACATTAGTATTTTTATTAGAAATCATCACTTCTTGGCTTAAATGTATGTAAGTACAATAAATGCTTTGTTGAGTTCTTTATTTGTAAATGGTCATATCTCAAAATATTTCATGATGTGTTATTTAATGTCTACAGAAAAAATGAAGACTTTAAGCAAGTCGACATTCTTGAGTGGGGTTTAAATAGTCATTTTTAAAATGCTTTTGAGGTGGTATTTAATGTTTTACAGAAAGAATGATGACTTTAAGTAAGTCGACATTCTTGAGTTGTATAAAGTAACTAAAGTCTTTTCTAAACATATTATAGTAATATTAGTTTTCTTTGTTAGTTCAACTAGACGATTTTTTATGTTTGTCTTTTCCTTGCATACTTGAAATCATTACTTTTTATTTCTTTTCAAGTTGTCTTATTCATAAATGCATGTTAGAAGGTACAATTAATGCTTTTGAAATTATGAGTTATTATATCTTGTCAAAATACCTTTTTCATAAAAGTTTGTAAGAAGGTACAATGATTAGTTTTTAAAAAGGTGCTTTTTGAAATATCGTATGCTTTTATGAAACATAGCTTTTGTGAATGAGTGACTTGTATGATAAAATATGTAATATGCAATATGCATGCTTCTGAAGGTTCTGTTACATATGACTCTAATGAAGAAAAAAAATCTTCATCTTGAAGTAGCCGATCTCTTTAGATGATCTTTAAGAATGAATGGTCCATCAAGCTTTTTCTTTAAAGAGAATGATTGCACCAAAGGTTGTACTTGATCAGGAGGTCTCTATCCTTTTTGGGTGAAATATCCTTGCATCAAATACTCGTTAAATACATGACAAATCATATCCAGTTATAATATAAAATTATTAATGAAGGCATATTATCATATCATATATGGCAATGTATCATATTGTGTGTCATCAAAATATAGTTTCTCAACATTCTCCCCCTTTTTTATGATGACAAAATATGCTCCCCCTGTCAAAAAGCCATTATGTATAGTAATAATAATATCATAAAAATGCATAAAAATATAGAAAGTGTCAGAGTATTTTTCTTCAATATTGGAGACAGGTTTTCCGCCCCCTTTGTCATGGACAAAAAGGAGGGGATCAGAGTATAAAAAGTTATTACAGACCAATGAATAAAAAAGTTCATTTCGAGTCGGATGGTTGAAACTTCCGAAGCAAAGCATCTTGGCCGATTTTCAAGGATTCGAAGGCTTGATGCAGAGAGGCTTGACTCTTCATAAGAAGATCCTGGGTGTTTTGGACATCGACAATTGCTGAGAAGATGTCTAGTTCAGAAGTTGATGCAGGAGTTGCTTCTTCATGGCCTTCGTCGTCAGAGTTGAGTTGAGAGGACTCTTCCTGGGGGAGGGAGGAGTCATCAAAAGTGTGGTTGGAGTAGTAGACGACATCTTTGAAGAGGTATTTGGAAGTATTGAAGAATAAGGGTGATGAAGTACCTGAAAGGAAAAGAGCGAAAAGAACGAAAGTTAATCATGTTGTTAAAGATGACACTGGACCAGTTTATGGGAAAGGCACAAAAAATTGCATAGAGAAGAAGAGAGATTTCATTAGCAATGAATCCCTTGGATGGTGATTTAGGGACTACGTTGGATGAGAGTATCTGTGACAATAACAGAGCATGAGGCTTCAAGTTGCTTGTATGCCATGGGAAATGAGTTGAACGTGTGGAGAGGAGGATCTTCTTAAACACAGTCTGATCTATTGGAACTATGTTGGGGAGCTCAATGCCGTAAGAAGAGATATTGAGAATGCGACCTAACTGAGAAATGTTAAAAGAGATGATTTTTCCATGAACCATGGAATTGATAGTGGACTGGTCATGGTCGACTGAAAGATTTGTGTAGAAAATTTTGATAAGATGTGGATAAATGGTCATAGAGTAGGGTGATGCTAGAACATGAATAAAATCTGAAAGGGAAGTTTGTAGGTCGAATGATGGAAAAGCTTCAAGGTGTACTAACTTACCAGTTTGGATGGGCATGGAGTTAATGGAATGAAAAAGGTGAATGAGATCTGGATATCTCAAATCACATGCTTCAATCATGTTGATATCGGATGATTGTGAAGAGGATGCCATTTCCAAAGGTCTTGAGATAATGGAAACTTTGAGAAACAAAGGTGAGTACTTGGAGAGAGTAAATGCTTGAAGAATGATAGAGATTTTTGAGTGAAATGGTGAGGGATGAATCAATTCATTAAATAGAAAGAAGAAAATTATTATGATAAGAAGTGAGTGACACTTGAATTTTAGATTTTAGTTGAAAGGAGAATGTGTGAGTTGTAACTTAAGGGCTCTTGTGAATGATAGATCAAATCATTCTTTGGAGGATAGTGTTGATGAGAGTATATGACAAGAACATAGTTAAAAGAAATTTTTTATATAAGAAGATTTTTGATAGAAGAGAATTCATCGAATTGTGAAGTGTGATAAAGAATAAAAAAATAGAGTCAAAGAGGTGTGTTTTACGATGTGAATTATGATCCATGCTTTTTAAAGATTTTTATGTAAAGATGTGATGAGATGTGAGGAGTAAAAGTGATCCATGAAAGGAAGGTGTAAGAGTGTCATAGACCCATATTATGTGAGATGAACAATGGCCTAATAAAACAAACAACTTTAAATAATCTTTTTACTTTATGAGAATGTATTCTAAATTCGTGAAAGATGAATTTGGAAAAAGACAAAAGAAATACATGAGTGAGGAGTAATGATTTCTTATATAAGAAGTATTTTTATGGATATGTGTGGAAGGAGTAAGAGTAGACATAAAGAAAGGGTGATGCCATATACGAATTTAGAGTGAGATAAGAATGGACAAAAAGGACAAAAAACAATTGATGCTTGATATGAGATGAATGACATAAAGCAATGTCATGATTGACATGAATTGATGTTTGTTTAAAGGACATGGTTTTTAGAGAAACTCGATTGGAGGGAGTTCATAGTTTTTGAAAAGGATTAATTATTTCAAAACATGTAAAAGAGTCAAAGTCACATATAGAGGCTCAATTCGTATGAGAGAGAGAGAGAGAGAAAAAGGATGGTACTAATGAAAAGAACATATAATAGTTAAAAAATGAAAGACAAGTTGTCGAGAAAGAGTCTTTTTATGAAAATAATTTTTTATAGAAAAGTGTGAAAGATGATAGGACAAAAAGTAGATTGTACTTTGACATAAAGTCTTTGATTTCAAGGCAACTTGTGATGTACGAGACTCTTAGAGAAGACTTCTTTGAGAAAGGTGGTATAAGGGATGAATAAAAAATAATAAGAAATACAAACACTCGATTATGATAAAAAATAATTTGTAAAAGAAGACAAGATTTCACATAAAGTATTTTTACTATTCTTACTTGTTAATCTTTGGTTAAGATGAATTTTGTTAAGTGAGGATTATATTTTAATATTGTGAATTTGAGTGGACTAATTTTTCTATATTTTAATTTTATAAATCACTTAATTTACATATTCCTAATTCTCTTCTAATTCTTATAAAGTCTTTATTTTTTAAAGGTTTAGTAAAAATGTTTGCTAGTTGTTTATTAGTGGTTATAAATTTCAGTTTAATTATATTGTTTAGGATTTGTTCTCTTAGAAAGTAGTGTCTAATTTGAATGTGTTTAGTTCGAGAGTGTAAAATAGGATTTTTAGATAAATTTATAGCACTTGTGTTATCACATAAAATAGTTGTATTTTTGAATTTTAAACCAAAGTCTTTTAAAGTTTGTTTCATCCAGATGACCTGTGTATATGCTAGGCTAGCAGCTATGTATTCAGCTTCAGTACTTGATAATGATACACAGTTTTGTTTCTTACTGAACCATGAAACTAGTGAGTGCCCTAGCATATGACATGTTTCACTTGTACTTTTTTTGTCAGATTTACTTCCAGCAAAGTCAGCATCATCGTATGAGATTAAATCAAATGTAGATGATTTTGAATAAAATAACTCAAAATTAACTGTCTTTTAGATATCTCATTATTCTTTTTACAGCTTTAAGATGTGATTCTTTTGGATTTGACTGAAATCTAGCACACAAGCAAACATTGAACATGATATCTGGATGACTAGCAGTTAAATAAAGTAGTGATCCTATCATACCTCTGTATAACTTTGTATCCACAGTCTTACCATCTTCATCTTTGTCCAATATAGTAGTTGTGCTCATAGGAGTAGTTTTTGAAGCATTTGAGTTCATGTTAAACCTCTTCAGAAGTTCATGAGCATATTTAGATTGGTTGATGAAGACTCCATCCTTGGTTTTCTTAATATACAGCCCAAGAAAGTAGGCGAGTTCTCCCATCATACTCATTTCAAATTCTTTTTGCATAGACTTAGAAAAATCTTCACAGAGAGTGTTGTTAGTAGATCCAAAGATGATATCGTCCACATAAATTTGAACGATTAAGGTATGATTATTCACTATTTTCACAAATAGAGTAAAATCTGCTTTGCCTACAGAAAAACTAGTTTTTAATAAAAAAAATTTAAGTATGTCATACCAAGCACGAGGTGCTTGTTTTAATCCATATAAGGCACGTTTTAGTTTGAAAACATGATCTGGAAATTGTTCATTTTCAAAGCCTGGAGGTTGTTTTACATATACTTCTTCATTTATAAAACCATTTAGAAATGCACTTTTAACATCCATTTGATATAGTTTGAAATCCATATAGCTTGCATATGTTAAAAACATTCTAATAGATTCAAGTCTAGCAACAGGAGCAAATGTTTCATCAAAATCAATACCTTCCTTCTGGTTGTATCCTTGAGCTACTAGTCTTGCCTTGTTTCTTATAACATTACCCGTTTCATCTAGCTTGTTTCTGAAGATCCATCTTGTCCCAATGATCTAATGATCTTTTGGTCTTGGTACAAGATCCCAAACATTATTTCTTTGGAATTGATTCAGTTCTTCAGTCATGGCTAGCATCCAGAACTCGTCGATGATGGCTTTATCAATCTTCTTTGGTTCAAGTTGAGAAATGAATGCCATGTTTGCAATCCGTTCCAGCTGAGCTCTAGTTTGAACCCCCTTGGTCAGGTCTCCCAAAATCTGCTTTTGAGGATGATCTCTGATTTCGGCAAATGTTCTTTGAAGATCATCTTCATTGGGTTTAGTTGTGTTATCTAAGAATAAATCTGTACTTTCAACATCATCATCGTTAGTCTGCTTATGAACAGATTGATCAATAGATTCACAAAAACTGACATGCATAGATTCTTCAATAGTATTTGAACTCTTATTAAATACTCTGTATGCTTTACTATGACTTGAATATCCTAAGAATATGTCTTCAACAGATTTAGCATCAGATTTATCAAGGCTATCTTTTGTGTTAAGGATAAAGCATTTACACCCAAAGACTTTAAAGTAGTTTATCCTTGGAGTTCTGTCATAGAATAATTCATAAGGAGTTTTATTTAATAAGGGCCTAATAAGAACTCTATTAGATATATAGCATGCAGTATTAACAGCTTCTGCCCAAAAATATTTAGCAAGGTTATTATGTTGGAGCATAGTTCTAGCAGATTTTTGAAGGGTCCTATTCTTTCTTTCTACTACACTATTTTGAGGTGCAACTCTAGGAAAGGCAAAGTTATGAGAAATACCATGCAAGTTACAAAAATTTACAAAAAGATCATTATCAAATTCTCCTCCATGGTCACTACGAATTTTTATAATAGAACAAGACTTTTCATTTTGTAACTTTTTACATAAAATTTCAAATTCACAAAACGTATCACTTTTGTTTTTCAAAAATATTACCCAAGTAAATTTTGAGTAATCATCTACAACGACAAAAGCATATTTATTATGATTAAGACTAGCTACTCTAGAAGGACCAAAAAGATCCAAGTGGAGAAGCTCTAAAGGTATTTTACTTGAAACAATATTTTTTGACTTGAAAGATGATTTTGACAATTTTCCTAGTTGACATGCATCACAAAAATAGTCCTTTTTAAATGTCATTTTAGGTAACCCACGTACTAAATTGTTTTTAGCTAATTTAGACATGTATTTTGAGTTGACATGACCCATTCTCATGTGCCATAAATTTTGAGTGTCATTATTAGCTATAAGGCAATGTTGAGTAATGTTTTCTAGGTATAATTCATATATATTATTTCTTCGTATACCTTTTAAAATGATATTTTCGTTGGTGTCTGCTATAAGGCATGCATCATGTTTAAAGCTAACATTATAACCTGTGTGACACATTTGACTTATAATTAAGAGGTTATGTTTTAAGCCTTTAACAAGAAGAACATCTTTGATAAGAGGTTTATCGATATTAGAAATACCAATTATCAAACCTTTGTTGTTATCTCCAAAGGTGACAATTTCTCCTTCTTTATGATGAAGAACAACAAAAAGATCTGGATGTCCTGTCATATGTTTTGAACATCCACTGTCTAGTATCCATCTGTTCTTCTTCTTTGGATCCTACAAAATATTAAGTAAAAATTTTTTGTGGTACCCAATTGGGTCTCTTTTTGTTAGACTTAGGAACCCATATCCATTTTGATTTGGGTTTGTCTATAACTTTAGAGAAGTACAAAGTATGAAAGTTGTAATGCTTCTGCTTAGGTTTAGCAGAACCTTTGATGAAAACAGTCTTTTTATTTATACAAGAAGGTTTATTCATGTGAGAATAACCAATACCATTCTTGTAAAAAGAGAATTTTTGAGAGGATAGGAGTTTATCCAGGTTCTCTTTCCCTTTGGTAAACTTGAAAACCGTTTTTATAAGGTTTTCAGTTTTACTTTTTAATTCTGAAATTTCTACTTGAAGATTTTTAGTCTTGGAGCTAGTAGAAGAGATTTCAGAAGTAATCATAAAATTTTTCTTTTTCAACTCAAAATTTTCAATACTGAGTTTTCCATTTTTTTGCACAAGCTCTAGATTTTCAGATTTCAAATTTTTATTTTTGAGAATCGTTTTCTTGATTCTTTAAAAAGTTCTTGAAAAACACTTTGAAGATCTTCGAAAGAAAAATCGAGAGATTCACTTACAGAGCTTTCTGCCATGAAGCACATGTTGGCGGTTTCAGCTTCATTATCACTTGACTCTTCACTTGTGGATGGTTCTAAATCATCCCATTGAGCATGCAGAGCCTTTTTCTTGAAGAACTTTTTCTTTGGTTCCTCGGTTTTGGATTTTCTTTTTAAAAGAGGGCAGTCATGTCTCATGTGACCTGACTTATTACACTCATAGCACATGGAATCTTCCTTAGAGTCTTTTCTTTCCTTGTGCTTATTTGGAAGCCGGTTCTTTTTCATGAAGCGCTAAAATTTTCTAGTGAGTAGCGCAATTTCAGATTCTTTTTCAGAGTCCTCATTCTCAGAAAGAGCTCGAAAGGCTGGAGTTTTCTTTGTAGGTTGTTCCTTTTCCCTTCTTTTCTTCATATGGACTTCATAGGCCATAAGATTGCCTATTAAGTCATCCAGGGTAAGCTTGGATAAATCTTGAGCTTCTTCAATTGCTGTTTTCTTTTTCTCCCAATCAGTTGTGAGAGATCTCAAGATTTTCTTCACCTTTTTTGTTTGGGAATAGGTTTCTCTCAGAGATTTTAGGTCGTTGGTGATGTTGGTGAATCTTGTAAACATCTCTGTGATGGGTTCATCTTTGTTCATTTTGAACAACTCATATTTTCGAACTAGAGATGAGATTTTGGCTTCTTTCACTTTGTTGGTTCCTTCATGAATAACCTCCAGAATGTGCCAAATATCATAAGCAGATTCACAAATAGATATTCTGTTGAATTCATTTTGATCAATGGCACAATACAAAGCATTCATAGCCTTTGCATTTAGATTGGTCATCTTCTTTTCTTCACCAGACCATAAGCTATAGTCTGAGGATGGAGATGTGTATGGATGTTCAACAATTTTCCATACAACAAAATCTATGAACTTTAGAAATATATTCATTTTGCATTTTCAGTATCCATAGTTGGAGCCGTTGAAGAACGGAGGACGAGATGCGTGTTGACCTTCAATATCACGAGCATAAGAGGTTGATGCCATAAGTGTTTGAAGACTTGTTATGTTGAAACCAGCAAACCTGCTCTGATACCAAATGAAATTCCACTAGAGGGGGGGTGAATAGTGAAATATGAAATAGATCGATAATTTAAAAATTAAACGCAATAAGGCACAACACATAAAACACAGGATTTATACTGGTTCGGTCAAGTCACTGACCTACATCCAGTCCTCAAGCAAAACACTTGAGCCTTTCACTATAACATCCGAGTTACCGGATAAATAGTACAACACCCTCTTCCTTAGAGATCTTCTTCTCTCAACAGAGAAGGAACACACCCTCTTTCATAGAGGTCTTCTTCTTTCAACAAAGAAGCACAACACCCTTTTTCACAGAGGTCTTCTTCTCTCAACAGAGAATGACAACACCCTCTTTCACAGAGGTCTTCTTCTTTCAACAAAGAAGGGATACAGTGAATAACAGAAAGTTACAATATTTCTTATAGAACCTTCAGAATGATATGAATGCACGAATGAAGGATTCTCAGAATGTTCTGTTCTTTTCATTCAGATAATACTCTTTGTCAAAGAGCTACTCTTGACTTTTTCTCTTTCTTTTTCTAGGCTCTTTTTCAAAAATATTGAATAGGAATTTTTCTCGTTGTATGCTCGCATGTCCTTGTGAAATATTATTTTGTTAGTGTATATATAGCTTTAGAAAAATAGTCATTGCTTTTTGGAATGATTGTCCTTTTGAGATATCAAGTCATTTCAAAAAAACCTTTGTGTACTATATTGCTTTTTCGAAAAGGTCTTCTTTCCATAAGTGTAATACTTTGGAGTAGACTATTCGTTGTAGTATTTTAGGTGTGATATATTTTGTAAAAAAGTCTATTCATATAATAAATGATTTGTAGTACATTGAACGTTGGTTTGTAAATCATCATGCAATTTTGTCTTTATTCAATTTAATGATTTGTAGTACATTAGTATTTTTATTAGAAATCATCACTTCTTGGCTTAAATGTATGTAAGTACAATAAATGCTTTGTTGAGTTCTTTATTTGTAAATGGTCATATCTCAAAATATTTCATGATGTGTTATTTAATGTCTACAGAAAGAATGAAGACTTTAAGCAAGTCGACATTCTTGAGTGGGGTTTAAATAGTCATTTTTAAAATGCTTTTGAGGTGGTATTTAATGTTTTACAGAAAGAATGATGACTTTAAGTAAGTCGACATTCTTGAGTTGTATAAAGTAACTAAAGTCTTTTCTAAACATATTATAGTAATATTAGTTTTCTTTGTTAGTTCAACTAGGCGATTTTTTATGTTTGTCTTTTCCTTGCATACTTGAAATCATTACTTTTTATTTCTTTTCAAGTTGTCTTATTCATAAATGCATGTTAGAAGGTACAATTAATGCTTTTGAAATCATGAGCTATTATATCTTGTCAAAATACATTTTTCATAAAAGTTTGTAAGAAGGTACAATGATTAGTTTTCAAAAAGGTGTTTTTTGAAATATCGTATGCTTTTATGAAACATAGCTTTTGTGAATGAGTGACTTGTATGATAAAACATGTAATATGCAATATGCATGCTTCTGAAGGTTCTGTTACATATGACTCTAAAGAAGAAAAAAAATCTTCATCTTGAAGTAGCTTATCTCTTTAGATGATCTTTAAGAATGAATGGTTCATCAAGCTTTTTCTTCAAGGAGAATGATTGCACCAAAGGTTGTACTTGATCAGGAGGTCTCCATCCTTTTTGGGTGAAATATCCTTGCATCAAATACTCGTTTAATTCATGACAAAGCATATCCAGTTATAATATAAAATTATTAATGAAGGCATATTATCATATCATGTATGGCAATGTATCATATTGTGTGTCATCAAAATATAGTTTCTCAACAGATTTGATTTAACATAACTCATCGTTGGCATGCACATACATGATAAAACATGTTGTAAACACAAAGATCATAATCATAGAATGAATCACATCATGAATTCATTGTTTCTACACTAGAAACTAGGTTTTTGGCAAAAAACTGATTTTTGAGACATAATTTCGGGTTTTCAAAAAACTTAAAAGAGGTTTCTAAACCATCAAATCACATTTCAACCATACATAATCATATTCAACATAAACAAATACAAAAATATAGCATTAAGCATGGATCTACATCCAAAAACACACATCAAACCCTTTTTTCAATACGTATTTTCCTAAAAACGGTTTTCCCAAAAAAGATTTTGATAAATTAAAAACCTCAACCATAAAAATGTTACATATCCAAGATGAATCTAGTTAAACACACCCTTATGCATATGGGGATAGAATCTCAGCATGCTCATGCTCTTTGGCATTATATACACACTATTGGTTAGAGTGCACCTACCTCAAACGCTAAAAACCAAATAAAAAATCGAAGAGCTTCTCATCTTGATGAACACCTCCACCAGCAATGGAGGATCACCAATTAGCTTCAGACCTTCTAAGGACTCCAATGGAAGGTGTGGAAGAGGAAGAAAAAGAAAAGGAAAGAAGAAAATAAAATAGAGGAAGAGAGAGAGAGACTTGGGAGAGAGAAATCAATTAGATGGAAGGGGTATGTGAAAGGGGTCTTAAATAGACTTCATTGGCTCCCCCTATTCTTATGGTAAGTCTCCCAACCCCTAGTGGATTCCTAATTGGCTTAAGCCAATTAAGACTTCCAACCATATGGGGTTTCCAATTGTTTAGCTTTTATTTTATTTTATTTATTTATTTATTATTATTATTTTAGATAAGAAAACGAGGGGGCATCCCATCCATTGAGAGTTGTTTACATATGAGAGGTCTTTCCATATGAACTCCCTTCTAGGTAGAAGGGCCCACCTAGAATCTGACTATCTTAAAACAAGTAAAGTCCTAAGTACATAGTCTACTACTTAATTAGGAAACTATGAACTTTTAAACCAATGTAGACTCCTCACTAATCTAAAACTTAAGAAACTAGAATTTTAACCAATTAGGATGGGCCCACACAGGGAGGAGCATCCGCTTGGGTTTTCTTCTAGAATAATTAACTAATTTAATTACTAAATTAAATATATATTAATTTCTATTTTTAATTTCAAATCAAATTCTAAATCCAATTAAGTTTAGATCTTATAACCAAACGAAATTCAAATTCAGATCCAAATTCAAATGACAAATCCAAATTCACCTCTAATTAAATCCAAATTCAAATTCATGTTTAAATTAAATCAAAATTCAAATTCACGTGAAATTAAATAAAAATTAAATTCAAATTCCAAAATAAATTTAATTAAAATTCAAATTCACTTGGGATTCAATTTCAAATTAATATACACATTCAATACTAATTCAAATGCAATTTTAAATATAACTCAATTCATAGTTGAGACATAAAATTCATCTTTGTAAATTTTTAATGATTGCCAAAAAAAATAGGTATTATATACCATGATATAAAATCACACACATCAAGATCAAAACACAAGCAAATTTAATGTGGTTCGGTTCTTAAAAAAACTACGTCCACAAAAATATTTTACTCCCTCTTAAGAAATAGAGATGTGAGTCTTCTTCATTTATGATAGGTTACACAGTTTTGAAGTAGTCTTGAAATTTACAAACTTCATATATTCATCTACATGAGTTCCTTGATCAGTAGAACTCTTTACATAATCAATTAGGTAACCCAAGCTAGATGAGTTAGGCATCATTGCCCTCTTCCTTAACATGGAGTCTTGTATGTGTGGACTCTTCCTTATTTGGTAGTCCTTCTCATTAGGACTCTCAATATCCTTAATAGAGTCCTTCTGGTCTGGACTCATTTCGGCACCTGTAGGCCTTGCGGATTACAGTGTGCATGCTTTTCTAGCAACAAGCGATACTTAGTAATAAGTATAATTTATTTTCTTTTTTGTACTTGGAATTCAATTAATAGAGTGTAATCTATACAATTATAAGCATTTATGGTATTACAACTAAACTGATAATTACATCTAAGCATATTTCATTTGTGAACATAAACTATGCACGTGCACATGTGAAGACCGCACTAGTGATGTACGTGTTAACATGGTTAACTATGCACATTCGTGCACTCTAAAGTGCATATTTATGATGCAAACTACAAAATCAAAAGCATATTTACAACATGTATAAACCCTAATTCAAAAAAAAGTTTCAAACATGCATATCCGACCTTTGAAAACCCATTTGAAACCTTGTTCGAAAACCACATTCAAAATTGGAATTCGGTATCACATAAGCATTTCATCGAACACTTATCATGTGGCAAAATTCTCAAGACATAATCAAAATTCAGAATTATACAACATGCTTAGCAGTGTTAATATGCTACACTAGTTATGCTAATAACAAAATCAATGCATTTGCTATTTTATTTCATGCAAAACCATCGAATTAGGCATTTCTAAACTTAATTCACTATATATAACACTATGTTACAATACTTAAGCAATGTATCATTAAAACACACTAGATTAATACTAAGCAACAAGAATTTATATTCTATAAATTTAGTTTGTGAATCATTCCTTTTCGATATGAGGAAAAAAAAGTAGTGGAACTCAAAAACCAGAAGGTCCTCCATAAACCACAACAAATTTTCTGCGTAGGCAAAACACTGAATACTTTGTATGCCCACTATGATGGATGGAGAAGACCTTTCGGCCCTCCAGCCTAAGCTAGTTGCTAGTTTAACGTAGTGAAGCTCCCTAGCCAAGAGGAATCAAAGTCGCTCAACGTGCACTCGTCGAGCCCCTCGCAAGGGTGCAAAGTTGGGCTGCAAGGTGGGCAACAAGACTGGGTCTCACACATGTCTGCTGATGCCCATGAGGAATTTGCATATTCGTGAGTATCTCTTTGCACTTCGATGTGCTACTCACGAGATATAAGAGTTGTTCACTCTGGATTGCATGGTGGTGCACCAATACAAGTCAAGAGGAAGGACCCCCATATAGGTATCCTATAACCATAGAGTAAGGTTGGGAAACAAGAGAGGGTATCCTAATTATCAAGATTTATTCAATTCATATCCATTATTCTTATAAAAATGGTCACCACTCCAACTTTAGAATCTAGATGCCTAGTAGAAATGATCACAAGAATGTTAGAGCCATAGAGTAAGGTTGGGAAACAAGATGAGCTTCTTATGACTCCGCTTATGTTTGACTAATAAAGAGTTTGTCTGAACTCATGAAATAGGCTTTACAAGATAAACATGAAGAATTGGTGTTCGACTTAGCTTGACTTGTATATGCTCATTAACTAGTAATAAATATATTTTAGATATATTTCATAACATAGAGTGTAGATGGTTGAAGTGTTTAGTTTGCAAGCAATAAGTTTAGAGTTCAAATCCTATTGCTTGCAAATTCAAAATAATGTATTTATTTTATAAATGAGTCAGTTTGAGCTTAACTTAGTAGGTTTGGACTCCCAAATTTCATTGTGTTAATTTTAAAAAACATAAGTACTTTATAAATGAACCAACTCGAGCTTAGCTCATTTAACTCATGCACACTGTAAATATGATCTTGACTCAACTCACCACAAAAACAAGTCAAGCTTGAACACCCTTTATTCAATTCATTCGACTCATTTGCTAGCCCTAGTAAAAAAGGCTTGGTGTTTCACTGTTGAACGCAGTTAAACTCAAACTAAAATGTCAATTAATTGCATAGTCATAAGTCTCTATGGGGTTTAACACAAGTATAAAAAGTTTATTCCTTAACGTAGTTCCACATGCACTTGTATCATATTAGAATATCATATTCCATTATGGGATCCAAATTAATCCATATTAAGAACTATACCCACTTTAAGAAGTCACTCATAGTGTCAGGTAAAACGTGACCCAACCTGTTTGCATCCCACGATCATAAAACAACTCAAATCTTACTAGAAAATGATCATATTGTATGACTAATTTGACATGATTCCCTAAAAACCCTACAATTTTTGTTATTCTCTTGATGTCCAAAATCACAAATACCCAACATCGTTAAGAATATTTCACCCTTCATAACAGATAATTGATGAGTTATTGTGATAAAATTCTACTATTCGTCAGCTAGTGCAAACTCTCACTTAAATCCAAAATTGCATGTTTTCTTATGCAGACCTCACAAACTTGCATAAATTTATTTGCAAATATTCAATGAAACTAAAACCACTAAAATTGCAAATATTCTACTTTGTCACATATACTTCATGATTTTTCATAAATTTATTTGTGAACATTGGATGAAAGTGAAAGCACTAAAATCATAAATATTCTACTTTGTTGCATATACATGATTTCACATAAATATATTTGCGCATATTCGGTTATACTGAAACCACTAAATATAGACAATTTTAGTGGTTTCAGTTTAAGTGGAGCTTCACACATATATTTATGCAAAATTGTGTAGTATATGCGATAAAGTAGGATATTCGCGATTTTGGTGGTTTCAGTTTTACTGAATGTTCGTAAATAAATTTATATAAAATCATGAAGTATATGCGACAAAGTAAGATATTTGCAATTTTAGTAGCTCTTGTTTCACCGAATGTTCCCAAATAAATTTATGCGACTTCGTGAGGTTTGTATAAGAAAACATGCAATTATAGATTTAAGTGAGAGTTTGCACTAGCCAATGGGTGAAAGAATTTTATTGCAATAACTCATCAATTCGTAGTTGCTAAGGGTAAAATGGTCCTAACAATGTTGGGTATTTGCGATTTTGGACATCAAGATAATAGCAAAATTTGTAGAGTTTTTAGGGAATCATGTGAAATTACTCATACAATACAATCATTTTCTATTTTTTAATTAGTATGTAGTGGCCAAGACCTCCACATATTTGGCTAAGTGGGTTAGCATAAAAAATTCAAGTTGAAAGATGTTATGAGTTCGATACCCGAAACACATCCTTTGCTTTAAGGTTGAAGCAGCAGGCTCCTTCATGAACAAAAAATTAGCATTGGCATGTAGTGTAGATGGGTTAGATCCCAAATATAAAATACCTTCCCATGAGCAGGCTTGAGCGAACTTGGTTTGAGTCTTATTGATTTCAACTTTGGTTCAAGTTCACATTATAATTAGAGCTGGACATAAATTTGAATTTGGTCGAACCTTTGATCCACATCTGACTTTCATTGCGGGTACTGATCTTAAGACAATATCTGAACGTGACCAGATTCAACCTAGATTTATGGGGTTGGACTTTTGGTGGATTCAAATATAAATCAATATTTTCCATTGGATTTATATTCCTACCTAAATTAAATACGATCCAAAGTACTTCCAACACTTTTTTGCAAATCCAACCATGTGCATATGCTTGGCATGGTGAATTTGCTAAGAAGGATCATGTATTTTTAATGAAAAAAAATGATTTTTCAATGCTTGAATATTTATGAAGATTATGAATCATTGATTTTAAATTTTAAAAAAAATCTCATTTATGCATCAAAATCAAATTATTCAAGAGATGGTACTTATAAAACCAAGCATGTAGATGATAACTCCCATTGTTCGGGACCCTCAAAATTTTCGTCCGCAAGTCCCTTGGTGTGGAGTGCAGCTGATACGCTTGGGTGCACCAGTTTGAGACCGAACTGACGCAACTGCTGAATGGGGTGCGCCTAAGAACACCGACCCCTGGGCACTGGGGGGAACACCTACGCGCAATGGTTGCACAAAATGGGGCACACCGCTACACACTGAGGGGTGCATGAGGTCACGCTCGGTGAGGGCGATAGCACGCGGAGGGGGGGTTCTCTGCAGAATAGCTTGCATTGCGCACTGAGTGCAATGTGCGGTGCTGGGGAGGTTCTCCATCGAGAATCCTACAGAACACATGGAAGGCGTGTGCAGTGATGAGGAGGTCGGTGCACGTCGTGAAGCTCGCACACGAGAGGCTACGTGAGCTGATGTGTGTGGGGTGATAAAGATGAGGGTGCACAATGTGAGGCCCGCGCATGAGGTGCGATGCACACTAAGGGTGCGCATGGTACTGAGGAGAATGGTGCGTGGTGTGAGCGTGCATGATGCTGCGAAAGGAAGACCGTGGTGGGGGTTTGTGCGATGAGAGGCCCATGCAAGGAGGGCCTCCGTGTGATGAGTGCATGAGGGCATTATACGGTGGGAGACAAGGCGCGACGAGGGCTTGTGCCAAAGGGAGATCCTCCATGCGGTGCACTACTTGCGCACACACGAGGGTCTTGCTGATGATGAAGTGGAGCATCATGCGGCTGAGGCTGGTGCAGTAGCTTATGGTGTTACAAGGGAAGCTGCGAAGATAGGTAGGCGCACGACGTTGTGACCTGCTACTACCGAAGCTGAAGAAGAATATTCTGGGTTGAGATCCACGCGACCATGGCTAGCCAAGGGAAGAACTACATCACTTGGCTACTAATTACGCGAGTCCACAAAATCCAAGGTCGATAGCCACACAACCACCAACTAGCCGAAGGAAGAGCCACGTCCTTCAGCTACTCAATGTGTGTGTCTGACCCAGAGCTTGCTTCTGCTGGAGCATGAAGGAATAAGGAAGAGTGGAGGCAACACTGAATGCCAACAATTCCAATATTCGATAAACGCAATACAATAATCAAGGGAGGCTTATAAGCCTTTATAAAATGGGCTTCCATGGCTGGGATGCCCAAAACAAAAAAGGAGAGCCCCCAATGGCTCTCTAAGTCAAACTGATCCCCTACACAATGTGCAGGGGTCGGTACCCTGGCGCCTTCCTTGCTGCAAAAGGACCCTGCGACGCACCTGTCCCAGGGGTTGCTGAAAGCGACCTCTGCGACATGCCTGCCATAGGAGAACCTCCTGTCAAAAACTTGCATGGCCTCCTGCGCACGCCACCCTCTTTCAACGTCTTCTGTGTGGCCACCTCCACACACAACCCTTCTTCAATGCACGGCTAGGGCTTGTGCGCATTGTTGGTTAGGTCCTCCTAGTGGGATTGTATCAAGTCACACCATGCTTCCGACTTGCTTACCCTCAAGCCAAGAACCCCGGGTAGTCCCTCTGAAGCTCGTTCTCCCAAATCCAATTGGCAGTCTTTGTACCTCCGCTGTCCCATTCCACCAGGTACTTCTTTACCAAACGCCCACCTCCACGTCTTACTCTCTTAGTTTTTAGAATCTTTATGGGAAGGAGGCATCATCATATTGAGGAATTTCAATAGTTGTCTGTGGCATCTCGTAGAATGGTTTGAGCCTTGAAACGTGAAACACAGGGTGGATCTTAACTTCTTGAGGCAATTCAAGAAGATAGACCACCTTGCCAACCTTTTTCTCAATCCAAAATGGCCCATAGTATCTTGAAAGTAGTTTGGTGTAGGGTTATTTGAAGAGTGATTTTTGCCCCCGTTGAGCTCGTTTAAGCCACACCCAATCACCTTCTTCAAAATTCTAATCTAACCGCCCTTTGTCATAGATTCGCTTCATTCGTTGTTGTGCTTGTGCGATGTTGGCCTTGAGGATGACTCTTATTTTGTCATGGGTTTGTAGCTCTCGGTCCACGTCCAATGAATGGGCACTTCCATGTTCATATGAGATGATGGAAGGCAGGGGGTACCCATACAATGCTTCGAACGGGGTGATGCCAATAGTGGATTGAAAGTTTGTATTGTACGCATATTCTGCCCAAAGGAGATAGGCGGCTCATTGGGAGGGTCGATCACTAGTAAAACATCGCAAGTAAGAGGCAAGGACCCGATTTACAACTTTTGTTTGCCCATCCGTTTGGGGATGATTGGAAGTGCTAAATCGGAGCCGAGTTCCATTTTATTGAAAATATTCTTCCCATAATTGATTTAAAAAGAGTGAGTCTCGATCGCTCATAATGCTTTTGGGCAATCCATGCAATTTCACCATGTTCTCTAAAAATGCGTCCAACACCTTGTGAGTAGTATAGTACTTTGGGACAGCCACAAAGTGGGCATATTTGGTGAACCAATCCACTATGACAAAGATGGACTCTTTCCTTCAGGAAGGTGATAGAGCCTCAATGAAATCCATTGAAATATCTTGCCATGCCCCTTCCAGAATATGCAAGGGTTGAAGCAACCCGGGAGGCTTGATCCTCAAATACTTGTTGGCTTGGCACGTATGACTCTCTTTCACATAGATTTTAACATCTTTTTTCACCCCTTTGCAAGAAAATAGTTTTTTGAGCTTTTGATATGTTTTAGAAACACCCCCATGTCCCACTTGGAGAATGTTGTGGCACTCCTTAATGAGATCTTTGGTGAGTTCATCACCACTCGGGAGGTAGATCCTTCCTTTGTGGTAAAGAACACCCCCTTTTATTTGGAAGTGGGGGTGAGCTTGGAGGTCCTCTTGGACGTCTCTAATTTTTCATTGCGTTTCACTATCTTCTTCTTGAGACTTACATATTTTGCTTCTTACGTCATACGTAAAAGTGGTGAGTGTGTGCAATGTATGTGAGTCTTTAAATTTTCTTGAAAGGGTGTCCGCCACCTTGTTTTCGAGCCCTTTCTTGTACTCAATATCAAAGTCATACCCCAATACCTTAGCTATCCATTTTTTTTGGTTTGGGGTGGTGATTCTTTGCCCTAATAGAAATTTTAAGCTCTGATGGTTTGTACGCACAAAAACTTTCTTCCAAGGAGGTAGGGCCTCCATTTATCGATGACTAGCATGATGGCTAGCATCTCCTTGTCATAAGTAGAGAGTGCCTTGCTGCAATTGGGCATGAATTTGCTCATAAACGCTATGGGATGTCCTTCTTGGGTTAGGACCACTCTCACTCCGGAATCACATGCATCTGTTTCCACCACAAATTGTTTGGAAAAGTCAGGGACCGCTAGGACCGGGGCTTATGTCATGGCCACCTTCAATTTCTTGAAAGCCTTCGTGCTTTTGCTCACCCATTGGAAACTACCCTTTTTAAGGAGGCTTGTGAGGGGTTGGGCAAGGTGCCCGTAGCCTCGCACAAACCGCCTATAATAGCCGTTGAGGCCAAGGAATCCGCGAAGTCCCCGGATGGTATGGGGTAGGGGCCAATCTACCATGGTCTGAATCTTATCCGAGTTAGCTTGAATTCCGTGGCCGGTCACAATGTGACCCAAGTAGTTAACTTCGTGCTAGCCAAAAAGGCATTTGAACATTTTCACATGCAAACGGTTGTTCCTCAATATGCCCTCACCTCCCTCACGTGTCTCAAGTTTTCTCCCCATGATTTACTATAGACTAGTATGTCATCAAAGAATATGAGCACATACTTCTGTAATAAGCCTCGAAAAACAACATTCATAATGCCCTGGAATGTGGCGAGGCGTTGGTTAGCCCAAACGATATGACCAAGAATTCGTAGTGCCCTTCATGGGTGCAAAACACCGTCTTGGGGATGTCTTCTTCACTCATACACATTTGATGATAGCAAGACCTTAAGTCCAACTTCGTGAAGTACCTAGTACTGTGGAGCTCATCGAGTAGCTCCTCAATGACGGAAGTAGGGAATTTATCCTTTATGGTGGTGTCATTCAAGGCTCGATAGTCCACCCAAAACCGTCATCCCCTATCATTCTTCTTCACTAATAAAACTGGGGAGGAGTAGGGGCTTGTGCTAGGCCAGATAATCCTTTGGTTGATCATTTCCTGCACAAGTCTCTCTATTTCTCCCTTTTGAGAATGGGCATACCGGTAAGGTCTCACCGATACGGGTTCGCTCCCCACCTTTAGCAGAATACGATGATCTTGGGACCTAGTGGGGGGTAGACCGCGTAGTTCATCAAACACATCCGTGAACTCTTCTAGCACTTGTGCCAACTCTGGTGAGATTGCCTGGGGGGGCTTCTCTTTGCTAGGGTTCACGACTTAGGCCGTGAGAAGGTAGGTCGTGTGACTACCTCACAATAGTTTAAGTGTTGCAGTGGATTCGATGGCGGTGGCCGTGGGGAATTTGACCCCCGCAAGCCTGACCTCCTTTCCCTCATTTTGAAACTTCATCTCCATGGAGGAGAAATCCCACACAACCTGCCTTAGGCCCTTTAACCATTGCATCCCAAGAACGACATTCGCACCTTTCATGGGGATTACGTAAAGATCTACCTCAAATCCACTCTCTTGTAGCTATAGGGGGACATTGATGCATACTTCTCTACATTTGAGGTGTGAGTCGTCCCCCACCATAATGTCAAACGCGGGGTGTTCCTTGAACTTGCACCCCAAGGCTAGCATGAGGCTCTCATGAATGAAGTTGTGAGTGCTTCCGGTGTCTATCAAGACATCCAATTTTTGTGCGCCAACCTTCCCCCGTATCCGCATGGATTAGGGACTCGGCGCTCCTTAGAGAGTGTAGTAAGAGATTCCATGTGTAGAATCCTCCTAATTTTCATTCGCTTCTCCACCTTCTGAGTCAGTGGATCCATTTGCTTCACTCTCGTCTTTCACTTGATACACATGGATTTTTTTGCATTGGTGGTCATGGGACCATTTTTTATTATAGTTAAAACAAAGTCCGCTCTTGATTTGGTCTTCCCTTCGGGCGTGCATAACAAATTCAACTTTTAGCATGGAGGGTGAGGTGCCCTTGGCAAAACGTGGGTTTGGTTTGCTTGGTTTCCTTTCAGCATGTGCATCAGTTAGGCGGTGCGGCTTTTTGGCATCCCATAACCTTTTATATTTTTCATCGTGCAAGCGGGCAACCTTGTAAGCCTCCTTGGGGGATCTTACATTGGCTGCCAAGACTTTGATTTGCAGCTCCTCACGTAACTTGCCCATATATGAGCCCAACAAGGTCTCTTGGTCTACGTGTGGGAGCAACGTACAAAGCACCTCGAACTCTTTTTGGTAGTCTTTGAGGCTGCCTTTTTGTCTTAAGTTTTCCAGATCTACGTGGTAGTTGACTAGGGTTGTAGGTCCGAAATGTTCCATAACCCCCATCACAAATTGATCCTATATAGGCTTGCCTCGCACTGTAATGACCCATTGATACCATCTAAGGGCACTGCCCTCGAGGCGGGCCACAACCTCATCCACTTTGGCATCATGCGATATGTTGTGGTAGGTGAAGAAATGGGCTATTTTGTACATCCAATCACACACATTTTCTCCAGAAAAAGTGGGTATCTCGAATCTCACCTTTCGACTAAGCCTTGGTTCATAGCCGTAAAAGTTCCCAGTAGTTGTATGCCTTGGTGGTTCACCTAGGTAAGAGCCCACTGCCTCATCCATGCTGATTTGATCAACTGCACCTGGGCCTGTTGTGCCTAGGCCTGCCATGCCTAGGATCGTTGTGCCAAGGCCTATTGCGCCAATGCCTGTTGTGCCTAGGCTTGTTGCGCCCTGACCTGTCACACCATTGGTGTGCTGCGGGTTGGTGTTGCCACCACCCGCACCCTGTCCGGTTTGCATGGAGGTGCCCATTACATCCATGCACTCTGTCAAGGCCACAATAGCGTGCTGAAGAAGCCGGAAATTTTCTGCCATTTCCCTCGCCATATCGATCTGGGTTTGCTCGACCACTGCCTGAGCTTGCATGCTATGGTGATAGGAATCGTCTTGACGTTCACGATCATGGGAAGACTCAAGAATGTCCATCTGCGGTTCGCTTTGATACCAACTTGATAACTCCCACTATTCGGGACCCTTAAAATTTTTGTCCGCAAGTTCCTCGATGTGGAGCGCAATTGATACGCTTGGGTGCACCAGTTCGAGACCGAATTGGCGCAACTGCTGAATGGGGCGCGTCTCAGAACACCGACCCCTAGGCACTAGAAGGAAACCCTTGTGCGCAATGGTTGCACAGGATGGAGTGCACCGCTGCGTGTTGGGGGTGCACGAGGTCATGCTCGATGAGGGCGACAACTCGCAGAGGGGGGGGGGGGTCTCCACAGAATACCTTGTAGCACGCGCTGAGTGCAATGTGTGGCGCTAGAGAGGTTCTCCACCGAGAATCCTACAGAATGCGCGAAAGGTGTGTGCGGTGATGAGGAGGTCATTGAGCATCATGAAGCCCACACACAAGAGGTTATGCGCACTGATGCACTCAGGGTGCCGAAGACGAGGGCACACGGCATGAGGCCCATGCATGAGGTGTGATGCGCGCTGAGGGCGTGCGTGGCACTGAGGAGAATGGTGCATGGCATGAGTGCGTGTGATGTTGCGGAAGGAAGGCCACGGTGGGGGTTTGCGTGATGAGAGGCTCACACAAGGGGGGCCTCTGCGTGATGAGTGCGCAAAGGGCAGTGAGGGCCTGCACCAAAGGGAGATCCTCTGTGCAGCGCACTACTTGCGTGCGTGAAGGTCTTGCTGATGATGAGGTGGAACGTCACGCGACTAAGGCTGGCGCGATAGCTTGTGGTGTTGCGGGGGAAACTACGAAGACAGGCATGCACACGACGTCGTGACCTGCTACTGCCAAAGCTGAAGAAGAATGTTTCGAGGTCAAGATCCACGCGACCACGACAGGCCAATGGAAG
This sequence comes from Nuphar pumila, assembly GCF_984573655.1. Taxonomy (NCBI): domain Eukaryota; kingdom Viridiplantae; phylum Streptophyta; class Magnoliopsida; order Nymphaeales; family Nymphaeaceae; genus Nuphar; species Nuphar pumila. The sequence goes on along the minus strand of NC_143255.1, from coordinate 25,066,406 downwards.
AACCACGTCCCTTGGCTACTTGCTGCGCGAGTCCACGAAATTTGGGGTTGAGAGCCACGTGACCACCGACCGACCGAAGGAAGAGCCACGTCCTTCAGCTACTCACTGCGTGAGTCCGACCCAGAGCTTGCACCTGCTGGAGCATGAAGGAATAAGGAAGAGTGGGGGCAACACTGAATGCCAACAATTCCAATATTCGATAAAAGCATTGCAACAATCAAGGGAGGCTTATAAGCCTTTACAAAACAGGCTCCCATGGCTGGGATGCCCAAAATAAAAAAGGAGAGCCCCCAACGACTCTCTGAGTCAAACTGGTCCCCTACACAGTGTGCAGGGGTCGGTACCCTAGCACCGAGGACTGGGTGCCTTCCTTGCCGCAAAAGGCCCCTGCGGTGCACTTGCCGCAGGGGAACCTCCTGTCAAAAACCTATGTGGCCTGATACACACGCCACCCTCTTTCAATGTCTTTTCCATGGCCACCTGCACACGCAACCCTTCTTTAGCGCACAGTTAGGGCCTGTGCGCGCCGTTGGTGCAGTCCTCCTAGTGGGATCGTATCATAGATCACATTCATACGATTAGTTTCAAGAGAAAATAATAAAAAATTCATGAAAATCACAGTTCGTTATCATATTCTAGTCTCATGATCCACTTATAATGTTTACTACATGCAAAATGCTTGTTTCCTACCTTTTTTAATGGATCCATCCAAAATCTTTATATAAAATTCAGATCTGGATTCAACTCTACATCATTGGATCGTTGGGGTATACGAGTTTGTATATGGACCTATTGCTCAAATTTTTGGATTCATTTTTGGACCAACAATGACCAAACTATATAAAGTCCAATTGCACCAAAAGTCTCATTATTCTATAGGGCCTTCCCCACATTCAAACTATAATTGGAAAACTTATCTTCTCCAACTAGCCAGATCTAGTTAAGCTTGTAACTTGATATTGGTTATGCCCACTCGATTCCAATAACATAGATCAAGCTAAAACGCATACAAAAAGTTTCAATACCTAAAAGTCATCTGGGATCTGACCTAGACCCCATACCCTTGAACGTTACAACAGAAACCCTAACTTGGAATTAAGAAACTTAATATCTTCAAAGTGAGACCCAATGAATGCCCCCTTACAACATGAGAAGTCAAACCATTTTTTGCCCCCAAAGCATGCTAAACACTTATGATCATACTAACCGACATTTAATTAAATATAAAATATTTCTTCCTAAAGGTTGCTAATTGAGACATGCTAAATTATGTCTATCACTAAAGCACACTCGCTATTGTATTTACTATGTTTTTATCAAAATATTTACTCATAAAACACAGTTAAACATAGCGTTATTACAAAAAAAAATGATATTATGGCACTATCCATAACATCATATGTACACAAGTGAGTTTTTTCACCTGTTTTCTTTAAGAGAGAGAAAAGAAAGAGAGAGAGAGAGAGAGGGGGGAGAGAACGAAGCCCTCGTTCTCCACATCTGTATTCCTTTGCTCTCCCACCCTTCCCGTTCCTCTCTTGCCACCGTCTAGAGAAGGCAAAATCTAGCGGCGAGGCGCGTTATTGTGTCTTCTATTAGAGGTATGCGATCCCCATCTGCCGCTTCCACGCTTTTCTTTTTCCTTTTTTCTGTTTTCGTGGGATCAAACTTTGGTTTTTCTGTGGTTTGATTTTCTGGGTCTCCTGAATTCCTTGATGGGGAGGTCTGGATTTTTCTGTGTGGGTTTGATTTCGACGTTTCTGCAGTCGGATCGTTGAAAATTCGGGATTTTAATGATGTTTTTGCGGGTTTTTTGCAATTTGGAGGTGAAGGGCGAGGGATTTTTGGGTATAGAGCAATGGCTGGGTCTGTTAGCGATGATAATGGGACGGGGAGATCTTCGGATATGATCTCGAGCGGCCAGAGATGCCCGTCGGGTGATTCCCTCTCGGAATGGAGATCGTGTGAGCAGGTCGAGAATGGTATCCCATCTACATCTCCGCCGTATTGGGATACTGATGACGATGATGATTGCGGTACGTTCTGTTTTTCTGCATCCTATGATCCTTCTATTTGTTTTTGTATGTGTCCCGTTCTGTTCTTCCTTCTCGAACCCGTAGTATCTTCCCGACTTCCTGTAATTAAGATCGTTGTTTTGCGTTCTAGTCGAATTTATCACTCTTCCGATGAAAACCCATGTTTTACGGTACATCGTCTTGCCTTTGTTGCTCATCGGGATATTGAAGATCCCTGACGGTTTTAGAGGTTTCAAATTACATTGCCAACAATATGAGTACATCAGGTCTCCAATTCCATTGTGGTACCGTTAGATGTTTCTTATTTTGGTTGCAAATTTGATGTTTTCCCTCCATGTGAAGAAAATTGTGAGGTAGATGTTGAAGTAAATGAGTTTAATAAAGATTTGTAGTGGGATGCCCCATGTTAGGCTTGATTTTGTTAAGGATATAAATGAGATTCATGTTCATTTATTTTGATGCCTTTTTGGTATTCTAGGCCTGCGTTTGTCTCCCATTTGTATATTGCAGTGGAGGTGTTTTGAAATCTAAATATGATAGTTAGCATGTGTTTGGAGCCTACCCGGGCAACCCATGTTTTGCGTGGATGGTTCTACTAATATTGCTGATAGTCAATCATTATAAAATTTTAATCATTCACCATCTGTTCATTTTTCTATAGTATGTTTATGGTATATGATGTCGTGAAATTTCTTCCTTGGACACTGTTATTCATGCTTTATTGTTGTTCGGCAGAAGTTTTTCTCTGTTATATGTTTAGCGCTTTTTTGCAACCTTTTTTGGTACTGGGAACTTTGCCATTGTCGACCGCTTTTATCACCTCTTGCTACGGGTTCATGCAAAATGCTCATGATAGACTTGGTTTATTGGTGTAGAATCTATCATAGACTAGTTTAATTGGAGGTATTTGGTATTGTGAAGGAGGATATAATTTTATGAGAATTGCTGCTTCTGGAGGTTTAAATTTTTTATAATAGATATTCAAGTGTTGAGTTCTTCCAATATATGGTGCATGTAGAAACAAAAATAAAAACATGTGCAACATAACATGGTGTGGAAAGGACAACATTAGAATAAAAGATAGTGAGAGAAAGTGGGACTAGAAAGGAACAGATTTTCACATCAACCCACAGAAAGAATTCAGGAACATAGTGTGCGTAGTTTATATCATGGTGGACCCCTGACAAATAATTGTGAAATTAACTGCACAGATGGTGTTCTTTGTATCAGGGATGTTTATTTCAGTTCATTTAGGTTATTTTCACAATTAGTCAATCTTTTTATCCATTATTTTCATTTTAGTTTTCTTTTGCAACAGTGATAATCTAAGTGCAGGCTGGAGGGTTTGCATACATCAGATTTGCTTAAGCTTTGTTGCCTTATAAGAATCTTTGATTATCTATTAGCTTGCCGCTGTTAAGTTTTTATTCATGCTGATCCTTACAATATAAAATTATTCATGTGATTGGAGGATGATTTTAATGTGTTTAGGATCAAAGCCATCTGAGTTATATGGGAAGTTTACTTGGAAGATTGAAAATTTTTCACAAATAAACAAAAGAGAGCTCCGTAGTAATGCATTTGAGGTTGGTGGTTATAAATGGTAAGGACTCTTGTATATCTAGTTTCATGTGACTTATTTGTTATTGCTTCCTGTTGCTGTCTTTTTAGGTCCATTTGTTGTATGCTACTAGTTTTATTATCCTTTGTTTATTAAAAAAAATGCCAACATGTGGGTTCTGATACCATGTGAAATACATTTGCAGGTATATCTTAGTTTACCCCCAAGGATGTGATGTGTGTAACCATCTTTCTTTATTCCTTTGTGTTGCTAATCATGACAAACTTCTTCCAGGTGAGGGATCTGATGATTGACATTATTGCATATTCTTTATCCTGCATTAATAGAGGGATTATGCGTTCCTTTATTTTTTATTATCATATTCTTTTTGTGTTGCAGGATGGAGTCACTTTGCACAGTTTACGATAGCTGTTGTGAATAAAGATCCAAAGAAGTCTAAGTATTCTGGTGTGCAAGAATAATTCCTCACTAAATTTAAAATCTATACCTGAAACTTGTGCCTGCTTTGCAGTTTTCTCAACCCCTTTTTCTGCTGACATATGAAAGGGAACTTATGCAGATACTTTGCATCGGTTTTGGAAGAAAGAACATGATTGGGGCTGGAAAAAGTTCATGGAGTTATCAAAAGTGTATGATGGCTTTGTTTCTACTGACACACTTGTAATAAAGGCCCAAGTTCAGGTTATTAGGTATGCTGTATTTTTTGTTCGTTAATACATTTTTGATATTTTGGGATGAAGGCGTAGTTGTTGTTGTTTGTTGTTGTTGTAATTCATTTTTGATATGCTATATTGAGTGGCAGTAAAATCTTGTACCTCTTCTTCTCAAAGTTGTATGCTACATCCTTTTATATAGTGAAATCCTTTCTAGTTGTTGGTCACACCTTTTGTTCATCATGTACTATTTTTGAGTTTAGTCATAGATGTTCAGATCATGTTTTTTGTCTCAATTTTATCTCTCTTTGTGTCCAAAAACTGTCTTACTTTATTGAGTCCCTATCTGGACACTTAGTAAACATTATATACCTGTTGAAGACCGAGCTGTTCTTCCATGTCACTTCTCAGGTTATGTTACATGGTATCTTTTCTCTTTCAAATCAAAAGGTCCTTATTATAAAAAGTTAAAAGTTACAAAGTGGCAATAAGCCACCAATAGTGGAGATTAGTTAGGATAGGGAAAAGCTCTGATACAATGCGATCCTATCCATGAAAGATTAGTCCTAACCCTTGTCCTTCATACAAGCTAGAATGTCAGGCTGGATCTTTACATCAATAATTAGGATGCTTGAGAAACTACTTTGAGTGCTCTTCATTCCTCTCAATCCAGGTAACTGCTGCTGTCAACTCAAATGCCATCTCCTGCCTCCAAATCAAGAGCCAAGTCGAGAATCCCTTTGAATAGTGCTAGGCCTCACTAAACTAGTAGATGTCGCCTGGCGATCTTGAATAAAACACAATAAATGAGGTGTTTTTTATAGGCTAAATGCGGTGTTGGTTCCTTGTGTTATAGCACTAAGCTTTGCTTGGCAAGGTTAAAGCCTTCCCACTTCAAGTTCATGTGAGTTTATCTGTTTGAGAGATACCAGCCGAGGAGATGGTTTTTAGGGAACAAGGCAGAACTCGGTTCTATAAAAATATCCGACTGAAAAAGGATCTGGACAGATTGCTTCTCCAGATCAGCTGGTTCATTTTCTTAGTTTGCATCTGGAATTCCAGTTCATAAATCAATCCATTCCATAAATTTGCTGTTCATAAAGTTTCTTCCGAAGACAACATACTAACCTTCCTCCAATGACTAACATTCCTCAGTTGAGCTGTCCTTCTGTCTAGCTCATCTGGAAAGCACTGGGAGCTTGATAGCCAAAGTATCATAACCACTCTAGGTCCTTCCAAAAAGCTAAAATGTTACCTTTACCCAGTTTAGCCTTGACACCAACTCATTTAACTGGGAATTCTCATTTCGATGGCCATCCTTTTATGCATACTTATGTCTAAGCAAACAAGCCCATAGATAAGAAACTTTATATTTTGTAAATAGTAAATTTATCAGCTGATCATAAATATTTTGCTGTCCACATCTGAACTCTCTTTGAGACCCTCAATGACAGGCTAGTGGGAGTCCTACACACATACATGCACGCATGCACATGCACATGCACATGTGCACACACACACATGAGAGAGAGGTTTCCATTGTCTCATCTTACATTCATAAACAAATTGGAACCCAGCAGTTCTCATTTCCTCTCCACTAATTCTGAGTCCTAATTTGTTCTGTGTCTAGGCATGAGAGGCTTCCTCAAATGCTACAGATGTAATAATTAATTTGTAGTTGTGCTAGGATCCTTCGTTGTATCTTCAAAGTCATTTATTTTTTGGAGATTTTATTCTAGGGCACTGGAGCAAAGTTCATTGTCCAAATCTTTTGTACCTGAGAAATAATTGACACAAGGAAGTAAGATTTCTAGCATTGACAACCAACTTGATGAAGCAATGGCCCCAAAGGGGTTTGGCATAGTGGGATGGGGCCTAGGCTGCTAGGTAGGCAGTCTATGTTCAAATCCCATTGGCATTACCCCTTGTGCAAGACGAAGCGTGGCGACTCCCTAGGGTCAAGGGGTAAGCCCATGGAGTTTTACATGACAATGATCGTAAATATGGCAGGCAGAGCCAACACGACTAGGTCTCTGATCTAGGGGCGGTTTCTCCGTGTAAACATAGAAAAAAACGTGATGAAGAAATGGTTACAGTTAATTTATTAGGAGTAATTGAATCCACTCTGGGAAACTTTGGTATGAACTTATTATACATTTCATTTGTTGGCCTTTGAAATATCACATGTGGTGCTATCTCACCTATTAACTTGTTTGAGTCCCTCCAGCGAGAGTTCATGAGGTTTGACCTCTTAAAGTGAAGATTTCATGTGGGGCGTCATGGAAGAAATTAACACAAGTATATGCCAACCTCAAAGAAGAAAATCCAAGTTAAGTAGATATGGAGAACTAAGGTCTCTTCCAGAGTTTGGGCAACAACAAACTCACTTTCACCTTCTAATAAATCCCTAAATTGTGGTTGATGGCTAACAAGGGTGAAAGAATTGTGCATTAGAGTATTAGATGCTTATCAACCAGATTCTTCCCCTTGTTCTTTGAAGCATTGATTGATAATTTGATAGTCCCAGAACTGATTAATGCTCCCATAATGCATGATTTAATTCCTACAAACCAATAAGTGTCTTTTATGTATTTTCAACATCAAATATGCAAAGAAGGCAAGTCCAGGAATTGTTGCATACACTGATAATTTGAATATAACATGATGTTATCATTGTAATAATATCATAATATATTCAATATATTGGTCAAATGAGAGCAAAAAATATATTAAGAAACACAAAAATACAGGCTTTGTGAAGCTCAGTTTCAAGTTTTAACTCTTTTTATGAACCCAACGTGTAAATAAAGATCATGATAATTTCTAAAAATAAAATGACACCAAAAACCAGGCCCATTTGATTTTTTTTGAATACCCAAATAAATGGTTGATTTTCCAGAAACTTGATATTCTTGGGAATTTCATGGTTGAATGAACCAGGGAAACCGCTGTTATAAAGCTTTTCAAAATGTGATGAATCTATTTATGTACAGAACATATACTCTAAAATTATCTACAAACGCTGAGGTTTGTGGGCGATCTAAAAGGATCATGAACTCCAACTTCTTGATGAGTTCACGGTAGAGGTATTTTGAGATTTTTTATAATATTAAGGATATGCCTCGTTTTTGAAAGGGATTAAAACTAAGAGAGGTTGATTAGGTTTGGCTTGCTTAGGTCTCGAGGATGAGTGCTGGTGAGAGCTTGGGGAAGAAAGGAAGAGAAAAAAAAGGAAGAAGGAAAGATGGAAGGAAGGAAAAAAAAAGGACACGAAGGGAGAAGGAAAGGACAGAAAGGTGGGAGGAAAGAAATAAAGGAAGAAAAAAAAACAAAGTGAGAAGGATGAAAAGAAGAAAGGAAGGAGATGTTTCTATTTGTTTTCAAATTTCTAGTTGTAATGCAATACTTATTACGACAACTTGCAAGCTCAGATGCACGGTTTCTTAGCCAAATCTAAGGTGCTTTCCATAATCTTTTTCCCCTCTATATTTTCAAAAACTTTTAATATTTTTTTTCTTTAGGCACCCACACTCCACCCTGATTGAAATCGTCAGATGTTGCCTTGTTGAGATATAGCTGACACAGATATACATATCTATGGTTAGTGGTTAGGATTATTTTGGTTATATGTAAGAATTCGCACAGCTTATTGTGTTAATATATAAGTGAAAAACAGATTGATTATATGCAAATAAACACGGTAAATTGGTGTGATAAATGCTACTATGTATGAAATAAATATGTAACATAACTTTGCAATATATTTTGGATGCTGGGCATTCTTATTATAAGATAATATGTGTAATGTTTTTGATCCTCTCTCATCAAAGATTTTAGCTGTGTGTTTTAGTGAACAATAGTACCTGATCTATGGCTTGCCAAGGCCAAAACCTCTCAGTATGTTAGGGTAGGATGATTTTAACTAAATTGGAACCTATTGCACTCATAGTATCAAGTGATGGGTCAAAACTCAAAAGACATGTCCACGATAGAGAACACCGGTCTGGTAAAGTTATATTTGTATTAGTGTAAAGTATCCTTGCATTGTTTAGTAGTTTTCCAAGATTATGGAGTTGATTTTGCCAAAATGTCCGTGGCGCTACCATCCAAAGCAATGCATGCCCTTGGCTGTTTTGAGCTTTGTCAAGGTAAACCAGGAGAGCTGAACATACGAGTGTACTATAGGCTGATTGCATTAACAACTCACACACACATGGGTGCGTGCATCACGCGTGTGCAAGATGTATTTATGTCCTCCGAAGAGATCTTTTAGTGGAGTCCTTTTGCCTTTCATGCCATAGGATCTAAAAATCTCCTATAATAAGATGCTATGCCATGTTACCTTAGTTGTCAAAAGCAGTGCTTAAGTGCCGCCTAGTCAGGCTAGGCCTAAGGCCACCGCCTAGGCTTATGGGTCTAGGAGGTAGGGCCCTGTTTTTTCATCTAGGTTGTTCCCTCCTAGCCCGTAGAGGCATGGTTGTCATTTTTTTTATTTTGTCTCCTTCATTTCTTTCTTTTTTTCTTCCTCTTGCCTCAAAAACTTTCTTTTTTGTTCTCTATTTTTCTTCTTCTTTTGCTATTCTTTTTTAGCTTTTTTTTTTCTTCTTCCTCCTCCTTTCACCCATATGCCTTCTCTTTTTCTTCCTCTTCTTCTTTTTCTTTCTTTTTCCCTTTTCTTTTTTTTTTCTTTTTTCCCTTTTTTCCTTATTTTTTTCTTTTTCTTCTTCTTCCTCCTCTTGTCCCTCCACTCTCTTCTTTTTATTTCTTTCTTTTTCTCTCTTTTTATTCTTTTTTCCTTCTTTTTTATTTTTGTTCACATGTATGCATGTGTTTTTGACACACACACACACACACACATATATATATATATAAAATCTGTTTTTTCAGTTATATATATATATTATACACACGAAATGGAGTAACAATGGACAATTTAAAACCATTGAGAACTATTGGCACGTGATTGCAGGCAATCGCATGCAAAAGCATCTTTTAGTGGCGGTCCTGGGCTGCTGCTAAAGGTCTTAGCGGAAAAATGATCTTTAGCGGTGATCTAGGACCATGGTTGCCAGTTGAGGAAGCGGGAGCGGGAAGCGATACAGGAAGCAGGAGCGGGAAGCGAGGCACTTTCAAAATTTTAGGAAGCGGGAAGTGTGGGACCACTTAGGAGCGAATCAGGAATCATCTCAGAAGCGACCTAGGAAGCGAATCGAAAGCGACCTAGGAAGCGAAAAAAATAAAAAATAAAAAAATAAAATAAAAAATACAAAAAATTGAAAAAATGGGGGAAACGAGGGGGAAGCATGACGCGCTTCCCATAAAAGGGGAGTGCGCTTCCCCGTGCATTTCGGAAGCGCAACGTTTTGTGCTTCCCCACTTACTTGGGCGCTTCCAGTAACTCTGTCTAGGACCGCCACTAAAAGGTGCTTTTGCATAAAAACAATGCGTGCACATTTGTTCGATGTAACATTAGACGATTTGCTCGTCCACTGTTACTCCTCTCTCTATATATATATTTATATATGTATATATATTCATCCTATCCCCTTTTGCTTTACGTCACTGTTAAGACCCTCTAAATATCAATGTTTTAGGTGTTTATGCTCAATTTAAGCCATTAGATGTGTTTATCAATACATATTTATTCATAAACAAACTTTGTTTTAGATTGATTCGATGTAAAAATGTGAACATTTTATTATGAAATTTTAGTAGGATAACAACCGATGATTTTTTACCTCTTTAAAATACACATATGAGCATAAAGATGCTTAATCAATTACATGTTCTCTATTCAGCAACAATCATAAACACATCTAACAGTTTAAATCGAGCATTAAACATCTAAACATTATGATTTTTGGAGGGTCCTATAACAGGGTTTGGATAATGTCCATTTTCTCTCTCTCTCTATATATATATATATAGATAGAGAGAGAGAGAATAATTGGATGGTGTGCCCCAAGTTTTGGTGTATGTTCAATATTATGCAATTTCATGAATTTTGCAACATGTTAAACTAAATTACACACTTCATCCACAATTACCGTCATATGTTTGTTACTAAATGTAACTATTTATTGTAATCTTTTTGTTTGTCTTGATTTATTTGTTTGGTCTCGCCTAGGGCCCGACTAGTCCTTTTAGGGGTCTTTCGCCTAGGCTTGGACCGGTGCTTTTGACAACTAAGCATGTCACTGTGGCTTGATTAAGATTGAGTTCGCTCCCTAATTTTTGGGAGGTAACTAAGGGGGCGTTTCTTACACCTCCACCCAAGGGAAGCCAGTTTTCCTTAAAATGGAGCCTAGGAGCAAAAGTGCTTCCCAATGAGGGGAGTGTGAACCCATTTTGATAGGAAAGACTATGTAGATCTTGTCTCTCTTTAATAATGTTCTTAGTCTGGCTTGGTTGGACTTAAATGCAAAAAATTTGTACCTAATAACACACATTGTGGCACCTTTAGGCTTGCTGTGGCTCAGGGTGGCAGTGTTGGCCGCCATTTGGACAATGGACATAGTTGCTCTTTCTTGGTTGTGGTTCATATGGCTGTAACACAACCAGCAGAACCTTGAAGAAAAAATGAATGATTCATTTTCTATCTATTTTAGAATATTCTTCTACTTGCACCACTTTGCGAATGAAGAATGGCCAGCATTGAACTTGGGCTAGATTGACACTCCCACAATTGGCCACTTTGGAGTTGACTGTACGTCATTTTGTATCTTGCTTTTCCTTTAATTGTTTTTGTTGTGACTTCTCATCATTACATTTAACCATCCTCTTACACATTAAGGAATTTGCTTTTTCCATAAAAGGGTGCTTATTTATGCCCTTTCCTATAAAAAAATCCACTTTCATAGGAAAGTTAACCTCTGGCCCTATGTCACCTGGGTACGGGTACAACACATCAATCCCAAAAAATGTGGGTACGAGGACACGACTAAATATATACTAAAAAATAAATATTATATATCTAAAATATATATTGAAAATATATAATATAATGTAATATAATATAGGACATGACAAATGCCATGCCTAGGTACCAGTACCTGTGTTGACACGGGTACGACACCCTAAGTGCCGTGTCCCGGTTACATAGCTTTGGCCTAGAAGGGGTGAAACGAGCATCTCCATGAGAAACATGTGGTGGGGGCCCACATAGTAAATGCAACAAAGATGTTTATGATTAAACAAGCACAAGCCATTGTATGGACCATGCCTATGGTTGCTTTCTTAGTGCCTGAGTTCTAAAGAGAATATCAAGACTTGGTCATAGATCGCTTTGAGATAACTATTGTCTTATCGCAATCATGGTTGTCTGTATCGTGCCGTATCGTACGATATAGCACAATACATATCGTTACTTTCTGACATAACAATACGATACACACTAATATACACTCATATACACTCATATCTTGATACGAGTGTGTATCATACCCATATCGGGTGTATCGTACGATACGGGTCTGGCGCACTAAAAAAGGCCTGAAACTCAATCTTTTTCATTTTGGGTTTAAAAGCCCTCTTAAGGGTCGACTTCTACACATCAGGAGAGGTTGTTGGAAGGGAACCCACGCACCCTAGGTGAGAGAGGGCTTTTGCGATTTTCTCAAGAGTGCATTTTCACTCAAGGAAGTTGGTTAAGGTAAAAAAATCTTGTTCTTTGCTTGTTATTGGGTGTTTTGGGGGGAAGATGACATCTGAAGGTCCGACATGGCAATGGTGAACTCAAATACGAGTTGAAACCGATTGAGAATCAAATGCGTCTATTGCAAAAATAGTTTTTTAGGTGGTATCTCTTGATTGAAGCAACATTTAGTTGCGACACATCATAATGTACTAGCATGCACGTCAAGCAAATTGCCGGATGTTGTAAAATGGCAATGCCAACAATTAATTGATGACTTGAGAGGAAAAAGACAAGAAAGAAAGATGAATGAGGTAGAAATGGGGTATGAGTAGCCCTGAGAGGGCGTGTATTACGAAGACGAGCTCCTTACTTTTGATCCTACAAGCCATAGTATAAGATCAAAAGTAGGAAGTTCTGCAACGAAGGAAAAAGGTGTGGCTGGTGCCAGTAGTAGTGCCGCGGCTACCGTCGTGAGCACAAAAAGAAGAGGAATTGGAGAAAGAAGAGGAAGATGAAAAAGAAGACAAGCAGGAGGAAGTTCTTCAAGAGGAGGACTAGGAGGTAGAGCTAGAGGCTCTATTAGGAGCTTTTTTCCTCCTAGGACGGCCCCTGGGGCATAGCCCGACATTCGTGATACTATATGACTCCTTAGCATTTAGTCGAGCAAGCAGACATATTCATGTTTTATTAAAAAAACTTGTTCTTGTGAGATGTTTTTGTTTATATAATATTAAAGTATGTCTCTTGTGGCATGTAATAGAGACATAAATGCTTCATAATGTGATTTTTTGTATGCAGTTTGTGCAATTCAACATTATTTCATGTCATATGATTTGTTTAGAAAATTTACTGAATTTTTCTGATTTTTCTGGATTTTTTTGAGTTTTTTTATTAAAAATTTACGATACGATGCAGTGTTACTATTGGGTCGACCGATGTGAGTAACGATACGCTACTTACAACCTTGATCCCAATCCTTGTAGAATGGTCATCAAATACTTACATTCCCAAGATTTTTGAAATGGCCGGTTGGTACTTTATGAAACTCCCAAACTCCTCTTGCAATTTAACAATTTGCAAATTAGCATCATTCTGGCTTGCTAATGCATTGACAGTTAGTCTGTATACATTGTAGCATCTATCTCTTTCACACTCTCTGTTATTGATGTTCATTGTCTCACCTCCGGTGTTCATTTGGTCTATTCAATTGTTTTCTTGACCAAGCATGTAATCAACTCTAACTTGTTTAGAAAGACAAGGAAATTGTATATTCATTGGTCTTCCTTCCAGAGATTTTGACACACATGTCCCTTTAGTGTTACCGTGTTATTATCAAATTTTTAAATTGATTTTGCTTCATTTCTTTGTGTTTAATCTGCCAAAACTTTGAAAGGTGTTGTATTTTGTTTACCAGAGAGAAGGCGCATCGTCCTTTCCGCTGCCTTGATTGTCAATATAGGCGAGAACTTGTGCGAGTATATCTAACAAATGTAGAAGGAATTTGCCGACGCTTTGTTGAAGAGAGAAGAAGCAAACTTGAGAAGTTGATTGAGGACAAATCAAGATGGTCAAGGTATTTCTTGCTTCTTTGGTTCTGAGGGACTATGATTTATCTGTGAACTTGTTTCTTTACATAAATTGGGACTTTCTTTTCTGATGTCTGTTTACCAAAATTTTCTTGATGGGTCTGTCACATGTTGTTACTGATTCATGGTTGAGCTTTTTGCAGCTTTCGTGCATTTTGGTTAGGAATGGACCAGAATGCAAGGCGCCGCATGTCTAAAGAGAAAAGTGATGCCGTCTTGAAGCTTGTTGTGAAACAATTCTTTATAGAGAAGGAAGTCACTTCTACACTAGTCATGGATTCTCTATACAGCGGTCTGAGGGCTCTAGAAAGCCAAAGTTTAAACAACAAAACTAGAACAAAATCAGCAGAGCTGGAGGAATCACCTCCTCCAATTGTTCATGTTGAAAAGGATATGTTTGTCTTGGCTGATGATGTGTTGGTTCTGCTTGAGAGGGCTGCTGCAGAACCTTTACCTCCATTAAAGGATGACAAGGGTCCTCAGAACCGGACAAAGGTAAACTCGGATGGTCATACAGTTATCATATATTTTCTGCAAATGTCCATACATCAATGGTTTGAACCTGTGCTGATATCTTTGACTTCCCTTGAGAAACAAGCTGCAAATGATATTGAGGTAGTATCCTTGTTTTGGTAAATGACATTGAGACTCCGTTTGGAAACTGGCAGTCTGATGGAGATTATGCATTTGAAAAAGTGGCAGCCACCACCTCTAGGAGGTGGTAGCTATCAATTCCATTCTTTAGCGTAAATACAAAGGAGAGGGGACTTCACTTCCCATCCCAAATGCATAAACACCTATCCCAGCTACCAGTTTCCAAACGTCCACCACCAAGGTAGTTTGACCAAGTTTTTACCAATTGCATTGACTCCCATCCTAACAACTAGTTTCCAAACAGATCCTGAAAGGAAGTTCAAGAAAGCGCACCAGCCAATTGACTTTTTAAAGGAAAAAATGTGGTTAAAAAATATACTTTTCTGGATACTAAGGGGAATATGTCAAGGTCCTAGTGGAACAGAAAGAGCCCTTAGCATGGAAAGCCGATCAGGTCATGCTGAACATGAGCGTTTTTGCTCATGCCGACATCGTATGAATGCCACATGGTTTTGTTGACTTTTGAGCTTTTTAAAATGCAAATAGGATGGCCACGATGTTGGCATGAGCAAAAACGCTCATGTTCAGCATGATCTGATCTGCTTCCCTTAGCAAGGGGAGGATGAAAATGTCTTCATTTGGCTACTTTTCTAGCTGGATAATTCCTTGTTCTTCCCTGTTAAGTTGGTTATGTCTCTGGAAATATTTGGTATCATATGCATGAGCATCTAGTGCAGACAGTTGTCCAACTGGTATCAGAAAAATGAGCTATTAAACTCAGGATGCCTTCTGTCCAAAAGCTGAATCTTGTTTCTTTTCTATGTTACCACTGCACTTCTACAAGCTTTTCTAGTTTTTGAGCCCTTCTAGACATGCTTCATGTCGGAGATGTCATTTGTTGGAAGTTTTGGAATATTTATTTTACTGCAGAACTTGAACTCAGCTTCAGTGCATTTCCATGCCACTGTGCCAGTGATGCAATCATTTCAGGCAACCTCTTACATGAGTAGTGGTGCTTTTATGCAAGCTGTTAAGATGCTTTTCAGATTCCTTTTTCATATACGTTATACTACAAATTTGAAAAAAAAAATCCATTCTTGAATATGTCTATGAAAGAATTTATGGTCAATTGGCCTCTGCATGGCTCAGACTGGGGCAACTAGTGGGAGAATCTTAGGATTGATTGGGAAGTCATGTCATCCTTTGTCTACCAAGCATGCTTCCTTGTGATACAGTGCACTGTTGTGGTACTTGTTTATCCTAGATTTAGATGATTCGGTTCGAAAAGCATTGGGAACTTTAAGTTTTGCTCAATGATATTGTGTAATGGATTGACATGAATAATGTCTGTTCTCTATAGCATTCCTGACTTTGGCTTGTGTCTGTTGAAATTTCTTTTTTCTGGTCCAGAGTTGTTGGGCCTTGCCCCTTTGTTTTTTTGCCTTTGCAGGTGCTTGTCTTTGTGCATGTGAACTGTTCCTTCACTTGCTTGTGATTCTTGTTTTCTCATATGATTTTGTTATGACTGATTGTGCATTATTAGGAAGGAAATTCTGGGGAGGACTTCAACAAAGACTCCATTGAACGTGATGAAAGACGCCTTACAGAACTTGGACGGAGGACCATAGAGATATTTGTTGTAACCCAAATATACAGGTAATTTCAAATTTGTGATGTGTTTGATTTGCATTCATGAATATTAAAACTATTTATCTTAGTTGGCAATGTCTACATATTCTGAGGGGTTACAAGTAAAATCAGATGAAGAGATAGGTTGAAGGCAACTGGTTTTTTCGCAATTGGCTGCAGTTATTACAATAGAGGGAGGCTTTTGAAGAACTATGGTTTAGTTTGTGAAAAGGTCTGTTGAGCGAGGTGTGGAAGGAGAGGAAAGAAAAAAAAAGGTTAGGTGTGTTATGATATGACCCTTAATGTCCTTGGATTGGCAACTTGGCATACAGGCTGATTGTTAACATAATAATCCCTAAATTCTTTAAATATGAAATAAACTACAATATCAAAAGAAATTACAAGAATAATTTCTTGTCGCAACCTGGGTTCTTTATTTCTTCTGCCTATATTTTTCTGGTGGTGATATATTTCAGTGCTTTAGCTTTTGATTCTATGTTGGGATGGGCATTTATTTTTTAGTGACATCATTTTTTCTTTTCTAACCAAAATTTTAAGATGCCAAGTTTATATTTGGTGGGTTGATTTCTCTTGCAGATGCTTATGTTTTCTGAATTTCGTTTCTTGAGGTTTTTCATTATGCTTTCTTGCCTTTACATTGTATTTGCTGCATATGTTTCATGTTTGTCGTGCAGCAATAGAATTGAAGTTGCTTATCAGGAGGCCGTTGCTTTGAAGAGGCAAGAGGAACTTATTCGTGAGGAGGAGGCAGCATGGCAAGCTGAAAATGATCTCAAGTCAAAGCGTGGAACAGCTGACAAGGAAAAGCGAGCCAAGAAAAAACAGGTTACATGATTAACTAAGGAATAAAAGTTTGTTATGCTTTGAAGTATTCAATTGAGTCCTAGGAAGCTTTCTATTTAGTTTAAATTCAGTATTTGTGGATATTGTTTTATTTTCTTGGATACATTCTTGTCACAGAATGCTAATGTGGAATTGTGGCCAAGATATCGAGTGATTCAATTATCAAATTGATTTCCTACTCATATTTCTGCTTCTGGATGAACTCAAAACTTGCAAAAGTTAATGTTATTGTCAGATCTGGGCTCTCAATATTCTAATTCATATGGACTCCTTATTTAATCTTCATCTTGAGCAATGTATGTTCTGCTATTCTGCAGCATTTTTTGTCGCATCATACTACCTGACAGGTGCTTTTTGTTGGGTAGATCAATATCTTATTCGTTTACTGAGTCTTTGTTTTATCTGTTTAAGATTTCTATATAGTTTTTCTTGTTGATTTCTAGCATATTCTGTTGTTCTCATAAAAGGTTTTCTAAAATGAACTTGCAGTTTCTCTTTTAGAGTAAGATTGAATGGTTCTCTTCTAAACAAAAAGCAGTTGGGCAGAACCTTGTAGCCCCTTGCTTTAAAAACAATTGTCAGTGACATTGTTTCAATCAATGTTATAAAAAGCATTTCATAAGGTTCTAATTTACAATTTAACTGTCCCATATCATATTGTAAGGCATGAAAAAGATTTTAAAAATAACAAATTAAAAGTTAAAAATAAAAATTGTGGAAACTAAAAAATTGATTACAAAGTAAAATGAAACATATTTGAGTAATCAACTTGCAATATTGGGTAAACCTAAGTGGGATAAATAAGACATGAATGCATATATGACAAGAATAATTCTTATAAAAGAATATCTATATAATGTATATAAAAGGTCTAAGATTAAAATACTTGAAAAATAATGAATAAGTAAAATAGCATGCCATGTAATATAAAACAGTAAGGCATCGACCATCAAATATTTACTCCAAAAGTTTTATTTTTCTTTTAATACTGCAAGAATATGACAAGCTTTAGTAAGCATTAAAAAAATAAAAAAAAGTTTCAGTAAGCATTAAAGAAATTAGACAAAAAAGTTTCTTTATGTCTTCTGTTGATCACTTTCATTGATGACTAACCACAAAAATAAAATATTGGGTTCCTTTTTTGTAATCATTTCCTTCTTTCTTGCCTTCCTCTTTTGTTCGGTCCTACATATTCTTGATAATAAACTGAGAAGAAATTTCTTCTCTTTGATTTTCTTTCCTTGGTGTTCTATTCATTCATTGAGTATCACAGACATCTAATGCATAAACGGTTGCAATTTAAACTATAAAACATGTCTAAACAAGCATTATGGGTCGTCAAACAGTGTGCAACCAAAGTACCAAACGTCTATCCATAAGGTACATAAGATTCACAAATCCATAGATGTTAGGAATAGATAATGTTAGTTTTGCAATTCATGTAATTCCCCTTTACAATACTCTCTTGTCCACATGTTTGTAACGTAGTTGTTGTATTGAGTAATTTAGCTTTTTCTCAATGCAGTTTGGAAAAATTTATATATTAGCAACCATTTAGATGTCCTTTCCACAATTGTCTGTGTAGATTTTCACTATAACATCATATCATGTCATTTCCATCATGACATGTGAGGATTTTAAGAATAGAGAGGCATGTGTATATCAGGGAATTATCGTTGCATTATGTTTTCCATGTTCTAGTTGGTCAGCTGTAGCTATGAGAAAATTCCTGGGAAGAGGGTGTGCCACTGTTAACTATGTGATTCCAACTACATAGATGGAGAAGTTCTTGGATGCTCATTAAAGTCACCAGACTCTGTGAGCTAAGTTTAGCAGCCATGGGATCTCTTTAACCACTGCAGCCATGACAACAACTTTTACTGACACGTCCTTTCTTCGAAGGGTCATGTTCTCCTTGGAGGCCATTGGCTCTCAGAGCTGATCAGTGTTATGCTTATAAAGCCTGATAGTGGTATAAGGCTGCATTTGTGTAGTTGGAGAGGGACTCTTCATTGAAATGAGAATTGTCAGAGTAAATGGAGGACTCTTCATTGAAATGACACTTGTCATAGTAAATGGAGTTGCTAGGGAAGGGACTTTGGGTGGCTCTGGAATTGCTCGTTTCATTTCTCACGTTAAAAAAACTCGTGATTGATGATAGTGTGGGATTTCTTGGAGAACTGGATATATGTTGATACAAGCTGAACAATACTTGTTTAACCCATGCAAGGTAAAACACAAAGAGAAAACAGTGAAGAACAACAGGACATCTCACCCTAACTGGGTGACGTCTTTTGATATCTATATGTTCGTTGTTACAGTTACAACAATGCCTCTCTCTCTTTATGACGTTTTTACATAATGCATATCAGGTCTGGATATGAATCCAAAACCCGTGTATATTCTAACACGCCCCCTCAAACTGAGCATGGTCGACGACCATGGACAGTTTGGATTTCAGTTTCCAGTGACGACGAATTGTAAGAGTGGTGGAAAGATCAGCCACCTGGTCTTCTTCTCGAAGTTGAATTTCTTTGGTTTCGACCTTTTCCTGAACAAAATATTGATCAATCTCTACATGTTTCAACTTACCATGCTGAATTGGATTGGTAGAGATAGCTACCACACTTCTATTATCACAATAGAGCAAAGAGCTGGATATATGTTGATACAAGCTGAACAATACTTGTTTAACCCATGCAACTTCTGCAGTAACAATAGCCATAGCTCGATATTTCGCTTCTGTACTTGAGCGGACAACAATTTTCTTTTTTCGACTAACCCAAGAGACCCGGTGTGTTCCCAAATAAACACCATAACCAGTCACCAAACGCCTTGTGATAGGATCATTGACTCAATCTGCATCAGAATAGGCTATAACCTTAATAGAGACATGAGGGCTCACCGAAGGTCGGAGATAGATGAGGCCATCTGAAAGAGTGCTCTTAATACATCTAAGAATCCTCTTTCATATGTCGCATTTGAGGCTTGTGCATAAATTGAGAAACTTGATTCACTAGAAAAGCCAAGTCTGGACGTGTGAAGGTCAGGTACTATAAGGCACCAACAATGCTTGGATATTTTCAGGTTTGGGAAAATCAGCATCATCCGAGAGACTATTACCCAACTGAATTGCAATAGCCATGGGAGTGAGTACATGTTTGCACTCCATTGTGATGTAGTATGTCTCTAGCATACTTATGCTGCGAAAGAATAAGGCGGTCTGATTGTTGATCTACCTGCACACCCAAGAAGAACCGAAGAGGGCCGAGATCTTTCATGTGAAATCTACTATGAAAATAGATTTCAGCTGACTAATCTTTGCATGACTGCTGCCTGTGATGATTATATCATCCACATCAACCAAGTCGATTGTGATCGAAGATTTGTTATGATACACAAAAAAGGAGTAATCACAATGACTGCGAACGAACCACATTCTTGAATATATCAAACCATGCCCATGAAGCCTGTTTTAAGCCATATATAGCCTTTTTCAGTATGAGAATAGTGGTCTGAGTGTCTCCTTCAAGATAATCAGGTGGGTGCTTCATATATACTTCTTCACACAAATCATCATAGAGGATACAAATCATCATAGAGGAATGCATTTTTAAGTTTTTAACATCTAACTGGAATAAATCCCATCCATTAGATATGGTGAGAGAAAAAACAATACGAATCGTTCTCATGCGAACAACTGGACTAAAGGTTTCATCAAAATCGAGTCCATGTTCCTGAGTATATCCTTTGGCTACTAACCTGACTTTAAAGCGCATGATACTATTATCAATTTTGCGTTTAATTTTGTACACCCAGCGACAACCTACCACGCTTTTATCTGCTGGTCGAAGAACTATTTTCCATTTATTGTACTAATGAAGGGCTGCTATTTCTTCATTCATAGCATCGATTCATCGTGAATGATGACTAAGCGTCAACAAAAGACCAGAGTTCTTGAAAACCATCAAGTGGAGCAGCATATACCTGGAAGACTGAAAGTCTAGAGAAAATGACTCATAACTGACCCATTTATCAGGGGGGTGCCGAACCCTGCTGGGGACATGCGAGTAGGATGAGTTTGCTGCTCAACGGAAAAACGTTTGCTGCATTATTTGATGGCTGAAATGGAAACTGCTAGTGGCTGATTGGAGGCGCTATTGTCAACCAATGAAGGAGGATCTACAGTCTGATCAGCAGTAGAAGTAGTGGGTTGAACGGGTTCGGCAGTTGATTTGCTATATTTTTCAAGCTGCTGTCCACCTTTTTTGCTGTAAACCTGTTTAAAAAATTAAAAATGTGATTGTTGTTCATGTATTGGCCGAGTATTATCAGCAACAACTTTGTCAGTAAAAGCATGCTGAATTTGTTGGGTGAATGATGACCAAAAGAAATGCAGCAAACTATATGTGATTTTGGATGTTGCAGCCCCACAAACATCTTTATTAAAAACAACATGACGGGAGATAAGAACCTTATTTTACATCGAGCTATCAATATGGACAAAGCAACGACATCAATACGCACGTAACCAAGAATAATCGGGGTATGATCCATACAACAATGAATAGGATGACTCGCCTCCAAGGTTAGATAGAGGCATTCTATTTATCAAATAAACTGCCGTGTGAAAGGCCTTCGACCATAGGTAATGCTTGAGGTTAGCATTATACATCATAGTCAAGGCGGTCTCAACAATATGACGATGTTTCCGTTCTGCCACATCATTTTGTTCAGAGTGTTAGAATAGTGTTAGAATGGTAGGGTTTTGGATCAATATCCATACCTGATATGTATATGGCATTATTATAATTATTGTAAAGAGCAATATATATCAAAAGACGTTACCCAGTTTAGGGTGAGACATTCTGCTATTTTTTACAACCTCTTTTTTTGTGCTTTTCTTCTTTTCTTGTTTGTGTCGTGCAGGGACAGATCTCCAAGAAATCTTACATGCATCAGAGCCACCATAAGAGATAACACTCATCGATTCGGACTGCAAATCCTTCTTCTTCTTCTGATCTCTTCTTTTCTTTCTCAGATCTGTCAATCGGATTCGATATTTCAAATTAAATTTTTTCGCTAGATTTGATATCGATCAAGTCGATCTAAAAAAAAGGAAAAATCGATTTGACATCTTCAGATCACGCTAGATCTGATTTCATCTCCTTACAAAGTTTTATTTCTTTTCTTCCTAAATAGACTTATTTTCTTCTTTCTCTTTTTTAGTTTCTTGATTCTAAATTCCTCTCTTTTCTTTTCTTTGCATCTTTGATTCTGTTTTCACCATCACGTCAGATCAGCTCTGACGTGTATCCTCCCTAAAAAAATCTGATTGACTTAAATATACATATAGTCTTTATTCTTATATGTATATGTCATCAGTTATTTCACTTTTCTGCGCATCACTATTACCAGAGATCATTCTTTGATTGCTTTCTGATTTATCGTCTCTAAGAAAAGACCAAAAATTATCACGCAGAGCGCAAACTCTCTGTTTGTTAGTCAATCTTATTTCTTTTCTTTCATCTATTCTTTCGATAGCCGCAATCAATGTTTCTTTTCTTAGACACCTAGTCACTGAGAAACTCGATGGAAGAAAAAATCATCCATTTTCTCAGCAGCCATGATCTGATGGGGCACCTTGATGGGCCAATCTCGGTACCCTTGGAGTTCGTTCCCAAAACAATCTCAGAACAGGATAAAAGCGCAGGGAAAGATCTAGGTTTTACCATGTGGCACAAAAATGACCTGTCAGTCGTAGCTTTCATCGTAGCTACTCTCTCATGAAGTTCTTCACATTCCATCTGGAGTTCTAGCAAAGGAGTTATGGGATACTTTGCATAAATGGTATGAAGAGATTTCTACTCCTAGGATTTACCACTTGAAGGCAGAATTCACAAATCTAAAAAGGGGAGATTTACATATTGCTGAATATCTCAACACGATCAAGGTCTTGGTGGATGAAGCTTGCAGCCATAGGCTCTCCATTGTCAGATGAGGATATATGTTTCAAAACTGTTAGAGGCTTTGGGTAGGAATATAATATGTTTATCACAGTTTATACTAGTACAGTTTCTCATCTTTTTTTTATCGACTGCGCACTATGTTGCTAGAATACGAAGCGATGTTTAACACATCATCTGGATCTTCGAAGGACGAAGTGAGTCATTATGCAATGATTGCAACACATTCTTTCAATACCCCTTGAGAAAGAGGACGTGTCGTGGATGCAATTCTAGTGGTCGTGGTATACTTCCTATATCCTCTTCGTCTACTAATCAAGCGAATTTGGTATGTCAGATGTATAAAATAAAGGGTCATACATGTTCCAACTGCTATTGGCGATATGTTCCTACTTATCAGTTGTCCACGATATCGATTCTCACTCGCTTTAGGGTTCTTACACCTGCTGCCCTAGCATTCATACCATCTGAATCATGTTCGCATCCTCCAACAAATTTTGTTTAAGCTCCTCTCAATACTTATCCTTCTTTAGTCGCAAGTTCTCATGATTTAGATGCACCTAATGCTGGTTTTGGTCAGTTGAACTTTCTACATAACCATAATCCAGTTGGGAATCCATGGGCTGCCAACATGCACTTTCAACCTCTGGACTTTCTTTAGACACTCCCTCACAAGGCTGAATTATGGACTCAGAGTCCACACACCACGTAACAGGAGATTCAACTAAACTCTCTCATGTTGAGTGTTATCATGTTAATGGGAGTGTGATTACGGGAGATGAAAAATACCACCATATTACTCAGATAGGTACCGTTGTCATCCCTACTAGTAAAGGGCCTCTTTCCTTGTTCAATATTTTTCTACTGCCTAACATTAAAAAAAAATCTTGTATCTTTGTCTCAACTTTGTTATGATACTAATTCCTATATTTCTTTTTCTTCATCTTTTGTTTCTGTGAAGGACATTCAAACGAATCATACACTCGTTGGGGGAAGAAAGTGCAAGAACTTATATGTCCTAAATGAAACTCTACAGTCTTCTCCGTTAGCCATTTATTCGTTCTATGTATCGTCAAGTCCAGGAGTCCATCTGCAAGTCAATGTTTGACATCGTATATTAGGTCATTGTAATTTGAGTTTTCTTGATATTTTATGTAATAAAGGTTTGATTAATGCTCGAGAAAGAAATTCTTCTTCTTGTGTTAGTTGTCATATTTGTAAAAGTTATGAACTTTAATTCTCAAGATCTAATAAAAGAGTTTCTTTCTCTTTTGATTTGATTCACTCTTATGTTTGTCAACTTTCTCCTGTTATCTCCTTATCCCAATCCAAGTATTATGTGATCTTCGTAGATGATTTTACTCGTTTCACTTGGATATATTTTTTAAAATTCAAGGACCAAGTCCTAAATGTCTTTCGTAGATTCAAATTATATGTTGAAACTCAATTTTCTTGAAAAATCTTAGGACTTCGTCCTTAGATTTCAAAAAAATCACTCTGCAAGGTTAAGATTTTTCGAGAAAATCGAGTTTCAATATAAAATTTGAATCTACGAAAGACATTTAGGACTTTGTCCTTGGATTTCAGAAAATATATCCAAGTAAAATAGATTACAAAAATCACATTAACACTTGGATTTGAATAATGACACAACATGAGAAGGTCCCCAAACATCAGAATGAATCAACTAAAAAAGAAAAAAAGCTTCTTTATTAGATCTTGAGAATGAAAGTTCATGACTTTTACAAATACGACAACTAAGACAAGAAGAAAAATTTCTTTCTCAAACATCGATCAAACCTTTATTACATAAAATATCAAGAAAATTCGAATTGCAATGACCTAATCTACGATGCCAAACATCAACTTGCAGGTGGACTCCTGGACTTGACCACGACGATACATAAAACAAATGACTGACTAACAATGAAAAATACCTTTGAGCTTCATTTACGACATATAAGTTTTCACACTTTCTTCTCTCATTGAGTGTTTGATTTGTGTGAATGCCCTTCCCAGAAATGAAAGACGGAGAAAAAAAATATAGGAATTAGTATCAAGACAAAGTTGGGAAACAAAAACAAGATTTTTCTGAATATTGGGCACAAGAAAGGTATTGGACAAAGAAAAAGACCCTTTATTAGTAGAAATGACCAGAGTTACCAGTCGAGGAAGCAGGAGCGGGAAGCGATACGGGAAGCGGGAGCAGGAAGCGAGGCACTTTCAAAAATTTAGGAAGCGGGGAAGCGTGGGACTACTTAGAAGAAAATTACGAATCGTCTCAGAAGCGACCTAGGAAGCGAACCGGAAGCCAGGGGAAGCAAAAAAAAATGAAGAAAATGGGAAAACGCGCTTCCCATAAAAAGAAAACGCGCTTCCCAAAAAAGTGGGACGCTTCCCCATGCGTTTTGGAAGCGCGACGTTTCACGCTTCTGAAGTGTGTATCGGAGAAGCGCGCTTCCCCGTACGCCTAGACGCTTCCGGTAACTTTGAGAATGACAATGATACCTAAGTGAGTAATGTGGTGGTGTTTTTCATCTCCCATAATCACACTTTCTTTATCATGATAAGGCTCAACATGAGAGTTTACCTGGATCTCCCGTTACGTGGTGTGCAACTCTTGAATCCATAAACCAACCTTGTGAGTGAGTGCCTGAAGAGGGTCCAATTGAAGATAAAAAGTGCATGTTGATGGCCCATGGATTCTCAACAGGATTATGGTTCTGTTGAAAGTTCAACTGACCAAAATCAGCAGTAAGCTCATCTAAATCATGAGAACTTGCGACCTTGGAAGGAGCTTGAACAAAATTCATTGGAGCACGTGGACTTGATCCAGATGATGTGAATGTTGGAGCAACAACGACAAAAGCCTTAAAGCGAGCAAGAATCAGTATTGTGGGTGGCTGATAAGTAGGAACATATCACCAATGACAGTTGGAACACATTTGACCATTCTTTCCACACATTTGACATATCAAATTCGCTTGATTAGTGGAATAAGAGGATGTAGGGAGTATACCTGTCTCAAAGCCACCAAAATTGCGTTCACGACCGCATCCTCTTCCTCGAGAGGTGTTGAAAGTATGTGTTGCAACCATTACATCATGACTCATTTCATCCTTCTGGGACCCAAATGATATGTTAAATATTGCTTCATGTTCCAACAACATAATGCACATCCGATCAAAAGGTGGGCAAAAAACCATACTAGTATAAACCGTGATAAATATATTATATTCTTTTTCAAGGCCTCTAACAGTTTTTGTACATATATCCTCATCTGACAACGGAGAGCTTGTACAAGTTGATCTAACAAAACCTTAATCTTGTTGAGATATTCAGCAATATATAAATATCTTATTTTTAGTTCTGCGAATTCTGTCTTCAAGTGATAAATTCTGGGAGTAAAAATCTATGCATACTATTTATGCAAAGTATCTCATAATTCTTTTGCTGGAACTCCAAATGAAATGTGAAGAACTTTACAGGAAAGAGTGGTCGTGATAAATGTTACCGTTGACTGATCATTCCTTTGCCATGAAATAAAATATGGATTTCTGACCATGTCTTTGGAGGCTTTTCCTGCGCTTTTATCCTGCTCTAAGTTTGTTTGGGGAATGAATTTCAAGGGTACCGAAATTGACCCATCAAGGTGCCCCATCAGATCATGGCTACCGAGGAAATGGATGATTTGTTTCTTTCAGGTAATGAAATTGAAAGAATAGAGTTTCTCAGTGACTAGGTCACTGAGAAAGGAAGCATTGATTGTGGCCATCGAAAGAATAAAGGAAAGAAAAGAAAGGAGTGACAAAGAATAAATAAATAACTGACAGAATAGATAGTTTGCACTCTGTGTGAGGGATTTTTTCGGTCTCCTTTTTTTTGTTGAGACGGTAAATCAGAAAGGAGTCAAAGAATAATCTATGGTAATATTGATGCACAGAAGAGGCCAATAACCGATGACATATACATATAAAATATAAAATCTCTCTCTCTATATATATATTTAATACTATTGACCCTCTCTTTCTTTAACAGGATAAAAGGTACACGTCAGATCTCATGTGATGCGATGGTGAGAATCAGAATCACGTCAGATCTGGTTTGACGTGAGATTTGAAGGAGAGAAAACTCGAGAACAAGATGCAAAAAGGAAAAAAAATTTGAGAAACAAGAAAATCGACAGAGGAGAAAATCAAATCTGATTGGAAAGAGAGAAAAGAAAAGTTTTCAAGAAGATAAAATCAGATCTAATGTGTTCTGAAAGAAAATACCCTTTTTTTGTAGCGATTTGACAAAGGAAGAATATGAAGGGAGATATCAAATCGACTCCTTTTTTTCGGAGATCGATTTTATTGATATCAGATCTAGATTTTTTTTGATCTGATAAAATAAGAAAAGAAAAGGAATCAAACCTATTGATGAGATCTGAAGAAAGAGGGATGTTCTGGAAGAAAGATCTGCAGCCCGGATCGATGAGGGTTACCTCTTATGATGCTCAGATACCATGTGAGATTTCTTGGAGAACTGTCCTTACACAACACGGACAAGAAAAAAGAAAAAACGCAAAGAGAAAACCGTGAAGAACAGATGGACATCTCACCCTAACTGGGTGATGTCTTTTGATATTTATATGTTGGTTGTTACAGTTGCAATAATGCCTGTCTCTTTATGACATTTTTACATAATGCATATCGGGTCTGGATATGGATCCAAAACCCATGTATATTCTAACAGATAGATCATAAAATCCAAGTCTTTAAGGAGATTGCTTCTTATTGCAATTCTTCTATTGTAATTCTGTTGAGTGAATAATATTTTTCTTCAGAAAACAAACTTGTGTAAATGCAGCCTTAAATATGACTATGTATGCTACGAAAGCTTTTCTGTTATAAAGATGTTTTCTATACTCATATTGTTGTGTTAGGCTAAACAAAAGAGGAGCAATCGCAAGAAAGATAAAGCTAGGGATGAGAAATCTGGTACACCACTTCATGACAAACACCAGAGGGATAGACTTTTGGAGGAAAGGACCCTTGGGGAATTTTCTGCCAAGGAGCAGTCAATCATTGACAAATGTGATACCCGAGAAGGGGATGCCTCTGGTGTTTCAGATACAGGGGAAGATGCCGTCGATGTTCGTGAACCAGATGCAGAAGATAGGGATGTCAGTTCAGTCAATTGGGACACTGATATATCAGAAATACATCATGCCACAGAAGCTAGCAGCTCTGGGATGAGTGTTCAACCTATATTAAATGGGAAAATGAAGAACATAAACAGGGCTGCAATGGACGACAGCTCTTCAACCTGTTCTACTGATTCGGTTCCTTCTGTTGTAATGAATGGCCCATACAAAGGACATTCTTTGCCTGGCCAGTCATCCCCAAGCAGGTGCATACAGTTTAATGTATTGATTCTGGTTTTCTTTCATGGCAAATAATTGCTTTGACATCCCTATCTTTTTTTTTGTTCCTTTTTGCAGAGGAAAGAATCAGAGGAGCAAAGAAAACAATGATCAAAGTGGTTGGACCCATGATGCCGACAGTCAATCTTTGGATTCTGCCCCCGACACTGGAGTAGTGTGTGATGCTAGTAGCACCTGTGGAAGCACTGGACCTGAACCAGATGGAGTCCTCTCCTTGAAGGATAGGATTCAGTGGCTAGAGCAGCATTTAGTTGAGAAGGTTAAGCTCAGTCTCCTGTTTGAATGTGTGTGTATGCATGCTTGTGTCGTGTGTGTGTGATAGAACTTTGAAATTTTGATGGAAGCACCCTTAGAAGGTTAACCTATTTGAGTATGTATGCATTGATGCATGATAGTCTTTCGTGCTTACAGAAACTTTCTTTTATGACTGAAGTTAACCATTTATCTATTTGAATCAACCCCTCTTCAAGGTTGATGTCATTATAGTCTTATAGATAGCTGTGCAGTCTACATCTGAATCAAACTATCTTGATTGAGTGCCGATTTGCCACTGAAAACTGGCTTGCTTCAATCTCTAGGACCTTTTGGACTTAAAGCCATTCTTTTTTGTGGGTTTCTGGATCTCAAGATTATCATGACAATTTCTTGAGTGTTTTTGCATCATTTCCAGGAAGAAGAAGTTGTTTCATTGCAGAGGAAACTTAGCGTCAAAGACCATGTTGATCTTGACAGACCTTCAAATCAATCAAGTGAGCCAGCAGAGGAAGCTTCATCCCCTCCCACCAGTCCATCACCTGCCATAAGAAATGTGAAGTCTACTCCAACAACCAGTGAAGCAAGTAGCCCAGCTCTTATTGAACCAATTCCTGTTAGGCATGCATCTTCAAGTAGCCCATCAGATAGAGTGATCTCGCTCCTAACCAGATCTCCTCTCCCATCAATATCACAAAATGAAACTCGAAAACCCATAAGCACAACAAAGATCCCGGCAAATCACCATGACAACACCTCAATGAAACAGACTGCTGTTGATGCATATTCCGCATTGTCAAGGCCATCTAGTACTCCACTTTTTGCTGCGCCAAGACCAACTATTTCAGTTATACCCATGGCTCAATCATCACCATCATTGGCTCGCTCAGTCAGTGCAGCTGGAAGGTTAAGCACCATCACGGATCAACTGCTATCTACTTCATGCAGTATTGCTTCTCAATCCTATAGAAATGCCATTATGAATAGTAACAAAGTGAGAACTGCTCCAGGCATTCCCAGTTCTGCTTCCTCCTCTTATTCTGTTGCAAATCCAACTTCGTATTCCCAGTCACTCTCTTCAGGCTTGCCATCATCACTACCGTCATCATCATCAGCAACCACACCATCAACTGCATCATTGCTGTCTCAGAGTGCTTTTGCAAAGGAGACTAGCAACTATACAGGAACAAGTGGTTGCCCGGGTTTTACTTTTGGCACTGTAACACCCGAGATACTGCGGCCGCAGCAATCTGAGTTGCTTTCCGAGGAACCCAGTTCATTTGCGTTGATGAATGGACACATGCTACACAAAGGTGGGAATAGCTTCTTCTGTGAACGATATTTTCATGACATCCCAAGCATGGAGATGTATGGTTCTGGTAGCAGGCGTCATGTGGGTCTTGCTGACTCGCAGGATGAGTTCCCCCATCTTGATATTATCAATTACCTGCTCGATGAGGAATATGGCATTGTAAAAACAGCAACGGCTGGTGGCATGCTTCAGAACTCGGGAAATCACGTTTTGAGTAGGCAATTTACGTTTCCTGGGATGCACGGTGTTGGCCGAGGGAGTGATATGGGAATGATGAATGCAGTTAGTTCTCTGAACAGCTGCAGGTTCGAGGGATCAGCGGGGTATGCTGAGGACAGTCTCCCACATGCCTATGGCTTGCAAAGCTGTCCGTATGACATGCAAAGAGATGGACATGATGTGGTGCTTTCTCCCTACATGGTGCAGCAGAACGGGCAAGTTGAGAGGGTCTTGAGCATTAACCAGCTGGGTCAGCATCAGTGGTCTGCAGATTCTGCTGATATCTCATTGTTGAGGAACTCTGAGTCTGCTGGGTCTCTCTTTCAAATGCCCATTTCCGACTATGCCAACTTGGGTTGCAGCAGTGGGCTTAATGGTTACACAGCATTCAGACCAGCCAATGGACATTGAAGGCTGTTGAGGTCCTGCCTTCCTCTTGGGTGGCATCGCGCCCTCTTCCTAATAATGTATCTGAGATGTTGTCTCATGTGAAAGTGAGGTGTAATCCTTTTCGCTGGAACATTTTGTAAAGTGATTCTCAATTTGCTTCTAATCACATTCCACTATTTGCCTTTAGTTTTGCTGTTGGATTGCGCTGGTTGGTCTGTAACATGGTGAGCGGCTCATATTTCTGGCCAGGATCTGATTTGCCACTGAAATATTTGCTGAAATAATATGCTTTGAATCCCTTTTGGTTCATCCGTTCTGTTGTTAGTTCAAACTTCAAACCTGGTTGAACCAGCAGGAATAAGAGAAAATAGCATAAATCCCAAGCTTGGAATTGTAAAATCCTGACTGGTTGTGCATCTTGACATGGTAGGTCATGGTATCGTGCCCCAATTGCATTGAAGGATTCAATTGATTTGGCCTGGTGTCGACCCAGTTTCTGACAGCATTTAGGGTTGAAAATGATTTTTTTTTGAAAGGCAAGCTGGGGTTCAGGACCCCTAGCAGTTTATTAAGAATCAAGCTATCTGTGCACTGCTATATAAAGCCCACTATACATCAATAAACACCGGATGCCAATCAGGCTGCCGGTTATTCCAATGGTGTTCCTCAAAATTAGTGGCTAGCTTCCAGTGTTGTGAGAGGCGTACGCCTCAGAGGCGAGGTGCACACTCAAGGTACTGAGGCGTTGCTGTGATGCGCAAATTGCCCCTCATCACAGTTCCCCGGTTACAAATTCCCCGGTGGCGAACTTCGCCGTTGGCTGCTCAGTCTTCTCCGACCACCGGACGCAGCCCCCCCTCGCTTCCGTACCAGCTGGGCGCATGGTCCTTCTCCTACTGCCTTCCCTCCCACCGCTTCACTTCCAGTCCAGTTGTGAGAGGCGTACGCCTCAGGACGCCTCAGAGGCGAAGCGAGGCGTACGCCTCATAGGCGAAGCGTGCCTAGCTTCGCCTCATCGCATTTAACAACCTTGCTAGCTTCACTAGGCCTGAAAATGTTGCAAACGGTAAAGTGACCAAGTTGACTGTTTGCAACATTAGTTGCTAAATAGTGGGAATTCATATGTGCAAACATTAGTTGCTAAATGTGATTTCTGCTCATCTGGTAGGAGCGGCTTATAGTGTCACCAAGTTGACGGGATGTCTGGAGTTCCCTTGCTAAGGTTGAAGCTAGGTGTGATTTCAAAGGTTTTACCAAATGGAGGCTTGCCATTGTGTAGTTGCTGATGGAGGGTTTTTCATTGACCTAGCTGAAAAAATTGACTTGTTTAGTAAAAAACAGGATTTCACTAGATTGTGTTGTACTAATCACATTACAAAAGTGTACCCGTTTGTTCGATTTTTCTCCACTTTTTTGTGGATCAAGCTTTATGTATATGATTTACATGGATTGTCAATCAAAAAATGTTTTAGATTGTCTGGCTGCGTCATGGAAACAGTTTTCCAAGAGCTTCTAAAATCAAAGGTCCAAAATACATTTGTGGTGGGGCGGAAGAGAGGGGAACTGAGGACGAGGAAGAAAGGAGCGGCTTGGCCGGAGTGGTGGAATGGCCTCTGTCGCTACAAAGGGGGAGTCCGGTGCCAGCAGATCCGGGTGGGGCACCAATCAATGACATAAGGGGAATACAACATCAGAAAATCGGTCATGGGATAACATATTCTCTTGGGGACAATGGAGACAGAAATCACAAGTGGTGGTGATGGAAGCTAACCAGCAGAACCCACGACCCAAGATCCACGTTCCGGCAGAGAGATGTGCACTACTAAAGCCGATGGAGCCAACTGTGATCGATGGTTTTTCTGGGAGCTTGACAAAAAAGAGTATGGGCTACAAATTTATGATTGAATCCCTAAGGAAGCTATGGATTGGAATGAAAGAAATTCCTTCTCTATCTTTAGTGATGGGGTCTACTTAATCACATCCTCTACGGAGCAACTGAAATACATCACAAGGGGGGCTTGGAGGGTAGCTGGTGACCAGTCCAGGGCGCCCCGGTATGCCGCTGAAGTTAGAAAGTAAAATTGACAGTCCCAATTTGGATTCGTTTGCCAGTACTGCCAGCAGACATGTGGTCGGTTGATATCTTTGAAGGTATTGCCCAGACCCTGGGATGAGAATTGATGGAGACTGACCATTACACAAGATCGAAGGAGAGATTAAGCTACGCCCGAATCAAAATAGAGGTTCCCTTGAACTTTATGGTGACACCTTCTGTAGAAATAGTGGTTGAGAACAGGCTCGTAATCTACCAAGAGGTGGTGTATGAACGAATCATTCGTTGTTGTCGGCATTGTGGGGCGATCAACTATGAAGCAGAGAGATGTCAGAGCCGTCCGATGGCAGAGGCAGATCCCAGTGTGCAGAGGGAGGATTGATGGCAGCAAGTGAAGGTGGCAAGGAGAACCCTGAAGAAAAAAAATGGAAGGGAGGAAACCAAACCAGGGGAACCGTTTTGCTGGTTTTCAGGAGGGAAATACGAGCCTGGGAAAGAGGCCCAGGCAGAACTGACAAGGAAAAAAGGGGTGGCCACACCAGAGGTGGAGGCGGGTGGTAGTGATGGTAAGTGTCGGGGAGACAACAAAAGTCGAACAGGTCGAAGCAAGGAACGACACCGTCGGGAACAGAGCACGGAGAGTGATGAGGTCTCCGATGAAATAGAGGCGATGGAGGAGGAAGGAGTAACCAGGACCGAGAACATGAAGAGGCCAGGCCGATAACGAGAGAAAGCCATGGAAAGGATACAGAGGCCGGTGAGGCTGATCCAGCGACTGTGGGTGGAGTCTGCACCTACAAACCAGCAGCAATGGAGGACGAGT
Organism: Nuphar pumila; assembly: GCF_984573655.1. NCBI lineage: Eukaryota > Viridiplantae > Streptophyta > Magnoliopsida > Nymphaeales > Nymphaeaceae > Nuphar > Nuphar pumila. The sequence goes on along the minus strand of NC_143255.1, from coordinate 25,033,383 downwards.
CAGGTTGTCGTGTCGTCCAGTAGGGGGTGACAGTGTGTCCCGAAAAGGTGGAGGGGACACCGAGTGAGAACGGTCGTGTGGAGAGCCCTCTTTCCCACGCATCTGATCCAAAGGAAACGTTCTGCCCAAAAATCAGTGCACGCCATCCCAAACTATTGACGTCAGCTCCTGCAACAAAAAATGGGTGTGTTCAGTTCTCCCTTAACATCCCTTCTTGCGTTTTCGTTGGGATTGAATGAGATGTTACACCCTCTTAAAGAGAAGAAGGAAATGACTATGGTACCCCCAGACTTTCTGGGTCACTCTCAACAGAATGGACTAGGGCCGGATATAACCACTATACCAGAGTCCAAGCAGACCCAGATGCACCAAAAGAAGGTACAATCAGGACAAAGAAAATAGAGGTGTATGCATGGGATTTAATCCATATTTCAGAAGGAAATCTCCAGTGAGAAAGTGGATGGCGTTGTAGGAGATGAGTAGAGAAAACACTATTGAGTTTGACCTACTGGGACATTGCAAAACTAAACAGGAGATAGTCAATAGTCAATAGTGAGGATAAGGAAAATGTGAGGATGTTTCAACAAAAGTAGGGGCCGGTTTAACATAATAGGTGTAACGACCCCTTCCTTAAAAATAATGATTTTTTTAAAAATAATTGTGAAAACTATCCTAAGAATTTGGGGATTTATAGATTTAATATATCAAGCTATAAACAAGTATGTGCACTGAATCAATAGAAGAATAATCAAACTTTATTAATGTCAATTAGACCAAAACACTAAAAATCATCTATATCATAAAGAGTCATCATGTCTGATAACCAAAAACTAATCATAGGGCTCACAATCTCTAACCAGTTAGCAGGACATCACTATGCATCTGACCCTATAAAACAATTTTATGAAAATGGGTAAGAACTAAAGTCCTTTGAATGAATTCCTCTATATAGTAACAATGATAATGAAAAACAAAATAAGCATGAATGTATGAATTAATGTTGAACAGTAAATATGCATGAATAACTTATTAAGTTATTTATTAGAGTTATTTTTGCATTCACATCTTTATTAAAATGCACACAAGTTTAATTTATATTTTTTTTAAACCGCGGATACTTAAAAGAGACACAAATTCTCGAAATCTAAGTTATGTTCTTAGTTATAGCTTAATACATAATTTATATTTTATTACTTGGTTCCACACTTGTTCTTCAACTGATATAAAAAATCGTCACTTTTTATCATAACATTAAGAATCCTTAACTAATGTCGGGACACAAATGAAAATCTTCAACCATTAATGCCACTATCTTGGTATACTAAAACTATAGCTAAGTCAACAACACCACCCCTAAGCAAAGTGGTTGACATTTTTCTAAAACCGTGGCCAAAAAGTGAACTACCATATCGGGTTAGTGGCACCATCGCACACAAAGTTTTACTATTCTCACGGTCTCCGAAGATCGTCATCCAAGATTCTTACATTGTACAAGAGATATCAACAAATAGATTAATTATACTGTTTTGTCTATTTTACCATTTCAAATAATTTCAATTTCTTTGCACAAGAACCGTTTTGCAAACCTACATGCAAAACCAACTTCGAGCCCTGATCCATACAATTTAATATTGTAATTAATTTTGAAAAATTAATATTTTTTAAAAATAAATTTTGCAATACATAAATAAAATCAACTAGTGGAGCAACACATGCTCCTGGCCTGCACGACCTAGAGTGGTTCACATCTGACCACAAACTCATCTCACAAGTAATTTATGCATCTTTGCAAAATTTCAGTGAACATGCAACACACATTGTTTGCAACCATGTTCACATGCATATTCAAACACACAAATGAATGCACATAAAACCAAACACATATGCATGCCAATCGATGCTCGCAGAACATATTAACATGATCAATTTCATGCATATACATCTAAACATGCACATGATCATATTTATGCAAACATTCAATAAATTTCAAATTCATACGTATGATATGCACAACTGCAAGTTAATTGAATCAAAATCATGTACATATATCATTTCAAAAAATGCATACATCAATCTTAAACATGATCAAATTCGTGTACCAATTCAACTATGCCAAAAATTCTTATAAAGCCAATAACAGGGCAGATCTAAATTCACAATTCAGACAATCATTCATTGGGTAGAACTGAATCAGATCTGCCTAATGCAAAGGCTTGGTAGAATCTGACCCATAACAATTCACCAACACTTGGCGAAACTGATGATATATATATATATATATATACCCATAAACTCGGCAATCTTGAAAAAGATTTGCATATACATGAAACCTGGCAAGTCTATTCAGATTCGCATGCATATAAAGTTAAGTTTGATCAGATTTGCATGCATAAGAAATTCGGCATGTCTTATATGATTCTTATGCACATAACGCTAAATAAGTCTGATCAGATTTGCATAAATAAGAACTTGGCAAGTCTGATCAGGTTGCTAACATGCAACACTTTTCAAGTCTGATCAAATTTGCCTACATATAGAAATTGAGAAGTCTGATCAGATTGCTAACATGCATAACTTTGCAATTTTGATCAAATTTGCCTACCCCAAAATCGACAAGTCTGATCAAATTGTTAACATGCAACACTCTGCAAGTCTGATCAAATTTGCATAACATAAAACCAGACAGATCTGATCAGATTTGCACTCAATAAAAGTCGGCAAGTCTGATCAGATTGGCTCACTAAGACAAATATGATTTATCAAATATCTCAAGAATATGCTAAAAATTCATCACATAGCAAGGTCGATATATATATATATATATATATATATATATATATATATATATATATATATATATATATATATATATATATTCAACGTGAAAGGTCAACATAAAGGAAAATCGACATGCATGTACATTTAGCTATATGAATACCAAAAATCAATAGTCTAAAATTTCATGCATATCTTAAATACATCAATAATAAACCAACTGAATCTATGGCATGAATACACTTTTGATACATGAATCATGAACATAGTAATATGCATATACAACAATCAATAAAATCAATGGTCTGAATATATATTTTCAAACACATGGAGTAGGAAAAATTGATATCTATGTAAATACATGCACACATGCATAAAATCGACATTACATATATTTATATATATTGTTTTGATATCAGATTCCCCTTTTTCGCTCTAATACCTATACATAAATTAGATTTAAACATAGTTCTTCCTCTAAGAACTTAGAGAAAAACTCGTACCTTGATCATAGCATAGAAAAATATTAGAAAATTGACATATTTTTTTTCCTCTTCTTTTTCTTTTCTCTTTCTCTCTTTCTTTCTTTTTTTCTCTCTTTCTTTCTCTATTTCTCACACAAGTTTGGTGTTTATCCTTACTTTTTCCTAGCTCTCTCTCTCTCTCTAGAACACGAGTTCTAGAGAGAGGGAGAGATCTACCTCTTTTTATATATATATCTCACTTTTTTATTCTCTTTTAATTTAGATTTATCTAGAGGGTGACGCCCCCTCTAAATAAAGCCTCAACCAAGTAGAGTTCTATTTCATGTAATTTACTTAATTACTCTATTTATTACTTTATTAAATATTTTTATTTAATATAATATTTTTACTTAATATAGTATTCTTAGAATATTCTAGCAGGTGTTGCCCTCCTCTGAAAGACTCCATGGAGTAGAGTTCTATCCCAATTTAAGTTTTAAGTTGATTTTAAAGTTTTAAATTGGCCATGGATTGGTTTTAGATCCAGATCTGGATCTAAAATTCAAATTCATATGGATCCTATCTAGACCAGATCCTATTTAGCATGGATCCTGGACTGAATCCAGATCTATATTAACTTAGATCAGATAAAGCGGATCCAGTTCGATCTAATCTAGAAAAAGGCAAAAATTGAAGTGGGTTATTTTTGAAAAATGAAATTTTTGGGCCAACCATAACCCAATTTCAGAAAAATAGGTCATCAACGTGCTCAAAATTATGAATCACATCTAACAGTGTACATACCTTATTTTTGCCTTCGAATTTTGCCTTAATTTAACCTGATTTTTGCTAGAATTTAATGATCAAAATGAAAAATTTCTCAAATTATAATTGGCTCGTTTAGGTCTTGTCACTGGCTCTAGGCCATGTCCAAACTCATCTGATGCCACCTATATTTTTCATGATTTTATTCTTTGAATTAAATATATAATATAAAAAATATATTTTTTGAATTTAAAATCATAAAAAAACATGTGATATTACATCCCTACCCCGTTAAAAGAATTTCATCAACAAAATTAAAACTTACCGAATAATTGTGGGTAGTGGTTACACATATCGGCCTTGGGCTCCCAAGTGCACTCGTTCAATCCGTGATGCTTCCAACGCACCTTCATGAACAAAATCGTCCTACTACGAAGTGTCTTCTCTTGACGATCCACAATCACCATCGGTCTCTTCTCCATAGTAAAGTCAGGTTGTACCTCAACCACCTCATAGTGAATCACTTGTGAGGGGTCAGATACATACTTTCTCAACATCGAGACGTGGAAGACGTGAATCTAGAAAAATTGAGAAGGAAGCATCGCGCGGTAAGCTGACTCGCCAACGGGCTCAAGAATCTCAAAAGGTCCAACGAACCGAGGGCTCAACTTTTCCTTCTTCCCAAACCTGAATACACTCTTCGTAGGCGTGATCCAAACAAACATGTGATCTCCCATGACAAAATTAAGCTCCTTACATCGTCGATCAACATAGCTATTTTGTCTGCTCTGCGTTGCAATCAAATGCTATCGAATCAACCACACCTGATCCGAGTAGTGCTGGATAGCCTATGGAGACTCCACTGCTCTCACTCCAACTCATCCCAGTACACCGAGGATCTACATGATCTACCATATAGAGCTTCGTTCGGGGCCATAATAATACTGGTATGGCATCTATTGTTATATGAAAGCTCTACAAGCTTCACATGCCTATCCCACTCCCCTGCTCAATCCAACGCACACGCTCTAAGCATATCCTCTAGTGTTTGTATTGTACGCTCTATCTGCCTGTCAGTCTGTGGGTGAAACATCGTGCTAAACTTCAATATATGATCATGCATAATTTTTATGCATAGTTTTATATGTTTACATGCATGATTACGTGTGATAATTGCTTAAAAATGCTTGTTTGCGAAAGTTTTCATAGTTTTTCATCAAATTGTAATTTGAGTAAATTGAGCCTCTTTAGAGTATTTCGAAAAAAATAATTAAGTTTTAAGAAATTATTTTTTGAAAGAGAAGTCTTTTGGAAATATTGAAAATTTATTGGATCCTTTTTGAAATAATCTCTAAAAAAACCTAATTAGCTAATATAAAAAGAACTTTTGAGGCTAGGGGGAGACGTCCCCACTCCCCCTGGAGTTCACGCCCCCCCTCCTCTGTCTCTCTCTATTCTCTTCTATCTCTCTTCCCTCTCGTTCTCTCTCCATCGGTTTTCATCTTCTATTCTTCTTTTCTTCTTCTCCTCTTCTCTTCTTCTAGCCCCTATCTTGGTCGGTACTGCTCTAGTATCCTTTCATCAAGGAGGCGTGTACGACAAGTGGAAAAGCCATCTTCTTCTTCTTAACCTGTCCGTTGGAGATGAACCGCGAGGTAAGTCTCTTCTCCCTTAGTTCTTTAGTTTTTCATATAGCGTAGGGTATTTTCTACAGTTTCATTGCATAGAGAATATCTTAAATTTTATTTCAAGCATCCTATGTTTAGTTTTTCTTTCAAAGTGTAAGTCATTTCAATTTTAATTTTAATTTTGTTTTGAATTCATGTTGCTGGGGGTTTGATTTGTGTGAGGGCAGGAACAGAACTGTCAGTATTGACAGATTTGGTCACTCAAGCGAGCGATGCTATACTGATCCGATCGGATCCTGGTCACATTCGAATAGGCGCAACGACCTTCTTTTATCTAGCATTGAGCGAGTTCGGTGGATCTGTGCATACACGACACTGTATCTTAATTTTTTTTTAGATCCATTCCCATTGCTGATTGGATCAAGCATATAAAAAAACATAGATTGCTTGGGTTGAAATGCATGATTCCAAGAAAAATACACTTCAACATGATTTTACAACACACGCCCAGTCAATTTATGTAGTTTTCATGAGCCAGACATGCAGTCATTGATCAAGATTCAGATCAGACCTGAAAATTCTGATTTGCTGAAATCAACACACACACGCTATATTGATTCTTTATATGCATTTTTTTTAGCAGATCAAAAGCAAATTCCACCTCCTTTATATCATATCTATTGTGAGCTGCAGACCATGATCCTCATTTGACCAGATCAACCGACACTTCTAGTGGATCGTATGTAATGCAGAGCATGCACACACATGTGGGCGCACTCCACGTTATTAGAGTCATTCACGCTGAGCATAAAATTTTTTTTTTAACCTACAACATATGTACTTTGGTTATTTAGGCTGTCTTAAAATTTGTTAGTTCTATTAGTTAAATCTTTCATTGCAGTCTAGACTAGGCTTTTAGTTTTCTTGTAGTAGTTAGATTGTCTTACGTTCTTTACTCATTGTTAGTTAGGTTTTTTTGCTCTTTTGTCTTTTAGTGTTTTATTTAGCTTTTTAGTAGTTGTTTAGATTCTTATTTTTGTAATTTTTCTTTATACTAACCTGTGATTTTGGTGTAGTTTTCTTTCATGTTTTTGTGCTTTGTATTTTTTTTTTACAGGAGAGTGTGCAGACGTGCAGGGAGCCCTTGAAAGTACTCTCGAAGAGCCCTCTAAGGTCCCCTCAAAAGGCCCTTCAAGCCCCTCAGGGAGTCCTTAAAGATCAGTAAAGGAGAAATAGAAAGATCACAACAACTAACAAATAAGAGACTAGAAGCTCGAGCACTGAAGACCTTTTCTTATCTTTTTAGCTTAGGATTTATTTTCTTTTATTCATTTGATTCAATTCAATTGGGTTATAATAAGACTACTTTATTTTTATCTGTTTAAGCCCTACCTCTACAGGGGGCCGCACTCTCATTTAGTTAATTAATTATTCTTTTTTCAAGGCAATAAAGAGTAACTTAGTTATTTGTGGAATACAAAATATTTTTCTCGTTCTTTGAGATCAACCCGGATTCCACCACTCATGCTAACCGATTTTTATTATTTGGTGTCTGGCTTGCATAAATCGTTTTAATTGAAAATATCTTTTAAAAATCTATTTCATAAAACTCACACCAAATTTTTAGCACCATTGCCGAGGAACAATGATTAAAATACAAGTATTCTCTTTATTGCCATTGTGCATTCTCGTTTATTTAGGTTGCTAGTTTCCTTTCTGTTCTTTGCTTAGGATTGCTAGTTTCTTTCCATGTTTAATTGTTTAGGATTGCTAGTTTTTTTCCCTGTTTAATTGTTTAGGATTGCTAGTTTCTTTCAGTACTTAGGATCTAGAACTACATGTTTGCAAACCCTAGATACCAACTTACCTTTCTTGCATGAACCACCTATTAGGCTTCCTCTAGGAGGTGACTACGCACGGTTGGTACCATGCTTTTAGTTTATTTTTGGAAGATATCTGTTGGGTGCAAGTGTGTGGTGTTGTGTTTACTGTTTTTTAGTTTTCTTTTTCTTTACCTACTTTGTGGTTTGTTGTGGTTTGGTCGCTTTGCATGTTAGGTAGATAGAAAACCAAATTCGTAGGATAGTTGTTGCACTGGTCTACCATCAGGTGCATGCAAGAGCGACACTCGCTTGACCCCGAGCTTGTGGAGACTTTAGAGGACCTCGAGTCCCTCGTTAGGAGAGCCCGCAGACCCGTCCCAATGGTTGAGGATCAACAATTGACCTGTCCTCTCAGGGAGTGTACTTCATTCCCAATGTTTACACTCCTGTCTCTTGTATCACGAGACCTGATGTAGGAGCCAATCATTTTGAAATTAAGGCTAGTGACATTCAAATGCTATAATCTTTTTATGGCCTTAGCAACAAAGACCCCTACTGTCATCTCGATGAATTTCTCAAGATCTGCTCTACATTGCAGATCAACAATTTTGAGGATGATGCATTAAGGTTAACATTGTTTCCTTTCTCTCTCAAAGACAAAGCCAAGCACTGGCTGAAGACTCTAGATACAATTCAGATTACCACTTGGGAACACATGCAAAAAGAGTTCCTTAAGAAATACTTTCCGATTGGTAAGACAAACCAATATCGAAAATGCATCACCAACTTTTTACAAATTAAGGAAGAAATATTTCATGAGGCGTAGAAGAAGATAAAAGATCTTCTCTGGAAGTGTCTCCACCACCAGGTGCCATGTTGGCAACTGGTGTAATATTTTTATGATGGGATGATCGAGAAGAACCGTCAAATGGTTGATGTTGCCTGTGGGGTCACTTTCATGCTGAAGAGTGAGGATGAGACATGGGCCCTGTTTGAGACACTAAGTGAGAATTTGATGCACCATGCTTTAGCTTCATGATTTGAGAGGGCTACACTTGCCTCTGTTGGAGCCAAGAAGGCTGGTATCTTTGAATTAGGGACAAACCTTGAGTTGCATAACAAGGTTGACCTACTGACCCAAAAATTGGATCAGCTGTTGTCGAATCCCTCCCCAGCCATGCAGGTGTATGCGTTGTATGCTTTCCCAACACACGATGTCTTTGACTGTCCTGTGGTGCCACAATACCCTAACTTTATCTAGGAGCAAGCTCAGATGACACAAGGTTTCGCCAAGCCTGCACCCAACCCATTTTTCAGCACCTATAATCCGGGTTGACATAACCATCTCAATTTCTCATGGAGAAATTCACAAGTCCAACCCCTCATCCTTTCCCAGAACCAACCCAAGCAAGGCGGTTATGCGCCTGGTTTTCAGAGATCTAGCTACCCCCAACCCAGCCTTCCTATAGTCAACCTCCATCCCAGGAGTCTACTTCTAACCAGTCCTTCAAGGACAAGATGCTGCAGGCCTTCTCAGATCTCAAGGCGAACTTGAGTTCCCACACACAGTCTATTGTGAAACTTGAAACACATATGGGACAACTCGCCAAGGTGCTTAGTAGGCAAAGTGAGAGGGTGTTACCTAGCCAGCCGTTGGTTAACCCTAGGGATAAGAAGTCGATGCATGACTTGCACATGACAAATGCACATCAAAAGCAAGTTCAAGTGGTTATAACCCTTACGAGCGGGAAGCAATATAGAGCAAGGGAGGTTGCAGAAGAAAGCGAAATATCTAGTGAAAAGTACTCAGTCTCTACTGTCATACCTCAGGAAAGCAAGAAGACTTCTACATCTGAGCCTTTCAAGTCTTATATCCCCAAAGCCTCCTTTCCTGAGGTGTTAGAGAGACTGAAGTTGTTCAACAAGCAAGGAGTAAACATGTACGAGATGCTTAAGATATTCAAGCACGTTCAAATAAACCTTCCTTTGCTAGATGTCATCCAGTATGTCCCTGCATACACAAAGTTTCTAAAAGAGTTTTTTATGCAGAAGAGGAAGTTGAGGTCCCATGTGCCAAAGAAGATTTATCTGACTGAGCAGGTGAGTGCGGTGTTACAGCATCAAACCCCACCTAAGCTCAAGGACCTGAAGACTCCCATTATTTTGTGTGTCATAGGAGACATCACTGTTGAGTGTGCCTTGCTCGACCTTGGGGCAAGTGTGAATATCCTACCGGGTTTCTTTTATGACAAGTTTGGACTTAAGAAGATGAAGTTGACACCTATGACTCTACAACTGACAGACATATTGATCAAGGTCCCGCAAGAGATTCTTGAAGATGTTCTGGTCAAAGTGAAAGACTTTCACTTCTCTGTTGACTTTATTGATCATGCATACATATTCACATTTTATTCATCTTATTTTATGCATGATCTGTGTTAAAATCGCTTTAAAAATTCATTTTTATCGTTAGTTTTGAGAAACCGCATTGAAATTGAATTTATCAAAAATCATGTTTTCAAAGCTTGCCCTGCATTTTTTAATGTTTTATTTAGTTTATGAATTTTTAATTAATGTTTGAATTAGTTTAGAAAGGTTTAAGTAAAAGTTTTTATTAGTTTAGGAATGTGTGTTTTAGGAAACACATTTTTCAAAAGACCTTTTTTGGAAATTATTGAAAAACTATCCGACTCTTTTTGAAAAATGTGCTTAACCTAATATTTTAATATAAATAGTTATGTTCAAGGGCTGAAACACATTTTTTCCAGTAGCTCTCTTGCCTCCCTTGCCCTCTTGCCTCCATATTCCCTTCTCCCTTCTTCTTCATTCTTGATCGATTTCTTTTCTCCTTCCTCTTCTTATTCTTTATTTCATCGATCCTCTAAACCTCGTCTTCATCAACTTTTCTTACCTTCTTCATCAGGAAAGCATGTATGCAACTAGATTGACCACTTTCTCTTCTCAACCCTTTTATCGGAAGCGATCCGCGAGGTAATCTTCTTTCTCCCTCTTTTTCATTATAGATTTAGATTTTACGTTGCATTAAGCATTGCATAGCATATAGTTTTAGTTGTTCATATCATCTAGTTTATTTTTATGCTTTGCATCTGAAAATTAAAGAAAAAAGAAAAAAAATATATGTCGATTTGATAGTTTAGCCGTTTCTTGATTTAAGTATTAAGTAATCTTGTTTTAAGTAGATTGTGATTTTAATATAGATTTTATATTCTATTTTCTTGATTAGTTTTAGATTAGTGTAGCATTAGATCTAGTGTAGAATAGTTGTTGCACATTTTTTTAGTTTGTTTAGATCCATTAAATAAAGCATTTCCTTTTTAGCCGATATGGCCTTCTATATCCAATCTGTTTTTTTTTTATGTTTGTCATGGCTGTGTGTTACTTGGTCTAGCCGTTCCTTTTTTTTTGTACTTTCTTCCTTAGCATCTTAGCATAGTTTAGTTATGTTCCTCATCTTAGCATAGGTTACGTTAGATATGTCGTAGCTCAACGTTTTTTTTTTCGATTGAAAGTAACATCGTTGATAGTTCTTGTCCAGTAGCGTTTTGTTTCATTCAGCAGCTTTTGTGTTTTTTTTTCTAACGAAAAGTCTTTGTTAGTTTTCTTTTAATCATCACGTTTTGTTTTGTTTTTTTTTGCTTTGTTGATCTTTATGCAGCAATGTATATCTTAGTTTGATTTTTATTAGTCCAGAAACGTTTTGTTTTTAGTAGTTGCTTTCAATCAACGTGTTAGCCTTAGTTATAATATTTGTTTTTAGTTATATATTTGCATTAGGATTGCTGTCTAGTTTTTTTTTTATCAGCCGAATCCTTGCTGTTGACTTTTAACAGTTTTTTTGGTGTCATTGCTTTAAGTTAGTGTCATGCATGTGTCGTTAGTTTTTTTTTTTCTCGTGCAAATTCATTGATAGTTAGTTCCAATTAAATCTTGTCAGCCTATTTTTTTGTTTTAGTTGCTTGCTTTCTTTAGTAAATTATTAATATGAGTTTAATCAATAGGTTCAGCTGGGTATTTTCTTGGTTTCTTTAGTTCACTTTTGTTTCTTGACTTCTGAATTTCTTGAATTAATTAAATTATTAGTTAGTTTTTCTTGAATTTCTTTGGTTAAAATTAGTTCTTGAATTCTAGTTAGTTAAATTTGTCTTGCTATTTTGTCTTTTAGTGTAGGTTGTTACAAGTTAGTCCATAGTTAGTTCATGTTTATAGTTTAGTTCATGATAATTAGTTCATGTTTTTGTGATTTTTCTGTTGCATTTGATTTTCTCATAGATTTCTTTGTCTACTGTGTTTTTTGTGTTATTGTATTTTGCAAGGAAGCGTTGAAACGTGCAGTAGAGCCCTTTTTGTGCCCTTAAGGTACCTTCTGAGGTCCCCTTAAGACCTCAGAAGTGCTCCTCAGAGAGCCCTCTAAAATAAGGATCAGTAAAGGAGAAGTACAAAGATTATAACCATTCAAAGAGGGAAGCACAAAGAACAAGAAGGGACAAGAAGACTCGAAGCACTGAAGACCCTCCTTTCAGATTTAGATTAGGATTTTAATTCTTTTATTTATTAATTGGGTCTGTAATAAAACTATTTATATTTATTTGTTTAAGTCCTCTGCGTAGTGCCATACTCCCTTAGTTAGTTAATTATTAAATTAAATTTTTTAATTTTGGCAATAAAGAGTAGTTTAGTTTGTGTGTTTGAATACAAGTATTTTTCGTTCTCTGAGATCGACCCGAACTCCACCACTTGTGCGAGCCAGTTTTTATTATTTGGTGTCTAGCTTTCACACTTGTTTTCATTAAAAATATTATTTTAAAAATCGTTTTCATAAAACTCACACCAAATTTTTGGCATCGTTGCTGGGGAACGATGATTAATACGAGCATTCACTTTATTACCAGTGTTTGTTCATGTTTTGATAGGTTGCTAGTTTACTTTCTGTTCTTTAATTAAGACTGTTTAGTTTACTTTCCCTGACAATTATTTAGGATTGCTTAGTTTGCTTTCTTTATTTACGTTTAGAACCACGTGTTTGCACACCGTAGAGACCAGCTTACCTTTTAGGAAGGAGAGCTGCATAAAAGTAGTTAACTCCAAAGCAAGGGTCATCTATGGTGTTGTCCGTAATGCGTTAGTGTGAATCCATAACTGGTTAGGAAGGACCACACTTTCAATCACACCGATGGATGATTTCAAAGTCATCCTTGGGATAAATTTTTTGAAAAGTAACAAAGCAATGCCTTTACCTCACCTTAACATTATCAGCTTTGAGGGTGAGAATCAACCCTGCATGGTTACCATACTACCTATAGAGAAGCCTCGCAGGCGTTTGGTGTTCGTGCTCCAACTGAAGAGAGGCATGAAAAGTGGTGATGAGACTTTTATCGCCACAATCCTAGCAACAGATGAAGCGGAAGAAGTTGATGATGTCCTCGGGGCCCTAGTGCCCGTATTGAATGAATTCAACGATGTTATGCCCGTCAAACTGCTGAAGCTACTTCTGAGGCATGAGATAGACCATTAAATCGAGTTAGTGCTAGGTGCACGACCACCTGCCATGACTCCATATCGTATGACAATTCTTGAGCTGATAGAATTATGCAAGAAATTGGATGACATGCTTGAAACATGGATCATCCAACCGTCTAAAGCTTCCTTTGGAGTGCCCATGCTATTTCAGGCAAAGCATGATGGGTCGAAGCATTTATGCATCGACTATAGGTCATTGAATAAATTGATAGTGAAGAATAAATATATGTTTCTTTTGATCATGGACTTGTTTGATCGTCTTGGAAAGGCTAAGGTCTTCTCTAAATTGGACCTTAGATCAGGTTATTGGCAAGTAAGAGTTGTCGAAGGAGACAAAACCAAAACCACTTGTGTAACTTGTTATGGGGGGTTTGAATTTCTTGTTATGGCATTCGGCCTAACAAACATGCCCACAACCTTCTCAACCTTGATGAATAAGATTTTTTACCTGTACCTTGATAAGTTTATCATCATTTACATGGACAATATAGTAGTGTACAACCAATCCATGGAAGAACGTATTCAACACCTTCAGATTGTGTTTCAGTCTTTAAAGGTCTATGAGCAATACATTAAGTTATAAAGGTGCATATTTTATTAAGGAGAAGTTCACTTCCTTGGCCATATTATGGGAGGAGGTAGATTGAAAATAGACCACAAGAAGGTTGAAGTTATTCAAACATGGGAGCCGCTTGTTAAGGTTCCTGAATTATGTTCTTTCTCGAAACTTGCCAATTACTATCAGTGATTCATCAAAGAGTATTCTTAGATCGCTGCCCCGCTCTCTGATCTACTAAAGAAAGATAGGTTATGACTATGGTATGATGCATGTCAAGAAGCTTTTGAGAAGCTAAAGTGCACCCTGACAAAAGAGCTTGTGTTAAGGTTGTCAGATTACCAACAACCATTTGAAGTGCAGACTAACATGTCTAACTTCACAATTGGAGGGGTGTTGCTATAGGAAGGACATCTAATTGTGTTTGAGAGCCGCAAGCTGAATGACGCCAAACATCGATATACTGTGTATGAACGTGGAATGTTAGCAGTCGTGCATTATCTCCACACATAGAGACACTATATTTTGGGGTCGCAATTCTTTGTGCGCATTGACACCGTTGCGATGAGCTACTTTTAGACTTAGAAGAAGCTGAGTCCAAGACAAGCCCGCTGACAAGATTTTCTAGTGGAATTTGATATGGTCCTTGGGTACAAGCGTGACTGAACCAATGATATTGCTGACGCCTTGAGTCGGAAGACGAAACTTACAACAATGCTCGCTTGAGAAGGTAACATTAGCAAACCAACAAGCGATCTTCTCAATCAGGTTCGAGAAGCTTTGAGGAATAATCCAATGACCCAACAACTGATCACATTGGTAAAAGGAGAGACAAAAATTCTGGTTGGAGGACGATTTTCTTTGCTTTACTGGAGATTGTTTGGATATTTTGTGTCAGAATACTCTACAAAGGCGCTTAATATATGAGTGCCATGATACCATTTGAGTAGGTTACCCAGGGCAACAAAGGACATTGGCATTGTTGGAACGTGCATTCTATTAACCACAGATGAGTGATGATATAGATGCTTATGTTCATACTTGCTTGTTCTGCCAACAAGACAAGCCCATAAACCAGAGACCTGGAGGATCGTTGGAGCCTCTACCAGTGCCAAGCCATTCATAGGAGTGCATCACCATGGACTTCATCGTGAGCCTACCTAAAGCTCAAGGCTAAAGTTCAATCTACGTGGTTGTGGACAGGTTTTTGAAGTATGCTATCTTCGCGCCTGCCCCTGCCACCTGCTCAACTGCCAATATCGCAAAGTTGTTCTTGCAGAATATGATTAAGTATTGAGGAATCTTTGAGAGTATCGTCAGCGATTGTGACACTCGCTTCACTGTCAAATTTTGGTGAGAAGTATTTCACTTGATAGGGGCATACTTGTATTTCAGTACAAGTTTTTACTCCCAAACCTATGGGCAAACAGACAAGATCAATAGCATGCTAGAGGAATATCTGTGATATTTTGTTAGTGCCAATCAAAGAGATTGGGTTGATTTACTTGATACTGCTCAATTCTGTTACAATGTTCAAAAGAGTGAGTCATCTGGTCATAGTCCATTTGAAGTTGTAACAAGACAATAGCCACAAACTTCACATTTATTTGTTGTGCGCAAACGTGATAAATTGCCTTATGCATACCAATTTGGTAAGAACTGGCAAGATCATATAGAGTTGACAATAGCGTAGCTGAACAAGGCGACCAAGCACATAAAGAAATGGGCATATAAGAAGCGTCAACCAACAAAATTTTATGTTGGAGATAAGGTGTTGGCGAAGCACTTTTCCGACCACACAACTATCTTTCAGGGCTACCATCGAGGCCTCATTCGCAAGTATGGTAACCCTTTTGCCATCACCAAGCACACTGGGAACTTGGCATATAAGCTAGACTTGCCATCGAATTTTCAAGTGCATCTAGTCTTTCATGTGTGCAATCTGGAACCGTTTCATGAAGATAAAAGAGACCCTCAACAGAGCATGCCTTAATGTGCTCCTATTCCGAAGCGCACATCGTCAATAGTCATCATCCCAAGTAAAGAATCAGAGGTCATCCTCAACCACTCCAACAATTACCTCAGCGAAGTCAAGAAGTAATTGGTGCAATGAAAATGTCTACTAGAATATGAAATCACTGGAGAGAAAGCTACCCACATGTTTTAGTATCGCCAACTTGCGGTGGACTACCATGAACAATTGGCATCGAGGACGATGCCAACTTAGGTGGGAAAACGTGTTCTAGACCGCCATGTTTTCACCTTTTTGTTTCTGATGTATATACACCTTTTTGGCACTCTCCAGTGCCTGTATATGACATTTTTGTTTAAGAAACCCATGTATTGGGCCCCTCTCTCCCCCTCTTTATGTACTTTGCTTACAAGTTGCTATAAAGAAGTTTTATGCATCCTTGCCTCCTTGCTCTCTCTATGCTTGTGTATATACTCTTGCTTTCGCTCCTGCACTTGTATTGTGGGTTTACTTGTGCACTTAATAAGCCTGCTTTCGGTGTTTGTGACTACCCGAAGCTATGTCGCAGAGGCCTTTGCTTCTAAGCCCGTGACAGTGGGTGTCATCGTAATAGTTTGATGAAGCAATTTCTCATCACAATTTTATTTTTAAGAGATGTTAATTAAAAGAACTTTAAAAGCATAGTATTATAAAAGGGTGGTTGTAATCTTATTAAACAGCAAATTACAACTAATAAAAAATTAAAAAATATCAGAATAAGATTATGACATTTCAACAACATATTCAAATAAGTGTCCCTTCTAAATGTCACCAAGTATCGAGCATAATAAAACACTTACCAAAATATTTTGGTAGTACAATATATACTCAAAATATTTTTCTTTGTGACTATGATCGCTCAAAGGTAAATTTCAAGTTTTTTTTTTCTGTTAATAAAAACATAAAAAATGAATAACGGGTCATGTATACATGGCAGTAGGGGGGTGTCAATGGGTCAGGTGTGACCCGTACGAAACCCTATAGAGTCAGGCTTTGGTAATAAACAAAAAGACATGATTAGAGTCCGAGTCAGACCCAAAGGATCCGATTAATATATGGAGCCAGGTATGACTTGTGAAATTTCATACCAGAACCGGTCTGGACCTGAGTTCCCATTAAGATCCATAAATTTTCAATGTAAAATTGATAAAAAATATTATTTTACTAGGTATGGTTCCGGTCTGGTTCATGCAATCCTTATAGGATCCAGGTATGGTATCTCTTATGGTGGGTTCGATTATACCCTGGTCTGGACCGATACCATCATCTCAAATCAAGTTTGGGTCTAGTTTCACCTGAGTTCTAAACCAAACGTGACCTTTGACACCCCCTGCATGGCAGCATGACAATGTGAAAATGTTTATAAAAAAGAATAATATCATAAATTTTGTGTTACCAGAAATGTATTAGAATTAAAAAAAAAGGGTCCGTAGTTGCCTCAATCGGTTGTAATATGCTTTTTTGTGTGTGGTAAATCTAACCTCATAAATGTGATCTACATGCTCTCTAGGAAATGGCTTTTGGATTGTCAGTCAAACGGGTGTATAAATTTTTTTTATAATGCAAAAATCAACATTTGACACATCAAATTTTTTACTTAAAAAATATGTTTTCGTTGAAAAAATATGATTCAAGGGTCAATAAATCGATCCTACTGAACACATCTGCGTGATTAGATTGAGCCAAACTTAGATTGCAGGCAACAATCGATTGTAGCAAAAAACATATATTAAAAATTTATCTTTTTTATTTTTAATTGAAAAAATCGTTGCTCAAAATTATTTTATAGCCGAGCTTGTAATGACTAATGATAGCATGAGCACGGCGCTCATATCACTCTTTCTCCCTGTAATACTTGGTTTGCTCTCCCGTCGCTCCGGATTTTCAGAGAGAGACAGAATGGGTGAATCGATCCAGAAGAAGGAAGGATTCCTCTTGTTGGTCTTGGTCGCAATCACGATTCATCTCGACTTGTTCAGAGCAAATGCATCACCCCCACCCCCACCACCATCATCATCTTCTTCCGCGCACACCAATAACTGGGCTGTCTTGGTCTGCACATCCCGTTTCTGGTACTCTCTCTCTCTCTAGATTTTCTTCCATTTGTTTGGAAATGACATGGGTGGCGCACCCACGATGCAATTGATTCCCAATCACGATTAGAACGACTCTAGAGGCCGTTTCATGCTATGGAACTACGCTACGACCGTGAATGGATTGCCATCGAAAGTTGATGGGTGCCGTTCCAACCTCTTTTTTCTCATCAATTTTGCATCTGGGGAGGTTCAATTTTCTTTTCTTATGACCATTTGTTTTTTATTCAGTTCTTGTATGGGTTGTTCCTTAAATTTTAAGAATCTGTGCGAATTTCATCGGAAGATGGAGTAAGAAGGGGGTTCGACCATTCTTGTGGCCTCCCTATCTTCTGTTGTCATGGATTTGATGTTGGTATAGACCATTTTCTTTATAGATCAAATGAAATTTCATGTAGTTTTGGTTGTATGTATATGGGTTTCTTTTTACAATTCATTTGAGAGATCTCCCAGCAACCAGCAAAATTTTCATGTTTTGATAGGTAATTTGAGAACCTTCAAATGGAACACAAGTTCACACTTTTCTCTAGTTCAATGGAAACTACAAAGCTTTTAGTCAATTAGTTAGCACGGTTCCTTTAATTCATCGAACTAGTAGCACATTTTGTTGGTTGTGTTTTATTGGTAGCGTTTGTATCAACTGGACATGTTCCTAGTTTATAAGATTAGTCCTTACATGTGACTTTTTCTTCTACTCTCTATGGAGTCCAGATTCTTTAGTATTTCTGTATTGGTGGAATGTTTTCTGTTTCGAAGTATGGTCCTTTGATTCGGCTTCAAAATTTGTCAGATTTCTCCCTTTTACTCAACAAAAAATCATTAGCTTGAGTCTTTCCATATGTGTTATTTTAATACTATGAGTAACTTCCATTTATGTTGTGATTTACTTGTGAAAAGAAGAATATCAGCTATTAAAGAGACATTAATAAAGCAAACTTGGTTTATATAATAACAGGATAAGAGTTCAGTTAGGATTGTGAATGCTGTCATTTGTTTGCATGATAACAGCAAGAGTTTGGTTAAGATTGTGAATGCTGTCATTGGTCTGTATAATAACTGTAAGAGATCAGTTAGGGTTGTGATTTGTGAATGGTGACAGCTGAGAGCACTTTTCCTTGTATAACTGAACTTACGAAAAGTGAAATAAGTCCAGCATTCAGTGGGACATGTAGTAATTAATTGAAAGCATTATTTTAACCTTCATTTTCATATTATCCTTTGAGGTAATTCTCTTTTTTTTACCATTTTTGTTGCACAAGTCAGTTCTGCAATAGATAATTGCTATTGTTGAAAATCTATGATAGCTAAGATGGTTCTGGTTTTCTCTAGGTTTAACTATCGTCACATGGCCAACACTCTTTCCTTGTACAGGTGAGCTGGTGTATCTGTGTATTCAGTTCGCATATCAGTTTATCTATTCTATACATTTTTAGTTGTGTTGCTTGTGTCTTTCCCAGGACAGTAAAGCGATTAGGAATACCTGATGAGAGGATAATACTTATGCTGGCAGATGATATGGCTTGCAATGCTCGAAATAACTACCCAGCTCAAGTTTTCAACAATGAGAATCACCAGATTAATCTATATGGAGATAATGTTGAAGTAAGTTTTCCCCCTGTTTAATGGCATATTGTAATTGATGGCCTTACAGGAATTTGATATTTTTTGGGATAATTTTTATTGCATATATCAGTGCATAAACCTGCATGCACGAAGTAACTATCAACAGAACACATCGTTTGCACGAGTCTTGAACTTCTTGTAGAAATATAAAACAGTCACCCTTGTGGGTACACTACACAGTCTATGAGACCACATCAGAAATCATTTCCAATATGTCAATCTTGTTCTAGAGGGGACGTTTGTATCCCATGGATCTCATATTTGAGGATTTGAGATGGCATGGGCTTGTTGACGTGGTCTGGTCCCCAGACTATGAACTGGGGGACTCAAATGTCGGATCTGATATCCTTGGACCTGGGATCCCTCGTACAAAGGGAAAGACAGAGAGATCTGAGGATCTCTTGTCTGGGAGGGAGGGAGGGAGGGGTGGTGGTGGTTCTGCATTTGGGAGGGGGTTGTGGTGAGACATCCAAAGATCTCCCTTGGATATGAGGGATTCAAACACACACTGAGTTCCTTTGACATATAACTGAAATAGTTGCTTTAGGTTAGAAATTTTAGCACCGTGCATATGTTTTCACTTTTGACAAACCACAGACCAGTCTGTCTAAGTTGAAGAGTATGGAGAACAGTGCCTAAGTTGAAGAGCATGGAGAACAGTATGATTGCTCCAAAAGAGAAGAGGAAGAAAATGAATTCTGGTTACAACCACATCATCCTCTTCTCATATGTCATTTATGCAAGGTTACATCAAAAGAATTTGTCAGGTTCTTGTTTGGGATTTGTGCTAATTTGATTTCTAATATTTCTCTTAATTCTCTAAGCTACTTGAGTAACAGATTATAGGAGAAAACTTTTTAATGTATAAAGTAGCCTTTCTTGACTACATGATACATGGATATATTCCATGATAGCCTGCTCTGAAATACTAGAAGATCTCTTTGTTTTTTGCCGAAGGCGTATTAACCTCTCTTTCCGAAGGGAAAACCAAGAAAGTGGAATCAAATCCAGGAATTTTTGACAGATAACCATCCTAGGGAAGACTCTTGCAAAGTGAACCTTTGCTAAAGTCTTATAGCCGAGACATTTCCAATAAACATAGGCATGTAGAGTAAAGACAAGAGCCAAGAATGATAAGACCGTAAATGACAAGAACTAATAATGAATTAAGACTGGAGACTTTCCTGTTAGAAGATGTATATGTATGTAAGGGTTATCTTTGTCATGGTTTCATATTATACCCAATTGTATTATGTATTTGTTCCAAGGGGTATTTTTGTAACAGTACATAATTCTTAATATATAAGGAGGGACGACCCATGAGATAGGGTAACGACCGATTCAGATTTTCCCTTTTTGTTTCTTGTTTCCTCTTCTTCTTCTTCTTCTTGTATAGCAGGACACTGTTCCCAAGGAGAAAATTCACGTGGGTCAAGTCTTGGTTGCTAAGTTTCTTACTCTTTCCTCCTTTCTCTCCTTCCTTCTTCCTTTCTTCATCTTTCTTCCTTCTTTCTTATCATTCTCTTCTTGTCTTGTTATTTCTTCTTATTGTTTTCCCATATTCTTTATATTCGTGACATATCCTTCTTGTCTTGTTACCTCATTTTTCTTGCAAACATTAATACTTGTTTTGTGCTCTAAGTTTCAAAGACACCCACCCACCCACCCACCCACCCATATATATAAAGAAAAAAGGGAGAAGAGAGATTAAAGGAGAGAAAAGCTAGATTTCTAGCCGTTGGACCAGCAGTCCAACAACTAGTCCAAGTCAACCAAGGTTGACTTAACTATAAAGTATATAATATATATATATACACAAGTATATATATACATATATTTATACCAATATATAATATATATAAATACATATATAATATGTATACATATACAATATTATATATATACAAAAAATATATATATCTTAATAACATAGACATATTGTTGAGACTACTAGAACACTTCTTGTATCAAGAAATGTTCCTAAAAGATTTTGGTGCTGAAGCCACTATTTCGGTGGTCTATTTAATAAATAGAATGCCTTCAAATACTATTGATTTTTTTTCTATTGAAAAATGATTTAAAACTCTTCCCAATTATAAAGGGTTAAGAGTTTTTGGCTGTAAATGCTTTGTCCTTACCAATGAGAATGATAAACTTTCCGCTAAAGGTATTCCTTGTGTTTTCTTGAGATATGCCCAAAAAAGATATAGATGTTATGAAATTAGAAAGGACAAGCTACATGTTTCAAAAAATGTCACGTTCCTTGGAAACGAAAATGAGTTTGATAAAGATAAAACCCAAAAACATTATGATTATTCTTTTCTTTTTTATCTTGCCAATCAACATGATAAAGTTGTTGATTATGATAGTAATGACATTCATGATCTGCATGAGATTGACAATGAGGACACTTATGATGCACATGAGAATGAGAATGAAGATCTCAATGACATAGATCATTCACATAATGAAGTTAAAACTTATACTCGGCATACCGAAGATCATCCTCTATGTGCCTTAGAAAGATATTCCCAAAATCAAGACATAGATTCATCTAGAATTGGAAAATCCATGAGGATTTCCAAAACTCCAAGTAGATTTGTGTCATATGACTCTTTTGAACCCAAGTATAGAGCATGTCTAGTGACCATCCACTTATATGTAGAACTATCATCTGATGTTAAGAATCATTAAGAATAGATTAGAGCCTTGAATAATGAATTAGAAGCTTTAGAAAAGGCAAAAACTTGAGAAATTCAAACTTTACCCAAAGAAAAAAAATCATAAGGTATAGATAGATTTATAAAATTAACACCAAAAGGGATGAGATATTGAAGAGATATAAAGCTAGACTTGCAGCCAAATGATATAGTTAAGAGTACAAAATAGACTATGATGAAACATTTGCAATAGTTGCTCGAATGACCATTGTTACAATTTTTGTTTTTATGGCCTCAATTAAAAAATGACACATCTTTCAAATGGTCATTAAAAATATTTTTTTGAATGGTAATCTTAATGAACAAGCTTACATGAAACCCCCACTATGATTAGGGTTGGCACATGAAAAAGTTTTTCGGTTACGCAAGGCTTTGTACGATCTAAAATGGTATGATCAATTCAGTAGTGTGATAACACAACTTAACTTTAAATCTTGTTATACTGACATTGCATTATTTGTTAAGTCTTGTAATGCAGGCATGATAATATTAATTCTCTATGTTGATGTCATGATTATCATAGGAGGTGATAAGTAGGGAGTTAGTCATATCAAAGATGTTCTCAAGGCTCACTTTGATATGACAAATCTTTGATTTTTCTGATATTTTCTTGGAATTGAGGTGGCTTACTTACCTCGTGGTTATTATTTGTCATAGACTAAGTATGTAACAAAGATCATAAAACGATCAGGGCTTTCTGATGAAAAATAAGTTGATACTCTAGAGGTCATAAATGTCAAGATGAAGAAGGATGATGGAGAACCTCTAAAGGTTCCAACTTCTTACAGACAGATGATTGAATCTTTATCTTATCTCTCTATTACTCGTCCGAATATTGCATATGCTATTCACTATGCTTGTCAATTTTAGCATGCTCCTATTACAGTACATATGAGTGTTGCAATGATGATTATCAGAAATACTATTAGTTATGGTTTATTTTTGTCATCTTCTTATCCGTTAGAAGTTATTACATATTCAAACTTTGGTTGGGGAGGAGATGTTAATGATCGTCCCTCAACTACGGGTTTTTGTGTTTTCATAAGAAATTCGTTGATTTTTATGAAAATATAAGAAACAATAAAAGGTGTCCTTGTCTTCCACAGAAGTAGAGTACCAAGCTATGACAACCACTACTTCTGAGTTGATATGGCTGAAACATTTATTAGAAGACTTGTGAGTTCACGTAACAGAATCCTCAAGATTATGTTGTGACAACAAAAGTGCAAATTACATCATCGGCCATCACACATTTTATGAGCGGACTAAACACATTAAAATGGACTGTCATTATGTCTAAGAATTATTGAAGAAGAGCATTACTTTGTCATATGTGTCATCCGAGTATCAATTAGCGGACTTCTTCACCCAAGCACTTCTGTCACTAAGATTTCAATTTCTTCTTGTCAAACTCTCGGTTGTGGCACTGTGACTTTGAGGGGGGTGTTACGATATGCATATATATATATATAATGTGTATATATATATTATATCATTGTAATAGGTAAATACCAAAAAGGAGTATTTTCATTAGCTTTGTAATAGGTCATCAGCCTTTTTATTTTCATTTTTATAGACTAGGTATTTTACTCAAAGTTGAAGGCATATTTGTAATCAGCCCATAGAGTCACTGGGACCTCCCCAACGGCTCTATTTCTAGCCATTGGGGAGTGTCCCAATGGCTCTCAAGGGCCTTGTTGTGTATAAATAGGGGTATCTCCCCTCATGTAATGTTAATGCTTTTTCAAGGATTTTGGATATACAAAATTCTATATTTTTATTGTGTTCTTGGCCCCTAAGTGGCCTATGTGCATGTATTTATGTGATTGACCCATAAGTGGTCTTTGTGCTCTTTGATATTGTTTTCTTGTAAGCCCATAATTGGAAGTCTCTTGTTCTTTTTCTTGTTTCATTACAGTTGGCTCCTGAATTTGTGTTGAAAGGATGTGCCATTGCATGGAAAATGTGTGGTTAGAATGGCTACCTTGTGGTGCCGGTTGTGTAACACTAGCAATTTGTGGTGGTGGCATGCGAATATCCGCAACAACACTTTTGGCGGCCTAACATTGCACTGTAGCACAAAGATGGCGTGTGGTATATGGTGGTGTTGGACAGCAATTAAGGTACAAGGCTTGCTAGGATGTGCCAATGGCATCTCAAACATCATTGGAGGTGAGTAGGTCAGAAATGTGTAGGAAACATGTGGTCAACATGGGAAACTAAGGGAGGACAGCAGGTTCCTCAACCCTTTGAGTTTGCTCCTGCTACAAGGATGCATGTATGAGAAACACTCCTAGGGACGTGACATAGAGGGTGTGTAGGCAGTTGTATATTAATTGTGGTAGTAATGGCGAATAGGTACTTGATATGCACGAGTGCTATGAATCATTTGTTGGAAGCTTCTTTGTCTTTGGTTGGTGGTCTAAGGAAAGTCTCTCCCTAAGCCAATTACTTTGAAAGTTAGGGGTGTCCCTTTAGGATCATCCCAACCAATTAGCTACAGTAAGAGCGTAGACATGTAGGACACGTACATAATTGGTTCACTGCTATTGCACAACGTGACATTTGTGTATGAGTGCATTTGCAGGATCAGCATAAAGGGGACATGTATACTGTAATGAAGTATGCGGAAGAATTCAAGAATGCAAATGCATTCTCTATGTCCAACACCGGACAAAGGAAACAAGCATAAGAGAGGAAATCCACTAAGGGATATACGAAAGGCCTTACTACAAGGCTACACACATAAAATAAATACTCATTTTATTGGAGAGGAGCTCTCAAAAAGCAATGCCAAGATACAAGGGGTTCCCCCTATTTATAAGCAAAGGGAGACTAAAGGGGGCTCCCAATAGAGTCGTTGGGAGCCCCCAACGGTCACAATTGTGACCGTTGGGGGCCCCAACGACTCCATTGTGGGGCCCCTTTAGTATCTCAAACAAAGATAAAAAAACAAAAAAACAAAAATAAAAAACAGGAAAATAAAAAGAAATAAAACAAGTACCCCTATCGGGTACTTATGAAAAGACCATAATACCCCTATCGGGTATTATGGTGAATATAGATGAATACATCTATATATATAGATGTATTATTACATATGTTTTAACACCCCCCCTCAAACTTTACGGGGAGATGACCGAAAGTTTGCCAAGGAGAAATAAGAAGCGAGGAGCAGGAAGTGCTTTGGTAAAGAAATCTGCAAGCTGATATTCCGAAGTGACGTATGACAGTGTAACTATCCCACGAAGATATTCATCCCGAACATAGTGACGGTCCATTTTAATATGTTTAGTCCTCTCATGAAAGGTGTGGTTGCTGGCAATATAGATCGTACTTTTGTTGTCACAACAAAGCTTCGAAGCACCGGTAATTTCGACTCCCATATCTTGAAGAAGACTTCGAAGCCACACAAGTTCCATCGTAGTAGTTGCCATTGCTCTGTACTCAGCTTCAGTGGAAGACAACGATACTTTCTGATGTTTTTTGCATCTCCAAGCAATTAGCGAATCTCCTAAAAAAACACAAAAGCCAGTAGTTGAGACTCGATCATTTGGGTTTCCTCCCCAGTCAACATCAGTATAAGTAAGTAAATTTAAGAAAGAGAGTGAGGATAGGAATAGCCCTTTAGTTAAAGTATTTTTTATGTAGCGAATGATCCGAAGCACAACACTCATATGCACAGTTGTAGGGGCATGCTGAAATTGGCTTGCAGAGTGCACAACATGAGCGATATCAGGCCTGGTGATAGTTAGATAGGTGAGGGAGCCAATGAGTTGCCTGTAGGGCGTAGAATCATCTAGCAGAACTCCATCCTCCAATCGCAGTTTAGCATTGATAACCTCGGGAGTCTCCACCTTTTTGTCATCTGAAATCCTAGATTTGGAACATATGTCTGCAGCAAGCTTCATCTGTGACAAAATATACCCTCGAGGAGAGTACGCTACTTATATACCAAGAAAATACCTGAGAAAACCCAAATCAGACATATCAAAATTATGTTTTAACATATTTTTAACATTAAGAATACCACTTTCATCATTGTCAGTGATGATCATATCATTAACATAAAGCAGAAGGATGATAATACTGCTACCTGCACGTTTAACAAAAAGAGCAGTGTCAATATAATATGAACGAAATCCCAATTGTAACATGATAGCACTAAATCTATCATACCAAGCCTTAGGGGCTTGTTTAAGGCCATATAAAGCTTTCAATAATCGAAGAGTTTGACCTTGGTTAACATTAATTCTCGGCGGAGGGTCCATATATACTTCTTCTTTCAATTGACCATTAAGAAAGGCATTTTTAACATCTAATTGAAATATATGCCATTTCTTAGATGATGCTATAGCAATTAAAGTTTTAACACTTGTCATGCGAGCCACGGGGGCAAAAGTCTCCTCATAATCAATGCCATATTCTTGTGAGTATCCCTTAGCAACTAATCTAGCTTTATATCGTTTTAGGAAACCATCACTTTTTGTCTTGACTTTGTAAACCCACCGACATCCTATAGCTTTTTTATTTGGAGGAAGTTGAACTATTTCCCAAGTTTTAGCCTTATTTAAAACATCTAGTTCAACTTTCATTGCTTCAACCCAATGAGGAATATTTTTTGCTTGATTATAATGAAAAGGTTCATAGTAAGAATGCAAGGTTATTAGACAAGCTCTATAGTTAGGTGAGAGAGTTTCATAAGAGACAAACCTATTAGGTGGAATTGATTCTCTAGAAGATCGCCTAAGGAAGGTTTCTTCTAGAGGTTCATTAAGTCGCAAGATTTTTTCTAAAGCACTAATAGGTTGCGCTTGCTCACGCCGAGTGTATACTTGGAGATTGTCACTATTAGTTGGTGATACCTCAATATCATGAGAATCATTATTATGAGTATTTTCTAAAAATTCTGATGACTTAAAGAGTCATTATTTGAATCTTCTAAAAGATCATTGATGAACATATAATTAATTTCATTTGGTTTTTCCAATATTTCAAAACCATTTTCATCTTCTAAAAAAGGCACATCTTTGGAGACAAATAACTTATTGTTTTTATAGTCAAAGCATCTATAACCCTTTTGATTTTCACCATATCCTAAAAACACGTATTCAATTGCTTTTGGTGATAATTTATCTCTTTTATGCAAAAGAACAAAGCATTTACACCAAAAAATCCGAAGACGATTGTAATTTGGTGTTATATTAAAAAGCTTTTCATAAGGAGAGATATTGTTCAATTTTGAAGATGACATTCTATTGATTAAATAGGTGGAGGTTAACACGGCTTCGGCCCAAAAATTTTTAGGAATATTTTTAGAAATGACTAATGATCTAGTAGTTTCTAAAATATGTCTATGTTTTCTTTCCGCTAGACTGTTTTGTTGAGGAATTCTTGGGCATGATTTTTTATGACAAATGCAATGTTGTTTTAAATATGATTGAAACTCATTTGATAAGTATTCTCCACCCGAATCGGATATAAGAATGGATATGCGGTTTTGAAATTGATTTTGAACTTTTGCATAAAATTCTTTGAAAAAGTTAAAAACTTCCGATTTAAGGTTAAGAAAATAGATCCATACATATCTAGTATAATCATCAATAAAGGTAACATAATATGAATAACCACCTTTAGATAGAACCGGAGATGGTCCCCATACATCAGAATGCACCAATTCAAAAGGTCTTGTTGATATAAAGGTTCTTATAGGAAAATGAATAGACTTCATTTTTTCAAAAATGCAATATTTGCAATTGATATCTTTTTCTTTACAAAACTTGTTTCCAAAAGGAAAAAGATACATTTTAGAGTAACTTGGATGTCCAAGCCTTTTATGCTAAGTTTCAATATTTTTATCTTAGACATAAGTACAAAAAGAGATATTATGGAGCGTTAAGTGATCCATAAAATAAAGATCTCTCTTCCTATGGCCTTGCCCAATCCGCTTCCCAGACCGGAGATCCTGCACAAAGCACCCTTGAGAAGAGAAAGATATTTCACATCCATGGTCGGCAATTTGAGAAACGGAAAAAAGGTTAAGATTTAGTTTAGGAACTATTCTTACTTTTGGAACAAGGAAATTTTGAATATTTTTAGAATCAAGAGTTCCAATACCATTTATTTTGAGAAAAGTTTCATTGGTCGTAGAGACACAAGATATTTTTGAATTGGTGCTAACGTTGATTAATGCATTTTCATGAGGAGTCATGTGAAAAGAGGCTCCAGAATCTAAGATCCAAGAGTATGTACTGGGAGGTGATGATGAAGCAATGACGGCACCTGAGGTGGAAGAAGTGGCCTTTAGAATTTGTTGGAGAGCCATGAAAATTTGACCAAGAGTATCCTTGAGATCCCCGTTTTTGCCTTCATCTTCTTTGGTGGAGGATTCCTCAACGGAAGCCACCTTTGGCTTGAATGTCCCATTTAGCTTTGGGCAAACGGGTTTAATATGTCCCGGCTCATAACAATGATGACATATAATCATTTTTCTTCCACCACTCCCTTGCTTACCAAAATGAGGTGGCTTGTATGTTTTAACATGATTGCCGGGTTTAGATACGGCAAAAACTTCATCTATGCTTTTACTCATGCTATGCCTAGTCTCTTCTTGAGTGATTTCGGCAATAGCCTTCTCTAAAGGAGGAAACATAGATTTATGGAGGAGTGAGGATCTAACTTGTTCAAATTTGGGACGAAGCCCAAATAAAAATTGAAACAATCTATCTTGTTCAATTTGCTTTTGTCTTAGTACCACATCCTCCGTAGCCACCCATTTAGGCTCTAAAAGAGCCAATTCATCCCACAAAGGATTTAGAGCACTATAGTAGTCTTATATGCTCATGTCGCCTTGTTTTGTGGTTCTCACTTTTTCTTGCAAAAAGTAAGCTCTTGTAAGATCCTTTTGGGTATACATACCCTTCATAAAAAACCAAGTTTCATTTGCTCGGCGGAATTTTGCAATATTTGCACATACCTTAAGTTTAACGTTATTCATAAACCATGCTATGATTTTTGCATGGTTGATCTCCCAATCTTCCATTTGGTGTTTATCAAGTGAGAGATACAAAGGATGTTAGTATTGTGGAGTGGGAAAACCGGTTGTATTTAGGCCCTTTGCCCAGCCTGAGATAGCCCAACCTGGTTCCTGCCCCTACTCATGCATGTCACTCTCACAAATGCAAAGCACAGCGTAGGTCATGTTTCCTTGGGGAGTTATGGGCTGGCCTTGCTCCCAAATCCAGTAAGTTGATCAAATTTAGCTAGTTAGTTTTGGTTTAGGCTATACTGGCTTCTGGCCAAGGCTGATCAGGTTTGTGTAGGTCAGGCTGGCCCAATCCCCACTCCTAATTACTTAATTCACTTCTTGAATGAATGAAGAAGAAAAATGAACAGGGAAGAGAGGCTAGGATTTGGTTAATCCAACTAATGCAATGGGCGACTCTTGGTTCTATTACATAATAATAGTTTGTTACACAAAGGTCAAAGTATGACATAATTTCCACTCCTGCAAATGTTCTTATGAAATTGTGCAAGAAAAGAATAATGTGCAAAGATGGGAGATATGCTTATCTGTCACAAAGAATGAAAACACATTTATAAATAAGGAATTACCTCCATTGTCTTGTTCATCAAACTGAGAGTGATTTGCTGACTTCATTGTTAGTAAATACCCACAAAATATGCCTTGTTTTCAAGTGTCTTTGCTGCTCTGTTGTATCTAGACACTTTTTTTAGATTAACATGGAGAAACCACCACTATGGTTTGTATGTTCCATTACGGGCCGTTGACTGTGGACCAAAGCTGGTGTCTGCAGTGTAAAATTCCATGAGTACTCTCTCCCTGCCTACAGTGGATAGTTTCCATTTGGCTTAGGTCTTGCAGCCAAGGATGTGCGCCACCAGCGTTGAACTCTCGACCTCCTTCAACTTGGTATCTAAACACTTGAAAGTTGAAATTAGTATAGTTGTTTTGGAGCACTTTCATGTCACGTTGTAAAGAATTATGCAATATTTGATGATAAGTTTCCAATGTTTCGTTTCATGTTATTTTTTACTGGGACGACTAAAAATTGTCATGATTTTCTCATTTGTGTTCTTCAGGTAGACTATCGAGGTTATGAAGTGACTGTTGAAAATTTCTTACGAGTATTAACCGGACGTCATGAACCTGCAGTTCCAAGGTCAAAACGCCTTTTGAGTGATGAAGGGAGCCATATACTTCTCTACATGACGGGGCATGGAGGTGACCAATTTTTGAAATTTCAGGACTCTGAAGAGATACAAAGTCATGATTTAGCAGATGCAATACAACAAATGAGAGAGAAGCGAAGGTTATACTATGTATTCTACATCTGAAATTGTTTTTCTAAAAGATAGTTCTTTTGATATCTGAAGTAGCTGTTGTGATTTGGATGATATTAGTTTATGAACCTTTGTGTTTCTGGCTTTTCAACAGGAAGTCCGTTTTCTTCATGTTCTGACTACCATGTTGTATTATTATAAATTATGTAAGAGGATGTTGAATGTGCTCCCATCAACCTTATTTATGTTCTCCCTGTCATTTTATTTTTTACTTTAGATTCAAGGAGCTGTTGATTATGGTGGACACTTGTCAAGCAGCTACTCTGTTCTCTCAGGTATGTGCTATTTTTAGATTTCCACCTGCAGTGTTATCTTTAAGGATTCCTACGCCTTCAATATTTGACTTATTAGGAGAAATAAAGTTTTGTCATTATTTCAGGAGTGATCACAGTGGTTCATTTAGCAATCCACTCTGATTTGAATAGAGTACATTTCCGTCCATTAATATTCACACTTAGAATACGTCAGAGCCCTGTTGACCTGACTGTTCTAGAAAGTGGGTAAAAAATATGGTCTTTCTAAAGTGCGAAAAACATTTTTCCTGAGTTTTCCTTTTGTTTTTGTCATCTCCAGATCATAACTCATTAAGTTCTTTCTTTCCAAAAAAATAGAAGGCCTCTTCACTGCAAAGTGGCTCTGTTTTTTACTAATCAAGTATATTACAATCGGATAAATACTTTGAACACTAGAATAACTCTTTTAGACAATTCTAAGTGATATTAGAAAACAATTATTCAAGGAAGTTGATATAATAGATGAAATAATATTTTGGTATTTATGATTTGTCAATTTAATTTTTATTGAAGGTCATTGTGGTAAATCCTTGGTAAATTGTACTATCTTGGATGAGAAGGTCTCAAGCTATGTAACACAGACTCTTCTATCAGAGCACCGCAACCCGCACCCATGCGGGTGCCACACTTGTGTTAAAATGTATCATTCAACATTTGTAATATTATATATATTTTATATATATAAAGTATAATACATATTCATATATGGTATATATGCATATGTATTATCCTAATTATATATATAAAATATATATTTCTCTATTTATAGGCATAGGGGTAGTTTAGACATTTCCAGTTTTACGCATATTCCATTTGGAATATGTTTGTAATTTTATCTTTTATTTTATTTTTTATTTTTTTCCTTTTTCGTGGTTTGCGCAACCTAGGGTGGCTCCCCAAAGAGTCGTTGGGGAGCCCCCAACGGTCACAAATGTGACCGTTGGGGGCTCCCAACGACTCCTTTGGGAGCCCCCTAAGTGGCTCCTTTCTTGTGTTATAAATAGGGGTCTCCCCCTTTGTATTTTCTAATTCTCGAGGGAGCTTATGCTCCATTGTAATGGGGTTTTTACCCCTTCTTCATTATTCTTCAATGATATGCAACTTATGACTTTATGTCATATTTTTCCCTTTTTATGGGTTTTATGTGTTAGCACATTATGTGCTTATGTTGTTTCCCTTTAATGGGTATATTTGCACTCCACGTGCATAAGTATGGGTTCATTATTGAACCCAATGTATTCCAAGTCACTTTCTAACATGGTATCAAAGCAAGGTTGAGATCGAGTTGCTCTTTGGTGCATCGGGAAGCGTGGTATTCAAGAATTTGTTAAAGAAAAATGGTGAAGTATTCATTTCTCTCTATTGTCTTTCTTATAGTTATTCGGTATGCATTCTATTTCTTTGAGTATTGTATGAAGAATGGAATATGTTCTTTTCTTTATGTGTGATTTTTGTCATTATGTCTTTTTTGAGTTTCTTGCTACTCCATTGAATCGTTTTCGTATGTTTTTCTTTGAAAAACTTTAAATGATAACTTGTTTGGCGAAAAATTAGATATATGATTGCTCAAAACTTGCTTTAATGGGTCGGTAAAAATTTATGATCGTTGGAACTTTGAATTTACATTTTAAACCTAACCTTGTTTATGAAAATACCTTTATATGAATGATTAGTCTTTAAAGAAAGGTATGTTAAGATTAAAATGCTTGTGAAATATAGTTTTTTGAAAAATGTTTGGCATATATGAAAAATTCCATATTATGTGTCCGTTTTATATGAGCAACATTTTAATTAAGAAAGTTTTTTTTTTTAATACCGGTTGAATTAAGTTTTAAAATGGTCTTATGGAATATGGTGATTTTCTTTCCATCTTTACACTCTTAAGGATGTTTTCAACATTTAGAGAGTTCTCTCTCTTTTCAATAAGAGACATTTATATTTTTATGTTATGATTGTCTCTTGTGGGTTTTGGTGTTTGCCCTTTTGTTTGTTCATTAGTGAATGTTGTAAGTGCTTAATGCACTCTTTTGCTTTTCCGCATATTTCATTACAAAAGTTATGGTCTTCACTAATGTTTATTGTGTACTTATTTCATTAGGAGTAGGTAATAATCTATTAAGTCATGTTTTTCGATAAAACTTAAGAGTGTTAAATTTTTCCTCAATAAATGTTTACTTTTTATTTAAGCCATAGTACAATCTTATTTATCATAAGGTTTTGTTAATGAATCTATTTTGTTGGGATTTCTTCCACTTTAATGGAGTTTTCTCCTTCTTTGGGAGTTGTATATGTTTGTTTGTTCAAACTCTCCTTAAGGAGCCTTTCGGTCCTTATAATCTCCTTGTGAGTATATACTCTTTTATGAAGATTTCATGATTGTTTATCATTTTTTAAGTTGAAATAGTAGATTTCATAAGTTTTTCAAAATTCACCATCTTTATGAATGCCTATATTGGCCTAAGTTTGTTATTTTTGAACTTCACCAACTTCACCGTTTAATTGCACCTTATGTCTTTCATAGTTAAGGCTTGTTTGTTCCAAATCGGTTCATACACATGATGTTGCTTAATATTTCATGTTATGTTGCATAGTAAGCCTTTTTTGGTGTACAAGACTTCTTTTGAAGATTAAGCATAATTCGTGGTTATGCAAAATTGTTTTGATGGATTATATTGGACCTTTGATTCAATTTGTTAATCGGTCCTCTTTGTAAAAAATTTTTATTTGGAAAATGATTCCTTATGTGTTTATTGCCCTTTTGTGGCATTTATGTTTGTCCATCACATGTTATTTAATGCATCATTGTTTTGGCCTTATTATTGTTTTATTAGAGATGTTTGTTGAGGTGAGATATGGGCACCTCGTGTTATATCATTTTAGATTGTCCAAATTGCCATATTATAGATGGTGGTTGAGGTGAGTTATGGGCACCTTGGGACTCTAGAATGATTTGGTATATGATCTCTAATTATGAGTGTGACACTCGTTGTTATGTCTTTTTAGATTGTCCACTTACCATATTATAGATGGTGGTTGAGGTGAGTTATGGGCACCTTGGGACTCTAGAATGATTTGATATATGAGTGTGTCACTAGTTTGTTCTTGTGCCATTGATATTATGGATGCTTCTAAGTAAATGTGATGGACATATGGTTTTTGAAACCTTAAATGTTTTAAGGTACATTTAAAATCAAGATGTTTTGGGATTATAGCCCAACCTTTTATTTGTTTATGAATCTTATGAGTGCTTTTGCACATTTGTGATTCCGTATGTTGTGCTCGTTGTGCACATGTGTTCTTGTGATTTCGCACAAGTATTCTAAGTGTTCTTGGTGTGTGTATGTTCACACATTTGTTCTCAAGAATTTTATTTTATCGATTATAGTATCTTGAAGATATTTTTTACATGCATGTTATTGTTATGAGAATTCATTTTAAAAGGAGTATTGTTTTATTCAAGGTTTATTTTCATTACAAGTTTATTGCCTCAAAAGTCTTTTCCTTTTATGCCCATTATCTAAGTGTCATCATATGTAGACAAGAATTTTATTACACCTTCGTGTGTTTTTAGCCCTTTGTTGGCTTTTGCTCTCTTGGTCTAGTAGCTGAACACACTTGTCTTGAGTGTTTTTATATGTAGACAAGGCACGTTGATTCACACTATGGTGTGTGATTTTTAGCCTATGTTGGCGTTTGTGTCCTTGTTCTAGTCGCTTAAGATGTATGCCCATGGTTGGCTTATTTCATTCATTTCAAGTGCTATCATATGTAGACAAGAGATGTATTATGTTTTAGCCCATGGTTGGCTTATTACTCTTGTTCTAGTAGCTGAACATACTTGGTTTTAAGTGTATTTTTTACGTAGACAAGAGATACTTTTTAGTCCATGTTGGCATGTATTCTCTTGTTCTTGTCGTAGATGCACTTATTTCAAGTATTATTATATGTAGACAAGAGGTTCTTTTACACACCTTTGTGTGTGTCTTTGGCCTTTAATGGCTTTTTATTCTTGATCTAGTAGCTTATACACTTGATTTATGGGTTTTGGAGGACTAATGAGGAAGTTGTTTGTAATGGATAAACTATTGTTGAAATTTGCAAAATTTCATTCATGACTTATGTTTTTCAAGTAACTCATATTTTTTGATATGAATATCAAGTTGATTTCTTAGCATTTAATCTATATATTAAGTGCTTATGGTTTTTGCCACCCTTATATGCAAAATGTGGATTTTGTCAATTAAGTATGACTTTCATAAATGATTTTAAAACCTTGTGAACTCTTGGGTTTATTTTACCTAAAGTATGCTTGGAGACTTCGTTTCTCTTGTTTGGGACTTCATTACATGTTTGAAGCATGATCATTAATGAGTTCTTTGAGTATTAATTCATTTAATGATAATATGCATATGCTCTTTATGGCCTTTTTTGGGCTCTCATTCAATAAAG
Organism: Nuphar pumila; assembly: GCF_984573655.1. Taxonomy (NCBI): domain Eukaryota; kingdom Viridiplantae; phylum Streptophyta; class Magnoliopsida; order Nymphaeales; family Nymphaeaceae; genus Nuphar; species Nuphar pumila. Next base: position 24,998,281 of record NC_143255.1, on the reverse strand, counting down.
CATAGGTATTTTATGCCTCTTCATAGGCTTCTTGTGGTATCCCTTTGTGGATCATTTTGTTATTCCTCATTATGGGGTTATATTTGTCCAATGTTGGACCTTATGAATGCATTATGCATTCTTGCAATTTATTTTTGCATAATGTGCTTCCGCTCATTTTTTGTTTTAACATAATGTATGATTTAGAAACTTTGGTTTTCTAAATTTTTCGTTTCATGCTAAAGTAATTATCATATTATACATAAATTTTGCACCTTGTTAGGAATGTTCCTTTTTAAGTAAAGTGCAAAGGTATTTTTTACTTGTTCTTTATTGGTTTCTTTTCTCAGGATCTTGAAGATAAGAGAAAAGGAAGTCCTTTGGATAGAAGGTGCTCATCGATAAAGACATTGGAGGAAGATATTTACAATGGCATTCGTTCTGAAGGCTCTTGAAGCTTTGAGATTCTTCTTCTTGCCGTCTTCAACCTTTTCGTTCCCCCACGCAAAGCTTGAGGGGGGGTGTTAAAATGTATCATTCAACATTTGTAATATTATATATATTATATATATATAAAGTATAATACATATTCATATATGGTATATATGCATATGTATTATCCTAATTATATATATAAAATATATATTTCTCTATTTATAGGCATAGGGGTAGTTTAGACATTTCCAGTTTTACGCATATTCCATTTGGAATATGTTTGTAATTTTATCTTTTATTTTATTTTTTATTTTTTTTCCTTTTTCGTGGTTTGCGCAACCTAGGGTGGCTCCCCAAAGAGTCGTTGGGGAGCCCCCAACGGTCACAAATGTGACCGTTGGGGGCTCCCAACGACTCCTTTGGGAGCCCCCTAAGTGGCTCCTTTCTTGTGTTATAAATAGGGGTCTCTCCCTTTGTATTTTCTAATTCTCGAGGGAGCTTATGCTCCATTGTAATGGGGTTTTTACCCCTTCTCCATTATTCTTCAATGATATGCAACTTATGACTTTATGTCATATTTTTCCCTTTTTATGGGTTTTATGTGTTAGCACATTATGTGCTTATGTTGTTTCCCTTTAATGGGTATATTTGCACTCCACGTGCATAAGTATGGGTTCATTATTGAACCCAATGTATTCCAAGTCACTTTCTAACAACTTGGACACAACTTCCTTTGTGTCAGGTGAAGTCAACCACACTGAGGTCCATTTCTGTCCAAAAGTAGATTCAGTTAACCCTAACAAAGTCCAGTTTTATCATATATAAATACATAAATGCACACACATACACGTATATATACATACATGCATATACATACATATGTATATATCCGCACCCGTGGGGTGTTATTTTTTATTGATGAGGAATAACAATTGTAGATTGTTAATTTGATTTATTGCACGAATTTATGCATGATGAATTGATGATATGATAATTGTTTTTATTTCATTAGTGTTAACTTAAAACTGTTAAAAATTATATATATATATATATATATATATATATATATATATATATATATATATATACCCTCCCCGCACCTCACACCTCGCACGCACCCAAGTTTTTTTAAAGTGCCGCATCCGCACCCGCACCCGCACCCGCACCTATGTGACAGGTCTCAAGTTTTAATTTCTTTGGGGGATAACTCCAAGTTTGCCAATCCTCATCTAGTGAAAATAAGAATAAGAAAAAATAAAGACAATAAATGTGGAATGGTGCTTTAGACACAGATTTCTTTTGAAGAGATAGGTGCAACTTCTTGCAATGATGATGCTAAGGCTTGAGGTACTTGTGGCTCTTTAGTTTCTTTCTTTCAAATGTACTCTTCTCAAAGAAACACACTGTTCAGGACATTGAAGGGTTTCCAGTGTTATATATATATAACTCGGTTAGTTTTTAAGCTATATCACATGGGTGCGGGTACAAGGGTGTGGCACTTTCAAAAAACTTGGGTGCGGGGGTGTGGCAAAAAAAATATATATATATATATATATATATATATATATATATATAAAGTCCAAAAGTTGGACATAAATGACCTTGGGTGCGTTGATCACACCCAGGGTCAGGTTGATCGCACCCGCATCGCGTCACATCGACGCGGGTACGACCACCCAGTTGGCCGAGTCCCTGTGACATAGTTTTTAAGTTAGTCTTTTTTGGTTTGGTTAGTCTTTTTGGTTAAAAGCTAACTAGTCAACTTAACAAAGTTGACTAGTCACCATTCAAACCAAAGAGACGTAGGGAGAGGCCCAATGACTCTATTTAGAGTCGTTGGGGCCTCTCCCAACGTCTCTATAGGGACTGTTGGCGGTGTATAAATAGGGGATGGCTGCCCTCTCTTAAACATGCTTTTTGCATATATTGTGATTAATAAAATATTATTTTTTATCCCTTGTGCTTGCCCCTTTAGTGAGTGTTTGTGTGTGAGCCCATTTTATAGCTTGTGTATGTTCTTTTTGTGCTTTAAAAATTCTAAGAAAATAATTGAGTATTCTTTTCTGTTGGATCTAATTCCAAAGTTTGATGATTATGATGTTGATCTTGATAAGGATCAGAAAATAAAAAATAATATAATGAGTGAAGAAGAATCTCATGATAATGAGATAAATAAGAACAATCTTGAGATCAAAACTGTATCCAGTATTTCAAGTGTAGTAATTCTGAACATCTATGTGCCCTTGAAAAATATACTAATAATGAAAACCATGCAGAAATACAAATTAGAAGGTCATCTTGAGTATCAAAACTCCCTTGAGAAATTTGTGTCCTGTGAGTCGTTTCCACTTAAGTATCAAGCTTACATTGCGTTGATATATTCTTATATAGAACCTTTAAACTATGATAAAGCAAAGAAACATCCTGAATGGGTAGAAACCATGAGGGTATAATTATATGCTTTAGAAAAAGCGAATACCTGGACTGTTCAAGATATACCCCTAGGAAATAAACCCATAGGTTGTCGATGTGTATATAAGATAAAAACCAAGAGTAATGAAACTCTTGAAAGGTACAAAACAATGTAAGTTGCCAAGGGATACTCCAAAGAGTATGAAATAGATTATGAGGAAATCTTTGCCCCAGTTGCTAGGATGACTATAATTAGAACCGTAGTAGCCCTTGATTCTGTGAAGAAATGACCTATATATCAAATGGATGTTAAGAATGTTTTTCTTAATGAAAAATTGGTTGAAGAAGTCTATATGGAAGCACTGTCTGGTATGGTTATTCTTAAATAAACAACTCTTCATTTAGATAAGGCTCCGTATGGCCTTAAACAAGCGTCAAAGGTTTGGTACGACAGGTTTAGTCAAGTTATACTTGATGTTGGGTTTCAATATTGTGAAACTGACACAACTTTGTTTATTAAGATTTTTTATGCAGGTATTATTATCTTTTTCCTTTACGTGGACGGCATGATCATCACAAGAGGTGACAAACAAGGAGTTCAACACATTAAAAGACTTCTCAAAACATATTTTAAAATAACTGATTTGGGATTTTTAAAGTATTTTCTTGGTATAGAAGTTACTTATTCTTCTAGAGGTTATTTTCTGACTCAATCTAAATTTGCTTTAGATATTGTTGCCAAGTCTAGTATCTCAAATGATAAGAAGGTTGATACTTCCGAAGTTGTAAATGACAAAATAAAGACTGATGATGGGGAACCATTTGAAAATCCAACACCATACAAACAACTTGTCGATGATCTGTCATATCTCTCAATTATGAGATCTGATATTGCGCATGTAGTTCACACAATGAGTTTGTTTCAACATGCTCACACTACTGTCTATATGGGAGCAGTTTTGCGTATTATTAAATATATCAAAACTTTTAGTTTTTGAGGACTTTTCTTGTCTACCTCTTCACCATTAGAATTAATTGCTTATATTGATGCTGACTGCGGAGGTGATCTCAATAACCGACACTCAATCATTGGTTTTTGTGTGTTTTTAGGTGACTTGTTGATCTCATGGAGGTGTAAGAAGCAACAAAAAGTTTCTCTCTTTTCGACTGAAACAGAATACTGAGCTATGACTACAACTATTATGGCGATATTATGGTGGTAGTCTGGCTAAGGAAATTGTTTGCAGATATGTGAGTTCAGATTACAGAAGCATCGCAAATGTGTTGTGACAACAAAAGTTTCATTTATATCGCCAACAATCGGACCTTTCATGAATGTACCATGCATATAGTGATGGATTGTCACTATGTTCGAGAGAAGTACTTACATGGCTCATTTGATTTTTCTTATATCATTTATGAATATCAATTGGTAGATTTCTTCACCAAACCACTCGTTGATCCTAGATTTTATTTTGTCTTAAACAAACTTTCGGTTATCCATTCGTAAGTTTGAGGGGGAGTGTTAAAAAATGTAAATATATGTATTATGTACATACATAAATGTATATGTATATGTATATGTTAGTTTTTAGGTTTGTCTTTTTTTAGTTTGGTTAGTCTTTTTTGGTTAAAAGCTAACTAGTCAACAAAGTTGACTAGTCAACATTCAAACCAAAGAGATGTTGGGAGAGGCCCGACTCTATTTAGAGCTGTTGGGGCCTCTCCTAACATCTCTATAGGGAATGCTGGCTGTGCATGAATAGGGGATGACTCTCCTCTCTTAAACATGCTTCTTGCATATATTGTGATTAATAAAATATTATTGTTTATCCTTTGTGCTTGCCCATTTAGTGGGTGTTTGTGTGACCCATTTTGTGGCTTGTGTATGTTCTTTTTGGTGCTTTGGTGCATCTCTTTGAGTGTCCACTTTGTTGATTTGGTGAACATCTTTGGAGGACCTTGTTTATTTTCATCCAGGAATGGAAGAATATGCACTAGTATTTTGTTTAGTTTCTAACTATAGGGAAATCAATGAACTGAATCATGTAAGCTTGTGCTTTTGTGCACAAAAATATCATCTATATGTCCAAGCTCAGTAGAATGCAACCATTTCTTTGAAGATTACATTGAAGATTTTTTTATAAGAGGCCATAAATCCACAAAGGCAGATTTTGGTGCATTACTTCACAGGTTCACTTGGATATTGTGAATTCTGACATAGTCATTGAATTACAACTCTTTAGGAATTGCTCCATTTCTTACTCTTTGAATGACTGAATTGTTCTTACATCAAATCACAGATGATTTCAGACATGGGCATCTTATTAAGTTATTTGCCATTATTAAGAATTAGTTTGTGTTAAAATGTATGCACATATATGTTAATGTATATATATATATATATATATATCAAAATATATGTATATATGTTTGTAATTTGTCATAACCCTTGGGGGTATTTTTGTCTTTCTGTCTTATAATTAGATCAGTCCACTGAGGACTGTTTTGTACTTTCCTTTTTTTTTATTTTTTATGTTTCTTTTTGTCTATTGACCAAGGGCATTTTGGTCTCTAGACGTAGTCGTTGGGACCCTCCCCAATGGTCATAATTATGACCGCTAGGGGCTCCCAACGACTCTATGGGAGCCCCCCCTTGGTCCTCTATGTTGTATAAATAAGGGCCATTTCCACTCTCCATTTTTATGCTTTTTAGCATTCTATAAATCAATTTATTATTTATTTTATGTTGTTGTTTGTGATCTTATGCTTAAGCACTTTGTGGTTTTATGTATCTTGCCCATTAATGTTTTCATTATTGTGTGGTTGAGATCTCTCACTAGCCTCTTGTTATATATCTCTTGTGAGCTTGTATTTCATTACATGGTGTCAGAGCCCATTGGGTTCTTTTAATCTTGGAGGTGATCGTGATTAAAGTGTGTTGCTTCCTCTTCTTCTTTACCCACATCTTTTTTGTCATGGAGCATGAATCAAGAATAGAGTTCTCCTTCAAACTCAATGGATCCAAGTACATTATGTGGGCTTCGGCCATGGATAATCACTTCAAAGGCGCAAAACTTTGGGGATTTATAATGGGCACTACTCTTGAACCCTCTTTAAAGCTTACCAAAATCAAAGAAGGTGTTGAGAAGGCCCTTGAAGGAGATGATCAAGTTAAGGCTATCGATGAACACCAAATAAAGGTAGAAGATTTAGAAAGCAGTAATGCTAAAATTTTGGCATGGTTCATTAAAGATATCTGCCAACATTGCTAAGTTTAGAAGAGCCAATGAAGTTTGGTTCTTTCTTAAAGGTATGTATACCCAAAAAGATCTTACTAGACAATATTTTTATCAAGACAAGATTATAACCACTAAACAAGGGGACATGTCCATGATTATTTTAGTACTTTGTCTCGTCTTTGGGACAAATTGACATTCCTTGAGAAAAAATGGGTGGCTCTCGAAGATATTGAGCTTATAAAAGAGCAAATTGAGAAGGAACACTTCCTTCAATTCCTTCATGGTCTAAGACCGGAATTTGAACAAGTGAGGTCTTCTATTCTTCATAGAATCAAGGCTATGCCTCTTGAAGATGCTCTTACTAAAGTATGTCAAGAGAAAACTCGTCTTGGCATGACCAATAAAAATGATAATGTTTTGGTCGTTACTAGGTCGGGTTCCAATGTAAGAGCCTATAAGCCCCCCCTTCCCCTTACATTGTAAAATAAAATCACTATAATAATGAATCCAACTATAATAGTAGATATAGGAAGGGTGCTATTTGCCACCATTGTAATGAACCAGAATACATTAGACTGGTATGCCCAAAGCTTAAAGCAAAATCACTTTCATTAGAGAAATCACACCCAAGAAAAAAAAATCAAGCAAAAATGGAGGAGATATTAAAGATATATTTAGTCAAATATCGAAGACACTTCAATAACTTTTCAAATAATCTTCTACTTCGGATACTACTATTGCATCTTCTTTATCTCCTCCAGGTATGTGGATTTTTGACTCAGGTGCTTCCTTTCATATGACTCCTCATAAGAATGCTTTTTTTTGAAGTTTGCACTAATTCTACTTCATCTTATGTTTCAACCGTCGATGAAACCTCTTTGAAAATAAATAGTATTGAATCTCTTGATTCTAAAACTTCTCAAAAATTTATTATTCAAAAAATAAGGGTTGTTCCAAAATTAAATTTAAATCTTTTTTTCGTCTCTCAATTTTTTTACTATGGTTGCAAAATTTATTCCTCATCTAAAGATTGCACTGTTCTGGATCTCCAGTCAAGAAAGTTGATTGGGCAAGGCCATAAGAGAGGCAATCTTTACTTTATGAATTTTTTGTCACTTCCACTCAAGTCATTTTGTAATTATGTACAAGACAAAAGTATTGATACTTGGCATATGAGACTTGGCATTCTAGTTTTTTGAAGATGTATTTCTTTCTTTTTTTGTTAATGAAAAAAATACATCTTATAAATATTTCATTTTTAGAAAAATGAAAGCTATTCCATTTCCTCATAGATCTTTTATTTCTACTCGACATTTTGAATTAGTGCATTTGGATGTGTGTGGTCCAGTGTTGTGAAAAGCGTTGAGGCATAACGAGGCACTCCACCAAAAACCGAGGCGAGGCGTAAAGTGTAAGCCTCAAATATTTTTTTGAAAACTTTAAAAAAATTATAAAAAAAGATCTAAAAATATAAATAAATAAAGAAATTTTTTATTGATGAAATAACAACCAATAAGAAATAGAAAATCTCAAATAAGTACTGAAAAATATGAGATTAACATATAAAAGTAACTAAAAACTGATTACATAACTGGAAAATATATGAGATTAACCAACAAAAGTTAAAATATATTGAGAAATTGATTACATAACTGAAATAACTAGAAAATATATGAGATTAACCTACAAAAGTTAAAATATATGAGATTATTCTAAAAAATATGAGATTAACATATAAAAGTAACTAAAAAACTGATTACATAACTAGAAAATATATGAGATTAACCAACAAAAGTTAAAATATACTAAGAAACTAATTACATAACTGAAATAACTGGAAAATACATGAGATTAACCTACAAAAGTTAAAATATATGAAATTATTCTAAAAATATGAGATTAACATATAAAAGTAACTAAAAAACTGATTACATAACCGAAAAATATATGAGATTAACCAACAAAAGTTAAAATATACTAAGAAACTGATTAAATAACTGAAAAATATATGAGATTAACCTACAAAAATCTTGTTGATTATGTCTTAGAAATCGTGTTGTAAATTTTTTTTTGCGCCTCACGCCTAAGGCTTGCGCCTTGAGGCACAGAGGGCTGCGCCTCAAGGCGAGGCGTGCCTTTTGCGCCTCAAGGCGCGTTTTTGATAACACTGGTGTGGTCCTTCACCAGTTATATCAAAAGGAGGTTACTCCTACTATATTATTTTTGTTGATGATTTCACTAGATACATATGGATTTATTTTCTAAATCTTAAATCTGATGTGTCTTTTTTTTTAAAGAATTTTATATAATGATTAAAAATCAATTTCTTAGTAACATATCTATACTTAGGTCGGATTCGAGAGGGGAATATATGTCAAATGATTTTCAAAATTACTTTGAAACAAAATGGTATTTGTTATCAAGGGTCGTGTTCTAGAACTCCTCAACAAAATGTGTTAGAGGAAAGAAAGCATGAACATATAGTAGAAACCACTATAACTCCTCATTTCTAGGGACATTCCAATTTTTTTTTGAGCCGAAGCGGTTTTAACATCAACTTAATAAATAGAACACCTTCATCTTCTTTATAAAATGTTTTCCTATTTGAAAAACTTTTTAAAATGACTCTCAATTTTAAAAGACTAAGAATCTTTGGTTGTAAGTGTTATGTGCTTACTCATAAAAATGATAAACTATCTCCAAAAACCATTGAATGTGTTTTCTTGGGATATAGGAAAAATAAAAAAGAGTATCATTGTTTTGACCCAATGAACAACAAACTCTATGTTTCTAATGATGTCACCTTCGTTGAAAATGAAAATGGATTTGATAGTAAAGGGATTAAAGACGAAATAGACTATTCATTTCTATTTGATCTATTGCCAAGACAATGAGTTTAACTCTATTGATGTGTTTGACTCTTGCTTGAATGATAACTCTAGTAATGAACATCCGGTTGTTGATGAAGTAAGTCATCAAAATGAAAGTTTAAATGAAAATGCATCTAATGATATGCATGCTTATACTCGGCGTGGTCAAGGTGATCACCCATGTGCTTTTGACAAGGTCTCTCAAAACATACCCTTAGAGGAATCCCAACTTAGGAGATCTAATCGAATCTCTAATACTCTTAGTAGATTTGTATTTTATAACTCATTTTCTCTCAATTTTAGAGCATGTTTAATAACTCTTCACTCTTATTATGAACCATCTCGTTATAATGATGTCAAACAATGCCCTCATTGGAACGAAACAATGAAAATAAAACTTAATGCTCTTAAGAAAGCTAACACTTGGAACATAGTTGATCTTCTGCTAGGCAAGAAACTTATAGGATGTTCCCTCATGCTTAATAATTATTCTCTAGTGCATGAATAGTTAATTGAATTATGAATTTTGTCATAATTGCATCCTTCTAAAATATTGCATGAATCTTATTTATGTTCTTTTTATTTGTTTGATTCATTAGAGGGATTCGTACGCAGAATTCTTTGGATTTTGACACCCTACTTTTTGTGTTTTTCAGAGCCTCAGATGCGTAAGGGGGGAGGAACCCCTCTTAAGAAGGGTCACGAGGAGACTACACGACTGCATGACAGATTCTTCAGACGACGTTGTAAGGAAACGACTTTGAATATATTAGGTTCAATAATGAACCAATACACATGCACATGAAGTGCGAATATACCCACTAAAGGGGAAAACACAAGCACATAATGTGCTAACACATAAACCCACAAAGGGGCAAAAATGCCTATAAGGCATAAGTTAATATTATTGAAGAGAGGAAGGGTGTAACACCCATTACATGGAGCAAAAGTTCTTCCAAAGGAGTGAATGAATTACAAGGGGGGGACCCCTATTTATAACACAAGAGAGGAGCCACATAGGGGGCTCCCAAAGGAGTCGTTGGGAGCCCCCAACGGTCACATTTGTGACCGTTGGGGGCTCCCCAACGACTCTTTGGGGAGCCTCCTTAGGTGGCGCAAACCACAAAAATAAAAAAAGAAAAAAAGAAAAATAAAAATAAAATTACAAACACATTCCAAATGGAATATGCGTAAAAAGGAGAAATGACTAAACTACCCCTATGCCTAATAATAGAGAAATATATATTATATATATATAATTAGGAAGATACATATGCATATATACCATATATGTATATGTATCATCCTTTATATATATAAAATATATATAAGATTACAAATATTGAATGATACATTTTAACACCCCCCTCAAACTTTGCGTGGGGGAACGAAAAGATTGAAGAATGCAAGAGGAAGACTCTCAAGGCTTCAAGAGCCTTCAGTCCGAATGCCATTGAAATTTGCAAATGTCTTCCTCCAAAGTCTTTAACGATGAGCACCTTTCATGATCTATCCAAGGTACTTCTTTTCCTTTCATCTTCAAGATCCTGTGGAACAAATCAAGAAGAGGTCCAAGTAAAAGATATCTTTGCACTTTAATCAAGTGAAATATTCAAATAAGATGAATTAACCAAAAAATCATATCATATAATTCATCCAAAAGTAATGGTGCAAAAAGATATTCTATGCATAATTCATCACAGGATTTGATGGAACAAGATAATTACTTATGTATGTAAAGTGATTTTAGAAAAACCAATTTTTCATAATCATTTACCATGTTGAAGAGGGAGCGAAAACAAATTACAAGAATGCATAATGCATTCATAAAGTCCAACATTGGACAAACATAACCTCATAACGAAGAATAACATAATGGTCCACAAGGGACACCACAAGAAGCCTACGAAGAGGCATAAGTTGCACATAATTTATTGAATGAGGGCCAAAAGGCCATAATGAACATATGCATATAATATCATGAAATGAATCAACACCTAAAAGAGTCATTAATGATCATGCTGCAATCATACTTTAGTCAAGTAATATTATATGAGTCGATAAGATAGAAAGACAAGTGTTATTGATTTTAGCAAGTCCTTTGAAAGCGATTTCAAGAGGGAAATGCTCAAAAGAGTGTATAAAACACAAGAGTTCAAAAGGTTTTAAGTCCACTTAAAAGGCAAAATAATGAGAGTTATTTGAGTAGAGAACCTTACACAAATGATTGCAATTACAAAAACTCATTTTGCATATCAAATATAAAAGGTGACCAAAAAATCAATTTGATTTTAAAATATGCATATTAATGATATGATTCACATGTATCTTTAAAAGACAAAATATGAATGAAATTTCACAAATTTCAACAATAATTCATCCATTACAAGCAACTACCTCATTAGTCCTCCAAAACCCACAAATCAAGTGTATAAGCTACTAGATCAAGAACATAAATATAATGCCATTAAAGGCCAATGACACACACAACGGTGTGTAAAAGAACCTCTTGTCTACATGTAATAATACTTGAAATGAGTGCATCAACGATAAGAACAAGAGAATACACGCCAACATAGACCAAAAACATCTCTTGTCTACGTAAAAATACACTCAAGACCAAGTATGTTCAGCTACTAGAACAAGAGTATCAAGCCAACCATGGGCTAAAACACAATACATCTCTTGTCTACATAAAATGACACTTGAAATGAGTGAAAGAAGCCAACCATGGGCATACATCTCAACGACTAGAACAATGACACAAATGCCAACATGGACTAAAATCACACACCATGGTGTGAATCAACGTGCCTTGTCTACATATAATAACACTCAAGACAAGTGTGTTCAACTACTAGACTAAGAGAACAAAGCCAACAAAGGGCTACCAACACACAATGGTGTAATAATATGTCTTGTCTACATATGATGACACTTAGATAAGAGGTATAAGAGGAGAAGACTTTTGAGGCAATAAAACTTGTAATGACAAACATATAAATAAAACCTTGGACAATATTTTGAAAATAAATATGTGCACATACGCACAACAAGAACACTTGGAACACTTGTGCACAAAAGCATGTAAAAGTATCTTTAACAAGATACTATAATCGGTGAAACGATATAAATGTAAGAACATACACACACCAAGAACACTTGGAACACTTGTGCACAAAAGCACAAAACACGAAATCACAAATGTGCAAATGCACTCATAAGATTCATAAGCAATAAAAGGTTCCAACACCCTTAAAAATATACCTTAAAACATTTAAGGTTTCAAGACACCATATATTCATCACATTTATATATAAATAAGAGCATCCATAAGATCAATGGCCAAAAGAAAATGAGTGACACACTCATAATTAGAGATCATATAACAAATCATTCTAGAGTCCCAAGGTGCCCATAACTCACCTCAACAACCATCTTTAATATGGTAATTGGACAATCTAAAATGACATAACACAAGGTGCCCTTAACTCACCTCAACAATCATCTCTAATATAACAATAAGGCCATACAAAAAGGATTGATGCATCATATAACTTGTGATGGATAAAAATAAATGTCATAAAAAGGCAATGAACACTTAGAGAAATCATTTTCCAAATATGTGATTTTATAAAGAGGGCCGATTCAAAGGTCCAACATAATTAATCACAACAATATGCCTTATAATAATTTTGCATAAATACGAAATTATGTTCAATCATGATCATTATCAAAAGACTTAATAAACACAACATGAAATATTTAAGCAATGTCATGTGTGAGGACGGATTTGTAATAATCCAAGAATCAAATCAAGCTTTTATAAATTGCAATTATATGCATACCAAGATGTAGAATGACAATAATCTTAAATGAGCAAATTTAGGACAACATGTAACAAGATATTGCGGAAGCACTTATAATTATAAAAGAAACAATCTCACAAGTCCACTAAGGGACAAAAACAAGCCCTAAGGAAGGCAATATATATCATCTCTTTATTGAAAAGAGAGTACCATGTGAAAATGTCTATGAATAGACAATACGCATACAAGCATGAATACTTTATAAAAGAAGTGTATGAAGACACTCTCACAACACTTGAACAAAATACGCAAAAAGCATAATAATAACAAACATGCAATAGTGCATGTATTTTATAAAAGGAGCAAATGCTTGAGACTCTCAAGCTTTCACAAAGATGGTAATATTTAAAAAATCTCATAAAAAACCAATGTTAAAAAGAAGCTTATAACAATCATGAAATCTTCTCAAAGAGTATATACTCATAAGAAGATTCACAAGGATCAAAAGGCCTCTCAAAGAGAGATCCAACAAACAAAATTCTCAAATGAGGGTACATACGAAAGGAAGAGGGAAAACTATTAAAGTGGAGAAAATCCCAAAGAGAATACTAGGATTGCGTTATGGCATAAATCTATAAACAAAAATTCATAATATTATATGACTTAATAGATTATAACGAATGACATGAATATGTTTTAAATAAACACAACATGAAATATTTAAAACATATGTAATAAGTATGCAACATTAATGAAGACCATAAATCTTATAATATTCTTGAAATTGAATTGAAGAATGAAAAGAGAATAACCATATTTTATGAGATCATTTTTAAGACTTAATTCAACCGATATTATAAAAATGCCTTCTTAATCAAACATTGCTCGTATGAAAAAGAACTCATTAGGTAGGAAAATAAAACATCATTTTTCAAAGACACATGTTATTATGAAAAAACCTCATATAGGACATTTTAAAGGGTAAACACATACCTTTAATATGAAATAATTATGATAAGAGTATGTGAGCAATGCTACATCTCTCACAAACATTTTACTTCTAACATAACTTTCTTTAAAAAACTTATTTTTCAAGAAAAGACATACGAAAGACAATGATATAAAAAGTTCAATGGAATTGTTAAGAATCCAAACTCATAATGACATGGAGAACACATGCAAAAAAAAAACATATCTAATTCTTTATAATGCTCAATATTTAAAGAAATATAATACATACCAAATATTTTAAGAAGCAAAAGAGAGAAACACATGCAAAAACATATCTAATTCTTCATAATGCATAATACTTAAAGAAATATAATGCATACCAAATAATTTTAAGAAGCAAAAGAGAGAAACGAGAACTTCACCATTCTTCTTTAAAATTTCTTGAATAGCATGCTTCCCAATGCAACAAAGAGCAACTCGATCCCAACCTTGCTCTGATACCATGTAAGGAAACAACTTTGAATATATTAGGATCAATAATGAACCAATACACATGCACATGAAGTGCGAATATACCCACTAAAAGAGAAAACACAAGCATATAATGTGCTAACACATAAACCCACAAAGGGGCAAAAATGCCTATAAGGCATAAGTTAATATTATTGAAGAGAGGAAGGGTGTAACACCCATTACATGGAGCAAAAGCTCCTCCAAAGGAGTGAATGAATTACAAAGGGGAGACCCCTATTTATAACACAAGAGAGGAGCCACATAGGGGGCTCCCAAAGGAGTCGTTGGGAGCTCCCAACGGTCACATTTGTGACCGTTGGGGGCTCCCCAACGACTCTTTGGGGAGCCTCCCTAGGTGGCGCAAACCACAAAAATAAAAAAATAAAAAAATAAAAAAATAAAAATAAAATTATAAACACATTCCAAATGGAATATGCATAAAAAGGGAAAATGACTAAACTACCCCTATGCCTAATAATAGAGAAATATATATTTTATACAACAACAACAACAACTACGCCTTCATCCCAAAACAATTGGGGTCAGCGATATGAACCAAAAAAGAAATTCATTTTGGGTCTTCCACATGAATCCTTTTCCTCCAATCATTTCTATCCAACGCCATGTCCTCGGTGAGGTTCAAGTCTTCCTAGGCCTACCCCGACCTCTTTTATATATATATATAATTAGGAAGATACATATGCATATATACCATATATGTATATGTATCATCCTTTATATATATAAAATATATATAAGATTACAAAGATTGAATGATACATTTTAACAGGTGTGACTCTTTCCATTTTGCTTTCTTTGCTTTTATTTACTTATGTCTCAGACTTTATACATTTGAATAAATAAAGTTTGGTTTGATTTGGTTTTGTATGAAAGATGACTATAAGAGCCCTTGTGGTGGTGGTTGTGTTTAACTGTAAAGGCCCTGGGTCTCTGAGATTGTTTCCGTACTTGTTTTTAAAAAAAAATTGTCATTTTTTCATGGGTATGAGTTGGGGTCGTTACAGTTGCTGTAGCCATCACCCTATATTCTACTTTCGTGAAAGATAAAAACACTTTCTACTGCTTTTTGCATCTCTAGAAAATGAGGAAATCACCTACAAACACACAAAAACCTATAGTTGAGTGTCAGTTATTGGGATCTCCTCTCCATTCAGAATCAGTATAAGTAGTAAGATTTAAAGATGAGGAAGAAGATAAAAATAACCCTTTAGATATAGTCTTTCTTGATGTATCGAACTATTCTTAACACAACACTCATGTGCACTAACAAAGGCGCATGCTGAAACTAACTTGTTGCATGGGCAATATCTGGTCTAGTAATAGACAAGTACATTAGTGATCTAATAAGTTGCCTATAAAGAGTTGAATCATCTAATAAAATTTTGTCTTCAACTCTCATTTTGGCATTAATCACTTCAAGAGTCGGCATATTTTGTGTCTATGATTCCTGAACGCGCAACAATATCAGTTGCAAACTTTATTTGAGATAAAATGTATCCTCTTGGCAAATATGCTACTTAAATACCTAAAAAGTATCTAAAAAAAATAAGGTTAGTCATATCAAAAGATTTCTTAAACATAATTTTAATTCTTTTAATTTTCATTGATGATCATATCATCAACATACAAGAGAAAAATGACAAGCGAAATACCTTTAGATCTTATAAAACAAGCAATGTCAGTATAATATGATTTAAATCCAAAATTTAACATAGTTCCACTGAACCGATAATACCATGCTTCAGAGGTTTGTTTAAGCCCATATAAAGCTTTCTGAAGACGAAGAACCATATCATTTTAAAAAATCAGACTAGGAGGAGGATCCATGTAAACTTGTTCATTTAAATTTTCATTTAAGAAAGTATTCTTAACATGTAACTGATATATAAGCCAATTTCTAATGGATGCCACTGCAACTAGAGTCGTAACTCTGGTCATATGAGCTACTGGAGCAAAGATTTTCTCATAATCTATACCATATTCTTGGAAATACCCTTTTACAACTAACCTTGCTTTGTATCTTTCTAGGGATCTGTCACTCTTTGTTTTGACCTTAAATACCCATTTACATCCTATAGTCTTCTTTCCCTTAGGAAGATGTTGAACTTCTCAAGTATGGGCCTTATATAATGCATCTAATTCTATTTTCATAGCTTCTACCCATTTTTTTATGTCTTTGGCTTCTTTATAGTTGGATGACTCATAATATGAGTGAATCGCTAGAAGACATGCCTTCTAGTTTGGGAAAAAAGATTCATATGAGACAAACCTACTTGAAGCTCTAGGTATTTGTTCAGATCTTTTAACACTAGGTTCCTCTATATTTAGTGGTTAGCTATATTTTTCAAAAGCACATGGATGCTCCCCATTATCATGTCTAGAGTATTGTATAAGGTTATGAGTCGGTTCTCTTTCTTCACTTGGTTCATTATTTGGCTCAATATTATCACTAATTTCAGTATCATCATTTTCATTGTTGGACTTAGGCAATAAGTAGAACAAGAAGGCATACTCAGATTCTTCCTTAAGTTTTTCAAGATCAAATCCTTTTTTTTTCAAGAAATGTTACATTTCTAGATACATAAAGTTTATCATTTTTTGGATTGTAACATCGATAGCTTTTTTGGTTCTTGGCATATCCAAGAAAAACATATTTAATAGCTTTAGGAGAGTGTTGGTTGTATTTTTCAAGAAGCAAAAAACATTTGCATCCAAAAACCCTTAATCTTTTCAAATCGAGAGTAATCTTAAAGAGTTTTTCAATTGGAGATTTGTTTTTTTTTTTAATTTGAGAATGCATTCTATTTATCAAATAAACCATGGTGAGAGCGGGTTTGACTCAAAACTTCTTTGGAACTTCCTTTGAAATAAGTAAAGTCCTAGCAGTTTCAATTATATGATGATGTTTTTTTTTGAAAATTTCATTTTATTGAGGGGTCCTAGGACAAGATTTTTGATGCAAAATACCATGGGTTTTTAGATAGGATTGAAATTCATTTGAAAGAAACTCTCCCCTTGCCGGAGATAAAGATTTTAATATTTATTTTAAATTGATTTTTAACAAGATTATGAAAAATTTTAAAACACGAAAAAATTCAGATTTGAACCTAAGGAAGTAGATCCAAGTATGTCTACTAAAATCATCTATAAATGTAACATAATATGAATAACCACCTTTTGACATGATAGGAGCGAGACCCATACATCCGAATGCACCAATTCAAAAATTTCATTAGTCAAAGAAATTCTAGATTCAAAAGGCAACATTTGCATTTTTTCATGTATACAATCTTCACATATAAGTTATTTTTTCTTACAAATTTTTTTCAAAAACGGAAAGATGTATAGTTTGGATATACTTGGATGTTCTAATCATTTATGCCAAAGATCCAAATCAATTTCTTGGATATGATTACAAAAAGAGTCTTTGGGTAGACATAAAGAGTTCATATAGTAAAGGTCTCCTCTTCTATGACCTTGCCTAATCAGCTTTCCTGATTGGAGATTTGCACCCAATAAACCTTAGATGAGAAGAATATTTTACCCCATAATCGAAAATTTGATAAACCAAAAAAAGATTTAAATCAAGATTTAGAATAACCTTAACATTTGAAACAAAAAAACTTTTTGAATCATTTATAGTTTTGTTAAGATTTCTTATACTTCTAACTTTTAAATAAGTACCATCAGCGGTTGACACATATGAAAAATATAAATTAGTGCAATAAGATAGTAAGGACTCATTATGTGTCATAGCAAAAGAGGCCCCCAAATTCAAAATCCATAAGGACTTATTTGGAGGATAAGAGGAAGAATCAGTGACATCAGATGTAGGAGTATCTTTTAGTATTTATGAAACGGCCTCCGCAATTTAGACAATTATCAAATCATTGAAGTTGCCCCCTTTTCTTGATTTTTGAGGTTCTTCACTTACCGCGGCCACCTTTTTAAGTTTGGGACAATCCGGCCTTATGTGTCTTGGTTCTTTACAATAATGACAAGTAATTTTACCTCCTTTGTATCCTCCTCCATTATGTCCTCCTTCATTGTATTTTTTCTCAATGTGAAGGTTTATAGGGTTTTACATAGCTTCCGGGTCTTGATACGGCAAAAACCTCATCACTAAACTTATGCATTCCAAGTCTAGTTTCTTCTTGACATATTTGAGCAATGATCTCACTTATAGAAGGAGCAAAAGTTCTATGAAGTAAAGAGGACCGAACTTACTCAAATTCTGATCGAAGACCGTATAGAAACGAGAAATGATTTTCTCTTTCAACTTGTTGTTTCCTCATTTCAATGGCCGAACCTTCCCACTTAGGTTCTAACATAGCCAATTCATCCCAAATAGGGGATATGATACCATAAAAATCTCTTATACTTTTATCTCCTTGCTTGGTACTACGTACCTTATCTTGGAGATAATATAGTCTAACCATATCATTTTAAATGAATGTGATCTTTAAGAAAATCCATGCATCACATGATTTTTTGAACTTGATGATGTTGGTAGTAATCTTGAACTTCATGATATTCATGAACCGTGAGAATATTTGAGCATTGTTTGCCTCTCAATCTTCCATTTTGTCTTGATATTCTTGTAAAACTCTTTTTCTTCGGAAAGAGCTTTGATTTGATCTCCTCTTTTTGTTAGCTTTAGTTGTTCATTAGTTATTCCACTAACAAAACCCCAAAGCTTTTTATCCTTGATATGGTTTTTCATGACGGTAACCCACATCAAGTAGTTTCTTTGGAGATGACGGAGGCAGATTCTCTTTCACCCATGCTAACAATCATAGTGAAGGGATTGACTTGAATTTGAAGAGCTAGACTTGAAGATGTCCACCACCACAAAGAAAGAACACCCAAGATGATTTTCAACACAACAAGAACCCAAGACTCTGATACCATTAAATGATACAAGATGTGCACAATTACAATGCCAACAAAGGGCTACACAAGTGTACAAACACAATTGGTCTCTAATGGACCGATTACAATCTCATAAAAGAGACATACAAAAGCACAAACTTCACAAGAACAGAGTGTAAAACTAAATGATTTTATAATCACAACAAATATGCTTGGAAAAGAATACATACAATGCATTAAGGATCTCTAGTTATAGAGCTTTACATAGAGGAAATAAAGGAGGAAAAGGGATGCAAAGGAAGGCTATCCAGCTAGCTGTTGGACTGCCTCCAACGGTTTGGACTCTCCCAACAGTCAAGTTGATTTTAGTCTGAAAAATAAAAGATAAAAGGACTATACAGTCCCTGTTAGACTGTATTTATTACATAACATAAAATAACCAAAATACCCCTGATATTACGTGTATATATATCAGTGTTGTGAAAAGCGTTGAGGCGTAGCGAGGCGCTCCACCAAAATCTGAGGCGAGGCGTAAGCCTTGAGGCGCAAAGCGTAAGCCTAAAAAAGAAAATTTTAACTTAAAAAAAACTATAAAAATGATCTAAAATTATAAATAAATAAGAAATGCTTTATTGATGAAGCGCCAACCAACACGAGTTTCAGGTAGAGTTTCCATCAGATTGGGAGCCTCCCGACATTTTGCAGTTAGAGTTTCAGGTAGCGTAGTTTGTTCGGGTGCATTCGGGTTGCTTATGCCCTTCATGATGCTGCCGGTTTTATCAGGGTGGCTGGTGTAATGCAGAGCCCATTTGATATCATTCTGCCTGAGACTGATGTGTTGTCTGATATGCTAAATGATGAGGATCAGGCTGGTTCATTTGTCGGTGTTGTCCAACAATTCTATTTGGCTTGCCTATATGGAGGAAGCAATGAATGGACACGGGTGCTCTTAGGAGTGAGATCGTTCAAAAACTCTTAATGCTGCACTGTTGTTTAAGGAAGAAGCGGCCTGATTTGATGTTGTGTAAATTGTTGGATACTATTTCTGTAGATGGAGATAAAAAAAAAGAAAACCAAAAAGATTTGAACGCTAAAACTTATTACTTGCAAGCCAAACACTTTAATCATCTCTATGATACAAATTATAACTTGGAATATGGTTATCTCAGTGATGTCTTGGCCAGATATTTGAAACATGGCTCAGATGGCTTGCATAAAAATAGGAAAGACAATTCAAAGAAGGAAAAGATTTAAGTGGGGATCCACAGAAATCCATAAAAGCTTTTAGATTGTGGATATACAATTGAACAAAGGGAAAATCTAACCAAACTGCGATTAAACAGGACGCGAGCTCTTATTTCACAGCATATACGAAACATAAATCCTGAATCTCATTAACCATCAATGCTGTGTTTGGGATCCTTGAACTAGAGATGTGTTGCGGTTTCCCCAACATCCTCTGCACACCATTCAACAATTCTATTCCCAACACCACATTTGAAAAACATATTTTAGCAACGACAATTTGGCAGAACCATCTCTCTCTCTCTCTCTCTACAGTTTCAACAAACCATTTAATTATAAGTTCATGTTAGACTACATAGCTTTCACTAAACTTACTGGAGGATTTTGCAATCCTTTTTTAAGAGTTTAAACATTTCTTTATTTGTGTTAATACAGTGATAAAAAGGTGGCACTTTCAAATAAGAGATGTATCGTAAATATCGTTTTTTTCGACATATACAACAAACAACAACTACGCCTTCATCCCAAAACAATTGGGGTCGGCGATATGAACCAACAAAGAAAATCATTCTGGGTCTTCCACATGAATCCTTCTCCTCCATTCATTTCTATCCAATGCCATGTCCTTGGTGAGGTTCAAAGCATTCATATCCTTGCCTATCACCTCCATCCATGTCTTCCTAGGCCTACCCCGACCTCTTTTAACTAATATATTTTCCCATTTCTCCATCCTTCTAACTGGAGCATCATTAGGCCTTTGTCGAATATGTCCAAACCACCGTAAATGATTCTCTCTCATCTTATTTTCAATAGGTGCAATGCCTACCTTCTTACGTATCTCCTCGTTCCGAATCTTATCTTTTATTGTATTTCTACACATCCATCTCAGCATACACATTTCAGCTACACTCATTTTTTGAATATGATGTCTCTTGGCAGCCCAACATTCCGTACCATATAGTAAAGCGGGCCTAATAGTCGTCCTATAAAACTTTCCCTTCAACCGCAATGGCATTCTACGATCGCACAACACTCCAGTTGCACTCTTCCATTTCATCCACCCAACCTTTATCCTATGATTTAGATCTCCATCAATTTCTCCATACTTTTGAATGATAGATCCCAAATATTTGAAAGAATCATCCACCGGTATTTCTTGCTCACCAAGCTTCACTACACTCTCATCTCTATTTCGTTGCTTACTAAATCGACATTCCATGTATTCTGTCTTACTCTTACTCAACTTAAAACCTCTTGCTTCCAATGTCTGTCTCCATAATTCTAACTTAGCATTAACCCCAGCTCTAGACTCATCAATCAAAACAATATCATCAGCAAACAACATACACCACAGCACATTTTCTTGAATTGATCTCGTAAGCTCATCCATCACTATAGCAAATAGGAAAGGGCTTAAAGCAGATCCTTGATGTAACCCAACCGTTATAGGAAAATTGGTTGTCACCCCTCCACAAGTGCGGACATTGGTTACTACTCCTTCATACATATCTTTAATTATACTAATGTACTTTAGAGAAACACCTTTCTTCATCATTGTCCACCAGAGAACGTCCCTAGGTACTCTATCGTAAGCCTTCTCCAAATCAATAAAAAACATATGCAAATCTTTGTTCCTCTCTCTATTTCTCTCAATAAGTTGTCTAAGAAGATGTATAGCTTCCACAGTAGATCTTCCAGGCATAAAACCAAATTGATTCTCCGATATCATGACAACCTTCCTCAACCTAGACTCAATCACCCTCTCCCAAAGTTTCATAGTATGACTCATGAGTTTTATACCACGATAGTTTGTGCAATCTTGTATATCGCCCTTATTCTTATATAGAGGCACCAAAGTACTCTTCCTCCACTCATTAGGCATCTTATTTGTCCGCCAAATCTTGTTAAAAAGATTTGTCAACCATTCTAAACCTTAATCTCCCAAGCATTTCCAAGCCTCGATAGGTATACCATCTGGGCCAACTGCCCTTCTTGATTTCATTTTCTTCAAAGCCTCTGCAATTTCTTTCTTTTGAATCTTGCGCATGAAGTCACGATTCATCTCATGAAAAGGAATGGAAAAGTCTCCAAGATCCTGAGCATGACTTTCATTAAATAGGTTATCAAAATAATCTTTCCATCTCTCCTTAATCTCCTCATCTTTGACTAAAACCCTTTGCGTTTCATCTTTGATACATCTAGCCATACCCAGATCCTTCGATTTCCTATCTCTCATTTTTGCAATCCTATAAATATCCTTCTCACCCTCTTTAGTATCCAACTTGTCATAAACCTCCTTATAAATTTTTTGCAATCCTATAAATATCCTATCTCTCGTTTTTTTCGACATATATTCTTTCAAAATATCGTGATAAAAGCGTATCTCAGATAGGTGAAAACCAATAATAAGGTAAGCAGCAAAACAAAGAATTTATAGGAACAACTCGCAACACTTTGCCTGCGGTTTCTCTCACAAGAGTTGGAACTACACAATAAAAAATACATATTGGAGCGCCACTACTTCTTCTCTGATCTTCCCCACAGCGACTGCCAGAAAACGGGCCAGTTCCTCTGAGCTTCGTTCCATCCCAAAAGGGACCCTTCCCTCAAAGGGTCCCAACTAGAGGACACAATCCCATAACTCACCCCGAACAGAGCAGAACCAAAGAAGAAAAAGGAGACGGTGAAGGGCAACCACGTGGGCACATCCAACTTCTGCACAACCTTCAGATAATAGAAGAAAGGGAAGAAGGGGAGTCCCAGTACCAGAGGGATTCCAACAGAGAAACCCATTCTTCTCATCATTCGATTGGTTACGATCCCTTCTCAGCAGAGGCGATGATCGGCGAGTGGTGGCCGGCAGCGAGCAGTGGTGGTGGATGAGAGGGGACGGAGTGGAGAGAGAAGGGGCGAGGGCTTTCCCTCGCCCCGAAGCGCCTGTGTCTTTTTTAAAGACACAGGTTCTCGATCTTTCGAGAATACGGGCCCGGATCCGGGTCGAACTCGGGTCCGGGCCATCCGATGTTTAATGCGCGCCTCACTTTGGGGCGCACCTCGCCTCAAGGCGTACGCCTCAAGGCGTACGCCTCAAGGCGCATGAGGCGTACGCCTTGAGGCTGCTGCGCTTTTTAAGTGCACCTCAAGGAGAAAAGGGCCTCGCCTCGAGGCGAGGCGCGCTTTTTGTGCCTTGAGGCACGCTTTTAACAACACTGATATATATATACATTGTATTTTAACAATACTATGTATATTTTATAATATGTTAACAATATATTGTATATAATATGCATTATATGATATTTTTTATAATATGTTTAATATATAATTTTATTAATATATGTATAATCATATTTTTATATACAATATACATAATATTTGTATTATATTTCATATAATATATGTAATTATATACAAAATATATTATATATGTATATATATGCATGACTCGGTTGACTCACAGGCAAACTTGGTCAAGTCATGCTAAAACCCGGTTGACTCAACCGAATTTTGTACAAAATGAGTTTGTACTGGTTTTTGACCCGGTAACTAGGCAATCCGGGCCGAGTCAACGAGTTGACCCGGTGAGTTTTCAAACTATGGTCTACACACTCTCTTCATAGATTTTTTTTTTTTAAATAAAACAACTCGGCTCGAGAGCCAAGCCAAACTCATGCTCAACCTGAGTCGAGTTTGTACACAAGTGTTTAAGCTTTGGCTAGATTTCGAGCCAAGCTTGAACATGGGGCTTTTTGAGCCTAAGCCTGGTTTGTGTGCACCCCTACTTATGAAAGCTAAATTGTTCTTTGTCAACAACTTAAATAAATCGTCAATGTAAAAAGGACAAAAATGATCCTTAATGTGTAACTCAACAGATATGTAGTGGTATGCTCTCTTTCAATCTTCAAAAGCAAAAATTAGCTTTTGGTTATATTGGGATCACCTATGTACTCTTTTTATGTGAAGTTTGTGTACAATGTGAGAATTTCATCCATTTCTCAGTCATGGTTATCCAAATAAGGCTGTAACTTTTACACTTGTCGTGGTTGAATCTCACGACTTCTTGGTTATCGTCATCTACCCAGTAAACTATGTCACATAGGTGCGGATGCGGGTGCGGATGGGCACTTTAAAAAAGCTTGGGTGCGAGGGTGCGGGGAGTATGTATATATAATTTTTAACAGTTTTAAGTTAACACTACATGTATTTGTGTGCATTTATATATATATATATATATATATATATATATATAATATAGATAAAAATGAACTTGATTAGGGTTAACTGAATCTACTTTTGGATAGAAATGGACCTCAGTGTGGTTGACTTCACCTAACACAAAGGAAGCTGTGTCCAAGTGTCGCACCTGCCTCGGTGCAGGTGTGACGTGGGTATGGTGCCCTGTTAGAAGAGTCTGTGTGATATAGCCAGTAAATATAGCAGATGCCTCTGAGGTATAGATCTTGCTTTCAGCAGCTCGGTCTGTTTTATACAAACTATAAAACAAATGGTGTATATGATAATGTAACTGTGGTTTTGAAATCCTGTGCCAACCAAGGATGGATGTAATCCACCAACTGTGTCAGGTAGGGATAATTGTCTATTTCTTATTGTGAAACAAAAGAATGGCCGCACTACAACTGGCAGGTTGGGTTCCTCCATCGTTGCTTGGGACTTCTTGGTGAGGGATGGCAGGATTTTTCGGTTGCTCAAACAAACGCGGGGATTGACCTGTTCTGTAGGAATTTGAAGAAAGGGTATTATCAATGTCATGGAATCACTAAATGTGTGTTATTTACAAATATTTCTTACTATCTTGACCTGATTGAATATTTGTTTGGACTAGGTAGTTTGGCTCACCTAAGTGATGGAGTAGCTAATTAAAATGGACCATAAAACTTTCCTATTTGGGGCCAAGTTCTTTTTCAATTAACTTGTTCACTGATTCTGCCTTGAGGTATCTCCGGCGCTCTGATTACTGGTTCAGTGGTTCTTGTGTCTTACTATGTATCTTTTGCTTTGAAAACTATGTGATGATGGGATGCACCCTAATAAAAGAAAAATAAGAAACAGAGAAGCAAAGCCTATTTATTTTCCAAATGCTCTTATCTGATATCGAATGCAAGTTGATGCCATTTGTTAGGTTTTGATTTGCTATTGTTATCTCCACAGCTTTATTCTCCAGGTGTTTTAGCCATAGGAAGCAGTTTGAAAGGAGAAAATTCATATTCTCATCATTTGGATTCTGATGTAAGTGTTGGTTCACTAATGCTGCTTGGCATGGGAAGCATGCCTTTGTCCTTATTTATCTTAATTTTAGTTTCATTGTCATGTATTCAAGAATTTTCCTAGTCAACATCTCAGTGTCACACAGGTTGGTGTTTCAGTTGTGGATCGGTTCACTTTCTATACACTGGCCTTCTTCGAGAAACTAAATATGTACAATCGTGCTTCATTAAGTAGGTAGGACTGCTGTTTTGGTATTCTGATATATATATTTGTCCTGCAATAGATGAGCCATAGACAAGAACATTCCTTTTTTGATGCTTTACTATGCCTTAGCATACTTGCTGATATGGATGTCAGCGATTACTTGTGTTTTTCTTGTCACATACAGCTTCCAATGCATGATTTACCAATTTTCTTTTCTCTATTAGCACTAGATGCTTTTGTTTTTATGTGATTTGTAAGAAGAATTTAGGCTGTATGCAGTTCCATTACATTATTATATTTCTGATGCAAATGACTGCCCTTTTATGAAGCTTCCATCAACTGTAAATACCAATTTGCTTGCAATATTGCCACTAGTTCATTAGATTATGCTCTCTTAAAACTTTTAAATCAATGATGGAACTGACAGAAGGGCCAAGTTACTATAGCATTTCGTTTATCTTCGGATATGCGCAGGCAAAACGTAGAACCAACTGAGACTAGTTCGGGCGTCTGTTATTCTATGTTTTTTCAATAACCCGAATAGCTAGTTGAGTTCGCTCCAAAGGGACAGCTTTAGCCGAGAGAGGATTCCCCAAAGGAGGTTGTGCCACGGACGCATCCAACTTCTGCAGAAGTGTTGAGCTAACTAATGTAGCCCCTTTCCCCTAACTCCAATGACTGGGGAGGCCGGATCGTTGCCCGTAGGGTGGTTGTTAACAACCTGTCCATTGGAGTTTGTACCGCTCTGTCCTCTCCCTTGACAGACACAAAGAAGCGAATAGGTACGTTAGGGGTTGCTTAACTAACAACCCATTCTATGTTGTGATATTTAAACCACTCGAGCATCTTGCCTGTGAAGGCGAATGTGAGGCCATTTATGTGATTACAACATTTTGCATTTAGCGTTGTTTGAGGTCGCACGACCATCTCATCCGATCATCGCAGTACTAGACGTGTCGTGCACGACTACAAGTACTCTAGGATGAAGGGGGTATAGCTCATCAATAGAAGCCCCAATAGGAGTGTTTCACAAAGATGTAAAGTTTATCAACTTTACTCTATCTTTTGAAACAGCAGTACCTTGTGTCAAGATTATGCATGTGATTATCTCGAATCACATCCGCTATCGGGGTATCTACATGTCTCGCATGACTCGATACCGGCCTCGATAGACGGGATACGGGTTTCTCAATAGAACACCCGCTAAGAAGTTCGCTCGAACCCCCAATTCGGGATCACCCGAGATATGCCAAAAGGGCGAGCAGAACCAACCAGTCACATCCTTCCAAATGCTTCGATTTGGAGCAGTCTTTGATGCTTTTGCGCAGCTCCCTGAAATCTCAAGTCGACTTTGCAGGACTGCACACACGAAGAGCCAGGATCCTTGCGAGATATCCCTCTCCTTAGACGAGGATGTGCCGCTCGCTCTCGACTGAACTCTTGTCGCAAGAGGGAGAGGGGTAAATGCCCCTTGCATCCTCCGCGAGGATGCCTTTAAGGCATACGCCAAGATCAAGAACCTGCACGTCATCTGCAATAGCAAGGCAATACCAACACATATGCAAAGGCAAGAGCCTAGGCGCAAAGCGCGACGGCAAAGTAAAGGCGGTAAGCAGAAGTGCAACGCAAACCCTTGGCACAACGCGCAACGGCAAAGTAAAGACCGTAAGCAGGAGTGCAACGCAGAACCTTTGCGTGATGCACAATGGCAAAGTAAAGGACAAGGATCGTGAAACCGCGTCCTTGAGTTAAATGCGTACTCATATAAATATATATGATATATATACATATATATTTATTTAATTGTCCTTTTTAGTTAATTGAACTCAATTCAATTATCCAAGTCTTCTGTGCAATCTTCCCCTACCTTTGAGAGTTGCAAGCTTACTGTCGTCCGCGGATGTACGCGATTGGCGGCTCGGGTCGCGGAGCGCGAGCAGGATCCGTCGTACGAGCTGAAAGTCGGCGGCGGCGGCAGCGTCAACGTCAGCATCGGAGGCTGTCGGCTGCCGTCGATGCTTGCAGTAGCCGAGACAAGGGTGGTGGCCGACGACAAGTCGCCGACGTCGGTGGCCACAGGGAGGAACGGAGACGAGAGGGCGAGAGGCGCTGAGGGGGAGAGAGACCGAGAGAGGAGAAGGGGAAGGAGGTTTCGAGAACCTCCTCCCTCAGTCGCTGCGTGCTTTTAAAAGCACGCAGCCGACTGATTTACCCGGGTCCGGATCCGGCCCGGATCCAAACATTTTTTTTTTGAGTTCTTAGATGTGATCTTGTAAGCCCTCAATGGCATTAATTTGTGCTTATGCACCTTTGTGATCGTGATCTTGTAAAGCTCTTAGTGACATTGTTTTTGTATTTTTCGTTGTTTCATTACATCGTATCAGAGCCAAGAATTTCTCGGCATTTTGCCTCTTTTGGGTCTTGAGATTCTTTTGTTCGAGTTTGTGCTTCGTGAATGATTCATGATCATTGTGTGGCTTAAATTCAAGGGAAAACTAGACCTGGTATTTTTCTCATATCTTTAAGTATTTCTTATGTTATCCTTTTCATGCATGGTACATAAGGGAACACTTATTTTCTTTAATATATATGTTTGCATTTGTTTTATTAAAACAAAAAAAAACTTTGAATGTTTTTTATTATTGTTGGACTTGTTCTTATAAGGTTTATTTGTTTAATTTTGTGAAATTAGATATATGTATGTTTTTTTAAATCATGTTTGAATTCTATTTTTTCAAAAAACTTGCTTTATTTGATATATATGTATACAATTTTGTATGCTTAAGCATTTGTTGGCTTTTATTTTATTATTGAACTTTGTTTTGTTCTTTCTTTAAAAATTGTCATATATTTTAAAATGATTTGAGAAATTTTAAAATAATGGTGTTGTATGTATTTCATAAGTATGTTCTTATGAAATTTTGCTTAAACTTGTGTTTAATCTTTCTCTTTACTCTTGGTATATTAAAAGTAGCGTATGAAGTGTTACAAATTATGATCTAGTTTATAAAAATAAACTAAAATTATATTGATTTTTTATCCTTATTCACTTATGATTGCCTTACATGAAGAATAAGATTGTTTATTCGTGCATAAGGTATTGAGCATAATTTCTTATGAGAAGTCATTCACTTTAATAAATGCCTTTTATGGTCCTTTTGTGGGACAACAATTATGATATTGGGTATTTCTCTTGTTGGTCTTTTTTGTGGTCCTTATGATTATGTTATTTTCTTAGTCTCATGGTTCTTTAATGAACATTATCTTGCATGTTTTGTATAGGATTTAAATATTATGTTTATGTTGCACACTTAGTTTTTAATAAAATATTAAGTTGAGAATCATGAGAAATTTCTTTGTGTTTTCCCTTAGTGGGTGTCATAAGTGTTTTCCTCATTGTTCACTTTAGTACTTGTCCATTATTGATGGGCGTGCTTGTCCATTAAACCTTTAGTGGACATGTGTATTCTTGATTAAAGACTTTCGATTAATTGCATACTTGTTATTTATAAAATATAAATTTTTGTATTGTGCCTTAAATCTATAACTTGCATATATGCTTACTTTGTTCTTATGCATGTCTTTTGTATAAGATATGTGGCTTTAAGTTATTTAGATTATTGCATATACATGTGTTTTTTTAATCTCTTTGTAAGTATCCATGATTAATTATACTTGTATATGCACTTGGTTTTCTATATGGTTTTTTTAGAATCTCTATACATGTTTTGATCATCTTTAATGTTATATAACATTGATTGTTTGATAGTAGACTTGTAATCTAGATTGAGCTGTCTCTTTATATAGCTTGCTTGTATTAACTGTTAAAATGTATCTTTCTTTATGTAAATATTTACATATATATATAAAGAGATACATATACATATATACATCATGTATATATGTATATGTATCTATCTTTATATATATATATATATGTAAATATATATGTTTTCTTTTTTTCTTGTAAAACCTGCAAGGGTATTTTAGTCATTTATCTTCCTTTTGCGCATATTCATAATTATGAATATGTTGTAATTCTTTTTGTATGTTTACTTTTCTTCCTTTCCTTTTTTCTTTTCACTTTTTATGTCTTTATTTTTTGTTGACTTAAAGTCAACTTGGAGGGCTCAACACTAGCTGTTGAGCCTCTCCAACAGTTAGAATTCTAACCGTTGGAGGGGCTCCAACAGCTAGTGGAGCCCCTCCAAGGCTCCTTTTCCTCTTATAAATAGGGGAGTTCCTCCTTTGTAGAATGCACTTCTTGGAGCTTTTGTTCTCCATTCTTCTCAATAAAATTCTTTATATTTTGTATGCCTTTGTGCATTTGAGTTTCTTTATTGTACCTTTGTGTACATTTGTTCTAAGTGTTCTTGTGCATTTGTGCACATTGGTGGTGTTGTGCTTATCGCACACTTTATCTCCTTTTTGAGATATTTTCACATGGTATCAGAGCTAGGCTTAAAGGAAAAGAAGATCGTGCTTTTTTCTCTCTTCGTTGGAGTACCTCGTAAAGCGTGCCATTAAGTTGTGGTGGTTGGAATAAAGACTCAGCTCTTCATTCTATATTTTAGAAGCTTCCTACATCAAGAAGGGACTCATTCACATTGTGGTACGCATTTATTTCTCTTTGTATCCTCTCTAATGGGCGAAAAGGATTCTCACTTCTCTCTTGGCTTCAAATTAAATGGAACGAATTATCATGTATGGGCCGGGAATATGGAGGCCCATATAAAAGGAAAGGGTCTTTGGGGATATGTTCAAGGAACTATTCCCGAACCCGAACAAAAAAATACTATCCTTGAGAGAGGGGAGATCAAGGTTCTTGAGGGAGAAGAAAGAGAAAAGGCTTTTGAAGATTACAATAAGAAGCATGAAGAGTGGGAAATGAAAAATTACAAAATACTCTCATGGTTCTTCTCTTCGGTTGAGACCAAAATTAATGTCAACATTCTAAAGTTCAAAAAGGCATATCAAGTATGGGAATATCTTGAAAGAATGTATACTTCAAGAGATTTGTCCCATAAATACTATCTCCAAAAGAAGGCTTTAACCTTTCAACAAGGAGAAATGTTCGTTAGAGAGTATTTCGCCGAGTTATCCACTATTTGGGATGAGCTTGCCCTCCAAGAACCTAAATGGAGTGGTGAGGCTATTGAATTGAGGGCCAAACAATTAGAAGATGATCATTTCTTTAACTTTTTAAATGGGCTTAGACCCGAGTTTGAACAAACTAGATCCTCTCTCTTATCTTCTTTCTCTTCCCCTCCTTTGGAAGATGTGCTTACCAAATTAAGTGGAGAAGAAACTAGATTGGGAATGAATAAAACCAATCTAAGTGTGTTGGACGTTCCCTCTAAAGATGAGGATGAGGGTGCTTATGTCGTCTCAAGACCGGAGAATAATGTTAAAACCTATAAACCCCCTCATTTTAACAAAAATCAAGGAGGAAGAAAAAATGGTGGGCATTATGGAAGAAGAGATTATAGTAAGATCATATGCCATTTTTGCAAAGAACCGGGTCACATTAAACCGGTATGTCCTAAATGAAAGAAGATGGTGGCTATGTCTACTACTTTCCAATCAACCAAGGAGGAAGGTCCTTCTACTTCCAATCATGCTACTTTGTCTCTCAATCAAATCATGGAAGCTCTTCAACCACTCCTCAAGGGATCCGTTTCCGGAGCCGCCATGACCACCTTCTCTCCTCCCGGTAAGACTCTTTGACTCTTAGACTCGGGTGCATCCTTTCATATGACTCCAAATATGACTCCAAATGTTTTTTCACTTTCTAAATACTCAAAAAATTTGTCACCCTCTTTTGTCTCCACCGCGGATGGG
Organism: Nuphar pumila; assembly: GCF_984573655.1. NCBI lineage: Eukaryota > Viridiplantae > Streptophyta > Magnoliopsida > Nymphaeales > Nymphaeaceae > Nuphar > Nuphar pumila. The sequence continues at coordinate 24,966,661 of NC_143255.1, read as the reverse complement.
GCTTCTCTTGAAATAAAAGGAATTGGTGATTTTGAAAGACAAGGTTTTTCTATTCCAAAAGTTAGATTTATACCAAAACTAAATTTAAATTTGTTTTCCGTCTCTCAACTATCGGATCATGGGTGTGATATCAAATTCTCATCAAATAAATGTTGGATACATGATCGTCGGTCCGGGAAGTTGATTGGGGAAGGCTCTAGGAAGGGAGATCTTTGTCTCATGGAATTTCTTCAAATTTCAAAAACCTCTTTTTGTAATGTTGCCCAACATAAAGATATAAATGTTTGGCATAAACGCCTTGGGCATCCAAATATTGTCAAGCTTTCGTATTTACATTTTGCTAAAACCTTATGTAAAGACAATTTCAATTGTAATGATTGTATTCTTGGTAAAATGAGAAGCTTATCTTTTGGACAAAGAACTATGTTTTCAACTAAGCCTTTCAAAATTGTGCATTCGGATGTTTGGGGACCGGCACCCGTTGTGTCTAAGGGAGGTTTTTCGTATTATGTTATTTATGTGGATGATTTCTCAAGGTATAGTTGGATATACTTCCTCAAACATAAACATGAGGTTTTCTCTACTTTTAAGGTTTTTCACATGTTAATACAAAATCAATTCAATAGTAAATTACAATTTCTTAGAACCGATTCCGGGGGAGAATATCTCTCAAATGATTTCAAAAGTTATATTGAAAATAATGGGATTGTTCATCAAAGGTCTTGTCCCAAAACTCCTCAACAAAATGGGTTGGCCTAACGAAAACATAGACACATAATTGAAACTACAAGAACTTTGCTAATTTCTCAAAAAATTCCAAAAAGATTTTGGGCCGAAGCGGCTCTTGCATCAGTTTATCTCATCAACCGACTTTCATCCAAAAACTTGAATCAAATATCTCCATATGAAATCTTGTATAAAAAAGAACCCGATTACAATAGGTTAAGAATTTTTTGTTGTAAATGTTTTGTTCTCACCGATAAGAATGATAAATTATCTCCCAAAGCTATTCCTTGTGCGTTTTTGGGATATTCGGAAACCCAAAAAGGTTTTAGGTGTTATGATATTAAAAATGATAAACTAACATAAGTGGTTTTGAAGAACACAAAACTCATGAAGATAATGCCGATTACTCTTTTTTGTTTGAACTATTATCTAGAAATGAAGATTTTTTTAGCGATGATGAATTAAATGAGAATGAGGATATAAGTGAAAGTATTCCTCAAACCATTCATGATGAAGAAGAAATGATGAATGAACCAATTACCTATACACATAGAGATAAAAGCACTTTTAGAAGTGCAATAGAGAAATATAGTGACCTTAGTGAATCTTCCAACAACTCTCGAAGAACCGAAAGATCTAGGAAAAATCCTTCTAGATTTATATCCTATGAGTCTTTTTCTCCAAAGCATAGGGCATGTCTTAGTGCCATTCACTCATATCAAGAACCTAGAAATTTTAAAGAAGCTAAGGAAATGATAGAATGGAGGGATGCTATGGACAACGAAATTAGAGCCCTCAACAAAGCCAAAACGTGGGTTTTTCAATGTCTTCCAGAAGGAAAGAAAACAATAGGATGTAGATGGGTTTTTAAAATCAAAACCAAGAGTGATGGCACTCTCGAAAAATATAAAGCCCGTCTTGTCGCAAAAGGATATAGTCAAGAATACGACATCGATTACGAAGAAACCTTTGCTCCTGTTGCACGAATGGTTACTGTAAGGTGTTTGATCACCATTACATCTATTAAAAAATAGAATATTTATCAAATGGATGTTAAAAATGCCTTTCTAAATGGGGACCTTAATGAAGAAGTCTACATGGATGCTTCTCCTGGTATGAACGTACCAAAGGGGAAAGTCCTTCGTTTGCAAAAAGCGCTTTATGGTTTAAAACAAGCTCCTAAAGCTTGGTATGATCGATTTAATGATGTGATGGTTCAAAATGGTTTTTCCTCATGCTACACTGACACTGCTCTGTTCGTCAAAAAGTCTGATGCAGGAATTGTGATTTTACTGTTGTATGTTGATGATATGTTGATAACAGGTAGTGACATAAAGGGCATCAAAAACATTAAAACCACTTTAAAAGAAAGGTTTGAAATGTGACCTGGGGTATCTGACTTACTTTCTTGGTATCGAGGTAGCCTACTCTCATAGAGGCTATTTTTTGTCTCAAACTAAACTTGCCTGTGAGATTCTTGACAGATCAGGTATTACTGATGATAAAATTTGTGAGACCCCTGAAATTGTGGGATCAAAAATGAAGATCGATGATGGGAAACCTTTGGAGGATCCTACCCCCTACCGGCAACTTGTGGGATCTCTAATGTATCTTAGCATCACAAGGCCGGACATCTCTCATGCCGTGCATACTGCAAGCCAATTTCAGCATGCTCCTACATCTGTTCATATGAGTGTCGTTCTCCGAGTTGTCAGATACATAAAGGGAACTTTAAACAAGGGAGTTTTCCTTTCCTTATCTTCTGAGTTAAATTTAATTGCATATACTGACTCTGATTGGGGAGGTGACCCAAATAATCGTCACTCCACTACAGGCTTTTGCATTTTTTTAGGTGAATCCCTGATCTCATGGAGATGTAAGAAACAACAGAAGGTGTCTCTATCATCCACCGAAGCAGAATATCGAGTCATGGCTTCTACAACTATGGAGATTGTCTGGATTCATCAGTTGCTGCAAGACATGGGGATTCCAATTCAAGAACCCACAAAGTTGTGTTGTGATAATAAGAGTGCAATCTATATTGCTAAGAATCACACGTTTCATGAACGAACAAAGCATATTGAGATGGACTGTCATTATGTCCGAGAGGCATATCTACAAAAAGTCATCGATCTTCCTTATGTAACTTCAGAATATCAGTTGGCAGATTTCTTCACCAAGGCGCTTTGCTCTCCAAGATTCAACTTTCTCCTTAGCAAACTTTCGGTCATTGTGCCCTAAGTTTGAGGGAGGGTGTTAAAATGTATCTCTCTTTATGTAAATATTTACATATATATATAAAGAGAGATATATATACATATATACATCATGTATATATGTATATGTATTTATCTTTATATATATATATATATATGTAAATATATATGTTTCCTTTTTTTCTTGTAAAACCCGCAAGGGTATTTTAGTCATTTCTCTTCCTTTTGCGCATATTCTTAATTATGAATATGTTGTAATTCTTTTTGTATTTTTACTTTTCTTCCTTTTCTTTTTTCTTTTCACTTTTTATGTCTTTATTTTTTGTTGACTCAAAGTCAACTTGGAGGGCTCAACACTAGCTGTTGAGCCTCTCCAACGGTTAGAATTCTAACCGTTGGAGGGGCTCCAAGAGCTAGTGGAGCCCCTCCAAGGCTCCTTTTCTTCTTATAAATAGGGGAGTTCCCCCTTTGTAAAATGCACTTCTTGGAGCTTTTGTTCTCCATTCTTCTCAATAAAATTTTTTATATTTTATATGCCTTTGTGCATTTGAGTTTTTTTATTGTACCTTTGTGTACATTTGTTCTAAGTGTTCTTGTGCATTTGTGCACATTGGTGGTGTTGTGCTTATCGCACACTTTATCTCCTTTTTGAGATATTTTCACATTAACATGCTTATGATTGCATCAATTGACATCTTGTTGTGCATATGATTGCACTATATTTAATCTAAGTTTTCCTTCTACCGTTATTGGATTTGATTGAAAACTTTGTTTTTTTCAAATTGGTTCTTATATTTGAACTCACTTATTTGGAAAATGATTTCCGTGAGTAGTTATTGCTTTCTTATGACATTTGTTGTGTCCATCACAGAATTTTATATGATGCATCATTTCTCTTGACCTTGTTATTATTAAACCAGAGTTTGTTTGTAGGGGTGAGTTGTATGCACCTCAGTTATGTCAGTTTAGATTGTCAATTTATAGTTTGGCTCTAACTGACAGTTGTTTGATCTCTAGTTTTATAAGTGTGTTGTATCACTCATTTGTTTATTTTGCCATTATTATGTTGGATGCTCAAAATTATGTTTATCTGTGATGGCTATCTTCTTTTGAAACCTTGGTGTTTCGAAAGATTGTACAAATTCATGGCATTAATTTATTTCCATTACAAGCTTTCTTACCTCAGGTGTTTTCTCCTATTATGCCTCTAAGTATCTTTATATGTAAACAAAAGATGTTTGTTCACACTTTTGTGTTTGTTTTTAGCCTATTGTTGGCATTATGATTATACTCTTGCTCTAGTCGTTGATACAGTTGATTTTTTAGTGTCATTATATATGGACAAGAGATGTTTGTTCACACTTACATGTGTATTTTTAATCCATTGTTGGCATTATGATTATACTCTTGATCTAGTCACGGATACACTTGATTTTTTGAGTGTCATTATATGTAGACAAGAGATGTTTATTCACACTTTTGTGTGATTTTAGCCCATCGTTGGCGTTGTGACTATGCTCTTGTTCTAATCATTAATACACTTGTTTTGAGTGTCATTATACGTAGACAATAGATGTTTATATAACCTTTGTGTGTGTCTTTAGCCTTTTAGCGACATTATGTCTATACTCTTGTTTTAGTCGTTGATACACTTGATTTTTGAGGTTTGAAGGCTTAGTGAGGTGATTGCTTGTGGTGGTCAAACTATTGTTGAAGTTTGCAAAATATCACTTCTTGATATTTATGAGAATTTAAATCTCTTCATATTTTTCGCAAATTGGTGTTGATTTGTAAATATCATTTTCTTTGTTACGTGGGATTTTTAAAATCTCTCATTGAAAATTTTAAACTTTTACTATTTGTTTTTATGGAAGATATTTATGGATAAAAACTTCAATCATTTTTGCATACTTATGACAATCTTATTCTTTATATTGTGAGCCTTCTTGTGTGTGCTCCTTTATGGGTTTTGTGAGTGTGTTCTTTAAGTACACACTTGTGTGTTGTTCTGTAACGACCCCAACTCATACCCTTTGAAAATGCAGATTTTTTTTTTCAAACAATTGCGGAAAACTTTCCAGAGACCCGGGGTCCTCACAGTTCCAATTCCAATTGGATACCCAAACACCACAAAGATACTTACATTTATCATCCATAAGAACTAAAACAACCATCTTTATTTATAAATCAAAATCCAACTCCGGAGATATTGTTTTATTCAACCGAAAATAAAGTAGCAACTGGCTAAAGCAAGAGAACTGAAAGGAACAGTGAACTAAAAGACAAAAAGAAAGAGTCACTTTGTCCACTGGTGAAGCTGTCATGCCCTCTCAGTAGCTGTCAACTTCACTGATCATCTGTCCTTGTGAAAAACGAATAAAGTAGGGTGTCATAATCGAAATCCTGAGCACAATTACTTCTTAGTGAAACAAGTGAGACAGAAGGTTAAGATAAGATATCATGCAACAATTTGAGGAAAATACAAAGACGACATAGCATTTAATGAATTTTTCATGCAACAGTTGTAAGTGCTAAGCATGCAGAAACATTAAAGCAGTAGAAAGTAACAAACATTTAATATGCAATAGGAAGTAAACATCATACACTCACCATCATGTAATGATTGAGGAAACAATTAAAATATACATGATCTAATGCATAGCAGGAAAATGCATGATTTATGTGCAATGCATGAAACCTGTTATTATCTTTCATTTAAGTTTCTCTTTTCTATATACATGCTCTATTAAATGCATACAACTTTAAGTTCCTCTTTTTAATTATCGTTGTCTGCGGATACACCAAACGGGTACAATCTCCGAGGTCAAGTTAGGTTCCTAGGATAGCTTAACACACAATTTGTATTTTATTTACTGGGTCCCAAACTCAGCCTTCGACCGAATCACCTTCAGAACATTCGACCTCTAAGTCTAATATCGGGGACACAAGGGACACCCCACGCCCACAAGTGTCACTTTCTTGGTACCAAAACAACAATTGTGTCAAAACACACCACCCTCTGGTCAAGTGGCAGACTCTCCCTAAAATCGTGGCCAACTGAAGAAACCTGAATATCGGGTTCAAGAGACAAAAAATAAATCCCATAGAGTTTTTGTATTTTCAGTCTCCCCAAGACCGGATCTCTAAGATCTCCATTCTCCAGATGGGAGATCCCAGAACGTCTATTACACTGTTCTTAATTATTATCTTTTATTATGAGTCATTTATTGACATTTGTAATACCAGATGTATAAGTAAAGGCAAAAACTCGCATCCACCCCTGCGAGGACCTTTACAGGACTCCGGTCCGTGAGAAAAACAAGAACAGTGTAGTAGAGTGCAGTACCACCAAGTGTGATTAAGTGATGCAATTAAGTATATAAGAAAAAGCAACCAAGCTCATGGCTCCCCAGGCCGACGATGGTCCACTTATGCCATCGATGCATCACACGTCAAAACCAAAGTAGTAACAAAGAGTCTCATATTCCATATGCACATAAAAGCAGTAACAAAGAGTCTCGTATTCCATATGCACATATACACATGCAATGCTTTATTGAATATGCAAATAGACTATTCCAAAGCATGTGATTTCTAAGGATATATGCATCTTTACTATGTGAAATCCAACCTTAACATGCAGGTGTCCTGTGCCAAAACATACTCCCTTGAGTGTGTGTGTGCATGTGAAAGAACCCATCCATTGTACATATTCATATTAAATGAAACATCGGTCACATGGTATGCATGACAACATAATTTACATGATTTGTTGCGTAACCATAACACTGCTCATGTCAAATTAAATATTGCATATAGTAAATTTGCATTCCGCATCGTGTCATTGAGCTATTGGTAGGGTGTGTCAACCCCGGACCGGACAGCCTGCTGGCCGGCTGGCTCAACCAATCCCCCCAAAAAAAACAAAATCCCATGAGCATACATGTTTATCAATGCAACAAGAACAAAATGAAAATTTTCTTACATGTATACCTCTGTATACTGGCAAAAAAAAAATTTGAAGAGCATACACACATCCAGCCAGTCACTCAACTGGGTCTGACAGCCTATGCACAGGCCTAGTCCGGGCCTGTGTATGCTGTCAAAAACCGAACAGCATATCAGCTGGTTCAGCCGAAAGGAAGACAGGTATATATATATATATATATATATTTTTTCTCCACATTACCAGCACCTTATTTCATATATAAATAACCTTTTTTTTTCTTAACTAAACCATCCAGCCCAGCCGACCCTGTCAGCCGGGTCTGACAGCATATGCATAGGCCCAGTTTGGGCCTGTGTGTGCTGTCAGGAAACAAACAGCAATAATAAAAAGATAGACAGTTTATTCTATATATATATATATATATATATTCCTTTGATTCACCTCCCTTTTTTTTTGTATTACCTGTACCACAGGCCAGCACCCAGCCGACTGGGTGCTGGGCCTGGCGCACCCTGCCAGCCAGCCAACAGCCACCATCGTGAATAAAAAAGATTTTTTTTTTTTGAAATAAAGGGATCGTACCCAGCCGATCACTCGGCTGTGCCAACAGCGAGGGTTCACGGACTGACAGGCCAGCCGAACCGGGTTCGGCTGGTCTGTCAGCCGACACCCATATACCATCGATCGTGCCATGGATTTCTTTTTGAAAAAATGAAAAACACGGAAAAAAATATCTATATAACACAGTGGATTCGTAGATCCACTGATTCGCCATGGATTTCCATCAAAACGTGCATGGAAATCTTACCTCTACCCGATTTCTCAAATGTTTCACATAAGAAAATACCCGTACCTTGAGAGAAATATGCAAAAGGGGCTGTGGAAGGGAGCTTGGCTGAGCACAAGGCCTCCAACCTTCTTCTTCTATCTCCTTCTCTCTTCCTCTCTTCCTTTCTTTTTTTCTCTGTTTTCTTTCTTTCTCTCTTTTCCTTCTTGTGTTTTTTTTTTCTTTAAATAATGTGAGGGAAAAGGGCTGCCCACCCCCCCCCCCCCCGCCCCCTATTTCCTGAATACTCTCTAGAGAGAGTTCCCAAATATGAGACTCTCTCTCTTTATGGGAGTTTCCAATTTTTTTGAAACTCCCCTTTTGTTGACTTTTTGACTTTTTTTATTCATTTGGAAACCTCTAGCCTCCCATTTGGTTAGGCAAGAGGCTTAACCCTAATTTGGTCTAACCTTTATCCCGAAATTAATAAAAATTAATTAATTAATTTATTTATTTTTTTTAAATTTATAAATTCTTAAATATTTAAAAGCTTCCAAATTTGGTCATATTGACCAGGGAGACTTTTTATATGAAAATAACCTCAAATTAAAGCCCCCCAACTGAATTTAAAGTTGTTAAACATGTTGGGCATGGAATTGGATCCAGATCCGATCAAATTCGGATCCAAGATCCAAATTGCTCCCTATTTGCAAAAAACGTGATTTTTGGGCCAACCGTAGCTCGAATCGAGGAAAATAAAGTACCGTTGCGCTCAGAATTCCAAGACGCATCCAACGGTATAATACACATATAAACATTCGAATTTCATCCAAAATTATCCCGAATTTCGCTCGAATTTCGCTTGTATTTAAAGGTCGAATTTAAAACTCTTTACCACATTTTGATTGGCTCGCCTCGATGTTGTCGATGAAGCCTGGGTCAAACCCAGACTCTAAGACATTGATCTAAAAAATCGAGCCTCAAACGATTTTCCCCCAGACTTAGACCAATTTTTGAAAATCTCAAGAAATGTCCAAGTACCAAAAATACGCGATCTTACATGTTCACTTGATATTGATGGGAACTTTGGTTCGTAATTGAAGACTACTTGATTCTTTACATTAAATTCATGCATGCTATGTGCATTTTATTGATAAAAATAGTTATCCTTTTATTGTCGTTTCATGTGCATTAAATATGTTTTAATTGTATGATGCATATATGTGTATTTCATATTAATTAGCTTGGTTCACATAATTGTATTTATAAATTTAATTAGCTCCTCTTTTTTATTATATGTATGATTGAAATGCTTAGGGTATTATTTATGCATAATTGTTTATCTCTTCTTAATGATTCATATGTTTATTAATGATCAAATTTTCTTATGATCAATGTTATGTCTTCTTGAAAAATATGTCGATTTTAAGATTATGGTTTGATTTCATAAAAATTTATCCTTGAGGAATACTCCTCTTATCTTTCTTAATGATTATCTAATGTTTCTAAAAAAAATTGTTACTACTTTGTTTGTAAAATTCTTAAGTGTTATTCTTGTTTTTAAAATATATTGGTTTTAAAACTTTATAACTATTGGGTTAGGATATTTTCCTTGTGTAGGAATTTTTTTTGTTTGTTCTCTCTACAAGTTCTTAAAGATGCAATGGATTGAGAAAGGATATCTTCGATGCATTATGGTACGAAGATGGAGATAGCCGATGAAGGCGTTTGGGGATGATCACCAATAAAAGACATTTGAAGTCTTGTATTTACAAAATTCTCTATGTGATAAAGATGGAGAGTTCCCTTGAAGACACTTGAAGACTTGAGTCATTTCCATTGAATCTTTGTTGTATTTTCAAACTTTTGGTATATCACATCGTAAGTTTGAGGGGGAGTGTTAAGTTGTGTGTGTGTGTGTGTATATATATATATATATATATATATATATATGTGTGTGTGTGTTTTCATACATATATATTTGTTTTATATTGTACATATATATATATATATATATATATTATTTATAATGATATAATGGCTATGTCACACAGACTCTTCTAACAGGGCACCGCACCCGCGTTGCACCCGCACCCAGGCGAGTGCGACACTTGGACACAACTTCCTTTGTGTTAAGTGAAGTCAACCACACTGAGGTCCATTTCTATCCAAAAGTAGATTCAATTAACCCTAATCAAGTCCATTTTTATCTATATTATATATATAAATACATAAATGCACACAAATACATATAGTGTTAAACTTAAAATTGTTAAAATATATATATATATATATATATATATATATATATATACTCCCCGCACCCCCACACCAAGTTTTTTTAAAGTGTCGCATCCGCACCCGCACCTATGTGACATAGTGTAATAGGTAAATATTCTCTAGGGGTATTTTCATCTTTTCACTAGTCATATAATAGGTTGTACACATTAGGGGCACAATAGTCTTTTATTTTTTTGGTACAAATTAGATATTTAGTTTGGAGTTGAGGGCATAGTGGTCAAAGCCACATAGAGTCATTGGGACCTCCCCAACGGCTCAATTTCTAGTTGTTCAGGAGTGTCCCAAGGGCTATATGGCTCCTTTATGTGTATAAATAGGGATGTTGCCCCTCCTTGTAACTCAATGCTTCTCTTAAGCATTTATGCTCAATAAAGATGAATATTTTTTATATTGTATTTTTTTTATTTAGTTTCTTAATGACTTATATGCACTTAATGCTTGTATTGTTGCCCCTTGTTGGCTATTGTTTTGTCCTACATGGACTTGTGCTTGTGATCTTGTAAGCCCTTTGTGGCATTGGTTTGTGCTTATGCACTTTTGTGATTGTGATCTTATAAAGCCCTTAGTGGCATTGTTTTTTTTTATTTTCCGCTATTTCATTACAAACTCACTCTCACAAAATCCATTAAAGAAAAGGATGAAACCATTAAAAATGAGGTTCTTAAAAGAAAAAAAAGGAAAAACTCTTATAGGTTATAAGAAAACTTTGAAGGAATGAAAAATTGCCACTTTCCTTATTTATGAAAAGTATGAATGAAGATACATGTGAAACCATTTTGGAGTTCGAAAGAGCCAATGAAGTATGGTTTTTTATTAAACAAACATATACTCAATGCGACATTGCATTTCGATGTAAGCTTAAAGACAGGATACACAATTGTAAATAAGGAGACAAGTGTATTAGCGAGTACTTTGGCTCTTTAAAAAAGTTGTGGGATCAAATGACTAAGTTAGAGCCTCTTTGGGAAACTCCCAATGATGCTCAAACTAGAAAGAAGCAAATAAACAATGAGCAATTGTTTCAATTTGAGTGAGTTGTGACCGAAGTTTAACTAATGAAAAGCAACATCATACGGAGCTTCTTCTTATGGAAGAGACTAAATTAAGGTCTCAAAATAAAGGAAAAGAAGCTAAGGATAATGTGTTGGCCATTTCAAAACCGGGTGCCAACACTCATACATACAAACCACCACACTTTTATAAATACAATAACTAAGGGAAGAATTGTTTGTATGAAAAGAAGGTTGCTTCGGTTGGTACTTTACAAGTTGACCAAAATTCTTCAAGTAAATCAATTTTGAACATGTCTCTTTCTTAACTCGTGGAAGCATCTTCTCAAGGATATGGGAGTAATTGTAACAGAGTCGTCAAAATTATGTTGTGATAACAAAAGTGCAATCTACATTTCTAGAAATTACACTTTTCATGAGTGTACTAAACATATTGAGATGTACTGTCATTATGTTCGAGATTTTTTTTTAAAAAAGACCATTTCATTGCCATATGTAACTTCAGAATATCAACTTGTAGATTTCTTCACTAAAGCCTTGCCTTCCCCACAGTTTCATTTCTTAATGGACAAACTTTCAATGATCCCACTCTAAGTTTGAAGGGGGGTATTAACGTAAGCATATATGTTTACATATGTTTTTCTGTACATATGTTAGGGGTATTTTAGTCTTTTTATATGTAAATTTGAAACTAATGTATTTTATTTTTTTTTTATTATTCTTTCTTTTTGTAAAATGTAAATATTCCCAGTCATGAGTGCTTTTGGGGAATTAGGATAGAATCGTTGGGACTACCTATCGGCTAGATTTATAGCCGTTGGGTAGATCCCAACAGGTCTATAGTGCCTCTCCTTTGTATATAAAGGGATGAGACCTCTCTCTCTTTAAATATATTCTCAAAGGGATTATTCCTCAATAATATCCATTATTTTTATGTGTTCTCTCGGCCCTTAGTGGTTCATTCTTGTGTTTTCATGTGTTAACCCATAAGAGGTCATATTCTCTAAGTGTTCTCTTGCCCATAAGTGGCACATCAAGGCATATACTTCAGTTTGTGACACTATGTACACAGTCAATTACCTTGTTATAGATTGTAAAGAAATCAACATTGTAAAGGTGAAGGTTTGACAGATGTAGAGATATATAAGATGGTGAAAAGGGAAAGCTAAGAAGAAAACAGAGCCGGACACAAAAAATCAAATCATGTTGGACAAATTCTCAGAGCACTTGCATTAAGAGTTTAATCTAATTTTGCACTCATAAGCATGACATATTGCATCTCAAATGACCTGATTTTCTAATATGATTTTTTTTTTACAGTCTATTCAGTTCCTACAGTCCAAGTTTATTGATGTCAACTGCATACTACCGCACAGATTTGTATCAGCGTAATTTAGACAAGGTGAGTTTGTTTAATTTATCATTTTTGTTGGCTCTTTATCATAGATTATTCCACTGATGCTATCATCTAGTGTTTGTTTTCACAAATTTATATGTTATTTGAAATCAATAGACGATCTGCCAGATCAAATCTTGTTTTTGACCAGCTGAAATTAAGACGGGGTCTTGTTTGTGATACCCCTACTTGATTCTCAAGTGTAATAATAACCTTTGGTATTGTATGGTGGTACTTGGAAACTTTTAACTTTTCACCAATTACTCAAGAGGATTCGAGAGCTTTAATAACTTGCTGGTGAAAAAGACAATAGATTGGAAGGCCTTCTAGAACATTCTGGCCTTAATAGGTTTCAGCATTAAGGAATCTGAGTTGGTCATTAATTTGCTGTGAATGGGGTTGACCTTTATTTCCAAAGGAGAATCTGTTTTCCAAGTTCAATTTGTTGCGAGGTGTGAGAATTGGCTGATATTAGGATGAACTAAGTAAAACAAGAATGCCTACTCCTAATTAATTGACTCGATTTGATGAACCAGTTGTCAAACTAGATCACCAGTGAGGTCTACTGGTTGGCCATGCTGGCCATGCAAATGACCCTAATACAGACCCATTTATGGCAGACTTTTTCAAGGGCTGGAACTCTTATTACGAAGACTGCCAAAGGCATTTGATGGCAATGCCCCAGAAAACAACAGCTTACAACCTCTCGTGACTCGTCTTATAGATGACATTACAGAGAAAGGACTCATGCCTTCAGTAAAATATCCTAATTCCGTTCCAGGAATACGGGATGGAATAAACCTCTTGATGTAGTAAAGGCTTTATAATCATGTTCTTTTAAACAAATATTTTATTTGATTGCTGGTTCTTTGAAAAATACTTCAGAGTAAAGCTTGTTTGAGCATCTGAAGATAATCCATATAAGGCATGGAAATCTGATTTTAGTTTACTTTTAAAGCAACAAACATGTGGTTAAAGCGGAACATAGGGATGAGGCTTGAATACCAACATGAGCAAGATCTATAAAGTGGCCAAGTGAGGGATTGTTTCAGCAGATAGTTACATTACCATGCCAATATCTTCAATTCTCATTTGTGATACATAAATCTTGTTTTGTTATGTCAACAAGGTGCATGTTAAACATAATAAGTTATGCTTAAACTGTTAAAACATATGTAATATATATATTTATATATATATAAATATATATATTACATATATTTTAACACCCTCCCTCAAGCTTTACGGGGATACAACGGAAAGCTTGTTGAGAAGAAACATGAAGCGAGGAGCAGCAAGAGCTTTGGTGAAGAAATCCGCCAACTGGTACTCGGATGTGGCGTAGGGCAATGCTATGGTTCCTTTTAGGTACTCATCTCGAACATAGTGCAATCCATCTCAATGTGTTTAGTACGCTCATGGAAAGTGTGGTTGCTTGCAATATAGATAGCACTCTTGTTATCGCAACACATCTTTGAAGGATTTGAGATGACGATGCCCATATCACAAAGGAGACTTCTAAGCCACACAAGCTCCATGGTTGTAGTGTCCATTGCACGATATTCCGCTTCAGTTGAGGATAATGATACTTTATGCTGCTTCTTGCATCTCCAAGAAATCATAGAGTCACCTAAGAAAACACAAAAACCAGTGGTTGAGACTCTATCATTGGAATTTCCTCCCCAATCAGCATCTGTATAAGCAATTAAATCAAGGGATGATGAGGAAGAAAGAAAAACTCCCTTAGTTATGGTGTTTTTAATATATCTGACAATCCTTAAGACTGCACTCATGTGCACAGTTGTAGGTGCATGTTGAAACTGACTGACGGAGTGAACTGCATGAGCTATGTCTGGCCGAGTGATGGATAAGTATGTCAAAGACCCAACGAGTTGACGGTAGGGAGTAGGATTCTCAAGAAGTGTCCCATCTTCCAGCCTTAGCTTTGCATTGATAACCGCAGGGGTTTCTGTCTTCTTATCATCCGAAATTCCAGACTTGGAACAAATGTCAGCAGCAAGTTTCATCTGAGAGAGAATATACCCTCGGGGTGAATATGCAACTTCAATACCTAGAAAATATCTTAAGAAACCAAGGTCAGACATGTCAAAATTTTCTTTTAAAATTTTCTTAATATCATGGATTCCTTGCTCATCACTTCCAGTGATGATCATATCATCAACATATAGTAGTAGAATAACTACAGAAGACCCTGCACTTTTCACAAATAACGCAGTGTCAGTATAACATGAATGAAAATTTAAGCTATTGGAGCTTGTTTTAACCCATATAGAGCCTTTTTTAGTTTAAGAATTTTGTTTTCTCCAATAGATACTCCTGGCGGAGGATCCATATAGACCTCTTCACTTAGTTCGCCATTAAGAAATGCGTTTTTAACATCCAATTGATAGATAGGCCATTTTTTAACAGATGCAACCGCAATAAGAGTCCTAACACTAGTCATTCTGGCTACGGGAGCAAAGGTTTCTTCATAGTCTATTCCGTACTCTTGAGCATATCCTTTGGCTACCAACCTAGCTTTATAACGTTCTAATGACCCATCACTTTTAGTTTTAATCTTGAAGACCCATCTACATCCAATAGACTTCTTCCCAGTGGGTAATGAAGTTATTTCCCAAGTTTTAGCCTTTTCAAGGGCACTAAGTTCTAGTTTCATGGCCTCAACCCATTGAGGAATGTTTTTGGCTTCATTATAGTGTGATGGTTCATGATAAGAGTGTAATGCAATTAGGCATGCCCTATATTTAGGTGTTAGTGACTCATAGGAAACAAACCTATTAGGAGGATTGGAGATTCGGCTAGATCTCCTTAAAGAGGTTTCTTCAATGTTGGAAATTTGAGAATATTTTTCTAAAGCGCTTATGGGAGTTTCTTGACCACGCCTAGCATAGGTTTGAATTGACCTATTTTCAAAATCATTACTTCCATTTTCAGCATTACTAAGAGGAGTATCCTCTAAATCATTAGGAACATCCTCTATGTGAGGAGTCACATCTTCTTGAGAGAGAAGATCAAATAAGAAAGCATATTCACTTTCATCAATATCTTTATTTTTCTCAAAACCATTCTCATTTTCTAAAAAGGTAACATCTTTGGATACATATAGTTTGTTGCTTTTGGGATCAAAGCACCTAAAACCTTTTTTATTTTCTCTGTATCCTAAAAACACACATTCGATAGCTTTGGGAGACAACTTATCTCTTTTATGTGTGAGGACAAAACACTTACACCCAAAAATTCTTAATCTATTAAAATCTGGTGTTTTTTTAAAGAGTTTTTCATATGGAGATATATTTTGTAAGGATGAGGATATCATTCTATTTATCAAATAAGTGGAAGTTAAGGCGGCTTCGGCCCAATAGCATTTTGGAATTTCTTTGGAAATGAGAAGAGTCCTAGTGGTTTCCAAGATGTGTCTGCTTCCTTTCGGCTAGACCGTTTTGTTGGAGAGTCCTAGGACATGACCTTTGATGACAAATGTCATTGGTTTCTAAGTATTCTTGAAATTCATTTGATAGATATTCTCCACCGGAATCGGATCGAAGAATGGAAATATTAGTTGAAAATTGATTTTTGACAATCATATGAAATTTCTTAAAGAAATTAAAAACTTCGGATTTTAGGTTGAGAAAATAGATCCACACATATCGAGTGAAATCATCAATGAAAGTAACATAGTAAGAATATCCTCCTTTTGATATGACCGGAGAAGGACCCCAAACATTCGAATGAACTAATTCAAAGGGTCTTTTGGACACAAATGTTCTCTTTGGAAAAGGGGTGGATTTCATTTTTCCAAAAATACAACTCTTGCAAACAAAATGTTTCTCATTACAAAATTTCTTTCCAAAAGAAAAGGAGTACATTTTTGAGAAGCTTGGATGTCTAAGTCTTTGATGCCAAGTTTCTATATTTTTATCTTGGACATGATTACAAAATGAGTTGATGGGAAGTTTCAAATGGTTCATGTAGTAGAGATCTCCCCTCCTATGGCCTTGCCCAATCCGCTTCCTGGACTGGAGATCCTGTATAGAGCAACCCTTGGTTGAGAAGGAGATTTCACATCCATGATCATATATTTGAGAGATGGATAAAAGATTTAAATTAAGTTGAGGTACTACTCTTACATTTGGCACAAAAAAATCTCTTGAAAAGTCTAAGGTTCCAAAACTTTTAACTTGTAAAGAGGTACCATCGGCGGTTGAAACAAATTGCTACATACATTGGATAGTCCATTTTCAATAGGGGTCATATGAAAAGATGCTCCAGAATCAAGAATCCAAGAGGGCGTACCTGGAGGAGAAGAAGAGGCAATGGCGGCTCCCGAAGTTGATGGCGATTTGAGTAGAATTTGAAGTGCTTCGGATAGTTGAGCAAGGGAAAAGGACTCTTTCCCTTTCATTGGCTCCTCCTTTTGTGGGATTTCTTCAATAATAGCAACTTTCCCTTTTGGAGGTTCATTTATCTTTGTACAATTAGGTCTTATATGACCCGGTTCTTGACAATGATGGCAAATGGCTTTCCTATAATTGCCATTATAGTTGTTTTGCCTCCCAAAGCGTGGAGGCTTATATGCTTTCGTATGATTGCCGGGTTTAGATACGGCAAGAACTTCATCTCCTCCTTTAATCATGCCAAGACGTGTTTCTTCTTGGCATATTTCGGCTATGGCATCTTCCAATGGAAGCGGTTTTAACCTATGAAGAAGGGAGGACCTAACTTGTTCATATTCGGGCCTAAGCCTATGTAAAAATTGAAAAAAGTGTTCTTTTTCCATTTGTTCTCTTCGCATCTCCACATCTTCACTAGATACCCATTTGGGTTCAAGGGATAGCTCATCCCATAAAGGTCCAAGAGTGTTATAGTAATCTCTTACACTCATTTCACCTTGCTTAATGGTACGGATTTTTTCTTGGATAAAAAATTGATGAGCAAGGTCTTTTTGGGTATACATACCTTTCATAAAGAACCATGCTTCATTTGCTAGGCGGAATTTAGCAATGTTGGCGCAAATCTTTAGCTCCACGTTGTTCATGAACCATGCAAGAATTTTTGCATGCTTACTTTCCCAATCTTCTACCTTGGATTGGTGATCTTCAATAGCCTTCATGCGAGCATTTCCTTCTAGAGCTTTTTCTTGATCACCATCAATTTTTGTAAGTTGAAGTTGAGGTTCCCTAATGGAGAGATCAATCTTTCTTTTGTTAAGCTTGAAGGAGAAATCAATCTTTTGTTCTCCTTCCATTATATAATCAAGAATGGAGGACAAACAAAGAGAGAGATAAAACAAGACAACTAGCTATATGAATCAAGAGCACAACCAAGGCTCTGATACCATGTAATGAAATATGCGGAAAAGAAAAGTATGTCCTACAATGGACATTCACACATAGAAATCAAAGAACAAGTCCAAAAGAGGACATACACAAAAGCCAATAATAGCTAGAAAGCATAAAATCTTATAAATGCACTAAAGGGCTTGAAGAAGTCACACATTACAAAGGAGGAGACCCCACTTATTTATAGGCAAGAGAGGAGTGAGGGAGAGTTAGAGAAAAGCAAGAGAGAGGGACCATTGGGAGTCCCAACAAGGAGTCGTTGGGCTCCCAACGGTCACAATTGTGACCGTTGGGGGCTCAACGACTCTTTGTTGGGGCCCCCAATGGCTGTGCATTAAATGCACAAAAAGTACAATAAAAAAACAGAAAAAAGAAATAAGGAAAAGAGAAAAAGAAAATGGAAAAATAGAAGAAAAAGAAAAAGACTAAAATGCCCCTAATGGGCGAGTTTACAGAACTACCCCTTATCGGGTAGTGTATGATAAATATAAATATATATATATATATATATATATATATATATATATTTTAACATGGTGATGCATTTTGCTCCATAGAGAAATATCCCAACTTATTCTAGTTTTTCTGGATAAGTAGGGCAATCAAGGAGGACTAATTGAAACAACACTTGGTGAATATTTCTAAATTTGGAGATTTGGTATTTCAATAGTCAGGAGGAACTGTTTCCACCATAACTTTCACAAGAGACTTCATGGAAAAGAAGAGATTTGCTTTATGAAATTTACAAAATAACCTCCAACATATTTGTAGAAAAGTAACATCCAACCTGAGGTTCTATTCAATCCAAAACCGTTTGGAACCATATTTGTCGTAAAAAACAGTATAATCAATATTTCATGGTTAGCAAAACCATCTTTTTAATTAATAAATGCAAAAGAATAAAGTACCAAGATATTATATCATAATAGACCTACCAATTAACCCTGGGATATCCACATGAAAAAACTAAGTAATCAAACCAAGTATAGAATAAACAGATTCAGCTAGGAATGCAATATGGAAAGGCCTTGTTACTCGGTATTCCAGAGAGAGAGAGAGAGAGAGGTACCCGTAGAGGAGAGAGAATCGAACGAGAGAGGGTTGACCACCTGCGAGAGGGGTGAAAGGGGACCTTTTTACCCTTTTATATGTTGAATGAGTCAACGAAAAAAAAAGTGGACCGACCTAGGCTTAAGCCTAGGCAGCGCCTCAACGATAATATAGGGCCCCACCTCCCAAATATCGTTCCTGGCGCCTTTACCAGGGGTAATTGAACCAAGGATCAAATTTATGCCTTTGCTTTGCCTAAATTTGCCTAAGAAATTATTCTAAGTCCTAAATGCACATTGAATCAGGCTTGTGCTATGAATTTGAACTTGAAAATATGTATGCTTTTGGAAATGCTTCGAAAATTTTTTATTTTTCAAGTGATTTTGAAATGGATTTGAAAATATCCTTTAATAAATGACTTTGAAGTTCAAAAATTGATTTTTGCATTGAGAGATTGGAATTTGAAATGAATTTGAATTGAAAGTTTGAAATTGAAGATTTTGCAAATTGAATTCAAAGTTAAGTTTTGAAATTTGAGATCTGATTTGAATAGAAAATCGAGTTTGGAGTTTGATTTCTGAATTGAGAATTGAATTCAAAAATCAAACTTGGAATTTTGAGATTTGAGAATTGAACTTGGAAATCGAATTTTGAAATTTGGAATTTAAAATTGGATTTGAAAAGCAGAATTTAGAATTGAAATTGGAAATTAGAACTGGACTTTGAATTTAAACCTGAAGAATTTGAAATCTAAAATTGAAAAATGTAATTGAATTTGAAATTAAAAATTGAATTTGAAATTTTGAAAATGGAATTTGATTTTAGAATTAGAAATTCAAAAGGAAATTTGAAATTTGATTTGGAATAAAAATTGAGAAACTGAAATGAAATTAAGAATTAAGAATTAAGAATTAAGAATTAAGAATTAAGAATTAAAGTTTTAGAATGGAAAAATTGAAATTGATTTTTGAAAATGAAAATAGAATTCAAAAATTAGGATTTTGAAAGAAATAAAGAATTGAATTCAATATTTGAAAATGAAATTCAAAGTCAAAATTTGAAATTCGAAAATGGAAAATAAGATTGATATTGAAATAAATCAACATTTGAAATTTGAAAATTGAAATTAAAACTTGTAATTAAAAATGAAATTCAAAGTTGAATTTAGAAATTCGAAAATGGAAAGTTAGACTTGAATAAAAATCGAAAATTGGAAATTGAGAATAGATATTTGAAATAGGATTTGAATTTAAATGAAATTAAAAATAAAGTCTGAAAAATAACTTTGAATTTAATAATGGAAATCAAAAATGACTTTAAAATTTTAAATGAAAATTGTTTTTTTGAAAATCATTTCAAAAATCACTTGGAAATTTGAAAATAACTTGAAATAATTTGAGAAAATGATGCATTTCTATCTTAAATGATGAATATGTTATTTCTTTGAAAAATTATTTGGATTTTGAGGAAAATTTCATACTTTATAGAATTAAAAACAAAATTAATTTCCATATATTCATGACTAGGGCCACGAATATATTTTAAATTAATCTTTATTCAAAATTCTAATAAAGAAAAAGATTTTGTGCCTTTATAGAATTAAAACAAAATTTATTTTAATATATTCATGACTAAGGCTAAAAATATATTTTGAATTAATTTTTATATTAATTCAAGTAAAGGAAGAAAAGAGAATTATGAAAGAAATGATGATTTTTAAAAATAACCTAAAGGTGTAGGTCAATTTTTTTTATTTAATAAAGAATAATAACTCTAAGTATTATTCATATTCCCACTAGGGTCGAAAATACGAACTTTACTTAGTTTTATTCATTCATTATTAAATGGTACACGTACCATTCGTGTTTTCTATAGTGTTTTGAAAATAAAAAGGAAAATACAACAATTAATTATGAAAAATTAATCTATATGCTCATTCATTCTAAACTAAGCATAAAATGAAAATTCTCATTAATGTAATTATTACAACACTTGAATTAATTACAATAATTGAAAGGTAAAAGAAGGAAAATCCTGTAAAATGAGCAAACATGTTAGAAATGTAGGCATTTATGGATTTTCTTCGATTATTAAAAAGTTGAAGAAAATCCAAAGTTAGCCTTTTATGCGGCAAAAAATAAAGGAAAAATTAAAATAAAATGCAAATAATGTATGATTTTTGCAAAAGTATTTCAAAATATATTTTTGGAGTTTTATGTTTTCAAAATTGGGGTTTAAAACATATAAATTCATTTTAAAACTTAAATTCAAAATGAATTTAACCTTGAAATTGAGATTTTAATGAAAATACCTTGAAAATAATTGAAATAAAAAGCAAATAAACTCCAAAAATTGTTTAAAATGAAGTTAAGGCATTCTAAGTTGGAAAAAGATATTTTCAATTCATAAAATACATGAATTGTATTTAAGAATTGAATTAAAAATGTGTTAAAATGCCTAAATTTAACTTTGTTTTAACAAAGAAGATGGTATTTATAAAACCGGTTTTGGAAAATAAAGTGAATAAAGGGTCAAATGACCATAGAATTTTATGAATTTTTATGTGGATGAACTAGACTTAGAATGGAAAAAAACCCTTTTTTGCAGATTTTGAAAATGATTTTTCATTAGAAAGGACACATTCAAACAAGTTGAAATGAAAGTTAGAAAATGCTTAATGAGGCCAAATGACAGTGTTATGATTTTTTATCAGAATCAGATATGAAAACTTCATATAAATTGTTGAAAATTTATGGAGATAAACTAGACATTTAGAGAAGAAATCTCCAATTTACAGATCTAGAAAATGATCTCCCATTGGGGAGATTCAATCAGATCAAGTTGGCCAAAAATCTGTAAAAGCCTGTGAAAGAAAAATCAACAGGGTTCTGGTTTTTTATTCGAATGACAGATGAAAAGTTAATGAAAGTTTGTGAAAATTGACATGCATAAACTAGACATTCTACTGAAGAATTTTCTTTTTACAGATTTCGAAAATGATCTCTCATTAGGGTGATATGAATGCAACAAGTCGATTTTAAGTCTGATTAATGCCTGAAGTTCAAAAACAGACAGTGTCTCGACTTAAAATGCAAAAGAAATAGAAATACTCCATAGAAATGGATGAACATTTACTGAGATGACTAGACATGCAGATGAAGATTCTTTTACAGATCTCAAAAATGATCTCCCATTAGGGAGATATGACTCTGACAAAATAGGTTAAAAACCAAACCCTAAAAGTGACACAGTATAATAGGGTTGCAGTTTTTAACCAAAATCTGGTATGAAAACACCATAGAAATTGATGAAATTTGGTGTGTACAAACTAGACTCAATGTTGGAGACATCCCTTTTTACATATTTGAAAGATCATCTCTGGTTAGGGAGAAATCACTTCAACAAGTTGGTTTGATTTCGGGTCAAATTCGAATGATGCTAAATGACAAGGTTCGAATCCCGATTTTTTAGAGGGATCAAACCAACTCAGATTGATCTGATTTTTGGTGGAGATTCTGAAAACACATTAATAAAGATGTGGTAAAAAAATCAGATCAAAATAAGACCTAATTATATGCGAAATGATGAAAGCAAAAACATATTAGAATTGAAAATATCATCTCAACATAATTGAATGGAAGAGAATCTCATAAGTGATTTGATCCAATGATCAAACGTGAGATCTATCATTCTAGATCATAAATGATGATAAAAATTATGCAAAAACATAATTAAACTATCTAAAATTGAAATTGAAAGCATTTGGGCATAAATTGAAATTGATTTTACCCACAGAATATGGAATTTGATCGATTGAAGATCAAATCCCAATTCCAAATGGCTAGGAATGAAAATGCACAAAGTAAATAGCAAATTGAATGGATCAAAACATGAAAATGAAAATTAACATGGAACTAAGATAGATCTACATTGCTATCTTTTGAAATTAGCAAGAAATTTGAGAAAAAGATCTAATATACAAAATCAAAAATTGTAAAAAAAAAAAGAAAAATCCAAAAGAGGGAAGGAGGCCTACCTTGGGCTGAAGAGAGCTTGAATCTTCCCCAAAAATGGTGTCAACTTCAAGAAGAAAGGAAGGAGAAAGAGAGAGAGAGGAGAAGAGAAGAGAAAGAGAGAATTCATTGATTCTCCCAATTTCTCAAACTTCAACTTATGGAAAAGAGAGACCCCCAAGGGGTCTATTTATAGTTGAGATTGGGAGTAACTTAAGCAAAAATGAGTGATGTGGGACTAAAAAAAATCTCCAAACAGGTGGTGCCAAGCCCATGTGGGCATTTCCTTTTTTTTAAAATGGGTGAAATTGCCATTTCATAAAATCTTTGACACATGGCACCCCTCTTGCATATGGGTGTTCATGTGAGTCTTTTTCAAGTTTTGTAAATGGGTAAAATAGGATTTTATTCAAAAATTTGACGCATGGCATCACTTGTGAGTGATGTTCATATGGGTTTTTTAAAATTAAAGGGGTTTTTAAAGATATATTGAAAAACGATTTTTGATTTTTGATTTTTGATTTTTGAATCTTGAAACTGCTAAGTGGCGCCCCTCTTTGAAAACAATATTTTTGATTTTTTATTTTGAATTTAAGAAAAAAAGGGAAATAAAACATGAGAAATGAAAAGGGGAATTTGGAAATAATTGGATTTCAAAAATCCAATCTTGATTTATGGAATCTGAATTGGGCAAAATCCGAATCCATATTGAATTTAGAGAGATTTTACAAAAATACTGTTTTGGATTTTGAAATTCAAAGATTATTTTGAAATTGGGGATAAAAATTGGATTTTGATTTTGAATTTGGAATCCCCAAATTGATTTTGAATAGAAATTGGATTTTGAAACTGGATCTGAATCCATTTTGACATTTTTGAAATCCAAACTGAATTTTGAACTGGATCCAGGGTGTTTTTCAAAGGATTTTTGCAAAATGATGGATTTTAATTTGAAATTAGGATAAAAATTGAGTTTTTGAAAAGGATCTGGATCCGAAGTTTTGAAAAAGATTGGATCTGGATCTCGATTTGAAGAAAATTGGTTCAAAATGGGAATCGAACCCTGAATATGGATTTCTGAAGAATTGAAAATGGAAAAAGTCCCAAATTCATAATAAAATTGGGATTTTGAATTTGGATCTTGGATCTAACTCAGAGGATGAAATTGGATCTTGGATCTAGATCACAATCCAAGAAGTGAATAATGAATCTCAGATGTTAGATGAATCAGAGTTCAGAAATTGATTGAATTGAACTTCTGAACGGATCAGAAGGTGAATCCAGACTGAAATGAATCTGAAATGGCTTAATTGGATCCTGGATATCTGATGAGATATTCCAGGTTCAAAGAATGAATTGGACTCTGGATATAGATTTTTGAATGAATCAAATGAAAAATCTAGGTCCGGGATGAAATTAGATACTAGATCCTGCATTGGATCCAATATTCGAATTGAAATGGATCGGATCTCGGATATTGATAAGATATTAGATGAAGGAATTGATCCAAGTCCGAATTAGGACTTGTCTCAGTTCGGAAATATGTCAGAAACAGTGTCCTGAAGAAATTTGTATTTTTTTGTTTTCGCCCTGTAGGGGGTAGAAACACAGTACAGAACTGGTCTGAACTAATTCGAGCTGGACTGGATCGGAATGAACTGAATCCGAAGTCAGTTATACTCAGCTGAACTAAATTTGAAACCAGAACACTAGCTCAACCAGTTGGAGTCAGCTTGATTTGGATTGAATTGAGCTCAAACGAGCTCGAATGAGCTGAAACAAAGGTCTGAGTGACTTTGAACTGGGACTGAGTTGTTTGAACTCCTGGTGAACTTAGATCAGAGTCACTGGGATGGGATCTAATGGGTTTGACTGACTCGGGGACAGTTTGGGTTAAGATTTAAGCTAAAATGTGCTTATTTCACTTGAAACGAGATAAATTAGCTGAAATAGTCAGGATTCGCTCATCGTGAACTCAGAGGAGCTAGAAATGACAGTCATTTTAACTTTTCTGAACTTGAGATGAGTTCGGTTAAACCTAACTAACGAAGGTCTAAGGGTGACTTGGGGTAAAATGGTAATTTTATTGGCCGAATGAGGTAGACTGACCTCTATACTGGAGTAAACCTAAGGATAAGACTCAATACTGCCCTGCAAGGGACTAGCATCTGTGAAATGGGGGTGTCTAGAATGTACTTGGAAAATTTGGAGTGTTTACAGGTCACCGTAGGTCGGATTCAAATGATTCAAAAAAATAATTTGGAAGCATGTGAATCGAAGAACCTGATGTTGATGTGATCTCTTTGAAATAATCAGAGGAGAGATCGGGGTGAAAATCACCGCAGTTAATGCAGATCATTGTTGGTTGCGGGTAGATCTGTCTTGCGGAGCCATGAAGGGCTTGGACCCTTGTTGTCAAAGGTCTTTTTGATGGGCTGATTGGCATAGTTCCCGAGATCGTTGTACAGAAATCGAGGCAAGTGCTCTGATACCACTGTTGGAACCCGAACTCTCACGGATGATGGTTCTACAGATTCCGACGAGCTAGACGTGACACGACTCTAGAGAGGCGCGCACCACGAGCAAGAGAGACATGCAGCATTGGGGGAGAGAAAGTTGTCTCTCTTGATCGGTTGCACAAGCGTGAGGTGGATGGGGGGACGACTACAAGGGAAGGAGAAAAAGTGTTTCCTCTAGGTCGATGAAGGGTGTAAAAGAGAGGCGAGGAAGAAATACATTCCCTCAGATAACAAGAACATTAACCAAGGATGGAGCTTAGAAATCTCTAAATAAAAGAAAATGAGTTATTCTTGCTTGTTTATAGAACAAAAAGGATATTAAGATAAACTGTACATCCACAATCCCTCTCTAGATGGGATTCCAGGGGGGTCCCACTCTCTTAGAGAGTCCTAGGCTAAGTGGGAGTCTTGAAGGAAGTGAGATTATCTAGGGCCGTCTCACTCTGGAAGAATCCTAGGAAGCTCTCTTTCTCTCTTATGCACAATCCCCAGTTGGCCAGGACTCTAGATGGGTGGGTCTAGGGCAGATCTGGATGGTCAGACTTGGGGCAGGAAAGGGTCCATAAGAGTCGTATTGATCTTTCTTAGCTCAAGGGAAACATATGCTCTTTGCCAGCATAGGAGTCTTTAAATTCGTCAACATAATGCAGTGTGTTCAATGGCATAAAATGGCCCTGAGATATTTAAAACCAGCTTTTTTTCTATGTTGATTGTCTCAAGTTTTCTTCATTGCCTATTGGCTGAAAAATCGCTACTTTTTATAGATTGATTTGGTATGATAGACCAATTCCAAAATTGCTAATGTTCATGAATGCAGTGATACAGCCATGTGTGTACAGTCAGGGACAGCCAGGGAATTAACCAAAAAAAATTTAAATGGATTTTGGAAAAAATATACAACTTTTCATCTGGCAACACAATTTAATGGCAACTCTTGTTCAGCCCAAAGTTGCTAATTGAGGAAGCGGGAGCGGGAAGTGAGGCACTTTCAAAATTTTAGGAAGCGGGAAGCGTGGGACGACTTATAAGCGAACCAGGAATCGTCTTGGAAGCGACCTAGAAATCGAACCGTAAGCGACGGGGAAGCAAGAAAAGAGAAAAAAAAATAAAAATGTAAATAAAAATACAAAAAAAAAATGAAAAAAAGGGGGAAGTGAGCTTCCCCTAAATGAGAAGCATGCTTCCCTTTTTTTTTTTTTTGCGCTTCCCAGGACGTTTCGGAAGCGTGACGTTTCGCGCTTTCGAAACACATTTCGGAGATGCGCGCTTCCCCATTCCCTGTGGTGCTTTCGGTAACTCTGATTCAGCCTGACTTTGCAATCAGACAATCATTTTCCATTTTGGACCAGCTCTGTCTTTTTTTTTCCTCTTCTGCAATATTCATAATGCAGATAGTGAGAGTCATGGTAGTACCCTCATGAACAAAATGTTTACCATGATAAGCAAATCACCAAAAATGACACACTCCATCTTTGTCTATATGTATAGTGCACAGTAAGGACAGGGTTATATTAACAAGTGTCATGTTGAGAAAATCACCAAATTATCTTTATAAGAGGTATAAGTGTCACTCTCATCATGTCCACTTACATAATGATGGAAATTGTGTTTTTGACTTTTTTTTATTAAACAAACATTTAATGAGACCTTATGTATAGATCCCATATGCTCCATTTGTTCTTTCTATGTTTAATGATTGCTGCATGAATTGGAAGTAAACCTACTATGATCTGAAGATGTTTTGAACTGTTCTCACTAAGACAGTGTAGATTTACTCCATGCTATTTTCTATTTTCTTTTCTATTTTAAAGAGAAAAAAAATACCCTACAGCTTTTTGCTGAGAAGTTCGTTATTGTATAGGGTTTGCATTTTTTTTCTTGATGACCCCACTTGTTTATAATATGCTGATACATTAGAAATAATCCATCATTGTATAGGGTTTGCATGTTCTTGATGGCCCCACTTGTTTGCAATATGCTGATGCATTAGCTATGGATTAAGGTGATCACTTTTGTATTCTAGAAATTTAACCGTAGTTTTTACTGTGTTTTCTATGACCATTTAAAAGTCTGTGAATGTTGCACAGTCTATTCGTGTTCAAAGTTCTACATAATGAACTTGATTGACTCACTACTCATTAAGAAACTAATAAATTTGGATTGGAATGAAATAACATATTGCACCTTGACCAAAACATTCAGTCCGTGTGATTATATGAGAACAACTTATCATGCACTGATCCATCTCACATCAAACTCATTTCCATTATCAAAAACTGCTTGTTGGGAATCCATGTTTGATCATGAAACTAATAACCAACTGAAACAGATTTACAGACATTTTGTTGTTTAAATTAGAGTAAAGATGGTAGACAATGAAACCTTTTGGCCTGTTTCAGGCTGCATGAATAGTTTAAACATGTAAAAATATGATTGCAACTCAAGTTGCTTTGCCTAATCAATCTCACCATCTTGAACCTGCATAAGCTTGCTCTGATTTTGGACTGCACTATTTGATCTCCCAGTTAGTTTTATTTGAACAGCATGATTATGTGGTTCCTTTCAAGTTTGCAAGGCATGTATGATATAATGAATCACTGATCAACATTCTCTAGTCAACTGAAGCCACTAATGTATGTTTTATGTCAGGTACCCATCACGGACTTTTTCGGCTCAGTGATGGAAACAATTCATACCGAGTCAGCTTACAAAGGCATCTCTGTTGGAAAGACTGTCAACCCAAAAATTGAGATGCCAACTCGTCATATCGTTGACAGAAATAAGCAAAGAGAGCTAAGAAGCGTGCCTGATTTGACTAACATAGATGGCTGGAAGCTGAAGGTAAGCTTCATAATACAGTCATGAACAAGGTTGCCAAACTAGGAAGCGGAAACGGGAAACGATACGGGAAGTGGAAGCGATAAGTGAGGCATTTTAAAATTTATACGAAGCAGGAAGCGAAATTTCAATTTAAAAGCGAAATATGAATAAAAAATGAAGTAATATAGAATAAAAAAAGAAACAAATAAAAACTAAAATAAAATTGATCATTCTTATATTTCATGATTTTTCTGTAAAAGAGTTAAATTTTTGTTAAAATCTAACAATGATGGTTACCAATTTAAAGAAAGTACATGGAAAGTGAGTGAAAGCGTGAGAGAGAAAATACATGAAAAAGATGAAACAAAATGTGAGAAAAGCATATAGTATATGCATAGACCATGTGTATGAGAAGCATAAAAGAAGCATGGGAGAATCGAGCTTCCCATGAAGTTTCTGAAGCGAGGAGTATCGCACTTCCAAAGCGAGCTTCCCACCTACCTACGAAGCTTCCTATAACTGTGGTCATGAATGACTTGACACTACAGTGTGTGATTACAAGCAACTTGCTAACTATTTGCAAGCAAAAACATGAGAAACAGTTTTGTTACATAAGTGGCCTTGGAAGGTTATCAGGTTTTGCATTTGAAAATCTCTAATTTCGTCTCCATTACAGGAAGCAGGTCAGCTTGTGAACTCAATGTGGAACTACTTGCAAAGTACATTGGACAAGATTGGGAGCAGAGATACATGTGTCAACTTCGGCTTGGGTGTGATGCTTCTGTTAGTTGCCATGTCAACCTGGCTCTCAAGCTCCAAGTAGTCCAGTAACCCGAAAATGGAGCACCTAGAGGTTGCATCTGGAACATCATTTGGGACAGAAGTTCCCATTTTTTGATCAGTAGCTTTCTTGTTCATTAGTGTTACAATCTGCGAGAAATCTCCGGTATATGTGCAATTACACACTTGGTTCTTGGTAATACACTTGTGCATATACAATCTCATGTTTGTAAGAAGTTGTTATTTCCACCTTCACCGTGCCTTTTTTTTTTTGTGATAATTAAGCTGGATAATTAGCCTCACTTTTTGTCATTAAAACCAAACACCTCCCACAGATATCAATGGCCAGGTCAAACCTGGAATGCATATGAACCTCCATTACCAATTTGTCAAGAAAATCTAGCATATTCATGACTGCGATTAAGTTTTAATACAAAGCCCTAGATTTTGCAGTTCCAAGGTTTTAGTAGTCACTATCTCAAGTAACGAGTCGGGTTATGTGTTGCCTCAAAATTTAAAACCAAAAATTTTACCAAAAATTTTGATTTTTTTTTTATTGATGGCAGAAGACGATTTAATATTGAGGCCGGTTTTGAAAATTTTGAGCGAACCACATGGGTGATGTAACACAAAGCTTTTATCATAGTATAACCAAAATATTATTTGCATCATTCTTGACAAAATGCACAGAAAGTTGAAAATTTTAAAAAATAAAATATTATTAACAAAAGTCCCAAGTTGGGTACTTAATCTTTTGGAGAGTGCTAATCCTCGATGTTGCCATTCACTGACTTGTACCTGAATAAAATTCATTAAAGGGTTAGACTTCTGATTGTATGGTAAGTTTATACTAATTTTAGTAATTTAAAATATTAAATATATTCAGACAATTTAAATCAAGCATTTTCATCGAAAAGTAAAACAGACTATATAACATAACTGTTTGCATAATTAGGGCATATTTTTATTTCAAACTGTGATTCAAAAGGTTTTTGTTTTGATAATTAATGATCCAACCTGGTACGTGGGGGAAGACAATCGCTGACAGTCAAAGTATTTCGAGGGTATATTATTTTCAAATGTTTTAAAATTGGGTATTTGACTATAGCTGATCTAAAGCGGGTGATCCGTGATTGGGAGAATCACCGTTAAGGTAGAATAAAATTTTGAAAGCATCCTGGACTACTGAAGTAGTTGGGAATCTATCACCTAGGATACATGGATAGCTCTAGCTTTCGAAGACCTACGAGTGAGTGGAGACTATTGGGACGTCTTGCTCTAAAAAATCAGAACAAAATCACTCAAAGTTGTACCATCTACCTTCTCTAATGTAGATATCAGAACAGAATGTGTCAAAAGGGTTATCTTTATTACAATGATTATTTTAAGTCTTTTATATTGTATAAGTCAAAATGATATTCAGTAACCCAAGTACTTATTTTTAGGGTAATGACCATAGTCTTGTATGTGTACTTGACCCAATGAGTGCTTGCTTTGTATATACGAGCACTTCGCCAATGTAGCAGATCAATATCTTACTTTTTGTGTATAGGCATATTTTATTTATCAGATAGTAATTGATTTCACACTTTGAAAGTTAATTTATTTTAAGCTCGTACAAGAGTCAATTCCAGAACGAAACTATGTCCTACACACTATTGTGTACTTGTGACACCAGAAAGGTCTATCAGAACCTTGGCCTCTTTTGGGCTACAACTATTTTATTTTTATTCGAAGTAGAATATTCTATTGTCATTAGGGTTCTCTAAACCCAGAGCTCTATTCTTGAGCTAAGCAGAGAGATGCATGTTGTTTTATGCATGCTTCAAATATTTTATTTTTGAAGAGGCGAGTATGCAGAAAGTATTATTTTATCTGAAGTATGATGTGTGCATATTCAAAATATTTTAGTCAGAGTATGATGCAGACCAAACTATTATTTTATTCAAAATTTGATACACATGTTATTTTATTTAGAAAAGGTGTATGCAAAAACTATTATTTTTTTTAAAAGAGTATGCAAAAATTAGTATTTTATTTCAAATACGAGATATAGCAAATTCAAAATTCTCTCTCTCTCTCTCTCTCTCTCTCTCTCTCTCTCTCTCTCTCTCTCTATATATATATATATATATATATATATATATATATATATATTGTAATCATTCAAACATAAGTGAGCATGTATATCTCGAAGATATATTTAATTATTGGAAATTTACACACATTTGGCGATAGAACTTCATTTGTAGAGTGTGGCGATAAGAAGCAAAAAATTTCCAAAATTCTCATAGAATTTTTTCTCCAATAAACTTTTAACGTGTGATGATGAGATGAAGATGATTCAGACCACATTGGTAGAAAGCACCCAAATCTACTTTAGATAGCGATCAGACTAAGTTGCTCAAAGTGATCATTTAGAGAGAACCAAGTCAATGAGTGAGAGAGACTCGGGCTGGTGATCGTGCTGAGCTTAGTGAAATTGTACTCAGCTTGGTCTAGCCAAGTGGTGCATGGGCATAGCTGGATAGCAAAGGGTTCAGGTGAGTTTGGTAGTGTGGGTGCAGCGGGTTCATGGTCGAGTGAGGTGGCTGGTGTTCGATACTGCAGGGATAAGGTGCAGACTGGGTAGGGTTCATTGGAGTTGAGTATAGTGTAGTGGCAGCAAAAGGGCAGGTGGTGGTGATAGGAGAGAAGAATGAGAAGGGTAGTTGGTGGCTGGGTTAGCCACCAGCAAGTGGTGGTTTAAGAGGAAGGGCTGAAGAGGAGAAGAGAGAGAGAGAGTGAAGGAGGGAAGAGAGTAGTGAGAGGTGAGAATGAGTTTCAAAGGAGGGCTTGAGCCCTATTTATAGGGAAGAGAGGAGGGACTTGTGAGCTTTTGGTGTTGCCAAATGGCAACACCAAAGACCTCACGTTGAGGCCTTGGCTATTCCACGTTTTTGAACTTAGTTCAACACTTGTAATAATAAAATTACTATGGACTTAAAATAGTGGGCACCCTTTGCTAGGATAATATAGGCCTTGGGTTGGATATATAGTGATCCAACCCAAAGTCTAAGGCCCAGCCAATTTAGTTGGTTGAACTGAACTGCTCACCAATTAGTTAATGTAACTAAGCTCTCTCTCTCTCTCTCTCTCTCTCTCTCTCTCTCTCTCTATATATATATATATATATATATATATATATATATATATATATATATATATATATATATATATATATATATATTAAATCGAGGTTGATTGAACTCAGTCAATAGGTAACTGGATGGGTATGATCTTCTAGCTATAAATATTCCTGCGATATTTATAAAATAATCATTTTACCCTGGAAACTTGTCGAGCATGTTCCGAATGCATTATAATTTTGATTTCAACAAAATCAAGATTGACTTTTTTAGAATTTTGCTACGAATGAAGCAATGTGTTCGAAACTTATAAAATATATCTTAAAATTTTGTCCTTAAAATTTGCTATACAAGTCTTACACGAATAATTCATGGTACTTTTCCCGTATAGTGGGTTCAAGCTCTCAAGTGCATTCTTTTATTCTGTGATGTTACCACTTTACTTTTACGAGTGAAACATTTTTTGTCATCAAAACTTGATCCCTTTGATCTATGATTTCTATTGGTTTTTCTTCCACAGTCATATCCTCTTGGACTTCTATGTTTTCATATTGAATTATGTATGATGGATCATACATGTACTTTCTTAACATCAAGACATGAAAAACATTATGAATTTGTGCATACTTGGGAGGTAGCACCACATGATAGGCAATTTCACCAACTCGTTCAATAATTTCAAACGGGTCAACAAATTTGGGACTTAGTTTCTTTTTTTCCTAAAGCGAAACACACTCTTAGTCGAAGATACTTTTATAAAAATCATATTTCTGACAGCGAATATGAGCTCCCTATGCCTTTGATTTGCATAACACTTTTGTCGGCTTTGGGTAGTTTGCAACCTATCTTGAATCATTTTCACTTATTGAGTATAGTGTTGTGGAACCACAAGTGAATCCATAGTACGTTCTCCAACTTCATCCTAGTGAGATGGTGATCGGTAGGGTCGACCGTACAATGCTTTGTATTGAGTCATCCCTATAGTAGCGTGAAAACTATTATTGTAGGCGAACTCAGAGAGAATTATGTGTGCATCCCAATCTCTTTTCTGTTTCAAAATATAGGCTCTTAACATATCTTTAAGAGTTTGTATAGTGCGCTTAGATTGACTATCGGTCTGGGGATGGAATGTTGTACTAAACCTTAATTTTGTCATCAAAGCTTGTTGAAAATTATCCTAAAACTAAGATGTGAATTTTGGGTCACGATAAAAAATGATTGTTATTAAAACCCCGTAGAGTCTAAAAATCTCTCGGACATAAAGATCTGTCAAACTTTCTAGTGATTTCTTGACAGGGGTAGACAAAAAATGAGCAGACTTGTGCTTTCTCCGAGTTCTGGGTAAACCTATCACAAAATCCATAATTATGTCTTCCTATTTTCACTATGGTATTTCTATCTTCTGTATCATTCTATCAGATCATTGATGCTCTGTTTTTATTTGCTAGCAAGTCAAATATTTTGAGACATAGCTGGCTATATCTTTCTTCATACCATTCCACCAATAATTTTATTGCAAATCTTTAAACATTTTTGTACCTCTAGGGTGAATGATATATTTGATTTTATAAGCTTCTTCCAAAATTTCATTCACTAATATAGGGTCAGTTGGGACCCAAATTTTATTTTTCATCTAGATACTACTGTCGTCCTTAAGATGGAAAGAAGTATCATCCTCCGACAGAGCCCTTGCTTTCAACTTTACATATTGAGGGTCCATGTTCTGCTCAACGACTATCCTGATGATGATATCTGGTTGAACTGTCAGACTGGTCAATTGAATCCTTATTCTATCATTAATGGTCTCTAGTGGATGAAATCTTCTACAAGCTTTCAACTCTTTTCTATGAGACTAGCTAAGAAAATCTAGCCTTTCAACTGAGAGCATCATCAACAATGTTTGCCTTTCTAGGGTGGTAGGAAATGGTGAACTCATAATCCTTAATATATTTCAACCAGCGTCATTGCCTCATGTTGTTATCATGCAAAATTTTTACTTTTTCATTTCTCCTTTTGAAAAGTTTTTAGAAAAACTCGCCTCCATTTTGAAAAATGCAGGAAAACTTGAGAGATGGGATCCGCCTGTCAGTACAAGGTTCAACCATTCCTGACGCCTTAACTAGGGGTAATCGAACCAAGGATTGAACAATATGCCTTGTTTATTCAAATGCCTTAGAAATTATTCTAAATCCTAGAATGCATACATTGAGAAAGTAAACACACATGACATGATTTTGGAAAAAGTTTATTGAAAACATGATGCATGCCTAAGCTTCTTGAAAATACTATGAAAGAAAATATTTTGAAATTGAATCTCTAAAGGGATCAAAATGATTGGGTGTGTGGCCCTGTGAGCTCATGCATGATGCAACCTAAGACTAAATGATGCATGGATGCAATTTATCAAAATACCCTTTCTGAAAGATTTGAGAAAAATCATTTGTAAATCCCCTTATTTTACAAAATTCTCTTTGATGAAAAGGGGTTTTTGTGCCTTATAGAATTCAATAAAGATAAATTTGTTATATATCCGTGACTATGGCCACAAATATATTTTAAATATATCTCATTAGATTCTAAAAGAAGGTTTTAGAAAATATTTTGAAAGCTTTTAAAAATATACAATGATTTCGAAAAATAGCCTAAGTGTTTAGACTTTTTGTAACTTAAAAAAGATTAATAAAGCTTGAATTCCATTCGTATTCTGATTATGGTCACAAATACGAATTCCACTAAGTTTATTAACTTCTTAAAAGAGAGTGCATGTGCCATACATGAATCACCATAAGTGAAATTAAAATATGAATATGCATGACAAACATTAACAATTAATAAATAAAGAAACTATATGCATATGTAGCCTAAACTATGCATAAAGTAAATTTCCACTATTTTTTATCTTTGATTACAATTTACATTAAGAAATTACATAATAAAATAAAGAAAAAAATGAAAAATAAAATCTTGAACTTTCCTGTAAAATCAACAAATATGTTAGTATAAATATGTAGGTTTTTCGAGATTTATCCAATAATATCTAGAAATTGAAGGATAATTTTTTTCTAAAATAAGCCTTTTCTATGCATTCATAAAACAAAATCCCTAAATAAACTAAATGACAATGCATGATCTAATAGACTATAAAACTAAACATATTTTAGAAAATAAAATTTTAAAACTAAAGGTAAAATGACCAAAATACCCCTAGAAATTTAGACAAATTGCCAAATTAGTCCTTAAATGCTAGGGTTTTATAAACAGGTTTTGAAGTATGCCTAATCTGAAAGGCTAACAAGTTTAAATCGTTACCAAATTGAGTGGAGAGCACCCTGACACAATTAGGATCATAATCAAATTTTAAAACTATAAAAACTATTTATGAAAATGATAATATAAACAAAAAAGGTCGAATCTGTCCTTATTTTTTCATAACAGGATTCTACAAGAAACCTGTTTTTGAAAAACAACAGAATAAAATATCAAATGATATCTTAAAATTCTAAAAATTGACATGAACACTCCTAATAACCCTAAAGACAGTCTGCAATCAAAAAATAAATTTTATGAATATCCAGAAAAAAAGATATTAAATTAGCAAGTGAAAGTGGGTTGCAAAAAAGGATATTTTGTACCTATCATGGTTTCAGGCCAAAATAAAATAGCAAACAAACATTAAAAATTACAAAACTTTTCAAAAATAAATTCGACATGACAATGAAAAAATCCCTTTTTACGAATCTAAAAAATCATCTCCGGTTAGGGATATATGACCCTGACACGATAACCCTGATTATGAACAATGGCCTCACAGTGCAGCAAAATAGGTTTTGGTTTTGGGATAAAATAAAATAGCAAACAGACATCAAAATTTATCAATCTCACCAAAAATAAACTAGACATGCAGATGAAGAAGTCATTTTTTATGGATTTGAAAAATCATCTTCGGTTAGGAAGATATGACTCCGACAAGTTGACCCTGGCTGCGAATAGTTGCCAGACGGTGCAGGAAATAGGTTTCAGTTTTGATTTTTGAAAATAAGCCAAAGATGCCAAAAAATAATGAAACTTTGTCAGATTTATGTAAACATATGGATGTATATCTCATAAAAAATTAGCTTAAAATGATAAAAAGAAATACATAAAATAATGATACTAAAGTGAATAGTCAGAATTAATATTTTAGAGCATAGGCTATTAAACAAAATCGAACCTAATCTAAACATGCATAAAAAGAAAAAGATTGAATGTTCTTGATTCCATATGGATGTAAATCCAGATTTATAATGCACATAAATAAATAAAATAAATAAATAAAATGATGAAGCATGGTGCATCTTTTGTTGTAGCCGATTGGAAGAAGGGATTCGACCTATGAGAGGCCGAATCTCGATCTTCTCATGGCTGTTTAAAAAAAATGCAGCAACTAAATAGTAATGGAATAAAAAGGAGAAAATAAAGAGAAAGAAAAGTGAAATTACCTAGATCTGGATGGCCTTCCTTTTTTCACCCTTGCTGCAACAAAAATAAAAGAAAAAAACAAGAAGAAGAGCTAGAGGGGAGGGGCAACACTTAGGGAAGAAGGAGGAGAGAAAGAAAAGAAGAAAATCAAGAAGAGGGAGAGGGAGACCAAGAGGAGAGAGTCCCCTTTGGATGTCCCCCCTTGAATCCTTTTTATAGAGAAAATTGGAAGATGATAGGGATTCTCTAGTGTCCCACATTTGTTAAAACTAATTAGCAAAATAGAGAAAATTGACCTCCTTAGAAGAGTCCACATTTGGAGTGTTTTTGACTTTTTCTTTTTCAATCTAATTAAAACACTTAACAAAGAAAAGAATTATGCATTAGGAGTTTCTAGATGTGGCACCATTTGAGTGGGGTCCACATTTTGGTTTTAAAACAACTAAAAGGTTAAAAACAAAAGAATATACTTAAAAAAAAAAGGTAAAGGCAAACTCCTAAATCAACTAGTTGTCTGAAATAACAAAAAAATAGGAAAACAAAATGAAAAAAATAATCTATAGGTGACGCCACCTAGGTGGGCCTCATCTGATGTGGGTTGGATCTAAGATCTATTTTAAAATCCGAGCTTAACAAAAACCAAAATCAAAATCCAATCCAGATCTAGATCTGGTACACATTGTTTTTGAAAAAGATGTTTTAAAATACCAAATTCTGAGATGAAAAATACTAGGTTCAAATTAAAATTGTAAAGATCAATTGTTGAACCCAAGTTTGAAATTGGATTAAAAGAGAGTTTTGAATTCAGATCTAGATCCAAAGTTTCAAATGACAAATGGATATGGATCTCATGCTTGAAAAATGGTGGGCAGATCTTGGATCTTGATAAGATTGGAAAATGACCCCTAGATTTTGATAGAACGGATAAAATGGATCTTGGATCAAAGATAGAATTAGAAATTATATCCTGGATCAGAGATAAGGTGGTGAAGATGGATCCCAGATATTGAAGAATGGATCCTGAATAATAAATGATTGATGGTGGACTTGGATATCCAATGTAGAGATCCAGATCTGAAAACAAAATGGACCCTGGATACATATAACAGAGTGAATTAGTAAAAAAGAATCCAGGTCCATAATAGAAAATGGATACTGGACATCAGATCCAATATTGGATCAAGTATCTGATGTCCAAATTCAAACATGGGTTGGATCTCAGATATGGATATAGTATCAGATAAAAGAATTAATTTGAGTCCAGACTGGAATTACTCTGGCTTAAAAATTAGCTGAACTGCCCCTCTGAATGGAAATGACTGAGATTATAAATGATTTTGCCCTCCTGGGCAGGGGTGTGAAGTGAAGTGAAGAGTGACATTTGGAAAACAAGGTTTGAACTGACTTGAACAGGGTTCTAAGGTTTCTGAATTCAGGTGAACTAAGAAGACATTATTTCAACTAGACTCCCAGACCAGATGATTGAAAACAAACACAATTCTAAGTGAAATTGTGAGAAATTCACTATAGAGTGAAGTAAGCAACAAGAATGTACTAGGTGTAGTTAACAAAACACTGAGTTTGAGCTAAAACCATGATCAACTGAACTAAGATGAACTGATCTGGAGCTTAAACGAACTAAATCCTAGCTAGAGTTAGCTCAATTTTAGTTGAAATGAGTTGAATTGACCTAAAAAATAAACTCCAACAATGTGGGGAAACAAGTTTGAACTTAAATTGGACCACTTGAACTCCTGATGAGCTCAAGTTAAATACAGGGGAACAGGATCAACTGGAATTAACTAATTCTGGGATAATTGGATTGAATTTGAGCTAGAAATGAGCTCTTTTCACATGAAATAAACCAAATTTAGCTGAAATGAACAAGGTCTACTCATCATGAGTTCAAGAGAGCTAAAAATGACCGATATTCTAACTTCTCTAAGCTTAAAATGAGTTTGGTTGGGCCTAACTAACAAGGATCTAGGGTTATCTAGGGGGCAAAATGATAATTTTTCTGATAAAATGGGAGTGAGATGACACCTAAATTGGAATGATCCTAGGGGTTAGACTCCTACACTGTGCTAAAGGGGTCGGCATCTATGAAAGGGGATGTCCAGAAGTGAATCTGGAAAATTTGGTGTGTTTACACATGTTCAATTCTTTATGTGAAAATAGACATTTGAGGACTTAAAAAATGCAGAAAGATGAAATTAGAACAAAGAAAGAAAAATGAAAACTAAAATTATAATTAATTCACAAAGAGAGGGGTAAAGAAAACTCGTCAAATCATAGATCTAGTGAATTTGATTGATCTTCAACTAAAGAGATGTGCAACTCCACTCCGGATTGGGCTCCAAGCATGCCTCCATTGCTAAATTAGAAAGAAGAGAGGGAAAAAAAGAAGAAGAAGAAGAGAGGAGAGAAAAAGAAGGGGAAAGAAAGAAGGCAAAAGAGAAAAACTTGGATTTCAAAGAAGGGAAAAGAGAGAAGAGAAGGGTTGGTGTAAAATGGGCTGAAAATCCCTTTCACTCTAGCCCTTAATGAGTATTTATAAGAGTTATAACAAAATTACACTTAAGTCTTATTTTTTACAAAATTCCAAAAAGAGGATTAAAATGAAAATAATGTTAGGCACCATTTCCAAAATGATTTTTTCTAAAACTTTGAAATGGATTTGGTTTAAAATATTTGTTGAACATATTAGAATTGGATTCAAGATCCAACTAATGTGTTTTGGACTGGATCACGGTCTGAATTGCATTGGGATTTGCTTCGAAATCATAAAATGGTTGTAACTTCCTCGTTTTAACTCTGAATTCTGTGAGATTCGAACCATGACTTCTTTAACTCTGAAACATCATAGGCATGAAATGTAAACCAATAAAATACAATAAAATGCATGATTTATGTGTTAAAAATAAATGCATTGTCATGCATTATCAGTGCTAATCCTCGATGTCGCTCTTGTTCCGTTGTAATCACTGACCTATACCTAAACAAAACTCATTAAAGGGTCAGACTTCTTACAGTCTGGAAAGTCTATATCAATTTAGGTAATTTAGAATATTAAACATATTTAGATAAAGCATTTTCACTGAAAAGTAAGACAGAATACAAAACAAAATTGTTTACATAATTAGGGTATATTTTTATTTCAAATTGTGTTTTAAAATGTCTTTGTTTTGATAATTAACCATCTACCCTGGTACGTGAGGAAAAACAATCAGTGATAGCCAAAGCATTCTGGAAGTATATTATTCTCAGATGTTTTAAACCCGGGTACTTGACTGTAGCAGACCCAAAGCGAGCGGTCCGTGATCGGGAGAATCACCACTAAGGCAGAGCACAAAGTAGGATATATCCTGAATTACTGAAGTAGTTGAGGATATTTCACCTAGGATACATGGATAGCCCTGACTTCTAAAGACCTACGAGTGAGTGGAGACCACTAAGATGTCTCGCTTAAAAAAATCAGAACAAAATCACTCAAGGTTTTACCATTTACCTTCTCTAAGGTAGATATTAGAACATAATGGGTCAGAAGGGTTATCTTTATTACAATGATTATTCTAAGTCTCTTACACTGTGTAGGCCAAAATGAGGTTCAATAACCCAAGTACCCATTTTTAGAGTAATGACTAGAGTTCTGTATGTGTACCCGACTAAATCAGTACTTGCTCTGTATATACGAGCATTTCACCAATATGGCAAATCAATATCTTAAGTTTTTTGTACATGCATATTTTATTTATCAAATAGTACTTGGTTTCATACTTTGAGAGTTAATTTATTTCACGCTCATACATGAGTCAATTTCAGAACAAAACTATGCCTTACAAACTATTGTGTACTTGTGACACCAGAAAGGTCTATTAGAATCTTGGCTCTTTTTTGGGCTACAACTATTTTCTTTTTATTCGAAGTAGACTATTCTATTGTCAGTAGGGTTCTCTAAACCCATAACTCTATTCTTGAGCTAAGCAGAGATGCATGTTGTTCTATGCATGCTTCAAATATTTTATCTTTGAAGGGGCGAGTATGCAGAAAGTATTATTTTATCTGAAGTATAATGTGTGCATATTCAAAATATTTCACTCAGAGTATGATGTGTACCAAACTATTATTTTATTTGAAATTTGATACATATGTTATTTTATTCAGAAAGAGTGTATGCAAAAACTATTATTTTATTCAGAAAGGGTGTATGCAAAAACTATTATTTTATTCAAAATAGGTGTGTGCAAAAACTAGTATTTTATTATTATTTTATTCCAAATACGAGATGTACCAAATTCAAAATTCAATATATATATATATATATATATATATATATATATATATATTGTTCAAAGTACCCCCAAGGTCCAAGTTGAATAGTTTTAAGATCCAGTGGATCATGTGTGTTGTGTTTGGATATTTCTAAACTTAGGTCTCTATGGGTTGATCCCTTTTGGATCCCCCATCAAGATCCAAACTCAAATACGTTGTAAATCTCGTAAATTCAAATGCTATCTAATAATTAGTTGCTAATTAATTGTAAATAGCCATAAATGTTAATTCTTTAAAATTCATTGAACAGGTAAAATTCCAAAATATCCCATTAAAATATTCTCTAAAATTCTCAAATATTACAAATATAAGTGAATTTGCCATCTAAATCTTTTGGATCAAAATCAAACCCTATTTTTTTGTCATAACCCTATATTGGCCCAAATCAGCCCCAAAACCCTATAAACCAGACGCAACATGACCTAAAACCTCAATGTTTTAAACTAACCCATTCTCCTACCTATTCAAACCCCAACCTAACCCAGGAGGCAAAATTAATCCAAACACATTCTCAGGCCCATAACCTACAGATACCAAGATCTAATTCAAGCAAGGTCCATAGTAGACAAAAAGCATATCCTAAAATCTGTGAAATGGTACACTGAAGAATTTTGTGGTCTCAAATTTCAAGCCCAGATTCAGGAAACTGAAGATGTATATATTAATAGGTATATTTTTTGGGTTACAATTTAGCATTAATATTAAATTGAATCATTCCAAAATCACATCCTTGGAGTATGCGGTTCAAGTAGCCTTTGTTGTTGAAAAGATGTTAAAATTCAAAGTGGATCGGGATCTATTTGCCTTTAGCTCTATTCTCAAAATTGTCCAAACCCAATTAGATGTGATCAAGCAAGAACCTAACCCAAATAAATCTCATTTAGAACCATTATTAGGTGCCCAGATCCAAAGAAAACATACATAGATCCCAACCCACAGTTAAACCTAAAACTGGACCCTACCAATCTCACCTAATTGGATCTAGGAGCCTCTCTAAATAGACTTTTTTAGTTTGGCCCAAATCTTATCTAAAGATCCATTTGCCACCCTCCTAGGTCAACAACTAATGGATCATATCTTTATACTCCTTGTGCTTGAGACTTTTATGGATTGGATTCGACTGATATCAGATATCCATAAACAAAGAGTTGTATCAGATGAAGAAACTGGAAGCCAGACTCAAGGCGAGTCTTCTCCAACCCATGGAGAATGATGTATGACTGAATTAGGGAAAGGGAGTTGTGTAGATCATTATAAAGAGAATCAAGATATCCCATGAATCAAGCTAGGGATTCATGACTAGTGCGAAATCCTAGCTTCTTCTTGCTAAGGCAATCCATTTTCTTGCTCCCTTGTTGCCCATTAAGGACTATACCACTATATATGCTCAATACCCCGGTCCAAGATCCATTGTGAATCCGTTTTGCTTTTTTGGATTTTTTCTATTAATTGGATCATAATTAGGGCTTGGATTAAGATCAAGGTTTTGACTTTTTTTAGAGGGTTTTATTTTCAGAGTTGATAAATGAACGATTCATTGATTTCTTTTTATTTTATGCGCATTTTCTTTAGATTCATAGTTTAGTATGGGCGTAGATCGGAGCTCGATAGATTTTAGAGTACTATTTGCGAATCCAGCAATAAATTTTCCTGACTCACTTCATACTACTTTTTAACATTTCCTTTCCCGCTTCCTCTCCACGCATCACTTCTCGTATCCATTTCGCATCCCAGCAACTATAAACATCCACTTTGAGCATAAGTCAATACATTTGAATCCAATTGGCATAAGAGAAAAAAAAAACTTTTTCAATTTTTTTTTTATAGAAAACCTTGTTGTTCCTGAAACCTGTTCTTCCTGCACGTGGCATTTCCATGCAAGATAAGGTGATACATTCCGAGATCAGAGCCCCACATTTAAATGGCCGACTTGCTGAACCCAGATCCAATTAACCACGGACCGGAACCGAGCTATTTTGCTTGCGCAGACGAACGACGTGGGGATATCCCAGATATTAGTTTAATAGTTTTAGGGGCTTTAGGTATTTCAAATCCTACTAATCTCCAATATAAGAACCGAAACAATTAGGGTTTTTTGGAGAGAGAGAGAGAGAGAGAGAGAGAGATTTCTGTGTTGCTAGGTTTTTTTTTTTTATAGATCCTGGAAAACTCAAGAAAGAGGTAATATTCCGGCCACCATCCCATCCTTTCGCCGGAAAAACTGTCCTCCTTTCTTCAGAAAACCTTCCTTTGCCCTTTTCTCGGTATCTCTCTGCTTGCAGGTTCTTCGTTTCTGGGAAGGATGTCTGTGGGAGAGCTCGCCTGCACTTACGCGGCTCTCATCCTCTACGACGATGGCATCCCCATCACGGTAAACTCTAATCCTAGGAAAATCGCTCACTTCCTCCCTTGATTCATTCGTCCTTTTGTTTCTCTGGGGTTTTCGATGTATTTCCTCTTGCTTTCTCTTTTAATTGTTTGCCGTTTTCGTTGTTCTAGGGTTTATGTGATTCGTGGCATGTTATAGTATGATGCGTACGGTTTGACTGGGTTTTATTGTCCATTTCTATATGAACGTCTAAATTTTGATGACATTTTGAACGTGAGAGAAGCTGGACGGAAACTGTTCCTTGGTTTGTCGATGGTTGAATTTGTTTTAGGGTTCAGTTTTTTCCGTCGTACTTGCGGACCCGTAAACTGGAGATCTTAACGCTCGATTTTCCCCCATTTGTTCTCTCTGTTTTTGTTTTGGTCACTTTCTTGAGGTGGTGCAGTAACCAATCTGTCGATGTTTTTCGCATCTTTCTTGTGGGAATAGAGCTCGAAATTGTATGAAGCACAATTTATGTGGGAAAAAATTGCAACTTCAGTATCGTTTAATTGCCATTGTGTCATCCTGGTGACCAATTTCTGTATCTGTTGTGAAGAGCGGATAATTAATTCATGGCTTGTAATGGACTCGGCTGAATCTAGTTTGTATGTCTTCCCACTAGGACCTTCTGTTTGAGATAGATAGAGATTGAAGAGCGTGGAGTCTGGTGTCTCACCCAGGTTCTTATTGGATTTCTTCCAGATGCCCATGGGGAGAACATTGGATTTGGTGAAGAGATGAGTATGTCATGATCAAAATGGTTATGGCACAAGTAAAATTGAGATACAATGCACCTGGACAGGCAAGCATTGTATCACTTTTGTTGAGTTGGAAGTTGGTTCTCTTGATTCCAGTTTTTCTTGTTCAAGCTCCATGTGGATATTTGGTTTGGTTGAGAGGTGAAATTTTGACGGTAGTTGTTCCAAAATTTGCTCTCAATGACTTGGGAATTGGACGGCATCTCTAAATCTTAGCCAGCTAGATTTTGGTTTAGCAGTTGTTCTGTTTCTAGTTTATT
Organism: Nuphar pumila; assembly: GCF_984573655.1. Taxonomy (NCBI): domain Eukaryota; kingdom Viridiplantae; phylum Streptophyta; class Magnoliopsida; order Nymphaeales; family Nymphaeaceae; genus Nuphar; species Nuphar pumila. The sequence continues at coordinate 24,922,448 of NC_143255.1, read as the reverse complement.
GATATCTGGAGTCCACTGGATATGGTTTTTATTTGCATTCAATCTTCCTTGTTTTTTTGTCGGGGGAGAGATGAAGTCATCCTTGATTTTTAATTCCTTTATCTTCTATCTATCCAATAGGCTGAGAAGATTGCGACGCTAGTCAAGTCTGCAAATGTCCCCATTGAGTCATACTGGCCTGGTCTATTTGCCAAACTTTTGGAGAAGAGGAATATTGAAGATCTTATCTTGAGTGCTGGTTCTGGTAAAAACTGAAAACAAAACTATGGTTCTGAAAGACTGTTCTCCATCATTGAATTATTTGTAAGGTTTGTATTTGCCTTTTGTCTTCAGGTGGTGGTGGTGCAGCTGTGGCAGTTGCTGCTCCTTCTGCTGGAGGTGCTGCTGCTGGCGGTGGCAGTGGTGCTGCTGCTCTTCCTCCGGAAGAAAAGAAGGTAATTGTGTATAATCTTATTCTTTTCCTTTTCAAAAAAATTTATTGTTCTCATCGCATTTCATGGAATGACCTATGTATCTTTTTGGGCTCTCTTGTTTAGTGCTTTAGTACTTTATAGCTATTAGTTTCTCTGTTTTAGTACAGTAGACATGTATTTGTTTATGAATCATTGTGTTTTTGGTCAAATTGATTTCATCTTTGATCAGTGTTTCTCTTCTTCAATAAGTCTTAGGTAGCTTATCAGTTTGCCAGGATTTCTGTACGGTGATGTATACACTCTTGCTCCTCTGTCTGTTATATATGATAAATTTATTTGAGTACTTACAGAGGTCTGGTTCGATTGTTATGTCTGTCACAGATAATCACTTCCTATCTATTGTCATGAGAAAAAGCTGCCAGTGGCTTAGTTCCATGCTTTTTCATTTCTGTCACTGAGCTTCCATATTTTTTATTTAACCATGAAAAGGTTCATTTTTTAGTTAGTGTCAGTTTCTGTGGCACTGCAAAGCCTCTGTCTATGAAGCAATCGATTCATTTTAAAGTCTTACTTTTTAGTACTAAATAACTATTTGTGAGTGGATATTGACAGGTCGCTGTATTGTTAAAAGGAAAGTGATTGTTAGGCCTAAACACCTTGTGCTTCATGAGTGGGGAATAATGGATTCCGTTAGGTGCTTTCAAAACCTTTTGGTTGTAATCTTGGGCTTTCATCCTACTATGCCTTAAAAAATTTAACCTTTCCCTTCATGAAGTCCAAACTAAATAGTTTGAAACATGCTGTACGGTTTGTGGAGAAGCCTTTTTGTTCACCATCAGATTCTCTTCCGTATGACATATCCTATATTTCTCTTCAAGTTGGTCTAGCAACTTATTTATCATTTGTCTATCTGACGTGATTAGGAGACCCTCAGGAAATTGTTTCTATTTTGCATTTTGGTGTACATATGCTTTACTTTTAATTGTTCAAGACAGCAATTTTTACTTGTTTTTCGGAGATGCTATTATCGAGTTTAGTTGCTTTACTGAGCTTTGGGATGCTATTTGAGCCTTTTCTTCAATTCAAACCTGTCACACGGACTCTTCTAACAGGGCACCGCACCCGCGTAGCACCTGCACCCAGGCGGGTGCGACACTTGGACACAGCTTCCTTTATGTTAGGTGAAGTCAACCACACTGAGGTCCATTTCTATCCAAAAGTAGATTCAGTTAACCCTAATAAAGTCCATTTTTATCTATATTATATATATATGTATATAAATACATAAATGCACACAAATACACATAGTGTTAACTTAAAACTGTTAAAAATTATATCTATCTATATATATATATATATCCGCATCCACACCTATTGGAAAATGCTGATCTTCTATCAGGATCATTATATAGTTCTTGATACTCGATTATTTCCTAATAATTGCTGTACCTCAGATGATTAGAATCTTTTCTGCTTTCTATGCTTTTGCCATACAATAAATAGTAATTGATGAGAATGGCATCATGGCTCAACATCTTTTGATATCTTCTCTTCAACAGGAGGAACCGAAAGAAGAAAGTGATGAAGACATGGGTTTCAGCTTGTTCGATTAGAGCTCATCCTTCCCCTTTTTTTCTGTTCAAAATTTTCAGATGTAGGTTAATTGTGGTAGGTGTTCATTTGATTTCGTCTAAAGAAGATTTTCCTCTGGTTGGTTTCTCTTTGCGGTATGTAAACAAACAAATCTCGGTATGAACTCTGCTGGTTGATCTATACATTTAACTCATCTTAGTAAAAAAGTGGTATTTGGTTGGCCATCGGCATCTTTTTGTTTGGTCTAATTTGCTGCAAAGAACCTGAATTCTTTAGAGGGCCTAATTTGTCTAATTGGGTTGGCCATTTGCTTTATTTGCTGAATGTTTGCCTTATGGAGTCGAATCTTTCAAGTTGTCAACTTTGTTGATGGCTTGTTGATTTATGGGGTGTTTGTTACATGCTGCTCGGAAGAGGGGTTTCGTACAAAGCACATTTGCACAGATAAATGCTTCCCCCATGTTTGGATGTTTTTGGTTGACACCGCCCCCCTACATGTATTTTCTTTTCAGCGACCGCGGGAAAGGGGTCCTCTTTCCCATGAAAGAGCTCTGATGTTTTTGGTTGACACCGCCCCCCTACAGGTATTTCTTTTCAGCTACCGCGGGAAAGGGGTCCTCTTTCCCATGAAAGAGCTCTGATTTCCCATGTTTTGGGGTGAAACAAATGCCCCATTAGCCAGCTTGCCAAAAGAATTTCCCATATAATCAAGCTTTGTGTTTCCATCCAGTGGGATTTGAATCTGAGATCTCTCGGATAAGATAGTGTCGCTGTGGTATTTCCAGCTATCTTATCAGACCCCATTCTGTGAGATTTTTCTTGTTGAAAATCTCGAGAGCGAAGTTGCTGACATACTTACAGTTTTTTTATCCAATTCGATGAATTCTACTGCGCTGTTGCAGTTAAAAATAATCATTGAAATTGTTGGGGATGTTATAATATGTGGCAGTTTTCATGTCGTATTTTGGTGCCAGAAGGTTCTTAGGTAATTATGAGATATTTGCACTTTTTTGTTCCGAGAGGATCGTATCAGGGTAACTCTTCTCAGCATCCGATAATTATGTACGGGTTTCTCATCTATATGGGTCCCACAAGTTGGATGGATACCTTTGATCCACCATCAATGCTGGTCGTTGATGGTCTGTAGATGAGTGACATCTAGATTATATCTTTGATCCACCATCAATGCTGGATGGATACCGTTCATAATTTTGGTCAATTACTTCTTAGGGGACTCTACTCTTTTAGCTTAATTTGTAAGTTGGCTTGAAAGGCAATCTGGGGTTAGGCAGACCCCTACCAGATATCTATCTCTTAAGCCCCATGTGGCAGAGGGATTTTAAGCTGGGCCTTCAGCTTGGCACATGTCCCCTCTTACCACATGTGATACCACCTCGGTAGGCTCAGTGTGGTTAGATGAGTTGACCTGCTTTTTATGCGACTTCAGAAGGAGATTTTTTTGATACAGCCGTAAACTGAAAATTCTTTTCAAACTACAATGGATTCTGTTTGGGAGATGAGACGGGGATTTATCAAGTATCGCCTACTCAAGCTGTTTGGAAGTGCTTCGATTTGGGAGATGGGGAGTAGTGTTGAGAGTGGAGATGACCTTCCATTTTCCCATTCAGCTACCTCCTAAAAAAGATATATTTGACAACTCTACTTTCATGACCCATTTTCTTCTCCACTCCCATCACTCTTCTCAACTCAACTCCCATCTCCCACTCCGAAACTGAGAGCCTCGGGTTTCCTTATCAAGGAACAATGGTTGATCATTTTGCCAAACATTTAAAAGCCTTATAGGACATTGATGTTATTCCCTTCCAGTTTGTTGCAAACATCACCTTGTGTTGGGATGTTGCAAGTCTGAATTCCAATGGTACGGTTGTATAACTGGTAGGGGTCCTAACTCCAGCTTTCTTTGTCGAAAAAAAAAATTTATAGCAAGAAAAGATATCACATCTTGGTGGCACAAATATGTATCTGTTTGGAGAGACTAGCTCAATATGGCTGCTAATGTTGCTGTTGTGGTCTTTCTATAAACACGCAGAGGAACAAGGCGTTTCTGTGGGCCCCACCATGGTGACACATAGACACACCCTCCCTCCTCTGAGTATGTGTCTGATGACTCTAGAACTAGATTTCCCACTTAAATTTGTTTTAGCAACAGACGCATGAGGTTTTGATAACCACAGATCCGAGAACTACAAAAGTTCTCGACTCTCAGGCTTTAAGCCCAATGCAGAATCTCATATTTGTACTTCCTCACACACAAGTGCCTTGGACCTTCAATTTCTTGATAGACAATTTGGCCAATCTCAACACTACATTCGGCATAAAATAAGGCTCAGCCCCTCCTTTGAAACTCATTCTCACCTCTCACTACTTTCTTCTCTCCTTCACTCTCTCCCTGTTCTCCTCTTCCGCTTGCTGGTGGCTAACTCAGCCACCAACCACCCCCCTCTTTCTTCTCTCCTATCACAACCACCAGTCCTTTTGCTGGTGGCTGCAACCACTACACTATACTCAGCTCCACTGAACCCTACCCAGTCTGCACCTTATCTCTGCGGTATCGAACAGCCACCTCCCACCTGGTTCTTATTTCCACTCAACCTCGAACCCACTGCACTCCAACTGTCTCTCACTCATTGACCTGGTTCTCTCTAAACAGTCTCTTTGAGCAACTCTGTCCGGTTGCTATATCAACTAGATTTCGCCGCTTTCCGCCAACGCAGCCCGAATCATCTTCACCTCATCATCACACGTTGAAAGGTTATTGGAGGAAAAATCTCCAAGATTTTTGAGAATTTTTTGCTTCTTATCGCCGCACTCTAAGAAGTAAGTTCTATCGTCAAATGTGTATAAATTTTGAATATATATATATATATTGTAATCATTCAATCGTAAGCGCGCATGTTCATCTCTTTACCAAATTTTTTCAGTAGGTACGAAGTCCACTACTAACATAAATTAGCAGTCCGAATTTTAGCATAGATAAAAAATCAAGTTTTCGATTTAGTCCAAAATTTTAATTAACTGCCACCACAAATTGAAAGCTGTAGAAATGGGCAATTTGTACTTGCTTGAATCAAAAGTGTGAAGATTCATCTAAACCTCGTGATACATGAAACAAAAAATCAATATTTAATTAATCGATCATTCAGTCCAAAAATCTCCAATATCAAAACTGATTTTTCTTTTTACTTGCACGAAAACTTACCTCCTAAAAGAAAACATAACTTTTTATTTTTCTTAAACTTATATCTTAAATGACCCATGTGATTTCTCTCACCTGTCGCGTCTCGAGAGAGAATGCCCGTACCTTGCTGCTGATGATTCACAAAAAAAAAAGAAAAAAAATGGAGGAGGCGTTGAAGGAGGAGAAGAGGCGATGCTGCCTCCAGCCGGCTCCCTTTCACACGATTCTCTCTCTATATATATACTCGGTTGAGCCTCCCTTTTTCTTTCAAACTAATACTAAGGAGGGCTGGCAAGAGTTGTTTTAAAACAAAAGGGACTCCTCTTAGAGAGGAACGTCCCTTCCTAAAATAGAAAGTCTTTTATTACTCAAGAAAAATAAAAGTTCTTCTAATATGAAACTCTTAATTATATACATCTTATTAAAAAAAAATAAGACTTTTCTATCTAACTATAATTGGGTATTGTATATTGGCTTAAAGGGTCCAAGATTCATATTCAGATCCATCTTACCTAATATGGATATTGGATCTTGACCTAAAGGGTCCAAGATTCATATCTCATTAACCACATATATATTATATATTAAATCAATTATATAATAAAATATATATTTATTTAAATAAAAATTATATTTATTAATTTTTTAAAATTAGTCAAAATTTGTGAGATATTACAAAAACCCTCACTTACCCCATCTCAATCAATAAAAGCCCTCACCTACACCCATCACATCTCACCTACCTCATTATTTTATTGTTTCTTTTTTCCTCCCTTTTTTTCCTTTTTACTCTCACTCTTACCCCCTTCACTCCTTAAATCTCACATCACACATCCTTTGTTTTTGTTTTGTTTTTCTCACTCTCCTCCCACTCTCATCTCGTGTTTTCCAGTCACCATCGTGACGAGTCAACCCTTCACCATTGACTTTCCTTTCTTCTTTACGGCAGTGGCCGGAGTGGAGCCACCCCACTGTGGGTGTCCCTTATTGTGCCACCCTCATTGCTCAAGGGGTTGTTGCTCCCTTGCCATTCACCCCTACGCGACGCATCATCGTGGTTGCAGCCTCCACCACTGTCTCCCTCTCCTTTGTCGTTTTGGGTGGGCAAACGGGCCAGCGCCTGCTGTGCCACCACCTTGCCACCGACCTCCACCACCGCAGCGCATCCTGACCAACAGGGCCACCCTGTTACTCCCTCCATTGTCTAACACTTGCCCCACCACCCCCTTCGTCGGACCATGACTCGGTCCGAGCCGAACACCGCCATATACGGTTCCTGTCCTGCAACCCGCAGTACCACCGGAGGGACCGATCCCCTCCATATTTGCCATGGTTTCCTCTGCCACCTCATTTTGCGAACCCACTTGAAGGTGTAAGACCACATGCACTTTTGTTATGGAACATGAGACACTCATTAGGTCTCACCCACATTCGATTCAATAACGATGAGTGTGATCCACATCGCGTATTTTGGGAGGAAAATAGCTAAGGGTATTTTTAAAACTTTTTGCTTCTCATAAAACTATATGGATTATGAGATAAGGATTTTCATGTTAAAATTGCATGACAATTATATAATAATAAAATATATGTTTCATATGTACATAAATAATGCAATTATATATATAGTATTGAAATTACGAGTTGCATGATTTAAATTGCGTAAATGTGTTAAATACATATATCGCTTATATGAAATATGCATTCATAAGTTTAAAATGTTTCATACATGCATGTTTCAATTTTTAGTTTGTGTATACATGATATGTATTGTTTCAATGTGTCGAATATGCATGTGATTTTATGCATGCTTTAAATCTAGTGTATGAATACATGAATTTAGAATATTTTGAAATGTTAGATAATGCGTATTTTAAATGTTTGATTTTATGAATAAAATATATTATTTATATTTGCATGTATTGGATAATTTATGTTCACATGCATTAGATATTTTATTAACAAAATATAATATTTATGTTTGCACGCATTGTCTAATTTATGTTTGCATGTATTGGATAATTTATGTTTGTATGCATTGGATATTTTATGAACACATTATGATATTTATGTTTACATGCATTGTTTTACGAATAAAATATATGATCGCATGCATTTGGATATTTTATAGAAGCTAGATTTTCATAAAACATTAACTATGCATATTTCAAACTTCAAGTTGTTCAAAAATCAGTTTTTAATGCATATGCAATTTTAGAATATGCAATTGATATGTTTTGGCGATGCAATTGCGGGACTTCGATTATGTTGACTGCGGTTGCACGTATATCGAGTTCTTTGATATACATCTGGAAAACCTAGATTATCACAGCTTAAGATTTAGGTATTGTTTATGGTATATGTCAGATTTGACTATATTGATTTTTCAAAAGTATCGATGTTGGTTTTCAAATACAAATGTGTTAACTTTTGAAAAAAAACCTAAATATTGATATGGGATGCGGTGTCGGCACCTGTTTGATAATTATTTTAGTATGCAGTGTTAACACCTATTTGATAATTATTTTGAGATGCGGTGTTATAGCACCTGTTGGATAATTATTTTGGGATGTAGAGTTAGCACCTGTTGGATAATTATTTTAGGATGCGGTGTTAGCATCCACTTGTTATTATGTTGAGATGCGGAGTCACACCTGTTTGATATTATGTTGGGTTGTGCCTGTTTAATATTATGTTGGGATACATAATCACACCCATTTGATATTATGTTAGGATGTGGAGTCACAGCCATTTATTAAAGGACTCCTGTGAAAGCCATATGTAAGATTATAAGTTGGTATTGTTTAACTAATTTAACATGATTGCACACTACCCTTAGATGTTAAAATGAATGCATGATTGATGTATACCATAAATATTATGATAATCATTTTGGGATACGATGTTAGCTCTTGTTTGATGGTTATTGGTGATGTTGATTTCTTGATAGAAAGGTCTTGGCTGGTTCGATGATGACTAGCTCTGCAAGCACTCGTAGAGAAAGTGAATATTAAAAAAAACTTACATTTTCACAGTTATTTGAGAGGAAAATATATCATGTTAATAAATGCAAGAGTAGGAATTGACATTATATTGAATGCAAGAATAGGCATTTGAATCACATTACATGTTTTGTGTTAGGTTTAATATACAATATGATTATGCACGTGTTTCTAAATAATATTGTTTAGCATTCTTGAGCTTCGTGTAAGATGTATGCAGGATTATAGTTGATGGGATAAATAGTAATAACATGCATTGCTTTCAAATACCGTGAACTTGCCATATTTACACTATCTTCATAAGCTTCGTATGAGCTATGTGTGAAACTATGATATTGAATGATATCATGTTGTATTGTTCCAAATATTGTGATGGTTTTCATATCTATCATATTAAATTATTTCATAGATATTTGTATTAATGAGATGAGATATCATGATTTGGGATGTATGTTTTAATGTTGTGAAATTAATTATGATTATACTTACAGTAGTTTGACCCTTTTTCTTCTAAAAACATTTTTAGGTGATGAGTAGATTGTTGTTACAGGCGATGGCGAGATGGTGCAAACAAGTCATGGAACCACACTATCTAGTTTCATATCTGGATTCTTTAATGCATTTAAAAATGTTACTTCTATGTTGAACAATCTCAATTCAATTATGTTGTGAAGTTTCTTTTGAAATGAATTGTCTTTAAAATTTTGCTTTATCTATTTCAAAATCTATGTGTGTGGGATCAAACCCATATTCAATAAGATTGAGATCCATTCCTTGTTGTGTACTATATTGTAACCCACCCAAGGTTTGCTAACTTAGATTTTTCAAACAATTTTTCTATTGTGCTTAACTGAAAAATGATCCATTATAAAAGTTTTAAAATTTTCCTAAATTTTCTAAGTTAGAAAGTTTGGGGCATTACAATATTGGGGTAGTCTTAGTGGATTTTGAGTTGGATATGGATTCAAAATTAGATTAGGTGGGCTGAAATTAGGTTGAAACTGGTTTGAGTAACAAGAATCAGGTTGTTGGAGGGGCCAAAAGAAATGTAAGAAGGATGAGGTGAACAAAACGAGTTTTGCGGTAAGCCAGTTTGACCACATGTGGCTTCCCAACAATATTAGCAGAAGGAAAATAAGGTGGTGGGTTAGGGTTTTCACACCCACCCTCTAACACTGACTTCAACGACTGGCGGATAGGATTGTCGTCGGTCATGGGTGGGCACCACACAAGATTTTGCAATGGTTAATCATGTGTAAGTTCACTAGTTATTTTCTCAATGTGAACGATTCCTTTATTTTAGATCTTGCAGGAAGACCACAGAATAGCGCATAAACCTTTTTTTATGTTTTTCATAAACACTACAAAAAAGGCTCGTCTATAAATTTCTGCATTAAAAAAGCAAACCTGATTATAAAGTATAAATTGGTAATGAACGATGAATTGTATGTCCTTGTGAAAGCCAACTCATTACATCTCTACGTAGAACAAACCAAAAATCATAATAACAATAATGAGTTTCTAATGCAATAGTTAGCAACCAATCATTCACATAAACATCAATATTTATTCCTTCATGAGTTGTCATCCCGACCTGAGATGGAACAAAGTGGACAATCATGAAACAATCGTAATAAGAGATGAAGGATATATACAAAACTAAAAAATACATATTTATATCAATGCTCAGCAAAACTAAAAGACTGAAAAAAATAAATGCGCAAAATACAATTCCAATTAAATCTTAAACATGATCATCATTAAACAAACAAGTAGGCACTGAGTAACCTTTGGAATAGCCAATAAGTAAATAAGTTTGGGATGGGAAGGTTTTGTGCCATGTGTTAGCTTAAATGGATCGGGAAGAGCCACTTACCGAAAGCGGTCATGGATGATCCAAACGAGGCTTCAGTGGAGGTGAGTGGTTAGCATTCTCCTTAGCCAATTGATGCCCTCAATGAGCCCAATCTATAATGTCTAGAGGTGAGCAAAATCCTTGAACCCAGAGAGAATTTGATATCACGTATGTAGTTCTCATCACACTACCATGAGTCTCCTATTTATAATGGGATATGGTGAGAGGCTCGTGATGGGTGGTTAAACTGAAAAGCCAGGACCCTTGATATGCTTGTGTCACATCTAGGTTGGAGCTGATCCGACCAAAAAATCCAACATTCTCCCACTTGATCCATTGACATGGAAAACACATTATCAAAATTCTTTACTGTTATCTTGATTTAATTTCCATGTAGTTCATATGCTATTCTGTATCACAAGAATGAATCATACGACTCATAAAGATGAACATATCTATATGCTATATCATATTTTCATGTACTACAATATTATTCATTTTAAGTGTTTATCATATTAAGAATACCTTTATGAATATGTTGCTCTCTAACCCATTCTATTGGTCCTTTTAATATTGTTATTCTTTTTTCAAAAAGAGTGGCATTTTACACAAAATCAACAATGTACAAAACCATAGAGTATCAATTTAGTTTCAAAAATATGATCACATAAAACTATAGTGTACTGCCATACATCACAATGAATCAAATAGAGTCATCCTCATTACATGTTGGAAATACAATTCTGGTGATAGCCCTTTAGTAAGAGGATCAACAATCATTTTCTTTGTGCCGATTGTATCAATACACACTAAATGATTCTCAATTCTTTCTTTAACAACAAAATACTTTAAGTCAATGTGTCTACACAAAGTAGAGCTATTGTTGTTATTATAAAAAGACATAATAACTTTATTATCACAAAAGATCTTCAATAGCCTCTTAATAGAGTTCATAGTACCACTAAAATAAAGTTTTTAATCCATATGTCCTGAGATGAAGTCTCGTATAGAGCAATAAATGGCCCTAGCCTTGTTAGAATTGACAAATTGAGCCTCAATGACTCAAAAATTTCTTCATTGTCCTATAGTGAAGAATGATGAATCAAATATTGTTAGCCACTTGGGATTGCAAAAGTAACATTCTAAGCCTATTTGAGTGTTCCTACTTCTCATAGGCAGACTTATGATCGATTGGATTATCCTTTGTAGGAGTGGATGGTTCGCCAGTTCTCAAAGCCAAATAAATGTTCATACAAGATTCATATCGAAAAGGCAAACATGAAACTTTTTATTATTTACCTTTTTCTAAGGCAAACACATTAAGGTCATTATCATTTCACTTTGGTGAAATCAATAATAGCTGCTTTGCATCTTCAATTCACAAGAAATTAACTCTTATTTGATAAAACTAGTAAATCATGTAACTAGAGACAATTTAACATTGTACTTTTGGGTAGGATTATGTTTCATGGACTGGTGTACACACTTATCATTACATCCTGTATGAATTTGGAATACAATGACCTGCCTTTGGGTAGAATTATTGTGTCGTAAAATCATACACAATGGTAATACAAAGTATCTCTATTAACACGATAAAAAAACCCTCAATCAGCACAACTCGGATAACTTTGGTGATTGCAAGAGTGAGTTGATCGACATCTTTTACCATAAGTATTTACAAGGCATGTCACAACACAAAAATAATGCTTACATTCATAATCTCATGCTTAAATAATCATGCATAACTTAAAACAACAGGAAAGACACCAAATATCATGCTAAAGTCATAAAAAAGGATAAGAGTCATGAGAAAGACATACATTTATAAGTAATATCTGAGATTGGGCCTCAACACAACCTCAAAGGGTCCCTTAAAGACCCTGATCCAGTTAGTAAAAGCCTTGAACCAGTCATAGAAACCCTAAACTGGTCCAAGAAACCTCTGAATCAGCCCCATAAAGGATAAATTGGTCGCAAAAAGCTTTGAACCAGTCTGAAAAGCCCTAAACTAGTCTCAAAATGCATAAACAAGTTTTATAAAACCTTGAACCAGTCCTGAAATCCTCAATTTTGGTCTCAAGATGCATGAAGCGGTTTCAGAAACTCTAGAATCAGTCTCAGAAACCCCTGAATTGGTTCTTGAAGGACCAAATTGGTTTCTGAACCGGTTTTGTTCCATTATGGGTTAACAAGTATCAATTCTAGACCTGATCTGACCCAATATCGGACCAAGACCCCGTTTAATCGGATATCAGGTTCCTCCGGTCAAACTTAGACCCGGTCCACACAGAGCCCATATACTAGGTCTGGGTCTAGGATCGGTTCCAAATGGGTCAAGGATTGACAAGGTCCACTGGAAAACCATATGGGTCCTAGACTGGGTTCACAGGGTTTGGTTCTGACCGAATCCACCCATAACCCACATACAGGGTCTGGGTCCAATAGTTCAGGCTTAAATCCAATCCATCCTACTCCCCAAAATGGATCTGGTTCCTGGATCGGGTCCGTTTGGTTGGGCACAACCCCGATCCACCTAAAAACCCATTAATGGGTTCGGCCCCGAACCAGGTCCCAACGGGTTGGGTGCAAACTTGATCCTCCCAGAAACGAGTCCGGATTGGGTCTTGTCGGGTCGAGTGCATACTTGATCCACTTGAAAACCCATTAATGTGTCTGGGCCCGAATCGGGTCCCCCTCGGGACGGGCGCAAACCTGATCGACCTGGAACCCCCAAAAAATGAGTTCGGGTTTGGATCGGGTCCCCCTGAGATGGGCACAAACCCAATTCACCCCCGAAATCTCATAAACGGGTTCAGGTTCGGATCGGGTTTCACTGTAGCTACAGTTCTACAGTGAAACCTGACTCTCCCCTCCCCACGAGTTATATATATATATATATATAACAGGGTTCTGACCCCCACCTCTTGCATCCACCCATCATCGGCGTCCGTAATCCACCGGCGACGGCAGCTGACCAGAAGGCCCAACAAAGGAGAGACTATGGCTTTTACAACCACAGTCTCCACCAAGGTCCAGCGATTGCCACCGGCAGACAGCCTCAAGCAACGTTGGCGATGACCAGCCTCATGGGCCAACCATCGTCATCCTCTGCCATTTGCTGACGACGGAATAGCCAATAGGAGGCTGGTTGTGGCTGTTTACAACCATAGCCAACGACAGCCACTTGCGGCTGCCACCGGCGGCTCGCCTCAGGTAGCTGTTGACGATGACCTGCCATAGGCGGCCAACCACCCTCCGGCAGGGCCTAACCCTGCCTTTGGGGCACCTTGCGGGGGGCTCCGATCACCTGGGAGAGTCCCAGTTTTTTACAACCCTACTCGCTGGTGGTGACCACCACCAGCCAATGTGGGGCTTGGACAATGACAACTGCCGACCCGCAGGCCGGGGGTCGCCAGTCAACACCTCCCCCTTGGCCACCGACTTCCCAAACTTCGAACGAGAATCCAGAGAGGGAGAAGAGATGATGACCAACATAATTTTTTTGGCGAGTGCCGCATAGACGCCAGCACACCCATACCCAAAAAGTGCGCAACGGAAGCGCAGTGTAGCCCATAATCCAATGTCAGCTTAAATGAATCGGAAAGTGCTACTTACCGGAAGCAGCCATGACTATCCGAACAAGGTTTTAGTGGAGGTGGGTGGTTGACGTTCTCCTCAGCCAATCGACACCCTCAATGAGCCCAGGTCACAATGTCTAGACGGGAGCAGGACCGTTGAACCCAGCGAGAGAATTCGATATCACGTATGTAGTTCTTTATGGTAGGTCTCCTGTTTATAGTGGGATATGGTGGGAGGCTCACAATAGGTGGTTATGACACATGGACAGAGATCTCATAACTGTTTTGTAACCCCCCAAAACTGAAAAGCCAAGACCCTTAATGTGCCCAGGTCAATGGTCTGACCCAAAAAATCCAACACAAAGCCCTCTGTGTTTCTCGCAACTTCGGTATAGACTGCATGACGAGTTTAGCAACTCATTTTGTGCTTTTTAAACTTTTTTTTTTCTGACCAGATATGCACTTGAACCGAATTTACGCCTTTCGAACCCGATAATCTTGGCATGTGAAGAGTGAGCTTCTTTTTTATGGTTCCTGTAGATAATTGAGCACAGTCCCATCCACCTAGCTGCAGACTTCAATTTTGGTTGCAAACTAGAGTCATGTATGTAGTTGTCATGGTGGCTGCAACAGCAATGGTTGTGTCAATTGTTGTCGTTGCAGTCGCTGTTGCAATTGTTCCGCTTGCACTTGAAGCTAAACCAGCTGATTTGTCAGTAAGAAAGCTTAAAGAATTCCATAAACACCTACAGATACTTTAAAAAGAAGAGGTTAGTGCTATTCAAAGGTATTCAAAGTTTAAAGTCTAAAGTCTAAAGCAAGATATGTATGTAGTCCAGCCAGAACGAGTCACGTCCTGTCTTTCATTGTTTTTTATTGTTTAATGACACGGGCCATCTTCCGATAGAAAATTAACCAGTTTGGTTCTATTCTGAATCGGTCAATTTTCCCAGTCATTTTCAAAAATGCTTTGGACTAAAAAATGGTTCTAATGGCACAAGTACAAACCCTTGCAATCACTTTCCTTGGTTCTTTTATTCTCGCTTGTAATGGTGATTTTTTTTTTTGGGAATAGACGATATATCAAAATGCAAAGACTTCTATGGGATGCTGTAATAATGAAATAAACATATACCATGATCTGTGGGTCGTTTTAGATTGGGTCCAACCCTGACTGACCGGTTTGAAACAAGGCACTAATGAAAGTTTTAGTGAGGAGTTAATGGGAAGGGAGTTACATGAATGTAAAGAGTTCACATTCAATATGGCATGTGAAGGGTTCACATACATGAATGTCATGTATGTAACCCCCTACTCTCCTCCCACTATAAATTGAGGCATGGTTGCTTGATGAATAAAACCAAGGTATCATCTTTCTCTCATTTGGGTCCAGGGTCTTGCTCACCATCGACTTGACAACTTGAGTTCATCATAAGTGTCGATAGATTGAGGAGAACATTGCGCACCTGCACTAACACTCGTTTCATCCATAGCATCTACCGATATATATTCTTGCTTTTGCATTCTAGTTCTATTTTAAGAATGCCAACATTGGGTTATGGGCCCACACCTCGTAGTCATTGCGTGTGTGGGTGTGTTAGTGCACACTTTCGAATGCCCGCCAAGTTTTTTTTTTTCAGTCTTCTTTTTCCCTTGCCGAACTCGTGTTCGATCTTTGGGATGTCCGACGATGATGAGGAAGAAGAAGGCTCGTGCACCACCACTTGTAAGGTTGTAGTTGTTGTTGCCTTCCTGCAAAGGTGGCAGTGGTAGCCGCCTGCGATTAGGGTCGGCAGACAGATCTGACCTAGATCATGTTTGGATTGGGTTTCAATCGTAAGATCCAACTTGTGATCCGATTTGGATTGGGTTTTGGATCCAGATCAGATCTAGATAGTGGGATCCAACCTGGGACCCAATAAAAAATGGGTCTAGATCTAGACTGAATTTGCATAGGAGGATCCAACTTGGGATCCATTGAAACTGGATCTAGATTGGGATTGAATCAGATCAGGTCCAAAATAAGGTCTATATACTATTTAA
This sequence comes from Nuphar pumila, assembly GCF_984573655.1. Lineage (NCBI taxonomy): Eukaryota > Viridiplantae > Streptophyta > Magnoliopsida > Nymphaeales > Nymphaeaceae > Nuphar > Nuphar pumila. Next base: position 24,906,762 of record NC_143255.1, on the reverse strand, counting down.
ACCTATAAAGGATATGAACAGATTCAGTGACCGATACTAGGCATTTTGGGACCAGTTCAGAGTTGTTTTTGATCAGTTCTTATTGGTTTTTCACCGGTTTCTAAATGTAGAGACCATGTTTTTATGAATCAATAAAGGAACATCAATTTTTTTATTCAGGCTTAAGGGTTTATGGGCTTTGTACATGTTTTGGACCAATTCGACTATTTCAGGACCAGTTTAGGCCCTTAGCAGTGTTGTGAAAAGCGTTGAGGCATAGTGAGGCACTCCACCAAAAACCGAGGAGAGGCGTAAGCCTCAAAAAAAATTTAAAACTTAAAAAAAATTTATAAAAAATATCTAAAAATACAAATAAATAAAGAAATGCTTTATTGATGAAATAACAACCAATAAGAAATAGAAAATCTCAAATAAGTACTAAAAAATATGAGATTAACATGTAAAAGTAACTAAGAACTTATTATATAACTGAAAAATATATGAGATTAACCAAAAACAGTTAAACTATACTAAGAAACTTATTACATAACTAAAATAACTAAAAAATATATGAGATTAACCTACAAAAGTTAAAATATATGAGATTATTCTAAAAAATATGACATTAACATATAATCGAGAACCTTTCACCAGTCCAATAGGTGAGCGATAAGCGTATCGAGAAAGCGTTTTCATCACCGTCATCCTGATACATCAAATTTTCACTCATGACTATCTTACCATCTATGTTGTAGTCTATTACGGAGGCTTTCCGTATGTTTGTAGTTGAGGAGGAGCAACCTTATATGCTAAAAAATATTATCTATGAAGCCAAACATATCGCTTACCCTCTTCTTGTAAGCATCATATTTTATTGTCACATGATTAGCCTTTTTAATTCATTAGTTTCATGCAACATACACTATGAATCTAATTTAAGGATTCGGCCTCTTTCAGGCCCATGAATGCATATTCTTAAAAATGCAAACTTAATCAATCATGTATCATTGCATAATTTTTTTTTGGCTTAAGCATTCATTCATCAATAGGCAATGCTCATAAATAACTAAATGCATCCAAAAACATTCATATTTCAGGCACATTTTATTCACTTCAATATCAAATTGCAATGCAAGTCATTTGTGCCACAAGCACCATATTAAAATTGTGTCTCTAATTGGACACCCAATACCGGTATACAATCAATATGGAATTATACATGCAGTACCATTCATTTTACATAAAAATAGTTTTGAATACCGGCAAGGTATCACATACATTGCTAACCCAGTCCTTAGCCGGTTAGGCATTAGACCCCTAAATTGGCTTATTATTATGACTACCACAAAATCCCGTATATTTTATAGACAGAGCTAAATTTTTGACAGATTGTAGGAAATTTTGTCAGCTTTCCAATGCAATAAACCATTTATAAAAATTTCTCTGTATGAGGAAGATACAACTAGTTTAGTATTCGCTTGTATTCATTTGTTCCGACGGTCATAGTTTTTGTGTTTATTCTGGGAACAAAGCCCAAGTTTTTTATAGATTGTATGAAATTTTGTTAGTCTTCCAACACAACAAACCTTTCATAAAAATTTCTCCAGATGAGGGAGATATGAATGATTTATTGAACGAATGTTAGGCTGGAATTATGAAATAACGAGCAACATGCATTCAGATAAGTAAAAATATGTCACCTGATTGAAATTTTCATAAATTCTCAATAACAACACTTTATACACTATTTCAAAATTCTTAAATCATAACAATACATATTTTTTTTACAGACAAATCCCATTTCCATAGTCATTAAATTGAAAAATTGATCTGTCTTCCTAAAAACTATTTCCTTAGAAAAGTTTTTAGTATTTTTCTTAATTATATATATATATATATATATATAGTTTTTCCACAACAACATGACATATTTTTAATTTTTCTATGTTAATAGCATATAACATGGATGAAAGAATTAAAGTAAACACACTAACTGATTTTACACAAAGAAATTGATTACATTTCTTCTTATTGCATTTGAAAAGCAAATTTGTTTATGAGAAATCTAGCATACATAATTGGCATAAAATCTTAGGCAATTTAATCAACTTTATTTTTTCTAGGGGCTGAACTGACTCCTACTAGAAAATCTGATCAGCCCCTACTTAATTAACATATTTTTGGATCCATGAAGGGTTTTCATGCCTCAAATATGGGCTAATTAGTTATGCCCGATTTTGCCCATATTCAGATACAATGCAATGACATGTACATATTTATTCTTTTTTTTTTCCGCTAAGACTTTAGATCAGAGTCTTGTCTCACACATATATGCATGTGTACATATCTGATTCAGAGTGTATACAAGCATATGTGTACAAAACTCAAATTTACTTAAAATTTCCTAAAGACCGATTGAGTAGAAATCAATTTTTGAGAGGATTTTCGATCCGAAAAGCATCTCTACTCTAAATATGATAAATTCGACTATGAATTCTCACATGAGAGGTTTGATGCAGGGTTTATATATTTAGAATCAGAATAAACTCATGCATATGAGTTTTGATCTACGCGTAAATAATAAAACCTCTTACTTTTTTTTGAAAAAAAAATGACTCTACTTGCCAAAAATCGGTTTCTCTACTCGTTTCGCCTTCTCTTCTTCGTGTGGTGGTTGCTACCCGATGCTCAACCCCCTTTAATGTGTACTAAAGTCTTCTTTGTGGTGTGAAAGAGGAAAATCTCAGAAAAAAGGAGGAGAAAGAAAAAAGTAGAGAGAGATAGAGAAAAAAGGAAAAGGTTCTAAAATGGCCAATTAGTGGGGGCATGAGCCCCTCTTTCTCTTTTATAGACTCTAAACTACTTCAAGGATTTCAGATTTAATCTCAGCCCTTGATTTAGATCTTCTACCTCCTTCTTTTTTCCTTTTTCTAAATTTTCTTAAGCATATACTTATTTTTTTTCTCTATATGCTTTAAGTTAGGTAACCATATGATGTACTATTATTTACATCATATGACTTACAAGGGGGTCCACAAGGCTGGACGTCTCTCCCCTGTGTAGCTTTCTTTTTAAAATTCAAAGTAGTCAAACTTGCTTGCTTGGCAACCAAGTTGACTTGGTTCTCTTTTTTTTTTCTTACGTAGAATTGCCCTCTTGATAGTCCAAACAACTTGAGCTTAACTTGATGCAGTCATGCAATTTTCATGGGAAAGTGCAATTTTCATGGGAAAGTGCTGAACTGATGCAATTCTTTCCTTCTATGAATGAAACAATCATTAATCATGACACAGGTGAACTTTAATTTTTTTTCACCACCTACGACTTTTTTATGTGTAAATCCTTTCATACTTTCCTTGCACATGAAAAGGCTAAGCTAGCATGTTTTTTGGAATTAAATGTCCATTCCCATGTAAGCCTTTCCTTTACACTGGAACGAAACAAAAGGGCAGAAGACAAGCATCCATGGGTTTTGAACTTCTGACGTTCCTTCAGCTTGGTGACATTCACAAGTCCCCCCTACTAGATAAGATTACCCTCATGAGACAACATTGAATCATAGATTAAATGTGCACAATTAAACCTAAAATCATAACCACCAAAACACATTTATGTGTATGCAACTAGGGGACATTTTACATACTATGGCAAGCATCCAATAGTTGGAACCAACAACCATACTACCCTCAAGAAAACGACATTAAAATTAAGTCCAACTACAAACACCACCAAAATAGGACCACCCACATATTTTTCAGATCACAGGCACAAACTTGTCCAAGTCACCACTAGGTGAGCATGGACCCATCGACACCATGTTTCCAACCAAGGAAACCAAATACAAGTCCGCAACCCAAATAATAACAACAATAAAAAACACAATCAACACGCTAAAGAGTCCAATCTAAACACAGTAGACGCCGACACTAAAACTCATCTCCCACCGTCCATTTTAGAGATGAACGGTCAATATCACCAATGAAATTCACATGTAGTTCTAAAACGTGGGTCCCACATTTCCTCATATGACCACACTTCCATTGAATGAGTAGTGAAGATGAAAGGGAAACATGGGTGTTTGGACAAAAAAGAGGCAGAAGGAGATGGTTTATTGGGGACCAACTGAAGAGAGAGAGAGAGAGAGAGACCGACAGACATGTGATCGAAGATTTAGGCCGTAGGTTTTGTGGGTGTTGCGTTTTGGAAATTTGAACGGATACTGCACAGTACACGTGACTAAGATGGTATATATATAGAGAGAGGTGTTGAAAAAACATCTGTTAGTGTCTGTTAATGCAAGTGAAAACGCAAAGCCACGGATTGCTACAGAGGGTCTGCTCTGTGTAATGTGAACTAAGAGAGAGAGAGAGAGAGAGAGAGAGAGAGGTTGGAGAAAATGCAGCAACATCTTATGCAAATGCAACCCATGATGGGGGCATACTCTTCACAAAATATCACCACTGATGTCATTCAAAAGGTCGATTTTTCTATTCCTCTCTCTCTCTCTCTCTTCTTTTTCTATTCCTCATTTTCTGGAAATGTTGGATTTTGATGCGGATAAGGTGCGGGTTAGGGCTTTCTGATGTGGGGTTTTGTTATTCTTTTGTCTGCATGTTGTTGTCATACGTTAGGGTTTTGCTGTCACGGATTTGGTTATGCGGGGGGGTTTGCGTTGTGCGTCTTTTAATTGTTTTGTGTTCTATGTGATTCAAAAGAGGGATTTTTTATGATGGCGTGACCGTGTAGTGGCGGTAAAGGGATCTTGAGTTTTTTCTCTGTGTTGGTATTCTTGGAAACCTTTGTTTTGGGCGAAATGAAGTTGATTCGTGGTTTTTATGGCTTGGTTCATACTGAATCTTGATGCCTCTTTCTTCTGGGGTACGGGGTTTATTTTGGTATGATGCGTTATTGATTGTTATGAATGTTTCAAAAATTTTCAAATTTTTCTTTGCTTTCCCTGTCTGTAGTCATCCCGTCACAGTTTTTGAAATACAAATTTATTTGACAGTGATGATTCTTGTTTATTGTTTGTTCTCCCTGTTAATGCTATTGGATGAATCTTTCATTCTTGATCTTAGAGTATTTTTTAATGCAGTTGGTTACTTTTGATTCTACTGTCTGTGTTACTTCTGGATTTATCTTACGTCATGTTGATGTCTGTCCTTTTCTAATGCATCTATGTGATTTAATCCACTCCCAATGCTGGCAATCGGATATTTGGGGTTGTCTTGCATTAGAACTATGCATGCCATTATATATGGCCTTCATTGGTTGTTCACGTGAGTTATGGTAGTTAAAATTAGTTGGATTTGATTTTCTTGGCAAATTGTCATTTTAATTGTGCTTTCTCTTTTGATGCCACTGAGAGAGAAATACTATTTTGGGCATTTAAATTCTTATGTTACTTACCACGAAATAGGCTGTTTTTGCTTATTTAGGTGGTTGCTCAGTTCCATGTGGCAATCTGTCTTTGCCATGGATGAGCATGTGATGGTTCTTGCAAAGTTCATTTGAATAAGGGTTCTTTTGTACTTGTCATGATGTGCATACAATGATGGTTGCAAAGATTTTTGGTGAGGCTTTCTTGTGTACTTCCATTCAAGTTATCCAAGTATGTACTAACTAGATTGCCTTCTATTATTTGTTAGTTTTTATGAAGATAATTCTGATTATTTTTTTTATGGTTGTATGTAGTATGTACTAAAATATAAAGTTGGCTGATGTAATTAGTGATGCAGTGTTTAGTGGCCTTAAATGTACTTATGTACTTACCTTGATGTGTTCCTCAAGCTGTTCTCCCACACCCCCCTTTTTTTCTGACACAATGTTTCTGAAATTTTGTGATGAGATTGGCCAATGAAATTGATTATATGTTTTGAACACATTTAGTGTTTCACTTGCATATTTGGTTTATGTATCATGAATCCATGATCCCTCACTGCATGTTTAAGCATGCACAGTCAGCTTTCAGTATCTTTTTTTGCTACTTGTTCAGCATTCATCAATCTAAAGTGGAAAATAATTCACTCATCTCTATACAATAATTATTTGCAATTCTTAAATAAGTGTAAGTTGTATCCTTAGTACATATAAATGGTGATTGGGGTGAGTTACCTTCTTGCTCTGCTTCTTTTTCTGGCATCTTTTTAATATGTGACGATTATGTTGTGGTTTTTTGACTATTCATTTATTCAATATAGCCAAGAATCATTAAGTTTTTAAAACTAGTTTATTGCCTGATTGGATAGTTTAATGGTGATGTATCTTGAGTGTTATGGGTGCTGTGACTGTATTTTGTATGCAAATCTAGTCTTAGTTTTCACTGTCATTTGGGGTGGTTATGTTTATTTAAAAGAACTAGGATCCAAATTCAAACCATTTGGATTATAAGACTTGACATTATTGCTAATTAAGTATTTTCAAGATTGTTACAGCTGTAAATAAAAGTTTTCAAGAAAGCATGGCCGCCTCACATTGTCACTTTTGAGAGTTTTGTTTTTGTTAGCATAGGATTCAAAAGCGACTTTGATTATTTGTTTACTGATGCTATATAATGTTATATTTTGGAAATGTGACTCAAATATATTCTAACATCAGCACTGACTGAAACTTTTTGCAATGTGATTCTTCACATTAGGCATTTGGTGACGACAGGTTATAACTAGACAAAAAAACCCCCAATAATTGGTTTCATTTTTGTAAAGTTAAAAGAGGACATTAACTTGTAAGTTCATCAGTTTATGCACTGATCTTGCTGTGGTTCACTTAGAGTGTTATGGTGATTCTGTTGAAAAAAACTGGGTGGTTACAGCTTATTTCTTGGAGCATTTTGTTCCAACTTCATTGTGTTGCAAAAGTTGCTATTTCCATCAAAGGGATTGACATATGAAAATGCACAAGGTCATCAACTATAGCCCTTTTATGGTTGCATGGTGGGGCATTGTTGTTGTTTAATATTTAGCTGAGATGATATCTGGCCCTCCTCTTTATGACCAATCTCTTTTTCTTTTAATCAGATTCTTCTCTTTTTCCAATGAGTGATTTCTCGGAAAATGATGGGTTGAAAATGTACTATGAACATAAATTTATATGCATATCTGGCTTCATAAAGTGCAGTTCATTTAATTAGGCCTAACTGCAATTATCTCAGATATGTGGTCGTCAGAAAAGAAAGGAGCAGATTATGGGGTCAATCATTGTAAAGTTAGTGTGTGGCTTTAGATCACTAGCTGTGGTTTATTTTTTACATCTGAATGGGCTGAATATGATATGTATTATGATAGGATGATGCAGAAAATTATATATAGGTATCATCCTGCTGTGCATCTGGGAATGGAATTTGATGACTCATGTTTTCTTTGGAGAGGATCAGACTTGACATCATTGAGAAATCTGAAGAACAGATTTAATTATTGCTTTCAATTTAATGGCGTGATGTATATATTGTATACGTGTAAATGATAAAGTGATGGATACTAGATTTCATTATAAAGCCAATGTTAGCTTAGCATGTTTGTTATAAGATTGATCCCCACACGAAAACTGAAACAATTACTTAAATGGAAGATGTTAGATCCTACTACATATTGGGGTTGTCCACACATTTTTGATCTGGATCGACACTCAATAGACCTTTGATCTAGATGCTGGTTTAGGTTGGACCAAGAATCTTTTAGAGTGCAGGGTGAGGTCAGTATGCATTTGCAAATTTAGGTTTCTACCATATCTTTTGACTTTCACTGGCCCTGTTTGGGAGATCTAGATCCAATTAAAGGTCATGCAGTCTGTACATCAAAACTGTCTGATGGCTAATGCATAATTCACCTTAATGCATGCTTGGGTCTGAGACAAATCTGGCCGATCTGATGCCTTTGTCAAGACTTAAGTTGGACCCTACTTTCTTCATTCTCATGCTAATGTGAAGAAATGTTTCTATTATGCTTCTACCATTCTATTTATATTTATCTTTTCCCATTTTAAATTTGTAATGTTTTCCAAGAATTAGCACTAATTCAATTTTTGTAAAGTAAGAGACTTCTATTGGGAAATCAAATCCTACCTCTCTCTCTCTCTCATGCACATGTGTTTCTACGTAACATTACAACCACTAGAAGTTCTTGAACTTTTGGGACACTTTCGACTCTGAAGTAGCTAATCCTTAAAGCACTTTAAACCTGCTTTTTATATCTCACTGACATTTTTTTGTCCATGATACCCAACTTTTAGCAAAATAAACCAAGGTTGTAAGTATCGTATCGTTACCTGTATGGGTCGGGTCCAAATTAAGATTGTATCGTATTGTAATTTTTTAATGAATTTTTTTCAAAAAAAAAAACATAAGATTAAAAAAATCAGAAAAATCGAAAAAATTCTAAAAAATTCTTATCACATGAAACAATGATGAATTGCACAAAATACAACCATAAAATCACATATGAAGCATTTATGTCTATGAGCTACATAAGACATCATCAAACATCAACTAATATAAAATCATAGATAATATTGCATGCATATCTCACAAGAATAATGCAAAATATTAAATATCTTGCAATTAAGAACATGCCACAAGACTCATACTTTCATATTACATAAACAAAAACAAAATAACTAAGTTTATGAATAATTAAGTGTTAAATGACCAAGTTTTTTTAAAACATATTATATAAAATCTCAATAATCATAATCATAATCATAACCATCTTTATCATCATTATCTTTTTCTTCTTCTTCTCCTTCTCCTCCTTGGACATCCATATTGTCTCCAAGATATGTGGGGTTTTCATCATCTACCTCTTGTGCTATTTCCACATTGATCCACTGATTGCCCTCTTAATTAAAAAGTCTCTGCTTGTTCAACCCATGCATTTAATTCATCAAAAATGTTTCAAATTGATGGGATCAAATTGCTCTTTCCACCTTGATGATAACTTTTCAATTTGCCTAAAAAGATGACATGAAAAATTAAAATTAGTTGGGTTTTAAAAGATATAAAAAAATTAAATAAATATATGAAAATGATAAATAAACTTTATAATTTTATACACCTCTACCTCAATCATAAAGTACAGCGAACGTAGACGAGGTCATTGATCCTTTTGCGCTTCAATCCATTTCTTCTTTTTATATGAATTTGCTCAAAGACACTAGTTTCTCTCGCATCCACTTGTACTACACGTTTGACTAAGAATGCGAACGACAAAAGCTCTTAAATTTGGAACATCACTTTCAAATTTGGCCTACCACATGTCTGAAAAAAAACAAGAAATTGAGAAATCAATAAGACAATGTTAACAATATGAAATTAAAATTAAAATTAAAATAAACAAAATAAATTACTTAGACGCATCGTGGTACAGTTTCGCACTGCTGCAGGTCTCCCAATATCATACAATACATTATCATGCTATACTCAGGGTTAAACCTTTTGATGCAATCCAAAAGATCCTTGTTGACTCCCTGTCCATTTTAAACATATGAGAACATCTAAATGCAAGATTTAAATAATATGCTCTAACATGAAGAGGTTGATGAAGTTGCCGAGTCCGCCTATGATCAATGATGTCCTATAAGTATGTACAATTTTTTCTTCCTTTTCAATTTTATCTCTAATGACTTCTTTTGCCTTATCCATGGCCTCATAGAGATAACCCATAGCTTGTCTGTCTTCACTATCAACCAATCGAAAAACCTTCACCAAAGATATTGTTATTGTCAACAACTTCACGCATGAATCCCAAAATTCACTTCTGAATACATTATCTACAATTTCTATAAGATTTATTTTTTGTGAATGGGGATATACATTCAATTCATCTAATGAAAACATTTTTTTAATGCAACTCTATTCTTTACTAGACTTTGTATTGTCAAAAATTCATAGCAAATATAGTAATTGCACTATGAAGCAACTTAGCAACAACAATGTACTTTCTTATTAGGCTCAAAACCTATGCTTGATTGTAAATAAATTTAGTAATGTTTTGGCATCATTCAACTGCCTGCTTTATCTCATCTATGATGCCGATGTCATCAAGTATGAGATCTATGTAATGACTAACACACGGGGTCCAAAAGAATGACCCAATTTTTTTTGCCAATTCTTTACCTACTGTTTTATAATTTATTGCATTATTAGTAATAAATTGTACAATATTTTGAGGTTGAACCTCTTCTACAACTTGATCAAAAACTCTGAGCCATACATCTTTTGTCCTGAGCATATCAGACAGGGCAATTGACTTCAAAAACATAGTTCCTTCAGGGCAATAGACAAAATTTTTTGTCAAGGTCCTTGACTTTCTGTCTGGCCACCTATCTGCCATGATGCTACACCCAGTTTCTCTTCATGACTGCCTCATCTCATCACAACATGCGTTCACTTATTTCACATTAGTATCTAAAACTTTTCCTCTCAAAGTATTTTATATCCAAGCCCGATACTAGTTATGACATCTGCCATGACCTAAAAATGAAAGAAATTTGCTGCATTGAAAGGAATACATGCATCATAGAACCATCTCCCAAACGCGACCTGCTCGACTAAATGTTGAGGAGTCATGGAAGTACAAATCTCGGGTTACGCCCCAGGGACAGTCCTAGGAGGGAAAAAACTCCTAATAGGGCTTATAGATCTACCTCCTCTTGAAGAACTCCTTCCTCATCCTCTTCTTTTTGTACCCGCGATGATGCTACTATTGGTACTAGCCACACATTTTTTCTTCACTGCAGAACTTCCTACTTCTGATCCTATGCTAGGGGCTGTAGGATCAGAAGTAGGGAGCTCATCTTCGTTATACACATCTTCTTGGGGCTCTTCATACCTCATTTTTTGCCTCATTCATCTCTCTTTCTTTTCTTTTTCTCTCATACTATCTAATAATTGCTGACGTTGCCATTTTGCGGCATCTGACAATTTTCTTGACGTGCATATGACAACATTAAGATGTGTCCCAGCTAAATGATGCTTCAACTGAGAGATACCACACAAAATACTATTTTGGCAATAGTTGCACTTGATTTTTAATCATTTTCCATTCATTACTTGATTGCCTCATTGCTATACCAGATCCTTTGATGCCATCTTCCCCCAAAAAAACTCAATAAGAAGCAAAGAATAACCCACTTCCTTGAGTGAAAAAATTGTGAAAATACACTATTGAGAAAATCGCAAAAGCCCTTTCCCTAACGCACGAATCGGTTCCCAAATCGCTCTCATGGCTCCTAGGGTGCATGGGTTCCTTTCTAGCCCTCAATAAAAAAGTAGTTGTTGGCACTTTTAAAGTGCGTTGAAGTGTATTGTACGATACACCCTGTATCGTACATACAACACGATATTGGGGTGTATCGTATGATACACTCGATACGAGTACGATACATATTTGTATCATGATATGAGTGTGTATCGAATCACAAAACCCAAAAGTAATGATACGTATCGTATCGTACTTACAACACTGAAATAAACCATTGGAAATTACCAAATTATATCTGATAGCCTTATGGACATTGTTACTAGGCTGCACATTCTAGTAGTTTTTTTTTGGGTTAGAGACTGGTTTGAAATTATTTGGTTAACCTGTCATTATTTCTATCATTGATCTTATTAAGCACTTTTGATATTACTTTCCTCTCGTTTTTATAGTGTTTAAGGGATAGCTACAATATTATTGATATTTTAATTATTAGTATTTCCTTCATCAATCTTTTGGAGCATTTTTATAATACTATTGTTATGTAGTTTATAGGGTTGCTTGAGACTTAATCACAAATATCAACAAGTATTCTGAAAATGTGATATTTTTGTTTTTAAAGTTATTTGTCTATGTAATTTAAATATGGTTAATTTTCCTTTTCCTTATTTGTTATTTTTCTAAAATATTTCTACCCTTTTTATGCTACTATTGAACAAAATATTGGTAAAATCTAGCTATGACTTGAGAGTTGAGAAAGTTGAGTTATTAGCTAAACCACAAAGACTCGGCTAAAAGGTCGACGCACCCGCGTCGCTCGTACCTGACACGGGTGCGGCTTCGAACACGGGGCGAACACGGTCAACGAAGTGTCAGACTCGGTCAACGCACCGAGGTCGAGTCCGTCCACATTTTGGACTCGGTCAACTTTGACCATGTCTATTTTTATCCATTTATTAAAATTAATTTTGGACTCGGTCAACTTTGACCGAGTTAATTTTTGTCCATTTATGATTGTTATATATATTTATTGTTATTATTGTTATATATAGATATTTTGTCAACTTTGACCGGTCAACTTATTGCTTTAAAATTTACAATCTTATATATATATATATATATATATAGTTGTGTCCGTGTGTCCAAAATTTTTGAAATTGCTCTGCACCCGCACCCGCACCCGCACCCGCACCCGCACCCGCACCCGCACCCGCACCCGCACCCGCACCCGCACCCGCACCCGCACCCGCACCCGTACCCGTACCCGTACCCGTACCCGTACCCGCACCCGCACCCGCACCCGCACCCGCACATAGGTTGTTAGATTTACATAAGAACATGGAAACTGAGGCATATAACACCTCTTATATAAAGCCTCTGTTGTTTCATGCAGCTAATACTCTTAATTTGAAGTTTGCATTAGAGTTTGTAGCTTTCTATCACATGATAAATTCCCTTGGATTTCAGTTAACCCGTATCCTTGTAATATCGCGTATTTTAGTACTTAGTCATTTTATAATTTTGACGAAAATTTGGCTAAGTCTGGGAGAAAAATCATTTGAGGCTCGATTTTTAGACTGATGTCTTTGAGTCCGAGCTTGGCCCAGGTCCCATCGATAAGGTCGTAACGAGCCAATCAAAATGAGATAAAGAGTTTTATTTTCGACTTTTAAATTCAAGTGAATTTCAGGTTATTTTCAGGCGAAATTTAGAATTTGGTTGTCGTATAATATATCGTTGGATGCGTCTCGGAATTCTGAGTGCAACGATATTTTATTTTCCTGAATTCGAGTTCTGGTTTGCCCAAAAATTGCATTTTTCTGAAAATTGAGCAGCTTGTCGATATGGATTCGGAGTTGGATCGGATTGGATCCAAGGCCTAGGATCCAAATTTTTATGGATTTGGGTTCTATTTAAGTCCTACTTAAATCTGGATTTGATTCAGGCTTTGATCCATTTTTGTTTTGGGTATGGGTTTGGATCTTGGACTCGGATCTGGATCCAAATCTAAGCCCCATGATTTTCCAGCTTTAAATTGAATATAAATCTTTAATTTGGGGTTTAATAAGGTTAAGAAGCCTTCTGGGTTAATTTGGCTTAAACAAAAAAAAAAAAAGAGAGAAGGAAAGAGAAAAGAGGAAAAGAGAAGGAGGAAGGAGAGGAGGAGGAGATGCTCCAGCCCTCCACCCACGTTTTTCAACATTCACCTCTATTTTTCTTCACTTTTTATTCAAGGTACGGGTCTCCTCTCTTGAATCGAGTGAGGTATTGAATATGGGTGAGATTCCCATGCAATATCTTGCTGAAAATCCATATTATATGCGAAAATATGGGTGAATATCTTTACATACATGGAAGAGGGTTCATGGATCCTCTTCCATGGGTGCATTGATGGTTCTTTCCACTCGTTTTTCAATTTAAAATTTCTGTTCATGTCTATTTTTGTGCTACAACAGAATTTTATGTGACGTATATATGTTCATTTAAAGGTTATTCTTAATGGAAATCGATTCTCTATGGATAGATTATGTTATAGATTAATGTTTATACATATAAGAAGATGTTGAATCAATGTTGTTTGTATATATTCGTAATTCTGAATATGTATACATGATCTCCATATGAATCGTTTGTTGTTTCACACTTTTTACATGTATTATTAAGTTAAGTAACCCATGGTCATTCATGCTTAAATGAAAATGTGTTGCATGAAATATTCTGAATTTTTTGATTATTGGTTTAGTAACCTGTACATGCCTGTGAAAGCATGGGCAAATAAAAATCTAGTTATGTGTATTCTTCCTTTGAAGTTGGTGATCATGAACCATTTGTGCATGAGATGACACCTGCACACACCTGTTGAAACCTTAAATTAGTTAAGTTTCTATGGTCTGGGCCGACTGGCAGCCCATTCGAGTGGTACTCGGTTGGCTGCCAGGCCTTGGCAGCATACCCACAGGCCTGTGTAGTGTTTGCCAGGCCCAGTCGACTGAGTCGGCTGGGCTGGAGCAGAACCCCAGCTGACCCAGTCGGCTGGGTACAATGTTGTTAAAAAAAATACAGTTGTTACCGGGGGTGCGGACTGGCAGCGCCTTGACAGGCCTGCCAGGTCCAGCTGAACCCAGTTCAGCTGGCCTGCCAGGCCCGCCGAGCCGCAGGGGTCCAGCCGAGGCTATGTTTAAAATCACTAATTAGAGAGCGCAGCCTGATGTTGATAAATTTTCAGGCATACTGAATGCCCTTCTAATTGAAGGCATCCTTGCTTGTTCCAAACTATCCGAACATGTAGTGTACCATCTGATAATAAAAAGACATGAATTCAAGTGCCCTTGATGTTGTTTACAAGTGCTTGTTCTCCATTGGAGACAGGGAGTCTTGGAAACACCAAGGCATAATAATCTAAATGCATGAACTTTCGTGTATGTGACTAGGTACGTGCACTACTTATGTGACTAGGTACGTGCACTACTTATTTGAACTTTGAATTGTAAAGGAGAGAAGGTGTCCAACTACTGGCATGATGTATGGAAGTTTAACAGTCAATCAGAATGCTAGGATCCTTCTTTTTGTATTAAATTAGAAAAACCATCTTTTAGTCTAGTTGTTGGCTGCCATGCCTTGACAACTTGCCCATAGGCCCGGCTGGGCCTGTGTAGTGACTGTCAGGCCCAGCCGACCTGGAGTGGCACACCATCCTGCTGGCCTGGGTGTGTTACAGAAAAGAAATTATATCATGGGTGCTGGATTATTTATGATATATATATATATATATATATTTGTATACCAGATATATTTTGTTGGGAATACTGGGTCGATAAGAGCCCCAGCCAACCCAGTGTTGGCTGGGAAACTGGCCCTAATAGGGCCCAGTCAATTTAGTTGGTTGGGCTGGGTGCTTTCAAATAATAATAATAATAATAATAATAATAATAATAAAGAGACAAAATAGAAACCTAATGCCTGCTGATGAAATGATTAGATAGTGTTGTGGCATTGGGCTTCTATCACTTGTACATGTTATGCCAAATACTGTTGTGACATGATATATGGTCAAAATTTTCAATTCATGTATACCCTTTATGCCTATATGGACTTATGGACTTGGACAGGAATTCAGTATGATATGCAAAGTTTCCTGATTTTGTATTTGAATTTAAATCTAGCTGATGACATATAAAAGAATGAGGCTCCATGAGCTTACACTTGGTTATGTCATGCTTAATCAAAGTATTATTTTGCAGTTGTTTCATGTATATGTGCATACTTGAAATAATATGTTTATGCATGTAATAGAGTCATGAGTGTTCACATGTTGGATTTATGAATGAAAGCATGTATTGACATGAATAGGTGTACTAAATGAAAGTATGCATTGACGTGAATATGTGTATGCAATGAAAGTATGCAATGGACATGTTTATGCGTAATGAATGGAATCATGCAACTATCTTGAATATGTGCGTTAAATGAAGGCGTGCATTTGTCACTATCATATGAGTTGAATATAAACATGTTTCTAAGTATTTTTGTTTCATGCGCATAGCTGAAAATTTGCGTATAGGAATGTGCATTTAGAAAACTTGTGATTTATTTCCTATATGGCATGTTATGGTTTTTGCATATGGTGCATCGATGATCGAAATGAATCATCATGAGCTTGGTGGGCATCGAGCTTTGGTTTGCTTCTTCTTTATTTATTTTAAATGCATCACGAAAATCACATTAATGTTGTTGCACTATATTGCACTGTTTTGCATTTTTTCACGGGCTAGAGCCCTGTGATGAGTCTCACATTTGGAAATGCGAATTTGTGATAGTTCTTGCAGGGGAATATGCGAGTTGTTGCCTTTGTTTGCATGTTGAATTGCAAATTAAAGAAATGAAATAGTAATAATCTAATAAAAATAAAAGAACAATGTAATATACTTTTTAAGATGTTTCGTCGGGAGTATGAGACTTTTAAAGATTCGGTTTTGGGGGACTGCGAGGATACAAAAACTTCGTGTGCGCTATTGTTACCCCTAAACCCGATATTGAGGTTCTTTCTCCTTACCACGGTTTTAGGAAGAGTCTGCTACTTTGCCTGGAGGTGGTGTGTAAACACAACTGTTGTTTTGGTATACCAAGAAAAGTGACACTTGTGGATGCTGATGTCCCGACATTAGATGCTGATGTCCCGACATTAGATGCTGATTTCTAATGCTCTGATGGATGATATTGTTTCCTGATATTGGTCGGTGGCTAAGTTTGAAACCCAGTAATAAAATACTTGTGTGCTAAGTTACCCTGGAGACCCTATTTGACCTCAGAAATTCTTACTCGTTTGGTGTATCCACGGACAACAATAATTAAAAAGAACTTAAATTGTGTGTATTTAATAGGGCATGCATATGAAAAAAACTTTAAGGAAAGATAATAAAGTGTTCATGCATTGCACATAAATCATGCATATTTCTGCTATGCATTAGATCATGCATGTTTACCTATTCTCTTAATTGTTAAGTGTTGGTGAATGCATAATATTATTCTCTAAAGCCTATTAAATGATTATATTGCTAAATTTATGATCCTTGTTATTTATTAAATGTTCCTTCAATGTATAATAATTGTTTTCTATTGCATAAATGCTTAATTGAATTATGAATTTGTTATAATTGTATTCCTCTAAATTATTGCATGAATTTTTATTTGTATTCTTTATGCTCATTCGATTCATGAGAGGAATTCGTATGCAGAATTCCTCAGATTTCTGACACCCCTACTTCTATGTTTTTTCGCAGCTGTAGGGAATCAATGAAGTGACTCGCTTCTGGGAGAGCTACGAGTGCTACACGGTTGCTAGACAACTTTATAGATGGACAACGTGACTCTACTTTGCTTTCGTTTTCTTTACATTTGTTATTACACTCTGATTCTTTTTATGCAATTATCTTGAGAATACTATTTCTTAATTAATAAAATTTTGGTTTGCTATGGTATGAATGATAAATGTAAGATCCCTTGTGGTTAGTTAGTTATCCAATGAGGAGTGAAACTGTAAAGGCCTCGGGTCTCTGAGAATGTTTCCGCAATGGTTTAAAAAAAAATTTGCATTTTGAAGGGGTATGAGATGGGGTCGTTACAATCCTGGGGTTTGATAAAACACTTTCTTTTTTTATCTGCCATTTGTCTTACACTAAAGGTAGGGATGTCAATTGGTCGGATTTTATTTGATATTTGACAAAATCTGACTCTGTTTAGTTAGATTTGATATGCCAAAATCATATTGGATTATAAACTGATGTAGATATGGTTTTGATTGTTTCCTACCAAATCCAATGGATATCCAGGTTTGATGCATATCCAAATCCAGTTACATGTGAAAAGTTGCATTTGGTATGAGCTTTTCCCTGAATTCGAGTCCCTTGAATTGGAGTCCCTTTAACCAACATTCGATTAGTTGAAAATGGTATTGGTTGTAATGAAGTGAGTTCAAGAGAGCAATAAAGGCTCTCATAAGAGAAACTCAAGCTCACCAAGGCACAAGCACAAACCATGTATAGAAGTATGAGAATTCATGCATTAGATGACTTAGCAAACAAAACAGTGTCAATATGTCACGATTTATATCCAAGATCAATGATAACATTACTAAACCTGTCATTACCAAGCTTTAAGTGCTTTTTCGTCATACAAAGCTTTAAAGAAGAACCTTCCCAAGAAGAATCTCAAGTCCAAAAGGTGGATCCATTTAAACTTCTAACATTTGGTAAATTGGTCAATTTCTAACAGATTCCACGACTACAAGGGTCCTAATTATTAGAGCGTGAGGTTTGAGGTGGTCTGATCTTGATCTTGATCTTGATCTTGATCTTGATCTTGATCTTGATCTTGATCTTGATCTTGATCTTGATCTTGATCTGTACTTTTCACGTCACTGTTCATGATGTTACTATTCACATAATCTAGTTTCCTAATGTATTTTATTATATATTGTGTTCCTAAAATACCTTTTATTAGTCTTCTTGTATTTTGTATTAATAAGGGTGTTTTAGTAAGAATGCATTTTAGTGTAAAGTGAATATAAATAGTCATAATGAGGCACACAATTTTCCTGTATTGGGAATCATTAGAGTTCATCCCAAACCTTTCTCTTGTCTTCTTTCTCTCTACAAAAACATCAGAAAACCTAAATCTAACATGGTATCAGAGCCATGATCCAGATTGGGGCTAGAAAATCTTGGTGACCTTCAAGATTCAATCTTTCTTTCTCCAGTTAACAGTTGAGTGTTCTATTCTTTTCTCTCTTCTCTTTTCTTTCCTTTTCTCTCAAATGTGTATCTTTTCTCTTGGTTCTTGATTCTTAAATCATAAATGCATATTTCTTGATTCTTTAATTTCTCTTTATCTTCATTTTTTCATTATTTCTTCCTCTTTAAATCAGATATGTGTATTTCTTGACTCTTTCTTTTTTCCTTAATATCTTGGATTTGAAATCTATTTTATAAAATTCGGTGCGTTTTTGTTTTTGGGTCGCATCTTTTTGGATGAACCAGATTTATTAGATTTGAAAAACATATTGACGTCACCTAAGGCCAACGATTCTATTTTGCTTCGTTTAAAAAAAAGGATTCCAAGTTGACCTTGATGCGTGATTTCATTAAGATATTCTATTGGCAGCGACATATCTAATTTACTGTTTATGTTCCTTTCTGCAAAAAACAAAAGGACGTGCCTGTTATTGCTGCCAATTACTGTCGTTAATTTTCTGCATATTGGTTATTGATTATCTCATTTTCTTCTGTAATTATTTGCTGCCCTATTTTGTTCCTTTTGCATTGATTCTTTATTCACTTGTCATGGATTCAAGTTCCTCTTTAAGATCTATCTTTGCTAACTTTTGTGGCCAATTAATTTATGAAAATCTGAATAATTTTAATTACCTTACCTGGAAAAGACAAATTATTCTTTTTATTAGGAGTCATGATCTCGCTGGATCCGTTGCTCCTTTATTTGAGTTTCTTATGCAGGAAGATAAAGATGACAAAGGGGTTGTAACTACAATGAGGACCATTAGAAATATAGATTTTGTCAACGGGATAAGAATGATCAAGCCTTAATAGCCTACATCACTTCGACCCTATCTCAGGAGGTATTAGTGGGAATTTCAGATGATTGCACTGCGACGACGTTATGGAGTACATTACAACAGACCTACTCAGATTTTAGAGGCCAAGATCATTTATTTGAAAAGAGAATTTCAGATGTTGAAGGAGACATCCATGTCTACAATGAAATATTTCAACAAGATCAAGTCCATTACAAATCAACTAGTGTTAATTGGATGTCAAGTGTCAGAGAAAGACAAAATTTAGTAAGCTCTAGTTGGCTTGGGACCCAAATTCTATGTGTTGTCCACTACTTTTATACTGGGACCGTTTGTACTTTTGATGACCTAAAAGCCAAACTCCTCAGTTATGAGATGTTGAAGGGGATGTCAGATATAGAAAAGACTGAAGCAAATTTCTATAATGTGTTGTTTACGGGATCCTTTTTAGGTCGCGGACGTGGAGAAGGACATGGTAGAGGAAGATGTTACAATCAGGGAGGCCGAGAAATTCTTCCTACTCCCAACATCCCTACAGGAGGAAGAAATACATTCAATAATAATATTCTTACATGCTACATTTGCAAGAAGAAAGGACATGTAAAAGCAAAGTGTTGGTTCAAAGATGATCCGAGGTACAATCTTGAAGCTAAAGGCAAATATTTACTCATGGATCAAGGGCCAAACAAGGGACAAAGTGACCCTCACAAGGAGCTTTTGTTGGCTTCCTTTCTTTGTCTAAATCACATTCTGTCCAATTGTCTGATATATTGTGTTCCCCTAATATTAAAAAGAATATAGTCTTTGTTTCTAAGCTTGTTGATGATACAAATTAGTATGTTGAATTTACTCTATCTTCTGTGGATGTCAAGGATCTTCAAACGAGGAAGACATTCACAGGGGGAGAAAGTTGTGACAACATGTATGTCTTTAAAGAAGATCCCTTGATTGCTCGAGCTTTATTGGATAGTCACTCGAAGCTTGAGTCCTTTGCGTGCGTTTTCAATATTTCAAAGTTCAGTCAGTCAAATGTTTGGCCTAGTAGGTTGTAAGAGTCATGTTTTGCCATTTAATTCATATAATAAAAGAGCTTCGAGCCTTTTGATATTATTCATTCTGATGTCTGGGTATCATCTCCACCTCCTTCCTCTCTGGTAGCAAATATTATGTATCATTTATTGATGACTAATCTTGTTACTCTTGGATATTTTTTATAAAGCATAAGTTTGATGCTTTTTGGTGTGTTTAAAACCTTTTGGGTCTATGTTCATACTCAATTTTTATCAAATATTCTAAATCTCCAGTGTGATGGTGGTGGTGAATACTCGTCAAAGGAATTTGTTGAATTTTTATAGAATAATGAAATTGGTCGAAGAGTTTCATGCCCGTGGACACCTCAACAAAATGACATTGCTGAAAGAAAGCATCGTCATATTGTAGAGAGTGCGATGTACATGATTCGTGAGAGTAAAGTTTCCATAAAGTTATGGATAGAGGCATTTTATACAATTGTATATGTCATAAAGAGATTGCCCATGAAACTTTTGCAAAACAATTCTCTCTATTTTATGCTATACGGGAAGCACCCATATTATAATGAGTTAAGGGCATTTGGACGTGTGTGTTATGTTCATGTAGACAACCAGCTGAGAAACAAATTTCAAGATAAAGCCCATGTTTGTCATTTTGTTGACAAACTTTTCTAATTCCAAGTCAGGCAAAATTAAAATATCTAAAAATGTTGTGTTTGAAGCCAAGATATCTTGGAAGATCTACCAACCGAATTTGATTGTGACAAACCGATTCAGGCAATGTAAAAAGCACATCAGGAAGATTCAAAGAGGGATGTATTTATACAAGGCATAATCAAAGTCAACCGGTTCTGCAAGAACAACAACAATCCTCAGATCAAGAAAGACAACTTCAGTCAATAAGAAGATCAAGCAGGGTGAGACATCCGATTGAAAGGTGGGTGAGTTATGAAAATTCTAGCATAGATTTTCAGTGCTTTCTTATTCAAATCGGATAGCAGCAAGAACTCAAAACATTTCAGCATGCAATGCCGTCAAATAGGTAGATAGAAGCTATGAATGAAGAAATACAGACCTTGCTTGAATGCCTGACATAGGAGATAGTGAAAAAACCGCTTGATAAAAATGTAGTTGGTTCAAAATGAGTGTATAAAATAAAATATAAACCCGGTGGAACTATCAAGAGATATAAAACTCACCTAGTAGCAAAAGGATTCACTCGGGCGTATGAGCATGATTATGATGAGACCTTCAGTCTTGTTGTCAAAATAGACACTATACATATTGTCCTTTCTATGGCAATTGATCATGAGTGGCAACTAAGTCAGTTGGATGTAAAGAATGTGTTCTTATATGGGCATCTTAAGGAGGATGTTTATATGGAGCAACCACTAGGGTATAGTGAAAAGGATCTAAAAACTCATGTTTGCAGGTTAAAAAGAGTTATTTATGGATTGAAACAAGCTTCAAGGTCTTGGTTTGAGAGTTTTTCAGTTGCAATTCAAGGCTATGGTTTTACTTGGTCCCCATTAGATCATTCACTTTTTATTTACAAAGGTAACAATTTTATCACTACGTTACTAATTTATGTTGCTGATATAATTGTTACTGGCAACTGTAGTGAACATATTGAAGAAGTGAAGAGGTTCTTGCACAAAAATTTGAAGACCAAAGATCTTGGTCTATTACGGTATTTTCTTGGGATAGAGGTAGATAGGCAAGCTGATTCCCATATTTTAACTTAGCACAAATACATGATGAATCTCTTAAATAAAACATGCATGAAAGATTGTAAACCTGTTGCAACCCCAGATCCCATTAATCAGAGATTGGGCGCAAATGATGGAGAATTGTTTCATGACCCAACACAATTCAAAAGCATAGTTGGAATGCTGCAATATCTCACTTTCTATCGTCTAGATATTGTTTTTGCTGTTAATCAGGTGTCACAATTCATGCATCAACCTTGAACATTACATATGGATGGTGTAAAAAGAGTTTTGAGATATTTAAAGGGCACTGTTGGAGATGGCTTGCTCTACAGAAATAGGGCACCACATGAATATATGTTAATGATTACGACTTATTCAGATGTTGACTGGCAAGAAATCCTGATGAGAGAATGTCTGTTTCAGAATACTGTGTTTTCTTTGAAAGAAATTTGGTTTCACGGAGTAGTAAAAAACAAAAGCCTGTTGCGAGGTTCAATACAGAGGCTGAATATCGTTCTATGGCGATAACATGGATTAAACATATGTTGTATGATTTGAGAGAAGTCATCCCCAAGTCACTTTTGTTGTGTGATAATCAAGGAGCTATCAAGATTTTAGTAAATCCCATTCAACTTGGAAAGACAAAATATATCGAAATTGATCAACATTTTATTCGTCAAAAAGTAGAGGATCATAAGATTGAGACCAGCTATGTTCGGACTGAAGATCAAGTAGTTGACTTGTTCATTAAATGCCTGATAAAGAACATGTTTTGGTAACCATGTACAAGTTGAGGGAGGCTATTAGAGCGTGAGGTTTGAGGTGGTCAGATCTAGATCCATATCACTCACATCCTATGTCACACGGACTCGGCTAAGGAGGTGCCGCACCCGAGTCGACACGCCCCGACACGGGTGCGGACTCGGGTGCGGCTTCGGACTCGGCCCGGACTCAGTCAACGCCGAGTCGGACTCGGTCAACGAGTCCAGGCCGAGTCCGTCCACATTTTGGACTCGGTCAACTTTGACCGAGTCAAAAAATGTCCCTAAAAAACTAATTTTTTATATTTTTTATTTAAAAAAATATATATAAAAAAGGCACTGTGACTGTGCAGTCTTTGCAGTGTGCACAGTGCACAGTCTGTGACTGTGCACAGTGCACAGTCTTTGCAGTGTGCACAGTGTTGTGCCTGTGCACAGTCACAGTCACAGTCACAGTCTGTGACTGCACAGACACCTGTGGCATTTTAAAAATAAAATAAAATTATATATATATATATATATATATATATATATATATATATATATATATTTGCCGAGTCCCCGTGTCCAAAAATTTTAAAATTGTGCCGCACCCGTGTCGCACCCGCACCCATGTGACATAGCTCACATCACTTTTCACGACGTTATTGTTCATGATGTTATTGTTCATGTCACTATTCATGTCACCTAGTTCCCTATTGTATTTTATTATATATTGTGTTCCTAAAATACCCTTTATTAGTCTTCTTGTATTTTGTGTTAATAAGAGTCTTTTAATAAAAATGTATTTTAGTGTAAAGTGAATACAAATAGTCACAATGAGGCACACAATTTTCCCATATTGAAAATCGTGAGAGTTCAGCCCAAACCTTTCTCTTATCTTCTTTCTCTCTGAAGGAACCTTAGAAAACCTAAATCTAACACTAACCATAGTCATCTTGGTCACAAGGAGAAAGGTTTCCTCATAATCTATTCTATAATTCTGAGAATATCCTTTAGCCACTAATCTAGCTTTGAATCTTTTTAATCATCACTCATAGTTTTAACTTTGTAAACCTATTTATATTCTATTGGTTTTTTTCTCTTAGGTAAATGTATTTCTCATATTTTTGATTTTTTAAGAGCTTCTAATTCTACTCTAATAGCTTCTGCCTATAACATGGTTATATGGGTTTTAAGTTCAAAATAGGAGTGAATATGAGCTAAACATGCTGTATATTATGGGAAAAAAGATTCATAGGGCACAAACCTATCAGGTGATTTGGAAATCCTTCTAAAACATCCAACATTTGAAGGATTTGTTTTATTTGGAATTTTTTTCAAGAGCACTAGGTTGTTTTTCATTCTCTCATTTGGTATACTCATAATAGGAGGTTCAATATTAAGGTTATCATCACTGTTACCATCCTAGACATCATTTTGATATTCCATATCGATAATATTCTATTCACAATCAATCAAATCAATTTGATCACAAATAATATCCCTATCCTTAAACAATAAGTTCAAAAGAAAAGAATACACAAAACTTTACTTATGCATGCATGATAGAGTCACATAAACTATCATTTTCAACAAAAGATATAGTTCTTGACACATAAAGTTTGTCATTTTTTGGATCATAACATCTATGTCCCTTTTGATTTTTAGCATAACCAAGAAAATCACACGCGACAGACACATAAGATAGCTTTGGATGAAAGTTTGTTTCTATTTCAATCAAAACAAAACATTTGCAACCAAAGACCTTGAGTCAATTATAATCTAGTTTCATTTTAAAAATATCTTCTACAGGGGTGAAAATTTTCAAAACTGAAGAAGGCATTATATTTATTGGATAAACTGTTGTAAGAGAGTCTTCGACCCAAAAAATGGTTTGGTATATTGTTTGAAATTAAGGGTTCTAGTATTTTTTTTTTCCAGATAATCCAAGGTGAAAACCCCCGATCACTGACCACACATTGGTTGGCCTCTAGTCTGTAAAATCCTTAAAGTCCTGCTTGCTCATCGAGGAGTACACCCAACTTTCACTTTGCGGCAAGGGACGCCACTCGTGGATTTCAAACTTGTGACATTTACGAGTCACCCTTACCAGATGAGCAGAGCCCTTGTAGGCATTAAGAGAGTTCTAGTGGTCTCAATGATATGCCTATGTTTCCTTTTAGCCAAACTGTGAGGTATTAGGACAAAATCTTTGTTGTATAATCTCGTTTGAATTAAGATAACTTTTGAAATCATTTCAAAGGTATTCTCCTCCAGAGCTGTCATGAAAGATAAGAGATGTTTGAACTAAATGTGGTTTTGATTAAGTTCTAAAAAGTCTTCAAGTAGTGGAAAACTTCAAATTTATGCCTAAGAAAATAAATCCAAGTATATCTAGAATATTCATCCACAAAAATCGCATAGTATGAGAAGCCTCATTTAAAGACAATGGGAGTAGGTCCCCAAACATTCTTGTGCACCAATTCAAAGATTCTTGAGGGGACAAAGTTACTTTTCCCAAACAATAACAATTTCATTTTTCTAGGTATGCAATTGATATAAGTAAAATCATCATCATTATAATTTTTTTTTTCAAATTTCGAAAATAGCTAATTTGGATACACTAGGATGACCTAATCTTTCTTGCCATAAATCAACATCCATGTAGAGGCTTCATTCTCTATGGTCTTCCCTCTTTTTCCCTGATTGGCGATCCTACACCTAACAACCCTTAGATGAGAAAGAATTATCACACTCATGGTAAGAGATTTTGAGAAACCGAAAGAAAATTTAAATTAAGATTTGGAATATGCCTAACTTTTGGAACAAATCTTTTTTTCTTTTTGAATTTTCCAGAGATTTTTAAAGTTTCCTATAGCTTTTATGTTGAGAGAGGTTCCATCAATTGTGAAAACAAAAAAAGTCATATGAATTGGTGCAACAATCGGTAAGAAGATCCATATTTGGGGTAATATAAAAAGTACTTCCAAATCTAAAAGCCAATAACGCATATTGGGAGGAGAGTAAATAGATGTAGAGATCACGACTCTCATCAATGTAGATGACCTTTTAATAAATAGTTGGAGCACCTCCACCTATTGAGACAAAGATAAAGACCCAAGCCATCATTTGATCCACCTTTGCATGCATCTTAGGAAGTGCCAACCGAAAGCCACCTTCATCTCATCTTTCATCTTTGCACAATAGGGTTTGATATACCCCGGTTTGCTACAATGATGGCAAATACGTTTCTTCTTTCTATCTTCATCAATATATTGCCTCCCAAAGTGTGGAGGTTTGTAAATGCTCACAGTGGACCTGGGCCTAGAGACAACTAACACCATCTCTTTTGAGTTATTCAACTCTACCATAGCCTTGAGTCTAGTTTCCTCCATGCACTCCCCTACAAGAACCTCATGAAGAGATAGAATCTCATGTCTATGGATGGCAGCCACACACACATGTTTAAATTCATGTCTCAATCTTTTCATAAATTGGAAGAACTGCTCGCTATGTATTTGTTTCTTCATTTGTTGCAAATCATTGGTAGTATCCCAAATTGGCTCAAGTCTAGCCATTCCATCCTATAATCTTGCTATGTATTTGTTTCCTCATTTGTTGCAAATCATTGGTAGTATCCCAAATTGGCTCAAGTCTAGCCATTTCATCCTATAATCTTTTTAATGCACCATAATACTCTCACGGATTTGTCGCCTTGTTTGCAAATGTGAATCTGGTCTCTAATATCCCATACATTGGCGACATCATTTTGAGTATACATCTCTTTAAGGAAAGTCCACGCTTCATCGACTCTTTCCAAGTTGAGAATATTGGTGCATGACTCATGAACCAAGAGAGAACCTTTGGCATGTCCAACTTCCCACACTTTCTTTAATTGGCCGTGGACTTCTCTTTATAGTTGTCTTTAAGGACCTCTTTTGCACCATTAACATTTATGGTGAGGACAAGTTGTAAGATCTCACAAATTTTTGCCTAATTATAAATTGAATGAATATAATTTTTATTAAATAAATATATTTTCGTGATAATATATATATATATATATATATATATATATATTAATGGCTGACATTAATTGGATCCCGATATGGATCATGGGCTCGCTGGCCGAGACCCATGATCCATGTGTATGGATAAATAAGCTTTTAATTTTTTTTTAAATAATAACAATAGATAATATATATATATATATATAGATATTATATATATTTTATTTTATTAGATTTTTATTAGAAAGGATTTCTATTTCCTTAAGGAAATAGAATACTTTCTAGAAAGGACGTCCCCTCAATATGAGTCCTATTTTGGTTATAAGTAGGCGTGAGCCTCTCTCTCTCAATCACAACTTTGAGAAAGAGAGAGGGCTGAATCGAGTGATAGAAAGAGAGAGAGAGGGAGAGAGAGCAGCGAGATTGGGAAGAGGCTGCAGCGTCCCCCTCTTCTTTGATGTGTTCTTCTCCAACACCTTCTTCATATACTTTTTTTTTTCGTGAATCTCAGCCGCAAGGTGCTAAACTTTTCCTCTTGGGATTCGATAGGAAGGGATTTAGTTAGGTTGAATCGATCATAGCTTAGAGAAAGATTTAAATCTGTTATCTGTGTTTCTATATACAGATATTTTGTTTTTTTCTGAATCTGGATTTTTCCTTGGCTGCTTCAACCATCGATTCTGATTGGGACTTTGATGGGTCTGAATCAAACCTACAGTAGTTTTAATATTCAGTATGGTTACTGTGATCTTTGGTGTTAGGTTTGATTTATATGTCTCATCTTTAATCTGGGTTTTTATTGATTTGAATACAGGGTGGGTATTTTGCTTTAAAAATTCGTTATCTAGCGTTCCCTTTTTGTTCCAGTATGAACAAATATATTTATTTCATGTTTATGCTGAATCTGGTATCATGGTACAGAATTGTTGTCACATTTAAACTGCATTATTGGGCATGTTAACTCATGTGAACCTATTTCATGTTCTGCTTAATGCCATGCTCAGAAATTTTGATTTTTACTTGGTAGCCTATGATTGTTTGTGTTCATAAAACAAACTTTTATCACACAGTAAAAAATCGGTACCTATGTCTGAGCCTGCATATATGTTCTAACAGTCAATTTTTCTCAGATTTAAGGATAAAGGAATCTGAATGGTCATATGTTCCCGAAATTAATATCATGGCTTAAATAAATTCAACATACCTAGTTGTCGGGGCTATTTTCAGGGTTCAGCGTGAATGATTTTTTTTTTATTTAAGCTTGTCATCTGCTCGAAGTGTGTTGGTACACGCGCATTAGTTAATTCTGTTCATAATGTTAAATCTGTTTATAATGTTAGTTCTGTTCATGCATGATAGGTCGATAGATTTGCTCATGCATGAGAGTTATCAGGTCTGTCTCTGTGTATATATATATATATATATATATATATATATATATATATATATATATATATATATATATATATATATATATATATATTTGGGTCTGTTAGGCAGATTACTTACAGGATTTCTGCATAGGCCAGATTTGAATTTTCCTGAAATCATGAACCTTGGGTAAGGATCTGATCATGTTAATCTGTCCTTATGTGTTTCGAATCTGATTTTCTTGTGTAGACTCATGTTATTAGGCAACCTATGCTTCTTTTATGAAAGCCCACGCAGTTTCAGCATAATCTGTTAAGCCTTGGATTTCTGTTTCACTTTTATTTAAAAAATTGGTTCATTGTATAAGTAAACAGGGCTTTTGATGTATGATCATCAAACTGATTTTTAATGTTCACTAAACCTGAATCTTGTCAGATTTAAATAAATCTGAAACTTTATCAAACCTAAGCTGAAACAGAAATTATAAAAGTCCATTTTTTCCTACAATCGGATTTCTATTAGAAGTTTTTTTAATCTGGTCGGTTTTGGATATTTAGTTGAATCTGAACTTAATAGGTGCTGAATCAGGTCAATCACAAAAGTT
Source organism: Nuphar pumila (assembly GCF_984573655.1). Classification (NCBI taxonomy): domain Eukaryota; kingdom Viridiplantae; phylum Streptophyta; class Magnoliopsida; order Nymphaeales; family Nymphaeaceae; genus Nuphar; species Nuphar pumila. The sequence goes on along the minus strand of NC_143255.1, from coordinate 24,878,034 downwards.
TGGATTTTTTGGCTGATATGATAAATTTGAATTTGCTTGTTATAACATGTGTTGTGCATGAATATGCATTGATGTTGTGCATTGTCAACACAAAGTGGTATATCTATATGTGATTTGTGTTCACCAAAATTTGCAATGCCATTTAAACTTTATTAAGTTGTGTAGTGGTTATGTATGAACCACTTACGGGCCTTTGGAGGCCAGATGCATATATTGCTCATGAAATAACAAGTTTTAAATATGTTGTAAAACTGTTTTATATTACTTTTGAATTAATTATACTATTGAAATTGATAAGGCAATGACTCAAATTTGTTAAAGCATACTCATTTGCATAACTGTTCTTGTATAAGAAACCCTTAAATGAATTAAGAATGATAAAAGAGGTCAAACAATGTAATAATTGTTTTATCTTGGTGGTTTTCTAAAAAGGTGGGACCCTTGGATAACGGTTGTGGGGATCGTGAGGATACAAAACTTCATGTGCATTGCTTTCCCTGATAACCCAATGTATAGTTCATGTTTACCGTCAATGGATGCTGATTTTCTTGTCGTCCTGGTATTAGGTGTTAATTCTTAATGTTTCGATTGGTGATGTTGATTTTTGATGTTGGTTGAGGGGCATGTGTAGGACCCAGTTAATAAAATACAAATTGTGTGTTAAGATACCATTGAAAACTGCATTAAATCTAAAAAAATTGACCATTTTAAGTATCCATGAGTTTTTAGAAGTAAAAATTTAATTTTGTGCATTAAGTATGAACATGCCTGCAAAAACACTTGATAATTGAACTTAAAAAGTCATTAATGCATGTTGCATTGATTCTTACATCCCTAAAGTGTTTAATTTAGCATGAGATTGTTGGTTGTTTAAATTGAACTGCTTATATTAAAAGCCAGTTCTGACAATATAATGTTGTTTGAGACTTTTTAAACTAATGTTTGATTTGGTTTATGCTAATTTCTTGCTGTTGGATTTCGAGAGGGTCTCGTACGAGTGGCTTGCTAGAAGGATCAGGGGTTATGTTTTTGGTGGACCGAATTTTGATAGTTTTTGGGAAGTTATTGTTTTGGGAAACTTGTTGAACCCTAAATGAGGACTATTCTATTAAATTTAATTCAATTTAAATTCATGGTTTGATTTATTCTGTGAGTGAGATATATGTTGGGTTGTTTAAATTAAATCTGTAGTGTGCCTCGGGTTCTTGCAATATCTTTCTCACAATGTTTTAAAATTATTTATTTGTTTAAAAAAAATTGCAAAATTTTTGAGGGTAAGTTTGGGGTCGTTACACAAGTGGCTTGGAAGTAAAACATCTACAAGAGGGTTTTTTACACAAGGGGAGGTTATTTCATGCCCGATTGAAAACTAATTATCCTTGTGTTCATCTAGCAGGGAAAACTATGATGAAATGGTGCCAATGTCAATGGTAGGATGTTTAAAACAGATCATGTTCTATGGAATTTGTTTATTCTGTTTGGCTCTTTGGATGCTTTTATAGAAAGCAAAATGCTAGAATAGGGAGTGATAGAAGTATAGGTCATTCCAGTCAAATTTCAGATATGGTTTGTCTGCTTGCTATTGCAGCTCTCATCTTCACCAATTTTTCCTTGCTAGGCATGCTGTAATGAAATGGTAGGCTCCACGAATGCACTTGAATCTACTCAAAAGGAAGTATCTAAAAGATACTTTAGACAAGACCCATAAAAGGGTATAAATGGAAAAGCATAAAAATAAATAACACTTTATTTATGAGAGAAAAATGCTTAAAAAGCATTTAGAGGAATAAATTACACAAGGGGATGCACCCCTATTTATACAAGAGTATTAAGGAGAGCTCATAAGGAGCTCTCCCTTTCTAGCTGTTGGAACTAGTCCAACGACTAGAATTCTAGCCGTTGGACTAGTTCCAACAGCTAGAAAGTTGGTCAAGTTCCAACCGAAACTTGACCAAACTAGATGTAGAACTAGATACCAAAAACAAAATAAAAGATTACAAAAAAATAAAAAAGTATAAATACAAAAATATATAATAATAATATTATAATAATAATATTATTATATATGTGTTGTTTACATTTTAACACTGTCCCTCAAACTTATGGTACAATGAGCGAAAGTTTGTCTAAGAGGAAGTGAAATCTGGGAGCCGCAAGAGGCTTGGTGAAGAAGTCTGCTAATTGGTATTCTGACGTCACATATGGCAGGTCAATGGTTCCATGCAAGTACTCATCTCTGATATAGTGACCATCCATCTCAATGTGTTTGGTGCGCTCATGGAAAGTCCGGTTGCTTACGATGTAGATTGCACTCTTGTTGTCACAATACATTCGTGAGGCTTGTGTTGCTTCAACTCCCATATCAGAGAGCAGCCGCTTGAGCCAAACAACTTCCATTGTGGTGGTTGCCATGACTTTATATTCAGCGTCAGTGGAGGAAAGAGAAACATTTTGCTGCTTCTTGCACCTCTATAATATTAGAGATTCACCTAAAAATACACAGAAACTAGTGGTTGAGTGCTTATTGTTAGGATCACCTCCCCAGTCAGCATCAATATAAGCAATTAAATCTAATGGTGACAATGCAGATAAGAAGAGTCCTCGTGAGAGAGAACCCTTTAAATATCTAATAATACGTAAAACCGCTTTCATGTGAACAAAAGTGAGAGCATGTTGAAACTGGCTAGCTGTGTGTACAACATGTGCTATGTCTGGCCGAGTGATGGAGAGATAGGAAAGTGCTCCAACAAGTTGTCTGAACGGAATAATATCATCAAGATGCTCTCCATCATCAATTTTCATTTTAACATTGACCACTTCTGGAGTGTCAACCTTCTTATCATCTGTAATGCCAGACCTGAAAACAATATCAAAAGCAAATTTAGATTGAGATATCAAATACCCACGAGGGGAATAAGCAACTTCTATTCCGAAAAAGTATCTCAATAATCCTAAATCAGTCATTTTAAAATGAGTTTTAAGAAGAGTTTTGATATTGGTAACTCCCTGTTTATCGCCTCCAGTGACGATCATATCATCCATATAAAGAAAAAGGATGATGATACCTTCATCAGATTGCTTAATAAACAAGGCAGTGCCATTCCAACAAGAATGGAATCCAATATCAGTCATAATATGACTAAATATGTCATACCAGGTTTTGGTACCTGTTTGAGGCCATAAAGGACCTTCTCAAGACGAAGTGTTTTACCCTTAGGAATAAAAATACCATGCAGAGCTTTCATGTAGACTGTTTCAACAAGACTCCCATTTAAGAAAGCATATTTTACATCCATTTGAAATATAGGTTATTTTTTGATAGAAGTCAAAGCAATTAAAGTTCTAACAATGGTCATACGGGCCACAAGGGCAAAAGTTTCTTCGTAGTCAATGCCATACTTTTGAGCATAACCTTTGGCTATGAGTCGCACCTTATATCTTTCTTGGCTCCTATCACTTTTGGTTTTGACTTTATAAACCCATCTACAACCTATAGGTTTCTTTTCAAGAGGAAGGTTTTGAATAGACCAAGTGTTGGGCTTCTCTAATGCATCCAATTCTGTTTTCATAGCTTCAACCCATTCTTTATGGTTTTTGGCTTCAGAATAGGAGAAAGGTTCAACATAGGATTGGATTAATGCAAGGGCTGCCCTATACGAGGGTGAAAAAGATTCGTAAGAGACAAATTTTTCGGGAGGTCGAGAAATTCTAGAAGTCCTATGAGGGGGAACTTTAGAAAACCTTTCTAATGCACATGGTGGGTGTTGCTCTCCAACTCTTCGTCTTGAATATTGCAGACCAATATCCCTACTGGTTTGGTCTTCGCTATCATTTTAAAAAATAATAGGACTTTGATAATTGTCAAAGTTATATTCAAAATCCTCTTCATTGAATTTTGAAGCTAAATCGATTAAAAATGAATATTCAGTAATATCTTTGGATTTTTCACTTTCAAAAGAACTTTCTTTTTCTAGAAAAGACACATTTCTTGATACATATAATTTGCCATTTTGAAGATCATAGCACCAGTAGCCTTTTTGATTTTTAGCATATCTTAAAAAGGCACATGGGATTGCATGAGGAAAAAATTTATCATTTTTGTTTATAAATACAAAACATTTGCAACCAAAAACTCTTAATCTAGAGTAGTCTGGAGGTACATCATAAAAAGAAGATGATATTTTATTGATGAGATAGGTGGTAGTTAGAGCAACTTCAGCTCAAAAACCTTTTAGAACTTGACTTGCAATTAGCAAAGTTCGAGTGGTTTCCATAATGTGGCGATGCTTGCATTCCGCAAGACCATTTTGTTGAGGGGTGTGTGGGCATGATCGTTGATGAGTAATGCCATATAGATTAAGATAGTTTTTAAATTCTCCAGACATAAATTCTCCCCCTAAATCAGTGCAAAAAAGGAAAATATTACTTTGAAATGTGTTTGTGACCATTTTATGAAATATTTGAAAGTGAGCAAAAACTTCGGATTTATGTTTAAGAAAATAAATCCAAGTGTGCCTAGAAAAGTCATCAACAAAGATGACATAATACGCATAACCACCTTTAGAGACAATTGGTGCGGGTCCCCAAACGTCTGAATGTATTAACTCAAGAGGTTTTGTAGAGACAAAGGTTTTACTAGAAAAATGTAGTCTTTACAAGCAAAAATTTCAGATTTACAAAATTTTCTCAAACTTGGGAAGTATTAGATTTTTGACATATGAGGATGGCCAAGTCTTTTGTGCCATAATTTTGTTTCTAATTTCTAAACATTTAAACAAAATACATTCTTTGGTAGTTCCAAAAAGTCCATGTAATATAGTCCTTTCTCTATGGCCTTCCCCAATCAGCTTCCGTAACTGGCGATCCTGTATCTAGCCACCGTAAGAAGAGAAAGATATATTACATCCATAATCAGAAATTTGTGAAACAGATAAAAGGTTCAAATTTAATTTTGGGATATATCTAACTTCTGGAATACAAACAATTTTGGATTTTTGAAAACTTTCAAAAGATCCTATTCCTTTTATTTCAAGAGATGTTCTATCTACTGTAAAAACTTTTGATATACTTGAGTTATTTTTAAGACATTTGGATAAACATTTAGCATTTGGGGTCATATGAAATAAAGCACCAGAATCTAAATCAGTGCAAAAAAGGAAAATATTACTTTGAAATGTGTTTGTGACCATTTTATGAAATATTTGAAAGTGAGCAAAAACTTCGGATTTATGTTTAAGAAAATAAATCCAAGTGTGCCTAGAAAAGTCATCAACAAAGATGACATAATACGCATAACCACCTTTAGAGACAATTGGTGCGGGTCCCCAAACGTCTGAATGTATTAACTCAAGAGGTTTTGTAGAGACAAAGGTTTTACTAGAAAAATGTAGTCTTTACAAGCAAAAATTTCAGATTTACAAAATTTTCTCAAACTTGGGAAGTATTAGATTTTTGACATATGAGGATGGCCAAGTCTTTTGTGCCATAATTTTGTTTCTAATTTCTAAACATTTAAACAAAATACATTCTTTGGTAGTTCCAAAAAGTCCATGTAATATAGTCCTTTCTCTATGGCCTTCCCCAATCAGCTTCCGTAACTGGCGATCCTGTATCTAGCCACCGTAAGAAGAGAAAGATATATTACATCCATAATCAGAAATTTGTGAAACAGATAAAAGGTTCAAATTTAATTTTGGGATATATCTAACTTCTGGAATACAAACAATTTTGGATTTTTGAAAACTTTCAAAAGATCCTATTCCTTTTATTTCAAGAGATGTTCTATCTACTGTAAAAACTTTTGATATACTTGAGTTATTTTTAAGACATTTGGATAAACATTTAGCATTTGGGGTCATATGAAATAAAGCACCAGAATCTAAGAGCCACAAAAAGTTACCTGGACTAGATACAGCTGTAACTGCTGCTCCAGTTGAGGCTTCAGTCGAAGAGGATACCCTTTGAGAAGAGGTTGAAGAATCTTTATCAATTGAGCCATGGAAACAGGTGTATCTTGATCTTTTGGCTCAGTTTCAATAGATGCAACCCTCTTTTCATCTCTCATTTTTAGCTTCAGACATTGAAGCCTATAGTGCCTCGGTTCATGACACTGGTGACAAATAACTTTTCTTTTGTCAAACTCACCACTCTGTCTCCCAAAATGAGGCGGTCTGTAAGTGTGAGTATGATTCTCTGGTCTAGACTAAGCTAGAACTGAATCATCATTAACTTTTGGAGCACTCTTTGTAAAACGATTTTCCTCCATAGTTAGTTCTTCAATAGTATCCACAATAGTAGGGATTTTACCACGATGAAGTAAAGCCGATTTGGTGGATTCAAATTCCGGCCTTAATCCATTCACAAATTGGTAAAAGTGTTTCATATCGAGTTTTTGACAAAGCTCGATATCTTCGGCGCAATGCCATTTTGGCTCTAGAATAGCCAACTCTTTCCAAAGTTTGGACAACTCATTGTAATATTCACGAATAGTTTTCTCATTTTGAGTTAATGTCCGAACTTTTTCTTGAAGATTGCACACATGGGCAATATATTTAAGGGAATACATATTTTTGAGGCATTCCCATGCCTTATCGGCATGTTCAAATTTAGCGAGGCTAGAACATTTTTTAATGTCTACGCTATTAATAAGCCATGACATTATCTTTGCATGCCCCATCATCCACTCTTTCCATTTCTTTTCATAAGAGGCTAGAGTCTTAGTCTTCTCCTCGTTTGCTAGAGGGACTTCCTTATCACCCTCTTTTTTGGTGAGAGATAGTTTAGGTTCCAAATCAGAACCATCCACTATTCTCCTTAAGCCTTTTTCCCATATGTGGTGCTTCATAATTGAAGCCCACATCACATAATTAGTATCTTTCAATTTCATGGGTATGATGGTGACCTTATCATGGTCATCCATCATTTACAAGGGTGTGAAGAAGATAGTAAGGAGAAAAAAAAAAGAAAAATAGAGAAAAAGGGAGAAAGGGATACAATACAATGTTGTTGCTCAAGTGCTTTTCTCCAAATGGATCCTCTTGTAGTCGATAGAAGAGTGATAAAACACTCTTTTGGCAAGTGATGAAACACTCCTTTGCAAGTGACAAAACACTTTTTGTAAGAACAAGGTGATAACACACCTTTACACAAGAGGCACAGAAATCGAGGCAGAAGTTTTTCAAGATCTGAGAGTTTCGTAGCTTTGATACCATGTAATGAAATGGTAGGCTCCACGAATGCACTTGAATCTACTCAAAAGGAAGTATCTAAAAGATACTTTAGACAAGACCCATAAAAGGGTATAAATGGAAAAGCATAAAAATAAATAACACTTTATTTATGAGAGCAAAATGCTTAAAAAGCATTTAGAGGAATAAATTACACAAGGGGATGCACCCCTATTTATACAAGAGTATTAAGGAGAGCTCATAAGGAGCTCTCCCTTTCTAGCTGTTGGAACCAGTCCAACGGCTAGAATTCTAGCCGTTGGACTAGTTCCAACAGCTAGAAAGTTGGCCAAGTTCCAACAGGAACTTGACCAAACTAGATGCTAGATACCAAAAACAAAAAGAAAGATTACAAAAAAATAAAAAAGTATAAATACAAAAATATATAATAATAATATTATTATATATGTGCTGTTTACATTTTAACACATGCAACTTTGTGTTACTTGATATCTTTGCCATCAGTCTGAAAGAGTGGAGATTATTTTGCCCTCAAATTTAGCTTTATGGTGTTGATTTATCTTGATAAAACTATGGGTTTTCTGGATCTTGAATATTTTTACATTTGCAATTAACAGTAATATTTGCTGTATTTTTACTGTTGTTTTACAACTAACTCATTCCTTACATTTCCACATGCAGTACTTGGATGAGAACAAAACATTGATTTTGGCAATCCTTGATAACCAGAATTTGGGCAAGCTGAGTGAATGTGCACAGTAAGTATCACCGTAATATTTGACTACGGCATACGATAGTGAAATTGACCTAGATATCCTTTTTTATTGTTATGTACTGATGGCAATTGTATGTTTGGATTTCCTTGAGTCAGTCTAGTATAATGAGTTCAAACATACGAAAGAAACATTCACATGAATGTTTTCTTGAAGTCATTTATTGATTGGACTATCAAGTACGGGCATCTTTCTGTGATATTTGATTCTGCAGTGTTCAATTGCTGGTTATCTTATTCTCAATTTTGGATGTAGAGCATGGCTGGTGCCCTTGGCTTCCCAAAACTCAGCTTGAATACTCACTATAAAGTTTAAATAGTGAATTCTTTCTAATGGGCCTTAAGCTAAATTTGTTTGATTAATATTGTTCGTAGTTCATGCGGGTAACTTTGAAAAAATTAGATGGTCCTGGTTATAATGGTCCCTAGTAAGAGGCAAGATTTACTTACATACATTCCTTGTGTTGCGGACCAGGACCACCCCAGGGTCCACTAGACCCAGAGAAGTCAGCCAGGGATCCAATCCAGGAAGCCCCAGGGAAGTCGCTCAGCCTAGAATCCCATCTAGGTTGGAACTGTGAAGGGAGAGAGAGAGAGAGCTTCTTGGGAAGGACTGTAGAAGTCGACCAGCCTCTAGGTTGGACGTCCCCCCCTTTGTATTTTACCTATTTGCACTTTTTGCAAGCTATAAATAGGAGTGTATATGCTCGTCATTTTAATGAAGGTTATTAAGAGATTTCTCTAAGCTTCATTCCGGTTAGTGTTCTTCTTCTCTGAGGGAACGTATTTATCCTGCGCCTCTCTTTCACGCCCGTCATCTGTAATGAAATATGCGGAAGAATCCAAGAATGCTAAAGCATTCACTATGTCCCACACGGACAAATGCAACAAGCATAAGAGAGAAAATCCACTAAGGGATATACGAAAGGCCTTATAAAAAGGCTACACACATGAAAAATAATATCACTATTATTGAAGAGGAGCTCTCAAGAGCAATAAAACATACATGGGGGGTTCCCCCTATTTATAAGAAAAGGAGACCAAAGGGGCTCCCAATAGAGTCGTTGGGGGCCCCAACGGTCACATATGTGACCGTTGGGGGCCCCAACGACCACATATGTGACCGTTGGGGGCCCCAACGACTCCATTGTGGGGCCCCTTTTCGGTATCCAAAAAATACAATTTTAAAAATAAAAATAAAAAATAGTAAAATAAGAGAAACAAAATAAGTACCCCTATGGGGTACTTTGTGAAATGACCATAATACCCCTATCGGGTATTATGGTATTATTACATAGGTTTTAACACCCCCCCTCAAACTTTACGGGGGAATGACCGAAAGTTTGCCAAGAAGGAACAAGAAGCGAGGAGCAGGTAGGGCTTTGGTAAAGAAATCTGCAAGTTGATATTCTGAAGTGACATATGGCAGTGTAACTGTCTCACGAAGATATTCATCACGTACATAATGACAGTCCATCTCAGTATGTTTAGTCCTTTCATGAAAGGTGTGGTTGCTGGCAATATAGATGGCACTTTTGTTGTCGCAACAAAGCTTCGAAGCACCGGTAATTTCGACTCCCATATCTTGAAGAAGACTTCGAAGCCACACAAGCTCCATTGTAGTGGTTGCCATAGCCCTGTATTCTGCTTCAGTAAAAGACAATGAGACTTTCTGCTGTTTCTTGCACCTCCAAGCAATTAGCGAATCTCCTAGAAACACACAAAAGCCAGTAGTTGAGATTCGATCATTTGGGTTTCCTCCCCAGTCAACATCAGTATAAGCTAGTAAATCTAAGGAAGAGATTGAGGATAGGAATAGCCCTTTAGTCAAAGTATTTTTAATATATCGAATGATCCGGAGCACAGCACTCATATGCACAGATGTAGGAGCATGCTGAAATTGGCTTGCAGAGTGCACAACATGAGCAATATCGGGCCTGGTGATAGTCAGATAGGTGAGGGAGCCTATGAGTTGCCTGTAGGGCGTAGGATCATCCAGCAGAACTCCATCCTCCAGTCGTAGTTTAGCATTGATAACCTCGGGAGTCTCCACCTTTTTATCATCTGAAATCCCAGATTTGGAACATATGTCTGCAGCAAGCTTCATCTGTGACAATATATACCCTCGAGGAGAGTATGCAACTTCTATACCAAGAAAGTACCTGAGAAAACCCAGATCAGACATATCAAAATTATGTTTTAACATATTTTTAACTTTAAGAATACCACTTTCATCATTACCAGTGATGATCATATCATCAACATAAAGCAGAAGGATGATGATACTATTACCTGCATGTTTAACAAAAAGAGCAGTGTTAGTATAACATGAGCGAAATCCTAATTGTAACATGATAGCACTAAATCTATCATACTAAGCCTTAGAGGCTTGTTTAAGACCATATAAGGCTTTTAATAACCGAAGGGTTTGACCTTGGTTAACACTGATTCCCGGCGGAGGGTCCATATATACTTCTTCATTCAACTGACCATTAAGAAAGGCATTTTTAACATCTAATTGGAATATAGGCCATTTCTTAGATGATGCTACCGCAATTAGAGTTCTAACGCTTGTCATGCTAGCCACGGGAGCAAAAGTCTCCTCATAATCAATGCCATATTCTTGTGAGTATCCCTTAGCAACTAATCTAGCTTTATAACGCTCTAGGGAACCATCACTTTTTGTTTTGACTTTGTAGACCCATCGACATCCTATAGCTTTCTTATTTGGAGGAAGGTGAACTATTTCCCAAGTTTTAGCTTTATTTAAAGCATCTAGTTCAACTTTCATTGCTTCAACCCAATGAGGTATACTTTTTGCTTGATTATAATGGGAGGGTTCATAGTAAGAATGCAAGGCTATTAGACAAGCTCTATATTTAGGTGAAAGAGTTTCATATGAGACAAACCTATTAGGTGGAATTGATTCTCTAGAAGAACGCCTAAGGGAGGTTTCTTCTAGGGGTTCATTAAGCCGCAAGAATTTTTCTAAAGCACTAATAGGTTGGGCTTCCTCACGCCGAGTGTATACTTGGAGATTGTCACCATTAGTTGGTGATACATCATTATCATGAGAATCATGAGTATTTTCTAAAATTTCCGGATGACTCAAAGAGTCATCATTTGAATCTTCTAAAAGATCATTGATAAACATATAATCAATTTCATTTGATTTTTCCAATATGTCAAATCCATTTTCATCTTCTAAAAAGGTTACATCTTTGGATACAAATAACTTATTGTTTTTATGATCAAAGCATCTATAGCCTTTTTGATTTTCACCATATCCTAAAAATACACATTCTATTGCTTTAGGTGACAATTTATCTCTTTTATGTAAAAGAACAAAGCATTTACACCCAAAAATCCGAAGACGATTGTAGTCGGGTGTCATATTAAAAAGTTTTTCATAAGGAGAGATATTATTCAATTTTGAAGATGGCATCCTATTGATTAAATAGGTGGAGGTTAACACGGCTTCGGCCCAAAATTTTTTAGGAATATTTTTAGAAATGAGTAAGGATCTAGTGGTTTCCAAAATATGCCTATGTTTTCTTTCCGCTAGACCGTTTTGTTGAGAAGTTCTTGGGCAAGATTTTTTATGACAAATGCCATGTTGTTTTAGATATGATTGAAAATCATTTGATAAGTACTCTCCACCCGAATCGGATCTAAGAATGGATATTTGACTTTGAAATTGATTTTGAATTTTTGCATGGAATTCTTTAAAGAAGTTAAAAACTTCCGATTTAAAGTTAAGAAAATAAATCCATACATATCTAGTATAATCATCAATAAAAGTAACATAATATGAATAACCACCTTTAGATAGAACCGGAGATGGCCCCCAAACATCGGAATGCACCAATTCAAAAGGTCTTGTTGTCACAAAGGATCTAATAGGAAAAGGAGTAGACTTCATTAATGCTTTTACCCATATTATGTCTAGTCTCTTCTTGAGTAATCTCGGCAATAGCCTCTTCTAAGGGAGGAAACGTGGATCTATGGAGGAGTAAGGATCTAACTTGTTCAAATTCGGGACGAAGCCCAAATAAAATTTGAAACAATCTATCTTGTTCCATTTGTTTTTGTCTTAGTACCACATCCTCCATAGATACCCATTTAGGCTCTAAAAGAGCCAATTCATCCCAGAAAGGATTTAGAGCACTATAATAGTCTTGTATGCTCATGTCACCTTGTTTTGTGGTTCTCACTTTTTCTTGCAAAAAATAAGCTCTTGCAAGATCCTTTTGGGTAAACATACCCTTCATAAAAAACCAAGCTTCATTTGCCCAGCGGAATTTAGCAATATTTGCACATACCTTAAGTTCAACATTATTCATAAACCATGCTAGGATTTTTGCATGGTTACTCTCCCAATCTTCCATTTGATGATGATAGTCTTCAATAGCCTTTGGACGAGCATCGCCTTCAAGTGCTTTCTCTTGATCTTCTTCCATCTTTGTGAGCTTAAGTTGGGGTTCCGGAATGGTCCCCATTACATAACCCCAAAGCTTCTTCCCTTTGAGATTATTCTCCATTGCGGATGCCCACATCATGTAATTTTTCCCATTGAGCTTGAATGATAGATCGATCTTGACTTCCATTGCTACAAAATGGAGGTGAGAGAAAAAAAAAGTAGAGAGATACACGATTTTACCTTAGAAGATCGTATGGCTCTGATACCATGTAATGAAATATGCGGAAGAATCCAAGAATGCTAAAGCATTCACTATGTCCCACATGGACAAATGCAACAAGCATAAGAGAGAAAATCCACTAAGGGATATACGAAAGGCCTTATAAAAAGGCTACACACATGAAAAATAATATCACTATTATTGAAGAGGAGCTCTCAAGAGCAATAAAACATACATGGGGGGTTCCCCCTATTTATAAGAAAAGGAGACCAAAGGGGCTCCCAATAGAGTCGTTGGGGGCCCCAACGACTCCATTGTGGGGCCCCTTTTCGGTATCCAAAAAATACAATTTTAAAAATAAAAATAAAAATAAAAAATAGTAAAATAAGAGAAACAAAATAAGTACCCCTATGGGGTACTTTGTGAAATGACCATAATACCCCTATCGGGTATTATGGTATTATTACATAGGTTTTAACATCATCAACCCGAAGGGAATACCTTTCCTCCCTTTCCTTGCCGTCGACCTACCTGCCACCAGATGTCCCCCTTTGAGCATTCGTTCAGGAGAGACGTCTCTCTCTCCCCATGCTGCTCACTTCCCTTGTGTTGTGCGCCTCCCTCGCTCGAGCGTGCTTCATGCCCTCCGCTTGTTGGAATTCGTAGGACCAACCTCCCCGAGGCTTGGGTCCTTGAAATTACTTAGGTTTCCAATTCACTGATTCATTGAGAAACTCACACAGTCTTTTGCTGAGATAAGGATTCTTGGGACAGGGTGAGGTGATGTCCTTGTGTTGGTGATGTGTTCTAAGTAGAGTTAATGGGAGGTTCATATCAACCAGAGTTAGAGAGAGGTCTTATCAGTTTTGGGAGTATTCAATGTTGTGAAAAGCATTGAGGTGTAGCGAGGAGCTCCAACAAAAAACTGAAGCGAGGCGTAAAGCATAAGCCTCAATTTTTTTTTGAAAACTTCAAAAAATATCTAAAAATACAAATAAATAAAAGAAATGCTTTATTGATGAAGCAACAACTAATAAGAAATAGAAAATCTCAAATAAATACCAAAAAATATGAGATTAACATGTAAAAATAACATTAATGCAACAACTTGATCTATGTAGGTATCTAAGAAATAAAATATAAGCATTTAACAAAAAATTAAGTAACAAAATCTCTAACCATCAAATTTCTCAAATCATGTCAGCATTAGAAAATGCATATTAGCTAACATAAAAAACAAGAATGGCAAAAAAAGAAAACTAGAACCAACTTTATACTTAACACATCAATGAGGCTAGAAAGAGAATGGCTAATATCAAGAGAGAGAGAGAGAGAGAGAGAGAGAGAGAGGGAGAGACCTAAGTACTTGGGCCTCCGCTTAATTTAGGGTCAAATGGGGGTCCCAAAAAGCGGAGGCATGCCTTGACACGAGGCGTGCACCTCGTGGGCTTTGGGCTTTTTAAGTGCACCTCAAGGCTCAAAGTTGCCTCACCTTTAGGCGAGGCACACTTTTTGTGTCTTGAAGCATGCTTTCAACAACATTGGCTGAGATCTATGTCATATGGGTGAGGGTACGGGTGTGATATAGGTGCGGAGCAATTTCAAAAATTTTGGACACGGGGATACGACTATATATATATATTTAAAAAAATATATAAAAAGTTCATTTTTTTTAGTTTTTATGTCTTTTGCCCTAAAAATGAACAAAAATAGACTCGGTCAAAGTTGACCGAGTCCAAAATGTGGACAGACTCAACCCCAGTGCGTTGACCGAGTTTGACACTTGGTTGACCGTGTCCGTCCCATGTCTGAAGTCGCACCAGTGACCGCACCCGTGTCGGGGCGTATAGACGCGGGTGCGTCGACCTTATAGCCGAGTCCGAGTGACTTAGGCTGAGATCCAATAGGGTGAAAGGAGTTTAATATGGCTTATTGAAAAGGTTCAAGGGCTCCCATTTCACAATGGTGATTTGTGGTTTCAGTGGTGCAAAACCCTCCACTTTAAGAGGCATTTGATTTGTACTATAGGCGATGGTCTTTCTTTTTTAAGGCAGGATTCATTCCGTCTGCAGAGGTTAGACATGGGAATGCTCTTCATTGATGATGCAATGGCCACAAAGAGGAATGATCTTTAAAGATCTAGCTTATGTTAGGGAACTGATGCAGCGAGGATCGGAGTTCCGATGCTACTAAACTTGTTTATTGAAAGGAACAAATTACAATGAAGAATAATGGAGAAAATGGGGAATGAAATAATGGTTGCAGAAGAATAAATGCTGGCAGCAAAATAGAAAACAGTAAAAAGAAATGAGCAAATCTTCAAACTTCTTCAACTTCACGGAACCCTAGGGCCGGGCACTTAATAGGCTGCTCACCGGGTCTGGATCTCGAATCCGGAACCCGGGACCGAGACCCGATGCTCTCAACTTTTGTTGGGGAGTTGACATGCATTGTTCCATTCTTCGCTCGCTTGACATAAGTGCGCATGGGCACGTCCCTGCATCGTGGTGCCGAACTCACAATCAGATCCATCACCTGGGTCCGATCGTCCATCCCATTAGAGCCGGGTTCCCTGGCCATGCATGGGTCATGCGGTATGGTTCCGGGTCGGTCCTGCTCTGCATCATTCTCCCTTGGTTGGGAAGAAGTCGGCTCTGATGACTTGTTGTCACCACAGTAAGCGTATAGATCAGACACATTGAAGATAGGCGAAATGTGCCAGTCCTCGCGCAATTCAAGGAGGTAGGCATTTAGACCCAATCGTCGGA
Organism: Nuphar pumila; assembly: GCF_984573655.1. NCBI lineage: Eukaryota > Viridiplantae > Streptophyta > Magnoliopsida > Nymphaeales > Nymphaeaceae > Nuphar > Nuphar pumila. Next base: position 24,862,667 of record NC_143255.1, on the reverse strand, counting down.
GGATCTTGAAGGGGCCATGCTTCTTAGGACTCAACTTACCATAAGTACCTATTGGGAAACGCTCAGGACGCAGGTAAACCCACACTAACTGTCCTACTTGAAACTAGACATCTCGACGACCCTGGTCCACAAAGGCTTTGTAAGCTTCAGAACTTTCAACAAGCTTCGCTCTGACTTGTCTGTGAATATCATGCATGTACTCAACGACATCAAATGCGTCTGGGGCAAGGTCTTGGAGACTAGACACAAGTGCTAGATCTACTACATGTGTTGGTGAACGACCATAAACCACTTGAAAAGGTGACTTGCCTGTGGACCTGTTGATGGAACTATTGTAGGCGAACTTGGCTTGGTTTGACATTCTCCCCAACTAGACTCCTGAGTAGGTTCCCTAAGGTGCGGTTTATGACTTCGGTTTGGCCATCGGTCTACGGGTGGTATGCACTGCTGAATTGGAGCTTGGTTTTCAATAAGGCCCATAACGATTTTCAAAAATGACTCATGAAGCGAGTGTCACGATCTGAGGTGATCGTGTGAGGCAATCTATGAAAGCGAACAACGTTCTTGAAGTAGTACGAGGCTACTAATGAGGCGTCAGTGGTTTACTTACACGGGACAAAGATAGCCATTTTGGAAAATCGGTCAACCACAACTAAGATGGAATCAAAACGATGCGAGGTTCTGGGAAGACCCACAATAAAATCCATGAAAACGTGTTCCCAAGGCCTCTCAGGGATGGGCAAAGGAGTGTAAAAACCACTATTTTGCCGTCGACCCTTGGACACTTGACATACTCGACAACTCTGGACAAACTTAACAACATCTTTGCGCATTTTGGGCCAAAAGTAACATTCATTTAACAGAGCGAACGTCTTATCATGTCCAAAATGCCCAGCTAGTCCCCCTTCATGTAACTCGAAAATCAATTGTAGCCTAAGAGAGAATGTCAGCACATATAACTTATTACCTCGAAAGAGGTAACCGTTATGTATAACGAACCGTGGGTCTGCTGTGCTGGCAGAGGAGAGACACACTTCCCAGACCTGCTGAAAATCAGGGTCCATTGGGTACAACTCCTTGCATTGCTCAAACCCAATGACCTGCACGGACATAGTCATCAAAAGACTATTCTTTCTGCTAAGTGCGTCAACTACCTTGTTTAGAGTACCATATTGATGGTGAATCATGAAAGTGTACTCTTGCAAGAAACTGACCCACTTGACATGTCTAGCACTCAACTTCTTTTGGCTATTTAAATACTTCAACGCCTCATGATCCGTGTACAAGACGAACTCCTTATAAATGAGATAATGCCTCCAATAACGAAGGGCTTGCACAACTGCATAAAATTCGACATCATAAGTGGAGTACTGGCACCTCGCTTGAGTCAACTTTTCACTAAAGAAAGCCATGGGCTTGCGGTTTTGACTCAAGCCGGCACCAATTCCCACTTTAAAGGCGTCACACTCAACCTCAAAGACTGCGCTAAAGTCAGGAAGGGCTAGGACGGGAGCACTAGTCATTTTCTCTTTGATGAGTGTGAAAGCTTTGCCCGTGGCCGAAGTCCAATGGAAACTAATACCCTTTAGGCATTCCGTGATAGGGGCCATGAGGGTGCTAAAGTTTCTCACAAAACGACGGTAGAAAGTGGCTAGCCCGTGGAAACTACAGACCTCTCCTATAGTCCTTGGGGTAGGCCATTCTACAATCGCACGGACTTTGGCGGGATCCGCATTAACTCCATCAGACGACACAATAAAACCCAAAAATACCACACTTGACGTCATAAACTCACACTTTTTGGCATTAACATACAACTTCTCCTTCCTTAAAATCTCTAGGACTTGACCCAAATGATTCAAATGATCAGACAACGAAGAGCTATAGACCAAGATATCATCAAAGTATACTACGACAAACTTCCCTATACACGGATGCAACACTTGGGTCATCATGTTCATGAAAGTACTCGGGGCATTTGATAACCCAAATGACATGAGTAGGCACTCATACAACCCATCACGTGTCTTGAATGTCGTTTTCCATTCATCCCCCTCTCGGATACAGATTTGGTGGTACCCACTTTTTAAATCGATTTTAGAGAAAATGGAGACACCAGCCAACATATCAAACATGTCATCCAACCAGGGAATGGGGAAACGGTACTTGACAGTGATGCGATTGATCACTCTACTGTCGACACACATGTGCATGAATCCATCTTTCTTAGGAGTGAGAAGGGCGGGCACTGCGCAAGGGCTCACACTCTCACAAATGAAACCCTTTTGCAGTAACTCTTGAACCTGTCTCAACAGCTCAACATGTTCAGATGGATTCATGCGATACGCGGGGAGGTTAGGTAGACTCGACCCCGGGACCAAATTGATGGCATGCTGCACCACCCTCATCGAAGGTAGGCCATCAGTAAGGTCGTCTGGCATAATATCGCGAAACTCCTCGACAAGGGGTGCGATGTCCGCTGGAATGGGCAACGACGTACTCATAGACAGTTTGGCCACCAGGGCATAACAATAACCATCCTCCCTATAATGGCTCAAGAAAGTCCGGTATGATAGGCCCGCGAGCTGGGGAACTCGCTCAGGCTTATCCACAGTGGGAAAACCAGTCTCCTTGATAGGGAGAAGGATTATTTTATGACCCTTAAAAATAAATGAGTACGTGTTCCTACGGCCATCGTGAATGGTCTTGCGATCAAACTGCCAAGGACGTCCCAAAAGAATATGACACACTCATAGGGGCTACATCACACCATACCTCATCGTGGTAATGCTCCTTCATAGAGAACCGAACTAGACAATGCTGGGTAATGGGGACCTCGTTCCCTCTTTTGAACCACGCCATCTTGTATGGTTGGGACAATTTTTTCCGTTTTCAGATTCAGGGTAGACACAAAACTCTTGAAAACCATGTTCTCACAAGCCCCGGTGTCAATGATAACATCACACACATGCCCCTCACAGTTGCACCGAGTTCTAAAAATATTGTTTCGCAACCATTTTGCAAGGGTCGACTCTCGGGGCGTGGTCAAAACATGATGGATGGACAACAAATTTTCAACGTTACCGTCGAACTCCATGACTTCCCTCTCATTCTCTCCCTCAACCGACGACTCACCCTCACTCTCACTATCGGATGCCGACTCAACAACACCCTCGATGAAATGGGCGTTCGTTCTCACGGTGGGACATTTGGATGCTACGTGTCCTAACTCTGACACCTAAAACAACAGATGGTAGACTCACTAGGCTTGGCCTTGGATCTAGTATGGTATGCTGGTCAGGCTTGCTAGGGTCTACTCTTGGGGTGGACTTGAGTCTTCCTTCCTAGGGGAGCTCGCTCCCCTGGTTGGGAAACTCGACTTGGGTCGACTGGACTGGTCACTCCGGGTGACTCTATATTCCTGCCTTCTTTTCAATTTTTCCTCCACATTCATGGCATAACTGCTGGCATGATTCAATGACTCGACTCTGACACAACTGAAATCATCAGAAATAGCAGGACGGAGACCAAAAATGTACCTCGCGACCTGCTGGCGGGCGGTCTCCTCGATTTGCACTCGCAAGGATAGACAATAGAACTCAACAGTGTATTCCGCCACGGTACAGGTGCCTTGACGTAGGGTCAGGTACTCCTTGTAGGCTCTCTCGGCATGGTCTGAATGTACGAACTTGGACTGCATCAATCTCTGCATCTCTTCTCATGTTTACACGCGCTCTTGCCCCTGCCGTTCCCTCGACCTTTGCAGCTCCACCCACCATGTCTGCGCTAGGCCCCTCAATCGAGTGGACGCTAGAGAGACACGACGGTGCTCAGCCACAGTGTGGTAGTCGAAGAAAAACTACACTACGTAGGCCCAGTCGAAGAACTGCTCAGCGTCGAATCGTCCCGTGAACTCTGGACGGTCCAGCTTCACCCGTAGGTGGTGGAGTGCTCCTGTGCCCTGTGCAGACGACGATTTACTATCCCTGGAGGGTGCTCATGCCAGAAGATGTCGTCCTCCAAGTCAAGAAAATCCTCGTCATCGCTATCTCGATCAACGTGTTGTTGAGGGCGTCGATCTCTATCACCCTATGGTTGGTGCTTTGGGCGCGTCGGCTCACGTTGTACCTGTACTGTTGTTGCTGGAGGCGGTCTCAGTTGGTTCCGAGCAGGAGGAGGAACTGGCTGAAATTGCTGCTGAGGATCTAGTGGAGGAGGTGGCCCCAACAAAGGTGGAGGGACTGGGTGTGTAATAGAGTTAGTGTTTGGATTTGGATGATAGGTTTGGTTTGGGTTAGGGTTTGGGTTTGGATTTGGATAAGGTATGTGGGTTGGATTTTGGATTGGAATAAGGGTCTGGATTTGGGTAGAATAATGGGTTCGGATTTGAGTTGGATTTGGGTTTGGGTAGGGGTTTTGGATTTGGTGTTGATTGTAATTTGAATTTGAACCCGATTGGATTTGGATCGGGTGTGACCCTAAAGTAATCGTCGGACCCAGATTTGGATAGGTTGGATCTGTGATCGAGTTGTGGGGGTAAAAGGCTTGGTTTGAACTCGACCCACGATCCATATGATTATGGGTCTGGTTTTGACCTGGCTCAAAGTAAAACAGGAGCTTCGTCTGGGTTCGATGCAGGTCTGGGTCAGTCTCAGATCTCATGCTAGGGTCAAAACGGTTGGGTTGGGCCAGATCCGGGACAAACCCTGAATCGGGCCAACTGGGTAGGCTGGACGAAGGGGTTCGAGGCTAGGACCCGATCCCGGGGACCCAAAGGGCGGTCCCCGGGACCCGGGTCTGGGCCCCACTATACCTAGTTCTGGGCCAGACCCTATCAGGTCCAGACTGGCCCACATGATTGCATCTCCCCAAGCCCACTGATTGGCTGCAAACGACCCTCCATGAGCGGGCCCTAAGCGGGTGGAAAACCAACACCATCACCCGCCGTCGGGATCGTGCTGGAGGCTCGACCCAACGTTGGGTTTGGTTCACGCAAGCCTTTTCTGGCTAGCGGGGTTTGGACCGCCGGTTGTGGCCATGGTGTCATGCTCAAGCCGGCTACGGGAGACCCATCGACGGTCGTTCGCCCCGGTGGGTAGGCACTGCAGTTTTGATTGATCGCTGTTAACAAGAAAGATTGCAGAGATGGTACCGATTGCTGGGGGATCGTGCGGCCGGCATCCCTGTGCAGGCTCGCTTCGATGAACTCCGGTGGCACGGCTGACAGGTGGAGGTTCGCTGGGCATGGGTCGACCGCCACAACACTTGAGAGGCCAACGATGTCCTGTGATGGCAGGGACCTTGCTTGGGTGAAGGCCGTAGATGCCGACTCAAGGGTGTTGCTTAATCTGGTGTTCCTCTTCAGCATGGCCGCGTCGCGCGCCTCCACCGATGATTCGAGGGCCATGATCCTGCCCTCTACTACATCCAGTCGCTTGGACATACCCGCCACATCCTTACTTACGCGCAACATGTTCTCTTGGATCTTCGTCATCATGTCGATCATGCACATCATCAGATCTTCGTTGACGGTATCCGATTCCTCACGCTCCTTCTCGTTCGTAGGATGGTTCCTCGCCTCTTGCGCCATGCTGTTAACCAAGGAGGAGGCCTGGTGCTCTGATACCACTTTGATGCAGCGAGGATCGGAGTTCCGATGCTACTAAACTTGTTTATTGAAAGGAAAAAATTACAATGAAGAATAATGGAGAAAATAAGGAATGAAATAATGGCTGCAGAAGAACAAATGCTGGCAGCAAAACAGAAAACAGTAAAAAGAAATGAACAAATCTTCAAATTTCTTCAACTTCACGTAACCCTAGGGCTGGGCACTTAATAGGCTGCGCATCGGGTTTGAATCTCGGATCTGGAACCCGGGACCGAGACCCGATGCTCTTAACTTTTGTTGGGGCTGTTGACGTGCGTTGTTCCATTCTTCGCTCGCCTGGCATAAGTGCGCAGGGGCATGTCCCTGCATCGTGGTGCCGGACTCGCGATCGGATCCATCACCTGGGTCCGATCGTCCATCCCATGGGAGCCGGGTTCCCTGGCCGTGCCTGGGTCATGCGGTATGGATCCGGGTCGGTCCTGCTCTGCATCAGGAACACAGGGTGGAGGGCTTGCAGCGAAGAGGGGCCTGGATTAAGGCCACATCTATTCTGGATGGGAGGGTTGGGGACTTGGGGGTGTCTCAAGATCTTACGATGGCAGGAGGCAAGGGTGGAGTGTCTCGATTTCCTAGTCAATATTGATTGCTATGATAAGAATATAAACAAGAGTCTGAAGCACATCTGATTAAGTAAATGCAAAAGCCTTTTTAGTCAACAATTGGTTCTCTATTGGATGAATTAAAATTATTGAACTTTGTGTCTATCTCACATGCAAGTTCATACACGTTTGAATTTGATATGCCTAAAGTTGAGTTGGTTACTGCAATTGCTTCTTAGTATTGATTCTTGTGCTGATTTGCTTCAAGGCCATATGTTGAATCCATTTTTTTCTTATTTTCCATTTTTTTTATCATTGGTCCATTAGTCTTGGAAGCCAGTTTACAACTAATCTGGGTTTCATAGTCCTGATTCATTCAACTTTCCATTCCTGGAGATCAATATACAAATATTCTAGCTATTATAATCACAATGACATCAATTCCATAGCACGTACAACCATAGGACCCACATCAATGTCACCTTGAGGTGTTTGAGGTGCAGTTTGTATTCATGGAGTCAGAGATAATAAAGAACATAGGGATTTAGAATTGTGATATTCTTGAATCCCTGATTTGAGGAGATTTACCAAAATTTTATCCTCTTAAAAATCTCCATGTCGAAATCCCTAGCAAAATAGCTGGTATTTCAGTTTTTCTGAAAATTAACTTGCTTTCTGTGCTGGAGCTTTCGAGAATACTTGTCACACCCAATCCTGTGTTGGTTCGAGTTTGGATTAATTGCCAACCTGCCATGAGAAGTTTCCAGAATTAAGGCGGGAACAAATCTGGTTGCAAGTGCATAAATAATAATTTTAAATGTTTCACGATTGTGTGTTTCTACCTTAGTTCCATACGATTATCATCTAAGGATGTTGGGAAATCCTTCAATTTTTTGAGATTTTTTCCTTGTAGTTGAAATAGTGCTAATAATCCATTTGCATCTTAGAGTCTTAAAAATCATAATTCTTTGTAAACATATGCATGAAGCTTCCATCTGCTGATCCTTTTGATCTCGATTGCAGATATCAAGCAAGGCTTCAGCAGAATCTGATGTACTTGGCTGCCATTGCTGATGCTCAGCCACAGCCCCCTGTGATGCATGCACAGGTAACATCCTCTCAGGCATTGAATTCTATGAAGGTGCCTAAGGGAATGAACACACAAAATCTTTTATTTATTTTTTTCGCAGTTTCCTCCCAATGCGGTCATGCAGCCTGGTGCCCATTATCTGCAACACCAACAAGCTCAAGCGTTGACCCCCCAATCACTGATGGGTGCCCGATCACAGATGATGTATGCTCAGCAGTCTCTCTCTGCATTACAGCAGCAGCAAGCATTACATAGCCAACTTGGCATGAACCCCACTGGTAACAGTGGTCTTCATATGTTGCATGGTGAGGCTAACTTGGGTGTCGGTGGACCAATATCCACTGGTGGCTTCCCTGACTTTGGCCGCGGCTCAGCTGGATCTGGTGAAGCTATTCAGTCTGCTGGAAGAGCTACTGCCATGGAGCAACGTGGAGCTGGAAAGCAGGATGTAGCGGGCAGAGACATTTCAATCTCAGGATCTGCTGATGGGCGAGGTGGGACCCCTGGTGCGCAGACTGGAGATGGCACTGAGCCTTTATATCTCAAGGGCCCTGAAGGGGAGGGTAACTGAACTTGTTGTAGAGAGTTCCAGAGAAGATCTATAGGTGCCCATGACGTCATCCCAATGTCAAGATTACTGAAAGCAGTATTAGAGAACATGACCTGTCTTCTTTGCCTAGACTGGATCTTTGGTGTGCTCATACTTGCTAATGGTTTAGTTTCTGTCAAGGTGGTGAGTCTTGGTAACCTGTTTGGTTGAGACATGCTTGACTTATGTTCTTGCTTTGTAAGTTTGTAGTTTCTATCTGATGGAAGGATGCTTTAGCATTGCAAATATGTACATGAATGACTGTCTGATGGTAGTTTTTTTTTTAAAAGGCAAGCTGGGGTTAGGCAGACCCCCTACCAGTTATACAACTATACCATTGGGTTTTGAACCTGCAACGTCCCAACACAAGGTGACGTGCACTAGCTGCTCCTACCAGACAAGTGGAGCCGCCCCCCGGCCCCCCCCCCCCCGATGGTAGTTGTTGCTCTTCTGTAGTTGAGAAAAAAAACATATTTTGGCTTATGTACAAATGAAAGAATACTGGAAACTTAAAGTGTTTGCTGATGAGAAAGCTTGGCAGACTAAAGCTCTTATTGGACTTTGTTGAAATTGGGGTTCAGTGTGCAATGCCACTGAACCATATTAATTATTGGACTTCTTTATATTGGGGTTTCGGAGCAATTCGACTGAACCACATTTAATACATCTGCCAATGAATCCCATTGACCCATATTTCCCCATGAGTCCAATCAGTCTTTTTTTATTGAAAGAAGTATCATTGGTGAAAATAAGAAATACAGAGCAAAATACATGCCAACAGACAGTGATGAGGTATCACAGACTGCTGCAGATACAGAAAATCAGATAAAATAAATACATCAATTTCTCACCACCACAGCGAGAAAGAAAACATAGCAGTTGCAGCAGCAGTACAGAACAAAGAAAGCAGTGCGGGGTGATCAGTAAAAAAAGCAGAGTTGAAACAGAAAAGAGCCCGAATCCGGTGCTGTCCCCATCCCGGATACAATACAGGAGCACAGAAAACCCAACACTCATCAAACAAAAGCTCGACGCCTACCGATCCAGTCCAGCTGTGTGGCCGGCCATTTCCTGTGCGCTCTATCCGTTATGGTCCAGCGCAGTGAGTCTAAACAGGCATAGAGATCCGAGCACACACCTCTAAAAATACTATTATTTCCCACTCCACACCAGTTTCCATGCAGGGAGGATCCACACCCGCTAGATGAACAACCAACGCTTCCCTTTCGGGTGGAGATGTGGCGCAATGAGGATATCCCTTGGGAAGACAAGCCCCCCCCCCCAGTCGCAGCCCATATCGCCCCAAGCCTGCTCAATCATGTCGCGCAAGAAAACGCAATCCCAAAAAAGATGGGAAGCTGATTCCTCCTTGCCAGGTGACAACCCTTAATCTTTCAGTCTCAACTCCGTATTGACCCTCCCGATCATGATCTGCCAACCCAGTAATGAGGCCCTGCTAGGAAGCCCCCCTCCCCATAAGGCCTTATAGGAGAGCCATTGCACCGACGGGCCCCCCAAGAAGCGATAAAACTGTGCAGTGATGAATTCACCGCCCCTCGCAAGCATACATAAGGTGCTATCCTCGCGATTACTGTGAAGGAGGCTCAACAAGGTGCCAATGAGGGACGGCCATTGCTGAAACACAAGTGGAGATGGATCCTTACACCGTAAAATATCCAAGCTGCCTCTTGACTCGACCAAACTTGCGCCACACGTAAAAACTTGCCTCTAACAGCCTCGTACAGCGATGGGGAGGTGTCACGAAGCTTACCATCGCCCCACTTAGTGGTCCTGCCAGAACAGAGTCGAGCAGCCATCACCAACTTCTATGTGAATGACCCGAATAAATTCAGCAATCACCGTGATCCACCCCTTCCAAACGCCCGAACCACTCCACCATTTGGTGTTATCCGACCAGTTCTGAGGTCAACCAGAAAAGTTGCATTTTTCAGCAAAAATAATAGCAACCCTCCCTTCTTTTCTACAAATACGTCAAATGGAGATTATGAATACCCAAACCACCAAGATTGAGAGACAGTGCAAGAAGAGTCCAACTAACCAAAGAATTCGCTCTACCTTCGGTCTTACCCACCCATATGAAACGTTGGAGGGTGGATAACAAACGCCGCTCAACAAGTAGTCATTGATCTCCTTCAGTCATGCCCTTGCTTGTTTCAGGGAAATGAGACTTGTGAAGAGTTTAGAAGGTAGAGAAGAGGAGGGAGGAGACACCTCACAAAAAGTGAATTGTGTTTCCCCCCTTTTTCTCAAAACATGATTTATAAGAAATGAAATGGGGGGGGGGGGGGGGGAATAGGTAAAGATGTAGGGTTGATGGAGGATTGAGATTGGTCAGCCTCCAGCCACCTCTCTCCCTTTACAAGCATGTCTCCCATGCTTTCACTAGAATAGCAAAAAACAAAAAAGTAGAGGTGAAACTCCTCTTTTTGAAAAGCTCTATTTTGACCTTTCCTCAAAAGAGAGCCCATATGGGTCACACGACCTTTCCTCTTAGGCTTTCAAACCCTATGAGGAGATGGGGTGAAGTGCGCCCACTCCCTCCTAAAAAAAGTTTGAATTCTCCTTTGTTCCCCTTTTGGATTTTTCAACCAGTTGAGTCCAAACCAAACCGATGTGGGTCTAAATCCACAAGAATATTCAATTTTTTTGGAATCTGTTAATCATCTGCATCTTAGGTCTCATTTACAAAATAATTATATTTATAAGTCAAAATTTAAAAATTCACTTAATACTTTAAGTATAATTTACATTATTTGCTTGTTAATTAACAACCTGTCACTAATTAATTACAATTAGTGAATAAATGCTTAATGTCTAATAATTATATACTAATAAATCCTAATTAGGGAACATCACCAATATTGACGGTTAGACATCAATTTAATTTGCCACACAAGAGAATAATTAATTTTTTTATTTATTTCATACTTAGCTAAAATTTTCTACTGACTATGGTTTTATTAACTGGCATAGTTAGTTATGATTTTTCAAGGTAATTAGCCACCCAATTAATTTATTTAATCAAATAAATTAATAGCTTAATTCAATTACTGACTAATCAACTTTCTTAATTTATTTATCAGTTAGCCTCTAATTGTGACTGTATCAAAGTTAAGCTGAAAACACTAGCTTAAGACAATCACTCACACAGGCCAATAACGCAGGGAATAGAAAATTTTGTATTGTTTACAAAAATTCTCATTAAAATTCCTGAAATTTTGTGCTTGGCTCAAAAGTGATCAGATTGGTGGAGGTTCTACTGGCAAGGGGGCAGTTGTATCAGGGGCCTCATGTAACCTGTTACGCCTTGTCCTCCTGGGAGCCAGGATTCTCTACCTCAATGTATACAGTAATGGTGTCTGGTCGGGTGTCTATTGTAGACTTTTTTCTGCTGGGGCTTTCTTCGGTAGGATATGGCTCTCTGCTGCTCTGCTGGTTTTGGTGTTCCGGAGCAGCAGGGATATGCAAGATAACCGGATGTTTGTAGGGGCGCTCTCCCTCAAGAACCAGAAGGGTCATCTTTCAAACCCAAGTATTCTAACTGGCTGGATGGTTTGATACTGCCTTCATTGCAGGTATGTAATTTTTTGATAAATTTATTTCAGCAAGTGATATCTCATCACATGCTGAAACGTTATATTACTTCAATTCTTCTTAATACTTTAATGAAATTACCTTTCTTTCAAAAAAAAAAAAAAGGTCAATTTGGTAGGAATTACCTTTTGATCGTGTTTTTCTTTCACAAAAATCATGATTTTCAAATAACAGTATTTTGACATCTTACCAGATCAGCTCTCGTGAAGAGGCGTAAACCGTAAGCCAATATGGTCAAGTTCCAATTAAAAAGGAGCGCCAGCAGAGGGAGGAAAACCCAGTGCTCTTTATCAAACCAAATCTGTAAATGTCCAACACATGCACAACACCCTTTTCAATTAGAGACAGAGAGAGGTATGAATTGGTTGGAGCAATATCGTCAACATTCAAACAAGGCATACTTTTTTGAAGATATATTTAAGAAAACCACTCCAACAAGGCATTCATTAAGATGGCCAGCTGGTTAGAAACTTCAGCCATGGGATCAAACCGACTTATACATCCTTCGTAATGGAAGCATAAGGAGAGAGCAAGACCACAAAATCCTTCACGAAGTTTGGAACCGTACGGAAACCATAGTCAACATTCAAACAAGGCATACTTTTTTGAAGAAATATATATATATATTTAAGAAAACCACTCCAACAAGGCATTCGCCACCTTAGGAAAGGTAAGGATAACTATCAAGCCAAATCTATAAATACCCACTACCAATGGCTTGCTATAACCGTAAGTGAAAGTCTTCAAAGAGAGAGAGAGAGAGAGAGAGAGAGAGAGAGAGAGAGAGAGAGAGATGGCATCCTTTTGCAAAGGTATGGCTTGATGACCATATATTATTCATGTCACATATATAGGTGTATTGCATCAGAACGAAAAGGTTTGTTCTGTAAATTGTAAGTTATTCATGTCATGTAGGTGACATGGTGAGTCTTCATTTTGTTCTTCGTTCATTTTCCAGCTGTATCTAAACCACCCCACTGCTCGGGCAAATGCTTTGCTAACTACTTGCCCTGGCCCGGCCCCTGACCCTGACCCAAGCCATGTGGCTGCCACCTGGAGAGAATGGGACCCAAACTCACACCACGTGGCAGCTACTTGGGACGTTGGACAAAACCTTTTATGAATTACGGTAGCCACCTTTTGATATATATATATATATATATATATATATATATATATATATATATATATAAATGTATGGAAAAGAACACCCTATATGGTATCATAGAATCAAGAATTGCATTAGTAATAGAGCAAAACATTTTATTACCCTTCTTTGTTTAGAAAAAACATGAAAAGAATTGATGAGTAATCAATTCCTAGAAGACGTAATACAAGGAGCCCTCTATATCAAACATCTATCCTAGAGCTGCCCGCCGTGCCTAGATCTTGATTGGGTCATTTCAGCAAGTCTAGGGTCTTTGTGGGGCAGATTTGGACTGCCCCAATTTCAGTGCAGTTGTATGGCTTTACAGTAACTAGCAATTGTATTATTTCATTGTTTTGCTGCTTTTCTGCTGGACCATGTGATGCTAATGCGAGGGAGATGAAACAATTTTGTTGCAGGTAAGAGCTCTTGGCCAGAATTGTTGGGTAAGTATGGGCAAATTGCAGCAACCACCATTGAGAGGGAGAACCCTAATGTGAAGGCCAATATTGTTGAAGAAGGTACAAGTGTAATTGAAAATTTTCGCTGCGATAGGGTATGGGTTTGGGTTAGCAAGAGGGATGGGACAGTTATTCAGGTCCCCAGTATAGGGTAAACGGGACGTTTCTATGTAATAACATGCCGACGGTAACTGAATAAATTGGCTTGCTATACAATGTCATGGTTGTGTTACAACAACCTTGTAAGTGCCAATAAATTGCAATAAATTAAAATTATTTTGGAAATTTGTTTCTCTAAAATCATGTACTGGATTCATAATACAAACTTGTTTCACTATTCATAATTACCTATTAATTTGACAAATCAAATGTTGTATGGTTGGTCCAGCTCTTTAGATATTGATTTCTCAACCAAACCTTCCCTTTGATGGCACTCTCTCTCTCTCTTTTGAGTGAAGGAAAAAATTTAATAAAATGATAATAAGATCATAAGATAGAAGAAGGGAAACCACATTCCTAAAATGCTGGTGAGTGAATAGGTTTTCCACACCTTCATCCAAGCTAAGCTACTTTCCCTTTGAAGGGATCCAAATCCAAGTCCAGATTCGAATGATATCCAATGAGGTAAGGATGAAACCAAATTCAAAATATACATGACAATCATGAATACAGTACAAAAAATGAGGATCTGGAATACCGACCAGAGATGAATCCCGAACCTGTCATGACCAGAACAGATTACATCAGGTCTATTGAAGACCCAACCTGATTATACGGTACTCGATACATACCCAAACCCGTTAACTTATATGATCTACAGTTTCCAGGCATACCTGAACCCAAATTAGTTTGGGTTAGGTTTGGTCAAAGTTTTATGCCTGACCTGAACCAGACCGAGTGACAGGCTGATCAGATTGCACAAGCAAGGCTCTAAAATGCTTGACCTGGCCCAGACTCATTTTTCAAAACACCCATAGAGACTCAAATTCACACAAAATCTTTAATTTTCACAGTACATTTGGTAATGAAGCAAATGAATGTCTCTTGATTTTGAAGATGTCTTGATCATGATATAGTTTAATGGGTTCAGTCAGATCCAGGTATAGTTGTATTATGAATAATTTTGGGTCAGACTCAGACGTGAATTGGGTCGTTCAAGGCCTTCTGCTAGCCGTCTTTGTAGGTAAGGCCCGTAACATTAGAATGGACTGTTAGGAAATCGGTTTCACACGCGTTTGACCTGAAAAATTAATAAGTGCAAGTGGTTTTTTGCTTAATCTGATAAGTATATATGAGATTCGAAAGCACTAAATGAATTTTGTGTCACCCGGAGAGCGGATTGTGTAAAACGCTGGGTGAGATTAGCAATCTCACCCAGCGTTTACAACCACAAACGTGGGGTTTGTGGACGTAAATGCTGAATGAAATTGCTAATCTTACCCAGCGTTTTCCAGGGTCCACTCTTCGTGGATACTTGTGTTCATCCTGAGCGGGCAAGTGCGTCCGTATATATATGTTTATATATATAGTATTGGGTCTGGTGCTAGATTGGAGCTAAAGCTTGCTCACCGCAATTCGCATGTGGCAGGCAAAAAACATAAAAATCGCGTTAAAAACATGATTGTTGGTAAAAAAAAAAAAAAAACCTTATCCATCCTTCGTAATGGAAGCATAAGAAGAGAGAAAGACCACAAAATCCTTCGTATGTGGTTGCCAAAAACGTATGTGCTTGGAGTAAAAAAAAATATCCAGCATGTTTGTAATAATACATGGTTGTTGACAAACAAACTAAAAAATATATATCAACACACTTAGATTAATGTCTTAAAACGAAATAAAATACAAAAGCATGTTTACAAAAGAGAACAAATGGCTGAGACAAGAATATCGACATGCTCTTCATTAAGTAAATAAAAACGCAAGAGTCTCAACACAAAACACATCATGCATGCCACCCATATCTCTAGATGAAAAACTAGATGAAAGTGGTATTTTAGACCTTACATTGCCAAAATAAAAAAAAAAAGAAATGCTAAGAGATCTTTTTTCCTCTACCAACACGGTGTAGAGAGGAGTTCAAAGAGCTCTCCTCCCTACAGTAGAGTTGATGGAGGTGTGGCTTCAACAAACTTGTGAAGAGTCCTCACACCAAACCAGAACAATTTGTGAAGAGTTAAGAGGGGGAGAGAAGAAGAGGGATGAGACACTTCACAAAACATATGAATTTGTGTTTCCCCCCTTTTTATCAAAACATGATTTATAGGAAATGAAATGGGGAAAAATAGGTAAAGATGTAGGGTTGATAGAGGATTGAGCTTGGTAAACCTCCAGCCACCTCTCTTCCTCTACAAGCATGTCTCCCATGCTTTCACTAATAGCAAAAAAGAAAAATGTAGAGGTGAAATTAACTCCTCTTTTTGAAAAGCTCTATTTTGAGCTTTCCTCAAAAGAGAGCCCATATGGGTCACACGACCTCTTTTCTTGGGCCTTTAAAACCTACGAGGAGATGGGGTGAAGTGAGCCCATACCCTCCTTAAAAAAAATTTGAATTCTCCGTTGTTCCCCTTTTGGATTTTTCAACCGGTTGGGTCCAAACCAAACCGATGTAGGCCTAAACCCACATGAGTATCCAAATTTTTTTGTATCTGTTAATCATCTACGTCTTAGTTCCCATTTAAAAAATAATTATATATATATATATATCAAAATTAAAAAATTCACTTAATACCTTAAGTATAATTTACATTATTTGTTTTTTAATTACTGACCCATTATTAATTAATCACAATTACTGAGTAAATGCTAATGTCTAACAATTATATACTCATATATCCTAATTAGCGAACATCACCAATATTGACTGTTAGACATCAATTTAATTTGCCACACAAGAGAATAATTAATTTTTCATTTATTTCATACTTAGCTAAAATTTTCTACTGACTATGGTTTTATTAACTATCATAGTTAGTTATGATTTATCAGGGTAATTAGTCACCCATTTAATTAATTCAATTAAATAAATTAATAACTTAATTTAGTTGCTAACTGATCAACTTTCTTAATTTATATATCAGTTAGCCCTTATTTGTCACTGTATCAAAGTTAAGCTAAAACATAGTAGTTTAACGCAATCAATCACACAGGACAACAACACAGGGAATAGAAATTTTTGTATTGTTTACAAAAGTTCTCATTAAAATTTTTGTAATTTTGTGCTTGGTTGGAATGCGTTCAGATCGGTGGCGGTTCTACTCGCAAGGGGGGCAGTTGTATCAGGGGCCTCATGTAACCTGTTACGCCTTGTCCTCTTGGGAGCTCTCTACCTCAATGCATAAAGTAATGGTGTCTGGTCGGGTGTCTATTGTAGACTGTTTTCTGCTGGCGCTTTCTTCGGCAGGATATGGCACTCTGATCCTCTGCAGATATTCAAGATAACCGGATGTTTGTAGGGGCGCTCTCCCCCAAGAACCAACAGGGTCATCTTTCAAACCCAAGTATTCTAACTGGCTGGATGGTTTGATACTGCATGCCTTCATTGCAGGTATGTAATGCTTTGATAAATTTATTTCAGCAAGTGATATCTCATCACTTATGAAACGTTATATTACTTCAATTCTTCCTAATACTTTAATGAAATTACCTTTCTTTCAAAAAAAAAAAAAGGTCAATTTGGTAAGAATCACCTTTTGATCATGTTTTTCTTCACAAAAACCATGATTTTTCAAATAAAAGTATTTGACATCTTACCGGATCCGCTCTCGTGAAGAGGCGTAAACCGTAAGCCAATAAGCCAATATGATCAAGTTCCAATTAAAAAGGAGCGCCAGCAGAGGGAGGAAAACCCAGTGGTCTTATCAAACCAAATCTGTAAATGTCCAACACATGCACAGCACCCTTTTCCATTAGAGACAGAGAGAGGTATGAATTGGTTGGAGCAATATCGTCAACGTTCAATTAAGATGGCCAGCTGGTTAGAAACTTCAGCCATGGGATCAAACCGACTTATACATATACAAGCTTATCCATCCTTCGTAATATGAAAGCATAAGGAGAGAGAGAGACAGACAAAATCCTTCATGAAGGTTGGAACCCTACGGAAACTGTAGTCAACATTCAAATAAGGCATACTTTTTTGAAGGAATATATATATTTATATATTTTTTGAAGGAAACCACTCCAACAAGGCATACACCACCTTAGGAAAGGTAAGGATAACTATCAAGCCAAATCTATAAATACCCACTACCAATGGCTTGCTATAACTGTAAGTGAACATCTTCAAAGAGAGAAACGGCAGACATTTGCAAAGGTACGGCTTCAACACCATATATTATTCGTGTCACATAAGTGTGTTGCATCGGAATGCAAAGGTTCGTTCTGCAAATTGTACGTTACTCATAGCATGGAGGTGAAATTATCTTCATTTTGTTTTTGGTTCAAGAATTCGGTAATGATGCGTATGAGGGCATCTATATCTGGCTATCCTTTTTCAGCTGATGTAAACCACCCTACCACTCGGGCCAAATACTTTGCTAAGTACTTGGCCACTGTATCAGGCCTCTCACCTTAGAGGAGAGTGGGGCCCTGTCCCAAGCGATGTGGCTGCCGGTGAGAATGGGTCCAAACTCGGGCCACGTGGCAGCTACTTAGGGATGTTGGTCCCATAGTGACAAATCTCGTGAGATTTATGAAAATATCCTGAGAAATTACCTGAGAAAATAATGACATGCCTAAATGGGTCAGCCTTTCAGCCTATGTCATAGTGACATGCCTAAATGGGCCCGTGTCACAGATGACACGCTCAATGATGAAGCCCCACATATTTTATCATGTGACACACTGATGACACACGCCAAAAACGTGTCAGACTCATGTCTCAATTGCATTACAGTTAAAAACTTTTTGAAAAAAAAAAGTCTTTTGTAGTATCACCTGTTTAGAGACAGAGAGAGAGAGAGAGAGACAACTCAGTAAATATTAGAAAAATAGCCCTTATGTGGGTAGAGTAAAATAATTTATAAATATGGCCTGCTTGGCTGGCCATGGAAATTGGAGGATCCCGTTTTTAGAAAGGGTTGAAGCAATTTTCGTGTTATTGGGGATAGTTCCAAAACCAGATTTTGGAACGATGCTTGGAATCAAAATGGGTATTTGAAAGATCTTTATCCTGTTCTTTATTGGGCCTCTCTAAGTAAAGAAGACCTAATTTCCACATTTTGGAACCAAACACATGGTTGGGAAATCCAATTATAGGAGAATCCTTCTCCTATCTTTTTTGAAGAGTTAATATGTCTATTAAGGGGATTGTCTACATTAAGGCCTAAGATTCAATGGAGCTATACCTTGTTTGAATTCTATATTGACTCAGGCTAGAGGGTCCATCAATGCTTAGCTAATTCTTCATAAACGGTCACTCACCCACCAAGTGCTCAAATCTAAGGAATTCATCTGCATTCTTTGTAAAAAGAAAGAGAAATCATCAATTCATTTGTTTTGAGAATGTAAATTCATAAGAGAATGCTTTAAACTGGTTTGGCATGTCACAGCTCCTCAATGAAATACCCCAACTAACTTAAGATAAGATGTGCTGCAACGCAATTACCGAGTGCATATGGAGGGTTGCCACCAACACACTTTCTTAGCAAAAGCTGCTGCTCTTCATGAACTAGTCCTTCACTGTAGACTTAAATGGGGTGACTCGAACGTATCTTTTTTATAGGATCTTCAGTCCTCTTAATACTTGTCTAGTGACTTTGGGTCAATTCGAGTTGTAATTTTCTCAATCTAAAATTAAATCTATGAAGTATTTTTCTTTTAAAAAAAATTTATATTACTAATATCAACATGTTTTCATAAGTATTAAATAAAAAGCATTTTTGAAGAACCAATACAAAATATTTCATATATATATATATATATATATATATATATATATATATATATATATATACACGTGTCACAGTATCTTACTTTTAATTTTCTTGAACCTGTGTCACGTAGGCGAGTCACCTACACGTCCTTACCTATATCATTGTGGCATATATATAGCTTTCAGCAAGTCTGGGTCGTTTTCTTTTTTTAAAGCAGAATAATATCATTAATATCAGGTTCTGAAGAATTACAACAAGAATGGAATTGAGGAGAAATCAAATACTAGAAGACGTAATAGGAGCCTGTATATCTAACATCTATCCTAGAGCTGCCCACCCAGCTTTGATCTTGATTGGGCCGTTTCGGCAAGTCTGGTTCTTGGTAGGGCAGATTTGGACTGGCCCAATTGCACTGCATTGTATGGCTTAACAGCAACTAGCAATTGTTTTATTTCATTGTTTGCTGCTTTTCTGATAAACCATGAGATGCTAATGCGAGGGATGAAACAACTTTGGTGCAGGTAAGAGTTCTTGGCCAGAATTGGTAGGTGAGTATGGGCAAATTGCAGCAACCATCATTGAGAGGGAGAACCCTAATGTGAAGGCCCATATTGTTGAAGAAGGCACAAGTGTACTTTTAGATTTTCGCTGCGATTGGGTTTGGGTTTGGGTTAGCAAGAGGAATGGGACAGTCATTAAGGTCCCCACTATAGGGTAAATGGGACGTTTCTATGCAACAACATGCCTATGGTTACCGAATAAATTGGCTTGCCATACAATGTCATGGTTGTGCTACAACAACCTTGTAAATGCTAATAAATTAAAATTATTTTGGAAATTTGTTTCTCCAAAATCATGCATTGGATTCATAATAGAAACTTGTTTAACTATTTATAATTATTTGTTACACAAATCAAATGTTGTATGACTGGTCCAACACTTTAGAGACTTATTTCTGAATCAAACTTTTCATGGTTCTCTCTCTCTCTCTCTCTCTCTGAGAGAATACTACAAGAATGCAGATAAATAGCAGTGGTATATCTTGCCGCTATTGCCCTATTTCTCATCGCTATAGGCCTATAATGGCGAGAATACTCGCTAACAAGTCACCAAAAAAAAGCCTTTGCGAAGACATTTACATCTTGCCGTTAAAGGGTGAACCAACACCAACAAAGAATCTTGCCAAAACTAAGTACACCAATAGCGGAGAGGTAATCTTTAACGACAAGATTGTTTTAATGGTGAAATAGGATATAACGGTGAGATCCCTGTCTCACCATTATAGGCTACCTATAGGTTATAACAGACTATTTTCGTTGTTATAGGCTATAACGAGGAAAATTAACTCACCGATATAGGCTACAATTAGAAGAATTAACACATTGGTATAGGTTATTACAGCGGGATAGGAATCTTGGCGTTATAAGCCATAAGCCTAAAAAGATAAAACTAAAAATTAGTTTTCAAAAACAATTTTTACATTAAGAATGTAAAAGAAAATACGCAATCAGGGATCTCTATTAGTAATATGTAACAAAAAAGGCATTGAGAATGCAGTAGGCAATATACACTGTACAAGAAGATGACAGCTATATGGCTAGTCACACAGTAAGAGAAGTCATACATATTAGGAAATAACAGAATAACTAAAGACTGTAATGTGTAACATAATATAACCAAAGACTACAAATAGTGTATATAAATACAAACTTTCTGAGTCTTATATCTTTCCATGCATTTTCGTTGTCCTTTGTTTTTCTTTTCACATCAAGCACTATATATAAGATATTGTCACATACGTTGTTCTCAACATCCATTACATCTAAGTTGTGCTTTAGCTTCAGTGATGATCAACATGGATGTTGAAAAAATATTTTTTTTGTTCAATTTAGATAATATTGGTTGTCACATTTTTTTCTTTTACCACCAACTCCTAGTTTTCTGAAATCAAGAGTAACATTATTTAACTATACATCTAGTTCAGCTCTAGATAATTCATTTAGTGGCCCTCTAAACTCAACTTTATCGTCAAACTCCTTCTTTTGACAATGCCATAGGCGATCGTGTTGTAAGAATTAATAGTGTGCCATGTAACACGTCTTCTTGCCTAACTTCAAGCTGTCTAACCTTATATCAATATTGCAAACTGTACACACAAACTTTCTCTTTGAAAATCATCCTGATAAGTTGGCATATATTAAAAAATCATTGATAGTTCACATTATCACCGCTCACACTTGAAATATCCATTTAGTTAATGAATCATTCGTGCTAATGCCTTCATCCCATAACTCTTGCAAATATTTGATTAACGATTGTAAGTAAATATCTGTCATTTTCAAGTGCCTTTACCCCAAGGATGAGTATGAAAAGGTGTATGAAAGAATCTTTTATACACATCCATGGAGGCATATTATACGACAATAATACTATGGGTCACGTATTGTATGATTGACTCATATTTTTTAATTGATTGAAACTATCACTTGCGAAGTCGAGATGAACATTGCGAGGTTTCGTTGTACGCAATATGTGTTCTCTATCAAATTCCTTCCACACTATAGAATATGATGGATGAATTAGTATGTTCTCATCGCTTGTACATCAGGTCTTGTGCTACCACATATTTGATGCTAATTTTGTTATCATGAACAAGCGCTACAATCTTGATTTTAAGGAAAAGTATCATAAAATCTTTTGAGAAACTTTCTTTCCTTTGCCTTTGTATGGTTTCTATCTTAAGCATTACACTTTTGGGCACATTTTGTTATTCTCATGCTCCTCTCAGAAAAGCAAATTGTCTTTCATACATACATCTATTTTTGTGTGATCAAAGTTAGTGTGATTCACAAATTTATTTTTGTGTGATCAAGGTTTGAAATTGTGATTGGTTTACTTTTGTCTCCAACATCTCAAATACCAGTACCAAGGTTTCCAAACCTTGACCACACGATCAGCAACACCCTCACATGCATAGCCGTACAAGGTTTTGCATCACCTTCTTCCTTGATGCCATCATCAAGAAACTTGTCCAAGACTTTAGTAGCTTAACTGAGCTGAACTAAGCCAAATGGTAAACAACAAACTTGTAGAGAAGGATCTTAGCTTTCCAACAAGCTAAAGATCATAAATTTTGAACCATTATCTAAGGAGATACGGTCAAAATATAGGAACTGTGTTCACCCTTCAAATATTCTCTTCCCACACCATTTTCGAATTTCTTTTCCAAAAGATTGAAGCCAAAAAGACCCCAACCTAATTTTTCAGCTGGAATTTAAGGGGCACAAAGATAGCAAGTTCTCTCATTGGTCACGTGAGAGGCAGCCTCCCTTGAGGCCAATGAGGGCAGCCTCCTTTAAGGCAAATGAGAGATTAATTCAAACAAGTTCTAGCTCTCATTGCACCTCAAGTTGGCCCAATGGCACAATACCCTTTTGAATTAATTGGACCAGCAGGGAGGTACCTCAATCATGCCCAATAAGGATGGGATGATGTGGCTGGTCAAGGGAAGCTTGAATATCATTGACCCAAGTCCATATTGGTCCAACTCTAGTGCACCAATATGGATCCAAGTAGTGGTATTGGATCTTGTTATAAGATCTAATACTCAAACTAGATCTTTATATACATATTACTTTGGATCCAACATCAAAATTATAAAAAATAAAAATAAAACTACCCAATTACCCCGTACACCCTCTAGTATCACAAAAAGATCCTATAGGGCACTAGAACTATCCGGATCCATAGAATCCGGTACCTAAAAAAAATAAAAAAATATATTTAATATGATTTCTTAATATGACAAAATAGAATAAAAAACAAAATTATAATCTCTAAGAAGATAAATGCAAAATATCTTAGAATTTAAAATATGATATTCAACATGGATTTGTGTTGGCAAAGATCCAATTGGACACAAATAGTCCTGCATGATTGGATCTGCCATGGATCGCATCTTGGATCAGATCTTGCAAATTGAATTTGGATCTAATTCATCTTCAAAGCTCGGATCTTCAGGATGCTCTGCATCAATAAGGTTATAAACTTTTGTTAAGAATATGTTTCCACGATTGATCCATATTTATAGATGGTGATCCCACTATATTCAATAAGAGAATCTTTGATCAGTGGTATATATAAGTTCAGTTTATATATATATATATATATATATATATATATATATATATATATATATAAATTAGTTTATATATTTATATAATCAATTTATATATAAATAAAATTTGAAGAAAAGAAAAAAAAACTCAAGCGATAACTAGAAAGATACCATAGATACAAACATGCATACAATTTAAACCCTTTTTGCGAAAAATAGGTGCATCAGATCGCTTTAGAATCCTAAATGAAACAAAAGAAAACAAACATATTTTCCTTGCATTCACACAATAAAATACACATACATGATATAATGCTAACACAAAATAATCCTAAAATCAAAGCATAAATAAACATGTATTATTAAAACCCTAACACTAGCCAGAATAAAATTTTGGATTTAGTATGCATTCATACAATAGAATACCAAAACAAAAACTAAAACATAAAAAACCCTAAAGTCCAATCATAAATAAATAAATATTTAGCAAAACATTTGAATTTTGCATGCATTCAATATATACTATAGTTTTAAAAGCTAAAAACTAAAAGACTGATTGAGTTGATTTTCTTGAAAATTAGTGAAGAATTGATTTGATACAAATCAGTTGATTCAGGCCAGTTTGATACAATTCAAACAACATTCGTTTTTACTAAACACAAACTTTGGTTTGTTCCATAATTTATGGTGAACTTCCAAGTTTCTTCCCTTCTCTTAATTTCTTCAACCTGAATGAAAGATGGCCCCTTCTATTAATAATTCATTGAGCCTTCAAAAGTTTTTTTTCTTTTTCATTTTTGGTGAAAAGTACTGCTTCATGGTCGTTAACTGTCATTGTTTCAAATATCCTCCTTGGAACTCCATGCTCCATACTCTGGTAGTATTTTTCCTCTACTTGATTAACCATCATCTCCCACCCCAAAATCTTCCTCCCTCCCTCTCCCTTTCTCTCTCCTAAAATCCATCATTTCTTCTTTCCCATATCAACCATTTCTCCTTCAAACTTCCCGTAAACACCATACCCAATTAAAATAGAGTTGTAAAATGTATGCTCTGACCACCAATCCCACTCCTCCTCCTCCCAACAATACCACCAAACCCAGACCCAAACCCTCAAACCCTTCCTTCTCATTTTCCATGTCATCATTTCCCTCCCATGTCCTAATGGTCAAACTCAACAATCGGATTCTCAAATCCCTTGGCAAGCTCTCAAACTGCTAGACCGATTTGAGGGCACGATTGTCAGTGGAGCTGAGGTAGACGAGGGGGGCTCAGGCGAGGAACGTTTAAGAGAGAGGGGGCTCAGGTGAGTATTGCCTCACCTGAAGGGATCGATTGAGAGAAAGGCAGAGAGAGGGGAAAGAGCACACTCACTGCTCCGCATGATGCTTGGACAATGGATGAGTCCTTCGATGGTTGCATGGAAATTGAGGGAGATCAAGGCGGCACCTGCTAATCTGATATTTACAGGGTTTCAGGTAGATAGAGAGAGGGTGAGAGGAGCAGTGCGAAAAGGGAGAGAGAGAGAGAGAGAGAAATATAAAAACCCTATAACAACATAATTATAGCCATTATAGAGTAAAATCCTATCATGGCATCATAACTGTCATTGTTCTAGAGTAAAACCCTGTAATAACGAGATCCAGATGTCACCGTTATTGATTTATATCAACAAGATCTTCTAGCCATTAAATATAGGCGTTAAAGCATTTTAATGGGAATATCTAATGGCCATAGAATCTCACCATTATACATGTCTTTAACATAATAGTCGGGTTGTAGTTATTGATGAAGCTAATAGCATCAAGATTTATAACCTTAGTAGAGTAACAACTGTGAGATACTTACCTATCAACCTGTTATCGTCGCAAAAATTTTTCCTCCCTCTACGAGAGAGAGAAACAATTCTGCGAGTCAAACCTGACCAAGATTTGAAAATGGTTTTTGAAAATAAGTCACCTCCATTTTTTAAATTTGTGAGAAAATTTCGTAGAATGGGATTCGCCTGTCGGTACGAGGTTCAATCGTTCCTGACGCCATAACCAGGGGTAATTAAACCAATGATCGATCATATGCTTAACTATAGCTCAGTTATCAATTCCGATATTCTATTCCTAAATGCACAAAGAATCATGCATGTACTATGAAATTTTCGAAAATACACATTTTGAAAACATTGTGTTTGCTTCTGATATTTGGAAAAAGCTAATCCTTGGAAAATCTTGAACCACTTTAAAAATCTCCTTTTAAATAAAAAATTGATTGAAAACTTTGCAAAAATTGATTTTTGAAATAATTTGAATACTCTTTTTGAGAAAATTGATTTCTTAGTGAAATAAATCAGTAAAAAGGCATATGCCCCTTTGAAATGCTTTCATGATGTGAATTAACTAATATGAATGAATGAATATAACTTCAAAAAGATATTTTCTAAGGAATTTGTAAAGAATCATTTGAAAGATGCAGTGATTTTCGAAAATAGCCTAAGAGTGTAGGTTGAATGTGGCTTATACGAAGATGATAAATCTGGGTCTCGTTTGTATTCTGACTATGGCCATAAATACGAACTTCATCAAGTTTGTCAACTTTCTAAAAGCTCGTGCATGTGCCATTCATGTCAACCATAGTGGATTTCAAAAGTTTGCATGAATTATCATTCGTTAAATATTAAAAATTATGAAAGCAAACTATATGTAATGCAATCCTATTCTATGCAATAAATGTAAACTCTTATTCCAATGTTACATTTGATTTTGTATCAAATAAGAAAAATAAATAAATAATGTCCTCCACTTGAATATCCCTGCAAAACTAGAAAATGGGTTAGCGCAAATATGTAGGTTTTTCTGAATTTATTCGACAATATCGAGAAATTATCAGATTTTATCCAGATATAAATCCAATTCCATTCCTCTCTGAGATAAACACGATGGAAAATGATGTAAATGCAAGAAAATAAGAAAATAAAGGATTTTGAAATTCAAAATTATGATGAAATTAACTAAAATGCCCTTGATAAGAAGACTATGGCCTTGAAATAAGGGTTTTTAAGGAAAACTTTTGTAAAAATGAGAATTTTGAAATTCAAATGAATGTATATGGGAATAAAATCAAACATGAGATGTCATGATATGGCTATATACGCAACAAAACCCTAAAAATGCAAATTTTCTTAAAATATCTCCAAAATATTGAATTTCACTTGTATTTCATGCGAATTAGACATCTCTTTTTGATAATTTGATTAAAACATCTAGCATTTGAACTTAAAACTATGCAAAATTTGTCATGAACGACTATATTAACCTTAGGAACTGAATAGAATAATAAAATATTTTTTATGGCATTATTTTAATATAAAAATTAAATAAAACCCTAAAAAGCATGATTTTTGCCTACAAATATGCACCTATCTTAATGTCAGCCTATTTTCGGGTACCAACTTACCATAGAAATTCACTAAATTTTATAGGGTGACAGTAGACAGATAGATGAACATATTTGCCTTTTACAGATATATGATTCAACGTATGGTTGGAGAGTTACAATTATGACAACATAGATCGGATTTCGGCGAGCCTAAAATCAATGAAAAATGACAGACCTACTCTAGAATACCTGGAAAAATAGCATGCATTGTCAAAAAATCCTGAAACTTTAAGTACTGATAGTAAATATCCTGAAGATTAATTCTTCTTCTGATAGACCCTATATCTGACTTACAGGTCGGGATCTATGATCGACCTAAGTCGATCTAGAGCTCTGGCGATCTGTAACAGGCTATGTGAAATGGTTTGTATAACCCAATTTATGAAAAATAGCAGGTTGTAGCAAAAAAATCCAGTAAAATCAAATAAAATCCTAGGTCCTTTTATGAACACACTGTATTTTTCAGATTGTTAATCAGATCTTCCATGAGGGAGATCTCAAATTAAAAAATCAGCCTCTGATGTACCCAACATTTTCATAGTATTGAAAACCTGATTCGGTATTTTATTTTTTTAGTGTGGTTACAGACTCAAAACGATCCAGGTTTTTTGCAGGAAATCAGAGACATATAAGAGTATTCACAATAAAAATTTCAAAATTTATTGACAGAAATTTATACATGAAATAACGACTGTACTACATATATGGATTAAGACACTACAAAGCATCAATAAAAACTATGTTATATAAATAAAACGATTATAAAATACTGAAACTAACCTAATGCAATATTTAAACATGAAAACTACATGAAATATGATAATAAATCAGAAACTAAAAGGGAGATATGACATTTCATTGATATTGACTATTGAAATGGGAAGGTTCGATCTATTAAATGGATGAACCACCTCATTTACATAGTCTAAACATTCAAAACATTATACTATCTGTTGCATACCATTAAAAACTCAAAACAATCCACCACCTCCTCCTGAAACTGAGCTTTAAATCGGTTCTATATCAGATTCATTCTTCTCAAAAAGGATGGTAGTGAATAAGAATGCAAAATGAAGGAGTGTCTCGGTTTACCTTGGGCTTGCACTTGCACCTTCCAGAATGGCTGCTACCAAGTGGAGGTTGGAGCTGCTACGGTGAAGGAAGCTGGAGATGGCTGCAATGGAAAAAGAGGTTGTTGCAGTAAGGCTGCTACCAAATGGAGGTTGAAGGTGCTACTGTCAAGAAAGAGGCTGAAGAGGTTGGTGGAAACCTTGCTGCAACGGCTGGAGGAAGGAGGAGAGAGCTACCACAAGTGCATGCGTGAGAAGGAAAAAAAAGAGGAAGTGGTTGCTCGAGCTAGAGGGAGGGAATGCACAACCGTGGCTTCTTGTGTTTCTTAGTAGAGTAATAGGAGAGGGTGGCAATAAAGAGAAAGAAAGAAAGAGAGAAGGAAGAAAAGAAAGGAAGGAAAGAAAGGAAGGAAGAAAAAAGGAAAGAAGAGAAGAGGGGAAAAGGAAAGAGGGAAAGGGAGAAGAAAGGAAAGAAGAGAAGAGGGGGGAGGAGGTCGACCTCCCTAGTGGGGTCTACTTCCTCCTTCTAGGCTAGATAAAAAAAATTAAAAAATAAAAAAATAAAGAAAAAGAGAAAATGGAAAAAGAAGGGAAGAATAGGGAAATAGGAGGAATAGGAAAGTGGGGAAAGGAAGTAGGGGATTTCTTAATAAAAAAATTTTGTTGTTTTAAAATTTCCCAAATGTGGTGCCACATTGGAGTGGGCCCACCTTTGGTTTTAGAAAATGTTTTTAACTTGAAAATAAAAGAAAAGTTTCAAATGTGGCGCCACATTGGGGTGGGCCCACATTCGAATTTTTGAAAAAGCTTTTGTTTGAAATTCAAATTTGGAACTGAAAAGAAAAAGAAAAGTCTTAGGCTCTATTTTGGATTTTTTCTAAAAATTCTAAACTAAACAAGAATTTACTAACTAAACCAAACATAATTAAAATTTTCTTTTAAATGTGGCACCACTTGGAGTGGGCCCCACTTATTTTTAAAAGAATGATTTAAAAATTATTTGAAAAACCAAAGGAACTAAAATGATTTATAAAATTTTTGAAAAAAAGATTTTTGAAAAAAAGAATTTTGAAATAAAATAAAAAGCTTTTATATTTTTGAAATGAACTTCAAAATTCAGAGTTTCGTCCCCCTTGGCAAAATGGGTCCAGCTTAAAAAATTTGAAATTTGAGTTTGAAAGAAATCCAGATTGTTTTCTCAGGAAAATATTTCAAAATGTAAGGTCCTGGGGGTCTAACCAATGATAAAATGTCATTTTTAAAACCCAGGGTTTGGAATCGATTTTGAGAAAGCTTTTAAAATTTGAATCTGGATTGAAAATTTCAAAACTGGAGTTCTAGACCTCGAGATGACATGTTGTGCAGTGGAATGATGTGGAATGCTAAGCACTGATATGCAATGATATGCAATGACATGCAATATTTTCAGGGAAATGCACTCTGAGCAAAAGATTTATAATTTCAAACCCCTGATATAGACAAGATTTTGAAAATTTGTCACTGAAGATGAATATTTGAGCTAGAATATAGAAGTATTGATGATTGGAAATGAAAATTTGACCTCTGTGGGGTCCAGGCTCAGATGTCTACCCATTTGATTTCCGGAAGTCCTAGAGAACATGTCTCAATGATTGAGTGGAGGTGTTTGCGATTGTGAGTGAAAATTTGGGGTTTTTACACAACTCGGCTATTACCTATCAACTAAAAGCTTGATCCAAACCCAACCCATGACGGGAAGGGTCGGCTTGGCCCATCGGGCCGCCCGGCCAGTTGTCCACCCTTACTTACCTACAAAGATGACTAGGGTTGTTATCAATGCAAAATCCAACATAAGTCCTCGAACAACCCAATCCAGGTCTCTCTGACTCAAAATTATTTGTAATACAACTATAATTGGATATGACTGAACCCATTCAACTATATCACAAACAAAAGATCTTTAAAATCAAGAGACATTCATTTGCTTCTTTACGAAATGTATTGTGAAAATTAAAGAGTTTGTGTGAATTTGCATCTCTATGGGTGTTTTGAAAAATGGGTCTAGGCCAGGTCAAACATTTTAGAGATTAGTTAACATGTAGTAGGGCCAAAAACAGGTGTATTTAGACCCCTGTTCATATATATTCACCTAAGATGTGGTAGAAATTGGTTCAGCTCTTGCAGCTCATCTACGTATAGGTCAACCTCAACCAAGTCCATGCCTTACACGAGCAATCCGATCAGCATGTGACTCAGTCTGGTTCCAGTCAGGTCTTAAACTTTGACCAAACCCAACCAAATTTAATTTGGGTTCGGGTATGAATGAAAATTGTAGATCCATATAAGTTAATGGGTTTGGGTATATATCGAGTAGCATAGAATCAGGTTGGGTCTTCAATAGACCCATTCTTTAATCAGGTGTAAGATTAAATGGACCGACTCAACCCATTTTGATTCATGTCAAGGTTCGGGTTTGGGTATAGCTGAAAAAAGTCAGATGGGCTAAGGTGTTAGGATGTGATCAGTTCAAGTCATAATGACTTGGGATCTCATCTCTGGTTGGTATTCTAGATCCTCATTTTTCATCCTATTTTTTTACTGGATTATTCATGATTGTCATGTATATTTTGGATTTAGTTTCAACCCTACCTCATCAAATATTATTCAAATATGGGCTTGGATTTGGATCCCTTTCAAAGGAAAGTAGCATAAGGTGTCAAATAGTCACTCACCAACATTTTAAGAATGCGGTTCCCTTCTTCTATCTAAATGGGGGTGATGATTCACCTTCGGTTAGTGTACACAACATGTCTTATGGTCTTATTATCCTTCTAATAATTTTTTTTCTTTCGCTATAAGAAAAATGCGGATTAGCGACATACGTTGTCCATGGCTAATCCATCAATAAATGCGTTTAGCGATGGATTAGAGATAGATAGTGTCCGTCGTATATCCTTGGTCGGTAATTAGCGACAAAACTGATCTGTCGCTAATTTGTGATGGATTTGCGATGAACATAATCCATCATGAGTCCGTCGCTAAATAAGCACGGAATTGGTTTTGCAATGGATACATATCCATTGCTAATCTGTCGCTATTTTAGTGATAGATTACATTACGTTGCAAAACCAAATATTAGCGACGGATATTATCCATTGCTAATCCATCGCAAAATTTAAAAAAATTGTTTGAAATATTTCAGATCCATATAGTACTTTGGTACTAAAGAAATGAAAAAGAAACTTACCTATGAGTTTGAGTGCAGAGGCAAAGAAGTTGAAGCAAGTTCTAGAACTCCAAGATGAATCATTTGCTGCCTGAGTAATTGTTGACGCTCAATGTCAATGTTACCAACTGTGGATGGAGATGTAACCAATTGCAATACAGAATAACCAATGGGTAGCTCAATGTTCTTCATTGCTGCATGGCAAGGTCACTTGTAAAGCATAAGTCTCACTTAAAATGAGCGATAACTTCATACTAAGAGGTGGAACAATTGTTTTGCCTCTTGGATGGGGTGACTAAGATGCTTAACCAATGTACATGAAGCAATGAATGCAGATTTAAGTATAATTTAGTTTGAGTCCTTCATCCAGACTCCATTAAATTGTTAAACAACTGGCTTTGATTTTTATCTATCTTAACTCTAAAATGATTGAGACACATTAGCTGACTAATCTCATGTGCTTACTTGGTTGATTTAATTCACCAAATCCATGGTTGAGGCCCACGATTTTCTACACATTAAAGTCTATATGGTCAGTACTAAATCTTGATACCTCTGTAAATCAAATGAAAGTGTAACTCAAAATAGATGGATTGGGTTCCTTGAGATTTTCATAGCAGGTTTAATTCAAAATCATCATTGATCAATACATGTTCAAAGACACCGGAGGATCTACCCTGCTGAAGCCCTGCTTTTGCATTTCTAAGACGCTTCTGGATTTGTTCCTCTGTTTCAGTTCCTCTGTTTATAATCAGCACAATTGCATTCAGCTTGACGAAGATAAATAATTGGACTAAGCTTAGAGGTTTAGATATTCAAAACTACCTTTCACGAAGACACTTCTCAAGCTCTTCAAAGCTTGGGGGGCAGATAAAGACAAATATTGCTTCAAGGGAACTCATCTTAACAGATTTTGCTCCTTGAACATTGATGTCAACAATGCACCTCTACAACATGACCAAACATGCCCAGTGTAAACTGAAACTTCATGGTTTAAAGGAGAGGGATTGCTCACAAAGGAACAACTTGTATGCATACCTTTCCAGCATCTGCTACTGCCTCCACGACAACAATACTTGTACCATAGAGATTCTCATGCACAGAAGCTGATTCAAGAAACTTCCCTTTTATATCATTCTCCATCTTATCACGCTCTATGAAGTGATAAAGAATTCAGAGGCCAACAAACAGTACCTGAATATGCTTGTAGAGAGGTATGCCCTTTGCCCCTGCACCAGCTCTGCATATGCTCAGTGACACTCCAAGAATAGCATTAGCCCCTAGCTTTGATTTATTGGGAGTTCCATCAAGCTCTACCATGATGGAATCAACATCAGCCTGGTTCCTGGATCAAGAAGTGAAAACTAAAATGTCAGATTTTCATACAATAAATAGAGCAAATGAAAGTAAGCATGTCCAAACCACTGATGCATAGAATAGTAGCAATTATGTCAATTAGAAGGCCTGGATAACATAAAATTAATGCACTGATGTATAGTAACTCACAAGGCATGCTTCGACAAGCGACGCCTGGTCGAGCATGTCGAGCTCACTGAACCGCCTCCAGATCTGTGCCTCCCTCGAAGAAGAAAATGTGTTGGGCGTCACAACTCCGCCGTTGTCTTCGAGCAAAGCCCTTGGTGGAGGATGGGCTTACAGGAAGGCATTCCCCATCGCAAGGGAGGAGGCGGCTACAGAGCTTTTGTCACCGCCGCCGGCATCGACCTTTCCTGGGGTGAGTGTCCATCTGGGCCACCCCTTCCTCTGAGGGGCGAGCATCCTCCCGAGGCCGCCCTCTTCCCCGTCGGGCTAATTTGGTTAATCTAAGAGAGAGGGTTGCTTAGTGAACGATGACAATGATAAGGTTTGGCTCCTGGGGTGGTAGGGTTTCACCGACGGTGGTAGCGTCCAGCGACAACATACAGTGGTAGGGTGTGACGACTCTCCAGGTGGTCGAGAGCAGGGGCAAGGGCTCGGCTGAGAGAGAGGAGAGGTCGACTATGGAGATGGCCGGAGAAAGAAAGGGCAGACGATGGGGGAAAGGGTTTCGTTAAGAGAGAGGAGGCTGGTGACGATGGTGGTCGGAGAGAGTGGGCCGACAACGGTGGTGGCCGGAGAGAGTGGGCCGACAACGGTGGTGGCCGAAGAGAGGGCTGATGATGGGGGCAAGGGCTCGGCTAAGAGAAAGGGAGATAGAGAGAGGGAGAGAGCAGGGGCAAGGGCTCGGCTGAGAGAGAGGAGAGGTCGACAATGGAGATGGTCGGAGAAAGAGAGGCCAGACGAAGGGGGGGGGGGGGGGGGGGGGGGCAAGGGTTCCGTTAGAGAGCAAGAGAGAGATAGGGTGGGAGAATTTTGCGCCCTATATTGGCTAGTTTAAATTAAAAAATTAGCGACAAAAAAATCTCTCTCAAAATCCATCGCTAATTAGTGTCAGAATTTTTTTGTCGCTCATCCATTGCGAATTTGTGACAGAGTTTGAGACAGAAAAATTCTATCGCTAATTAGCTACAGATTTTACGACTGAAAATTTTCGGTCGCTAATTCCATCGCAAATTTTAATTTTAGAGACGACTAGTTTTCTCTAGCTAATCCCTTGTAAATTTGTGACGAAAAAAAATATGTCGCTAATTAACATTTTTCTTGTGGTGTTTCACTATAAGGATGATGGTCAATAGCATCAACTATTTTCTAGCAAAAAAAATCTCGCTACTATTAATAAAGCAATAACGGCAAGATTTTTGTTCTTGCATTTTTTAATAATATAAAAATTAAAAAATTTAACTAATTACATAATAACTTGGTAACTATTACTATTTACTTAATTAATTACATTAATTTTATGAAAATTAAAAAGATAATTAGTTGGGCACATGGGAACTTGTTAATTATTACTATTTACCTAATTAATTGCACTAATATTATAATAAATAATTAATTAATTTTATTAAAAAAAATAACTGAGAAATGTGTTTGGTCCAGGCCGGCCCGCTTTACATTGGCCCATTGGGCCAATAGGCTGGGTCATGGGCAGCTCTTCAGACCCGAGCCTGTTAAGAACCCGGCCTGTTAGTAAATGAGTTGGGCCATCTCCGGGTTAGGCTGCACTGAAAACCCAGAAGTCCGTTCTCTAAATGAGCCTAGGCCGGGCCAGCCCGATGTCCAACCCTAATAAGGGCCGTAGCATTAGAACGGACGGTTAGGAATTGGTTTCACACGTGCACGTGCACGCACACACCACACATGCAGTTGACCTGAAAAATTAAAAGTGCAAGTTGTTTTGGCTTAATCTGATAATGTAGATATGTTTAACATGACCAAATTGACAAAGATCGACACTGGATTCTGTTCTTACAATAAAAAAAAATATATTTTTAGATCATAAAATTTTAGTGAGATGTAAGTTGCGGATTTTTTAAAAAGTGGGTTTATGCATTAGAATTGGAAGATCCAAAAGCAGACCACTACTAAATGAATCATGTAATTTGGTCCCATATATGAGGTTAGATGTGCTGACGAGAGAGAGAGAGAGAGAAAGATTTATGGCAATATAATCTAGATCGTCCAACTGTGGACAATTGGATGGTCTATGTGGACCATCAACTTATCCACAGTTGGACGATCCAGATTTTATTGCCATAAAACTCTCTCGCTCTCTAAAGGAGTGTAGGGGATAGCTGCCAACCGCTTATCGGCGTATGCCCCAATGGACTGTAGCAAACCTGTTTGCTAAATCACATCCTATGTACTTTTATATTGCATCTATATGAGTTCTCCATACTATTTATATGATTAACTTTAACCTGAATGGATTCTATAAAATTATTATTTTTAGTTGGGATTGCAACTTTCAACTAGGGGTGCAACTAGTGAAAAGACCAGGTGCAATATGATTGCACAAATACTTGTACATTAAGCACCCGATCACCCTTCATCTTGGGAAAAGGGCCAGGCAGTTGTGTGGCCCAAGGCCTGATGGAAAGCAATCAGGTACTTAATGCACAAATATTTGTGCAATCATATTGCACCCAATCCGGACTCATGTAACTAAGTCGTGCATACATATCCGAATCTGCTAACCCAAATCGATTATACACAACCCGACCCAATTTTAGTAAATTCATGAGTTCGATCGAATTCAAAATGTAGACCCATAAAAAAATGGGTTACATCTTGGGTATTGTAAATAGGGGTGGATCCAGAAATCCAAGTTAGGGTGCACACACACACACACACACACACACATATATATATATATATATATATATATATATATATATAAAGTGGTAGTTGCATAACCTTTAGGTGTGCAGCTACGAGTGAAACACTGCTAACGCTCAGCATCTTTTCCCTGCAAAAACGTTGTTCAACATCAAAATCACATAAAAGTGGGGATTTAGCGGGCGGGCGAAACTACCGCTAAAGCCCCAAGGGGATGCGCGCTTTACTTTTAAAAAATCGCTTTAGCATTAGTTTTCACCATAGTTAAAGGTTTATTTTTTCGCTAGGACCTTTAATGGTGGTGAAAACTACCGCTAAAGAACTTTTTTCATTGATTTTAACACTAAACAACATTTTTACAGGGAAAAGATGTTGGGCGATAGTGTTTCATTGGTGGTTGCGCTCCTATATATATATATATATATATATATATATATATATATATATATAGTAGCACCTAATCGTCGAACGTGTTGGGCATCTGGCGCATGTTGAGTGTGCCCAACATGCGTCCAACAAATTTTTTTTTGCGATTTGAAGCCTTTGCAAATGTGTGGAAAAATATGTATATATATATATAGTATGGCATTCACAAGTTACCATGTGAATCTCTTTTAAGTAACTAATCGTCAAAGAAGTTTGCAAATGTAGGGATATTCACAAATATATAGTACGATATTTATGAGCTACCATGTGAATCTCTTTTAAATAACTAACTGTTAAAGAGGTCTGCAGATGTGTGAAAAAATTCACATATATATAGTTCAACATTTGCTAGCTGTCATGTGAATCTCATTTATGTAACTGAACGTTAAAGAGGTCTGCAAATGTGTGTGGACATTCATATATATATAGTATGACATTCGCGATCTATCATGTGAATCTCTTTTAAGTAACTGATCATTAAGAAGGTCTGTAAATATGTGAAAATATTCACACATATATAGTACAACATTTGCAAGCTACCATGTGAATCATCAAGGAGGTTTCCAAATGTGTGAGAAAATTCACATATATATAGTTTGACATTTGTGAGCTACCATTCAAATATCCTTTTAAGTAACAGATCATTAAGGAGGTCCACAAATGTATTGGCATAGTTACTTAAATGAGATCCACATGGTAGCACGTGAATGTTGTACTATATATATATATATATATATATATATATATATATATATATATATATATATATATATATATATATATATATATATATATATATATATATATATGAATCTCCACACATATTTGTGAACCTCCATGACAATTAGTTATCTAAAGGAGATTCACATGGTAGCTCACAAATGTCATACTATATATATGCAAATTTCTCCACACATTTGTAAACCTCCTTGATGATCAATTACTTAAAGAAGATTTGCATGGCAGCTTGCGAATGTCATACTATATATATATGTAAGATTTTTCACACATTTGCAAACCTCCTTGACGATCATTTACTTAAATGAGACTCATATGATAGCTCATGAATGGTGTACTACATATATGTGAATGTCTTCACCTCCTTTACAATCATTACTTAAGGAGATTCACATGTTAGTGCGCAAACTTTAGAAAGTTCGTTAGTGTGAAAGGTAAAAATGTCCTAAAAATTTAAGCATTTGCAAATTTGGATTTGAGGCGGATTTCCAAAAATAATGAGCATTTCAGGAAACATGTCATTTGCTTGTACTATATGGTCAGTTTTCATTTTTATTTCAACTTGAAATGATTAATTGGATTTGAGATATAATTTTTAGAATTAGATTGGGTCCACAAATAACAGTCATATCGGACCCTCATTTGATTGGGTTATGTTTGGGTTGAACTTTAAGGCTTGTTTCAAAATGGGATCTGATAAGATCCAACCTGCTTACATCCCTACTTCCTACATCTTAATTAATCCTCGATTTCGTACCTAGAGGTCAACATGGGGTAGGTTAACCGATCGACTTTCAAGTGCCAGCTTGATTAAAGTCGAGCCTGGACTCACACATTACTTGTATTTCTGTTGTCTTTATTTTCTAAGAATTGTTAACGAGGATTAGTATTTGTTCTTTAATTCCTTTAACCAACATCTTATTTAAATGCACTCTTAAGATACCTAAACAAATACCAAACCCAGTTGGCCTAACCATTTTTCAAGATTAAGAGTAGGCCAAGTTAGTGAACATAAGCTAAGATTTGGTTTGGTGGTCATAAGCTTGCACAAGCCTGGTCCTTTCAATACTGGGTTATAACTTGCCCAGCTCTTGCTCGGATTGCCATTTGAGCTTAGGTGCCTTGCTCAAAACATGCATATCCTAACTTACATCATCAAGCCTGCATTCTCATGCCAATTGGAACCCCATTTGCTTTAGGTTATGTTATGTTTTAACTTTTTTGTGAATCATGAGCCAATCAAAAGCCGAACTTTATGGTGGCGGTCCTCCATGAAACACCCGATTCGGCAGCCACTACATCGATGGTGTGCAGTTGGATCCGTAGCATAAAGTGACAGAGAATTCCTCGTCCTTAGAGTGCTTTCAGCAGATGCCATCCTCTGTTTGAGTTGCACACCAACAAGCATCTCCATCAATTTCCGTAGTTGCATTTGTGCATTTTGAGTCAAAGTTGGCTCCAGGTTGAGATGCCAACCTTCTTCCTACCAAAAGTCTTGTACAACTCCATTGGTCCCTCTGCTGACCCAGAAGAGATCCGGGTATTTCTACCCCCACTAAGGCTGGTAATTGAGTTAAATGAACTAAACTACATGGTGTTGGGCTTGGGCTCATGCTGGATATTTCATATTGGGTTCAACCTTGAGTGACCTGGTTTGACACAAGGCACCCTTTGTCACAGGCCTAGTTCTTCAGTAGGCCAGTGTGGCGCAACAGTCCTTCCTTACTGTCACAAGCCTTTTGATCGATTGCTTGCCGTTGTAGAAGCTTTGATAACTGACAGTGCAAGAGAGTGACATAATAGAGAGGGAGAGAAATCACAATCACTCAAAAGCAATCACAACGAGGGTGAACAAAAGAAAGCTCTTCGCATTTGCATTCATTCACAATTTTGCCTAAGGGCTCTTTACAATTCAAATCTACATGCTGACCCTTCAGGGTATTTATCAACCTAAACCAAAGTGCAAGGGTGGCCTTGAGAAAGTTACAAGTGACTCGACACTTACATCAAGACTCAACCAAAGCAAAACAAACTCTGGACACAACTGTACAAAGTAGGTCGTAGGGGAACAGACTCCCCCGTTCAAATCTTGTGCTGCCCTTGGTGCCATCTGCTTCGTGGTATGCGCTGACTTCGGTCGGGTAGTGACTCTTTATCTAGAATGTTGGCAACCACGTCGGCTTCATTGTCTCCTCCCACTGCACTAGATACTTCTTCTCTTCGCCCAAGTAATTGACCTTGTGATGAAGGATCTTGCTGAGACGCTTCTCAGCTCGTTGTGCTATCGGGACCCTCAACAGGATAGGAGCGAGTTGTGTCAAGCTACGTTTCAGATCCCCCTCGTCCGCATGGAACGGTTTAAGGTTGCACACGTGGAACACCGGGTGCACCTTGAAGTTTGAGGGCAGGTCCAGCTTGTACACTAGGTTGCTCACTTTCTTGGTTATGGTGAATGGTTCCTCGTACTTCCTGATCAGTCCACGGTACCTTCCACGGAAGATGCCTGTGTGATTCAGGTAGAGTTTCACCAATA
Source organism: Nuphar pumila (assembly GCF_984573655.1). Taxonomy (NCBI): domain Eukaryota; kingdom Viridiplantae; phylum Streptophyta; class Magnoliopsida; order Nymphaeales; family Nymphaeaceae; genus Nuphar; species Nuphar pumila. The sequence continues at coordinate 24,823,949 of NC_143255.1, read as the reverse complement.
CTTGGTCCTCAACACAGAACCCAATAGGTCGGTGGTGCTTATCTGTCCACTTCTTCATCCTCTTAGTCATCTTGTGCAGAAACACCTTCGCCAGCTTCATCTGCTCGTGCGGGCCTATTTCTTTAATAATCTATCACATAACTATTTCTTTAATAAGCCAGTGCAACACGATGGTTCTGCCTTACCGTCACAAGTCTTCCAATCGTTCACTTGCAACTAATTCATCATGAGCATATAATGCTTCACAAACTCGTGATGCACCAGACTGCCCAATCTGGCCAGCCTAACAGCCAAAGGCCGCGTACCAACACTTTTTCATGTGCTGCCTAGCGGAAGCTGATCAAGCACATCTCCAAATGCGTATTGTATATTGTTCATGCCACTTAGTGTATAGCTATCCTATACCAGTTATCACTTCTGAAAAGAGGCACAAAACCACCTAAGGTGATTCTTAGAGGAATTAGCCCTAACCCACATGCACCCTGGTGCGTTCAACAGCTACGCATGGAAAACTCCTACAAGCCGAGAAGTCCTTAACCAAATCTTCCAAAGGCAACATCCTCTAATCCGCTGACATTGTTTAACCAAACAACGCTCCACATCTGTGCCGTCATACAATGATGCATTAACAACGATACCAGTGCCTACTATGTGTCATGCTACCATCGCACATCACCAATCAAGCAAACACATATCACGCGTTCCTATACTTGATGCATTTTCCACTCATTAGATCTCCACACTGCACGTGCCCCATTCTGAAGGCTCAATTTGGGATATTCTCTCCCACCAGAACCATTATCGTCTTCGAATCTCAACTGATATGTCAGTTTCTCTTTGTACTTATTTTTGGTCTAGTTCTTTTCTTCACCTACTCAACTTGTGCAAATGCATTGCAAAATTGTTTTTTTTTTATAAACTAGCATGAAGACTTGTGACTATGCAGTCTGTGTTTTATGGCGTTGGCTACCATATGCAGATGCACTCTCAACCTGTTCTTTTTTGTTATAAACTAGTATGCAGACTTGCACCTAAGTAGTCAGCCTATAAAATGCAGTCTGCATATGGCGCTGGCTACCATATGCAGATGCATTGCCAAACTATTTTTTTATAAAACTAGTATGCAGACTTGCGCCTATGCAGTCTGCATATGCAGATGCATTACCAAACTTTTGTTCAGGCCATGGTCTAAAAACTCATGTGGGTTCAGACCATGGTCAACACACAACAACTAATGGACTAAAAATAATAATAACATGAGACACAAAACAATATTCAACATCACTAAAATGCCAAGAACTTAATACAACATGTTATTAGAACAAAATAAAGTAGGATACATGATTGCAAAATGATGTTTAAATATCAAAATCGTGACGCTTTGGTTATGGAAAACAAAGAAACACATCATGGTTGCCAAAAACATGCGCTTGGAGTAAAAAAAAAAAATCCAGCATGTTTGTAATAACCCATGGTTGACAAACAAACTGAAAAAAAATAAATCAACACACTTAGATTACAATGTCTTAAAATGAAATAAAATACAACATGCCTACAAAAGAGAACAAATGGCTGAGACAAGAATATCGACATGCTCTTGGTTAAGTAAATAAAAACGCAGGAGTCTCAACATAAAACACATCATGCCACCCACATCTCTAGATTAAAGTGGTATTTTAGACCTTCCATTGTCAAACAAAAGAAAAAAAATGCAAAGAGTTCTTTTTTCCTCTACCAACATAGTGTAGAGAGGAGTTCAAAGTACTCTCCTCCCTACACTAGAGTCGATGGAGATGTGGCTTCAACAAACTTGTGAAGAGTCCTCACACCAAACTGGTGGGAAAGTCCATTTCTTTCTCATCAGACCCTGAAACAAACATGGCAAAGGGATGAGTAAATGTTGAGCTGTCTAGTGTAGGGTTTGCCTTTTCTCTGCCAACTTTGCCAGCATTTTTTAGTCACACCTCCCCCATTGAAAAAGCCATTTTCATCCCACGTCTATGCTGGCAACATTGTGGCCACAAGGGAAAGGTCGTTCCCAACTCTAGCGTGAAACGAACATGCCTGGGTCCTCATTCACATGGAAGGGAAGATTATTTCATGGGAAAAGGCACAGGATTTAGTCCAATAAAGACTCCTGCCAGATAAACTTTCCCATGAAAGTCCTTCATATGGGGGAGATACAAAGGAACACATGAAAAGAGAGGTGAAAAATTTTGTGGCTCACTTATATATGAGTGTGACACTTTCCCACCATGCTACTTGGATGTATCTTTCACCCCATGGAAAACAATGCCAGCTCAACGCTTTCTCAGGAGAAGATACTAACGTTGATGATTCAGGCGATCATTCTGAAGACGAAATGACTCTTAGTGAAATTTGGGAGCCTATCAAGCTCAAACTGGCCACCCCATCCAAAATGAAGATTGTAAAAGAATTTAAAACCAAGATAAGATTGGTAAGGCAAGAGCAAGCCGAGATCAGAAGAAGTCTGTGAAGGCAGTAAGGAAGTTGGGATGAAGGGGACTCGGCAAGATAATAGACATGAAGACTACAATGTGGAGCGTTCGTGGTGTGAGAAAAAAGATTTTTTTTGTGAACCTTTTAAGCAGAGAAAATTCGACATCATTTGCATTCAGGAAACCAAATTTTCATTGATTCCAACCTAATGAATTCTACTTGGAGGGGGTGTGAATTCGGTTGGTTGCCTTCTAAATTTAGATAGGGGGCCCTACTAATGGCTTGGCGAGAGGACATGGCTAGGTCCATGGTCACTAGGGGTGATCTCACCATAACTGTATCATTCATGGGACCAATCATCACCCACCCTTAAACCCTTACAGCAGTATACAGACCAACCTCCAGCAATAAGAAGAAATCGTTCTGGATAGAGTTGATTGGTTTGGGGCAGATGATCAAGGAGGCCTGGTGCATTGGGGGTTGATTTTAATTCCATTCTCAGGTTGGAGGATTCAAACACTGCAATTTAGCATACCCGAAACATGCGACGATTTTCAGAGTTTATTAAAAAAAAAAGGGAATTGTTGGAGATTCATATGCAAGGAGGGCTTTACACTTGGTCCAACAAGCGTGTCCCGCCAACCTTGAGGAAACTAGATAGAATTTATTGAGCACCAAGGTGGGGCACGGGGGGCGCTCCTCGTGGTTGGTAGGAGCTATCAGTTCACGTCTCCCTATCGTGGGACGTTGCAGGTTCAAAACCCAGGGTACGTTGAATAATAACTGGTGGGGGCTTGCCATACCCCAGCTTGACATTAAAAAAAAAAACAAAAACTTTATTGAACGTCATCTCAACCCAATAACAGTATCACACCATGCAATCATCAATTTGGTTTGGAATCTCATTCCCCAAATGGGGTTGTGGTGGTTGAGGGAAGCTGAACAGTTAGAAGTATTGTGGACATAGTCGCCTCATCAGCAAGAGCGGTGGGTGTGACATTAACTATAGAAAAAGCTTGCATACATCAGGCACCATTTTATTAAATGGAACAGGAGCACAGATGCCAAGCCAATTTTCTACTTATGTCAGGACGGTAGGAGGAGCTTAGGCAATTGCAATCTCATGAAGAGATTGTGGTTGATGACGAATTATCAAGGGAATTGAGATCATCATGTTGATAGCATACCACAATAGAGAATTCAAGATCATATAAGGCTGAAGCAGCGAGCCAAAGCACACTGGATCAAGTCCAAAGAGGCTAACATGAGATTCTTCAACATGTGTGCGTCCTCAAGGAGGAGGATCAACGGGGTCCCCACCATGGTGGTCAATAGCCAACATTTGGATCCTATCATGCCTGAAAAAATCAGACTTGATGCTCTTCCCCAAAGAGAATGGCAGCGAAGGCGTCAACCAGTTTAGGCCTATTGCATTGATCGGGGAGTCAGGACAACTTTCACGATTCTGATGAAGGTGCTTGCTACCAAATGCTGCAAAAGCTAACAATGAAAAGGAAGAACGTTGATGATGAGATTCACTATGTCATTGACTTAGTGGAGGAGGAGAAGCGGGGTCTCCAATTGTGCTGGCCCTTGGCCTGATATTATAGAAACTTACATATGAAAAGTACTTTGAAAAGTAAAATTGTTGGAACAAACAGTGATCAAAAACAAGATTTAGGAAAATTAAGATCCCAAGCCTAGAGGCACATTCTTAAGATCACTATCTTTATAACTTCAATCGCCCCACTTCAAGATTTTTAAAGTATACAACTAGGCTTGGATCTAAAGAGAGCCAATACTTCACAAGATCATGTGACCTTTTTCCACACATGCTTGCAACCTAAATGATAGCAAAAGAATACAAAGAGAGAAAGCTTGAGAATGCAAATGAAGTGATTTATACTCTTCAGAAAGGCCAACACGTTTTTGTGATAAATAATATCCAACAGCTTGAAAATTAGATGAAAATGACCTTGAATGATCACCCGCCTTTGACCAACGGTAAAGGACCTCTAAAACTATCCAACAGTTACAACACTCCATAAACACCATATAAATGCTTTTTAAAATCTTTCAAACAACCAAACCAATCGAGAAAAAGAAAGTCAAAGACAACTTGGTCAAAGATCTTGTGCAGTCAAAATGGACATCAACACTTTACATGCGCCTCACACCGCTATGAGTGTGCAAAGTGAGACATGAAAGTGCCACATTGTGCCTCAAGCGCCCTTGAGCACATACACATGCACATGCGCGCGAACATAACATCCGTTCCTGCACGAAGTGCAACAATGTCCGTAAGCTACCCTAAGACGATAAGGGTTTTCAAAGTATAGGATAAAGATGAAAGACTCTATTTAAGCTACTAGAAATATCTCTCTTTCTTAGATATGAGACTAAACACTTTTCAAAGCACTTTGGGTGGAAAGCAATGTAAGCACCAAAATTTTATAAAGAATGTGAACTTTCCCATCATCAAAATAATGAATATTTTGAAACTTTTCTCAACAATCCTCCACTAGTTTTAAAAAATATGTTTGACTTGCATAGAAAACTTATGCATTAGTGAGGGTGTTTATTGTTCTTGTACCCCCGCTTAGTGAAAGAAAACTTAAATTAACCGAGGTGCTAAGTGAACTTACCTTCAACTTAAATCCTTATGTTAACTGAATTTTTAATCACACATAGGTTTTTAAAAGTTCAATTGCATGAATTCCAAGTTGGCATATTTAGATTCTTATGTTTGCCTGGATTCATGAGTACTCTAGAGAATTGTCAATTCTCATAAGAAATGAGTTGCACTTCTATACTCACATAAGTGAGTTTATCTAGGTGTTTTGTAATGGACACTCTAGCCTTAATACCTACAAACTCATTAAGAGATATTAACTTAACTTGTACATTTGTTACAGCTCATGAGCACACATCAAGAATGAGTTCACATAAATGTGCTCAATACATGTTATTCATCAATTTATTTATCATTGAGCTTAGGCATATGGGATCTCGTGTACTCTAGGTTGGGTATCCTTGGACGATGACTTAATTAGCTTAATTCTCATTTTCTTCGATGTTTTAACGATGACATCTCTCAAAAGGCTTTTCGTTAATGTCTTTCAAATTTTGGCATGACTTCACATATTTAGCCATAGTCCTAACGGCTAGTGTTACAGACCCACATGTTACCAGCTCGATCAACCCCTAGGACCCACTCAACTGGGACTGCATAGAGAGAGAGAATCCCCCACTTTTTTCAAGATTATCTAAGAGACCCACCCAACCTAGAGTCTTTCTCAGGTTGGGACTCTAGGGTGGATTGTAGATGTGTATTTTATTCTTTTAGCTCTTCTTGTTTCTATAATTAGGCGTGCATAATTCCTTATTTTTTATAATGAGATTTATTGAGTTCAACCTCTAAATTTCATTCTTAGTGTGTATATGATTGCTATCTGAGAGAAAGACTTTGTTCCTTCAACCATTCATTCATCCCTGCTCATCACAGACCAATCAAAAACATATTTATCCCTTCCAACCATGCCTTCTGCCTCGATCCTTGAGCCCTCCAGTTGAGATTCATATCACTCTCCTTATAATTTTCCCTTGGCTGTGTCCCCTTGCCTTGGGGCAAAGATATGCTATTGTTATCAATCATTTGTCTGATAAAATCATCTTAGACTAATATGTATAGACTTCCTAATATATTTTAGATTACCTATTTTATGTATAACTGATTGAATATCACAAAATATTGAAATAACATGTATGAGCTTCTCACCTAGTGAAATATTCATTAGCATATTCTTAAGTCACTCAACTTTTCTACAAGCAGATGCTAAAGTAATAAACTCAAACTTCATTATAAAATGAGTTATACTAGTCTGTTTCTTAGACCCCTATGCAACTGCTACTCCACCAACGGTAAAAATCCTGCTACTCATTGAATTGAAATATTCAAATTCAGTGTCCTAACTCGCATCTTTATACCCTTCATTAGTAACAAGAAACTCAGTATAGTGAATCTCATAGTCTAAAGCACGTTTAAGATATTTAGAATCTTGTTCACAATATTTCAATGTTGATGTCCTGAATTACTAGTATATCTACACACCTTGCTCATTGTATAGTTTATATCAGGTATTGTGCAGTTTATTGCATACATAAGACTACCTACAATACTAGCATATTTTAATTGTTATTCACTTACACCATTATTAGGAGCCAATTTTATGTTGGGATCATATGAAGTGCATGCAGATGAATAATCAATATATCAATATTTTGTAAGAATTTTTTCAATATAAAGTGATTGACATAATGCAACACCATTATTATTTTTCATAATTTTGATTCATAAAATAACATTTACAACATCAAAACCTTTCATACAAAAAATAAAAGATAAAAATCTTTTTATTTGGTCTACACATTACTGTACACATGCTTTTCATCATTATGTATTTTGAAACCATGATTTACTAGAGAACTATCATTTTTCCATGCCATTTCTTATGGGCTTGCTTTAATTCGTATAAGAATTTCTCAAGTTTGCAAACATTGTTTTCTTTCCCTAACACTACAAAGCCTTCTGCTCCATATATATCTCTTTATCTATTTTCTATTCAAAAAGATCATTTTCAAGCTTATATATGACAACTATGACAATAAGAATTCTAATAGTAGTTACCCTGGTTACATGAGAAAAAGTATCAAAATAACCAATACCTTCTTTTTATTTAAATCCTTTACAACCAAATGAGCTTTAAATTTATCAATTGTACCATCGACTTTCAATTGTTTTTTGAAAATTTATTTGCAGCCAATAGTTTTGCAATCAGCAGGTAAATCCACTAATTTTTAAATATTATTAGATATAATTGAATTAATTTCATTATTTATAGCTTCTCTCTAAAAGAAAGCATTTTGAGAACACATATCCTTTTTAAAAGATATAGGATCATTCTCAATAAAAAATATCTAAAACTCAGAATCAAAATTAATTAATTTTTTAATATGTTTACTGTGCCTAACTTTAGTTTCACGTTCAACATCACAATCATTAGGGATGTTCATAAACTATAATACACTAACAAATGATTTAGGTCCAACCTTATTTCTTTTATTTTTAAAAATTTTAACATATGCTAAACAACTCCAAACACGAAAATAACTAAGATTAGTTTTTTTACCAAAATATAATTCGTAAGATGATTTATAAAATTTAGAGTAAGGAACACAATTTAGAATATATCAAGCAGTAAGTAGAGTTTCTCATCACAAGTAGGGATGCAAACTCGTATTAAGAAGCATAATATTCATTATTTCTAAAAGTGTTTTATTTTTTTTCTACTACACAATTCTGTTCATGAGTTTTAGGGGTAGAGTTTTTGATGAATAATATCATTATCTTCACAAATTTTTTCAAATTCTCCACCTAAGTATTCATCTCCTCTATCTTTTCTTAAATGTATAATCTTGGTTTTAAATCTATTTTGTACTTTAACGAGAAAAATGCTTCAAATTTATATTTCATCAAATAAACATAACAAAATTTAGAATAATCATTTATAAAGGTAATAAAATACCAATTTTTACCATGACTTAGAACATTATTCATAGTACACACATTCAAATACATTAATTTAAGCAATTTATAATCATTTTTTACATTAAAAAATAAGAGTCTAGTTAGCTTAGTTTGAATGCATGTCTCACACTTATGACTATATTATATTTTGACATGGTAATGAAGCGAACCAACATTATTCATATTATGAATGCTGTGATAATTAATATATCCCTATCATGAATGCCAAAGAAAATATAAGTCAACCTTGTAAACAGAAATAACAGATTCATTTATGCTTATCTTGAACATACCGCTAGTGGCAATCATTTACCTACAAACATTTTTTCTTTGGTCATAGTTTTGCTCGTTATCCTATACTTTGAAAACTCTTGTATCTTAAGATGGTTTGCGAACATTGTTGTGCTTCATGCAAGAACAAGCACGCCGATCATGCATACATGCACATGTAAGCAAGGGTACTTGAGGCACTTTGATGGTGCACTATGCACTTTGCATGCTTGTAGCAGCGCGAGGCGCCAATGTCCATTTTAACCATAACTTGACCTTTGACCAAGCTATCTTTGACTTTTTATTTCTTGATTGGTTTGACCATTTGAAAGACTTTAAAAGACATTTATATGGTGTTTATGGGGCATTGTGTCTGTTGGACAATTTTGGATGTCCTTTACCATAATTGGTTAAAGGCGAGTGACCATTCAAGTTCATTTTCATCTAATTTTCAAGCAGTTGGATTTATAGCCTTTAGTATCATTTATCACAAAAACGTGTTGGCCTTCTTCCTAAAGAGTATAAATCACTTCATTTTTATCTTTTGGATCATCAGATTTTTTTTATTGTCAAGCTTTCTCTCTTTGTATCCTTTTGCTATCGTTTGACTTGCAAAGTTTATGTGTAAGAGAGGTCACCTGATCTTGTGAAGTAGTGATGCTCTTAAGATTCAAGCCTAGTTGTATCATAGGAAATGAGTCACCAACAAACCCTTTTTTGCATATTAGAAACCTCAAAGTGGAGCTATTGAATTAAGTTCTAAAGATATCGATCTTAAAAATGTGCCTCTAGGCTTGGGATCTCAATTTTCTTAAATCATGTTATTAGTCACTGTTTGTTCCAACAATAGACAATCAGATCATGACTAAGGAAGAGAGGAGATAAGAGGGTCGTCTCTTTGACTCCTCTTGTAGCTATCAAAACAAAGACTAAATAAAAGTATGAAATGAAGATTGATGAGGAAGAACAAGGAAGATAAGGACTTGCCATGACATTGGAACATAAAGTCAATGATGATGAGAAGATGAGGGGTCTTTGGTTCTCCTCTTTTGGAAGAGAAAAAACAAAGAAGACAGTTACAGTGAGTTGTTGAACGAGTATATATATGACACAATTTATTAAATATATTTTAAAGCTCAGAATTAATATGTAGTGAGACCATAATTACCAAAAGTTTCTTGCCACACGAGGAAACTCGCTTTCCTGAAAGTATTTTTTGTTAGTGGAAAACCCCTCTTTCCCGCAATGAGAGGAAACTATGAGAAATATGCTTCCTTTTAGTGAGAAGTCTACTTCTCCCTCGCTTCCCAAATCCAATCTCCCTCTCTTTCTTATTGTTTTTCTCGGGCATCTTGTCATGTTTAGCTTACATAATTTTTGACTACTTTATACTTGTTTTTATTTAGTTTCATTTCACATTGCTTCCTACGCATTTTTTTTTTCATTTCTCATGTGCCTTTATAATTAGTTCATATCTGTACTCTGCTATTGGTTTCATACTCGCCTTCTAACACTCTTTTTCACTTTTAATTCACATATTGCTTCTCATATCAAATTCGTTGTGTGATAACTATGGGTTAGACACCCTTAATAATTACTGCAGTAGTTAATTACTAGGTAGTTAGTAGTTTGACTTGAACTTTATTGTCAACAAGTCAGTCCTCAGGTTCGATTGTTAATTGATACTATTAAAATATTGCTTTTTATTTTTTTGTGACAAGAATCCTCGCCGAGGAAAACACCAAGTGGGGCCGCATGACCACCCTGCCTTACATGGCCCACCTCTGAAAGCTACACACCGGTGCACCAGCAGAGTTTGATCTAGCTCCTCCATCTCAGCACCCTGTTGGCCACAGTGGTAAAGTATTACTTTTTATGACAGGGAACTAACTTATGAATGACAGTCACTTAATGAGCCCCTCTAGCCTGACGTCCACTCTTAGTTTTTACTCCTAGCATGCCAAATCGATGATGAAAACAAAAATATTACGAGTGATTGGCAAAAGGCTTATTACTTGGAATTTATAAAATTAGCTCAAATTGATTTATATTAATCCCATTATCTATTTAAATTCTTCACATACACTCACATGCATGCAGATATTTTTGTGTCAGTGTGCACTTGTATAACACCTATTGAAATACATAGAACAACATTTTGCTGCAAAACTTTGTTGGTTGCCATATTATTTATTTTTAGGTTTAGATGGAGCATAAGTTTGATTTTAAGTGTGAAAAGAATTGATAGAATGACTATTGCTTATAAATTTAAATGGAAAAGGAAAGGCTTGAAATCTTTCTTCACATTTTTTTTGTACATATATTTAAATAAGATAAAGTAGTAACTTTTTCCTCCTAACATTAAGAATATGCAAAGTTTAACTTACCTCAATACCAATGCTGTCAGTATCGGTGCCTATCGGCCGATACGAGATAGAAATTTGATATGATACTAACCTGAATAGGCTATTTTTAATAAATATAAAAAAGTACTTAAAAATATTTTTTAAATATTTTTTTAATGGTTTTAACATGTGTCACGTTTTGATTGACACAAATTTTTTAATTATTTTTTAGCTGAGCCGATTCACCTGAATCGTTGGTCAAATGATTCAGGGCTGATACCGATACTGACAACATTGCTCAATACACAATTAGATTTACTTCACCTTAATGCATATCTAGATAAGATAAACTAGTAACTTTTTTCTCCTAAATGTTAAGAGAATTAATCAACCATCTATTTCATTTAAACACACTCATTAGGAAGGGAATTTTTGCTAGTGTTTATGCATGGATGCATGTGTGTGTGATTTTGTGTGTGTGCACCGAATTTTAATTTCTTAGCTAGGCCAAGTGAAAACCCTCTTATCATCGATTGGGCATTGACAAGTCTCTGGTTGGTAAAACCTTTGAGGTCTCCCCTACCCATTGGGGAGTGCACCCAGCTTCCCACCTTGCAGCAAGAGACGCCCCCTCATGGGTTTTGAACTTGTGACTTTTTTTTTCTTCGATTGGCGAGCTGGGGTTAGGCAAACCCCTACCTGCATATTCCATAAATGAGATATTTACGCTGTGTATAGGGTGCTAGTCTAGAGGTTTATCCTTCCATAGCCTGCTGAGAATCATACAAGAGAAAACCTCTCATTATCCCCTCCAATTTTTAATTGTGGTTTTTGGAATTATGAAACATGCATGACATCTAAAAAACCAGGATTGAGGCGAGGACAACTTTGATGAGTGTAAAAGTCACTTCCAGTTTTCTCTCTACTCACCTCATCACCTGCCTTCTCTCCTTTCCATTCCTGAGATTACTGAAAAAAAATTGCTTCTTTTTGAATCTCTTTCTAGGTGCATGCATAGGACCCATCACCCCTTTAAATCAACGAGAGTTGTCTTCTATGAACATTCTTTTTTAAGCCACCAACAATGAGAATTTTGCCTCCAGTACTTCTCTTCCATTGATGATAATATTCACAGCTCATTTGATAAGGCGATCTCACTTTCTATGGCGTTGTGGTGATTATGTCTTCCTTGTTTTTGCAACTCTTCTAGATGCATGGTGACTTCCCTAACTCAGTTTGTTGCACAAATATTTGTGTTGTGGGGCCCAAGGCCTGATGAAGGGTAATCAGGTGCTTAATGCACAAATTTTATGTCATGTGATTGCACCAGATCCTGGCTCGTTATAGACTCTTTACTGCTTGAAGTCTCTAAATTAATCGAATCATGGCCACCCTTTCACCGAAAAGTCCCACACATGATGCTTCTCTCATCTTACAAAACTCCAAGTATCTTAATGACATCCTCCTCGGAGTCTTTTTTTGAGTGCTACATGGTAGACACTAACCTTGTGGGTTTGGCCTAATCTCTAGTGGGGTCCCCTCGTTTGCACAGATATCCTCCTCTGTTACTGACAGGACATCAAACCTATTAATGTCCAGGTTTGAACAAGTGACATCTCATCAACTTGGGTAATCATTCAATTTTTATTTAGTTTCTTTATCTTTCATTTTCTTGTCTCTTTAGTATTACCTTTTTGTTGAATACCATGAACACCATAGAGACAATGAAAAACATTACGACAAGAATAAAAAAAAAATTATCAAGTAAAAAAGGAAACTATATTGTACTTGCATTAGATAGCAAAATATCTTACACCAATGAACTAGTGCTAAGAATAAATAAATAAAAAGCAAAGAGACAAACTTGGTACTCCTAAAAGTACCCAACCCTTTGAGTTTAGATCTACCTGAAAGCAATTTCAACTTTAAAGTGCCTGACCTACCTCCTAGAGTCCTAGCCTCACCGAAAATTGGTCGTTTGGAGGTCCAAACCAACCTGACCTGATGTCGGTTGGTAGGGTGGGTTTGTGTTGGATCAGAGTCACGCCCAAATAACAATAGTCAGGTTCGGATACTCGGGTCAAGAAAGTGAATCCCAAACCTAACCCAAATAATTTGAATGGTATTAAAAATACATAATTTCTAAAAACACAAAATATTTGGATGAACTGGGTTGGATCGAATATATGGCAAAAATTATATCCCAAACCCGACCCACATGTTATTCACATTGGATTTCTAAAATTTTCATGTCCACATCTGGCTATTCGAGTTTGGGTCGAGTCGATTACTAGAGTGCAAAATGGATACTGGAAAAAAATGCATGACCCACTTTGTGGTATATATGCATATCTTGACCATGATTAAAAGGAAAGCTGATCATCTCCTCATATTAATGATAAAACATGCCTTAGTACAAGCTCTGCCTCTATTCACTCTTCAAGACCAAAACTAAGGATTTCAACCATTGAAGTATTTTATTACATTAAATGGTGTGGTCAAAGAATGAATTAAAATTATTACTTAAAAACAATTGAATTGTGATGTCAATGCAGGCTTTAAATATCTATCCAAGCATATATTCTGAATAATACTCAAACCAAGCAAGTTTTGGAGAAATGTAAGAACTGTTTGAAAACTTTCTAAAAATGTGTATATGAAACATGTAATAAGCTTAAAGCTTAGATCTTAATGTCAGTTTGAAAATGAGATGGAAAATACCAGACACACACCATCGCTGAGAAGATTTTTCAACGCATTTCACGGGAATATATCAAGCACGAAGCCGTTGATTTAATGAACGAAAGAGGCAGAGCAATAAAGTACACTATAAGAAGTAGGGACAAACCTAAACATAGAGGTGCAACTTTTTTTTTTAACGACCTCATAGCTCAGTTCAAGCTCGGCTGAATTTTGGGATGAGCCGAGCTCGGGTTCGTTGTGCATCCCTATTAGGGATGGCAGTGGACCGGGGGAAAGCGGGGCCCCGCCCCGCCTCGCCCCGTTTGGACCGGGGATGAAGGGTATGAAACGGGGATGGAGGCGGGGATGAAGGTTAAAATCCATCCCCGTCCGGGGGTGGAGGCGGGGATGGACTGGCACGTTCCCCCGCCCCGCCCCGCCCCGCCCCATCCCCGCCCCGGCCCCGCCCCGGCCCATCCCCGCCCCGCCCCCGGCCCATCCCCGTCCCGGCCCCGCCCCATCCCCGCCCCCAACTCAGATGAACTGTTTACTAACCCTAACTCCCTTCCCTAATTTCCTAACCCTGGAGCCGGGCGACGTTACTGTGCACGTAGGACGCCGGGTTCTCGATAGCGTACCGGACTCCGGCCTGGGCGGCGAGGTGCATCACGTGGGTGAAGGCGACGAGGTCGAAGAGCTTGGCCAGGAGCCGGGCGTCGTTGATGTCGCCGGCGATGACGAAGACGCCGTGGTCGCCGAGGATTCGACGGCGGGCCTTCTTGAGCGAGGGGTCGTAGTAGTCGTTGAAGTTGTCGAGGCCGACGACACCGTCACCGCGCTTCCGGAGGGCGAGCGAGACGTGGGTGCCGACAAAGCCAGCGGCGCCGGTGACGAGCACGCTCATCCCGCGGGGTCGGGGACGGGGGCGGGGTCGGGACGGGGACGGGGCGGGGGCGGGGCGGGGACGGGGACGGGGCGGGGACGGGGACGGGGACGGGGCGGGGGTGGAGGACATAAAACGGGGATGAAGGCGGGGGTGGAGGATAAAATCCATCCCCGCCGCGGAGGCGGGGCGGGGGTGGAGGATAAAATTTTGAGGCGGGGCGGGGGTGGAAACCTTGTCCCCCGCCCCGCCCCGCCCCACTGCCATCCCTAATCCCTATGCCTAATCCCAACTTGCCTTAAAAAAAAAAAACCCAAAGTCCACCTTGTTCCGTCCATGACAAAGGGCGTGCATGCATGAGTTTTGAACTTGTGACGTTCCTTCAGCTCAGTGACGTTGACAAGTGGCCCTTAAAAATGAGGGAGGCCTCATAAGACAATACGCAATCAATACATTAAAGTATGCAAGATTTGCACCTACGATCTCAACCATCAAAGCACATGCATTATGCAACCAGGGAACATTCACACACTACTCTCAAACATCTAATAGTTGGAACCAACCATAAAAATCCAACAATGTTTCTGATACATCAAGAAAACGACCCTAAAACAAGACCAACTACAAACACCACCAAAAATAGGACCCACCCCTACATTTTTTAATATCACAGGCACAACTTGTCCCAATTGCCATTAGGTGAGCCTGACATCAATGACCCATCAACCCTCTGTTTCCAACCAAAGAAACCAAATGCACGTCCACAACCGAAATAAGAAGAACAATAAAAAAAAACGACCGACAGGACTCCAACCTAAACGCAAGAGACGTCAGCACTAAAACTCAACTCAGGTCGTCCATTTTAGAGATGAACGGTCCATGTCACCAATACAATTTACAAAACATGCACTTTCAAAACGTGGGTCCCACATTTACTCATATGGCCAAACTTCGTTGAATGAGTAGTGAAGATATGGGTGTTTTGATAAAAAGAGGCAGAAGCGGATGGTTTATTTATTGGGGACCAACTAGAGAGAGAGAGAGAGAGAGAGAGGGACCAACGGACATGTGACCGAAGATTTAGGCCGTAGGTTTTATGGGGCGTTGCTTTTGGCATATTAAACGAATTCTACGCAATTAAGATAGTAGAAATAGAAAGTTGTAGAGAGAGAGAGAGAGAGAGAGAGGTGTTGAAAAAACATATATTATTGCAAGTGAAAACACAAAGCCAAGGATTTCCAGAGAGAGGGACTGCTCCGTGTAGCGTGAACTGAGAGAGAGAGAGAGAGAGAGAGAGGATTCGAGAAAATGCAGCAACATCTCATGCAGATGCAACCCATGATGGGGGCATACTCCCCACAAAATATCACCACTGATGTCATTCAAAAGGTCGATTTTTCTATTCCTATTTCTCTCTCTTCTTTTGCATTCTTTCCCTATGTGGATAAGGTGCGGGTTAGGGCTTTCTGATGTGGGGTTCTGTTCTTTTTATGCGTGTGGTCGCCATACGTTAGGGTTTTTCTGTCACGGATTGATTATGTGGGGTTTTGGGGTTGTGCATGTTTTAAAGGTTTTTGTGTTGCGTTTAGTGGTGGGAAAGGGATCTTGAGGTTTTTTTCTGTGTTGGTATTCAAGGAAACCTTCGTTTTGGGCGAAATGAAGTTGTTTCTTAGGGTTTATGGCTTGGTTCATCTGAATCTTGATGCCTCTTTCTTTTGCGTGTGGGGTTTATTTTGGGATGTCTCGTTGCCGATTGTTATGAATGTTTGAGAACTTTTCAATGTTTCTTTTTCTTTATCGCGTCATAATCTTTTGGGTGTCAAGAAATTTATTTTTCAGCGGTGATTCTTATTTATTGTTTGTTCAAGAAGAGATACCTGTGCTAATGCTATTGGATGACTACTTCATCCTTGACCTTAGAGTATTTTTTAATGCAGTTGGTTAGTTTTGATTTACTGTCTGTGTTACTTTTGGATTTCTCTTATGGCTCGTTGATGGCTGTTCTTTTCTAACGCATGTATGTGATTTAAATCCACTCCCAATGCCTGCAATCAGACATTTGAGGTTGTCTTGCATTAGAACTATGCATGCCATTTTATATGGCCTTCATTGGTTATGCACGTGAGCTTTGGTAGTTATAATTAGCTGGCTTTGATTTTCTTGGCAATTTGTCATTTTGGTTGTGCTTTCTCTTTTGATGCTATTGAGAGAGAATTATTTTATGGGGCATTTAAATTCCCATGTTACCTCACAGCACAATAGGCTGTTTTTTCATATTTAGGTGGTCTCTCAGCTCCATATGGTAATATGTCTTTTTCCATGGATGAGCATGTGATGTTGTTGCAAAGTTCAATTTAATAGGTGTTCTTTTGTACTTGTCATGATGTGCATACTATGATTATTGCAAAGATTTTTGGTATGGCTTTCCTCTGTACTTTCATTCAAGTTATCCGGGTAATGCTAAGCAGATTAGCTTCTATTATTTGTTAGTTTATGAAGATAATCCAGATTATGTTTTGATAGTTGCATGAACTAAAAGAGGAGGTTGGCTGATAAAATGACGGATGCGGTGTTTAATGCCCTTGAATGTACTTGAGTATGTAGTTTTTTGAATGAGAATCAGATGGGGTTTAAGGCCCCCTCCCTTTTATTGCCAAAAAACAGTAATTAGAAAATAGTGATGACAAAATATACACCCCTTAGGGACAAAAAATAGTCTGAGTGACGGTATCTTGGGGTTTGTCTTTCCATGAGACAAATTCCCCCTCCTGACAGGCTGTAACAACATCTGACACATTGTACAGGGGTTAGACTGTAACAAAATTATTCTCTAAGATTCGAATGCAAGCCATTTGACTATAAGAGTTGGCATTATCAAGGTTGTAAATAGTGTATCGTTACCCGTATCGGTCGGTCTCAAAGTTAGATACATATCATAGCGTATCGTAAAAAAAGCATAATTTTTAATACTTTTTTTTCAAAAATTCAGAAAGAATAACAAATTTTTAAAAAAAGTCATAACACATGAAACAATGATGAATTGCACAAAATACAACCATAAAATCACATATGAAGCATTTATGTCTTCATGAGCTGCATAAGATATCATCAACCATCAAATAATATAGATAATATTGCATGCATATCTCACAAGAACAATGCAAAATATTAAATATCTTTCAATTAAGAACATGCCACAAGACTCAATACTTTCATATTACATAAACAAAAATAAAATAACCAAGTTTATGAAAACTTAAGTGTTAAATAACCAAGTTTTTTGAAAATATAACCTCAATCATCATCGTCATTATCTTCTTCGTCTTCTCTTGATATTATGCTAGGGGTTGTGGGATCAAATGTAGGGAGCTCATCTTTATCATACACATCTTCTCAGGGCTGAAAATACCCTATTTCTGCCTTATCTCGTTTTTTTTTGTCTTTTTTCTCTCAGACCAGTGAGCAGTTGTTGACATTTCCATTTCACGGCATCCAAAAAATCCATTGACATGCAAGGGACAACATTGTGATGTGTCCCGGCTAAATGATGCTTCAATCGAGAGATACCATCCAAAACAATATGATGACAATAGTTGCACTCAATTTTCAATCGGTTTTCACTCACTACTTGAGTACCCTATTGCCATGCCGGATCATTTTGATGCCATCTTCGCAAAAAAAAATTTAGTGGGAGGCAAAGAATACAGATTTGTTATCTTATCCTACTCCCTTGAGTGAAAAATGATGGAAATGCACTTTTATGTGAGAAATCCACAAAAGCCCTCTCCCTTGTGCACGAATTGGCTCCCAAATCGCTCTCACGCCTCTTAGGGTGTGTGGGTTTTCCTTTAAAGGCCTCTACACAAATGAGAAAATCGGCCATAGGGAGGTCTTTAAAACTCAAAATTAAAAAAGTTGAGTTTTGGCCCTTTTAAAGTGCATCAGACATGTATCGTACAATACACCCTGTATTGTATGATGCTGTATGATACAGGGCTGTATCATATGATACAGACAATACACACTCGTATCGTGATATGAGTGTGTATCGTATCGAGTTAGGCCATAGTTACGATGTGTATTGTACAATACAATACAATAATTACAACATTGGGCATTATTGCTAAATAAGTATTTTAAAAATTGAGGCAGCTGTAAATAGAAGTTTTAAGAAATGTTGGCCTGCTCACATTTGTCACTTTTGATTTTTGTTTTTGATAGCATAGGATTCAAAATAGACTTTGATAATTTGTTTATTGATGATATATAATGTTACTTCTTGGGAATGGGACCCAAATATATTCTAATATTAGCACTGACTGAAACTTGTTACAATGTGATTCTTCACATTTGGCAGTTGGTGAAGACATGTTATATTAGACAAGAAAAACCAATAATTGGTTTCATTTTCTTAAAGTTAAAAAAGGACATTAACTTGTAAATTCATCAGTTTATGTGCTGATCTTTCTATGGTTCACTTAGAGAGCTATGTTGATTGTGTTGAAAAAAATGGGTGGTTACAACCTAGTACTAGGAGCATTTTGTTCCAACTGCTTCATGTTTTATATTAGTTGAGGTGATATCTGGCCCTCTTCTTTATGGCCATTTTTTTTCTCTTTTATTCAGATTTTTCTATTTTTCTAATGGATCAATTGTTGGAAAACAATGGATTGGAATTGTATTAGGAACATAATTTATGTGCATATCTGCCTTAATAGAGTTCAATCCATTTAATTAAGCCTAACTGCAATTGTCTCAGATAACTGGCAGTCAGAAAAGAAGAGTAGATTATGATTATGAGGTCAATCAATGTAAAATTAGTGTTTTGCCTTAGATCACTAGTTGTGGTTTATTTTCTACATGACTGGTCTGAATATGATATGTTTTATGATAGGATGATTCAGAAAATCACAACATGCATGTATCATCCTGCTGTGCATGTGGGAATGGAATTTGCTGACTGAGGGGGTCAGACTTGTCACCGTTGCGAAATCTGAAGAACAGATTTAATGATTGTTTCCAATTGAATACCATGATGAATATATTGAACATATCTGAAGATAAAGTGATGGATACATATATGCACATACACATACAATACATGCGCGCGTACATCCAGAACTAATTTGTTAGTGGAACAAAGTTACAAAGTTTGATGGAGATTTCATTATAAAGCGAGTTAGTTTAGCATGTTCATCATAAGACTGATCCCTACATGAAAACTGAAACTATTACATAGTGGAAGATGTTATATCCAACATATGGGGTTGCCCACACATTTTTGATCTGGGTCTACACTCGATAGATCTTCGATCTAGATGCTGGTTTAGGTTGGACAAAGGATCCTTTAGAATGCAGGGTGAGGCCAGTACACATTTACATGGTTTGGTTTTATAAATTATATTTTCCATGTCCTTTGACTTTCACTGGCCTTTTGGGAGATTGATCCAACTAAATGTCCTGCTGTTTGATCTACATCAAAACTGTCAGATGACTAATGCATACTTGGGTCTGAGTCAAATATGGCCCCATCTGATGCCTAGCTATTATCAAAACTTAAAGTTGTGCCCTACTTTCTTCATGTTCATGCTGACATGAAGAAATGATTTTATTGTGATTTTACTTCTCTATCTATGCTTATCTTTTCCCATTTTAAATTTGTGATCTTTTCCAAGAATTAGCAGTAATTCAATTTTTGCGAAGTAAGAGACTCACCCATTAGGTGAAAAATCAAAGCGCACCTCTCTGTCTCTCTCTTGTGCATGTGTTTCTGTGCAACATTACAACCACTAAAATTTTTTGTTGAACTTTTGTGACATTTTAAAGTCTGAAGTAGCTAATCCTTAAATTACTTCAAACACCTGTCTTTAATATCGCACTGGCACATTATTTGTCCATGATACCCAACTTTTAGCAAAACTAACCATTGGAAATAACCAAATTATACCCTAGGACATTGTTGCCAGATGTGCATTCTAGCTGTTTCCCTTTTTTTGGGGTTACAGACTGATTTGAAATTATTTGGTTAATCTGTCATTATTGCCATCGTTGATCTCCTGAAGCGCTTCTCATAATACTTTCTGCTGATTTTTAGAGTGTTTTAAGACATAGTTACAGGTATTATTGATATTTTAATTATCAGGATTCCGTATGGACATTATCAATCTTGTGGAGCATTCTCCAACATTATTGCTGTTTTGTATATAGGGTTTTTTGAGGCATAATCACAAATATCAGCAAGTATCATGAGATTCTGTGACATTTTTTGTTTTTTATTTATTCCTCTATGCAATTTGAATATGGATAATTTTTTTGTTTCTTATTTGTCCTTTTTTCTTTTTAGACATTTCTTCCTTTTTGATGATATATAAACAAAATATTGCTAAAGTCTAGCTGTGGCTTGAAAATTGAGATGAAAGGTGAGAAAGTTGAGTTATTAGATTTACATAAAGCCATAGTCACCTATATTGTACAAGGTAATTTCTCGGCGAGGGTTTTTTCTCGGAGAAATTTTCAATAGTTTATTTTTCTTGGGAAAATCTTGGAAGTTTTAAACATATAAAAATAATAAAATAATAGGTATTTTTGGAAAATATAAGGAAATAACTTTGAAAATCTTTTAAAATACAAAAAAACAAACAATACAAAAATTGGGCTTAAATATATAAAAAAAGTTTTTTTTTTTAAAATAATTTTATTTCTGGCAATGTTTTGAAAATATCAAGACATTCTGACGATATTATCGAGTGACCTGAATTTGCCCATAATATCATGATATTTTCAAAATATCAGCTATATCCGTGACACTTCATAAGACCATGGAGACTGAGGCTTTCAGAAGCATATGGCACCTGTACAACCTCTCCTATGTTATTTTCTTCAGCTAATACTCTTCACTTGAAGTTTGCATCAGATATTGTAGTTTGCTATCACATAATATATACCCTTAGATTTTAGTTAATCAGTAGCCTGGGGTTCGATGAAATGATAAAAGGAATACACTTCTGACTATTTGTGGTTGACTTCTTTTCTATATATGCCATTTGACTTACACTAAATGTAGGGATGTGAGTGGGTCAGATTTTATCTGATATCTGACCAAGTCTGACTCTGTTTACTCAGATTTGGTAAGCCAAAACTATATCTGATTATAATTGGATGCAGATGTGGTTTTGATGTTTTACTACCAAATCTGATGGATATCCAGATCTGATGGATATCTGCATCCAATTACATGTAAAAAACCGGATTTGGTATGAACTTTTCAGCATCTGAATCTCTTTAGCCAACATCCAATTAGTTGGAACTGGTATTGGTCACATCCTACCCAAATTCAAATTGACATCCCTAAGTAAATGACTTCTTTATGCAGGGCCATATGGTTGCTTCTTCTCAGTGCTTTGGTGAAAACTTTGTTTGGATATTTCATTTATAATCAAGTTTTAGCAGGTTTATTACTGTACTCTAGAATGTTCTATGTGCTGTCTATTTCCATTTTGAGTGTTTTTTAATGAAACTTTTGTTATACAGTTGATGGGCGTAAAGTTCTAGTTGCTTCCTTGGTGTACTTTTTACTGGGAACACATGAAGTATATTTGAACGTCTGCAAAATTGAGGGTTGCTTGTAGGCCATTGTATTGTTGCCTTAATGAGGACAAGTGTCATTTGTGTTCTACTATAATCCAGAGGTCACTCTTCTCAGATACATCAGAGGGCCCTCTAATAATTCTAGGGCTAGAATTTAGTGGTACTCTTCATGGTGACTGACTGCTGAACTTCCATTGGAAGATGGTCCATCATCAAGTAAAGGCTTTAACTGAAACCTTTTTTTTGGCTATTTGAGATGGGGTGCAGTGTCTTTTTTCATTTTGACCTTTTCTTTCTCTTCTTTTTTTGTATAGAAATGGACAATGCAATTCTAGTTTGGGTTTACACCATGGGAAAGGCCTTTTGCAGTTGTTGGGGAATCATAGTTTTTTTGAATCATTATTTCCTTCATGTGTCGACTATTGGAATTACTGTTTTCCAAATCAACTTCCCAGAGCCTTTATCACAGTAGATCTTCTAGGATGCTTAGTAGATGGGGAGGATGATATGTTATTTCACGCCTGTTTGAAAACCAATGGGCCTTGTGTTCACATGGCAGGGAAAATTATGATGAAATGGTGTTTTCAATGTCAGCAGTAGGATGTTAAAATTGGTCATGTTCTGTGGCATTTGTTTAATTCTGTTTGGCTTTTTGCATGCTCTCATAGGCAGGAAAATGCTAGAATAGGTGGGTGATAGAATTATAGGGCATTCCAGTCAACTTTAGGATAATGGTTTGTCTGCTTGCTATTGCAGCTTTCATCTTCACCAATTTTTCACTAGGCATGCAACTTTGTGTTTACTTGATATCTTTACTCTCAGTTTGAAAGTGTGGAGATTATTGTGTCCTCTAATTTAGCTATACGTTTGCATGCTTGATGGTATTTATTTATCTTAATAAAACTATGGGTTTTGTGGATCTTGAATATTTCTATATTTGCAATCAACAGGAATATTTGCTGTACTTTTACAGGTTTACTGTTATTGTTTTGCAATTAACTGATTCCTTACATTTCCATATGTGCAGTACTTGGATGAGAACAAGACGCTGATTTTGGCAATACTTGATAACCAGAATTTGGGCAGGCTGAGTGAATGTGCACAGTAAGTATCATTATAATATTTGAATATGGCCTACCAGAGCATAATTGACCTAGATATCTTTTTTATTGTTAAGTACTGAAGGCAATTTTAGGTTTGGATTTCCTGAGTCAGTCTAACATAATATGTTTCAAACATATGAAAGAAACGTTCACATGCATGTTTTTTCTGAAGTCATTTATTTTTTTTGGACTATGAAGTACGAGCGTCTTTCTGTGATATTTGGTTCTGCAGTCAGTTGCAGCATATGTTATTGATGGACATGGCTAATGCTCTTGGTTTCCCATGACTCATCTTGAATATTCTATATAGTTTAAACAGTGGATTCTTTCTAAATGGGCTTTAAGCTAAAGTTGTTTGATTAATATTGTTCACAGTTCTTGCTGGGAACTTTGGAAAAATTAGATGGTCCTGGTGCTAATGATCCCTGGTGCAAGTGCTAAAGTTGTTTGATTAACACCATTCATAGTTCTTGCTGGTTTGAAAAGATTATATGGTCCTGGTGCTAATGGTCCCTAGTGTAAGAGGCAAGATTTGCTTACAAACAAGCTAAGGAAGACTGAGGGATGCTTATCAATGGGTTAGAGAGAGGACTTATCAGTTTAGTGAGGGTCCCTTTTGGCGGAGCAGGAGAGTCCTGGCAAATTGTACATTACGGAGGCAAGAGAGTTGCTCCTTGGGTTTGGGCATTGGTCTGCAAGCAGATTCTTCGTACAATTAAGATTGGCAGAAAAGGTTTGTATGTAGTATATGGAGGAGGGCATGCTCTCGAGAGAGCAACAATGCCATGGCTTGGTTGGACTAAGGCATCTCCTTGGGATCGATACAAGCCTGCTGAAGTCATTGTACAATTTCTTAGTTACTCATTTACAGGGAAAGGCTAGGGCACCTGATTTGGGTTTTGGACTATACGAGTGTATATCATGCCTTCCTATGGCCATGGGGTGCCATTCATTTTTTGAGGAGTCTTGATTCTGTTCAGGGACTCCTTGATGGGTGAGGAGGCAGACTGGCAATAATAAATACTGAGATCCAAGAGGGAGAAAGGAATTTGGCGTGGCTTATCAAAAAGGTTCAAGGGCTTCCATTCCACTATGGTATTTGTGATATCAATGGTGTGAAACCCTCCAATTCACGAGGCATTCGATCTGTACTACAGGGGATGACCTTTCTGTTTTAAGAAAGGGAACGACTCACATAGAGGAGGGGATCCTGTCCCTTTCTGTAGAGGTTAGACTTGGGAATGCTCTTCATTAATGTTCCAATGGGCATAGAGTGCAGCAGTCCTGAAAAAAGAGCTTGCTTATATGTTAGTGACGGCAGGCAGGAGGGCTTGCAGAAAAGAGGGGGGCTGTAAGGCCATGTATGTTCTGACGGTTGGGTTGCGGGTGTCTCAAGATCCTGGGATGGCAGTATTAAAGGGCAGAGTTCTTGATTTCCGAGTAAGAGACTTTTGAAAATAAGTGTCTCAAGCACATCTGATTAAGTAGATGCAGAAACTTTTTTAGCCGAAAGGCGAAAGTTTGTTTTCTATTGGAATGAATTACGATTATTGAACTTTGTTTCTATCTCACATGCAAGTCCATACACGTGTTTGAATTTGATATTCCTGTAGCAGAGTTGGTTACCGCAGTTGCTTCTTAGGTTGTTGATTCTTGTGCCTCATTTGCTTCAAGGTCGTAAGTGAATTATCCATGGAGGATGTCCAGACCTGGGAAAAACCATTTTTTGAGAATTTTTTCCTTGTAGTGGAATAGTTCTGCAATTCATTTGCATCAATATTATCGTAAATCTTGTGAAAATATGCATGAAGCTTCCATCTGCTGATCCTTTTGATCTTGATTGCAGCTATCAAGCAAGGCTTCAGCAGAATCTGATGTACTTGGCTGCCATTGCTGATGCTCAGCCACAGCCCCCTGCCATGCAAGCGCAGGTAACATCCTCTCATGCATTGAATTCTATTAACCTACCTTAGGGAATGAAAGCAAAAGCATTTTTGTTTATCTTTTGTGGCAGTTTCCCCCCAATGCGGTCATGCAGCCTGGTGCCCAGTATCTGCAACACCAACAAGCTCAAGCGTTGACCCCACAGTCACTGATGGGTGCCCGATCACCCATGATGTATGCTCAGCAGTCTCTCTCTGCATTACAGCAGCAGCAAGCGTTACATAGCCAACTTGGCATGAACCCCACGGGTAACAGTGGTCTTCAAGCGTTGCATGGTGAGGCTAATGTGGGTGCTGGTGGACCAATATCCACTGGTGGCTTCCCTGACTTTGTTCGCAGCTCAGCCGGATCTGGTGAAGCTAGTCAGTCTGCTGGCAGAGCTACTGCTATGGAGCAACGTGGAGCTGGAAAGCAGGATGTGGCAGGCAGAGACATTTCAACCTCAGGATCTGCTGATGGGCGAGGTAGGACTCCTGGTGTGCAGACCGGAGATGGCACTGAGCCTTTATATCTCAAGGGGCCTGAAGGTCAGGGTAACTGATCTTGTTGTAGAGAGTTCCAGAGAAGGTCGATAAGTGCACACAACGTTGCCCCAATGTCAACATAACTGGAGGCAGTATTAGAGAACAGAACCTGTCTTGCCTAGACTACATCTTTGGTGTGTTCAAACTTGCTAATGGTTTACTTTCTCTGTCAAGGTGACCAGTCTTGGTAACCTGTTTGGTTGAGACATGCTTTACTTGTGTGTTCTTGCTTTGTAAAAAGTTTCTATCTGATGCAAGGATGCTTTAGCTCTGCGAATATGTGCATTTGACACATGAATGACTGCCTGACGTTAGTTGTTACTCCTGCAGTTTAGAAAAAACATATCTTTTGGCTTATGTAGAAATGAAAGAATACTTTAAAGTGTGTTCTGATGAGAGCTTGACAGATAAAATCTCTTGTTGGACATTATTAAATTGGGGTTCAGTGAGCAATGCCACTCAACGATATTGATTATTGGACTTTTTAAGTTGGGTCCAGTGAGGAATGCCGTGAAACCAAATCTAGGCTCCCGTTGGTACCCTTTTGGGGTGGAAACATTGTTTACATGTGTTTCCAAAATATGGTTTTTCCAAGTCTAATGTTGCCAAAACGTGGTGTTAGGGATAGAGTTGCCAAAAACATCCTTTTGTGAATGGTATTGAAATGTGTTGAGGCTGTGAACTCCATGCCGAAGGTAGCATTTGGGCAAGACCAGTACATCACTGCTCCCGAACAACATAAGGTGATGAGAAAACCACAACATATTGCTCCCTAACAACAGAGAGTGTTGGGGAAGCAATACACCTCCAATTCAAGTCTGGGAGAGAGCCTCGACGTATCTGCCGATGAATCTCATTGACCCTTCTGTCCCCTGCGTGCAACTGTTGTCCATCTCCTTTACTCGTGCCCGTTTTGTTTTAGGGCAGAAAGATGAGAAAATGCTGAGCTGGTGGGAAAATCCATTTCTTTCTCATCAGATCCTGAAACAAACAGCACGGCAAAGAGATTGAAAAGATGTTGAGCTGGTCCATATGTTACTCACTTTCTGTCTCCTTTGCTGGCAATTTTGAGTTACACCGCCCCCCATGGGAAAAGCCATTCTCATCCCACCTCTATGCTGGCAACAACGTGGCCCCAAGGAACGGAAACAGTGTTCCCATCCCTAGCATGAAACAAACAGACCTGGGTCTATTGCTTCATTCACATGGAAGTGAAGGTTCTTTCATGAGAAAAGACATGGGTTTCTTAGACTTCTGCCAGCTCATCTTTCTTATGAAAGTCCATTCATATGGGGGAAGTATGAAGGATAAGGAAGGTGGTGAAAAAACCTGGGACCCACTTATATCAGCGTGACACTTTCTCACTATGCTGCTTGGATGTTTATTTCACCCCACGGTGGGAAAAGGAAAGGAATGCCAGCTCAGCACTTTCCCATGAAAACTATATGAAACAAACCGGCCTGGCTAAATAGATTGCGATTGGTTCTTCATATGTAGTCAAGGGTTGGTGATGTAATCAAAGGTCAGAGCAAAATGAAAAAAGGAAGTAGTTCCCTTTTTTTTTCTGAAGGCAAGCTGGGGTTAGGCAGACCCCTACCATATTCCATTAAGATCAAATAAAATTTTACAAACTGTTAAAACTTAAAACTTTCCCTTGCAGGGGCCCAATCAGGGGGAGATCCTTCAATTCTTTCTGGACTCCCTCCTTGGCAGCACGAGCTAGCTGTCTTATAATATAATCTGACTGTAGGCTGGGTATCTGTACAACTATATTGTCTAAGCTATACAAAAATTGTTTTACATCTGCATAGATCTCATGACCTTGCAATCTCCCTTCCTTTTTTTTTTTCAAAATAATAATTAGGTCTCTTCTACTTTACTCGAAAACTACCCTTGAACCAGGGCTGATGAAGGCAAAAATTCTGTTCCAGCCTATCCACTCTTTCTGACAACAGTTCCTCTTTAGAATAACAACCAGCACGAAGAAACTGACCCGAGTCTAAGCGTCTTTGGTGGGAACCAGTGAGACATCATTCTCTCTCTACCTGCCACTTCAACGTCCCTATTTCTGAAAGTCCTTGGGATTTATTCCCTTACTAAGGTTAATCCTTAACCAATTCATGTGGTTGTCTCCTGTCAAACATTTGAATGTTCATAATTCTCCATTAGGACAAGACCTAAATTTAACTGTTTTCCCAGGATTTCAGATCACTCCCCATATTACCCGTCGGCTTCCAGTTGACCCCAAAAAGAACATTCACTGCCTTCCATAGCTTCTTGGCCACAGAACATAGAAAGAACAGTTGCCTTGCATCCTCATATTCCCGTTCACATAGAACACAACGGCTTATGACTTGAAAACCCCGTTGCCGCAGACGATCCTGGGACAGCAACCTATTCTCCACTGCCCACCTTGTAGTAATAGCTGCCCTTGGAAAAACCTGTTTCGCCCATATCAACTTGAATTAATTTTTTGGGGGCCTTTTCCCTGATAGCTGCCCACACTATGGCTACTGAAAAATCATCCTTCTGTTGCCATAAGAGCTTATCTTCTTTAGTTTTTAGTTGGGTTCCATTTTTTACTGTTTTCACTAGTCACTACCTCTTCCGGAACTCTCATCACTGATTCCTTATACCGACACTTAGGATAAGCATTGTTCTCAATCTGATCACACATTAATTTCCTGCAGAGTGTGATACATTACTACTTTAATGTTCTGTGACAGCTTGTTAATGAGAGGGCCCCCTTGAACCCAGGGGTCAAACCAGAATTTAGTTCGATCTCCCTTCCCCACCTCCCATCTCAAATAATCAATGAGTGCCGCGGCACCATGCTTGACGCCATCCCATCCATGTGTTCCTTTTTTTCATACCACCTAACATGCCACTTTAAACTGTCATGTCTGGTGTTAAAAAAGTTTTGTTTTCAAGGTGTCCATTGTCTTGTAACTTGCACAAGGGTTCTTTATACCTATTTTAACACTTTTATTCCTTTTGAGAGAGATGGGGTTAAGACCAGCAAGTTTGACTGTTTTTTTTTTTTTTGGCCAAGGAAAAACTGTGCATCACCAACAGCATATTGGCAGGCCTCCGGTTGGTAAAATCCTTGAGGTCTCTCCTGCTCCACCAGAAAGTATGCGCAGCTTTGGCCTTGTGTCGAGGGCTACCCCTATGTGGGTTCCGAACTCATGACGTTCCATCAACTTGGTGACATTCATAAGTCACCCTTACTAGATGAGGGGAGCCATTGTGGGCAGCAGTTGTACCATTCTGTAAATGTGATATGATAAAACCAATGGGAGCTCAGTTTGTATGACGAGAGCAGTTAGTGCATGTCACCTCATGTTGGAACCTCTTTAATATTTGGGTTTGGGTCCAACCCATAATGTGATCTGTCTAATGGATCATATAAGATTTCAAATTAAGGTAATAATAAAAGATTTCACATTTACCTTTTCAATATAAATTTCGTATATAGCGATTAATTTTTTATTCATACAAAAATAAAATAACTGCTCTAAAGGTTGTCTATGAGAAGTGGAAGCGCTTAAAAGCATGTCTATGAGAAGTGAGAATGATCAAATAATCTTAACATATTGCTTTTAAAATCGTGAGTGACTCAGAATATTCGAGATGTCATCTCTTATTAAAGGACAGTGAAAAATTTTCTTAAATTCATTGAGACAAAAAAATTATTGAATTTAAAGGAGATTTTATCTCAGACCATATAGATTATAAGCTTCATTATGGATCTTTGTATACTAGACTTTATTGAGAAGCCACTAAAGATCTTATTTGATAATGGATCATGTTCTTCTTGAATAACAACAAGAGCTCAACCTTGTGTCGACACATGAAATTAAAAATACTTTATTATTAAAGAAAGAAT
Organism: Nuphar pumila; assembly: GCF_984573655.1. Classification (NCBI taxonomy): domain Eukaryota; kingdom Viridiplantae; phylum Streptophyta; class Magnoliopsida; order Nymphaeales; family Nymphaeaceae; genus Nuphar; species Nuphar pumila. Next base: position 24,794,675 of record NC_143255.1, on the reverse strand, counting down.
AATGAATCGTTTAGTATGTATTGATACAATCGGTACGAAAGAAATAACTGTGGATTCCCTTACTAAAGGGTTAGCACTGAGATTATATTTTCAATATGTAATGAAGATGTGTCTGTTGGATTCCTTCTGATTTATGACAATACATTATGATTATATAAGATCACATTTGTCATGAAACTAAGTTGATTATCTAAGGTTTTGTATATTATTGATTCTACATAAAAGGATCTCTCGTTTGGTTAGATAGAATAACAGAATAACAATATTAAAAAACCAATAGAATGAATTAGAGACCAACCTATTCATAAAGGTAATCTTGACATGCTAAAGTACTGAAAATAAATTGTATTGTAGTACATGAAAATATGATATTTCATAAAAAGGTGATCATCTCCATGACTTATATGATTCATTCTTGTGATATAGGATAGCATGTGAACTCACGTGAAGAATTAAGTTGAGATAACAATATAAACCTAGATTTAGTACCATTTTAGTGTCAATGTGTCAAGTGAGAAAATGTTGAACATTTGGGTTTTGGTCCAACTCATAGTGTGTTCCAGTTTAGGGCAGGAGTTACAAGAATGCGAAGGGGTTCACATTCTATAACCACCCCCTTTATCCACCACTATAAATATAGGGTTTGGCTACATGATGAGTGAAGCCTATTACCTGTGTCCTCGAAATTCTCATTTGGGTTTACGGTCCTTCTTACCATCGACTTGAAGGCCGGGGCTCATCATGGGCATTGATAGGCTGAGGAGAACACCGAGCACCTGCATGTTGCATTGACCATGACGTCTACCGTATGTGTTGAATTAGCATTCTGGTTCTGTTTAATTTAAATCATACACCAACAGTTGCAAGTTCAGATCTCAGCTTTCTCTCTAAAAAAAAGAGTGATATGAACAAGTTTTAAATTTTGATCCTTCTAGACTCAATCTGATCCTGTAGTCGCCATCTGAACATTGTTGTTGATGTTCATGAGAGGTATAAAAAGAGCAGGATGAGAACTTTAAAATCCACTTCAACAAAGAAACATTGACTGATGACTGAGTTGCAGGGCTTCAAAATTTTGAGTTGCTTCTGTCCTCTAGGTTATGGCCGTCGTTACAACTTGTTACAGGGAAATTCTCATGTTAATTTAAAGATCTTTTTTTTTTTTGAAAAAAAATATTGGAAATGTTTTCGTTTTCATGCAAAGCTATGTCACAAAGACACGTGGATACAAGGACACGTGATGGGCGTTCAACTTGCAACTTAGATTTTTTTTGGGGAATAGGACATGAGGACACAGAATTTTTTAATTTTCTAATCAATAAAAAATATTTTTTGATATTTTAGTATTGAAAATATTTTTTTATTAAAATAAAACTAAAATATATTAAAAATATTAAAATATTCACTGTCCGTATCAGTGTCCACGTGTCTGCTCATGTCACTGGAGACATGCCTTTGTGACACAGGTGTAAAGGAAAACAGTTTCTTTAAAACATCTCTCTTTCTGCACTATATTGACCTTGAAAAATATCATAATAAAATCATAATATTTTAAAAATATCAGTTATATTTGTAACATAGCTTATGGCAAGCACCAAAACTGGATATGGAAAATCAAGACCACAGTTTTACCACTTTTATAATAAGAAATGACCAGGAAACTGAGTCAAAAGATTTGGTTGTCATTTTTTATCTTAAACGAGGGCTTCTGATTGGCTCTAATATTATGCAGTGCTTCTGAAGCAAGAACAACATAGCCCTGCACCTTACGGCCCTTAATAAAGGCTTCCTGCGATGCTCCCACCACATATGGGCATCACTACCTTTATTCTATTCGCTAGAACCTCCCTAAAATATAGATAGGCCGGTAGATATCAGCACCATGCATCTTAGGGATAAGAACAATCTCAAAACAGACCAACACCTTAAGAAGGTTGACATTATGGTAAAATCTTACATAGAACAACCACAAGAAGAAATCGATTGGATGCCCATCCAACCTAGGTGATTTAAGCTTCAACAATTTTCTGACCGCGTCCTGAACCTTTGATATCTGAAAAAGTGCTTGCAGTGCGGATATAGATACAGTTGATATCCTGCTATAAATAGAAGCTGAAAGGGAACCACCTTTAGAGCTAGACTGAGAAAACAAACTCTTGAAGTAAGAAGAGACCTTAGACGATAGTTGAGGACCCTCGACGAGACCAACTCAGCAACCCTGTCAGCAACCAAAGGGTGTTGGACATTTGAGTTTGGGTCTAACCGATAGTATGATCCAGTTTGACACTAATGAGGGGGTTAGTGGGCAATTAGTGGGGTAGGGGTTCAGTGATTTACATTCTGTAACCCCTCACTTTCCTCCACTGTATATAAAGGTAAGGCTGCATGATGAGAGTAGCTTGAGTGTCCTTGTTTTTACTCATTGGGTCCAGTGTAAGCTGAGAAAAACACCGAGCACCTGCACGTCGTTTCATCAATGGCATCAATCGGTATGTGTTGCTTTTACATTCCGGTTCTATGTTTTAAAATATAGATACACCAACATTGAATTATGAGCCCACATCCGCACATTACGCTGCACGTGTGGGTGCGTCGAGAGCATTCATTCTACGCTCGTCGATGTCAGCATTTTATTTTTCTCCGCATCTACGCTGGCGGATGGCCGACTTGGGCCAACGGACTCCTTCCCGTGCCACCAACTAGGCGACAACGAGTCACTGTCACCGGTGGCATTTCACAGCCAGTCGTTGGTGCCGATGACGGCGGGTAGCAGGAATGGGGCTGGCATGTAGAAATGCTCGTCTGCTAGCAGTGGTCGACGGCCTTGCTGGACATGAGTCATCGGTGATTTTCATGCTGCTACCCCTGCTACAGAGTTCGTTTTCTGAATCGCAGGGGGGGGGGGGGGGGTCCGGCCTCTCTCGTCCCCTTCGCAGAAATGGCTGTCACTGGGAAGGAAGGGGGAACCGGGAGAAGCATGCTGCCGCCGGCCTTTGCTGGAGCCATCCTCTGCAACTGGGAGGGCGGCGGCTCATTCATAAAACAATTTTAAAAAGGGGTTTTCTCCCTTTTTTCTTCCACCAGGAGGTTTGGTAATGGTTGACGGTGGTCGCTGTCGCCATCGTCTGACCGTTGAGGCCGAATGCCTTGGGCGGCGACCAACAGCCATGATCAACTGCTGGTGGAATAGATAAAAAAAGAGAGAGTTCAAAACCCTTTACCTTTCGCCAGTGGCATTCATCGGGGAAGTGAGGGGGGTTGTTGATCACTGGCGGCCTCGCCTGCGCCACTGGCAGATGAGATGGGTCACTCGAGTACCACCATCACCGGTGATGTTTCGACCACCATTTGGATCAAGTGGCTGAAATGGGAACCCCTTCGTTGGCAGGGGTATTTGTTGGGTTTTTTTTTTCACCGTGGGTCATCGCCGGGACCGGGGGTGACCTTCGTCGGGGGTCGCCGACTCACCGGCAGCCTCACCGGTGTTGTCCACACTCCACAGTATTGGGGCAAAAGTTTCTTCCCAACAGATCGTAACCGAAAGGCCATCAGGCCCCCTTTTCTCTCCAGTGACCCGGGTCGGATCGGGTATACCGACCCGGTGGTGGGCACAATTCAGGCCCATTTTGGGTGGATCGGGTTTGCCTCACATTTCGGACAAGGCTCGATCCATGTACCGAAACCATTGAGAAATCATATGGATCGGGTTAGAACCGACCCTAGTTCAGACCCAAACCAATTTTGGTTTTGGGTTTGGGTCTGATCTGAACATCGTGTCGGTGACCGGATTCGACCAGGTTCGATCAAAACCTGACCCATTTGGATTCTGGGTCAGGTCCGATCCGGATGAACCGGATCAGGATCTGGATCCCACCGAATCCGGGTTAGGTACTGGTCTGGTTCCGATTTGGGTATGGATCGAGTATGGTTTTTGAACCTGACCTGGGTCATGTTATGGACCGGATTTAGGTCCAGATTAGTTTTGCATCCAAGACCTTGTCATTATGGGTCTGGATTCAAATTGGATTCAGACTGAGGGTATTCAACCCAGGATCTATTAGAATTGGATCTGGGTTCAGATTGTATTGGATCAGATCCGAAAGGAGTCTGTTTACTATTTATACCTGAACCGATTCTGTGACCGATATAGCACCTTTCGGGACCGGTTGAAAGCCATTTTTGACTGCTTCCTATTGGTACCATTTTCGAGATGTAGAGACCTTGTTTTCATAAATTCATGAAAGAACATGGATTTTTTCATTCGGTTATAGGGTTTTGTGAGCTTTTGTTCATGTTTTGGACCAATTCATTAGTTATAGAACCGGTTTAGACCCTTATATGCCCGGTTTAGGGTCATTTCAGACTGGTTTGAAGTATTTTTAGACCAATTTCAACTTGAAGAACCTAGGTTTTACCCATAAGAGTATGTTTTTGTTATTTTTCATGCTTTATAAGTATTTATTGTTAAGGAAGCATGACTTATTAATGTGTGTTTTATGTTATTTAAGTTATGCATAAAGTTCTTAAGCATGAATTATGACTAAATTCATGACATTTTTAATGTGTTTTCATCAAAATTAGTTTATGCATATAAGTTAAAATATGAACCCGTATTTTGATGATATAATGCATATTTTGTCATGAATATACATGCATTATCATGTGTACATGGACATGCTCTATAATACAAATATATTTTCAGTAAAAGATCTTGATTGACTAACTTATGTAATCACAAAAGTGATATGAGTTGTGTTGATTGAGGATTCTTTGAACGGTGTTAAGATTCGATATTATGATTGTGTGTGACTTTATAAAACAATGATTCCACCCAAAGGTAGGCCATTGTGTTTCAAATTCACACAGGGTGTAATAATATATGTGCATACCAACCCATAAAGCATGTTTGTATCTAAAGGTATGGTGCTAAATTGCCTTCGGTTATATAATCTGCTAGTTTCACCAATTGAAGTCAATTCCTTGTGAATTGAGGAGATGAAGAAACTATGAGTATTATCGTTTTCACTAAAGTAGAACGATAATGACTCAATTATGTTATCTCAGAAAAGGTGAATAATAAAGGGTATCAGTTTTTACCTTTTCATCACGAGTCTCGTCTGAGCAATAATAAAGTCTTTTCTTTTGTTTCTTGTTGTATCAGGTTCTTTCATCATTAACAGTTCTAGTAACATTCCCTTATTAGATGGATCAAATTTTTTGGATTATATCATGTTGTTCACTCTCGATTACTTGAACCTAGATTTGGCCCTTAGGACTGACGAACTTTCTGCTCTTATAGAGCAGAGTACAACCGAACAGAAGACTACCTTTGAGAAGTGGGAGCACTCGAAGAGACTTAGCTTGTTGCTTTTGTAATCTCCAGTGGCTAAGAACATTCGAGACACCATCCCTCACTGTAGAACAATGAAGAATTTCTAGGAGCCATTGAGGATCAATTTGTCAGTTTTAATAAGGTACGGGCCATTACACTGATGTCCAAATTGGTGTCTATGAAATATTTCAGTCAGAGTAACATCCGACAATATATTTTGGAAATGAGGAACATTGTATCTCAGCTAAATGATATGAACTTCACAATTTCTAACTCTTTCTTGCTCTATCTGATTTTGACTTCATTGCCTACTGAATATGAACCCTTCAAAATCTCCTACAATACACATAATGATGAGTGATCTTTTAATGACCTATTGACCAAGTGTGTTGAAGATGAAGCAAGATTGAAGAGTGAGAGGGTGTCAAGTGCAGTTATGACCTCTCATAAGGAAAAACATAGGCCAAGGGCAAAGAAAAGTTTCTTAAAAAAGAAGAACAAGAAGAAAACCTTTAGAGAGAGTTCAAACTCTCAGGCGAAAGTCAAATCCAAAGCATGTGACTTTTCTATAAAGTGTTTCTCCTGCAAGAAGAATGAACATAAGAAGGTGGACTGCCTGAAGCATAAAGAATGACTCAAAAATAATTATAATAAGTCATTCATTTCTCATGAGTACAATTTGATCCATGTTCCATTGCATAGTTGGCAGATTGATTATATTGTTACGGTGAATATTGTCAACTCTTTGCAGACATTTCTGAACAAAAGAGAACCAACATAGCATGAAAGAAGCAACTTCTCAGGAAATAAGATGCATTCGCATGTCAAGAACATTGGGACCTGCAGAGTTGTGTTGGAATCAGGTTTCATTTTGGATTTGGTTGATACATTTTATATTTCATACTATAGTCGGAATTTGATTTCAATTTTGAAACTTGATAAGTTTGGTTTTATTTTTAAATTTAAAAACTTCAAGCTTATTATTATTAAAAATTCTATTTATGTAAATTCTGCATATGTGTGTGATGGTTTGTATTGTTTGAAAATCAAATTCCAAATTCGAGAATTTCACTTCATTGAGAACACAATGATTGACAATAAATGTGGCCTAAAAGAAGATCAATCCTATTTGCTTTGGCATCGAAGGTTAAGATACATCTCAAAAGTGAGAGTCCAAAGACTTATGAAAGAAGTTCTTGAATCCCTTGATTTCACATATACAAAACTATGTGTTGATTGTATAAAGGCTAAGCAGTCTAACACATATAAGAAAGATGTCAAACACAATAATGAAAAGTTGAAGATAGTGTATACGAATGTTTGTAGCCCTTTTTTCACCGTGTTATACGGGTGAAAAATATTTTATCACCTTTATAGATGATTACTCACGATATATGTATCTTTACTTATTATTTGAAAAATTAGAAGTTTTTTAGGTTTTTAAGGACTTCAAGAAAGAAATAAAAAAATAAATCGATAAAGTTATTAAAGTGATTAGGTCTGATAGAGATGGTGAATATTATGGTCGTTTCCCTGAGATGAGACAAAATGAAGGTCCATTAGCGCAGTTTCTAAAGGAAGAAGGTATTGTACCTCAGTATACAATTTCTGATAATGCTTAATAGAATGGTGTAACTGAAAGAAGAAACCGTACGCTTAAAGAAATAGTTTGAGCGATGTTGAATCACTCAAACCTTTCCTTGACCTTGTGGGGTGAAGCTCTTAGGACATCAATGCATATTTTGAATAAGGTTCCTACGAAGGCTATTTAAAAGACTCCTTATGAGTTATGGATTGGTAGAAAACCTTCTCTGTCATATATACACATATGGAGATGTCCAATAAAAGCTAAACTATATAACCCACATATAAAAACCTTTGATCCTAGGACGACTAGTAGATTTTTCATTGGTTATCCAGAAAGATCAAAAGGCTTTATATTTTATTGCTCATCTCATACACCATAGATAGTGAAAACAGATAAAGTAAGATTTCTTGAAAATGATTCTATTGAGATAGATACATATCAAAATATTAAATTTAAAGAAATGCAAGATTTAGGTTTCATACCTGTGAAGGATAAAGACCCAGTTTTTCCTATCATTGTCTCTTTGGATAATGTCAGGAAAAATCTGGTTAATAAACATCAATCCCAAATAGAACAAGTTGTTGATGAGGATATACAACAACAACACGATACAAAAGTTTATTGTGAACCACCTGTAACACTTGTATGGAGGTCTAAGAGGACCAAAACATCTGATATTCATCCAAACTATATGGTGTATTTGCAAGAGCCCAATAATTTCATAGACATTGATGATGATTCTTTCACTTTTACAAAAGTCAATGAAAGTGAAAGATCAGTACATTAGATCAATGCCATAAAATAAGAACTTGACTCTATGGCAAAGAACCAAATGTGGAATCTTGTACCTCGACCTGATGGAGTCAGACCTATTTATTGTGAGTCTTTAAGACCAAAATAGACTTTAAAGGTCAAGTGGAGAGGTACAAGGCTAGGTTTGTTGCAAAATGTTTCACACAGATAGAGGGCATTGATTATAATGAGACTTTTTCTTTTGTCTCAACTAAGGAATCGTTCAGGATAATCATGACCCTCGTAGCTCATTTTGAACTAGAGCTACATCAAATGAACGTAAAAACTGCTTTCTTGAATGTAGATATGGAAGAGGAGGTATACATGCAACAACCTCTTGGTTTCAGTATAGATGACTCAAATCATTTAGTTTGCAAATTAAAAAAGTCAATTTATGGACTTAAATAAGCTTCCTGCTAGTGATATAAAAAATTCAATCAGGTGATTATGAACTTTGGATTCACTGAAAACATTATTGATCATTGCATATATCTTAAGAACAGTGGGAGTAAGTTCATAATTTTGGTTTTATATGTTGATGATATTCTTCTTGCAACTAATGATTTGAGCCTCATTTTGACATGAAAACATGAGTGAGGCCACATATATCCTTAGAATCGAGATCCATCGTAATAAAACTAAGAGTGTCCTTGGCCTCTCTCAGAAATCCTATATCCTTAAGCTTCTTAAAAAATATAGAATGGAGAATTGTTTTTCTGGTTCAACACCCATAGTAAAAGGGGATAAATTAAGCTTAAAGGACTGTCCTCAGGATGATAATGAAAAGGCTCAGATGACAACTGTCATATATGCTTTAGAGGTTAGGAGTTTGCAGTATGCGTAGGCTTGCACATGACCTGATATCACATTTGTTATGGAAATGCTTGGTATATATAAGTCAAATCTAGGCATTACGCACTGGAAGACAACAAAGAAGGCCATGCGCTATTTGGAAGGAACAAATAACTAGATATTGACTTACAAAAAAGTTGACCACCTAGAGGTCAGTAGATACTCTATGCGGACTTAGGAGGATATCTCGAGAGTAAAAAGTTTACTATTGGATACATATTCCTACTAGTAAGTGGTGTCGTCTTATAGAGAAGTGAAAAGCAATCTACAACTGTTGCTTATACCATGGAGACAAAATTTATTGTTCTATACGAGGCTTCATCTCATGCCATTTGGATAAGAAATTTTATTATGGGTCTTGAGATTATGAACTCTATTGAGAGATCATTAAAGATCCTTTGTGATAATGAAGCAACTGTGTCCTCAAATAACAACAAGATCTTAACCTCATGTAGACACATGAAGTTAAAGTACTTTGTTGTTAAAAAAAGGATTGAGAATCATTTGGTATGTAATGATATAAGTTGTATAAAAGAAATGACTATGGATCCCTTTACTAAAGAGCTAGAACTAGAATTGTATTCCCAACATGTAAAAGATATGGGTCTGTTTGATTCTTTCTGATGTATGACCATACATTATGATTATATGTGATCATATTTATAAAACTGAATTGATTCTTTATGGCTTCGTGTATTGTTGATTTTGCATAAAGGAACTCTCATTTGGTTAGAGAGAATAATAGAATAACATTATTAAAGGACCAATAGAATGGGTTAGAGACCAACCTATTCATAAATGTAATCTTAATATGCTGAAGCATTGAAAATGAATTATATTGTAGTACATGAAAATATGACATTTCATAAAGAGATGATCATCTCCATGACTCATATGATTCATTCTCATGATATAGAATAGCATGTGAACCCACATAAAGAATTAAATCAAGAAAATGGTATAAACCTCGATTTTATACCTTTCTAGTGTCAATGGGTCAAGTGAGAGAATGTTGGACATTTGAGTTTGGGTCCAACCCATAGTATGACCCAGTTTAATACTAATGAAAGGTTAGTGGGCAATTAGTGAAATTTAGTGGGGTAGGGGTTACATGAATGTAAAAGGGTTCACATTTTTTAATCCCCCACTTTCCTCCACTATATATAGAGGCAAGGCTGCATGATGAGAGTTGCCTAAGTGTCCTCGTGTTTCTCATTGGGTTTAGGGTCATGCTCACCATTAACTTGAAGGCTTGGGCTTATCGTGAGCATCGATAGGCTGAGGAGAATGCCGAACACCCATATATTGTTTCGTCTATGGCGTCAATCGGTATGTGTTTCATTTAAATTCTGGTTCTATGTTTTAAAATATACACCAATAAAGGGCTCTTATGTGGTGTGTGTGTGTGTGGGGGGGGGGGGGGGAGGTGATTGCTTTCTAAAGCTCGATTCAGGGTCTGAGTCTGAGATAACAACTCCATGTCATCATCTTCATTGGCGTAAACGATATATAGACTTGGTTCGCCTAGATGAATGTTTGAGGCCAACATCTTATGCCGAGGACAGAGAAGCCATCGAGGACTGAATAAATTGCTTAATATTCTTGAAAGAGGTCGACACAGAAGACACCCTCTACCAAAGTTCGGATTCCAACAGACCCTACTATTTATGCAGAATGTTGCAATGAAGGTTCGCGAAGGGGAGGGGGGCAACAACGTAGGAGAGGAGGTCATCACTAGGAGAGGATGCACCAGATACAACTGGTGACAAGGGAGAACCCCATGAAGTAGGACAAAGAGGCTGGGCAAGACATACCACACGGGGAGGTAGGGGTAAGGGGGCCATCAATAGAAGACACAAAAGGCGAGGAGGCTAAGGGGGTGAATGTAGGAGGTAGGTAGTCTATGGCAGAGTTAAAGGGCCGAAGAGAGGAAGCCAAAGGAGTCAAGGGGGCTATGAGAGACCCATCAACAACATTACCCTCGACAACAAAAATGAAGGGAGGTGACAAATGGGCCAATGGGGAAGGCAAGATACAAGAGGCAAAACCATGGGTTTCAAAAATAGGTCCAGAATCAGGACGTGACCCAGACACAAAGAAAAGGGCAAAACTGAAATGAAGAAAGAAAGTTTGTTAAGAAGGGAGGGAAACCCAATAGGGATACAACTGAACTAACGGTATGGTTAGTTAGGAAAAACATTAAAAGCGGCTCCCCCATCCCCTGCAGAAAAAAGATGCATGGTTCCCGAGGATATGATTGCGCCAATGCATTCAAGGGAGCAAATGAAACCACCTCCCAATGGTCCAAGTACCACTACCTCGATCGAGAGTGATGCAATGGTGATGCTACATATACCAAGGGCATCATCACCAAGGGTGGAATGTGTTGGATGCATATGAGGGTAGAGTCCTTATCGGACTTACCTGTCTATTATGAAAACCATTTTTGATTAGCATATGTTGTTTCTGGAATCTCTTATTCTTATCTTTTGGTTTCCTTTTCCAGTTGGGGTGTTAGTTTTTTTTCTTTATATAGGCCTTCCTTTGTAATTGTGAGGGTACAAAATAATATACTGGCTGTTAGCCTCTCTTCATCCATGGATGTAGGCACATTGCCGAACCATATTAAATCATTGTGTCTCTTCATGCATGTGGTGTGTGCTTTATAACATGGTATCAGAGCGTGTTCCTGATTCCTGGTAAGATTCATCGTTGGTTAGCATCCATGACTGAAGACGTAAGAGCTATTGCTGAAAACGCCATGGGAAACTTGACAACTGATAATGGCAGAGCATCATCTGCAGAAACTAAGGTTGGTTATCATGATCAAAATCATATTCTTAAGATTACTAGTACTTTATTCTTTGGAACCGATTACTTGAGTTGGGCAAAGGTCGTCAAACTCTTTCTAACTGGTAAATCCAAACTTGGGTATATCACTGGAAAAAATGTGAAACCAGATCCCTCAGATCTCACCTATGAAAAATGGGAATCTGGAAATGATATGGTCATGAGTTGGATATTAAACTCTATGGAACTGACCATTGCTAAAAGTTTTTTGTTTATAGATTCTGCTCAAAAAATTTGGGATGTTGTTAAAGTAATCTATGGAGAACAGTTCAATCTTGTATGAGTATACGAGCTGCAGCTAGAAATTGCTAAATATACACGTGAAGACAAGCCCTTTAGCATTTACATTGGCGCTCTTACGGGGGTGTGGGATAAGTTACTCCAATATCGTCCTCCAACTGGAGATATTCTTGAAAATAAAAAAGTGTCTTGAGGAAGACAAGGTGTTTAAAGTGCTTGCTGGCCTTGGCCCAGATTATGAGAATTTACGAAGCCAAATTTTAATGACTATGCCCTTGTCATCTTACAACACTGTTTGTGCCATGATCCAACCAGAAGAAACTCGTAGAAAGGTTATGAATCCAGTTTCTAAAATTAAGGAAGAGCGATATGAACAGATGGTGTTTCAAGTTGTTTTCAAGAAGCATCAATCGGTTGAGACTTTTAAAAATATTGTCCAAGACCGATCTAAGTCAAGGCCTAAAATCAAATGCATGTATTGCAAAAAACATGGCCACTCCAAAGATCGGTGTTGGGACCTCGTTGGTCGACCTAACTGAGACAAGGAGACAGGTATAAAAAAGGATTTAGCAAACTTTGTCACCAAAGAAGATCTGACTCGGTTCTTTGAGCAAATGACCAAGACTAACATAGCCACCACCTCTTTGGTTAGTGACGTTCCTGCTGATCAACAAGGTAAGATTCATGCATATTTTTCATATCTTTCAAAGAATGAATGGATTGTAGATTCTGTGGCCTCCGACCACATGACAAATTATTGCAACAATTTGACGAGTACAAAAAAACCCGTATACATTGTCGATGGATCCATCATGATGGTCACTGGGGAAAAAATATTAGGCTTATCAATCAAAATCGTGACTCTAAAGTGCTTATTGTTCCTAAACTTGCTGCTAATCTTATAATTGTGAGTAAGATTACAAAGACTCATGATTGTTTGGCTGTTTTTTCCTCAAAGGATGTGGTTTTTCAGGACAAGAAAATGAAGAAGGTGATTGGTAGAGGCATAGAACGTGATGGACTATACGTCTTTAGTCAACCAACAAAGGTTTTCTTAAGCTGTGCTCAATCCAATACTCATTATAGTCTTTTGCACTCTCGTCTTGGACATGCGTCTGTTAGAATTTTAAAGCTTTTACTCCCCAAACTCTGTCATGATAATTTAGTGTGTGATGCTTGCGATTTTGCTAAAGCAACTCAGCTTCCTTTTTAGAACTCCTCTACTAAAAGCAATGTGCTGTTTGAAGTTGTTCATTCTGATGTGTAGGGTCCAACCCCAGTTGACTCTATGCTTGGTTTTAAATATTATGTTATATTCATTGAAGATAAATCTCGTGTTACTTGGGTATATTTTTTGAAACATAAACATGAAGTAGCCAAAGTTTTCAAAAGCTTTTATAATATTGTTCTTACTCAATATGAACGCAAGATAAAACATCTGAGATCTGATAATGGAGGAGAATACATTAATGACATCCTTAGTGATTTTTTGACCCAGCAAGGTATATTGCCCCAAACCACCTGCGCTAGAACTCTGCAACAAAATGGAGTTGCCGAAAGGAAAAATTGGCACTTACTCAACGTTGCCCAGTCTCTCATGTTTTAAATGAACATGACTCAACAATATTGAAAGGATGCTATAGCTACTGCGTGTTACATTATAAATCGTGTCCCGAGTTCCAGTCTGGAAAATGAAATACCTATGGAAAGTTTGAGAAGTCATAAAATGTCCATCAAACATTTAAAAGGTTTTGGGTGCAAGTGCTTTGTTCATCTCCAAGACAAATTTTGGAACAAGCTTGAAAAAAGAGTCGTTAAATGTGTTTTTGTTGGCTATTCGTCTTCAAAAAAGGGTTTTAAGTGTTTTGATCTCATCACTAGAAAGTTGTACATTTCAAGAGATGTGAATTTTTTTGAAAACGAGGCTTACTATCCGTGTCCTAGTAAGGGGGAGAATCAATCAAATATAACCAGTCCCATACCTAGACCTTTTATGCCTATTCCAGAGTCGTTAACTGAACCTAGTCCTGATGGCCCAATCAACTTTTTCAGTCAAGAAATTGTCAACCCTTTCATGCTAAATTCTATTGTCGATCAGTCTATACCAAATCCCAATGTCGACCCTAATTCTGTGTTTGATTCCAACCCAAGTCAGGCTATACCCCACTCTACTCAAGAGATCAGTGATATCAGAAGATCTTCTCAACCCACATGACCCCCTGTTAGACTCAGATATTATTACTCTTATTGCACTACTAAAACATCTAAGTCACATTTTATAGAGCTTCAATTTGGTTTTTCAAAACTATCCAAGCCTTATCAAGTCTACCTGTCCAAGATTTATGCTCATCATAAACCATCTAGTTATACAGAAGCGTTTGAAGATTCTCGATGGAAAAAAGCAATGGATAACGAGTTAGGAGCCTTGCTGAAAAATAATACTTGGACAATAGTCAAGCTGCCTCAAGAAAAAAGAACAATGGGATGTCGATGGATATATAAAATCAAATACAATAATGATGGTTTTGTCGAAAGGTACAAAGCAAGGCTTGTAGCTAAGAGATATACGCATAAAGAAGGAATGATTTTTCTGAGACCTTTGCTCCCATTGCTAAGATGAGTTTTATTCGTATTCTTCTTTCAGTTGCTACAATTAAACAATGGAGAGTTTATCAATTGGATATAAAAAATGTGTTTCTCTAGGGTGATTTAGAAGAAGTATATATGGACCCTCCACCTGGGTTTAAGTGTGAGGATGAAAAAGTTTGCAAGCTTCAAAAATCCATTTACAGCCTCAAACAATCTCCTCGAGCATGGTTTGCCAAACTTAGCCAAGTGCTTGTTAAAATCGGATATAGACGGAGTACTGTGGATTATACCATGTTTGTGCATATTTCATCGCAGGGCATTGTGATTATGCTGGTCTATGTTGATGACATAATTGTAATAGAGAACAATACAACTATGATGCAGAAAATCAAAGAGGTCATGCATGACAAATTCAAAATCAAAGATCTGGGTAAACTAAGGTATTTTCTTGGCATCAAAGTGGCACACTCAAAAAAAGGAATTTTCTTGTGTCAACGAAAATACACGTTGGACCTTCTCAAAAACACTGGTATAATTGAGGCAAAAGTTGCAGAAACTTCTCTTGAAACTAACTGCAAATTAAAGAAAATTGATGAAGAGGTTGTTTTAAACATTGAGAGTTTTCAAAGGCTCATGGGAAAATTAATTTATTTGACTATTACTCGGCTAGATATCACATATGTGGTTAGTGTAATAAGCCAGTTCAAGCATCAACCATGATCCACTCATGTTGAAGCTGCTCACAGAATTCTCAGGTATCTCAAGAGAAGCCCAGGTAAGAAGATCCTTATGAAGAAAAATGAAAACCTTGATATTGTTGGATTTACTGACGTCGACTGGGCAGGTGACCTTAATGACAGAAGATCGACTACGGGCTTCTGTTCTTTTGTTGGTGGTAATCTTGTTACTTGGAAGAGCAAAAAATAGTCAGTTGTTGCTAGATCCAGTGCTAAAGCTGATCTCGTGCCATGGCAGCGTGTACATGTGTTCTCATTTGGATTAAATCACTTATTCATGACATGGGGATAAAAATGATCCAACCAATGGAACTCAAATGTGACAACATGGCCGTTATGTACATCAGAGACAATCCTATTTTTCATGAGAGAACCAAGCATATTGAAGTCGACTGTCCTTTTGTGAGAGAAAAGATTCAAGCTAAAGAAATTCACACTTCCTATGTTGGAAGCCATGAGCAATTAGTTGATATCTTTACCAAGTCCCTGAGTCGTAAGAAGCATCACAAATTGAGCTACAAGTTGGGTCAGATAGACATCTGCGCACCAACTTGAGGGAGAGATTTTCGGATGCATATGAGAGTAGAGTCCTTATCAGACTCACCTCTCTATTATGAAAACTGTTTTAGATTAGCATATGTTGTTTCTGGAATCTCTTATTCTTATCTTTTGGTTTCCTTTTCCAGCTGGGGTGTTAGTTTTTTTCATTTATATAGGCCTTCCTTTGTAACCGTGAGGGTATGAAATAATATACTGGTTGTTAGCCTCTCTTCATCCGTGGATATAGGCATATTGCTAAACCATGTTAAATCGTTGTGTCTCTCCATGCGTGTGGTGTGTATTTTATAACAGAATGATGGTTGCATAAAGAACTTGTTACTGAGATGGATTGGGAGCTAGATCGATCTCCGCCATCATCTATCGCCAGTGACGACAAAATCTCTAGTGACATGCTAGCATGTCCACTAGAAGTCCTTGGCAGAGACAAAGAGACCGACAGGCCAACACCGAGCTCCAAAGAAGCAGATGAGGTACCTCCACCGAGAGAAGGGTCTATGTGAATCAGAGTTGTCAGTCAAAGAAGCGGAAGCGAAAATCGATTCGGGATGACTTAGAACCGAATCTGAAATCATTTTGGAAGTGACCTACAAAGCGAACCGGAAGTGAACTAGGAAGCGAGGGGAAAGTTAAAAAAAAATTAAGAAAAAACAAAAATGAAAAATAAGGAAAAGCAAGAGAAAAATGCACTTCCCAAAATTTTTTGACGGTTCATCGTTCGTTTCGAAAGCCCCACGTTTCGTGCTTGCGAAACACACTTCCTCGTATGCTATGACGCTTCTGGTAACCCTAGTGTGGACAACCTGTAATGGGTGCTCCCACTATAAGAAATCTGTGGATTAGCGATGGTCGTAATCCACCGCTAATCCATCACAAATTCGTTGCTGAACAGTTTAGCGACAGATAACTTTCATCATAATTTCTTAGTCGCTAATTAACGACGAAACATATTTGTCGCTACTTCTATCACTAATTTGCGATGAATTAGCGAATGCCATGATTCATCGCAAGACCGTCGTTAATTTGCAGAGATTTGGTTTTGCGACAGATACACATCTGTCACTATTGTAGCGACATATTTCAATCCATCGCAAAACATCGACCGATTCAGTATTGCGACGGATAATAGGATCACGGTAAGGATTCCTCCTTTCTTCCCTCTTTTTCATTTTTTTTTCTTTTTTCTTTTTCTTTCTTGTTTAAATCACCTCCATTGAAGCACCCATGCAAAATCGGTTTTGCATATAACAAATACCGATCTACCTATGTTGTGCTATATTAATAGGATGTCTGATCCCAACATTTCCTGAATTTCTCTTTGATTTTTAGTATACAACAACAACAACTACGCCTTCATCCCAAAACAATTGGGGTCAGCGATATGAACCAAAAAGAAATTCATTTTGGGTCTTCCACATGAATCCTTTTCCTCCAATCATTTCTATCCAACGCCATGTCCTCGGTGAGGTTCAAAGCATTCATATCCTTTCCTATCATCTTCATCCAAGTCTTCCTAGGCCTACCCCGACCTCTTTTAACTAATATATTTTCTCATTTCTCCAACCTTCTAACTGGAGCATCATTAGGCCTTCGCCGAATATGTCCAAACCACCGTAAACGATTCTCTCGCATCTTATTTTCAATGGGTGCAACACCTACCTTCTTACGTATCTCTTCGTTCCGAATCTTATCTTTTATTGTATTTCCACACATCCATCTAAGCATCCGCATCTCAGCTACACTCATTTTTTGAATATGATGTCTCTTAGCAGCCCAACATTCCGTACCATATAGTAAAGCGGGTCTAATAGTCGTCCTATAAAACTTTCCCTTCAACCGCAATGGCATAAATTCGTATGCTTTACATAAATTCGTTATTTAGTATGCTTTACATAAATTCGTTATTTACTTCTGCTTCTGTGTTAACTCAATCGTCATCTCTCTAGCATGGCCCATTTTCCCTTTCTTTTATATATCAGAGCATTCAACGTGGGTTCATCTCCTGTGCATCGACCTGGTGTTGTGCATTGAAATTGAATTTAATTCAAAAGAAAAGGGGTTTCATGCCAATATTCTACAGAGTGTCAATATCCATCGTGATCTGCCGATTGCTCCAGGTTAAAAGTAATTTCAGATCTGATTTGCTGAAAGCAAACCACAAATCCTGATTCATTCCTCTAGAGCAAGAGGCTGATCTGTTCTTCTTTTAGCTAAACATTGTCTTTGTCATCAAGGGGGGCTACATGATCATCATATGAATTGCCTCTGTTTATGGCTTGCATAATTAACATCATCTGATATTGCTCATCAAAATCCAGGTTCATGAAATGCATTGGATATTTGTTGAATATCTGAAGATGCACTTGCTGAATTGTTAGTTAAAAGCTTTTCTGAGTTTTGGGATATTATAAGTTTACTTTCTTAATCTCTGAAGGTTTGAGAGTTAAACCCTTGAGGTTTTTTTTTATGATATGGGATAGACAGTGGACAACGAGGCATCTTAATTCATTTGCGAAGATTTCACGAAGAAAAAGATAGATAGGCAATGGCTTCATGATGAATCAGGTCAATGAGATGGGATCTGGTTAGATGAACTATGAGGCATCTTAATATTTTAATATATAAAAATACATATATGTCAGACTCATGTCATCCGTGACAGACTCAAAAGTGTAACATAGCTGGCTGATCGGCACTCGGTACAAAGGAACAAACAGGGTTTGGTATCCATCCAAGGCCTCAAATACTTGAGAAACACAAAATAGCTGCCCACATAATCCAGTAAGGATAAAAAAAAGGCTGCATTCAGATCCGAGATTACCTTACTGAAAAGTAGGGATGTAAAGGTTCGGATTTGTTTTGGATGTGGGCCCTAGTGATGTAAGCGGGGTGGATTCGGTTCCAACTCCGAAATTACCAATCATTGAATCCTACACCTTACTGGACCTGGCTTAATTGGACTTGAATCAGAATGAAAAATATCTAGCACAAAATCAAGATTCAAGCTAATTGGATATAAATCTAGCAACTAATCCGTGTATGATGTGAGTCAGATTCGAATATAAAACTCTTAACTGAACCGGTTGTTTCTTCTTTAGGTCACCGGAGGAGGATGGGAAATGCGTTTTCAAAATGTATGGGAAACGGCAAAATATTATAGGAAACAAGTTTCTCATATTGTGGGAAATGCGTTTCCCATATTTGAGAAACAAGTTTCCCATGTGTTTCGCATTCGTTTGCTGTTTCACGTGCCCTTGAAAAACCTCGGTTTTGGTTTCCGTTTCTCAGGATGTTTTCCTTTCTGGCAATATGGATTCGGATATGGTCAGATATCTGTCCCAAATCCGAGTGATACTACCATGCTACGGATCGTGCGAGATCCGAGTCATTGAAACACAGTCCAAAATCCAAAATCCTGAGTTTCTAAAGGTATTTTAGTCATTTCATCTTCCGAAAGAACCGGTCAGTCTCCTTCTTCTTCCTCTTCTTTTTCTTATTATTCTTCCTCCGTTCCTCTTTCCCCTCAGAGTGAAAGAGGAGCAGACTAAAGAAGAAGAAGAATCAGAAGTAAAACCCTAACTCTAGAAGAAGAAGACAGAATCGATCGGAAAACCCTAACCACAGCCCTAATTATTGGCGGAGAAGATGGAGAGGAAGGGGGAATTCTCGTCGTTGAGGTTGCCGGATGAAACCCTAACCCTAACCCTAATAATCCCGGGCCTGCCCAACGACCTCGCCCTCCTCTGCCTCGCCTTCGTCCCCTTCTCCCACCACGCCCGCATCAAGTCCACTTGCAGGGCCTGGCGTTCCGCCCTCTCCTCTGCCTTCCTCTTTGACCTCCGCCGCCGGTGGCGGCAATCCGATGACCTCCTCTGCCTCTTCCCCTCCGACCCCTCGCTCTCCGATGGGGCGCTCTTCGACCCCCGACGCCTCCTCTGGTCCCTCGTCCCGCCCATGCCGTGCCACCCCCACCGTTTCGGCCTCTCCAATTACGTCTGCGCGTCCGCCGGCTCCGCCGTCTTCATTCTCGGCGGCTCCCTCTTCGACGCCCGGTCCTACCCTCTCGGCGTCCCTCTTCCTTCCTCCTCTGTTTTCCGCCTCAGCCTCCCTGATCTCTCGTGGCAGCCGAGATCCCCCATGCTTCATGCTCGCGCCGGCTTTGCCTGCGCCACTCGGTCTGGGCCCGACGGAACCGCCATCTTGGTTGCTGGTGGCGGGTCGAGGCATGCCGAATTCGGGGTCGGCGGTTCGAGAATTCGGGCCGTTGAGTTGTACGATGTGAAGAGGGATGAATGGTTCACGGTCGATGAAGAATTGCCGAGCGTTAGGGCAGGATGCGTGGGGTTCTTCGTTGGGGAGGATGAGTTCTGGGTGATGGGTGGTTATGGGGATTGCCGGACAGTATCTGGGGTTTTTCCAGTGGATGATTATTATCGGGATGGGGTAGTGCTCGGAGTGAAGAGTGGGAAATGGAGGTCAATTGAGCCAATGTGGGAGGAAGGGGAGCGCAGGCGTCTTGGTAGTGTTGTGGTGGTGGAAGGTAAATGTGGGGAAGCTCCGGGGGTCTTCATGCTTGAGAGAACAACGATTTTCAGGTATTTTAATTCAAAAAATTGATTTTTCTGGAGAGCAATATATTTTTGTTTGTCTGTGAGGTGTAATTCTCAATCCCCAAGATTTTAACCATGATGTGTTTCAGACGCTTTTTCAGCTCAAGCCAAGGGTATTGTCTATGCCGGATTGTTTCAATTGCTTAGGGACAAGAGAATGAGAAGATAGCAAGGGTTGCTCCTGATTGACCATGATTATTTTCTATTTTTCGTTATAAATGAGAAAACTTAGCAAATTGTGTTACTAGAAGTTCTGCTTTGATAATGATCATTTCTTTGGTTTAGCTATTTGATTTTACTGTATGATTATAGTGGAGACTGTTTGCCGACAGGAAAATTTTACTTTCTGCATTTGGTATTATTTGTGGTGATGAATGTTGTGCTAAGATATCTACATTTTGACTAGCCCGCCATTTGAGAACTGTTGGGGCACTCACTATGTCCAGTCTCTCTTACCTAACACCTGCATGTACCTTCTTTCCCACTTTTCTTATTCATCTTATCTCTTTGGACGAGTAGATTAATGAACGGTGATTTTGTGGTTGCAAATGCATGTGCACTCGGTCATAGAGGTGGCAAAGTGGTGTTTTCCTCCCAAAATTATTGAGCCCCAAAAATACTCAATTGATGCCAGAGACCGCATTGCCAATCGCTCAAACTTTGATCTCCATCATAAACAACTCTTGTATTTGATCACTCATTTGAAGAAACATGCCTTTGAAGTTATGGATTTATTTTTTGTTTCCTTTTGAGAATATAGCCTTATGGCCTCGCATGGTCTGGATCCGTTATAGTCATTGATTTGCAGCTCCTAGCATCTAGTTATCAAGTTCAGTGAGACTTGAGTATTTGTAAGTATGTTAGCCTTTCAAATGCAACTTCATGCGGTGTTATTGACCGTCTCATACAAATTCCTTCTCTCTTTTGTAAGTGATTTTAGTTCTTGAATTTCAAGAGTTGTTTGATTTGATAAACCTTATTGATAACACCTCTGTGGTGCACTCATCTAGGAAATTTTTAATTTGATCAAGAAGGGTCCAGTTACTGTTCTTGTCAAATCTTCCTTTTGGGTGCCTCAAAAGGTATGGATGCAAAATAGCTTTATTATGGAGCTCCTTGAATTGGGGATGAACCATTGGCTTGCAGTGGATGATCTATAGCAAAAAGTTATCACCTCGTGAGGTGTTATGTCCTTTGCTATGGAAACTTGGAATTAGTTATATGATCTATTTTGCCCGTATGAGCGTGTGAAACACTCTTTTTGTTTTTTCCCCCTCTGATTGACCATTGTCTGAACATTCACGTTTGTGGAAAATTGATTATTGTTAGGGGGGTGGGTGGAATGCAAGAACTTGTGGGGGCATCAAAATCCCCTGGCAATCCATCTACCTTCATACCCGATCAAATGTGCTGTCATGTGCTCCCATCAAATTGATGTGGAGAATCTTAATTGGGATTTTTCCTAAGACTGGTCCCTGTTTGACACAATGTGTGGTTTCACTGGCTATGCTTTTTCTTCGTCATCCAGTTTGTGACTCATTTTGTTTTGTTTTTGTCTTGAAGAAATTTTCTTCTTTGCTCCACTTCAATGTAAAACTTGTTTTTTCTTTGATCATTGCGTCATCATTTTCCACTACTTCCATTCTCAAGTTTTTTGTTGATCACTGCATCATCATTTTCCACCACCTTCATTCTGAAGTTTTGAGATCACTACCATGCATTTAAAGCTAGAAGCATTCATCACCTTTTTTACTACCTTTTAGTTCCATTTCTAACATAGTGGTGTTTTTTCTCTATATTTGAAGAAAGTGTCACACACAATGCGGTCCCGTATTTCAGAGTGCTGGTCAGGGGTACACAAATCCCCATCCCTATACTGGCATCCTGAGCACTTATGATTGCACCAAACAATGGCCCTGTATTATCTCTATATACCAATCATTTACAAATTTAGTTAAATTATTTCTTTTTCACCATGTGGACAGATTCACTTATATCTATAAAAAAAGATTTAGTTTTGTTTATATATTTTTTTGAAAGAGAAGAAATTTTATTTAAAGAAGTGAACTGATTAAAGTAACAAGTGCCACGGTTGACCAGGAGTCAACCCAACAGGGGACATACAAAGATTTCGTGGGATGGAATTTCTCATCAGAGTTTTGTTTTTTGTTTTTTTTTTCCTTGTTTTTTCTTGATGTGATTCTTCCAAGTCAATATTGATGAAAAGTGAAAAGTTGAAGAGTGGGTTCCATCGCATGTGTGTGTGCATGCATGCGCTTGTGCGATGTGATTTTGATATCATCTTTCGGTTTCTGTTGTATGTTCTTGTACTACCGAGCACTGATCAGTTTCTTTAACAGTCATCACCTCATCCATGGATTCTGTTGCAGGTACAACATTAATTCAAATAAGTGGGATGTAGAAACACACCTGCCAAGAAAGATTCGTGCCGACCTTTCATTTGGCTTTATTGCACTTGATGGTGAACTGCTTGTGATGTCTGAACTATCAAGTGACCTGCATGTGAAGAAAACACCACAAAAGAGGGTGTCATTGATCATTCAAGTCTACCATCCCCAGAAAAAGACATGGAGATTTCTGCAGACTAAACCACCTTTTAGGAACATTGATTTTAGATGTGCAGTGATGTGCTCTGTCCGCTTGTAAATGCTACACACTGTTGTGTTCTATATGAATTTGCTCTGTATGTACCTTGTCTTCCATGATGTTGATATATCACTCTGTAACTTTGAATTCCTCTGACTTGCAGGGTACTTTGTTGTAAATATTTGGATTGCATGTGTGCATCTGTTTATTAAACTGCACAAAAGACTAATAAGATTGCACTTTGTACAAATTGTTATGTTTGTAACCATTTGTCACGCTCTTTACTGATTGTCCTTTGTCCTTTCCAATTCCCTTTGCTTACAAAGTGCATGCTGACATCTTCATTTCTGTTTGTCTAGTAGTCATTGTTGGCTGGAGAGACGAACTCACCATCTTTTTTCCAGGAAAGGTATCTGCAATGCGTAATGCCTGTTTTGTGAAATGAAGACAGGGAAGGAGTTTCATCAACACAATTTTTTGTCATCATTGTGTTCCATGACAGTTAGACTGGGAACTGCTATGAGCTTTAGGGCTTCAGAACAGAGGCATAGCAGGTATCAGATTCTATTAATTGATGTGGAGTCTTATCCTTCGTAGGCATATGCCTTATGGCTGATCTGGATAGGGCCACTGCTCATGGGGTAACGAAGATGATTTGTCCTTATTTTCATTCTGACAATTCAAATGATCAAACGGAAGAAGGTAATGAAGATAGGCAGCAATTCGATTTTCTGGTCCAGCCAAAGAGTATCTACGCTTGTGATCATTGATCAATCTTCTCTGTGGGGTCTAAGAAGAAGCTTAGGTAACTACCCTGCTATCAAACTGAAGACCTTGGTAATGCTAATGGTGGGATCTTCCTGTACTTCTTTGAGGGTATTTTTTATGCTGCCACTGACAGCCACCCATCTCAAAATTTCTCTAGATGGAGGCCATGCCCATCCCGAGAAGTGCCAAGATGGGTGGCTGTCAGCGGCGCTCTGCACTGCATATATATATATATATATATATATATATATATATATATATATATATATATATATATATATATATATATATATATATATATATATATATATATATATATATATATATATATATTATCGAGCACTATTTCTTGAACATAAAGAACCTGGCTCAATGAATGCTGGCTTGCAACAATCTGAGGATATACCAAAGTCCAGATTCATAGTTAATAAAATTGCATTCAAAGCATATTTTTCGATAACATTGAAAACCAAATTAATGAACTTGACCCTGATTTATTTCAGAATGCAGAAAATCATATCATGCTTTTTTGAAGAAAATGTTTAAAACATGAAACTTTCAAGTATATGAGTTTTTTCATTGAAAATAAACTTAGGCATACTAACGAGGTTCAAACTCAAGACTCAACATGATTCAAACCTGAGATCCAACAAATTCGAGGTTTTTTTTTTCCATGCGGAAACGTTGGGGATATGTACAAAACCAAAAAAGATTTTCCATGCGGAAACGTTGGGGAGAGGTCGGCGACCTTTAGTGAGATATGCACCAAAAAAAAAAGGAAATATGCACAAAAACAAAAAGGATATATACCTTGGGGGGAGGGGGGGAGAGCGGGGGAGCTCCGGCTCCAGCTTGATGTCCCAGTCAGTCTATATTTGAGCTTCTTTAAAGGACCACTAGAATATGAGAACTAGAACTAGACATTTCTGATTGTCTTTTGCAAATCAGACCCTGCGGATGTGTTCATCATAGTCCATTTGCTAGGAATTGACTTTTGTAAACCAAACCCTGCAAACGTGTTCAACATAGCCCATTTGCTAGGAATCGACTGTTGAATCATGTTTTTATGGCAAAAAAACATGATCTTTGGATGCTTGAATATTTATAAAACTTCTGAAACGACAATTCTCAAGACTTGAAAAATCCTACTTATGCATTGCAATCGGATGAGTCAAGAACCGGTCTTTTTAAAACCAATCATGTAGATCACATCCATATGGTAAGATTTAAAAAAAATAAAAAAACATGAAAATCTTGGTTCACACTCTAGTTCTCATATTTCCAGTTCTCAAATTCTAGTGACTTCTATTTTAGAAAGTCTTTTTTATTCTTAATGTTTATCTCAACAAATGAAGTCTTTTGTGGATTTTTTTCAAAAAATTTGGAGTTTCTTTTTTCTTTTTAGTTTTCAAAGTTATATAATAAAAAAGAAAATTTTTGAAAGAAGTTTTGCTAACCGTTGTAGGGCATGACTCAAAGATCTCATTCTTGATTCAAGCTCTTACAAGTGCAGCAAAAGAAAATTCATGTACTAATTCTGCTGTGTTACAACATACATCATGATGTAAACTCAGAGGGCTCAATTTACGAGAAATTATTTACACTACAAATTATCTAGGAAAGATAAAAATTCAGAGAAAATGCTGAAAAATAACATGAAATTGTAGGAACTTAACGAAACAGAAAATAACTAAAAATACTAAATTTGATATCAAATCAACTCTGAACTATACATAAGGCTCTCATGCTTTTATAGATGAGGTCTCCCGAATCCTAATCCAAGTAAACTATTTAATTTAATAAACTCCTAAAAAGATAAAATTTATCTTAATTAAAATATGGATCAAGCATAAAGATCCAATATCCATTGCAAAATGACCTAAATATGAAAAATAATATAAATGATAAAATTATTCAAAAATATCAAAATAGATCCAAACTGATCCTTATGTACCTTGGTCTTCTGCTATGCTCTTGCATTATTCTCTCTGGATTAGATAAGACTTTCTCTCAAGTCTGGATTCTGCTTGCACTTTTTCAATCTTGTTCCACCTTGTGGATCATGGGCCCACAATTTGAAACTGGATCTATGAACTGATCTACAAACTTAGTAGCCCAAGCCGATTGGATGTATGTTGTGCTTGACTGATTTAAAATCCAAAGAAAATATAATTCATCTATGTGAAAACAATTTTTTGGTTCATAGATGCCTTATTTTGGAAAATCAACTAAATGAGATCCTTGATTATGTGTTTGATTTAAGTTACTCTATGTTATCAACATGCTTAGATGTATATATACATGTATATAATGTGTTTGTGTTGAATCAAAATCATAAGATGCATGTTTTTAGTGTTTTCTTTATAAAAAGCATAAAAATTTTTACGTGCTTCTTAAAAATGCATGTTGTCTTGTTATTTCTGTTCTGACCAATATCAAAGAAATTTATGGTTCTCTAAAATAGTAAATTAAAAATTTATTAAATTTTGGAAGGATGTTTAAGACATGTAGTAGCAATATCCACAAAAAATTTGGGCTAATTTGAGCTTCAGGTTCGGAGATATGACCCCTGTAAGTCAACACAAAATTTTTGTCATGTAGGCTACATGCTTTGTAATTTTTAATTCTCTCAAGCTATTTAAGATTTATGAGTAATAATTTTATGTGTGTTAGTTTATATATTGAAGAACACATGATAAAAATATTGTGCACTGATTCATTATAGTTTGAGAACTAAAAATTATAGAAGTTTATTTCAGAACCTATTTTTTTTGCAATATAGTCTGTCAAAGAACACAAATAGATTGTAGTTTATGAATTTTAATTCTTTGCTAGTATAGAGTTTAGACCTGATTTCTCTCAAAGCTTGTGTTAGACACACCAAGCTGACTACAATAAAAATTATATAATTTATTTTATTCTGTAAATTTGTTGGTTGATGTTCTTTAAAAAAACTGAACTAGACAAGTCAATTCTATGAATAGAAAATATGTTTCACTTATCAAATTATTATTCCCTAATTCAAAATGAGTTTGGGTCTAGGTTTTTGCCTGTAGACAACTAACATATATGTACATCTATAGAAAAAATCCTAGATTTAAATTCATTGTATACATATCATGACAAAATTTCTACTTACTGAGAAATTTTATCCATCCAGTTTCAAAATTGAAACTTGGTCTTAAAAACATGTTAGCATGTGGTGATGCTATGTACATGAGGTTATACATGCATATGTGGTATGATATGAAACATGTGGTTATTTTATGCACATTATGTGATATATGTATATAGTATTGTGATATGCATATGCATATGCTAATGATAATTTGAAGCATGATAATGTGCATGTGGCATGTAATGTTGATGCCAAAAAGGGTATGTTATATGTTGTATTTGTGGATAATATTATGAAAGTATGTATGTACATGCTTGCTTATAAGTACATATTGAGCAACAGTTCAAAAAGAGAACCGAGGACATATTGAATAGAGTGAGTTATCCCTGTGAATAAGGGACATTGACCTATGACCTTAACAATTTGAGATTTTGGGTACACCTTGCAAAGATATATGTTACCAAAAATCCTAGGTCTACTTTAGAGAGGGTAGATGGTACAAAACTCAGTTGGACCATTGTTTTGTTATTATGCTCCGAGTGGAAATGACTCGACTGGTCCCTAGTTCTCGGAGTTAAAAGACCAGATTATCAATCTTGTCCTATGCAATATGTCCATATATTCTATTGAAATAGTAGAATCGATCTTGTTTGCTTCCATTAGAGGAGCTTCTCTCGGTCATAGACCTCTTTCAATAGGCCCTGACTTAGTTACTTGAGAAAAACTGCAATACATGGCATAATAAACACCAAAGTGGTCTTGTTTGTATTCATATCATACCCTTCGAGTACCCGATAGGGTTGTAAGCAAGAACAATAATGCATTAGTTGAGTAGGTTCATTTTTTTATTATGGAGTTGCATTTATGTTATATATGTGTTGAAAGCATGTACTTGATAATGTTGGTGTTTAATTGGTAACATATTCTGGTAATATACTACATAAATTTAACCATTGTAGTTATTCGTAATAATGCATGATGTTTAATGCATTGTTTTGTATATGTTTTGAAGGAATGCTGACTACATGTACACTTAGTATTGTGGATACATGCATTGCTATCGTATTTCTTACTGAGTCTTGTTGAAGTCTGACCCCCATATTTTATAAACATGCATATAATGAGTGAACGAGCTGGAGTGATTATGGGATGCTGCAGTGGTGTCACGTGACCAACTATTTGAAATTTGGAGACTTTGCTTTGAATAATTGTTTATTATTCTTAAGACTTATTTTATAAACAAATTATTTATTTGATGAATGATTCAAATTGATTTATGGAAGAGTGATGATGTGTTTGAATACCTATAACTTGCCTAAAGTTCTAACTTAAACCAAAATAAGTATTTTTGCTATATTTTTTATTTTTACAATGAAGAATTCTTGTACTTGGTTGTTTTCTTCTCGAACTGAGTTCTAGTGAACTATTAAATATTAGTGTTTGCACACAAGTTGACTCCCTAAAGCTTAGTGTAGTTGGATCAATGCCATAAATAATACATTTCATAAAAAAATTCATGTAACTTTGGATTAAAATTTTAGGGCATTACAATAGATTTCATTTAAAAGAGGCTGATCCATTGACAAATGCATTATATGCACCTTCTATGAGAAAGAATCTTTTATCGATAGTAGACTTTGCCAAAAAGGACTTCAAAATCTATTTTCATGGTGATAAGGTCACATTTAGAAAATGTGTGAAAGGAAAGCTCAGGGTCACTTTTGACCATGGTCTCTTTCATCTCAATGTAACTCCTTCAATGAATAAGGCAATGATTGTTTTTGAGTATATGAATTATGCTTTGAATGTTGATGCATATTTATGATATTTAATATTAGGGCATGTGAATGTTAATAAAATGAAAAAGATAATTAACATACAATTATTATCTTCACTTAAAAATATGAATTTTTAACAGTGTGAACTATGCATAACTAAAATAATGACTAAGAAACCTTTTCCTAAGGGCAAAAGGGCATCTGAATTACTAGAAATAATGCATACTTATATACATGGTCCCTGACAATAAAAACATATAAAAAAAATCATATTTCATCACATTCATAGATGACTATTCAAGGTATGGTTATACCTACCTAATTTTTAGAAAATCTGATGCGCTAAAAGGTTTAAGACATATAAATATGAGGTTAATGATCATTAGGAAGAACGATCCAAATTATTAAATATAATAGAGGTGGTAAATATAACTATGATGAATTTAAGTCTTAATGCTATGATAATAACATAACCCTTCGTATAACTATGCCTTATATACCACAATATAATGGTATAACAGAGAGAAGAAATAAAACCCTAATGGATATGTCAAGGTCCATGTTGGATTATACAAGTCTTTCTAAAAGGTTTTAAGGAGATGCAATAAGCACTTTCATTTATATTTTAAATATGGTTTCTTTTAAAGCTATAGAGCTTGCATTTTAGGAATTGTGGACTAGTAAAAAGTCATATTTAAGTCATCTGCAAAAGTGGGGGTCACCTATACATGTGTTAATTTTGAATTAGATAAGAAACAAGTTGGATAGTAAGACTATCGAGTGCATTTTCATGAGGTATCCAAAGGGATCAAAGGCTTATAGACTATATAATCATGAGAAAAGATTTATAGAAATTGAGAAAGTGAAATTCATATAAAGTAAAAAATGGAGTTTTGATCTTAAAGATAATGAAGTTCCTCATGATATCATAAATGATTCAAGGGTACCTAATCAAAAGTTTGAGCATGTTGATCTAATTGTGAATGACTAACAATCTTCATAACTTGTGGTTGAGCAGAAAAGGTTGAGATTTCCTCCCTCTTATCTAAGTGATTATTACCTTTTCTTGAGTGAAAAATTATGATATTTTATAATTTTGAATAAAAATCTTGATAATCTGAGTTTTAATAATGCAATTGCCTCTAATAAATTTGAACATTGGATAAAGATAATGAGAGATAAGTTAAACTCCATAGAAAGGAATGAAGTTTGTGAACTAATTGCATTACATGAGGGTTGCAAGACAATTGATAATAAGTGGGTTCTCAATAAGAAACTCAAGGATGATGAAACTATTGATAAGTTTAAGGCAATATTAGTTGTGAAAGACTATTCTCAACGTGAAGAAATAGATTATGAAGAAACTTACTTTCTTGTAGCAAAATTAGCTTCTATTCATACTATTTTGATATTACTGGCTTATTTTGATATTGACTTATATCAGATGGATATAAAAACAATTTTCTTGAATGGTGAATTAAAAAAAAACTATGTTTTATATAACAACCAAAAGACTTTGAAATTGAAGGTCAAGAAGATAAAGCATACAAGATGAAAAAATCCTTATAGTGGTATTTGACATTTCATAACTCCATAATGAAGTTAGGTTATGAGGCAAATAATTTGAACTACTATGTATATGCCAAGAAAAGTGAGAGTAAGTTTTTTATTTTATTTCTCTATGTTGATGATATATTAATTACATGAAATGACAAAAATTATAAATGAGACTAAGTCTTGGTTAAGTTATTATTCTGAAATGAAGGATATAAGTGAAACATCATATATTTTTTAAATTAAAATCCAAAGAGATAGAAAATTGATATTGTTGTGCCTAAGTCAAGAGAAATATCTTGATCACATTCTAAAGAGATTTAGAATGAAAAGTATCAAGAAAAGTCAACTCATGTGGTTAAAGGCCTAATATTAAGTAAAATTGATTTTTCAAAAGACAGACAAAAAATGTTAGATGTTCTCTATGCTCAAGCAATTGGAAGTAGATGTATGCTATGCTACCTACTAGACATGATTGAAGTTTTGCTATGAGTCTAGTATGTTCAGATCTCTTATTGAGAAACAGTGAAAAGAATATTTCAATATCTAAAAGGAACTAAGAAACTCAAACTATGCTATCAAGCAGTTAGACTAAAGCTTATGGGTAATTCTGGTATAGATTTGCTGGTGATAGAGATAAAGTAAAATCCATCTCTGGTTATATGTTTATCTTAAAAAGTAGGACAGTTTCATAGTCACGTAAGAAACAACAGTTTGTGACATAACATACTAAGAAAGCTGAATTATATAGCATGTAACATAGCAGTCATGTTTGATGTATGGATAAATCACTTTTTAAATGACTTTAGATATTCCAAAAAATTCAATTCAAATTTATTAATGTGATAACCAAATTGCTATATATTTAATTCATATCTCTAAGAGTAAGTATATTAAGGTTAAATATCAATATGTGCAGCATGATATCCTTATGAAGAATGAAACAACAATGAATTAGGTCCCTTTAAGTGATACGGTAATAGATCCATTAATGAAAGCAATCACTAAAGAAGTTTTCGCTAAACATGTGAGTCAGATGGGACTCCTCAGGTATGTCTAAGTGGTGAGTGTATAGCCACATGGATTATGAGTAAAAACTATTCAAAGATATGAATCAGTGCAAAGTCCTTATTATGAACAAGCTTGGTAAGACATGTCCTTTATAGCCAAGTGAGAGATGTAGCCATAAATGGCCATAAGACAACCATTGAAAAGGGCCTCCCAATGGTTGTATCCCTTCACATGATTGGCCAACAAGCCTTGCAATAGTTAATTATCAAAACAATTAAAATAACATAAACCAAGATAATCAAATTACATGAAAAACATGGTTACATAGTTTGTCTCAAGGGTTGTAACCTTTGGGTGAAGAACACTTCTCCATTGGACATGACTCCTGTCCAACCCCCTTTCAATTGTATATATGGCCCTTGAGGCCATGATGCTAACACATGAAGTAAATCAATTCATAAGAGAAACAGTGTTTGCCAGATTTCTAGATTTACAGAAATAAGGAAAGGCAAGAGGCAGCGATTTAGAGCAAATTTTTGCCATGGACTGTGCACGCCCAAAACACCGGGTTCACCCTTTCGCACGGATTGTTGTACTCCTTACAATGCTTTGGACCGCTTACAAATTTACAATCCCTTTCCGTTCAAAAGCATTTGGCAGGTCTGACTTCTGACACTCCACACAACAATTTTCGTGCAGCAAGGGCGTACATACTTGAATTTGGGGAGCTACTCTGAGTCCAGTCAAATTGTCAGCCTTTGAATGACTTGTGAGCCAAGTTATCGACAAAGTCTTGGTTGACTAGAGGTGCATGGTGTAAGGACTTCACCACTGCACCCAGTAGAATTCAGTTGAAGTCAACTTTGGTATGAATAGATTAGGGAAACATAGTGCCTTATTTAAAAGCTCACGCCTTTTATTGGTGGCATAGAGACAAATATCAATGATATTTTAAAAACATCATGAAATAATTTTGCTATTTTGCTCATCATATTAAACGGCCAAAATGCCGTGATAAATATCATGATATTAATGTTGTAATATCATGGTATGTGTTTTAGCACAAATATCAATATTTTATTATGATATTTATATAGGCAAGATTTGAAAAAGAGATATTTTATGTATTTTTTCTATTTTCTTGCATTACCTACACATATTTTCTTTTTATGTGATATATATTATTTTATATTATGTATGAAAATATCAGTTTGCATGGATCTAGCCATCGATTGTTAATGACCCACAAGGATGTGTTTAAAATGATATATTTACTGGGTTAAGTTTTACCTATATGTAATACACCAGAACATTTTATTGCTAAGATGGTGAAAAATCAATGACTAACAATTCATAAAGATAAAAATTGTTTTAAAATGGTATAAAACATCTTGTTGAATCAATTTCAAAACATTAAAATAGTAAATAGAACATGTTAAACAAGATTCAAAGACTGGTTTTTGCTTTTGGAGATTAATTATATGCAAATCAAGTATGTACCACTAAGTTATCGTGGTTTAGGACCACAACATATATATATGTGTGGGCAGCCTTAATTTTCATTTTTTTTTCATTTATTAGTTTTTTAGAATCCGACCTTACAAATGCAATCTACATGGTTTGTTTAGTAGGAATTAGCTTGTGAGTGTTTTTTTTAAGATTTTAAAAATCAACCATCCAGGAATTTAATAAAATTGAAAGTTCATAAAATCAAACACAATCAAACAATTAATTTTCAGCATGTTTGTGGGGTCTGGTTTGCAATGTATAATTGGAAAATTGAAAATCAACGTTGTGGACAGTAGGAGGAACCAATTTTTCACACACACACATAATATATGTCTATATATAGAGAGAGAAGTCCATGCGAACACTAGCAGACAAGGTATGAATGGACCCAGTGGCGGAGCCAGAAATCCAAATTAGAGTGAGCACATGTGTGTCACTACAAGAAAAATGTTATTTAGCGTCAGAAATTTGCGACAGAAATAATTCGTCGCAATGTTGCGACAGATTAGTGAGAGAAAACTATTCGTCCCTAAAATTGGAATTAGTTGCAGAATTTGTGAAAGAAAAATTTTGTCGCAAACGTTGTCACAAATTTGCAACAGATTAGCGACAGACAAATTTCGTCTCACACTCCGTCACAACTTCACGATGGATGAGCGACACCATTTTTCCGTCACTACTTCATCGCAAATTTGTGATGCCATTTGCAATGAAATTTTTCCATCACGAATCCGTCACTAAATTTCCTGTAAGGCCCTAATGCGATTTTTACACCCCTAAGAATACCGATATTTACCAAGTAATAGTAGCGAAATTCAAAACCCTATTTGAATTAGATTATAATTGGATATAGTTTTGGCTACTAAATCTTGCTAAACGGTATTAGATTTGGCTGGATATTGAATAAAATATGTGGCAAGGGATGGCTTTGGTGGGTTTCAACCGTGAGCATCCCATGCCAAGTGACAAACAACGATCACCCATAATCAGGAAATCTCTCTCTCTCTCTCTCTCTCTCTCTCTCTCTCTCTCTCTCTCTCTCTCTCTCTCTCTCTCTCTCTCTCTCTCTCCTCTTTTTTGTTGGACCACATCCCTGACATTAAATGTGTCTTGCTTGCACCCTCTATCTTTGACCATGGTCAGCTCATCACTCTTTGGGGGGATGACTTCTCCTTCACCATGTGTTTTATTTTTTAGCAATGGTGGCTTTAGGAGCCAGATTTTAATTCAGTTATTTTTGCCTCTTGGTCTAAACCTTTTATCGAGCATTGAGCTGCTCTTCGGCTTATCAACAAGCTTTCGTGTCTTGCTAAGGATATCAGGGCCTGGATCTATAATTGCAACATTATAAAATTTTAACATTTGGATGCTTGAGAGCGTGAGCTTTCTGAATTGTACTATTATATGTCTTACCCAGACGCTTTTTCTAAACCTCAACTTTTAAGTCTCTAGGCCAGGTCCATTAATGAGCTATCTATGTTGTTGAATAACTGTAGAATCATGGATGAAATCCATTGGAAGCAGCGATCCAGGGTGAATTGGCTCAAAGCCGGTGATGGTAACACTAAATTTTTTTACTCATATGCGTCCCATAGCCATCGGAGGAAGGTCATCCCTTCTATCTCTATTGAGGGTATCTCTTTCTCTGATCAGCTTGTCAACCAGGCTGTCACGCGTTGTTTCAAGTCTATTTATGCCTCTTCAGTGGTTGTGGAGGGAAATATTGGGTATGTCATGCTACGGGAGATCTCTCATGACCAAGCTTGTGCTTTACAAAAAAGATTCTTGGACATTGAGATCCTTCGTGCTATCAAGGATCTATCTGGTTGGAAAGCGCTCGGCTTTGATGGGTTTCATGTTGACTTTTTCAGGATTTTTTGGGATTATGTCAAACCAGATGTGGTTAGCCTCTTTGATGAGTTTTATCGCAACTCCAGGCTGCCCTACCCTTTTCATTTAGCCATTATTTCACTTATTCTTAAAGACATCGACGCTTTGGATATCTCTCGGTTCTGCCCGATCTCAGTGACGAGTGCTCTTTATCGTATGGTTGCCAAGGTTTTGGCAAATAGGTTGAAATCGGTAGCTCATCAGATCTTCTCAGACTCTCAGTTTGCCTTCATCCATAATAAGAGGGTTCATCATTCTTTTATCATGGCAACCGAGGTTGTGCATTCTTTGCATCAATGCGGTCAGCCTTCTTTCGTTCTTAAATTAGATTTTCATAAGGCCTTTGATTCTGTTCAATGGCCCTTCTTATTTCAAATGTTATCGAAATTCGGGTTTGGTCGTCGGTTCTCTGGTTGGGTTAGGGAACTAGTCTTGAATGTCGAGGCTATGCTAAATATCAACGGTACTTTCGGAGAGCGGTTCAAGCTAGAGCGGGGTCTGCATCAAGGTTGCAACTTTGCCTTTATTGTTCAATGTGGTCATCGAGGGTGTTGTTGTGCTGCTTAAGCAGGGCGCTACCTGTTGTTTCATTGATCCCTTACCGGTCCAAGACTTCTATGCTCATACTCTTATTTATGCTGATGATATGATCATTTTTTGTCGTGCTAGTGTTCAGCAGATGCTTTGGTTCAAGTTCATTCTTTATTTTCTCTCTCTCTCTTTTCGGCTTTCTCTTAATGAGCAAAAGTATTTTCTTTCTATGTTCCATGTTCAGCCCTTTATGTTGTACTTGGGTTTGCCGTTACAAGTTAAGTGTCTTTCCTCTATGGCCTGGGCTCTGACACTTCTTAAAGTTAAGCGCAAATTACTCTCGTGGCAAGCTTCTTATCTCTCATATGCTGGCTGCCTAACTTTAGTGAAGCACGTTCTCTCAACTATTATAGAATTCTTCATGTCGATATTTTTGATGCATGTGGGTGTGGAGAAGCAGCTGACGCGTTCGTTGGCAGGCTTCCTTTGGTCTAAGTGTCATCTCAAGGGTAAGCGCCACCTGCATGGTTGGCTGGCGTTCGGTGGTCTTGCTGCGTTCTATGACTGGTTTAGGCGTTCTTGCACTCAGACTCAAGAGTATTGCTCAGGTCTCTAAGCAATGTTAGCTTGCTCATCAACTGAATAATCCTTGCGCTACTTTTCTTCTCTCTAAGTATTTGCCTCCTCTTCTTTCAGTCTTCTTACACTCGCGACATGGAGCATTTTTTCATCTGCGTAAGTCATGGTTGTCGGCTTTAGCTTTCTTCAGCGACAATTTTGATGATCCCGTCGATATTGGTAACTGGGTGCATTGGGCTATTGCTCCTACCGAGAAGCTCTTAACCAACAAAGTCTATAGATCGTTGCTTCTCTCGGGGGCAGCCTGGTTGCCCGAATCTGCGATATGGGCGAAGGGCCCTTCACCCCGTTCTCGGGTTCTGGCTTGGTTAATCTTGCACGATAAGGTCCAAACTCAATCTACGTTAAAGAAGTGGGGCTTCTAGCTTCTGAGCTGGTGTTTGCTTTGTCATGCTGCTGAAGAATCATTGTTTCACCTCTTTTGGTCTCGCCCTACCTTTGTGGAGGTCTTTCATAGGAATTGGAGGCACTAAGAAGTCTTGGTTATGGACGAGTCCTTTGTGCTAGACCTCATCTTGGGAAGCAGTGGCGGTTAATCTGGAGGTCATGGTTGTTTACTACTTGGTGGTTCATTTGGATGATGCGCAATGATGCTCTTTTTTTGAGAATCTCCGGTCGACATCAATCTTCTTGCTCAAAAAATCCTAGTAGACATTTACGCGATTCTGTGTATTCATCTTCCAAATCTAACGTTTCCTCATGTTGTCGCTCCGCTCCCTCCGGATTTGATTGGTTATGCGGCTCTTGCATGAGCTGCTTTTTTTTGTTTGTTTGGCACTTGCTTGTTTTTGTTTGTGTTTTTGTTTGTGTTTTTGTTTCTTTTTTTGTTTTTATGCTTTTGTTCTCTTTGGGTTCAACTCTGTTGACCCTTTCCGTGGCTATGTTGAAATCCGGTTTGGGCTCTCTCTCTCTCTCTCTCTCTCTCTCTCTCTCTCTCTCTCAAACACACAGACACCGACCATCAAAATACAAACTAAGATTCTATCACAAAATAAACTTTTTTTTATTAAGAAAGAACTGACAAAGAAAATGACTTCTTCTTGCGCACTTTCTTCCTCCATCATCCTCCATCATCTTTCTTTTAAGCACCAACCTCATCACTCATAAACTGTATGTATAATCTACAAACCAGCAAAACAAAAAATTCACTCACTGCCTAAAGAATAACACCACATACGCTGCCTTTTTAGTTTCTTCTTGTCGACGATCCACCACCTCTTTATAACGCCTTGCCACGTTCCAAGTAGAAAATGAAAAAAAAAAGAATTCTATCTCATGCAATCTCCAATCTGTACTTTCTGTTTTTTACTTTGGCATCAGAACCTTGATTTTGAACAAATTAATAAATATAAAGGAGAAAAAAATTAAAAGAAAGGAAACTGTATTTTCTAGGGCATTTGATATTGACGACTTTAATCTTTTTTGTAGAGTATCAACATGGGCAGATACTGATAACCTCAATTGGGTGCGTAGAACTTGTGGAGGGGATTAATACTTGAGCCATGAACTACACGACTACCAGCAAAGTTCTTCTCTTTGAATGGGCATGGAGTTGAGACACTGGCGTTACATGAAGGCCCAGATGGAGTCATAGGTGTCTTCGACAGCGACTCAAAAAGCAACCAACTTCTTTCAATCGCCTTCATATCTTCAAGTGGCCTGATGCCTTCAAGAGGCTGAACCCACACGCAGAAGAGTACGCAGATCATAGCCAACACTGCAAGCAATTTTCTCATTGATGACTCCATTAATGAATCTCCACAAACAAACTGAAGATGAAGGAGATGGTTGAGAACTTAAGATTGTGAGTGGTGCATGGTTTGATGTGGGGTTTAAGCCTGGCATATATATAAGAGAGAGCACTGAGACTTTTGGTTCATGAAATTCTAGTTTGTCAGTTTGTGTACAATGCTCGTTTTATTGTCTTTTTTTGTTGGTGGATTCACAGGAAATTAAGTTGGGTCCGCAACAGGTTTGACACGTACGTAAAAACGCGTGTAAGGACCCAGCCATTTTCATCCTTTGAATTCAAAATAATGAGCCAGATACGTCCCAAAGACTAGAAATCTAAGTGTCACAGGCTTTTAGTTTTAGTCTCTCGTTTAGGCAGTCTTTGCATTTAATGGTTTATTCGATTTTGTCTCACATTGCACTTAAATTCGTGTCATCAAGACACGAGAATAGGAGGCCATGCAATTAATGTGGGTCTAGAGTTTGTTTTTTGTTTTGAAAAGGACCCTGTGGGAGTCCCCGGATTTCTATTGATTCAGATAAACAAATACAAACGATCACACAGACATGGGTAGCCAGTCCAGTGGTCTATCCTTCCAATACAAATCATCTAGTGGCCCCTTTGTAAAACACCCGTAATGCAGAAAAATTGAACAATGGACGTGGCATGAGTTGCAGCACTCCGACCATCCCTTGCAGCAAGAACCCTCCTGCACCACCTTTGGTTATTAGAAATAACCAACACATCTTCTTCTTTCCACTGATTGTATATGGGGTAAAGGGTCCGCTCCAACGGCAAAAGCGTTGGTGTGGCTAGTGGTTCTTGATCGTGTTCAAACCCAGATTAATGTTAGGAAACCGGGGGCTTCAATTTCTCAGCATGTGTGTTCTTTGCGAGAAGGCAGTAGAAGACACAACTCACCTATTTTGGTTATGCCCGATAGTTCTAGACCTATTTTTTCAAACTTGAGGTGCACCGCCTGTTCAAACTCGTTCGAGTTTTGTTATTCGGGACCTCTTGTTTGGTCCCATGAGTTTACGAAACAAAAAAAAAGGGAGATTATTGTGGCGGGTATGGTTGTTTTCAGCATGGTGGGTGATATGGACTGAAAGAAACGATATCTTTTTCAGGGACATCAAATTCAATTTTGGAAGGCTACGTCAGCGGGTTATGTCTGATGTGTATCTGGCTCTTAAATTACATAGTAGAGATGGGGGTGGATCTACTTGTACTCTGAACTGTGCACAGTCACCATCTAGATGGCGGCTGTCTTACTCTTATGTTCCTCTCTCATCCAATATTCGGTTGGATGTATTTTGGTAATGTTGAATGATAAATGCTCTCTCTCTCTCTCTCAAGTATGACTCTCTCTCTCTCAAGTATGATGGTACAACTGTGTTCTACATGTTTGATTCTATAAGAATGGAGAGTGGTTCCAACATATGTAAGTTTTAATAAGGATCTAAAATATATAGATGGTGATCTATAATTTTCACAAATATTGATCTCAAAATATATATATATATATATATATATATATATATATATATATATATATATATATATTATCAAAACAACATTATCCATGTATTGCTTTCTGATAAATTGACCATGCCGAGCCCATTTTTAGGGTCAGATTTGCTAAAAACACCTTGAACATCCCTGTTCACCCATGGTAGGCTCCTACGTTTGGTTGGCACCTAGTCCCCACTCTGACAATATCTAAACTTAGTATTTTTTGATATCGCACGGTTTTAGGAAATACGGAAAATGCCCAGTTTGTACGTAGTAGGCAGACTAATCCTAACCATTCAGATGCATTGAGTTGGACGGTTAAGATTGACATATGATGCGTGCCATCATATGACCGAGGATAGAATCCTTTTTCCAAACCCAACGACCATGTTTTTTGGAATGTCCATATAGCGCAATAAAGCTATGTGTCATTGGTTCAAGGCTTGAACCAGCTGCAGCTGACTCGAGTCCAGTCAAGAGTTTCGATCGAGTCTTTGCATGACTTACTTGCCAAGTAAGTCAATTTTTAAAAATATTTGTTGACTTTGACCAATTCTTGCACATGACAAACACTTCAA
The DNA here is from genome assembly GCF_984573655.1 of Nuphar pumila. NCBI lineage: Eukaryota > Viridiplantae > Streptophyta > Magnoliopsida > Nymphaeales > Nymphaeaceae > Nuphar > Nuphar pumila. Next base: position 24,755,297 of record NC_143255.1, on the reverse strand, counting down.
TATTTTTGAAGACAATTTTCGACAAAAAAATTAAAATGGCAATTAAATTATGAAATGTTAAAAGCAATGCTTGCTAAAATCGATTCAATAAAAAAAAAAAAAAGGGTTCGAATCGAGTCGAATTGGGCTATAACGAAGATTATTTTATTTTTTAATTTGTGAACACGCATAAACAAAAAAAAACATGTGAATGAATTCAGGCTGATTCAACTAAAAATCTGCTAATTATTGAAGGCGGCCTTTTTTAACCCTACATGTAATCCGCGAATTTAGGCAGATTTTAGCAACATTGATTAAAAGTATCATGATTAAAAGGCTTATGTCAAAAACAGAACACGATGCTTTCATTTTTATTAGCATTTTCTTAGGGAGAACTAGTGTTTGATATTTGTTTGTTTTTTTTTCAAATTTAAAACATTGTTTTCTTTTTATTTTATTTAAATAATCAATTTGTTTCTCCTTGATGAGATGGTTTTGAAAAACCATGATAAATTTCAGAATTTCAAGAATCTCCCAACAAATACATGGTTGATAAAATGGAGTTTTTCACTTTTGTCAAAGTGGGTAGCACTCGGCCAATTGAATGATTTTGCTATTTTCTAGACTTGGACTTGGGGGTGCGAATGGATCAGGTTTATTGGACCTTCAAAATCCAAATCCGACAATTTAGTTCCTGATATCGGTGCAATAAAGTAAGACTGAAAGGGGTATTTGGATCAGATTTGGATTTGCACATTTGATGCTGCTTGTATTTGAATCAGATGCATGTCAGTTATTTATATAACAACTATGTTTGTATTCAGATAATATCTGATTTATTTGCACATTTGACATGTAAAAGCCTTGATATCAGTCTTTTTTTATGGGGTCCAATGCCACCAAATAAATTTCAAATCCAGACACAATCTTGCATCGATCCATTGGATTTATTTGGATTCAGAATCCAATTCAGATAGACCTCACAAAATTTGGATCCAGATTAAGATCGATCAGGCTGCATCCAGCCTGAATTGAACGGTTTACATCCCTAACTTGGAGCAACATGTACAGAGTATTACTATCTTTGACACAAGCTTCAATAGTCCCCTTATCTTTTAACAAGAACTATCTTAAGCCACTTTTTCATAAAATGGGTGTTCGGGGCTTTGGATTAAGTTTCATGGATATAAGTCTTGGACTTATTTTGTACCGGTCCGACTCTGTTCTAATCAGGTTCACCAATTTTGACTTTTTTGGGGCTCACGAGGACCCTGCCTTTCTGGTTAAGGGTGACCATGGTTTGTCACTTAACATGAAAAGACCATGGTTCAAAACTCATGGGGGCATCTCTTGTCATAAGGTCAAAGCTGGGTGTACTCACCTCAATATTCTCATATAATACTCTCTCTCTCTCTTATCTTTCTGGAAACAGAAATTTCATGATTTCTTTTTAAATAGAGACTATTTCTTTTTTTTCTCTATTTTTTAAGCTCATAAGCATGTCTTTTTTGTTATAGATAATGTCATTTTTTATTTGTTTTCCCAACTTAATGTGCAATAGAACACATGATCAAATGACAAGGCTAAAATGAAGGAGCATGACTTCAAACAACCTTAGCCTTTTTTAAATAAATCCAATTGATATGATGTTCTAATCCATAGAAAACCACTACAAGCCCTGTCCACGTATGTCATTTGAAGGGAAAAAACCAAAAAAACATATCTACGTCTCCCTAGAACCCAAAAATAATTAATACATGTACATCTAAAGAACATAACCCTCAACAATTCACACATTTATATTACCTTTTATGCATGAATATAATCAATGCATGAGCTCACTAGAACGATTAAAAATCTCCTTAATGCATGAGTAATTTTTCATCTTTCTTCTTATTTTTTCTTACTTAGATGATACATGCGATACTTTAACTACATGCATAACACAAGATTGCTTCTCTATTACAAACACCTGTAGGTACTATACAGTCTTCACTGAAGAAGAAGGCAATGGCCCAGGGTGTGTTTTCAACCAATTTGTAACTTATTAACCTGGCCTTGCATATATTCTCGGGTCCTGGGGTGGAGCAATCTAATGTCGAGAGTTTCCCCAACCTTCAACTTGATATAATTGTATTCGTTCAGCTAAAGAACATGCACACCACCCCGTGATTGTAGTGGTAACCTAGTCCCTTCTCTCTGTGGTTAAGTAAAGCAACCTTCTGTGTTATAAACAAATTTCACAGAGTGTACAATACCGCTTATGCTCTCTTTGTAAGCCTCAAAAGAATTAATGCATATTTTATTTTATTTAATTAATTCTCTTGCCAGGCATGCATAAGCATATTTAACCACAGAGGCTCAATTGCCACTAATTTGGGTATAACAATAGCCACATTTCGGGCATAAACATTGTAACTTTTTTGGCACAAACATAACCACCTTTCGGGCATACATATAACTACCTTTCGGCTACAAGCATGCATTAATTTAAACATAGCATCAACACATAAGTCACCTTGTGTGTGCATTACAACATTCATTCAACCATGGATTCTATCACACCTCAAATTTTGTATCTCAAAAGTCATGATTTTTTCTTTTGAAACAGTTTTATAAAAAATACAGCGGAAATCCAAATGGGACCAAAACTTGCTTCACAATCACACTCTTTTTCCATACATGCATTAAATTTAAAAAGTAAATATCCATAATTAAATTAATGTCCATTACATCTCAAACTTAAATAATAATACTTCATTTAAAATTTAAATTATGAATCAGAGCCTTGAGCATTAAAGAATACACGTAATCCAAAATAGTTGAAGGGATGGGAAAGGCTTGGCTTGGTCCCCGTTGCAACCTCTTACCATCGTTGGTGAACTCGTTACCTAAAGACAATTAAATTCAATATGGTCAGACAATTAGGTCTTAGTATGGTAGAGTTATTCAAAACACATAAATTAAACTAAGTAGACAAAAATTAATTCAATTTTTCACAATGTGAGCAAGATTAAATATTAAATTTTTTAAATTTTTCATAAATAATAAGGGATTATTGTCGATATTTTTATGAGAAATTCATCAACAACAAATAATATATGAACTTTTGAATGTTTATCAAGTTATTTAACTTATACGAGTTTTTTAGATACCTTTGGATCTGGATCATGACGGGGGATCCCCACCCCCCCCCCCCCACACACACACACCCACCATAATACCTTGTTCAAGTCATGCATTTGACATTCATAGGATCCACTAAATCTTCTAATTAAACATATTTGGATCTAGTATATGATCCAAATTTGTTAAACATCATAACAAGGACTCAGATCCATTTAATAGACCCGATCCAGGTTTAGAATAATTTAGAGTCTGATCTCAGAATATCTGGATCACTCAAAACCTTTAATGAGTAAGACTGAATCCATTTGAAGTATCTACTCTCAAAACAAGTTTGATCCAAATGAGATACATATTGATAACACTATGGGCCTAGAATTGGATCCAGAGAGATATGGACCGGTTCTCAACACTTGTAAAGATATATGTGTGTATATATATACACATATATATATCAAAATAGAAATATGAAGGGATTGTTCAGATATGAGATTCAAATAAGGCCCAAAGTGGGTCTCACATAAAAATAACTTACGGTTTGGGTCTATTCGGACCCAACCCAACAAATAACACACCACTATTGCATTAAAACTAGAATTGGATCTAAATTAGATCTTATCCAATCTCAATTCGATGCACTTACCTTAAAATAAGGTTGTGGAATGCGTTTGGAGTTTGAGGATGCAATATATATATATATATATATATATAAGGATTGAGTTGGATCCAAATGGACCTAACTCAATTTGAAATATAACACCCAATTAATGTATATATAGATTGAGTTGGGTCCAAATGGACCCAACCCAATCCAACCCCATAACCAAGCCCCTCTCTCTTTAAATAGTTTGAATCAGGGTTGGATCCAACTCAGATCCAAATATCCTATGCCCCACCCTTATTATGCATTGGGTTTGGGGGTTGGATCCAAACGGATCCAACCCCAAACCCAAACACATGACTTACCCAACCGACTTCAGGATCGGGGGGGGGGGGGGGGGGGGGGTTTATAAAACCCCACACCATCTCTCTCTCTCTCTCATTCCACCGTCTCCCTCAGTCTACCTCTCAGATCCCTCAATGCTCACCTGCTCCCTCCCGCCACCCACTTGCCAGAGGTGGTCCTCCCCTCCATCTCCACCCCCCCGGTTGAGGTAAGGCGGCTCCCCTCCCCACCTACTTTCTATTTTTCATCCGTTGAGAACGACAACAACAGTAGCAGCAGCTGCTGCCACTACTGTGGCTAGCGGCTCTAGCCAAAGGCCACCCAAAATCAAGGTGCCTCCGGAGACACTCTCGCCATGCCCCATCGGGTCGCTTCTTCTCTCCTCTTTCGCTCTTCGTGTCCACCATCTTGGCTCGATCGAAGAACCAAAGCAACCGGTAGTGGTGGCTCTGATCGCAGCCCAGCAGGCTATAACGGCAGTAGCAACAAAGTTGTTGACACAACGTCCTAAGTTCAGGTTGCCCAGGGCACCTAGTGCAGCCCTCCAACTCCTTGTAGAACCCCAGGGGCTCCAGTGGGCTGGGCCAGTCTGGACTCAGTCGAGCCCACCAACCAAACCAAGCCAAGGGCTCAGGTGAGCTTGGTCGGGCTCGACTCAATCAATCCCACCAATGTAGCCAAGCCAGGGGCTCGGGTGGGCTGGGTTGGGCTCATCTCAGTCAAGCCTACTAGCCCGACTCAACCGGGCCTCAGGTGGGTTCAACTCGGCTCGACCCAGTTGAGCCCACCAGCCCAACCAGGGTGCCCTGAGCCAAGGTGCACCCTGGGTCTTGAGCTAGGCTAAGCTCGGCTGAATCAAGTTTCCGAGCTGCCCCTGTCCTAGTGGTCCCCGCATCATATCTACCTCTCGTGGCACAACCGAGCTGAGCTCGGCTAACACCGAGCCCAGCTTGGTACCTTTTTTTTTAAAATAGAGCTGGCTTATTCAATGACCCTAGCCACCCCTCTTGGGTTGATGCGACTCAGTTGTGTTGAGCTTGGCTATAACTGAGCCCTGTTTGGTTGCTTCATACCGAGCCAGACTCAGTTAGGTCCAACTAAGCCCAGCTTGGTCAAAGTGTTCAATCTTCCTCCCCTAGCTCTGCTAAGGCTCCTCCTGAAGCCATGAGTGTTAGGCTCGGCCCAAACTCAATTGAGCCTAGCTCTATTGAGCCCTAGTTGAGCCACTTTCCCCCTTTTCTCTGTCTTTTGGATTAAGCCAAGCCTAGCTTGGCTTGACCAGGCCAAACTCGGCTCAAATAAACCCAACTGAGCCAACTCAATCCATTCTAAAACTGAGCCAACTGATCAGGTTAAGCCTCGACAAGCTTGACTCAGTCTGGTCAACTTGAATAGGGTTCGGGTTCGACCTCAGTGATACAATAGGCACCTCTTTCACCAAAAATGAGTGTTAACCATTGTTCTTTCTGTAGTTTGATAAAAACTTTTGATCACTACCTCCAACATGAATATGGAGGCACAAGTAAGCTTGCACCAATGATCAGAATTGTCAAAAGCTTAGACTATCTTCGAGGTAGGGAAAGATACATGCGATGATGACGGTTGTGCACTTCTAATATATGTATTTATATTTATGTAAAATATATATATTTATATACATATATACATGTATACATATTACTTATTTAAACTACACAATTTTATAATACTAATGCTTTATTTAAATTTTACATGCACCTATTTAAAGTATGCAGTTTTGCGTATTTTCATTTTATTTATGATGGCATTTTGGCAGACACGCTTTTGTTATATGTGTAAACATGTATACAAAAATATGTATAATTTACTTAGAATACATAGTTCCGCAATACTCATGCTTTATTTAAATTATATATGCATTTATTTAAAATACATAGTTTTGTATACCTCTGCTTTATTTATGATAGCCTTTTTGGCAAACATTGATTTATTATGTGTAAATATATACACATATATATGTATAATTTACTTAGAGTACACAGTTGGGTGATACCCATGCTTTATTTAAATTATGCATGCATTTATTTAAAATACACAGTTTTGCGTATTCCTGTTTACTTTAAATTATACAAGCATTTATTTAAAGTCATCAGTTTTGCAGACTTCTACTTTGATTCATTTTTTAAGGCTTATATACAAGACTATTAACTCTACATACCTCCAATGTTTTACAAAATAAAATAAGTGTTTTATATCTGCTTGCCCATGATACTTGGCAATCACATGCATTGCCTATCCCACAAATAAAATAGGTCTCTGATGCTCGCATGCATCAAAGATCTTAAGTCTACATGCATCCAACATGTTCAATGTGGGATTGAGGCACCGTCTCTATGGGGGTTGAACTTTAAAAGGGGGATTTAAAGGTTAAGACTGATACAATTCATATATACATACTCTACACATACTCTCTGTGCCACCTTGTTAAGACAACATCAGAAAATGAAACAAATCATGGGGCACACTAAAAGCTCGAGTACATCATACCTGCTGGAAAGAGAACAACATAAAATTAGTAACAATGATAAATGAAAACTAATAAACTAAAGTTGTCGGATGAATGAAAGAGTAACAAAATAAATTGACCACATACATCCAAAGAAAATAGAACTTTAAAATCAATATCACAACAAGAAACCAATAGACAATAAATCCAATCGTAATTTAGTAATTAGATGCAAGGTTGTTAAATGCGATGAGGCGAAGCGAGGCGTTGAGCCTGTTATGAAGCGAGGCATAAGCCTCGAGGCGTTGAAGCGTAAGCTTCATGATCAAAATAATAAAATATATAATATTAATAAAATAATGAAATTTTATTAATAATTTTACCTTAAAACATAGATGATAAAGAACATTCACCAGAATTAAAAAGTTTTCTCTGGCATTCTTTTTGAGTTTAGCAGAAAAAGAAATCTGCCAGCACCTTCTTCAAACTGCAAACACTTACAAATTAAAAAGTTTATAAAATCCACCACTATAAAGGGTACCAAAATTTAGAAAGGAAAAGCATATTCCTTGAAACAGTCCAGGCTAGAAATCAAATTTGAACTCCGATCAGTCAGTTCATGTTTGGATGGGGTAGGAAACGAGTTTAGGTACAAACTCCATTTAGATTCAAACCTGTTCAGGAACAGTTTGGGTCGGACATGAAAACAGGTCAAATACAAACGACTTTGGCACTACACTTTTCCTACCAAATAACCAAGACGAGATTCGATCTTCAGACCCCAATATTCCAACCTATGGATCTACGACCCCAAATGAACGATATTGTACAGGGGTGATATCATACTCTGAAATCCACAAGGGGAGATGAGAAGAAAAAAGGGTAGAAAACAAAAGAAATTTTGTTGGGGGAAAAGTAGGTGACTCACCTTCAAGCGTCTTCTTCTGCTGCCATGAGTGAAGCAACCGAGCAACACGTTTCAAGAGCCCCAACCCCCAACCGTCTCCTCCGTCCTCTTTAGGCAACCACCGCGCCCGCTGGTGCAGACGGCATTCACAAGACAAGAGTGGAAGATGGCGTCGACTCAGAAGGAGGAGCAGGAGAATGGAAACAGGGTGGAGGACGCAGGTCTGAAAGGCCTGGAGCCGTACCGGGCAGCTGCGCAGCAGAACGCCCTCGAAGCGATCCGAGCCAAGCTGAACTCTGCGTGGAGGCCGGGCCTGGTGACGCTGATGCTTACGCCTTAGAAGCAAAGTGTGTCTCGATGTGAGGCGCACGCTTCACCCATGTGAAGCGTGCGCTTCAAGACTCGAACGCTTCACTACAGCGCCTCAGCACCTTCAGCGTGCGCTTCGCCTCTGAAGCATACGCTTCAGGTACTGAGGCGTTCGCCTCTCACAACACTGATTAGATGAGATAATTTGTGAAAGCCAAATCAACAAATCGTCCAAACAATAGAATCAGTGCAGATGATGCACAAAATACAATCATGATGTAAGTATAGAACAACTACAAAATGATCAATCTCAAACCAACCACAAGAACAACTTAACAAATAGAGAGCAAGAAGACCACAAACATCAAGAATTCTTTTCGGGCAAAAAAATCTAGATACAATCATTATCAACCAAATTTTAGATGAGTTTTTGTCACTTTTGTGAGAAAGAATATGGTTTGGAGGTTTCTGCAAAGAGTGCTATTGGAGAAGTAGTCTTGTGCGGAATGTGTTTCAAGATTGTCGACTATTGCAGGTTCATAGAGGATGAAACCTTGCGCCAAGGGAAAGGGGACGAAAAGAAAAAAAGGGAGGGAGAAAGGGATGGTTGTTCCCGTAGAGAGATCGTCAACTATACATATGAATCTATGTTTGTTGAGCAATCTTTTTTTGGGGGAGGGTAGCAGCAGTGCTACCGTTCTGTATTAATCCAAAGGGATGCCCATATTACCAACTCCGGAATGTCTGAAGCAGGTTATATGTCCCCCCCCTCCCCCCCCCCCCCCCCGAACAGGGCAGTTAGCTATATCTCATGATCGGGGGTCCCAAAGAGCACCATGTATGTAAGCATGTGCGTCTCGTATCCCCATGTTTGTCAGCATTAATTAGCGTTGGAGTTTGATGCGATTGCAAAGACTTAAGTACCCTCTCCTCCATTGGTGCAAAAAAAAATGTCGGTTATTGAAAAGGAGTGGTTGTAAAGACTTAAGTGCCCCGAAGATGATTATTTAAGACCCAGTCTCTGCACTGAAGGATTATCCGAGAAAGAAATCTCCCCTGGAGGAGGCCATGAACATCAACCCTCTCACTCTCTCTCTCCCTTCTATTTCTGCTTTTGTGCACATCCAGCAGAAGATCCTACATTGCTCCATCAAGCACCGACTGACCTCCACATTGACTGTTGTGGAGCCTGATTCAGAGTTTTTACCCTTACAGGAGGAGGGTTTGGGGGCTCACCCCAGCGTGGGTAGCATCATTCAACTCTCACTCTCTCTCTCTCTCCCTTCTATTTCTGCTTCTGTGCACATCCATTAGAAGATCATACATTGCTCCATCAAGCACCGACTGACCTGCACATTTACTGTTGTGGAGCCTGATTCAGAGTTTTTACCCTTACAGGAGGAGGGTCTGGGGGCTCCTCTCATCGTGGGTAGCATCATTCAACTTGAAGAGTTGTGGAGTCTGATTTAGAGTTTTTACCCTTACAGAAAGGGGGGTCTGAGAGCTCCTCCCAGTGTGGGTAGCATCATTCAACTTGAAGAGTTATGGAGTCTGATTCAGAGCTTTTACCCTTACAGAAGGGGGGTCTGAGGGCTCCTCCTAGCGTGTTCATGGCCTTTTGCCCTTACAGGAGGGGGGTCTGGGGGCTCATCAACCCTCTCTCGCTCTCTCTCCCTTCTATTTCTGCTTCTGTGCACATCCATCAGAAGATCCTATATTGCTCTATCAAGCATCGACTGACCTGCACATTGACTGTTGTGGGTCCTTACTGATGAGCTGCCTCTAAATTTATTCGACTCTGGGTCCTTACTGCACTTGAAGTTGAGTCGTTGTATTTTTTGTTATTCGGTGGGTGGTGAGGCCCTCCTCTACTCTCTCAAGACTCTTAGCTTAGGCAATCTTTCTTTTGATGATTGTGGTTGTAATGTATCGTTGAAGTTAAAATGGGGAATGAAATGACAATAGAAATCGCTGAAAATTTACAGAAATAAATGCCCTCCTTCTAGAAAACTGAATCATCGGTTCCTCTTCCTCGGACGGACATAAATGCCCTCTTTCTAGAAAACTGAATCGTCGGTTCGTGAAAATGACAAAACTGCCCTCCATCGATATCGCGGGAAAACGTTCCGCAGGTGGTTGTAATGTATCATTGAAGTTAAAATGGGGAATAAAATGACAATAGAAATCACTGAAAATTTACAGAAATAAATGCCCTTCTTCTAGAAAACTGAATCGTCGGTTCCTCTTCCTCGGACGGACATAAATGCCCTCCTTCTAGAAAACTGAATCGTCGGTTCCTGAAAATGACAAAACTGCCCTCCATCGATATCGCGGGAAAACGTTCCGCAGAATGGTTGTAATGTATCGTTGAAGTTAAAATGGGGAATGAAATGACAATAGAAATCGCTGAAAATTTACAGAAATAAATGCCCTCCTTCTAGAAAACTGAATCGTCGGTTCCTCTTCCTCGGACGGACATAAATGCCCTCCTTCTAGAAAACTGAATCGTCGGTTCGTGAAAATGACAAAACTGCCTTCCATCGATATCGCGGGAAAACGTTCCGCAGAGTGGTTGTAATGTATCGTTGAAGTTAAAATGGGGAATGAAATGACAATAGAAATCGCTGAAAATTTACAAAAATAAATGCCCTCCTTCTAGAAAATTGAATCGTCGGTTCCTCTTCCTCGGACGGACATAAATGCCCTCCTTCTAGAAAACTGAATCGTCGGTTCGTGAAAATGACAAAACTGCCCTCCATCGATATCACGGGAAAACGTTCCGCAGGTGGTTGTAATGTATCGTTGAAGTTAAAATGGGGAATGAAATGACAATAGAAATCGCTGAAAATTTACAGAAATAAATGCCCTCCTTCTAGAAAACTGAATCGTCGGTTCCTCTTCCTCGGACGGACATAAATGCCCTCCTTCTAGAAAACTGAATCGTCGGTTCGTGAAAATGACAAAATTGCCCTCCATCGATATCGCGGGAAAATGTTCCGCAGAGTTTGCGTATGTAGCAAGCGTTATGTTGTATGATACAAATAGTTCAAAAAAATCCTTTCTCGCTCTAAGCACTCTACCGGAGATTCTTTGCTTTCATCTCGAGTGGCAGGAGCATCCTTTCCTTTTTACCAGAGCATCTGTTTCCGTCTTACGCGCAGTCGCAGCATCGTTGCCACCTTCTGTTGCATATTAGTTGTTACTGTTGCTTACTCTACAGTTGGAATATCCAAATTCCCATCGTTTCGGTGAGTTTCGTGTAAGTTTTCTTTCTTCAATCTGAAGATTGGTTCTTATACAAGGATTTGTATTATGAACTCAAATATTCTGACGATTTCTAATGATGATGATCGTGTATTGTGTTGTACAGGTTAGCAATGTCTGCGCCTCATCAGATTAGAGATACCCCGTCGTTCTATGGGTTGTCTATTAGAGAAGTGATCCGCCAGTCCCATCTATCTAAAGTTTTTGAAAGATACCAAAATATACTTAAGATTGAGAACGATGAAGACAGGGAAAAAGCCTTGGAATCCTATTTTGCGGAGGATTATCCATCAGATATCGAGGCTGCGGACCAAAGGAAGAACTCTGAAGAACGAAAGATGCAAAACAAGGATGACGAAGAGAAGGCAAAGGCCAGAAATATTGATGAGAATATAAATAGAAGGCGGAGGATTAACGCACAGCAGATGGAAAAGAGGAAGAAGAAGGCGGAGGAGTGGGAAAGGGATGTTAGCAATATGATGGCGGAGGCTCATAGGAGAAACTTTGAGAGTAGAGCAATGCGACACAAGGCAAGGCTACTGAAGGAGGCGGAGGAGAGGCGAAGGCAAATGAATAAGGAGGAGGAAGAGAAGGAACAGAATATTCCTCAGTTTGAGGAAGAAAAGGAAAGGCGAAGGAGGGAGTTGGAGTTCGAGGAAGCTAAGGAAATGCAAAGGCAGCAGAAGGAGAATGAGGAAAAGAAGGAAAGGCAACGGAAGGAGAAGGAGGAGGAGGTAGAGAAGGAAAGAGAAAGGAAGAAGCAGGAGGAAGAATTGCAGGAAAGAAGGAAACAACAACTGCAAGAGAAAGAAAGGCGGCGGAAGGAGGAGGAAGAAAAGGAAAGGGAAAGGAAGAAGCAGGTGGAAGAACTGCGGCAAAGAAGGAAACAAGAAATCGAAGAGAAAGAAAGGCGGTTGAAGGAGAAGGAGGAGGAAGAAAAGGAAAGGGAAAGGAAGAAGCAGGAGGAAGAGGCGAAAAGGGAGAGACAAAGGAAGCAGAAGGAGGAGGAGATAAAAGAGAGAGAAAGGAAGGAGAAGGAGGAGAATGCGAAAAAGGAGAGAGAAAGGATGTAATAGGAGAAAAGGGAGAGAGAAAGGAAGGAGAAGGAGGAGGAGAAAAGGCAGAGAGAAAGGAAGCAGAAGGAGGAGAAGGAGAAAAGGGAGAGAGAAAGGAAGGAGAAGGAGGAGGAGAAAAGGCAGAGAGAAAGGAAGCAGAAGGAGGAGGAGGAGAAAAGGGAGAGAGAAAGGAAGGAGGAGGAGGAGAAAAGGGAGAGAGAAATGAATCAGAAGGAGCAGGCGGAAAAGGAGAGAGAAAGGAAGCAGAAGGAGAAGGAGGAGAATAGGGACAGAGAAAGGAAGCAGAAGGAGGGCGAGAGAAAGGAAGGCGACGGTGGAGCCGGTAGAGATGGAGATTGAAAGGCAGTTCGAGGCAGTGGACCCACCAGAAAGTCCCAGGTTGGAGCGAGAACAACAGAAAATAGCAACCAAGGTAAATATATCTGTCCTGTCTGCGAAGATTTAATAATATGTTTAGCGATTTTGGTATAGCGATTACTGTGTTAGGTATTGATATTTATAGCGATTACTGCGATAGTATGTCTGCAACCGATATTATTTATAGCGGTTAGTAGAATAGTATTTATAAGTACAAATGGAAGTAATTTATAATTTGTAGGAATAATATGTTATTTTGTGTTACAAGGAGGTCACAGGAGAAGTAGAGCACCAGGTGAAAAGCTCGGAGGTCGCTGTCAATGGCCTGTAGTTCTGTCTTGATATGGTCAACTGAGTGCATATCAGAAGAACCGACTACGAAATATGCACTTCGGTGGTCTTTTGGACCAGCAATATTTTGAAACTTGCTGGAATACCATGACTCACCTGGTAAATAAGTGGAATGATAAGACTAACACATTCCAGTTTGATTCTTTTGAGATCACCATGACTCTAGAAGATGTGGCGAGGATCACTGGCCTTAAGTGCGATGGCAGTGTTGTCCTATTACGGCATTCAAACTATAACGCAAGGGAAAACTGCACTGCCCTTTTAGGAATGTCGATGGACGAATGGAGTCAATGTATTTCTGGTGGAAGCAATTCCACATCAATGAAGGTCTCAGTTTTTCGTAATAAATGGGAAGGCCACTCCGCTACTTGTGCATCTGAAATAGCTGACCAAGAGTTGCGCGGCTTCCTTCTATATTTTTTTGCTCTTACATTATTTTCCGATTGTTCTGGTTCGAGAATAGGTTCCATGTGGCTGCAGTACGTGGCAGACTTAGACGAAGTCGACAACTATGCTTGGGGTGCCGCTATGCTCGCACACCTGTACAGTCAACTCCACCGTGCGAGTAATGGTACGAAAACAGTTGGCGGATGTATTTGTTGATTACATACTTAGTATTTGTAGACAAATCTCATTGCAGTCTGTGGCGTTGCTAATAATATTTTTTTTGTTAGGCCTGGGCGTTGGAACATATTATCCCATTGCGTCCACGGTGTGGCCCTCCGATTTGTGGTTTTCCAAAGATCGGTCGCTGGGCCAGAATAAACGTCGCAGTTTATAATGCTAAGTCCATTTTTGATGGGCTGCAATTAAACGAGGTAAACGTTCTAAAATTGTTTATAATCGCGTCAGCATTTACCATTGAGTATTATAAGTCGTTGTAATGTTCAGCATTCTTAAGTATACATCGCTGCAGGATTGTCTTCTGTAGTGCATATCGTTGTTGCTATATCATGCGTAAATAAATTTTAATATATTTGTCATTCGTTATTAAAAAGAATTACCAATGTACAGGTTTTGTGAAGACCTTATGGAGATGGGGGCGATGATGAAGACGTTGTTGCGGAGGCTTCCAGATTGTTTAACCGCGATTTGTGGCTATTCTGTAATTTTGAAGCCGAGTTGCAGCAAGGTAGTCGAGTTCTCCTACATTCTGGCTTGGGGCAGTCTATCCCAAATAAGCCTTTGGAGGTGAGAAGGAAGATGAATATTGGTGGGGGCAGGCACGTGAATTGGAGCGATCGCTACAGGGATGAATTATTAAATTGAAACTCAAGTGGTGTCCCTGCCGTACCGTATGATCATGAAGGACGACAATTTGATCCCTTCTATTTCGAAAGCTATTGGGAACCAATGCGGCGAAATCGGAAGATTGAGAAAATTGTCAACCCATGCCTTCCAACTGTCCCTTCTCATGTTGTAGCCCAGCCTCTACAACCAAAACGTCGTCTCGCTCTGGTTAATACGACTAGTCCATCAGTAACAAATCACGAGGAAGACCGAACACTTGCTCCAAAAGAGAAGACTGTCTCTGCCGCAAGGTTCGAACTTATTGAGATGGAGAATAAGAAATTAAGGACAGAAGTAAGCACTATGGGGACCCAATTGAATGCAGTGGTGGACATGATGACCAGTCTTCTTAGGCAAGGTTTCGCAACGAGGAGGTCACCTAGGATAGACAGTCCACCAATAAAAAGTGAGAGACAAGTCTATGAAATTTTATCAGATTCGTCCAGTGACTCGGAATAAATCCTAGATTTTTCATTTTTATCACGCTATACATTTGTTGTAATTGTATAATGAGTTGCGGTAACGTGAAATTCTTTTACTGTTTAATTCTTTATTATTACATCTTTCCGACTTTGGGTCTTGGTAATAAATAAACTTTCCTCTATGAGAGGATTAGTAGGTTGATAAGAAGGATGGTTGTCTTCATCTATATTTTCTTTTTTACTAAACTAATTAAGTTCATCATCACTAAAAATATCATCATTTCTATATAGTAACTTAAACAAGAAAGAGTAATCCATATTCTCTTTATGGGATTCATCCTTCTCAAAACCACTAACGTTTCCTAAGAAAGTCACATTCCTAGAAACATATAGTTTGTCGTTCTTAACATCATAGCATGTAAATCTTTTTTGAGTTTCAGAATATCCAAGAAATGCATAAGGAATGACTTTTGGTGAGAGTTTGTCATTTTTGTCGGTAAGGACAAAACATTTACATCCAAAGATTCTTAACCTATTTTAGTCGGGTTCCTTTTGGTATAAAATTTTAAAAGCTGAAGTTTTGTTTAGATTTTTTGAAGAAAAGTGATTTATAAGATAAACGGATGTAAGAGCCGCCTCGGCCCAAAAACTTTTTGGAATGTTTTGAGAAATGAGTAAAGTTCTAGTTGTTTCAATAATATACCTATGTTTTCTTTCAGCTAGACTGTTTTGTTGTGGTGTTTTTGGACAAGATCTATGATGAACTATTCTATGGTTTTCAAGATAGTTTTTAAAATCATTTGAAAGATACTCTCCTCCGGAATCAACTCTAAAGATTTTTAAATTATCATTAAATTGATTTTTAATCATCATATGATATGTCTTAAACGATGCAAAGACTTCATGCTTATGTTTAAGGAAGTATATCCAACAAAATCTTGAATAATCATAAAAAAAATAACATAGTAAGCAAATCCTCCCTTAGATACTACGGGTGTCGGTCCCCATAAATCCGAGTGCACAAGTTCAAAAGATTTGTTTGTAAACGTAGATCTTTGTTCAAAAGTCAAGCTTCTCATTTTTCCAAAAATGCAATGATTACAATTGAAATTACTTTTACATAGATCTTTGTCTTCGCAATCGCTGTATTTGTCTTCGCCTTGAAAGAATAGCGCACAAAGTATTGGCGATCTAAGCCATAAACAATAATTTAACGAGTTCTGACGGCACAAAGGTTTGTATCCATATACGATAATCGTGAAAAGGTATTTGTGTTAAATAATCAATAGATAAGAAAAGGATTTGTTGCCATCGCTGGATACTTCGTGCTTTGAGTCGGAGAGCAATCTGTGCCATCACATCATAGTGATTTGTGGGTATTGTTTGAATGTCTAATCACACGTGGAAAACGTATTTTTGAATATTTAAAACTTAATGAGCGGCATGGAAAGACGTATTTTTGAATACTTCGAACGCAAGCATTTAATTTGGAGGCGGTTATCAAAAAAAGGCGGCATGCGAAAACCGTATTTATATTTTTTTTAAACGCAATCAATTAATTAGCTTCGTGCTTTGAGTCGGAGAGCGATCTATGGCATCGCAGCATAGTGATTTGTGGGTATTGTTTGAATGTCTAATCACACGTGGAAAACGTATTTTTGAATATTTAAAACTTAATGAGCGGCATGGAAAGACGTATTTTTGAATACTTCGAACGCAAGCATTTAATTTGGCGGCGGTTATAAAAAAAAGGCGGCATGCGAAAAGCCGTATTTATATTTTTTTTAAACGCAATCAATTAATTAGCGGGCTGTTTTCAAAAAATGGTTGCACGTTAAAGGACTTTACCTTTGTAGGTGAGGACGGCGTTTCAGTATCTCCGTTGCAAAGGTGCCATCGATATCTCCGTCCAGGCATGACGCCGAAGAAGGGGACAATCGGAGCAGTACGACCAGTCATGGCGGACAAGAAGAGGACTAGTGGAGCAATACGACCCGGCACGACGCCAAAGACGATGGGAGCACTACGACCGGGCACGGCGGCAACAGAGAGGACGATGGTAGCAAAACGACCAGGCACGACGCCAGAGGAGTGGACGAGGGGAGAAAAACGACCAGACACGTTGCCAATGGAGTGGACGATGGCAGCAAAACGGTCACGCACGGCTCTGAACAAGAAGACAACCACATCCACAGTACCAGGACTAGCGCTTAAGAGGTATATTCTTTGAAACGCCTGAGCGGTTTAGTGAACATTTGGCTTTTTCATGTCGTATTTGGACTAGTGTTGTTTACTGTAGACAATAATTTCAATGTCCAATCCTGAATACCACGCTCATGGTGCACTCAGTACAACATCCACAGTCTCGGGTGGGCGGCAACGCCTTGACGAGTTCGTAGATGACATCGAGCAGATGCAAGATGAATTTGCAGATGGGAACACTATTAGTAATTTTGTAAGTATTTGTCCACTATCAATTTCTAGGTCATCGGTTTGCATGTTCTGAAGTTCGTAACTTTGTGCAACCAGACAATGTATGATTTTGTCAATTACATTCAGAGCAACCCAACGAGAAATACAGTACGCATCATCAGCCCGTATTTCATGGTATGTTTGTGCCGCTGTTGTTCTGTTTGCTTTCATGACGTACTCACGTTTCTTGGTGGTTAAACCTTGCTATTTCGTGCAACAGATGTACGTCCGGCGAAAGCCATACAACATAGGATTCGAAGATGCACTACCTTGTTGGAACAGCGATGATGAGTGCATAGACATTTCGAAATTTGGAAAGGTAAGTGAACAAACCTCTTATCCAAGGTTTATTCGTAACATCCCCATCACGATAAGTCTCTTGAACGAAAAATGATTTTATCGATTCGCAGATTTTACTTCCTACACTCTGGCAACATCCAGACCATTGGGTCCTATACGAGATGAATTTTCAGCTAAAACAACTATGGTGCTACAACTCATTGGACTGCCACAGTGGCGTAGAACGCGATGCTATGCATTTGGTAAGCTTGTACCCAAAGGTGAAGTAGCTATTCGAGGTGGACCGGACTGTAATATATTATCCCTTTTTCACAGGCGGGATTCCTTAACGGGCAAATGGGTGTCGACATTGGTGAGTGGATGTTGCTCTGTGCTGACGATGCTCCGTTACAAAGTAATGGGGTCGATTGTGGCATATTCGTAATAAAGCATATTGAAGCAATATACAATGGAGAACAACCTTGTTTCAACGCTGTATGAGCTTCGTATCCGATGTTATTGGGTATCCCTGTTATATATTGGTTTCACATTACCTGTTTTGTTGCAGGAACATATGCCGGTAATACGCGACGAAATATGCGGAAAATTGATTGAGTTTAAAACGAACGGCAGACAGAATAGTATAAAGTGAAACCTATCGATTGCTCTGTCTGTACAACCTAACGAGGCCCTCCATCACCGTTCTCGCCGTCCTCCTCGACAGTAACCCAGTAGGTGCAGTCGCGCTGAGGGTGGCCAGCAGGAGCTCCGCCAAGTCCTCTTCCTCTCCCTAGCGAGGTCTAAGCGGATTTGTCATTCCGGTGACGGGTGTTCATCTCGTTCTGTTGACGGGTGTTCTATGAAAAGTAAATTGTATTCAGAAATAGTTTTCTGTTGTATACGCATAACCAATGCTGGTAAAGTTGTTCTTAAGCAATAAAGAATACTGTACGGCGAAAGATATTTCTAAATATCGCATTACGTGAACTTATCAATAAGAAAGGTTTGTTCTTAGAAATCGCTGTATTGATGAACCGACGGTAATGTACACCTAAGGCGATTTCTTTAGACGTACTTGTGGATTTATTTGAGACCCAAAGATTCGGTCCAATTGCATTGACTACCATTCAAAATAGCCCTCTGGCATGACATTGTTTTCATTAATGCGGAGTGCTTTTTTATTTAAGATTTGCTTTTGATTTAATGAAACTGACGTATATACTCGAAAACTGACGGAGGGTGATAGGACGTTTCATTAATATTTGAATGACACAACACACAATTCCACTTTGCTTCGCGAATAAGGAACCGACATAATCGACAATTCCTGCATACACGACTTATTCTTGAATCGAGTGCATAGGCGGCTTCGACGCAGTTGTCGTATCCGTCTATACCTTTTTCATAGGTCTGTAAGATCATAATTGAAGAAACCGTTGTTTAAAATTCAAGCAATTTTCAAATGCTGGCACAGGTTTTCATGGTCGTAGCACTGTAGTTTGTCGTTAGACCACCAAGCGTATCGCTTTGTACTATTCGTAAAATACGAACGCGACATTAAAGCGATGTTTAAGCATACAACATTTCATAGCGATGTTGAATATTATCATTTCGAACATTAGAAGTCTTTGTTCATTGCACACATCGCAGTCTCACCCTGCGACTGTCAATCACGCGGGTTGAGCGCACATCTTTTATCAATTACAAGCCTTTTAGATCCCCGCCTCCGTCAGTTTCTCCTTCGAAATTAGAAAGGACGTCAACTTTTTGCAGAGTTCTTCGCAGAATCCGGGTATATCAACCTGCAAAAACAAATTGTAAACTAGAAGCAATAGACATGCCCTTAATTCCCAATAACAGAGGCCAAGGAATGGCATACAGCGTCGAAATAGGGTTCTGCACCATTGTATATCGCTTCAATGTACTTCATTACAAATACGCCGCAATCAACGCCATTATCTTGTAAAGGAGCATGGTATGCCGTGCGATAGATCCACTCGCTGACATCGACTCCCAAAATGGCTATGAGGAAACCGATCTGAGAATAATGCGACCGAAAGTAAATTCATGACCCCAGTACACTACACGATACTCATATAGATGGAATCTTACGAGATGGGAAATGTCTAGCCGTAAACCACTGTCAACTTCCAACGAATTGTAATACCATAGTTGTTTTTCGTGTAAATCCATCACGTATAAGACCCAATGCTTTTCAGACTGCCAGAGTGTAGGAATCAGTATCTGCAAATAGATCGAAAAAATGTTGTTACCACTGTCATGCTGTAATATTGCACTGTAGGTTTGTTTGCTTACCTTTTCACTTGTCATAAGGTCTCTGCAGTGATTACCGTTAACCCAATAAGGTTTGCCGTCTTGAAATCCACTGGAGTATGGCAAACGACGTAATATAGTCTGCAAACCGAAAGAAACATTGCTAACACCAACGTTAACATACGAATCAATTGGACTAAATCAATAATGAAAAGCAACATAAAATACAACCGATATACCATGAAATATGGGCTGACGACGCTCACAGTCTGACTTGGTGCGTTGCTTTTAATATAATTTACGAAATCGAATATAGTCTGTTTGCAACAAATATGGTGTTGTATTGATCATACGTACACATGGCTTACGTTTATAGACAACTACTACTAGTTTCATACTAACAAAATTACTGATCATGTTGCATTGTGCGAATTCACTGCGCATTCGGTTGATGTCCTCTAGGAGTGATTGACTAAGTTTTCGCCCAACTTTGTCGGTGGATGTTCGACTGAAATGAATGCGGACATTGCAACGACCGATATTTAAATTACATTATATAGTACACAAAAACAAATCGCAAAAAACGCATGAAAGAGACGGATTTTGCTGAACATGTAGACTATGTGTAGACAATATACCCATGATTCGCCATTGTTGGTCGTGTAGCTGTCTTCGTCTGCCTCACCGACTATAATTTTCTATGTTCGAGGGCGGATCTCCAAGTTTATGAAGGAACCGTCGGTTTGGTTGTTGCTGGTTCACGAAGTAGAAGACAAACACACCTTCCAGTGCTTGTGCGACTATTTATGACCTAAAAGATGTACTGCTCAACCAACATGATCAATGAATACTGTACGACAACTCAAACATTTATGGGTATCCGTTGGAAAATACACATTGAGTAGCCTTTTATTTATAATATATGGATACAACTTTTCACAAGATAACAATAATGATTTCAAAAGGCAAGTGGAGGTGTCGGGAACGCGAAAGATTTGCTGGAGAAGAAGTTGACTGGAAGTGTATGGCGATTTGTGGTTATCGTTGAATAGCGATCTGTGGCATCGCAGCACAGTGATTGACAGTCCTACGCTGCGATGCCACACATCGCAGCACACTTGAACAATCCTTCGCATCACGCTAAGATTGACAGTCCAACAATAATCAACAACGTTCTACGCTGCGATGCCACATATCGCTATTCAACGATAACCACAAATCGCCATACAGTGATGTCATCAATCGCCTTCCTGTAGAAGCAAAACCCCGCTATCTATCGATTTGAACAAATTCAACCACGAACCGCAAGTCGTCAATGACAAACGACTATAAACTCTCAAAAAATCCGGCATTGTGGAGATCGGGTCATGCAAAGAGGCATGTCAACTAAGTTAATAGCCCACACGACATTCCTGTGTCCCAAACCTATCTGTCGACTGCATCATAGTCTGTCATGAAAGAGAAAATATTAGACACTGAATTAAGTTTCACAAGAAATGCATACCTCCTCGCAACATCGATTACATACCAAAAGCCTTGTAAAACTGTAGCGATCGTTGCCGGAAATCTGGTCGGGAGGAATGTAGGTTTGAACGTTTGCCGGTACTTCTGCAGGGTATTGCTGCATGATGGACATTACACGAGTTAGCTATTTGACAAGCTTCACGCAATGGGAATCAATATAATGTTTTACATACCTGTTCATTCGAAGGGCTTTGTTGTTTTTTATTACAGGTTGGTTGTTTCTTAGTCCTTTTCTTGCCAACCAATTCTAGTGCACCCTTTGCCCTCCGACGACTGCGATCAGAGGCAGGTTTTCTTTTGATACCCTTTGCTTCATGAATATGTCCATCATAATCAACAACGTTCACTACTGACTTGTTGAAGATAATGTTTACGCTTCGGCGCAACTTCTCGGGAGTGTCAAGCGAGACATGATTTTGACCTACGTTGTTCGATCCCATTATCTTCGGCTGGTATTCATTCGCTGCAACAGACTTGATGTGAATTAACTCCACGTTTTCAAGTAACTCTGTTGCAGCTTTTCTCACACATGCATAGCCTTCTTCGCTTCTCGATGCCAAATCAGCAATATGCATGAATGACCTACACAGTTGTTGGTAACGGGAGGCTATGTGGCACTTCTCGTCAACACCAGATTTACTCGCATTGTCCATAACGAGCATTTCAATCTTCGCGCGTCTCGTCCATCTTCGCATTACGTAAGACTCAGGTATTTCTTGTATCTTCTCTTGATTGAGTGCATTTAATGCATGACAGCATAGGATACCTTTGAATTCATACATTTTGCACGAACATTCTACCCTTCCGTTGTCGACATTGTACGTGACATGCGCTTCTTGCCTTTTCTGATATTTTTCACCCTGACAAAAAATATGGTATTTGTGCATATTCTCGGTTTGCACCAGTTCTTATATTTTGCAAATCATGATATGCAACACCTCTTTCTTGATCCATTCAAATACAGTTAGTGTATACAGAGTTGCAGGTCGCATCAATATTTTCATGCCAAAAGTTAGAGGTCGTGTATTGAAGCATTTCACGTCTTGTTCAAGCTCATTCTGTCTTAGATCGGCTACAAATAATTCATATTGTTCCATGAAACGAAACATTGTTAAACATGAATACAGGGTTTTCTTTAGCGTGGCATGCATAGATTCGGCTCTTTATGTGCTTATCATACCTGCACAAAAGTATTGTCTTCCATATGCCAATGCCCACTTCTCTTTTTCTGCATATAAATTTTGTAACCACAGACAGTCAACAAGGTCATATGTCTTAATCATTTTGTCCCAATCTGACTGAAAGGTGACCTCGTCTACGCTATGAAGTACACACCTTGTAAAATGTTTGTCAAACCTTGTATTCTGATTAAATATGTGTCCTATGTTCTTTGCTGCATTTTGAAAGATATGCCACAAACACAGGCGATGATGTGCATCTGGCCACACATGAAGCACTGCAGCCGCAATTGCGTGATCACCATCTGTAAGTACAGTTTCAGGATGCTTCCCGTTCATTGTCTGTGTAAATACTCTGAACAACCACTCAAAGGTTTCCTTGGTATGGTCATACACAAAAGCACCGCCTAATATACAACTCTGTGCATGATGGTTAACTCCCACAAACTGCGCAAATGGCCACTGTTCAGTGTTAATCTTTACTGTAGTATCAAACACAAGCACATCATTGAAGCATTCATAATCTAATCTAGACCTTGAATCTGACCAAAACATATTCACGGCATATCCATCTGCGTCCACTTGCATTGCACTAAAGAAACCATGTTCATTGCTTGATTTATTCTGTAAGTAACGAACCAAACAACATATTTCTCCGTTCTTCATGTTATCTGTCCTCTTCCTGCTCAAGTGGTTTCTAAGATCCAAACGTGTGAATGGCACATTTTCGCGACCACCATCAATGCGGGTAAACAAAGTGTATGTCTTCCTTGGTGCAATGTCGGCGCTATCGACTATTTCAGCCATTGCAGCATGAGCTACAGTTACTTTATGATGTGACCTTAGCATAGGAGTCATAAATGATGTAGATAAATCATGATTATGATCACTGATTAAAGTACGCACGACAAATTTCCCATTCGGATGTCTTCTCAAAACCAATCTCGCCTGACATCCACATCTTGATTCTGGCGTGCTCCTAGTTGGATTTCCCATTGATTTCTTCCAACCTTGCTTGGAACAGACATATGTCTTTCTAACCAAGAGACCCTGTGCATTTTTTGACCAAGAAAACCTTCTCACACTGAAGCAAACTTTTAAGGCATAATCATTGTAAAATTTATATGCATCTTCTTCGTTATTAAAATGCATTCCTTCTACAGGAACATAGTCAAGTGCAATTCCATGTACATTCCCAGTTCCTACGGTTTTATTAAGTGTACTGACATCAAAATCAGGATCATTATTGAATTGCATTTCTTCTCCTGGAACATTGAAGTCAGGTGTACTTCCGTGTATATTCTCTGTGCATACACTTTTATTATGTGCGTTGTCATGGTAGTCTACCTCATCATTGAATTGCATTTCTTCCACTGGAACATTTAAGTCAATAGTGGGTCTAATGCCTGCACCCTTCTTTTCATGTGCATCGTCAGTGAAGATGTTCAATTCTTCAGTTGGGTCATAAGTATAGATATTCAATTCTCCAGATCTTTCTATTGATTGAGCTACATCGTCTTTATTACAACCTGATGATAAGCTCAATAATGTTTTAAGCAATATATCAATTTGTGTTTGCAGTAACATGGCAAACAAGTCGATATTATCTCACAAAAATGAGAGTCTGTTACTAATACAGCGGTTTGAGATACAATGCATATGATGAGTGAATGTAGGATACCTGATGGGGTAGAGGCCCTTCCTAGCATCTGCAAACAAGCATTCCTGTCAACAGGTCCCAACGTCTTACAAATATTGATAAGTTTCCAACCTTCGTAAGAACAAGATATACCTGCAATAACCAAAAAAAAGCCTTAATGACACACAAGACGACATGCCTTCTTCATCGATAGCATGATGTTGGGAAGCTACTCACGCCGCCTTGATGGAACTGGTTGGAATGTTTGTGCATCATTGCTTTCTTCCTTAATGCCTAACAACAACGACAAATAAAAGAAGACAGTGGAATGTTTTGTAAGCAATATATCAATTTCCGTTAGCAAGCAGCATAGGTTTACTACGATTTAATCAGGATGCATATAAGAACGGATACCACTAGGGTTACGCAAGTCAAAGCAACGATTTAATGAATGAAAGTATCAAAGCAAGTGCGGTTTGATGTTTGCTTATGCTGAGCATCGACGTGTCGCTTACCATGCCAATAAAATAAACATGTCGTACATGTGTGTTGACGATAACGCTCTCATAATATCCACGAGGCTCTAAAGCGAGTTCAATAGAAGTCGCTGAGAGAGCAACGATATGCATGCGAAAATCGCCCCGCCATGCGTGTCAAGATGTGTTTCTGCACCCAAACGTTTTCAAAGTCTGTGTATAAATATCTTACAAATACATATTACAAAACATATAATATCTTACAAAACGATATGTATAGCGATTTGTCAGATATTGAAAATCGATACGGCAGTTCAGTATTTATAACTTATAACTCGACGATACAAAAACATACTATCTAAAAGGTCGATAAATATATCGCACAATAAATTACAAATCGATAAGGAAGAACTTGAACATAATAGCAAACAAATCGATATTAACTAACAAAAATGTATCTCACAAAAACGAGAGTCTGTTACTAATACAGCGGTTTGAGATACAATGCATATGATGAGTGACTGTAGGATACCTGATGGGGTAGAGGCCCTTCCTAGCATCTGCAAACAAGCGTTCTTGTCAACAGGTCCCAGCGTCTTACAAATATCGATAAGTTTTCAACCTTCGTAATAACAAGATCTACCTGCAATAACCAAACAATGCCTTAATGGCACACAAGACGCCATGCCTTCTTCATCGATAGCATGATGAGATGAAAAGCTACTCACGGTGCCTTAATGGCACTGGTTGGAATGTTTTTGAATCATTGCTTTCTTCCATGATGCCTAACGACAACAGAAATTAAGAGAAGACATTGGAATGTTTTGTAACACAAGGCAGGCACGAGAAGGCGACAGTGTGTTGTACAACAGGATAAAAAACAAGGCGGAAAGCTCGACTGGAGACGAAGGCAAAGTTTGCGTTGATAATGGGAGCACTGTTACAACAGATGGCGCAGGCGAACGTCTCCACTTTAAATGGTTAACATCAAACTTTCTGGAAGGACTTTTTTGTCCTTTTCCCCACCCGTCGTTTCACAACTTTTGAATGGAGGATATTTTTGTCATTTCCTCGAACCGTCATTTCAGGGCAAGAAAAGCAAGTAAGGGTGATTAAGTCTTTGCAACAACACCAGAGTCCGATGCAAAGTTATGTCAACATACACGGGAATACGAGCCCCATGTGCATGAATACATGGCGCTCATTCGATTCCCCGAACACGGACGTGGGATTCAGTGAATCATCGGGGGCGAACATACACAACCCTACCCGGAATGTTTGTTCCCCATTTGGTTGGCGCATTCACAATGTCAACTTGTGAAAAAAAATCCGTCAATATTAGACACCGTCCTACCCAAAACAACTGAAAAAAGGCTCTTTAAATCAAGGGATTAGTGAAAAACAAGAAGGCTGGATGGCCCATTTTTTTCATGTGGAAGACCCAGAATGATTTTCTTTTTTGGTTCATATCGCCGACCCCAATTGTTTTGGGATGAAGGGCCAATACAGTTGAATCGGTGTCCCAATGATTCAGGGCCGATACTGATACTGACAACATTGAAAAAATCTTCCATTAGCGACTGCACAATGGAAGGCCTCTGGTGCCCTTGAGGTTCCCCCCTACCAACATGGAAGGATGTAAACTGTTTGGATTCAGGTTTGGCGTTGCATATCCAACGGATTCCAATTTGGATTTACATATTTTTTCTCAGTGAACAGCTGATTCCATTAATTTACATATTTTTTTATTGGATTGAAAGATAATTAGGTTTATAATATGAATCATATGAATCAAGTTGAAATCCAAGCCCATTAGGACCCAAATTGATCATACCCAAACCCGTTAACCCATATGGGTCTACATTTTTCAATCATACCTAGATCTAAACCCCAAACCAAATGATAATGGGTTTGGGCCTGGGTCTAATTCTTATACCTAATTAAAAAATGAGTCTATCAAAGACCCAACCCAATACATACTTTAACACATATGGGTCTATAATTTCCAGTCATATCCGAACCCTAATTAGATTGGGTCAGGTTTAGATCTAACTTTTATACCGGATTTAGAATCAGGTCAGATAAGACCCGACCAAGTTACACCCCTAAGAATAAGGATATCTATCAAGTATTAGTAGTAAAATTCAAAACCCTGTTTGAATTAGATTATAATTGGATATAGTTTGGTCTACTAAATCTTGCTAAACGGTATTAGATTTTGCTGGATATCGAATAAAATCTGTGGCAAGGGATGGCTTTGGTGGGTTTCAACCGTGAGCATTCCATGCCAAGTGACAAACAACGGTCACCCATAACCAGAAAATCTCTCTCTCTCTCTCTCTCTCTCTCTCTCTCTCTCTCTCTCTCTCTCTCTGGGATTTTTGATGTTGGCGTGAGAGTTTAGTGACAGGGAAGGGATCTTGAGATTTTTCTGTGTTGGTTCGTAGGGTTTATGGCTTGGTTTAGCTGAATCTTGATGCCTCTTTCTTCTGCGGCATGGGGTTTATTTGGGGATGACGCTTTTTCGATTGTTATGAATGTTTGAAAAATTTTCAAGAAAATAAAAATAAAAGCGTGCTTGTGTGATAGCAGCACCGGCTACATACTTACAGACCGTCAAAATACAAGCTAAGATTCTATCACAAAATCAAACTTTTTTTGTATTAAGAAATAATTGACAAAGAAAATGACTCTTCTGGGGCACATTCTTCCTTCAAAAAAACGAAAAACAAATATCATCTTTCTTTTAAGCACCAACCTCATCACTCATAAACTGTGTGTATAATCTAAAGACCAGCAAAATAAAAAATCCGTTCACTGCCTAAAGAATAACACCATATACGCTGCCTTTTTAGTTTCTTCTTGTCGACGATCCACCTCTTTATAACGCCTTGCCGCATTCCAAGTAGAAAATGAAAAAACTCTCTCTCTCTCTCTCTCTCTCTCTCTCTCTCTCTCTCTCTCTCTCTCTCTCTCTCTCTCTATATATATATATATATATATATATATATATATATATATATATATATATATATATATATATATATATATATATATATATGCAATCTCCAACCTATACTTTCTGTTTTTTACTTTGGCATCAGAACCTTGATTTTGAAGAACTGAATAAATATAAAGGAGAAAAAAAATGAAAAGAAAGGAAGCTGTATTTGCTAGGGCCTTTGATATTGATGACCTTAATCTTTTTGCAGAGTATCAACATGGGCAGATAATGATAGCCTCAATTGGATACGTAGGCCTTAGGGAGGGGATTAATACTTGAGCCATGGACTACACGCCCACCAGCAAAGTTCATCTCTTTGAATGGGCATGGAGTTGGGACATTGGTGTTACATGAAGGCCCTGATGGAGTCATAGGTGCCTTCGGCAGCGACTCAAAAAGCAACCAACTTCTTTCAATCTCCTTCATATCTTCAAGTGGCCTGATGCTTTCAAGAGGCTGAACCCACACGCAGAAGAGTACGCAGATCATAGCGAACACTGCAAGCAATTTTCTCATTGATGCCTCCATTAATGAATCTCCACAAACAAACTGAAGATGAAGGAGATGGTTGAGAACTTAAGATTGTGAGTGGTGCATGGTATGATGTGGGGTTTAAGCATGGCATATATATAGGAGGGAGCACTGAGACTTTTTTGTTCATTAAATTCTTTTTCTCAATGAGTTTGTCTGTTTGTGTACAATGTTTGTTTATTGACTTTTTTTGTTGGTGGATTCACAGGAAATTAAGTTGGGTCCGCAACAGGTTTGACACGTAAAAACGCGTGGACGGACCCAGCCATTTTCATCCTTTGAATTCAAAATAATAAACCTGATACGTCCAAAAGACTAGAAATCTAAGTCTTAGGGGCTTTTAGTTTTAGTCTCTCTCCTTTAGGCAGTCTTTTTGCATTTAATTAATTGTATTCGACTTTGTCTCGCATTGCACTTAAATCCATGTCACAGATTTTTTTTTAACTTTCAATCAATAAAAAGAGATTTGTTGGTATTTTAGTGTTAAAAAACATTTTTTAATAACATGTTCTTAAAATATAATAAAAATTATTAAACAATGTTAGAATAATGACCATATGAATCAGTGTCTAAACCAGCGTGTCCAGTGGTGTCACCTCGGACACATGGCGATCAATTTGGCATGTCCTAATTGGAATATAGATTTAATTGCCATGAATCTTAAACTGTATGTCACGGGATACTCCGTGACATGATCGTACATGTGGACATGGATACGGACAAGTACAATTGTTATTTTAATTGTTAATAATTTTAATATTATATCAATAAAAATATTTTTAAATATTAAAATATCAATAAATAGTTTTTATTGATTCAAAAATTAAAAAATTCACACCTCACTAGCAAATTGCAAAACGTTTATAAAAAACGGGCAATTTTTAGTTATTGCTTTCAGCATTCACCTACTTTTTTTTCTTAATGCATTTCAAACACCACTTAATGAATAAAATGACCTAAATTTTTAATTTTGGTTTTTAAGTGCTGTGATAAAGGTGCCAGATCTAACCCCACTGGTGCATGGGTGTACTCGTAGCTTTTAGAAGTAGGCCACTTAAGGGGGGGGCGGTCGCGGCCCCCACCCCGGGTTTTCTTGGCTTGGGTGAGAGTTTCTAGTCATAAAAATTAACAAATCACAAAAAAAAAACTTGTCCCTCAAGTCACTCATTTGACATTGTTTAGACAAGCAAAATAATTAAAATTCCTTCAATATTTATCAATTCATCCCAAAAATTAATCCGCAGGAAACCTTTGGTGCTATACAGGCAAACAAAAACTCTACTGGTAGAGGTTTGTGAATTAGCAAAAAAAAAAAAACAGGTATGGTCTACCTAACCCCAGCGTATCAATCCAAATATATATATATACGGGCATGCACTTAATATTTTGGATATGGGGAGTAGGGGTAGATTAGATACCTACTCCAATCTGTGCCTACGGCTAGCCTACCAGGCTTTTGAAGTCTCTCTCTCAAATATGATGGTACAAATGTGTGTTCTACATGCTTGATTCTATAGGAATGGAGGGTGTCTGATTCCAACATATGTAAGTTTTTATAAGGATCGAAAATCAATGGTGATCTATAATTTTCACAAGTACTGAAGCTCAAGAATTCATGTTTTTTTTTTTTATCAAAACAACACGATCCATGTATTATTTTCTGGTAAATTGACCATGCAGAGCGCATTTTTAAGGTCAGATTTGTGAAAAACGCCTTGAAAAGCCTCATTCACCCGTGGTAGGCTCCTAACTTTGGTTGGCACCTACTCCCCACTCTGGAAATAGGTTCTCAAATATGGGGTAATGCAATTTTCTATGACCGAATCCTCCATGCTTTCATATGAACTGGGATTTGCAAGTCTGTTTTTTTTTCCTTCGAAAATCTGATTATATGAATACTTTCTACGTGTTTTGTTTTTTAGAGCTTAAAAATCAGCGGCTCAGAAGTTTGGATAATATTTAGACTTAGTACTTTTGGATATGGTGCAGATTTAGGAAGAAGTACGGAAAATGCCCAGTTTGTACGCAGTAGGCAGACTAATCCTAACCATCCAGATGCATTTAGTTGGACGGTTAAGATTGACATATGATGAGTGCCGTCATATAACCGAGGATAGAATCCTTTTACCAAACCCAACGACCATTTTTTTTTAATGTCCATATAGCGCAATAAAGCTATGCGGCATTGGTTCAAGGCTTGAACCAGCTGCAGCTGACTAGAGTCCAGTCAAGAGTTTCGAGTCTTTTGCATGACCTATGAGCCAAGTAAGTCAATTTTTGAAAATATTTATTGACTTTGACCAATTCTTGCATATGACAAACACTTTAATATTTTTTAAGACAATTTTTGACAAAAAATTAAAAATGGCAATTAAATTATGATATGTTAAAAGCAATGCTTGCTAAAATCGATTCAATAAATGAATCGATAAAAAAAAGGTTCAAATCGAGTCGAATTGGGGTATAACAAAGATTACTTTATTTTATTTTATTTTTTGTGAACACGCATAAACAAAAAAAACATGTGAATGAATTCAGGTAGAATTCAGGCTGATTCAACTAAAAATCTGCTAATTATTGAAGGCGGACTTTTTTAACCCTACATGTAATCCGCGAATTTAGGCAGATTTTAGCAACATTGATTAAAAGTATCATGATTAAAAGGCTTATGTCAAAAACAGAACACGATGCTTTCATTTTTATTAGCATTTTCTTAGGGAGAACTAGTGTTTGACATTTGTTTTTTTTTTCAAATTTAAAACATTTGTTTTCTTTTTATTTTATTTAAATAATCAATTTGTTTCTCCTTGATGAGATGGTTTTGAAAAACCATGATAAATTTCAGAATTTCAAGAATCTCCCAACAAATACATGGTTGATAAAATGGAGTTTTTCACTTTTGTCAAAGTGGGTAGCACTCGGCCAATTGAATGATTTTGCTATTTTCTAGACTTGGACTTGGGGGTGCGAATGGATCAGGTTTATTGGACCTTCAAAATCCAAATCCGACAATTTAGTTCCTGATATCGGTGCAATAAAGTAAGACTGAAAGGGGTATTTGGATCAGATTTGGATTTGCACATTTAATGCTGCTTGTATTTGAATCAGATGCATGTCAGTTATTTATATAACAACTATGTTTGTATTCAGATAATATCTGATTTATTTGCACATTTGACATGTAAAAGCCTTGATATCAGTCTTTTTTTATGGGGTCCAATGCCACCAAATAAATTTCAAATCCAGACACAATCTTGCATCGATCCATTGAATTTATTTGGATTCAGAATCCAATTCAGATAGACCTCACAAAATTTGGATCCAGATTAAGATCGATCAGGCTGCATCCAGCCTGAATTGAACGGTTTACATCCCTAACTTGGAGCAACATGTACAGAGTATTACTAGCAATTTCTGATTCTATAGAGCTTTGACACAAGCTTCAGTAGTCCCCTTATCTTTAAACAAGAACTATCTTAAGCCGCTTTACATAAAATGGGTGTTCGGGCCTTTGGATCAAGTTTCATGGATACAAGTCTTGGACTTATTTTACAGTGGTCCCACTCTGTTCTAATCAGGTTCACCAATTGGGTCTTTCTTGGGCTCATGAGGACCCTGCCTTCCTGGTTAAGGGTGACCATGGTCTGTCACTTAACATGCAAAGACCATGGTTTGAAACTCATGGGGGCATCTCTTGTCACAAGGTCAAAGCTAGGTGTACTCCCCTCAATATTCTCAGGTAATACTCTCTCTCTCTCTTTCTTATATTTGATGAAACGGAAGGCTCATGGTTTCTTTTTCAGAAGAGACTATTTCGTTTTTATTCTCTATTTTTTAAGTTTATAAGCGGATTGTGTGTGTTTTTTGTTACAAATAATGTCATTTTTTTATTTATTTTTTTCCTTACTTAATGTGCAATAGAACACATGATCAAATGACAAGGGTAAAACCAAGGAACATGACTGCAAACTTCCTTAGCCTTCTTTAAATCAATTCAATTGACATGATGCTCTAATTCATAGAAAACTACTAAAAGCCGAGAAAAACCAGAAAACATATCTTTTTCTCCCTAGAACCCAAAACCAATTAATATATAAAAATATAAAGAATAACATTTACATAACCCTCAACAATTCATACATTTATATCACCTTTTATACACAAACAGTTAATCAATGCATAAGTTCATCAGCATGATTAAATATCACTTTAATGCATGAGTAACTTCTCATCTTTTTTATTATCTTTTCTTACTTAGATGATGCATGCAATACTTTAACTACATACATAACACAAGATTGTTTCTCTATCTGCACAGTCTTCATCGAATAAGAAGGCAATGACTCAGGGTCTGTTTTCAACTAATTTGTGACTTATTAACTTGGCCTTGTATATATTCTCAGGTCCTGAGGTGGGGCGATCTAATGTTGAGAGATTCTCCAACACTTCAACCTGATATATCTCTATTCGTTTAGCGAAAGTACATACATACCACCCCGTAGTTGTAGTGGTAGTCTAGTCCATTCTCTATAGAAAAATAATATTTCATGCTATAAGTATTGCTTACACTTTCTTTGTAAGCCTCAAGAGAATTAATGCACATTTTACTTTATTTAATTAATTCTCTTGCCATGCATGCATAAACATAATTAACCACACAGAGTTAATTAATGCATGCATGCATAAACATAAATAGCCACCAATTAGAGCACAACATTAGCCACATTTTGAGCACAAACATTGCAACCTTTTTGGCACAAATATAGCCACTTTTTGAGCATAAACATAGCCATCTTCTGAGCACAAGCATGCATTAATTCAAACATAGCATCAACACGTAAGTCACCTAGTGTTTGCATTGCAACATTCATTCAACCATGAATTCATTACATATAAGCATATTATCATGCTTCATATATTTCATATTATGCTACATGTAAGCATATCATAACATTATGCATACATTCTATAACACTATGCAAGCATATCATAACATCATGTAAGCATATTAACATAACATGCAGTCCATTTTAGCATTGAATAGAAAATTACTGCTTAAAAATAAACACATGTTCATAAGTGAAGACACAATCATAGAGCTTCATTAGGCCCACACACTTTACACTAACAAGTCATGCGTTCAGCTTTGGAACCAAACCATGCCCAACTGGTTGACTTCCAAAACCATGACATACAAGAAAACACAAGTTCCAAATTCATAATTGTATTAACAGAATTTCTCAGTTAGTAAAAATTTTGTCATAACCTCTATAAAATGAATTTAAATCCAAAATTTTTACTGTATATGCAAACACATGCTAGCTATCTATAGGGTAAAACCAAGATCTCAACTCATTCAGAGAATAAAAATTTTGTAAGTGCAACCTATTTTCTATTTACACAACATTTCTAGCTATTATAGTCTTTTTGGAGAAACATCAATCATGTATTACATAGAATGAAATAAATTTTGATATTTTTGCGACGGGTAGCTTGACATGTCTGACATAAGCTCAAAAAAAACCTGAATGAAAACTCGTTTCTAATAGAGAATTAAAATCCATGCAACACAAGCTATACATGTTATTTAACAGACTATTTTTCAAAAATTATTGGTTCTAGAATGATATTGCATGATTTTTAGTTTCCAAACCATAAAGAATCAGACTACAAAACTTTTATCTTGGGTTCTTCAATATACAGACTAATACACATAAAAATATCAACCATAAATTTAAAATACTATGTGAGCAATAAATTTTATAAAATTATGCAGCTTACACAGATTTTTTATCAGAACAAAAATTTTATGTCGACTTATAGAGGTCGTATCTTCCAAGCAAGAATATAATTGAGCCTATTTTTTTCAAATTGCTTTCATATATCTGGAGCAACTTTCTAAATTTTTAAGATTTATGATTTCACCATTTTAGAGAGCAATTTTTTTCTTTAAGGCTGCTCAGAATAAAAATATAGAACAACATTCAGTTTTCAAGAAAACATATCAAGAACTTTATATTTTTCATCAAAAACACCAAGAACATGCATCCATTGATTTTGATTTATCAAAAACACATCATATTCATGTATATACGCATCTAAACATGTTGTAAATACAAAAACATCATACAAGTCATGAATCAAACTCAAAATATAATGTTTTTACATACAAAAACACATTTTTCTCAAAAGCAATTTCCAAAAAAGATTTTGGGTTTATGAAAACCTTCAACGAGATTTAT
The DNA here is from genome assembly GCF_984573655.1 of Nuphar pumila. Lineage (NCBI taxonomy): Eukaryota > Viridiplantae > Streptophyta > Magnoliopsida > Nymphaeales > Nymphaeaceae > Nuphar > Nuphar pumila. The sequence continues at coordinate 24,721,166 of NC_143255.1, read as the reverse complement.
AATTGATCAAAGCCATATTCAATCAAGATATAAACATTTTCAGCATTCTAAATACATAAAATAATACAAGATTCAAATTTAAGATAATCTGAAATCCCAAACTACATACCGTAATAGTGTCATTTTATATAGTTTCATGAAAACTGACGCAAAATCTACTCAAAGACTCAATTCAGGGTTGTAAACCATGAGCTTAAATCAAGATCTGAATTCACATAAATCAATTCTAAACCTGAATCTATTTGTATAGATTTCTCATACCTTTTTTACAAGAATCTACCAAAAACTCTACACTAAACGACTTCCTCCAATATACGTGCACCACCAAATGGATGCAACCACCACCAAGATCGGCTCTTTCTTCAAGAAGGGGCATGGGGGAGGAAGAAGGAGAATAGGGAGAGAGATATAAGTGATAAGGGTTTTAGAGAGAGAAATAAAGAAAACGATAGGGAATGTGGGTTAGAGAGAAAGAAGTAGGGAGAGATTATAGGGGGCGTGTGAGAGGAGGTTGGAATAATTCTCTTTTATAATCTCTTTCTTGAGTTTCTTATTTCCATTAGGAAACTCCACCTTAGTCTCATATTAATTTAAATTTTCTTATATTACTTGTGAACTTATTAAACCTAGGCTAATTAGGATTCCTACATGAAATAGGAAACAATTAAACCCATTAGCAACCAAGTCTCCTAAGAAATATGGAAACTATTGACTTTAGCTTAGGTAGAAGATGTTGGTAAGTAGGAGGGGCTCACATAGGGGGGGGGGGGCATCTCACCCTATGGCTCATATTTAATTGATAAATCCCCAAATTAAAATTCAATCCAAATTCAAATTCACATTCTATTAAATTCCCAAATTAAATTCAAATTAAAATCCAATCCAAATCAAATTCCAAATTCAAACTCAATTAAATTCTAAATTCAAATTTACATTCAATTCAAATATAAATTCAATTAAATCTCAAATTTAAATTCATATTGTAATTCAAATTCAAATTTAAATTAAATCTCTAATAAAATTCAACTCTAAATTGAAATCAAATCCCAAAATAAAATTCAAATTCAACCCAAATTCAAGACATAAAATTCATCTTTAATTATTAAATAAACACAAAAAGTTTACACATATTACATTAAAGATGCTAGAATAAATACATCTTTGTTTATCTATAAGATCCAAGAAAGTGAGATATTCATCTTGATTTATGTAGATGACATAATTACCCCAAAAAGTTCTTGTCAGGTTCAAAATCTTATTCATCAAGCAGAAACTGAATTTTCCATTAAAGATATGGGGTCTCTACATTAATTCTTGGTTGTAGATGTAATCCCCACTGAAGATAAACTTCTCCATCTCAGGGAAAATATGTTTGTACTATTGAAGTGTGTGAGGATGATATGGGCAAAACCAATTTTCACACCTATGTCAACATCAACTTCTTTGTCAAAGTACGTGGGAAATCCTGTTAAAAATGTAGCTTAATACAAAAAGTATTGTAGGGACTCTATAATACATTACAATAACTTGTCTAGATTTATGTTTTGTTGTAAATAAGGTTTTTAAATTCGTTCATGAACCAACAGAGTCTTATTGGACTGCAAAAAAGAGATTTTTGAGGTACTTAAAGAGTATAACTCATTATGGGCTTCTTATGAAGTTGTTTGCCTCAATGGACTTGATAGTTTATGCATAGATTGGTGGTTATGCAGTGTTTTTAGGAACAAATCTAATCTCTTGGAGTGTTTGAAAACAATCTATCATATCACGGTCCAATACTAGGGCTGCATACAGGGGTATTCTAATTCAATTGCAAAAATTATTTGGGTAAAATATTTATTACAAGAATTGGGTTTTAACTCAGCAAGGGTTCCACCTTTCTTATATGATAATGTTGGAGCTACTAATTTAGCAACTCATCCTATATTTCATAATCGAAATAATCACATTAAGATATGTCTTCATTTTTGTAGAAAGAAGCTTGCCAAAAAAGACTTGAAAATTGAATACATCTCTTTGAAGGGTCATATTGCTGAAATACTTACTAAACCATTAGCTATTTTGAGATATAATGAGTTATGCAGTAAGCTCAATGTCCTTTCAGGACCCTTGAGCATGAGGGAGGTTATTAGAACAAATGGTCAATCCAGGCATATTGTGAAAGAGTTCAAACTGAAACCAAAGTGCTAACCAAAACCGGTTTCCATGCAAGATGAGTCCTAGAAAATGAAGTATGTGTTAACAAGGATTCTCAAAATTCATAGACTAGGAGACACAGTCAATGAGGCCTTAATGAGCAAGAAGTCTATCTCAAAAAGAGGTGTATTACCTCCCATGTAAGTTGTTGATGATATATATGTATATATATATATATAGAGAGAGAGAGAGAGAAATAGAATAGAACATATTAGGCCTCATTTCTCATTCTGCCCCATTTTGCCTCATCGTTTTGAAGTGTTTTATGATAGATCTGAACCTTTAAATGTGTTTATCATGCTCAATTTAGTGGGAATTGACTCTTGGATCATGTTTTTTTAACGAAAAGCGTATTTTTATGAGCTGAAAAAAACTGGTACCTTCATATCTATTGATTTTGAATCACTAAAAAACTTGTATATAGGTCAGATTTCAGTGATCCAAAAACTGGTTCCCACTAAACAAAACCTATAGACTGGGCCCACTTGCCTCTTTGATATTTGAGGTGCAATGTCCATAAATGTTTTGGGCTTTTTAAGAAATAATAAGGGATTATTCTCAGTATTTTTATGACAAATTCATGTACAATGAATAATCAATAAACTTTTGGTTATTTACCAAATTATTTAACTTATATGAGATTTTTAGACACCTTTGGATCTGGATCATAATGGGGGATCCATGAGGATCGACCCCCCTATAAAAACCAATTCAAGTCATACATTTCACATTCATAGGATCCACTTAATCTTTTAATTAAATGTGTTTGGATCTAGTATATGAACCAAATTTGTGAAACATCATAACAAGGACTCAGATCCATTCAATGGACCCAGTTCGGGTTTAGAATAATTTAGAGCCGGATCTCAGAAAAGATCCAAATCACTCAAAACCTTCTATGTGTAGGATGGTATCCATTAGAAGGATCCATTCTCAAAACAAGTTGGATCCAAATGAGATCCATATTGATAAACACTATGGGTCTAGAATTGGATCCAAAGATATATACTAGTTCTCAACACTTGTAAAGACCTATATATATATATGTGTGTGTGTGTGTGTGTGTGTGTGTGTGTGTGTGTGTGTGTGTGAATGGATTATTTGGATATGAGATCCAAATAAAGCCCAAAGTGGGTCTCACATAAAATAGCTTAGAGTTTGCGTCCATTCATACCCAACCCAACAACAAACACAACACTATTGCATTAAAACTAGAATTGGATCCAAATTGGATCCCATTCAATCTCAATTCGATGCACTTACCTTAAAATAAGGTTGTGGAATGGATTTGGATTTTAAGGATCCAAATCCAAACCACACACACACACATATATATATATATATATATATATATATATATATATATATATATACATATTCTTGAGACTTTGTGATTAAAACCAAATTCAACCATTTGAAAGGTCAAAACTGCCGTCAATGTGAGTCCTACTTCCCATTCTTGAGACTTTGTGATTAAAACCAAATTCAACCATTTGTAAGGTCAAAACTGCCGTCAAAGTGAGTCCTACTTCCCAAACAAATCATTTTCGAAATCTAAAACCTTGTTTTGACTATAACTTTTTACATTGATTTCAGATCAAAGTGATTTTTGGCTCATTAAAAAGCTAAAAACCTCTACTTTTTTATTGAGTGGTTGAGGATGTTATTTTATAGATCAAAAGTTTGTAAAAACTGGATTACCTTTTGAAAATATCAAAAACCCTTAAAAATTATATTTTAAAATGCATTTTCTCAAATGGGATTTCCAATATACCCTTTTAAAAGGTTGGAGTGTGCTTAGTAGTAGTTGGGAGAATAGAAAATTCCTTCTTTTTGTAGAAAAATATTTTGTATTCTCGATGAACAATGAAGTATAAGCATTTTACACCTTGAAAATTGACACATGTGAACGAACATATCCCGAATACTGACGAGTCATGAGTTCAAGACTTGAACCTGAAGATGACTCGATATCGACCAAGAAGTCTTTGCATGACCATGCTCCCAAGGAAGTCGGTTCTTGATAATGTTGGCAGAATTTGACCAATTTTTGGCACATGTGACAAATACTTCAATATATTTCTAAGACGAAAGCATAAATTGGTGAACAAATTATGACATGTTAAAAGGTTTCATGGTTTGACCATAAAGAAAATTATCATGATTTCTTTATTAAAATGAATATATCTCAAAAAGACTACTGTATTTATTTCTATTAAGAATTTCTTAGGAAAAAATTACAGTTTGATATTTGATTTTTTTTACCACCACGAAAGCCGCATAGCAAGCAGCGTGGTTGAGATGGTAATGAGATGAAGTCACCATGCACCAGATCAAACCCTGCTGATACATGGGTGTGTCTGTAATTTTGATATTTGATATTTGATATCATACTTGAAGTATTTTTTGCTTTGGGAGGAAGGGCAAGTTGAGCCCTAGATATATTTGAACCTTTGAGGTGTTAGAGAGGAACAATGTGCTAGCTTAACGAGTGGCTTTGCCGCCACATTTCATACCAGTTCACAACATTTTTTACATCTCGATATTTATGAAGTATGTTAGTGATCCGTACCACATGATTCAACATAAGAAGATTGAAGTGCGAGAGAATTTGATAGTGAAAGACAACCCAATTGAGATTGTGGATCGTCAAGATAAGATCTTGAGGAACAAGGTGATTTGACACGTCAAAGTGAGATGCCAATACCATGGGATTGAAGGATGCACCTGGCAACCAGAAACCAATATGTGTAGTTGATACTCTTCATTGTTTGCTTGAATTTCGAGGACAAATTTTTTTGTATTAGGGTAGAATGTAATATTTGATATTTTTTTTATTTTTCTATTATTTAGATAATAAAAAATTTGACTTATTTTTAATGTCTTTTCTGTGTATGGTTGCAGTCTTACACATTTTTCAAGAGGAATGGACTTTGTTTTGTCAAAATCAGAGTTAAATTGAGCTTGAAGCATGCCTCACAAGTTTTAGACGCACTGTAATCATTTCATGAGTATTCTTGGAGCAATTGTGTCTCGAGGATCATGGTCGTATGACTCAGAGTTGACTTAGCTTAGTCAACTGTGAAAACGACATGACTAATAATTTTTTTGTTTAAGTGAGTGGCATTTCTATGATTTCTGGTTTGGGAGAAGACACAAATGGGTCCATAGGGCCCATTTGGGCTTTTCCCCCCAAGCAAAGGCAATTTCTTCCTTACACAGACTAGACTATAGCCCAATCTAGCCAACCGTAACAGGTCAAACCCTGCTAGGGTCAGCTAGACCCAGCCAAGTGGTAGGTTCTCTTGGGAGTTGGTTCCAACTCAGTTGAATCAATTAGGTTTGAACCTAGTTAGCCAACTAAGTTGGCGAACTAGGGTTCCACACCCCTCCTTGATTAGGATTCGGTTGGATCCTGGATCCGAACTTGGGCAGCATGGACCTGTACCTAGTTAACTCTTAAAACCCCCTATCTTCCATTTCTTTTTCCCTATTCACGAGTTCCCTTCCTCTCCCTCTCTCATGCCCTAATCCCCTCTCTCACCCACGCGCCTTCTTCTTCCCCATGCTCTCTCTCTGCTTGGGTGTCACTGGAGGGGGTGCTCCTCCTCCTCCTCCCATTCTTCTTCTTCCTCATGCTTCTTGGAGAGGACACCCTAGCCGTGGAATGCCCCTCCCCCCATCTTTGGCTGCTGCGTGGTGGAGCGCCCTGGCCATGGTTCACTGAGCGAGGACTGACCCTAGGTAGGCTGTCTCGACCCCCTTTTTCCTCTTCTCATTCTTGGTTCTTCTTCTTCCCTCTTTCTTTCTTTAGCTTTCCTTTTTTTTGTCTGGTTTTTCTGCGTTTTGAGTATCCTCAAGGAGGAGGATTAGCTGCAGCCTTGAGATTGCTTGGGAGGCTCAAAATTGTGTTCTTGGTCTTGTGCCTATTGGATTTTGCGATTCAAGGTAGGAACACGACCCTCTCTCGTGTTTAGCAACATGTGTTAGGTGCTTACATGGCTTGAATGTTGAATTTTTTTCTATTTTATGTCTATGAATTGTTGTATGTAGCTTGAATGTAAAGAAATTTTTTCGTTTTATGTTTATGAACTGTTGTGTGTAGCTTGTATGTTGAACAATTTTCTATTTTATATTTGAGCTATTGTATATTAAGAATTTTTTTGTTTTATGTTTATAAACTGTTGTGTGTAGCTTGTATGTTGAAAAATTTTCTGTTTTATATTTATGAGTTGTATGTAGCTTGTATGTACAAAAATTCTCTTTTATGTTTATGAACTCTTGTATGTAGCTTGTATATTGAAAAAAATTCTGTTTCATATTTCTGAGTTGTTGTATGTAAATAAAATTTTATGTTTTATGTTTATGAACTGCTCGATGTAGTTTAAATGTGTTTATGGTTTTGAAAAAAAATGTTGTAGTAAAGGTAATTATTGTCTATGTGTTTAGGTTTCAAAAAAAAAATTGTTATGAATGATCATGCTCCAAATGTATTTATGGTTTAAAAAAAATTTCGTAGTGAAGGTAATTGTTGTCTATGTGTTTAGGTTTTGAAAAAAAAAACTCTATTATGAATGTTTATGCTGCCCATGTGTCTTATTTGAGAAAAAAATTCTATATTTGAGATTATGATACCCATGTTTCTTAGTTAAAAAAAATGTATTTGTGATTATGCTTCCCATGTTTCTTAGTTTAAAAAAAAAGTTATGTATTTGAGATTATGCTACCCATGTGTCTTAGTTGAAAAAAAAATGGATATGTAGTATACTATGTCGTTCATGTGTTTGTTGATTTTTTTTTTGGATATGTAGTATACCATGTTGTTCATGTATTTGTTGAAAAAAAATTGTTTTGCATCCCTATGCTGCCAATGTGTTAGGCTTTGTAAAATTTTCTGTGTATGTGCAGATTCTTGGTAAAGCCATGAATCTAAAAAAAAAAAAATGTTGCATGTGTGTGTATGTGCATTGATTTTGACCAAAAAAATTATGGTTTGCATCTCTATGTTGTCGATGTGTTAGACTTTGTAAAATGTTTGTGTGTGTATGTGCAGATTTTTGTTAAAGTCATGAATCTGCAAAAAAATAAAGCTTGGTATGTGTGTGTATGTGCATTGGTTTTGACAAAAAAAATTGTATCGTACCTATGCTGCCTGTGTATTGGTTTGAAAAAAAATTTGTTATGAATGGGCTAGGATACCTATGTGTTTTAATTTTGAAAAAAAAGAATTTGTTATGTAGTTTTCTTAATTGCCCATGTGTATTAAACTTTTGGAGAAACTGGACATGAGGTTGTTTAGTTAACTATGTGTTTGATTTTAAATAAAAATATGTTATGTGCATGCTTAGTTAACTATGTGTTTGATTTTTGAATAAAATTTTGTTATTAGAATTCTTAGTTAACTATGTGTTTGATTTTGAAAAAAAAAAATGTTATGAGCATGTTTAGTGCCCATGTATATTGGTTTTTTAAAAGAAACTTGTTATGAGAAAGCTTAGTGCCCTTGTGTCTTGATTTTTTAAAAACAAATCTGTTATGAGATGCCCAGTGGTGCAATATTGTCCATGTTTGTTCTAGAATTGAGAATGTGCCTTATTCCTAGGAAGCATGTTATAGAAAATTTATGTTTTAAATATTGAAATGTTCCTTTATTTTTGGCGAATGTTACTTGTACTGAAGGCCATGAGATTGTGCATTAAATGAATAATAAACTATTATTGAACTGTTCTCTTATTTTTGTCGGATGTTAATTGAACTGAAGGCCCAGAGGTTATAGCATTAAATGAATAATAAATATTATTGAACTGTTCTTTTATTTTGGCGGACATTAATTGAACTGTAGGCCTAGAGGTTGTGCCATTAAATAAATAACGAGCATGTTTCTTATGTTTTGAATGGGGATTGAACATAGTCTAGAATTTTTGTGATTTTGATGCTTTTGGATGGATTTGGTTGATCTTTTGATACGTGAGCCTTAGTAGGCACGTGTGCTATATTGGAATTCATAAACTTGAGTTTTACGAGGTTTATCAAGTTTTCTCGTAGTATGGATATTGGAAAATGATTTTCTCAAGTATGAGCCTATTAAAGGATACAATGAGGCCTTAGTTGAACATGTTGCTTTTGGGGCACGTAGGTGACCCCATGTGTGCAATAAAGTGATTGCACCAGTTTGAAAAACAAATCTCATAAGTTAAAAAAACTTAATATAGCTTGTTGGGCAAGGCCTTGTGTATCTAGAAGGTGCATTGTGAATTAAAGTAACTACAAACTCCAATTAAATATGGAACAAGCTACACGGAGATGTTTCGTTACACCCTAAAAGATGAATTAACTTGTCACCTTGAGTGACTTTGTACTATTGTGAGCGAGTTTGCACCAATCCCGCGAGATGTACTGAGTTGTCGATAGACTCCTTCTTAGCTAATGGTGGTGTGTTGTTATTGTGGGCCCCATCTTGGTTAATATACTAGACCAGTCCCAACCACAGTAGCTTAGAGGACAATGACTCTTTTGTTTGAAAGGTCCAGCTATGTACACTGGCAGTAGTGCACTACGACCTTGTCCGGGGAAAGGAACGCCTTGACAAAGGGTTCTGGACCATAGTGTTGGTATAACCGAGTTTTTTTGAGGTTAATAAAAGATGTAAAATACCCATGTTCAAAAATGTATCCCCATGTAAACTGGTGAGCCTATAGTGGCCCGAGGCAGCGGTGCCCACATGAAAACAATAATTAATATCAAAACAAAAGTAATTGTGTGTGCATAAGCAAAATAATAACTTAAATGCAAAAAAAATTAAAATATATTTATGCATATAGGTTGTGCATGTGGTGTTGGGTTCCCTCTCGAGTTAGAGGTTGAGTCGAGTGTTGGACTTGTGTTGAAGTCCAGTTTGGCTCGTCGACCTATCCATGTTCGCTATCATGTGATGGGAGGTTGAGTTTTTTGGTGAGACGTGTTTGGTCTTACTCCTGCTTACATTATCTTTTTTAGGTGCCCACGGTTAGACATGCCTTAGTGGCGATAGATGCACTCATTCTAGTCTTGAGACTTTTGTGTGTTTTGGGACTATCATTGATATTACATGATTTGAAAATTTTATAAAAGAATATTTGTAGTTCACCCAATTTTGTAAATTGAACTTGAAAATCAATAGATATAATTGTTTTGATTCACTGTGTATGGTATTGTTCATTTTCATTGAAATTCCTTTTATATGGTTTTCAAAAAGATTCTAAAATAGTTTTTCTTCTGCTATGTGCTCATTTAAAAAAAAATGGCTCAAATTTTCGGTTATTTTCGATTCTTATAGGTGGTGCACTCTGAGAGAGAGAAAATAAGAAAGAGAGAAGATTCATGCGAGAGGCCACAACGAGGCTGCCCTCCCCATCACCTTCTTCTTCCTCATCTCATCTTCCCTTCCTCATCCTCTTTCATGGCGGAACAAAGGAGAGAGGAAGAGCAGAACCACGGTGAGAGAAAAGGGGGTTTTTGGTTGGTTCTCGTGAAAGGAGAAACAAGAGAGAGAAAGAACCAGACTTAGGTGGTGGTGGCCGAAGGAAGGTCCAACAGTTCAGTGGTGGTCGGCTGAAGAAGGGCCGCAAGTGGTGGTGGCTCTCATAAAAGGGAAACAAGGGAGAGAGAAGAAGGAGGTACTTAGGTGGTGGCCGGCATTGACTGGTGGCTCCTCGATATACGGTGGCCAACGAGTAAGATGGTATGCGATAGTGGTGTGGTGTGGTGTGGTGTTGGCTAACCCAAAAGAGAGAAAAGATGGTTTGTGAAAGAGAGAGCATGAGAGAGAGATGGAGAGAGAGAACGGAGAGTTCAAGAGAGGGGAGGGAGAATAGGGAAGACGAAGAGAGAGGGAAGGGGGTCGGGTGTCGACCCAAGGGAGAGGAGAGAAAGGGGGCTGCCACATGGCAGCCCCCATGGAGGGAGGGGTCCCCTCTATGGGAAATCCCCAATTTGTCCCTCTTCTTCAAAATTTTTTTTTTCTTCTTTCTTCCCAGAATACCCCTCCTACACTTCTTTCTTTTGTAAATACCCTTTTTGGACTTGAGTTATTCAAATTGAAGTTCAAATCTAAGTATGCAGTCAATCCTTTTTCTGTTAAACAAATTTTTTGGAGTCTCGGTAGATCCAAATCTAATTCAGATCGATTATCTCGATTCAGTATTTTCCTGACTATGGTTTAGACTGAATTTCTCAGGTTTGGATCATTACCAACTTGTATTTAAATCAGAATTTAATGGGTTTGGGTCGATTCCAGATTCAAACTTATGTAATTTTATGTAAATACCCCTGATTTTACATTAAAAATTTTAAGATATTATAGCTGATGTCATCTTTGCAGGAGACTCCACCTACATGGGCACAAATAGACTCTCTTTCATCTGCACAATCTTTTGGCAAGTAGCTTACACTTCTGCCGAAGATTTTGTGCTCATCGAGTGAGGGAAAGTGCAAATGTTTTTTTCAATATTTGTAGTGTTCAAGAGCCTCTTTCTAAGAGACCTTACCTTCTTAAAGTCCACTAAGGTCCATCCTTCTTCCACTTTCATGGTAAGAAAATACGTTTTCAACATTTTCTTTTAAACATAAGAAAAACCTTTCAACATCTCTTTCTTTGAAAATATATAGGAGGCTTTTGGCAATCTACTATTTACAGTGGTGGAGGAGCCTTCCAACATCCTCTTGACACAAGAGCCTTTCAACATCTTATATTTTGGTGAAAGAGGAGCCTTTCAACATCCTCTTTGCATGAGAGCCTTTCAACACCTCACTCTTGTTTGTGGTGAAGGAGCCTTTTGGCATCCTCTTTGTTGGAGAGACTTTCGTCATCTCACTCTTGTTTTGGGTGGAGTCTTTCAACATTGTTTTTAAGAGAATCATTGACTCAGAATGATGATTTTGAAGCTATCAAAGGATGTCGAGACAGCCCTTGTTTTGCCTATGGTGAAAGAACCCTTATATGCAGAAGCAAAAGAAGTACTGGTACCACTAAGTTGGCTTGCAAGAAGTATTGAAACCATTAAGTTGGTTCGCAAGAACCAACTTGGTCTTTGCAGTCTTGTTTCCTCTCCCTATAGTTGCAGCTCTTTAAGAGAAATGGAAAGCCAACAAAGGTTTCATCGGTCTTGCCAAACTGGAGTGTTAATTTTCTTTTTTAGATGCTCAAGTAGAGATTTGGAAGCTTGAATTTTTTTTATGGAGCTCTTTGCTTTTACAACGACTTCTAATTCTTGGAGCCTTGAGTACACAACGAGAAGGAAATTGAGAGAGAGAAGGGGAGAGGGAGAATGCTGGATGATCGGCTAGCTCCTTGTCTTCGGTTGCCTTCTATGCATGAGCACTTGAACAAGGTCACTCTTTTTTCGACTTGCACTTTATACCTTCAACCTTTGTAACCTTTCTTTTTTATAGGTATGCAAAGCTTCTTCCTTAATTTTAGCATCCCATGATATAAGTTATTTCAGTGTCGACGCTATCTTAGCTTGACAGTTGCCATGTGTCCCTCAGTCACACCACTATTCCATACATTTCTACTTTATGGAACCAGCCATAACATACTTGAAAGTTAGAGTGGGCAATCTATTCTTTGCCTTGCAAGCAAGGTAAAAGTCTCTTATTTTTCACCTTAATCAGCATGGTGCAAACGGAGGATAAAGTGAACTTTCACCTCAACTTGCATAAGTCGAGGTAAATATCTAATACTTGGGCAGTACAAGTTATGCTTAAATATCATTTTCCCTTTTACTTGACTTGCAGATAAGTTGAGATTTTTAGCCCAACTTGCATCGGTAGTGCAAGTGGGGTAAAGGCTCATGATAAAAAATGCAAAAGTTTTTACTTTTGATTGCAATTCGATGAAATTAATTAGAACATGATGCAAGTCATGTTAAAATCATTTTAGTCTTTACTGTATAACAAGGGTAAAAAAAATATTCCTTTTGCTATCACTTGCATAGGATGTGTAAGCTAACCTTTTTTGTTTTTATTATGTCATTTGCATCTGTGCAGATGAGTGTACACATTTGACGTGTTCAATTTATATAACCTTGTTATTTTTTTTTATTTAATTTTTTTACATGCAAACAATGTTGTATTTCCTTTCCAGCATTGTGATCACTATTAATTTGAGCACAAACACAATCTTGCTTGATAATGAGTGATTTCCCAATAAAAAAAAGTAGCCGATTCTCCATCAACATTCTCGTTCTTAAACAAAAGTGCAGGTTTCACAAAAGGTAAAGTTTCTTTATCCGAAAACAAGATGATGAGAAAAATATAAATTTTCAGAGGATATGTGCACTTAAAACCTTTCACACTATATCCAAGGAACACAACAATTATTTCGAATCCAATTTAGTTTTGTTACTTATCAAGCAAGTATGAAAAACAATGCCATCCAAAAACCCTCAAGAAGGAGCAATGATGATAATGGGGGTCTATTTATTAAAAACACTAGTACTTTTTGCCGTATTAGTCATATCTAGGGGTGTCAATGGGTCAAGGTTTGGTTCGGACCCAGGTAGAGGCAGACTTAGACCAGATCTTTGTGTATGATATCAGGTATGGACTCGAGTCTACTACAAGAGAAACCATACACCAACCCTATAAGAACTACATGAACCAGACCTGGAGCATATTACATTGAAAAATTGAGGGTCATAATCAAAACTCGGGTTAGGGTATGGTATAAAATTTTACAAACTATACCCAGATCTATGTATTAATCAGACCTTTGAATCTGGACCAGGGTCTTAATCAGGTCTTCTTATTTGTGATCTTACCCAGACCCTGAAGGGATTGGTAAACCCAACTCGTTAACACCCCTAGTCATATAGCTGATATTTTGAAAATGCTAATGTCTAGAGTTTACAACCAAAAGGTCAAAAGACTTTACAACTAAAATGCCAAAAATATTTTCATATGAAAATACAGAAAAAAAATAAATCATGACTTATAGGTCCCACTAAATTCCAAAATATTCGTTTAATGCTCAAACAACCGGTTCCATAGTAGCTCCCGCTAACACCATCTACGATAAAGTAAGGTCATCTTTCATTCAGGCCGTCATACGGTTCGACCAAGGGGAGCATAGACTTATCAACGTAATTACCAAATTAAAAAAAAAACTATTATAAATAGAAACTACCTTTCTCCCCCTTTTAGCTAATATCTATAACTAAAAAATTCAAAACTGATTCAGCCACGAAGGGTTGCTGGACCACATGATTCCAAATCAAATTTAATTCGAAATCATATTATTAAAAGCAACTCTCATTTTATAAAGGCAAATGAAAGTCCATTTCACACACACAAATTTTCTCATGTTTGTTTGGCTAGCTGATCCCAATGAGACTATTCTCTCATTTGCATGAGAGTCAAATTCTCATGATCAGGGGTGTCAATGTGTTGGGTTAATCCTAACCTGACCCAAACTAAACCTTATACGGCTTGGGTATGGTGATAAATAAGAAGACCCGATTAAGACCTTGGTCCGGATTTGAAAGTCCGATTAATACTTGGACGCTGTATAGTTTGTGAAATTTTATACCAGACCTGGGTCTAACACGAATTTTGATTAAAACCCATAAATTTTCAACGTAAAGATGATAAAAAATATTGTTTTACTGGGTATGATGTGGGCCTGGCTCATGTAGTTCTTATCGGGTCTGAGTATAGTTTATTAGACTCGAGTTCGGACCCTTACCATACCCAAAAATCAAGGCCAGGTCTGGTTCTACCTGGGTCCAAACCAAACCCGACCCGTTGACACTTACTCCTAAGACAACCAAACGTGATGGAAACGAAATTCAAGCTGAACCTTGTCTATTTAACGCCAAGCTTACACTTGACAAGTCCCTAGCGACGATTCGACTCTCTCACCTCTCCTCTAGCAGTAGCAGACGACTGCAAGAGCCCGCGACGACACTCTGGTGTTACAAGTATCTCTCTCTCTCTCTCTCTCTCTCTTGAACGCTTCCAGTCTCTCAGGCTCAGAGCTCTCTTTCTCCTGTCTTTACCAATTTTTAGGGTACCGATTTTGAGGACCTTGGATTCTGGGCATGGTTGAATGGTGAAACAATGATGGTTTGAGGGTAAATAACTTATATGCAACTCAGCCCTCTTAAAGGAAATAGGGAAAAAAATTAAGAATTTTGGAGAGGGTTAAGAAAGGAGAGAGCAAGAAGAAGAGCGCCACCACCGTTATTATCATAATATATGCTGTGTGGCCGCTTCAGCTTTTGGTGTCTAGCGGCAACCCAAAAGCTGCTCTCTGCTCTCTGTGAATTTGTTTGGTGATTGCCTCGACTTTCCTCTCCAACCTCATAGATTTAGGGTTTTGCAAATCAACATTCTCCTTTGACTGCATTTCTTTCAATGGGCAATCGGTAACGTTTTTCTTTTCTACTTGGACGATGATTTTAGATGTCTCCTTCCCTTTTCTTTTCTACACTTCTACATTGATTTCTGTGCGTCTCTAATTCATGACTCGTTCTTCCTCTCTCTCTCTCTCTCTCTTTGATTGAGTTTCTTTGCTTAAGAAGAATGGAGTGGTGAAGAGTTTCTCGCTTTTTCAGTGTTAATTTTGGTGTATCCATTTTTGTTGATCTCACAACAAATTTATGCTTGTGATTTGGTTGGTGCTTGTTTGATTCATTTCTGCTGGGTCTCAGTTCCCATAGAGTTGATTGTTTTGTCGTTGAGTTTGTTAGAAGGTATGATTGATGATGGTTTGGGTTAGTTTTTTCTTGTCCGATGCTTGTTTGTCTTTTGATTGACTTGCTGTTTTTAGCTGGTGAAGTTTTGCAGTTCTTGTTTCTAAGCAGGGGCGGTGGCCAGGGTGGGCAACGGAGCGGGGAGCGGCTATGTGCCATAGACAATGGCATAACAGCATTTTATGTGGGACCTGCACTGTGGGCCTTATGCATAGGTGTTGCCCATGCCCACGCTGACCCGAAGTTTGCCCACCCTGACCTCAAATTTCCCAATAGGGACTAGATCAACGTTGCCCGCCTTAGATTTTCGAAATTCTTGAGTTTTTTTCCGCAATATATATTTTAAAAGTTAAAAACGTCGTTTTTTCTCGCGATAATTACAAAATCTCGCGGTTTTATGGTTTGTTAAAATATATCTCGAAAGTAGCGCAATATTTTGTAAATATCGTGGCGTTTGTTTGAAACACTTCTCGTTTTTTTTTAGAAAAGGCCCCTTCTCGGCAGAGCCCTAACCCCTTTGTCTCTCAAACTCTCACAGACACTGATCCCTCTCACCGTGCCTGAAGGATTCCGGCCAATCAATCGGTGAGTCTCTCTCTCTCTCTCTCTTCCCTTCTCCTTCTCATTTTCGTCTTCTTCTTCTTCTTCATCTTCTTCTCATCTTTTTCGTTTTTTTAACAGAAGCCCTAAGGCTCCTCACCCCCTTCTCTCTCAGAATCTCACGGCATCACTCTCACCGTGCCTGAAGGATTCCGGCGTGCTGCTGCTGTCCGGTCAATCCATCGGGAAGTCTCTCTCTCGTTCTCCTCTTCTTCTAGCTTCCAATCTCCTCCTCCTCCTCCTCCTCCTCCTCCTTCTTCTTCTGTTCTGTCCTGTTTTTCTGTGTCCACAGGAAAAGGGCCTCAGGCTTGGCCCTTTTTTGGTCGGCTAGCTGTGTTATGGCCGGAAAAGGGCTTCCCTGAGGCCCTTTCGGTCATCTGTCAAATTTGGCCGGGAAAGGGCCAGATTAAATCCCTTTTCTGGCTATTTCTCTGCAATTGGACGGTAATGGGGATTTGCTTCTTATGTTATTGTTGTGTATAGAAAACCCAATTTTTTTTTCTTGTGTTTTGGTGTTCTCTGCTGACATTATTCTAGGATTTATATGGTTTGCAATTGCATAAATAAATTTTTGGATTTAGTAGAGAGACATAGGATGAAATTTGGTATATAGGAAGTAGAGTCGATTGATTGAGTGATTGGTATTTCTCTAGAACTTAAGATCTGTTATGGGACTTCTAGATTGGTCTACTTGTTTTATATTTTGTTTATCATGGAAACATAATATTCAATTTCTGTTCTAGTGTTCTTTTGCTGATACAATTTTGATATGTATTGTTTGTAATTGAGAAAGTAAATACATGGACTTGACATAGAGATTTATATTATTTTTATCCCTCTTGTGGTCAATGGTGCTATGTTTGATGGTTTAGTTGATACTTCTTGCATATTGGTGTTTGATACTTCCTAGATATGGTTAGTGGAATTAAAAATAGATTTTATATTTTTCATGTCAAATTGAATTGTGTAATTAGTTTATTTTATTTGACTTTTTAATTTTTTTAGATTTTTTATATTTTTCCCTGAGATTTTGCCCAAAAAAATTCAAGAAATATTCAAAAAGTTGAAAATCTCATGAGAAATTCACAGTCCAGAAATTGCCGTTTTAAACTTTTATCACTATGGCTGGTGCCCATCCTGACTCTATGCAATGTTAGGTAAGGGTGGGCACACCTAGACCCGACCCATTCCCCTTCCCCCTCCACATCCCTGACCCAACTCTCCTCTCTCTCTCTCTCCCCCCCCCCCCCCCCCTGAGATTCTCTCTCTCTCAACTTTGCTAGATTGGGTCTGGCCGACATTCGTCCGATGACCTTTCAGGCACACGACCCTTGCCATGGTAGTTGAGACGTTGAGTCTCCTTCTTCTTTTCAAACTTTTCTTTTTCAAAAGGCTAGATGGGGTTTTAATTTCAGGGTTTTGTTTTTTTAATTAGCATAATGTATTGTTAGAGTTTAGGTTTTTGATGTAGTTTTTTTTATTAGAAATACTATGAATGTTTAGATAGGGTTTTTTGTGATTTTTTTTCAATTAGCATTAGGCATCATTAATGAATGCTTATTTTGGTTAGAATATTAGGGATTTTTTTTTCAATTAGATTAAATCCATGATTTTTTTAAAACTTTGGGTGTTGATTTGTGTTTTTCAAAATGACACGAATATGTATTAATTCAGAGGCGAATCCAAAAATCAGAATTAAGGTGGGCACAAATGTGGAGAGAGAGAGCATTCTGTTAAGATTACTTTATCATTTTTATATGTATATAATATATTATATATACATACATATAAAAATATATATGTATATATATATATTTATATACATATATATTCATTGTAAAGTCAAATAAAGTTGACTTTACTATAGTTGTTGGGAACTCAGCCCAACAACTAGATTTGTGTTGGGAACTCAGCCCGACAACCAGATTTCTAGTCCAATGGCTAGAGAGGATTCTCTCTCCTCTTTTTACTCCTATCTCTTCCTCTCTTTTCTCTCTCTATATATGGTGTGTGTGCCTATTGTGTTGTGGGTGAGAGAGTAATGGATAGTTTTAGTTTTTTTTTGTGTTTTTGAGTGTATTGTAGTGAGGCTCTTATATATTTATTTCTTTTATGTAATTTTGTTTATTATGAATAAAATCATTTATTCATACAACTTGTATCAAGTTTTGCATATTGTTAGTATTCAAATATATTTTGATTGGCATTTGGACTATGATTTGGAATGTCTTGGGTTCTATCTATTTCGTGACATATTCATGTCAAGGTGGGCACTCCAGCCTGACCCAAACCCTCTTATTGGGAATTTTGGAGTCAAGGTGGGCACTTGCCCACCCTGGCAAGTATGTGGCTCCGCCGCTAATGTAATTAGGCTTTTAGGGTCTTTTTGTGCTATTTTCTTTTTTATTATCACTAAGCATGATTCCATTAATGAATGTTTAGTTTTTGGTTATCAAACCCCTGAAGTTTTTCATTTTGGTTTGTCAAATGACATAAATATTTAATTTAGGGTTTTACTTTTTTTTATAATTAGCATATTTATGAATGATGTTTGTTTGGATTTAAGGTTTTGATATGGTGTGTTTGGAATGACATAAATGGTTAGTTTATGGTTCTAAAGTTCTTTTTTTTGTGTTTTTTAATTACCATTAAGTATGAATCAATGAATATTGTGTGATTTGATTTTGGTTATAATATTAAAGTTTTTTATTAATTAACATAGATGCATAATTTTTTATGTTTGTTGGATTTATGGTTTTCTGTATTTTTTTTCTCATTACCATTAGGCATAAATCCATGAATATTGCATGATTTTATTTCTGTTAGAATATTAAGATTTTTTTTATCAATTAGCATAAATGTATAATTGTGATGTTTGTAGAAATCAGGGTTTTGATTTGATTTTTCTAGAATAACATAAATGTTTAATTACAAAATTACTATTAGGCATGAATCTATGAATATTGTGTGATTTGATTTTGGTTAGGATATTAGGATTTTTTTATCAATTAACATGAATGCATAATCTATAATGTTTTGTAGGAATTAGGATTTTGGTTTGTTTTTTTAAGGCATGAATATTTATTTGTGCTTTTAGTTTTTTTTTGTGTTTTTTCTAATTACCATTAGGCATGAATCCTTGGATATTGCTTAATTTGATTATGGTTAAATTTTTAGGTTTTTTTTATCAGTTAGCATAAATACATAATTTATGAAGCTTGTTGGATTAGAGTTTTGATTTTTTTTAGTGTTATCTATGTCACATAGACACAACAAACAGGCAGCCGTACTCGTGTCAACACGGCCTGACACGAGTACTGGTACCGAACGCAGCACGGGTATTCGCTGGTCCGGATCGGGTTGGGTCCAACTTCGACCCAACTCAAATTTTTTTTGTTTGCCCTCGGTGAAAGGCAGGGAGGAAGAAGAAAAAGGAGGAAGAAAAAGAAGAAAGAGGAAAAAGAAAAAGGAGGAGGAAGAAAAAGAAGAAAGAGGAAGAGGAAGAAGAAAAAGAAAAGGAGGAAGAAAAAGAAGAAAGAGGAAGAAGAAAAAGGAGGAAGAAAAAGAAGAAAGAGGAAGAAGAAAAAGAAAAAGGAGGAGAAGGAAGAAGAAGATGAAAGAAAAAAAAAGAAGGGGAGAAGAAGGAAGAAGAGGATGAAAGAGGAAGAGGAGGAGAAGGAAGAAGAAGATGAGAGAGAGAGAGAGAGAGAGAGAGAGAGAGAGAGAGAGAGAGCTTTTTATTAAAATGAAAATTTCATTCCTCCTCCCCCTTATTTTTAAAAATTACAGTCACTTCCTCCCTTGCAAACTTTTTCCTTCCCCTGCCCCTTTTTTCAAAACATTAGTCACACAAACTTTTTTAAAAAAATTTATGATATCGACCTTATTATAGATCCGGACCCAAACTCTCTTTCTTTAATTTATGATCCAGTCATATTTTTACACACACACAGGGTAACTGGAATATGTAAACCAGCGAAATATGTAAGCTGGTATGCACCGAGATTTTCATAGTTTTTTTTTCCTAAAATTTCACCATACAAATGCAATCTAGATGCTTGATTTTATAGAAATAGACTCTTAGGATGTATAAGAAGGATCTTTGAAGGCTTAAAAAATCAACGGCTCAAAATTTTCGTAAATATTCAAGCATACAAAATCACATTTCTTGATCCGATTATGATGATCCAATAGTCAATTCCAATCAAATGGACCATGCCGAATGCATTTGCAGGGTTAGATTTGCAAAAAACCCTATGAAAATCTTGGTTCATACTAGTTTACATATTTTGCTGGTTTACATATTCCAGTTCCCCTATATATGTATATATATACAGCCGTGTCCCCATACCCTTATTTTTTGAAATTTCCCTGTCGTACCCGTACCTACCCCTGTTTCTAAGTAGTTTATGTTTTGTTGACTTGATTGCTGGTATGTTTTATGATAATTAGGACTTTACACTTTGCTCTGCTTGTTGATGATAATCCGGTTGTGAAATTGTTTCATGATTTTTTTTTGTGCAAGAGGTAGTCATCTACTATTGCATTTTTTGGGGTTCTATTATTTCTTGCGATGTGATAAACTGTTGAAAACATTGACATGCTCTACCTTAGAGGCCATAGTAAGGGAGTGTTAAGATACTTTGCAGAAGAATTCTCAGGAAAATGAAAATTTTAATTCAGAACATTCTTAACAAAAAAATACTCTTGAGAATTCACTTTTGCATTTATCAAAAGTCTATGAGAGCCCAAAGGGGAAAGAATCACAGCCAGAAACATGAAAAAACCCTGCAGCAAGTCATTATGAGAGAACAAAGCAAATGTAGGTCTTTCTTCTCTGTATTATTTTCTTAAAAATGATCAAAGCAAATGTTGAAAGCCTCATAACACACCACAAAATGGAATAAAAGATCATCTGATTGGGGTTGCTGGAGGAAGGCAAAGGAGGTACCATTCTTGGCAAGCTTCCTGAGGCTGTGGGTGGCATGTCTGGCAGCACATCCACATTTTGTCCATAGGAAGGTATTGTTGATGATTTGGATCAGTGCCTTGACCTGAGAGGCTGAGAGACTCCAAATGATGATGATTGATGGGCTGCTTCCATGGTGATTGTGCTGCTTTTCAGATGTGATTGTTGTTTATTGTCCTCATCTTCTACTTTTCTCTCTTTCCCATTCCTTCCCAAAGCTTTCTGCTTCAAGCTAACAAGGTTGAAAGACTAGGAAGAAGATCGTGGACCCACCAAACTCCTTGGAACAATGAAATGGGACTGAAACCAAAGGATAGAAGGAGCGATGGGAGGGAAGGAGAGTCCAGATTTTCATGATTGCAGTTCCCACCTAAGGTGGCGGGAATTGAAAATTAGGAAGTGCGAACTTTTTTGGAACACCAAAAGAATCCTTTTATAACTCCAAACACTGGAATCTTACATTGTCAGAGTAGGTGAAGAATTCAAATTCTCATTTTTCTTTCTTCCATTCTATCTAAATGCGCCCTAAGGTTTCCATGGCATTTGTGTGTGTATGCTTTGATGGTGTATTGAGGTCTTGTTGCTTCTACATCAATTTTTCTTCTGGGATTTTTTTGGTTTCATGTTTTGTTCTCACTAAATTCTGTGTGAGGAAAAATGTGATTGGTTGTCAGTTTGGTGATGGCTGCTGACACGCACTGAAGCATTTTAGTGATTTGTTCAGTTGGAATATGGGCCAAGTGTTCTCTTATTCTTGTGTAATTGCCTGGATTTTGCTGTTGCTGATGAATTTCAATCGATTTGCTGAATTAGTTTGCCTTAGAAAGGTCGCCAATCCATATTCATTTTATCAGAGTTTTTTTTTGCTAAATTGAACCTAAAGACAGGTTGGTATTGTCTTTATCTCTAATGATTGCAGCTGAATTTTTTGTCTCTCGGTTAGTTGGTACAAGAGGACCTGTTTGCAATGGCTAGGAAAAAGCCTGCTGCTGGGCCTGATGAAGAAGAGCCTCCAGTCAGGAGTGCTGCTGTTGGCAAGAAAAACAGGAAGAAAGATCATGTAATTGATGATGATGAATACTCAATCACAACTGAATCCATAGATGATCAAGAAGATGGGATGATGGATAAAAAAACTGAAAATGGCAAGCATGAAGTTAATCAGAAAATTGAAGAATTAACTGGTTCAGTCGATGATGTGGTCTTCCCTAACAAGAATCAGAAAGATAAGAAAGGGAAGAAAGCGCCTATGGAGAACATTGAAGAGGCAAAGTCTGGGAAGAAAGGAAAGAAGGGGAAGAAGGATTTTAAGGTTGATGATGATGAATTTGATATTGGTGGTTCTGTTAAAAGCGAGTCAATACAAGGAGAAGAAGAAGACATGGAGGCTGCAGGTGCAGGGAAAAGGATGGGTGAAAAGTCAAAGGAAGTTGATGGTGATTTGCAAGAGAAAACAGATAATGTTGGTGCTCTGGATAATATAGATGCCGCTATGTTTGCTAAACCAATTAAGAAAAAATCATCAAAGAAGGCTTCACAAATTGATTCATTTTCCTTGTTGGCTTCATATGATGTTGGGGAAGCAAGTCTGCAGGAATCATCACAAACAGAAAAGGGTGCAGAAGTGGATGAAGAGACAGAAGGCATTGTTTTTACAGGAAAGAAAAAGAAGAAAGGTTCTAGAGCTAAAACTACTGAGACTCTAGGCGAAACTACCATGACCAAATCTCCTGCTAATGAATTTTCAAGCAGAGATGAAAAGTCAACTTCAATGGATGAAATACAACATGAAAATGACATCAGGAAAGATGCAGAAGCTTTGTTGGTGGGGAAGAAAAAGGGAAAGAAGGCCAGCGGTGGTGCCTTTCCTGAGTCAAGTGAAAAAATTGATGCACCTATTGGTGAAGAGAAATCCATTGAACAAGAAGACGATGAACCTACAATTGTTTTCTCTGGCAAAAAGAAGTCTAAGTCTAAGAAAAGTAGTTTGATCTCTTCCTCTGGTTATGGTATGATTCCTGTAGAAGAGGAGACTGCAGTTGCAGCTGATGTTCCTGCAAGTGATAGTAAGGGAGAGGATGACTTTGGCAGGGCAGTTGATGCACAGGGAAGCAGCGATCAACCTGACTCAGGTCTTGCAACTAAAAAGCAAAAGAAGAAGAAGAGTGGAAGAACAGTGCAAGAGGAGGAGGATCTTGACAAAATTCTTGCTGAACTTGGTGAGGGTCTGCCAGCTGCAAAACCCACTCCTGTGGTCACTAAAAATGTACCTGTTAGTGATGGCCTACCTTGTGCAAAACCTGATCCAGGGGATGTGGAAGTTCAGTTAGGAAGCATTGAACCTGTTGTAACGGTGGATGCTGAAGTTGAGGCTGAAGAATCTGCAGCTGCGAAAAAGAAAAAGAAGAAGAAAGAGAAGGAAAAGGAGAAAAAAGCAGCAGCAGCAGCAACAGCAGCTGGTGCAGATGAAAACCAAGGCACAGTAATAAAGGAAGAAACACAGGATAAGAAGAATAAGGTCTCAGATAAAAAGGTCCCCAAGCATGTTAGAGAAATGCAAGAAAGGCTGGCAAAGTTAAAAGAAGAAGAAGAGAAGAAGAAACGAGAGGAGGAGGAAAGATTGAGGAAGGAAGAAGAGGAACGGCTTCGCCTTGAAGAGCTTGAAAGGCAGAAGGAGGAGGCTAAGCGTCGGAAGAAAGAGAGAGAGAAGGAAAAACTTCAGAAGAAAAAGCAAGAAGGTAAGCTTTTGACAGGTAAGCAAAAGGAAGAAGCTCGCCGGTTGGCACTCATGAGAGAGCAGTTTCTGGCTCAAGGTGGGCTTCCCACTGATGGTGGTGGTGTAGCAAAAAAGCCAAAGTATGTGAACAAGAAGAAAAAACCTCCCTCTGCTCAAGTGGATGCCAGTAATTCTGAAAAGGTTGTAGAAGTAGAAGAAATGGTTGAAGATCAGCATGACATTGAGCCAATGTTGGAACAATTGGATGTTGAGAAGATTGTTGAAGATGAACAGTTGGATGTGGAAAATGTGAATGAGCTAGAAGTTGATCATGAACCTGAACAAGAAAGTGGTGCTGAAGAGGATGAGGATGAATGGGATGCAAAAAGCTGGGATTCAGATGTTGTCCTACCTGTTAAAAGTGCATTTTCAGAGGAGGAGGGTGATCCTGTGGTGAAGAAAGGCACAAAGCGTGTGATGGGTTCATCTGTGGATTCAGTATCTTCTTCCAAAGGGATGACTGTATCTAGTGCACATACGTCCAGTACAAAAGATGGTGTGTCTGCTGCTGCAGCTCCAGCAAAGCTTCCTGCTGCACCGGTGAGGCCTGTTGCTTCTGGCAAGGTTACAACTGCATCAAAGGTGAATGAAGGCAGTGAAAATGAAGAAGAGGAAAGTATTGGTGAAGCTGCTGAGGTCAATAAAAGGAAAGAAACAGCAAAGACAAGGGAGCAGCGGAAAGAAGAGGCTCTTGCCAAAAGGACTGCTAGTGATCTACGTTCTCCAATCTGTTGTATCCTTGGTCACGTTGATACTGGTAAGACTAAACTCCTTGATTGCATCCGGCACACAAATGTTCAGGAAGGTGAGGCTGGAGGCATTACACAACAGATTGGTGCGACCTATTTCCCGATGGAGAACATAAGGGAGAGGACCAAAGAGTTAAAAGCTAGTGCAGAGTTAAGGGTACCTGGTTTATTGGTAATTGACACTCCAGGGCATGAGTCCTTCACGAATTTGAGGTCACGTGGTACACATTTATGTGATATTGCAATTTTGGTTATTGACATAATGCACGGGCTTGAACCACAGACGCTCGAATCTCTGAATCTTTTAAAATTTCGCAAGACACCTTTTGTTGTTGCCTTGAATAAGGTAAATGTGCTTACTTTTTCAGGCTGATTAGATGTTTTTGCTCATGACTTTCTGTGATCTGTTGTAATACTTGCTTTGGATGTAAAGGTGGATAGGTTATATGGGTGGAAAAGTGTTCCTAATGGTCCAATTCAAAAAGTCCTGAAACAACAGTCCAAAGATGTGATGATAGAGTTTGAGACGAGGCTTAATCAGGTCAGTTCCTCATCTTTCTATAACTTTGATGATGTAAGTTGTGCATTCTTTTCAGCTACTTTTTTCTTTTCAATTAGATCATCACTCAATTAAAGGAGCAAGGATTGAACTCTGAGTTATACTACAAAAATAAAGAAGTTTCAAGATATGTCAGTATTGTGCCCACAAGTGCGATTAGGTATGTGCCATTGGTCCATAGCAGCCGTTATACTTGCTTGGATTCTCCTTAGATTCATCCGGCATTCTTGGAAGCAACTTGAGCTAAAAATATTTGAGGATGCAATTAAACACAAGCAAAACAAAAGTATGGAGGTAACTAGTATTTAAGATGCCACTATTTGTCTTAACTTATTCGTATTCAATATTTCTGGTGTTCCAGTGGTGAAGGCATTCCAGATCTTCTCATGTTGTTGGTTCAGCTGACACAGAAAAGGATGGAACAGAAGCTCATGTTCATCAGTGAAATAGAGGTATCCTTCAGTTTTTCGTATGAGTAAGAATGCTGTATTCAACAATTTAGTTTGTGAATTAGTGTTCATTAAAATGATTCTTACTGCTTGTTTTCAATTTCTTTATTTATTTGCATTGTGGTAATTTTCCCTTTTAAATCCAGAATTTCTATATCTGAAAACAAGAAAGTAAAATTCTGGGGCTCTTTTTGAGTATCATAGTCATTAGTACTCCTTATCATTTCTTGTCGTAGGCATCACACTCATCTTTGTTAGCTCTTATTTTTATATTCTAATTACTTCTTGATGTTGCTTTTGTGAAACTGTTCCACAGTGCACTGTCCTGGAGGTTAAGGTTATTGAAGGGTTAGGAACGACGATTGATGTTGTCTTAGTTAATGGTGTGCTTCATGAGGGACATCAGATTGTTGTGTGTGGTATGCAGGTAATCTTTGCACTCTGTTTGTCTTTGGTTTCATGATCATTTGTTAGTTTTGTGCTTCACTTTAGATCATGCATACCCCATTCTTTCTTATTATCAGGGTCCTATTGTAACGAATATTCGAGCTTTACTGACACCTCATCCAATGAAGGAGCTAAGAGTTAAGGTATGCAGAAGTTCTATGCATGCATTCTTTTTCTTTTGGGAGGCATTTTACAGACATCAATGAGCAGAAATCTTTCTATTCATTTGGAGGTATTCTGTCACTGTTATGGACATGTCAGACTGAGGGAGTTGGGTATGCAAGGAGTTGCTGAACTAAACTTAAATCAAGTCCATTTTATGTAAATTCCGTATATTTAAGTCCATTTTATGTAAAATTCCATAGGTTTAGAATTTCTTTAGAATCTAGCAGTATTATTTGTTTGATGATACACCATACCAAATCTTTCGATACTTCATTTTAGTTTTTGACTTAGGATGAAGTTGCTATCAAGTATCAACCCAACAGTATCACAATAATGAAATTTTCCTCTCAACATTATCACAAAATTTAGATTTTGTTTTAGTTATTTCTTTGCGCTTTAGTTCATTATTGCAATCTGATATACATGTGTGGGGACGATACCAAAAATTCCATGTTAAGATTTTAATGCGTGTATACTGGTTCCCTATGGGTACGTTTGATGGCTTGTCCAGGGTTGGACAAAATGAGCAAAAAGAACGGAACAGAACATTGGTTCTGTTCATTCTGTAATAACTGTTCCAAGTCCAATGTTTGTTTGGACCGTACTCAAATGCTATGTTCCAAATGTCCGTTGTTTGATAACAATGTGCGGACAGCTTGGACAGTCATGGATAATGGGTCAAATTACTTCATTTTTGGATCGTATGACCCGATTCGTTCACGATTTAACAAGTTTATTATGGTTTTTTGCCTGGATATGGTTCCAATTACGAAATTAGATCTAAACTCCAATTAAATATCTTATTATAACATAGTTATAGAGGGTCTATCCGACCATGCTCAAAGACAAGAATATTGTTCATATTTCTTTCTGCATGATAGAAATCAACTAAGAATGGAAAATAACTACTTCCCCAATCAAACGGAGTAGTTATTAACCCCAAATGATTTTCAAAGATTTGCCATAGTACCAACTCCCCCACACCACCCATTCATAAAAACAATAACACTCAAATATTAGTTATTTCAATGATGGCTCATTGGCATCTGTAAGAATGGCAAACAACCAACCTAATCAAACAGAGTTGTTATTAACCCCAAACGATTTCCAAAGGTTTGCCATAGCACCAACTCCCCACACCACCCATTTATAAAAAAACAATAACACTCAAATATTTGCTATTTCAATGATGGCTCATTGGCAGCGGTAAGAATGGCAAACAACCAACCTAATTAAACAGAGTTGTTATTAACCCCAAACAATTTCCAAAGGTTTGCCATAGCACCAACTCTCCACACCACCCATTTATAAAAAACAATAATACTCAAATATTAGTTATTTCAATGACGGTTCATTGGCAGCTATGCATTCTCATCCTGCTATTTTCAATGATACATCCTCAAAAAGTGACTCCTACAGTATCTCGCAATTCATTACAATGCCATTCACAACATTTTCCTACCACCAACACAGAATTGAAATTGATATTTTTAACCCTATCCTATGACCAAGATAAAGTATCAAATCCATCCACTAAACTCAAGGGCAGACATATCTGAAGCTTCTATTTTCCTGTTGAGGTGATAGATATCCATGTGTTCAAGAATTGGAAGCTCCCTGCAGCCTATTGCTGTAAGAAGGGTGGACTTCCCACATCCATTCAACCCAAGCAAACCATAGCCCCTGGAAACAAAATGACAGAAGAATCTCCATCAAAAGAACCTCCCGTGTTGATGATAGAGAATTGAAAAAACCAATCACATGATTCTAACCAAAACAAAACCCAACCAGAACACAAAATTTTCGATTGAAATGAACACAAAAAATTTTCCAATTAAACAAAGCATAAGAAAACTAACTACGTAGGAGCTCCTACGAGTACATCTGCCAAATGAAAAAAAAAAATCCAGAAGAGAACCCCCCAAAACAAAACCAACAATGCCTATTTACCAAGTGCTCTACCCACACAAAGAAAAACCCTCAAACATAGGGAAAATGACCTAAAACACTCAAATATAAAAAAGCACTCAAGGAAGAGGAGGAGCAGGGGAACCATTGTGCTTTCTCGTTCTCCTCACTTCGGAGTTCCTCTATCTTTTACGCTTGAGTAGCCAAGCTCCAACTCCTTGAATAGACGATCGGGCATGCTCCGCAGTGAGAGGTTGGGAAGCCGAACTCCATCGACCGAGCTCCACCGCAGTGAAGAGAGGGTCGGGCAGGCTCCGGACGTGGAGGGAGGGGCTGATGGGCGTCGATGGGGCGGCGGAGTCGCTGTGGCCAGCGACAGATGAGGAGCCACCCGGCGGAGCCCTTGCACAGAGAGAGAGAGAGAGAGAAACACACATCGACTGGCGCGGTGCGCCCGTCGATGCGTTTTTTTTTTTGTTTTTGTTTTCGCCCCCTCCGTTCCTGTTCTTTTTGTAACAGGGGGGTGTATAAAAAATTACATATGATTATGGACGTGGCGGACATGCAGAACACCGTCCGCCGCGTCCAACGTTTGTCTGATTTCGCTGTTCCTAGCGGGATTTCCGTCTGAATCTCGCTGGGAACGGCGCATCAAACATGCCCTATGCTTCCATGATCTGCAGGAATTCATTACTCTCAAGGTCCATCAGACACCACAATTTTTCTACTGCTGCTGTCAGTTTTGGTGCTTTGGAGATTGTCAAACAATACAAACAACCATGGAGACCGAGAAAATGACTTTTAGTTTCTATTTGTATTGTTGACTTGATTCCTGACTGTAGGCTGTTATTACACGCACGGCACAACCATGATGAGTTGTTGCTCATTCTGATCTTGTGACAATCTTTTGTTTTTTGTTTCATGTGAGTTGATTGTTTTTTCTTGAATGGTGATGTCTTCTCAGTTTAGTCTTTAAGGGTAGTTTGGGTACACCCAATGTTTTAAAACCCTGCAAACTAGTTGAATCATTTGATTTGGCCTGTCTTGTTCATTTACTAGGTTAACCGAGTGAATGGACTTGGGAGCCAGCAACACTATGTAGCACTTGGCCTAGTCAAGCTGCATCACACTGAGTTTTGTTGGTTTATTTTATATATATATATATATATAGCAGGAGGGTTGTAAAAATGTATGTATATACACATACATACATTTTTGCAATCCTCCTGCTACATATATTAATGTTATGTATAAAAGATATATACATACATTGATAACATAATATGTAGCAACCATACTATATGTATTTACATATTATGTAAATTACAAATTTTGAAATTCTCATGACTTGGCCAATTCATGAGTCAACCCATGCTGAGACAAGTTGCGACCTTTGGGTTTTAAACACTGGGTACACCTCAATATGATAAAATGTTCCATACTGTGATCTTGTCCTCTTCTTTTGTTTTTTCTTTTTTAAGCATATTTGGTTATCCCGTTGCAATATATCAAAACTTAAGTTTATGGTTTAGTGAAAATGCATAGATAGAACCCAAGTATTTGAAATGTGATGTTACAATATAGGGGGACCCCTTACGCATCATAATATTGGAACATCGTGACAAATGGAAATTGTTTCAGAAATAACAAAATCACAGTTATAAAATATTGTTAGATTATATGTTAATGAACAGCTGAGGTTCCCTGAACCTCTTTTTATTATTTTGTATTAAGGTTTCTATCATCTTTGGCTCAAAATGGAGAAAAAGGAAGACTAATAGTTTATTTTCATCACATTTGTCTCTAAACCGCAGGGAACATATCAGCATCACAAAGAGCTCAAAGCTGCACAAGGAATCAAGATTACTGCACCGGTGACTTCCTTTTCTCTTTTCTGCTTTCCTCTTCATAGTTGTCAATGCTATCATGCATAGTGTTCAACGTGGTACAATCTTGAAATGCTTAACACTCTATGTTACTAAAGTATATATACAATTCCTATGTCTTGCAGGGCCTTGAACATGCTATTGCAGGTACCCAATTGTATGTGGTAGGGCCTGATGATGATTTGGAGGAAATAAAAGAAGAAGCAATGGCGGATATGGAGAATATCATGAAAAGGATTGACAAAAGTGGTGAGGGTGTGTGTGTGCAAGCCTCAACTCTTGGTTCATTGGAAGCTTTATTAGAATTTTTAAAGAGTGTTAAGATTCCGGTTAGTGGTATAAATATTGGTCCAGTACACAAGAAGGATGTTATGAGAGCCAGTGTTATGCTGGAAAGGAAGAAGAAGGAATATGCTATTATTTTGGCATTTGATGTCAAAGTAACGCCAGAGGCTAAGGAACTTGCAGATGAGACTGGTGTCAAGATATTTATGGCAGATATTATCTATCACTTGTTTGACCAGTTCACAGCATACATCAACAACCTTAAAGAGGAGAGGAAGAAGGAGGCAGCTGATGAAGCAGTTTTTCCATGTGTTCTTAAAATTGT
Source organism: Nuphar pumila (assembly GCF_984573655.1). Lineage (NCBI taxonomy): Eukaryota > Viridiplantae > Streptophyta > Magnoliopsida > Nymphaeales > Nymphaeaceae > Nuphar > Nuphar pumila. Next base: position 24,691,121 of record NC_143255.1, on the reverse strand, counting down.
GCCGAATTGTGTTTTTAACTCAAAGGATCCAATTGTCTTGGGGGTTGATGTTCTTGAAGGAATTTTAAAGGTTTGTGTTCTCCATTTTCTCAAAAACCTGTTGTGCTTTTAACGCCTCTATCCATTATGACCTTTATGAGAAGTATCATATAAGTTTGAAAACATTAACTGGAATGTTGAGCCATAAATTGGAAAGAAGAGACTTTAAGTTTGATTTTTAGCTACTTATGAATTTAGAGACATAGCTTATACATACAAACCGGTTAATTCTACTTGCAACTTTCTAATCTAAATGTATGAACAATGCTATGTTTGATGACTACGTCTATGTGTTGGATTTGGAAGACCTATCAAAGTATCCGAAAACAAAAGAGAGTTCCACCAACGGTGAAAATGTCATCTTGCTTGTAGATTATTACCCTGCCTCAAATCAAACTCATTAAGAAACTTAACACGGTTCTGCGAAGGATAAAACCTCAATGGTAACAGTCCTTTGGCCCTACTCCAGTTTGTCAAGAGACTTTGTTTCCATCGGAAGAATTGCTTCTATGAGAAGCATCATATAAGTTTGAAATATTAACTGAAATGTTGAGCCATAAATTGGAAAATAGAGGCGTTAAGGCAGATTGTGAACTACTCATGAATTTAGAAACCATAGCTTATACAAACAAACCAGTAAATTGGACTTGCAACTTTCTAATCTAAATGTATGAGCAATACTATGTTTGCTAACTACGTCTATGTGTTGGATTTAGGTCGGTACTCCAATTTGTATACCTTCAAGAGACTTTATTACCATCGGAAGAATTGCTTCTATTGAGGATAACCACAAACATGCTGAGATTGCCAAGAAAGGCCAAAAGGTTGCTGTGAAGGTAAAGTGCAGCATTGTAGATGCATTAATATGATTTGGTCTAAATTCGATTTCCATTTCTTTTTCTTTTATTTGTCTGATCATATGCAGGCTACATTTTGTTTGCAGATTGTTGGAAGCAACCCTGAGGAAGCTCAGAAGATGTTTGGTAGACATTTCTTCATTGAGGATGAACTTGTTAGTCAGATCTCGAGGAGGTCTATTGATGTGCTCAAAGAGAACTATAGAGTATGGTTTTCTGTCAATCCTTCTGGCACAAGTTTTTTACTTAATATTTTTGTCCATTGTCTTCATCATGGCTACAAGTTGGACTACATAGTTATGATATTGCATGAGCACATGAATGACATCCATAGGAGCCATATGTAGTTTGACAATGTCAATGACTTGATTAATTAGGATATGTTGGATCTTAATTCAAGAAATATTGGAAGGTTGGTAGGTCTGTTCCTTTGCTAGAACCAGTTCCAACTTTGCCAAGTTGGTTATGTTTTCCACTGAAATTGATCAGTATCAGTTTCATGTTTCCCAACACTATTTATTAATTCTCTAAAATGATTCTTTCAGAATCCCGTAATTAACAATATCATCTATTTTATTGTTAAATTAATACTAAAAACTTTGAGATTAGGGAAGTGACCGAGTCAACTGTACTATTTTTTTTTTCAGATAATTAATCATACTTGCTGCTTCATAAATTTGTTTCAATTCTGTTTTTCTGGTTTTAATCATTTTTTTGTACTCTGATTTCCAGAAATGGAAAAAGCTTGAATGAAAACCCTAACATATATATATATATATATATATATATATATATATATATATATATATTATATGTGTGTGTGTGTGTGAATAGTGTTTAAAGTGAGTAATTCCAGGTTTTCCGAAAATTATCTTGTACTTGGTTTACTGGTGGGTGCCTGTTGATTTGTCGGATCATTAAGAAACATGGAACTGGAAAAATTAGTGTAAATCTGGAAGTGAGAGGGGGGTGATTGCAAGTTTGCCAAAATGATCTTGTACTGTTTTCTTGGATCACTATGAAACATGGAACTGAAATTTTTGTGTAAAACTGGAAGTATATGGTTGATAAGTCTGACAAGTCTGGTTGGTGGTGTCCTAAATTGTTTAGAGACTACACTATAACACTTATACCCTTTCTGACCCTTAGGATATCCACAGCCCTGGGGAGAGATTGTCCATTTGATGTTTTAGGTAGGAGAACAAAACATGTGGAATCAAATGTTCTGAAGAAAGAAGTCAAATGAGAGATGCTTGACAGAATAGTAGAAAACGTATAGTTGATTAACAACTCCTTAACAGACAGGCATGAGAGGTTCACGCTTGTGTCACACCTACATAAGGGGCTACCAGAGTCGATTCACCTGAAGGTCCTAAAGCACTTGGTTTATAAACAAGTAGACTAGGAAAGAGCTCCATTTAAGTTTCTGATTTCTTGTGGGCATGGACACTGACTTCTCCAAAAGAAAGATGGTAGTTCAAGATGCAAGAAGAAACCTGTAGGCTTGCATAGCAGTTGTAAGCGTCATAGCAGAAGTTTGCACTAGCCACTAGTGCATTTATGAAGTATTTTCGGGTTCTTCCTGTAAGCTGGCATGCATACAAAGTGAACGAAGGGAAGACCCTTAAGAAAGTTCTATATTTGTATACCAGTATAGTAGTATGCTTTTCCATGAATCTATGTAGAATTTTGAATTTGGCAGAGAATTTTCAACATTGTAGACTATATCACGACACATTAAAAACGATACAGAGCACACAGTTCGTGTTATTTTCCATTAAGAATAGTATATAAACACAACATGGGAGCGAATATCCCTGTAACATAGACTGGATATGTAGGAGTCTGTTAGTTTGAGCGAGAAACAGGAGAAAAACTGGAAGAAAAAGCTGAAGAAAAGAAAAAGAAAAGAGTAGAGCAAATGATGAAAAGAAAAAAGAATAGGGCTTGATACTCCCTCCTCATGTTCAAAGGCATATATTACAAGTAAAACACTTCTATGACAAAGTTAACCCTATAGAATACAAGAAATGATATATGCATATAAAGTGCCGAAAGATGAAATTGCCGCTAAATAGTAACATTAAGGATATATGAAATGATATTCTTTGTGATACAATTTTTTGCAAACACTGGTCAGTTTTGCCTTAGTGTCTATGTGAGGTGGGAACATTGACTGTTCTGCTCATTGGATTGGTTGGACCATTCTAGTATACTGTAAGCCATGTGGGACATGAGAGTCTTGAGCATGCTTTGATAGTGGGATCATCTGGAGGTTTCTCGCCTATGTGTGCTTCAGGTTTGTGCATTTGGTTTTTGAGTAATCTTGTATAAATCTGGCTTGGTTCACCACAATTTCAGCAGCCTTTAGCAGCTGATGATGTTGGCTCTATTGGCTAAGTAATCTTGTATAAATCTGGCTTGGTTCACCACAATTTCAGCAGCCTTTAGCAGCTGATGATGTTGACTCTATTGGCTGTTTATTTTTTAATAGCTGAATTGTTATTCTTCTCACCAATCTGAATCTATCATGGTAGATAACCTTTTTCTTTTCCCTTCTCATTCTCGGCTGCACAATCCACTTTGATGTGAAACAGGGCTTCTGCTTCCTATGAGTTATTGGGCAGTCCTTCTATATCCATACCCTTAAAGTTTAGGTTCTTGCTGTCCTTTTTGTAGACCTCGTGTGTGAATAATAAAACCAGCATCATGATTCTCTAATGAAAGAGGGGAATGTCTGTACTCAGTTCAGGAAACACCTGCATGTTCATTTACCTACTTCCCCGTACACATTCCAGGAAACACATGCATGCTCATTTTGATTTTTTTCTTCCATATCTGTGATTTCTTTCTTTTAAATGTGTCCGGGCTTCGTTGATGCTTTTATTTTCTTATGCAGTTGCTGTACTCTTTCCGAATTGTGATTATTCTAGAGTACACCATGACGTCTTTGTTGGTTTAATGGAATATGCAGGAAGATTTGACTAATGATGAGTGGAAGCTGGTTGTGAAACTAAAAAATCTCTTCAAAATACAATGACTTGTAAATATTAAGGCTGTCATTCTGGAAGCTGTAAGGTTATGCGTGCGTCTATCCAGTGAAATCCCATTTCAGGATGTGACCTTTCCAGGAATGCAGGTATTAGCATCCTCTTCTTTAGTTCTTTATTTGGTTAGACATCATGTCCGCCTGAATTGTTAGCAAGGCGGCAATTATAAAAGCTTGATGAGCTTGGATCTCTTTCAACAATGAATATAATGTACTAACCATGATCCCTCGCCTTGCAGTACCAATAAGTGTGTACCAATCTGGATTTTAGTAAAATTTCTTGTCTTGCAAAGAAAAATTTGTAAATTTGGTTTTAGAAAAACAAAAGCAAAAATTTCTAGCTGCTGTCTAGAGTTTGTGTTCAGAAACTCAAAAAATAATGCAATTTCCAGCCCTTCATCATGCTCATCTGTTTGCATTCTGAGAGTTTCACTGCGTAATGCTGCCTTGGGTATGAATAATTGAACGAGTGTTTTTTTTATGTCCGGAGAAAAGCCTTTTCTCTTAATTCATTTATGGCGTTTTTACTTATTTGCACTGCTTTTTTCCTATTAGAATTCTTATAAAGAGTTTTGCTTGCCTTTGTATTATCAGGAGTTCGGAGTCTCGCCAGTCACTTGATTATGCCTTTGTGCTTCGTTTTTGGTTCTCATTCGATTCCTCTAGGTGCCTGTTCTTGATTTCACTCACTTTTTTGCCTTGTTCCTTGTTCTTTTTTCCCTGTGGGAGCCGGTTTTGAATTTTTGTAATGTTTTTATGAGCAAATAAATGGTCTCATCTGTTACAATTGTTATATTATAATATTTTATGTTAATTATTTGAAAGTGGAGCGATTTGTGTTTCTTGACATGGTATCCTTGGAAATGAGCAAATAAATGATGTTTTCACTTTTTATTGTTGGACATGTTTTCTGTTTTTTTGTGTGGGGGTGGATGTAGTCGTCCCCGTGGGGCCCATGTGCACCCATGCGTACACAGGAACGAATGGGAAATACCCTCCCCTGAAACAGGGGAGAGGACAGCATACCCTGGACACTTTTGAAAAAAAACTAAAAAAGTGGTGTCCACTGTCCTTGTCCAGGACTGTTGCAGACAGGACAGCTGTTGTCCAGGCCTGCGTGAATCAAACGCCCCTTAAGGATGTCTTCCCCCCCCCCCCCCCCCCACCACACACACACACATGAGAATCATTCGCCCCCCACATGAGAATCATTCTCTCGCCATGGTGGGACAACGTTCTCATTCTCATGTGCAAATAAAGATGAAAAAATGTGGAGTGAGTTTTGAAATCACATTTAACCACGTTACTCATGCCATTCTGTCCATCACGTGGCATGGAACCATAATGGAGGCATGCTTTGCCTAAAAACTAATTCACCATACTTTTGCTTTCCTTAGCTTCTTACATTTTGGAACCTCAACCATCATCTACTGCAAATATAATGCATTTTCTTAAGTTTTTAAATTTTTTTGAAATTGGCCCGCTGTCTAAAACAGTAAATAAAAAAAGTTTTAGGATACTTTTACCCTTCGCACAAGTGAACCGTACGAAGTTTTCAGGATATATCGTTCTGTTAGTCAACTATAGCAAAACCTTACTTAAATCTATATTCATACATTTTTTTATTGTCAAGAAGTGCATAAAAAATTATGTTATTTATGTGGTCTTCTTTGTTAATTGTTAAATCATAAATACCTTAATAAAATTATATATTTTATACCAAAGTTGGTATACCATGCGAACCTCCTTTCTCCTTTTTTTAACCATTATTTAAGTATATGTTTATACCTATTTTTTTGTGATCTTCACGAAGTACATAAAAACAAGTTTTATGAACCTTCTTATGATGGTAGCTTCACAAATACATTAGTAAAATCATATATTTTTTTATCAAAGTCGTTATATATCATACAAACTTCCTTTTCTCTTTTCTTTAATCGTTACTTAAATGTATACACTTATTTTTTCCAGGCTTCACAAAGTATGCAAAAACAAGTTTTTTGAACCACCTTATGAACGTAACTTCACAAATACCGTAGTAAAATCATATATTTTATACCGAAGTCATTGAATACCATGTAAACCTCTTTTTTGTAACATTCACTTGCATCTTGTTTTTTGCCGTCCTCACGAAGTGTGCAAATATAATTATTATGAATCTCCTTTAATCGTAGCTTCATAGATAATAGAGTAAAATCATCTCATATATAATTGTGCATAGGGACACAAATATGTTACTACCTACAGAGTAAAATCACATATTTTTTTTTATTTGTTGCAAAATTCCAAAAAATCACAACTCTTTATTATTGTTCACAACAAATTATTTACGGATTTTCCTAAAATCACAAATCTATCATTTTGTGTTATAATTTAGTAGACAACAATTCAATAGACATTTCCTGTTATAATTCAACAAACATTTACAATTCAACAAACAATTTCTATTATAATTCAGCAGACAATTACAAAATGTTTTAAAGCTATATACAATTCACCTATAATATTCAAAAGTACAAATATTCATTTTCAACATACATTTAAACTGTTATAGCTATTCAAAGTTAAATTGTGAAATAAAAAATTAATTATAATTCAATTTACAAACATTTACAGAATATTGTTTACTTAATTACAATGATTTACAATTACAAAACACGGTTCACTTTGTATATGCCTGAGACACACTTATAGCTCCTCATTGACCCTAGCATAGTTATCAATAAGCTCATCTTAATTTCAGATAATAATTTTTTTTGCAGCAAACATATCCTTCAACATGCAGATTTCGTCTTGGGCAAGAGCCAACTCTACATTTGCCCCACTTGAAGTCCTTTTGTGCTTTTGACTCATCGGCCTACGTTTCTCCTCCTCAATGACCCTCTTTTCAGAGGGACTGCCTATAAAATATTGGGATTGAGCAGCTACATCCTCGTCATCATCGATAAGTACTATAGTGGACAAGCCGATGTCTTCACTGTCATCATGCTAGTTTTTAAGTTCAAAGAAGAATAAGATGGGGTAATCCTTTGTCCTATTCTTTATTGTCAGTGAAACGATTTTACTAACTGTGCCAGAGTGGCTGGTTGGTTGTTGAACATAGTTAAATTGTCGGACTACTTGGTTGGCCATTTGACACTTAACTTCATTCATATTGTGCAACCAAATATCTGTCATCACGATGGCCTTTGTTTGTACCACCACATCCCAATTCTCTTTCTCCACGTCTTCGTAGGGGCATTACTTTACATATATAACGAAGTTTCATTCATGGTTAATCCTATATTGTATTACTTATAAACAAGTATAAAATATTATAAAAAAATACTTACATTTGCCTTAGTCAGACTTGACAATAATTTTAAGTAATGGATACTATTGGGAATGTGATGATCAGATGCTCTTCGACCAGTTCTATGTTCGTTGCTTGACTGATTCTACATTAGGACATATAGAAATACAGAAAGAATGTGGCCTCTCAAGGGTCTTCCAATAGATGTGCTCCTATATCCAAGCCTGCATAGATTCATACAAGGATTGAAACATATTAATACACAATATATTATATCATTCATGTTAAATAATATTTTAGTTTAAATCAATAGTTTATGAACAAATGAAGGAATAACTACATCCAATAATACCAACATTCTAATGATGTTTATTCTTTCAGTCATCACGCTACTCAAACCTCCATAAAGGTGTACAAGTGCGGTTGCTCTTCATGCATATTGGCCAACAAGATTCAAGTCTCCCACCAATTCATTATACAAACTATGGATCAACTTCTCACCATTGTCGATGAATACACATATGCCTAAGAAGTAGAGCAGGAATGCTTCAAATCCTTATCCCATCGGTATTGGCATTCCTTCCAACACATGGTAGTTTCTCCTTCATTATCTTCTCCTTGTTGGGGTTAAAGTGATAACTTCACCAATTTTCCTAGAAACGCATCATCCTTCGCTCTAAAATAAATATTACACATGTGCTTGAAATCTTTTCATCGATGTCCACTCAGTGGTTTTTTATGACACTTAAATTCAATGATTCATGCCACATGTTAGAACCTTCAGAACTTCCAAAGTTGATGGTTTTAAAGAAGGCTCAGAAGGTAGTCTGAATTTTCAATAAACGAATTTTGCAATTTGAGCCTGATGGACTCAAGAAGAGTGAACCCGAGATTCTTAGAACGTGGAACCTTGGGTATACATGTTGAGGGTGCAAAACCCTGATGAACATAAAGGTCTGAGGTTTTTCATGGTTACGAATTAGGCAAAACAATTAAAAATGGTTAAATGACTAAATCGGGTAAGAGTAGTTTAAACCCAATAAGTGTTTCAGTTGTAGTTTCGGTCAAGAACTGAAAGACTCTAGTCCATAGATTTTAGGGACACCTAGGGACATGCGTGAGGGCTTGGGATATGACTTAAATAAAGGGAGATTCTGCTGCTAGTCAAGGGTTATTGGTTTAAAGAATTCAAGGGTTTCAAGTACCTGACAAAATATAGTTTTGGGTTTCGAGACTTTGAAAGTCAACAAAAGCTAATAGCCCCTTACACCCTCACTCACTCTCAAGTCTCTCTCTCTCTCTCTCTCCCTTAACACCTCCTCTCACTTGTGTTACATTGATGTTCACCACCTTCACCACCACCAGCCTCACCACTACCACTCTCACTCCCTCTCTCTCTTTTGAGTTAGGTTAGGCCCAGTCGAGTGGTGCTCAGGCGAGTCGAGCCCTTGTGTTCGGTTGTTCACTGCTCTCTCTTGTACTTCTTTCTGCCTTTCACCGTGATCTCCGCTACCACCTTCATCGTTGAACCCACTTAGAAGTGCGGTAGACCACATGCATTTTTGTGCTTGTGACACGAAACTCGAGGCATGTGTAAGACCGTGCTCACTTTTGCTTAGTCAGCAAGCGCGATTCATGTTGCGCGTTTCTGTAGAAAAATCCCTACAAATATTTTTGAGATTTTTCACTTCTCGTAAAACTATATAGATTACGAGGTAGGTTTGCTTTGACTTAGTATGTATACATAGATGCGCATTTTATGTATAAAATTCATATGCATAAATGAATTATTAATGCATGTTTTGGATTTTGTAGAAATATGTATACATGAATCCTAAATATTTCAACATGTTGTTTAGCATATTCCACATTTTAAATGATATGAGATATTAACTATGCATGTTTTCAAACTATAAGTTTTTCAAAGAAATGAGTTTTGATGCAGATTTGCTTAGTTGACTGTGGTTGTATAATCATATTTGTTTTAAGCATGTGTATGAATAAAAAACCATATTGATAATGCATGAGTATAGTTGTAAAAATTGAGATTTATGAAGTGTGTTAGCATGATGATTATGCCTATGACATAAAGTAGTGTATAATGAATCATGTAATGCATGTATGTGTTGCATAATGATTAAACTTCATCATGATGAAATTGTAATTAATACGCAACTGTTTTCTTTTAACTGAATGCTCGAGCCCAAATAGGTGACTGCTGATCTTGTGTATGGTTGACTGGATTGATATGGGTTGGTGCCCCAAAGTCGTGGTCGATAACCTTGTGATTGGTTAATTAAAATTATACGTGCTTGTGTCCTCTGGAGGCCATTGATATTATAAGTGATTAATTATGTTTAAGCATGTATGTCAAGAGAATTAATTAAATAATGAATGATATGCATGTTAATTCTCTTGTAGCTTATAATGAAAAGGTAAGTTCTACACTAGGTTTTATGGGGTTGTACACTAGGTTTTATGGGGTTTTGTTAAGCACAAAAGGTTGCTTCCCCAATCATGGAGATAGGGGATAACTACCAATGATGTCACGAGGTAGTAGTGAGATTGTTTCAGTTGAAATTAAATTCTGATATAGCAGGTTGAGGGTGTTGCGATCTCTCTCTCGATAGGTTCGTCTCTCACTTAGAAATGAAAAAGATGTGCAAGGCCTTGGTAATAAGACACAATTTGATTGAATATACCCTAGGTTGTGCGTCTAATTTGGATATTTTCTGTATTGTATTCACAAAATATTATGAAAGATAAACGAAAGTATATTGTGTATGTAGTGAAGCATGACATGCATTATCTAGGAAAGAAAAATATAAATAAATGAATTATAAGTTACCCATGCCTAAGGTGAATGCTCTGCTTGCATTGGTAAGTCATGTATAAATTGAATGATCATGCATGGGTGAGATTATTGCATATGATATTGAATTATTGTATTACAATTATTTCTCAATCAGTTATGCATTGATAATTGTTTATTTATCATGTGTACACGAAAATAATGTTGTTTCATGTATGCTTGTTTCTATGCATATATATTTTGTTATTATATTCCTACTGGGGGGCTTATGAATATTTGACCCCTAAAAATTTTCAGGTAATGAATAGTCTATTGGAACGGTTGCGAAAAGCTGTGCCGGCATTGAGAGCTAGTCATTTTTCTTTCTCGAGAATTGAATTTTGGATACATATTATTATTGGATTCGTGAGATTAAGTGCATTTCTTGCCTGCTTTAAGTCCCAAAAGTGCATCAAGTGGATTTTGGCACTTATCGAATGAAGGATCATGCCAAGCGTTGGTGGGAGACAGTCTACCAGGTAAACTTTGGGAACCAGCCCATCACTTGGGCTCAATTTATCGAAGTCTTCTTCAAAGCTTATTTTTCCAAGCATGAGAGATCAAAGAAAATGCAATAGTTCTTGGATCTTCAGCTTCATCGGCTAGAAAGGTTTTGCCTGAATGTGTATGTGACTAAGGAAGAGTGGGTTATGAAATTTGCCTGAGGTTTGAAGCCTGTGCTTCGAACCAAGGTTTTCACCCGAGGTCCCAAGACCCTCGAGTGAAAACCAACTCTATTTACTAGAACTGCATTATTTTAGAAATGTTATCAACATTAAAATCCAGTCTTATAGTTATTGTATGATCTGTAACCCGCTTAAGGTTTTAGACCAAAGTTAAAAAGGTTTCCGCTTATGAAAAAAAATCACATGTTTTTCGGGTTTTAAAGTCTTGGGGTGTTGAAAGTGCTTATAGCCATCACTAAGGTGTGGCTAACTCGTTGTCTCATTGTAGAAGTAAGAACCTCAAGCCATTAAACCAAGCAGTTGAACCACTATTCAATGGTGCCAATAAAGCCCAATGTTTAGGAAGGTATACTAATACTGTGATAGTTTCTTACATTTTTCAATGTATTAATTGTAGGCATATTTTTGTATAAAGGATAACAAAGTGGTACAAGAGAGGAGATGCAACAATATAGAAAAATGTTGAATTGTGTAGGCTCAGTGTTCTTGATATTTTATAAACATTAAAGAAAAAAGTTACCAAAAACTCATCAAAAATATTGTGCTTACCGAAAAAACTCGTTATTAATAATTAATGTGCTTAATGAAAAAACTTGCCGTTAAGAATATGCTCACCAAAAAACTCATTGTCAATGAATCTGGAAAACTCAATGATAAAGTGTCATCGATGAATCACCAAAAACAGTTGTTGAAAAAGTTGCCAAATTTTTTCATAGAAGATGACAAAAGTTAGAGATCACAAAGAAATCCTAGAATATGCAAAAATAGCCCTGGGGTGAAAATAATCACTTTTTATACCCTCGAAGAGTCGTATTTATTCCAGTAGGAAAACTACAATCATGAAATAACATCACACATTTAGATATGTGTTCTTACTGTGGTATTTGCGTAGTTAATAACATATTTGTGTCTCTGCACAATTATATATGTGATCTTCTTGTAAAATATGCGATTTTATTTTGTTATTTGTGAAGTTATGATTAAAGAAGGTTTGTATAAGTTACATTTGTGCACTTCGTGAGAACCGCAAAAAAATAAGGTGTAAATATATATATAAAATCTAATTTCTTTATTAACTATGTGAACCAAGCTTAATTGGGTTTATCGAGCCTATCCGAGTTGGCCTACCTGTTCATGCTCAGCTCGTTTACGTGTACCGAGCCTAAACCCTTGTTTAAGCTCGGCTCATTTATTTTTTGAATGAGCTTGAGCCTAGCTTAAATGGGTTGAGCTCGAGCTAGCTCGGCTTATTGTGCATCCCTATATTTAACTACGATTAAAGAAAGGAGAAAGGAGGTTTGCATGATAAGCAATTTTGGTAAAAGTATACAATTTTATTAAGGTGTTTGCAGAGGTACGATTATAAGTTTGCAAAACTTGTTTATGCTGGTTTCATGAAGACCACAAAAAAATATGCGCGAACATACATTTAAGTGATGATTAAGAAAGGTGAAAGGAGGTTCACACACTTTTTTCGTGACTTTGGTATGGAATATGTGATTTTACTAAGGTATTTACAATTTTATAATTAACAGAGATCACATAAATAACAATTTTTTATGAGCTTCTTATTGATCGCAAAAAAATATGTTTGAATATATATTTAAGTGAGGTTTTGCCTTAGCTGACATGTGGAATGATATATCACACGAACTTCGTGAGATTTACTTGTGCGAAAGGTAAAAAGGTCCTAAAAAGTTATCTATTTACAGTTTTAGACAACAAGCAAATTTTGAAAATTTTAGGGCATTTGGAAAAATACCTCATATTTATCATACAATACAATCATTTTTCGATCTCCATTTCTAACTCTAGAATTTCTTCTTATCATCATCATTGAAAGGGTGTTTCTTTATTTTATTTTAGGGTGGCCTTAGCCTTACACTCTTTGCCAACTTTCTTGTTGTCGTTATCATTGGTGTCTTTACTTTTATTATTCTTTTGCTTAGATTCATCGACCTTTTGTTTGAGAGTCGACGTCGTTTCAACAACATTACAATGTCTATTACCCTTATAGGGTATTTTTTCTTCTTTCATTAGGGTTTGATTTTGACCAATTATAAGTCTTTTTAATGTGTTGATCAATATCTGACAATTGATTAATTGCCTTTGGCTCCATCGATAGCATCTAACGTGAGATAGATGGCCGTAAGTTTTTCATGCACATCTTTACGGCTCACACTTTCGTTATTTGTTCATCACATAACATGATCATGTCTCTCCATCTAGATATAAAGTTCATGACTGATTCATTTGGTCTTGTCTTGGTTTATACAAGTCGTCTGAGGTAGTGATAATTGATTTTTTGACTATAGAACCTAACAAAATACTTGTTTTGCATTTTTTTCCAAACTCATTATTGAGCGAGGAATTAAATGACTATACCATGTGTACGGTTCCTTCTAGTAACAAGACAAATTGTCTCAAACAGTAATCACCGTGGTGAGAGAATGTTCTCATTTGCGCCCATTCACATGTGCAAATATACAAGAAAGAATGGGACTGAGTTTTGAGATCACACTTAAAGCCTTTTTTACTCGTTATTCAAGTTGTCCACCACTTAACTTGGAGCAATAATGCCGGCACACTTTTTTTTTTTTTGACGAAGAAAGCTGAGGTTAGGCAGACCCCCACCAGTTATACAAATCATACAATTGGGTTTTGAACTTGCAACGTCCCGATACAAGTTGGCATGCACTAACTGCTCCTACCAAACAAGCTGAGCCCCAAGTTGGCTCAGCGTGCCATACTTACAACCATCTTGCTGGCAGTTTAAAACTCCAAGGCTAGGACCCTGGACCCCCATGGGCATCGGCTTGCGCAGAGAGGAGACACCCATGGGAATCAAACCTTAACCACCTGTTTGGTGGCCAAGGCCCTGTCCCACTATGCCAACCCCCTTTGGGGCCATTAGAGCTTATTGCTTGAGAATATTGCTTAGGGCAAAAGCCTTGGTGGATGGCATATGGGAAGAAGCACTACACCTACATGAAAGTTGTATAATTCCTCTTTCTTCTTCTTATTAGGGCTGGGACTACCAAGAATGGTTAGGACAACAAACATCTATCTTGTTCACACTTGGATATCTGTACGAGAAATGGGTACATGTACATAAGGGTTCAAAAAGTCTTTGGTATATTCTTATTTGAAAGACATTACGGTTTCAAAAAATATCAATACCAGTTTCTAGTAAACATTAATATGTTCCTAAAAGAATCGATGCAAGTTTCTAAAAACTTTATATGAAGTATGTATTTTTACAAAGATACTTATAAAATGATTAAGCATAATAAGCAAATCAAACAATATTTTTATTTAAATCAGTCATTATTTTTTAATCAAACATTATTTGGAGACGACTTTCGTACTTTGTACCTGTATCTGTTACTTGTATTCCTGACACATGATACACTTAGGATGTACTGAGTAACAAATGCATATATAGCCATAAAAGATACTTGATGTTCCTCAAAGTATGCGGCTTTGAAAACAAACAAATTACTGAAGTCACAATTTCTATATGAGAATCTCAAGCCATCTCTACTAGAAACTCATTTCTATTACTTTGAGTGTCAAATTTGCTTCTATTAAAATATTTGCATAAAAACAATGTCATTTTATAAAACTATAGTTGTTAAGACTTTCAAATATTACGGGTATATGATTTATCAAAAGTGTATATTCAACTATTCTAATTACTAGGTATCTTATAAAATATATACTTTATATTTTATATTAATTTCTTAAAAAGTCATAAATATTTATCAGGACCACATATTTGACTTCTATTGTAAATTCTATAGATTCAACAACTTTATTCTCAAATTAGGAAATAAGCTAGCTAGGTTCCTTGCATTGTAAATACATTTTGATGTACAGATTTTGATATGCAATACATTGGTAGGGGTCTGCCTAACCCAGCTTGCTTTTCAAAAAAGAAAAAATGGAAGTTTTATCAATGTGTTACAAATAAAATTGTCTCCTAAAACTTCTTAAACACTGATGTACCAATAATTTTTTTGGCAGCTAGGGTACCAGTAACGTTATATGGAAGTTATCTTAAACCACAACGTAGGCTTGATAATCCACTTAGCCTAGCTAAAAATATATAATCTGGATGAAGGCAATGAGATTCCTTATACACGCTTGCCCTATACCCCCATAAAAAGATGTTGCTTTTAAAGCAATTTTGTACATCTTATTTTTTTATTATACTAGTAACATGTTTACCCATCCACGTGCAGTTAAGCATTAGTGAATGGAACAATAAATAAGATCAGTATAAAATCCTCGTTAGGATGAAAAAAAAAGAAAAAATCAAAGATATATTTGTTTAGCATGAATATATTGTACCAGAAAAGACTGCACAATCTTTAAAAAAATGGCACATTTTTGCAAAATGCCCAAAAAACAAGTCAAAATCCTTCACATACCCAAAATTGCTGATTCCGAACTTATTTAGGGTCATTTTACCCTTCGCATGTAACTTGTCTTGATGTATGGACATTCAAAAAAATATCTTGTAAACTTTTAAAAGATTAAAATCAAATTAAAGATATTTGCATGATATTTGCACAGACTTCCTAACATTTGCACAAATATCTTGCAAACCTTCAAAAGATTAAAAGGAGATTTACATGATATTTGTGTGGACCTTTCAATATTTGCATAAATATCATGCAATACTTCAAAAGATTAAAATCAGAATAAAGAGATTTGCACAATATTTGGGCCGACCTCTTGACATTCATACAAATATTTTGTAAACCACAGAAAGATTGAAATGAGATTCACATGATATTTGCACGGACTTCTTGACATTCATACAAATATCGACATCAACACAAATATCTTATGAATTTCTAAAAATTTCAAATCAAACTATAGGGATTGACATGATATTTACATGACCTATTGGAATTCAAACAAATATTTTGCAATCCTTTAAAAGAGTAAAATCAAACTAAGAAAATTCATATGACATTTGCACGGACTTCCAAACATTTGAACAAATATCTTGCAGATTTATGTGAAAGCTAAAAAGGAGATTCACATGATATTTATGCAAACATGTTGATATTCACATCTAAAGCAAAATGGGGGTAAGTATCAAAACATATTGTTAAGTGTGCTCTCTATTGTGGCCAATCTAAGAAGAGATACTCTACTTGCTAGAGGTTTGGAAGTATTTTGTGCAAATGTAGTAGGTTCGTGCAAATATCATGCAAATCTCTTTATTTTGTGATTTTAATCTTTTGACGGTTTGCAAGATATGCATTTTGTCTAAATGTCAGGAGGTCTATACAAATATCATGTGAATGCCCTTAGCTGAATTTTATTTTTTGCAGATTCACAAGATATTTGTACAAATGATAAGAGGTTTGCACAAATATCATGTGAATATCCTTAGTTTGATTTTAATCTTCCAGTGATTCGCAAGATATTATGTAAATGTCATGCGGTCCATGCAAATCTTCTTAAATTTGATATTAATCTTTTGAAGGTTTGCAAGATATTTGTACTAATGTAAGCATGAAATTTTCACAAACATCTTGTGAATCTCCTTAATTTGATTTTAATATTTCAAAGGCTCACAAGATATTGATATAAATGTCAGTAGGTCAGCACAAATATCATAAGAACATCCTTGATTGAATTTTAATATTTCAGAGGCTCAAAGATATTTGTGTGAATGTTGGGAGATTTGCGTAAATATTATGCAAATTTTCTTAATTTGATTTTAATCTTTTAGAGGTTTGTGAGATATTTATGTGAATGTTAGGAGGTCCACACAAATATAATAAGAATCCTCCTTAGTTTTATTTTAATCTTTTGGTTGTTTGCAGATATTTGTATGTTGGGATATTCAAGCAAATATCATGTAAATCTCCTTAATTTGATTTTAATCTTTTAGAGGTTCACAAGATATTTGTGCGAATGTCATGAGGCCCACACAAATTACATGCTATTTTGAAAAATAGTCATAAATAAGTAAAAAATTAATGATTTTCGATATGCGAAGAATTTTGACATATTTCTAGGCATTTGCAAAACATACCATTTTTGGAGGACAATACAATCACTTTCTTCATATTGTAGAGCAAATGAATACCTTTATACCTTTTGAATTTGAAGAAGAAAACAGTAAAATAGACAATTGATCAGAATATGAATAGATGAATATGGTGCCGTCATATTGTAAGAGATCACGTTTATCAAATGCCACCTATTTTGGAGAGAGATTTTTAATTCTCGTCTTCATGTATATATAAGTTTGTATTCTTTAGGACAATGTTTAGCCATTATTAGCAAAAAAATAAAAAGAAAAAAGCCTGGTCTATGAGAAACTTATAGATAAATGCACCCTTTTGAAATATTATATAATAACATAAACATAGTTATTGAATATTAGGTGTGAACCATAAATATCTATTTGCGAAGGTGCATTGAACTTATTGTATAAACCATAATTGCATTGGTACTAGATACATCCCAGGGTATCACATTTAACCAGTACTAAGCTCATTTTTGAAGCCACGTATAAAATAATCAAGTGTTTAAGAAACTCATTTCAATTACTTAAGAAACACATACCATCCTTTTATAGACATGTCTTTATTATATTATAAATGAGTATCAAGTTTGCTTATACTAGCATTCCTGCATACTATGGGCGTCAACGGGTCGGGTTTGGTTTGGACCCAGGTAGTAACAGACTTGGACCCGGTTTTGGGTATGGTATCGGGTCCAGACCTGGGTCTAATTGGGTCCATTATAAGAAAAACCATACTCGGATCCAATAAGAACTACATGAACCAGACCCGGACTATACCCGGTAAACCATATTTTTTTTTATCATTTTTACATTGAAAAATTGCTGGTCTTAATCGGAACTCGGGTTGGGTCCGGTATAAAATTTCACAAACTATACCTGGGTCCATGTATTAATCAGACCTTCAGGTCTAGACCCAGGTCTTATTATTGATCACCATACCCAGAGCCTATAGGGTTTGGTTCGGGGTAAACCTGATCCATTGACACCCCTAGTGCATACGCTCAACAACTTCACTTTATAAAGACACTATTTTTGTCAAAAAAATTAAATATCATAATTTATAAAAAGTTTATATATATATATATTAATGATTGAATCTTTAACTATTTTAATTTGTAATTAGCTTTATAAAAAAATATATTTTTATTAACTTTTTAGAAACTCATAACAATTTTTTTAGAAACCGTATTAATATTTATTGAAAACCCATATCGATATTTTTTGGAATAGTATCAATATGCGTGAAACTTTTTAAGTCCACGTATCCATACTCATTTCTGGCAAGCGTGATTTTTAGGTTATCTGTAAAGCAGGGTACACATAGGACCCTAAATATATGCAACTTCTAGGTATTAATATGGTTACTTGAAAACAATGTGGGTACAGGATCACTCTTCATATTGATGGGATCACGTCAGAAATGGAGAGTGACTCACGTCTCCTAAAATCTTATATAGACACGTCAAAAATGGAGAGTGGATCAGATTAAAGATCCTTCGACGGATCCACTTTCCCAAAAATGCTAAGTAAAATTCCATTAACAAAGGATTGACAAAGAGAATGAGACATTTTCTTACACGTTTTTCTTATTAATTGTTGACATACAATATCATCTTTCTTTCCAACACTGACCTCATCATTGATAAAAATATCAACTGAAGACCAAGCAAACAGAAAATATACCCACTTCCTCACAAATAACACCACCAAATTGTGTCTTCCTAATTTCTTCTTATCCATGCATGACCCAACTCTTCTTTATAATACTTTGCCAACTTCTAAGTAAAAACTCTTTCTCTCTCTCTCTCTCTAAAGCCTTTAACCTAGGTACACTTTTTGTTTGTTTTACTTTTGCACACACAAATGAATAAATATAAAGATGAAAACAAATTGAAAAGAAAGGAAACTATTGATCATGATGACCTCCATGTTTGTCTTGAGCGTAAACTTGGGCAGTTGCAGAGCCCATACTGATAACCTCCTAAGGTTAGGCTTTGGGGAGGGGAATATTACTTGAGCCATGCCCACCACCTGCAAAGTTCACCTGATCTGTCGGTGGGCATGGTGCTGGGACAGTGATGCCACATGAAGGACCTGTGGGAGTAGTAGGTCCCTTTGGCAGCGACTCAAATATCAACCAACTTTTTTCCAGGTCATTCGTTTCTTCAAGTGGCCTGGCCCCTTCAAGAGGTTGAGCCCACATGTACAATAGGAGAACACAAACCATGACCAGCTCTGCACATCTTTTCATTGAGGACTCCATTGCAGCCTCGAAATTAATGAAGGAGTGGGAACGTTTTTTGTGTTGGTGGTGAAACCTGTTAAAGGATGGATGGGTTGTGTGGTGATTTGAAAGAGATGGTTGAGAACTTAAGATTGTGAGTGTGGTGTGGGGTTTAAGCATATATGACATATATTTATAGTTATAGGAGGGAGCATTGAGATAAAATTCTTTTCTTAACAAGTTTGTCTCTTTTGTTTTCGTTGCTTGACGTACGATGACTTTTTTTTTTTTCTTTTCCCGTGTTTATCGGAACTGAGTTTGTATTACGTTTGACACGAAAAGATGCGTGGACGGACAGGGCCATTTTCAGCTTTTGAATTCAAATTATGACCCAGATGATTCCTAACCGAGATCTGAAATGGATTCATTCTCAGGAAGTGTTACAAAAGACTAGGGCTTTTAGTCAAAGTCTCTCTCTCTCTGTTATTCTTTTGTGCGTGTAATTCTTTGCACGATTTTTTCTTGCATTATTTGCATTTAAATCTGCTACAAATTAAGTTCGAGGATAAGTGGACACACGATGCGGGTTCGACTTGAAAGTTAAAAGTTTTTCCAACCGAGATTTGAGCTTTACAAACAATGCATGACAATTGACATAGAAAAATGAACATGCAATCAAATGGAACCGCTAACATGAATCCCAACCGAGATTTGAACTTAAGGTGATGGTATTAGGTCAGTCTGGGTTTAGTTGGATCTGTCATAAGCAGGACTAGATCCAGGTTAATTTTGGATATGGATGGTAAGAAACAGCCCTTGTAAAACCTTTAATTTTTATTAGTTTAAGTGAATTAAAAAAAAAAAAAAACGAAAGCTACTTAAAGCTCACCCTTGGGATTGCCCAAGTAGCTAGGGTGGTTCTTAGTAAGATGGTGGAACCCTGATGCAGGACTAGGAGCGTAGGGTGAACTGGCTCTAAAAGGATTCATTTAGATTCATTTTGTTTCTTGGATTTGTTTTTGTTATTTGAATCTTTCTTTTGTTTCGACGGAGGAGAGCTAGGTTTCAATGGAGGAGAATTGGAAAGATTGGTTTGGTAAAATGTAATACAAATGAGTGAGAGCAACCACATTTATGGGCTTCTCATTATGAAAGGGACCATAATGCCCATACAGCAGCCTACAAACTACCCCTGTAGTAATTCCTTACCCAAATTGCCCTTAGATTTTCATGTAATTCTCAATACAAGTCCCATACGGCTAGGTCGTCTAGGGCTGTCAATGGATCTGGTTTGTACCGGATACCCGATCTGATATGAACCTAGGTATGGGCATGAACAGAGCCGATCCATATTATTTGGATCAACCCGAACCCGACTCAAGCAATATGCAGACGGGTTTGGGTTATGATTTTTGCCGGGTACCTGACTAAGTTTTTTTTCTGCCAGGCACCCGACCTGACCCCAGTATTTAATGTGTATTTTCAGTAAAAATAAAATTTTGAAATTATCCGGGTCCAAGTTTGGGATTCCATTTTTGTGACCCAACAAATCTCAAAACCGAACCCCGTCAATAATTATATGAGCATGTCTGGAACGACCCCGACGTGACTCATTGACAGCCTTAAAGCTGTCCCATTTAGACCCAACCCATGTTCTGGATGGACGGTTTTGGACAAGATTCCAACCCCCTATAAACCCATCAATCTAAGTTTTATACCCAGGTCCAACCCAAAACCCAACTTGTTTGTTCCGAACTCTTACAACTCATTTTAACTCATCCTAACTTTGTTTTTGACTCTAATCAACTCCAAAACTCATTTACACAAACTCAATATTAAACCAAGTGGCAAAGACAACCCAAAGACCTACTTAAACCAATTGGATCTTATCCAAACCCAAATCCAAGTCCAAGCGTCTGCGAAACAATCACAAGTCCTAAGGTCAATCCCCACAAGGATCTAATTCAGGCAAAAGTTGACCTAGAAAGGTCTGAATCACATCTGTTCTACAAAGATGCTAAAGCTGATTGAATCACATCTGTTCTACAAAGGCTTTAAATTTGTTAAAGTGTACACCAAATTTTTTTATAATCTCAAATCACAAGTTCAAATTGTTGAGACTAATGATAAACAAATCACCAAGTATATTCTTGCGCTATAATTTAGGATAAATGTTAGAACCAATGTTGTTAGTATCAGAATCGCCCCTGTATCATTTATCCAACCATTCAGGTGAATCGACATATATCAATACTCAAGTGAATCATTCTGAATCGACCAAAAATAATTACAAACTATTACATGACAATCATAACGTGGAACATGTTAAATTCATTAAAATAATATTTAAAAAATTAGGTATTTTTTTACATTTATTAAAAAATAGCTGATTCAGGGGCAAAGCGTATCGATTTTCTACTGATACAATACTTAATTATCAGTCGATACAAACCAATACACACACCCATACTGACAACATTGATTAAAACCATTCCAAAATTACATCCTTGGAGCATGTGGTTCAAGCAACATTAAATGTTAAAGAGACACGAAAATGAAAAGTGGACTCAGATAATCCTGCATGTCATTGGATCTACATGGCAATGCATCTCGAACCGGATCTGGTGAGTTAGATTTGGATTCAACTCATCTGCAATGAATTGATGATCCGGATGCTCTGCATCATAGAGGGTGATGACAGGAGACTCAGGGTGACATTAAGAGGTCATAGTTCTTTAGGCTTGTTGGATGGACTAAATGATTTTATTTACTTTATTATTTTCTCTTCAGTTTTGTAAACTCTGATATTTAAAAGACTAGTATTTGATTTATTATAATTTAATTAATGGTTTGATTCTATTATTCTTGTCTTTCAAGTGTGTGTTGGTAACTGTAACCTACCCAATGTTTGAATCGAATCTAAAAAGCGCTTTCGTTGTATTCTTAAAAATCATGTAAAGAGATTTAAAAAAAAACTTAAAATTTCTATTTTAAAAATTTGGGGCATTAAAGGTTTGATATTAGAGCTTAGGTATAAGATCCTTTGGGATACCAAACTGTCTTTGGAAAAGACAGGTTTGGTATCAAAGCCTAAGTTAAAAAATTTGTCACTCTTGGCTCGTCGATCATCTAATCATCACTGTAAGTATGATTCAACTTAATTATGATTATTTGATGTTATCGTTGCTTAAAAACTGTGATGTGATGTGTGAACCTAAACACATGCTAGGGCCTCACATAACAGATTAGACCGTAGGGTCTTAAAACTTAAATAAACATTTGTTTTTTTAGGGGATAAATATTAATCTTTAAAGGAAAATATTTTATCAAAGTGCCCAGTGAAAGCATGATGAACTATATTTTGATACTTCTTTTGTTTGATGCTTATATCGAATTTTAGGGACAAAATTCTTTTTAAGAGGGTTAGAATATAAAATCCGAGATTTTTCTTTGGCAATTAAAATGATTAAATGATGAACTTTATCTATATCTATGAAATGTGTGTAATTTTTTGGTTTTCTTGAAATTTTTGAATTTTTTTATTTCAAAATATTATAAAATTAGGTCTTAAGTTATAAAGAACATTGCAAAACTAATTATAAAATTTAAAATGTGAACTAAACAAAAAATAAATGACTTGTATATTTTTAGATTATAGATTTTTGATAGGTCATATTCAGATCCAAACTTTAATATTTAGATTCAATTTAGATTTGGATTAAATATGAATTTGAACCTTAAATTAGGTAGTGGATTTAATTAATGGTATTTAGATCTAACTCAACTATGTTGGATATAACCCATGACATTTAGATCTAATCAGGGATGGATTGAGTTAGATATAACTTAAGATATTTGCATTCAATCTCATTTGATTGGACTCATAAGGTCAGACGCTCCAAACAACATTATTATGATTTTGATAAAAATTTTGGCAGATCGGTGACTCACCAATTAGCTCAGAGTCGACCTTGACGTTCATCATTTCGAGGGCATCGAAATCGACCATCTATATGCCCTAATTGGTGTTGATTCAAGTGTTTTATCATCAACAAAAGTTCATGCCTAATTGTATGTCAAAAGTCAATATTTTTCAGCATCAACTAAGTTTTCTTGTCAATCCATATGTGTACGATTAAATCTAAGACCACCACAATGATCTACATTTCAAGGGCTATCACATTAACTATTTAAACGTTAAATTATGTTAAATCTTTGGGTCTATAGGTCTCTCGAAAGGTTACCATATCACTGGAGCCCAAGTCAGGGTAAGAAGTCCCAACTTTTCTTCTTTAACTTAATTAATTTTGAAATTTTATGGATTAGGACCCATAATTTATTTTCATATTTTATTAATAAAAAAATTTAATAAATATTGACATCTTATATTAAAGATGAAACTCTTGCTTAAGCTTATCTATAAATATATATCATTTTATTCATTGAGTGGTGTTTGAAATGCATTAAGAAAAAAAGTAGGTGTAAGTTGAATGCAGTAACAAAAAATTGATGGCTTTTTATAAACTTTTTGCAATTTGCTAGTGGGGTGGGAATTTTTTAATTTTTGAATCAATAAAAACAATTTGTTGATATTTTAATATTAAAAAATATTTGTATTGATATAACATTAAAATTAGAAAAAATTAAAATAACAATTGTACGTGTCAGTATCCATGTCCACATGTACGATCTTGTCACGGAGTATCCCATGACATACGATTTAAGATTCATGGCATTTAAATCTATGCCAATTAGGGCATGCCAAATTGATCACCATGTGTCCGAGGTGACACCATTGGACACTGATTCATATGGTCATTATTCCAAGATTGTTTAATAATTTGTATTACAATTTAAGAACATGTTATTTAAAAAGTATTTTTTAACACTAAAATACCATCAATTCTCTTTTTATTAATTGAAAGTTAAAAAATTTTGTGTCCTCTTGTTATATTTTGAAAACAAAATTTATGTAGCGTGTTGAATCATGGAAAGCAAAATTTATGTCATATGCCGGAATAATCCTTATTATTCAAAATACTCTTGCAAGTGTTTCTATTTTTTGGTTGCTTTTATTTAAAATTCCTAAAAAAGTTATTGGGCACCTAGAGACTTTGTTTAGAAATTTTTTATGGCAGAACTACGATTCCGATAGGCCTTATTTGGTTATATGGGACATCCTTTGTAAACCTAAACTGGAACGAGGTGTTGGGCTCAGAAAAAATTGAGGAAGTGAATGCAACATGCTTAACTAAGTTAGCCTTTGATGTTATTTATAGTGACTCTATGTGAGCTGATTTTATGAGAGCCAAATATCTTGGTAATATATAGGTGTTTTGGAGAGTTAATGTTGATGTGAGCTCCGGTGCCTCAAATAAAATTTTCCGGGATTGGAAGAATATCAAAGTGTTTGTCTCATATTTTTATTTGCGATGTCTCTTCAACTCGATTTTGGATTGACTCATGGGTTAGGCCTCTACAAGTTTCTTTAATCTCTGAGCATGATAGAGCATGTCTATCTAATGTTAAAAAATTGCTAGTCTCGGCTAAACTACAAATTTTTGGAAGCTGATCAGGTCATGTTGAAAATGAGCATTTTTGCTCATGCTGACATCGTGGCCATCCGATTTGCATTTTAAAAAACTCAAAAGTCAATAAAACCATGTGGCATTCATCCAAAATGCAAACGGACGACCATGATGTCCGCATGAGCAAAAATGCTCATTTTCAGCATGACCTGATCTGGAGAAGAAAATTGCTCTTTACGGACCTGCAGGGTGTGTGGAAAAACATCCACTCGTTTCAAAGTCTGCAAGGGCAAGATAAGGTTATGTGGAAGGGTTCTATAAATGTCGTAGATGTTGGGAGAAAGGAAATATGGAATACCATATGCTAGAAAGGGGCTTCTCATGAGTGGCATAAGCTTGTTTGGGGAAAAAGAATTTCACAAGGGTGGCCTAGATGGTTTATCTACCGACTATGGGCATATTGCTAACTCAAGATCACCTTCAAGGGTTTAGGGTGGCCTTGCCTAATTGGTGCTCCCTCCGTTTTAAACAAGAGGAATTCCTCATCTTCTTTTTTGCTGTAGGATCTCTCAAAAGATTTGAAAGTTCATTTGTTCTAAGTTTGGAGTAAGAAGAGTTTCTCATATAAATATTGTTATTGAACTCAAGTGGTGATCATCGATTCAGTTTGAAAATTCTTGGTGAATACTTTGTTAGGATATTTCTTTTCACGTTGTGTGCTGGAGAATCTGGTCTTTACGCAATTCCTCTTGGCATGAAGGGACCCTTCCAGGAGGAGAATGATAGTTTCTCATGTCTAGTCTTCGTGTTTGGAGCAATTTTCTATTATGTCATGACTAGCTGATTTGGAAAAGACAGTGCAGATATTTGTTAAGACTGGCTTAGTTGCGAACAACTTTTAGATGAACAATGAGGATGCTATTAGTTATTATGGTCAAGGTTGCTTCATGATCTTTTAGGGAGTTCGATCTTTTATCTCATGTGGTTCATGATCGGAACATATTTATTTGTGTTGGTGGTTTGAGAAGAACAAGATGTGCATCTCTCTATAAGGATGCATGTGACTGTTATTTTCCAAATTTGCAGGAATGACCAATGTGCTGATTATTTCTAGTAACCAAAGGTGGTGCAGGAGGGCTCTTGCTGCAAGGGATGGTCGGAGTGCTGCCACTCATGCCACGTCCATTGTTCAATTTTTCTGCATTATGGTTGTTTTACATAAATGTCTTTATTGGCCACTCATGCCAGGTCCTTCTTATGTTGCATTCATGTAGTGATTTGTATTGGAAGCATAAGGCACTGGATTGGCTAGCCATGTCAGAGTGATCGTTTGTATTTGTTTAATCAATAGAATTTTGGGGATTCGCTGTAAAACCTGTAAATTTTTGAAGATTTTAAATAAATAAAGAATTAACGTTACCTTTAAGACAAAAATGTGTTTCTATCTTTAAAAGGCCAATTATGGGCATTTTATATGCTTAATTTTATCTTTCTGATTAATAAGGGTAAAATGGTTATTTAAAAAAAAATCAGATAAAATATTGTTAAAATATTCAGATTATCATGAAAATTAATTATTTTAAAGAGTCACAAACTCATCTAGGTGTTTTTGAGGTATTTTCGAATTTAACTAGATGCATTTTGGTGGTGTTTTGGAAGAAATTGAAATGAAGGGTATTTTGGTTACATAATAGTTAATCGACCATTCAATTTTGATGTATATATTGGTTATTTTAAATATTGTCAAAATAAAAAATTAAATAGAGATATAGTTTTTCCTTTGAAATCTGGTACCTCGATTCATGTGTCATGATTGTGGTGATGCATTGGGCAGCGTGCAGACCTGTGGGGATACTCCACACTGTGGTCCAAACATGTTATGGACTTTTCGTATGTTGTCTTGTGGTTTTCACTATTCGGTTTATCGATATACATTGTAAAGTTTAACATGCATGTGCAAAAGTGTATTTTGATAAGTTCCTTGTTATGTGTGCAGCATTATAGAACTCTCTTACTGTGAGAGGATGCCCAACTGACGCTATTTTGGTGTTTTCGCTTGGTGTTGCATATCACACACCGAGAATTTGGTGTTTTGCCTACGCGACAAACCTGTTGCAGTCTTTGCAGGGCTTCTTGTTTTTTGAGTTTAGCTACCTTTTTCATCTCACCACAAAGGTAGAATCCCTAAACTAAATTTATAGAATATAAACTCTTATTGTTTGGTATTAATCTCATATATTTCAGTATTATGTCGAGTGAGAATCATTGTGTAGTACAAATTTAGTAATTCAAGTTAGAATTATTTAATTAAATGGTTTTGCATGAATTAAATTAATAAATTCGTTTATCTTGCCATTAGCATGATTAGTGTAGTATATTAACATTGTTAAGCATGCTGTATAACGATGAAGTTCGAGTATGCCTTAAGAATTTCGCGATAAGCGATGTGTTTAGTGAAATGTTTATGTGGATCTGAATCCCAGTTCTTGAATGTAGTTAGTGAACAAGGGTTCAAAAAGAGTTTTCAATTGCTGGATACACATGTTTGAAATTTGGTTTTAAAATAGATTTTATATATATTATAGATAAACTTTAACTTCATAGTTGCGTCATAAACATGCACTTGAGAGTACGTAAAAGTGCATAGTTAACCTTGTTAACGCGCACATCGCTAATGCAGGTGTCGCATATGCATGGTTTATATTCACAATCAGAATGTACTTAGATTAAACCAATAGTTTAGTTATAATAGTATAAAATACTTAGAGGTAAAATATATTGCATTATGCCAATTGATTTGCAGGTACGAAGATGAGAAAAAAATAAATGATACTTAATGCTAAGTATGTGGTGCAAATGCATCATACAATGAATTTACTTTTATTATATGCAACACTCTTCTGCTCACACACTTACTAGGTTGTGGATATCTATGACTGTTGTGACTGTATTTTGGAGATCATGTTGAGCATCATTTGAATGTATGAGAATATAAGTGATCTTATTTTTGTAGTTTGAAAATCATACACGTCATGATTTTAGTTAGTGAAATATGAAGTGTGTTTACTACAAGTACATGTTTGAGCATGCATTATGTAAAATGTATGTTGCATAAAATAATGTGTTTGACATGATCACCATGAATGCTAGTGCGAATTAATAACTGGGTAAAACATATCATGTATGTGAAGTATGTATCATGAGTGTATGTTTTAGAATGAATGTATCATGCGTGTGAACACAAATATGTGTTAGTGCATATTCTGTTTGGGTGCTAGTTATGATGTGAAATGTATTATGCATGAAAAATTGAATCATCTATAACATGTATAATGCACAGTAACACATGTGAAAAAATCATGCATAAGGCGTGTTGTAATTAAATCATACATGAAAGCATGTTAGAAATGAACCATGCATGAGAGCATATGTAGAATAAATTATGACATGATAGGATCATGTATGAAAGTAAATATGATTATGTCATGTACATACATGAGGGCATATAAGATTAAGTCATGCACATGTCACAAACTATTTTAGTCATGCGAGAGGGCATGAACTATTGATATCATGCATGCAGGCATGAGAGAGTTATCTTGTGAGATAATGACACTTGGCTATGACCTAAAAGATAACTCTGGACCATGGGTCCATTTGAGGCATCGATGAAATCGGCTCTCTGAGATGGCTGAGTCCATCCCAATTTCTTGTCATATATATATAGAGAGAGAAGGGCGGTACAAGCCTTGTGGACATATTGAGTTTTCAAAAGCTAAATACACCTCTTATCCCCATCCCACGGAGGTTAGAAGACAGGTCTACCAATGAGTTCGAGGTGGTAGTACCACAGCTCTGCAGAGTTAGGGTTGTATACCTATTTTTTTGCTGGCAATTTTGGTTTGACGTACGCTAAGACCTGAGACCATAAGCCCGTTCTCCCAATCGCTGCATTGCAGGGTTGAATCGCTTGAGAAAGAAATAGTTAAGTCATAGGAGGGCAAATAAAATACATAGCACAATGAATATTTCTATGATTATTTCTGGATGTCTATACCCTCTTTTGTACCAGATGAGTATGAATAAACAAGAGAAACAATGAATTAGATTTTTTAAAATCACTACTATCATATGCATAAATGTATAGATGTGAACATGTAGGGACTACTAAGGTTTGCATGGTTATTACATATGAATTGTTACACGTGAATGAAAAAGATATGTTTATGTTAGTCATGTGATTGACCTGTTGATGCAAGCCACGAGCTTGGTTGTTGCACGTGAGGTGCTTGTGTGCACATAAGAAAGGTTGAATCATAGCCTATTCCATATATATATTTTAAATGTAAATGTGCATAAATGTTTTGAGAATGAACATGTGAATTAATAATTTAGACAATGCATATCATAGTCATAAGTACGCTCTTTTTTAGGATAAAGAAAGTGTAAACATTTACATTTTGTATTTTATTTCACATTAAAGTATGATATGAATTATGAATTCTCATTCATTTATGCGAACACATATCATGGATATAAATGAATGTAACATTTAATGCCTTGAATAAAAATAAATGTGAGTTTCAGTTTTATGAATATAACTTACATAATTATGAATGCCATGAAATAAATGATGATAATTGTTGTTGCATGTTATGCACATATTTTGATGTGAATTCCCTTGACCCTCATTATTTTTAATTATGGGAATCACACTTTGATTATATAATTACAAACTTGATTTGTATTCTTCAAGTTTAATTTTGAGTTTCTTACGGGCAAGTGATTGATGCCCTACAACATTACAGATAACCTTATGGAGGACTGAAGCGAAATACGGGTTGTTGCGCGGTTGAAGACTCTACTCTTACTGTTCTGATATCTAGAGGACCCAAATAATTTTTTATGGTTATAAACTTTTAACAATTTAACTCTTTTTGTCTGGATCTTTACATTTTAAGAATTGTAATATTTTTTAATAAGAATATTTTTGAATTCTATCCTTTCACTTGTGCAATAATTATACTTATGGTTTAGAAATTTTAATTCTTTACGTAACTTCTCAATTGTCTCAAACATTAAATAAATTTTGTCTTTCATGTTTTTTCTACGTGTAAGGATTCTTCAAATAATAACCTCAATTGAGTTGTGTTTATGAATATTTTTATACTGGATTTGATACTGGAAGGCTAATATACACTCGTACTTAAGCTCAGGTGGGTTATCTAATATTTGGAACGGTTGGAATGTGGCCATAAATGAACCTGTTGATATATTACTTTCAAGAATCATGCAAAATTTTATAATGAATAAAAAGTTTTAAATTTTTTTCAAAATTTTGGGTTTAGAAAAGTTTTAAAAGGTTAGATTTTTTAGGGACATTACACTCGCTAACGTCCTTTTCAAAAAAACAAACAAACTCTCGACCCACATTGCATGGCATCCTATCCCCGTGTCTTGATGACATGGATTTAAGTGCAATGTGAGACAAAATCGAATAAACAATTAAATGCAAAAAGGCTGCCTAAACGAGAGAGAGGGAGGGACTAAAAGCCCCTGAGACCTAGATTTCTAGTCTTTCAGACGTATGAGGCTCATTATTTGAATTCAAAGGATGAGAATGGCTGGGTCCATCCATGCATTTTTACGTGTCAAACCTGTTGCGGACCCAATTCCTATGAATCCTGCAACAAAAAATTCAATAAACAAGCATTGTACACAAACAGACAAACCAAAAGTCTTTGTGCTCCCTCCTATATATATATATATATATATATATATATATATATATATATATATATATATATATATATATATATATATATATATATATATATATATATATATATATATATATATGCCATGCTTAAACCCCACATCAAACCATGCAACAATCACAATCTTAAGTTATCAACCATCTCCTTCATCTTCAGTTTGTTTGTGGAGATTCATTAATAGAGTCATCAATGAGAAAATTGCTCGCAGTGTTGGCTATGATATGTGTACTCTTTAGAGTGTGGATTCAGCCTCTTGAAGGCACCTACGACTCCATCTGGGCCTTCATGTGACACCACTGTCCCAACTCCATGCCCATTCAAAGAGATGAACTTTGCTGGTGGTCGTGTAGTTCATGGCTCAAGTATTAATCCCCTCCCTAAGGCCTACGTACCCAATTGAGGGTACTAGTATATTTATTCATTTGTTCAAAATCAAGGTTTTGATGCCAAAGTAAAAAAACAGAAAGTATATATATATATATATATATATATATATATATATATATATATATATATATATATATATATAGGAAGAGAGTGAATTTCTTTTTTTTTTTACTTGGAACGTGGCAAGGTGTTATAAAGAGAAGGTGGATCGTGGACAAGAAAGAAACTAAAAAGGCTGCGTAGTGGTGTTATTTTTTAGGCAGTGAGTGAATTTTTTTGTTTTGCTAGTCTTTAGATTATACATACAGTTTATGAGTGATGAGGTTGGTGCTTAAAAGAAAGATGATATTTGTTTTCTTTTTTTTGAAGAAAGTGTGCAAGAAAGTGCGCAAGAAGAGGCTCATTTTCTGTCACTTTTTTCTTAATAAAAAAAGTTTGATTTTGTGATAAAATCTTAGTTTGTATTTTGACGGTGTGTAAGTATTTGGCCGGTGCCGCATGAGGAGAGCATCATCATTTTTTTCTCCTTACCAGTACTACTATCACACAAGCACGCTTTTATTTTTGTTTTCTTGAATTTTTTTTTTGAACATTCATAACAATCGGTAAAGCGTCCACAAATAAACCCCATGCCGCAAAAAAAACTAGCATCAAGATTCAGTTGAACCAAGCCATAAACCCTACAAACCAACACAGAGAAAAATCTCTCAATATCCCTTCACCATCACTAAACTCTCACGCCAACATCAAAAATCCCTCAGAGAGAGAGAGAGAGAGTATTCTTTTCTGATGATGACTGTATAGTACCCATCCATGTAGTTAAAGCATCACATGCATCATCTAAGTAAGAAAAGATAATAAGAAAGATGAGAAGTTACTCATGCATTAAAGAGATGTTTAATCGTTATGATGAGCTCATGCATTGATTAATTGTTCATACATAAAAGGTGATATAAATGTGTGAATTGTTGAGGGTTATGTAAATCTTATTCTTTAGACGTACATGTATTGATTATTTTTGGGTTTTAGAGAGATAAGGATATTTTTTTGGTTTTTTCTCTCGAAATGGCATACATAGATGGGGCTTCTAGTTGTTTTGTGTGGATTAGAACATCATATCAATTGGATAGCTTTAAAAAAGGCTGAAGTCATGTTCCTTCTTTTTACCTTTGTCATTTGATCATGTGTTCTATTGCACATTAAGTTAGGAGAACAAAAAAAAAATGACATTATCTATAACAAAAAAAACACATAATATGCTTATGAGCTTCAAAAATAAAGAAAAAAGAAGAAATAGTCTCTACTGAAAAAGAAATCATGAGCCTTCTATTTTCTATAAGAGAGAGAGAGAGAGAGAGAGTTACCTGAGAATATTGAGGGGAGTGCACTTAACTTTGGCCTTGTGACAAGAGATGCCCCCATGAGTTTAGAACCATGGTCTTTCCATGTTAAGTGACAAACCACGCTCACCCTTAACCAGGAAGGCAGGGTCCTCATGAGCCCAAGAAAGGTCCAATTAGTGAACCAGATTAGAACAAAGTCGGACCGCTGTAAAATAAGTCCAAGACTTGTATCCATGAAAATTGATGCAAAGGCCCGAACACCCATTTTATAAAAAAGCAGCTTAAGATAGTTCTTGTTAAAAGATAAGGGAACTACTGAAGCTTGTGTCAAAGCTAGTAATACTCTGTACATGTTGCTCCAAGTTAGGGATGCAAACCAATTAATTCAGGCTGGATCCAGCCTGATCTTAATCTGGATCCAAATTTTGTGAGGTCTATCTGAATTGGATTCTGAATCCAAATAAATTCTAATGATCGATGTAAGATTCTGTCAGGATTTGAAATTTATTTGGTGACATTGGACCCCATAAAAGAAGACTGAAATCAAGGCTTTTACATGTCAAATGTGCAAAGAAATCAGATATTATATGAATACAAACATAATTGTTATATAAATAATTGACCTGCATCTAATTCAAATCCAAGCACCATTGAATGTGCAAATCCAAATCTGATCCAAACACCCTTTTCAGTCTTACTTTATTGCACCGATATCAGGAACTAAATTGTCGGATTTGGATCTCGCAGGTCCAATAAAGCTGATCCATTCGCACCCCTAGTCCAAGTCTAGAAAATAGCAAGATCATTCAATTGGCCGAGTGCTACCCACTTTGACAAAAATGAAAAACTTTATTTTATCAACCATGTATTTGTTGGGAGATTCTTGAAAATTTGAAATTTATTATGTTTTTTCAAAACTATCTCATGAAGGAGAAACAAATTGATTATTTAAATAAAATAAAAGAAAACAATGTTTTAAATTTGCAAAAAAAAAAAATGTCAAACACTGGTTCTCCCTAATTAAGAAAATGCCAATAAAAATGAAAACATCGTGCTCTTTTTTTGACATATTCCTTTTAATCATGATACTTTTAATCATTGTTGCTAAAATCAGCCTGAATTCGCGGATTACATGCAGGGTTAAAAAAGGCCGCCTTCAATAATTAGCAGATTTTCACTTGAATCAGCCTGAATTCATTCTCATTTTTTTTTTGTTTATGCTTGTTCACAAAAGATAAATTCTATAAATCAATAAAAAACAACCATGCTAAAATTTTAAAAACAAATTCAAATGCCATACATACTAACTTTTTTCCAAAGAAATTGTCCATGGAAATAAAAAATAGTGGTTTTTTTGCAATATATATATTTTTTTTCACGATAAAAAGTCGTGATACATTTTTTTATTGGCAAAACCATGATGTCTTCAGCGTATCATAATTTGACAGGCCATTTTAACTTTTTGTGAAAGCATCATTTTTCGTTGTCTTCAAAAACCTATGAGTATTCGTCACATATGGAAGAATTAGTCAAAGTCAGCCAACATTTATCAAGAAGTGACTGACTTGGTGCATAGGTCATGCAAAGACTCAGTTCTTGACTGGACTCGATCGAGTCAGGTTCAATTCTTGAATCAAAGCCGTATGGCCTTAATTCACTATATGAGCCTTCCAAGAAATGGTCCTTGGTTTGTAAAAAGGATTGTATGCTATGACAGTTGACATCATATATATTGATCTTGTCCACGCAACCAAATGCATCTTAGTCTATATATAGTCTCACCCTTTCGTACATATGATCGTAATTCATTTGAAACATTAAGCCGGATGTGATTGCATACACAAACAGGGCATTTCCCCTACCTTCTTCCTAAATTCCACCCCCAAAACATACCCCAGTAAAGACCTGTTTTCTTATAGTCAAACCATAATCAGACGATCTAAGAATTGATTTATATAAAATCAAGTATGTAGAAACCATCCATATAGTTTGGTTTCCAAAATGAATTTAAAAAACCCTTGAAAATCTCAATTATACGAAAGCATGAAGGATTCTAGCATAGAAGATCACATTATCCCATATTTGAATCCAAAAACGACAGTATTATACAAAAAAATGATGCATTTGTTTAAAAACCTTACAATTTTTTAAAATTTGCCTGTGACCAGAACCACAACTTTTTTTTTTATAAAAGGACCTTTTCACTCTTCACACGTGCAAATTTTATATGATATGTGAACTTTCCTTTTAAATATCCAAATATGTGAATTTCTTCCCGTATTTGTGAATTTCCTCCCAAACATTTGCGAATATCCTCCTGTATGCTTCCACGTTTGTGAATGTCCTAACCTTCACCCGCGAATGTCCTCACACATTTGCGAATGTCCTCCTGCCCGTGTCCCTTATGTGATTTTTGATAGAAGGAGTTTGTTGAGAAAAACTGACACTTCAAAAGTGTGATGTTCATTTAGCAACACTTCAAAAGTGCCACTAAAGCCTTTAATAACACTTTAAAAGTGTGATGAGCATTTAGTGACACTTCAAAAGCACCACTAAGGCATTTAACAATGCTTCAAAAGTGTGATGAGCATTTAGTGACACTTCAAAAACGCTTAAAGCTTTTAGTGTCATTTCAAAAGTGTGGGGGGTCGCAAAATACAATACAACATTCACATATTTTCGGAGAAAAATGCATATTTGGGAGGACATTTGCATATTCTCATATTCTAAGAGAAAATTCATAAATAAAGAAGAAAATTCACATATTTGAATATTTG
The DNA here is from genome assembly GCF_984573655.1 of Nuphar pumila. NCBI lineage: Eukaryota > Viridiplantae > Streptophyta > Magnoliopsida > Nymphaeales > Nymphaeaceae > Nuphar > Nuphar pumila. The sequence goes on along the minus strand of NC_143255.1, from coordinate 24,656,256 downwards.
ACAAAAATCACATATGCGAAGGGTGAAATAGGGCGGTCCTCCCTATGGGTCTACTAACAATTTTGAAAATTTGTGGTTTTGGACATAGGCATATTTTTCAAAATTGTAGGTTTTTTCGAGAAATATGTCATTTTTCATATTTGAATACCCATATCCCAAATATACTAAGTGCATGCCTATGTCTTAGCAATATCAAAATTCTCATTATCGTGATTTTCTCGACAATAAAAAATCTGCAATAAGTTAAATTTCTAAAAATTTCTCAAGAAATATTGGCATATATCAAAAAAGTAAAATCTAAAAATGCATACCTATAAATACATGCAAATGCATAAAATATATGAACAAATGTCTTATTAATAATATATAAAGTTTGATAATTTCAAAATAGGTGTTAATCTGCAAATATAACAATTTTTTGGAGGGAGGATCAAGTGCAATGTGATTGAACACTTTTAGTTTCCAGCTGCACCAGAGCACCCACCATGATCAGCCTGTCAGCTGTGGGTTCCAAATAATGATAGAACGTGATCAGGTGCGACAGCACATTAGAAGTGTACAAACATTGCATGTGATCCAGAGGATCAGGTCATTTCATCACCATACATCTCACTTGGGAACCATGCATTCATGCATCTCACTTTGGAACTGTGAGAGGGGCCCACGCACATATATCTCACAGCTAGGAGTACGTAATTATGTTTGCTTAATCTATCTTTACGATGACAACTTTGAGATTATTTTTTTCAGTAGATAAATAGCATGGGAGCTTTGCAAAGGAAAATTTTATGGTAATTTTTTTTAAAAATTGATTTTCTTTGGAAAGACTCAAGAAAATATCAGTTTATCTAAATTTTAAAATAATAAAAAATAAAAGGTTGCAAATATAAAAAGATATAAAAATACAAATATCTCTCTTTAACGTGATAATATCAAGATAAAAGAAAACACACAATCTTTTCATAATAGGCGGTCTTTCGGAAGTACTTTCTTTTTGTGATTATATTGGTTTTTCAAAATCTCAAAATAAAATCACGAAATTTCCAATAACTGGCCAATATTTGTGACTATGGTAGCAAACACTCAGAAGATCCACGCGAGAGAGAGAGAGAGAGAGAATTTAATCGACTATAATCCCTCAGCTAGATTTCCAGTCTTGTTTAACACTTAATGAAGAATCCGGCTCGTAATTTGAATTCAAAAGGTGAAGATGGTCCGGTCCGGTCCGGTCCGTCCACGCGTTGTTGCATGTCAAACCTAATACCCAGTTTCCTCTAAACTTCCCGGAAAGGCCATCGTCAAGTATTTAACACAAAATAAGAAAAAAATTTAATGAACAAAGTCTCAACGTCCCCCTCCTGACTTTCCAATATAAATTTATGAACTCCAACCAAACCATGTACCACCATTCAAAATCTTAACCATCTCCTTCAAATCATCAGAGGACCCATCTATCCTTTCACAGGTTTCCGTCACCACCAACAAACAAAACCAGCCCTTCGCTTCATTAATTTGGTAGTTCCAATGGGTTCCTCAAAGGGAAAAGTGTTTGCAGTGTTGGCCATGATATGTGCCCTCTTCTGCATGTGGGTTCAGCCTCTTGAAGGGATCAGGCCGCTTGAAGAAGTGAAGGAGAGTGAAAGAAGTTGGTTGGTATTTGAGTCGCTGCAAAAGGGATCTATGTCTCCATCAGGACCTTCATGTGGCACCACTGTCCCGACTCCATGCCCAATGAAAGAGATGAACTTTGCAGGTGGTCCTAGACATGACTCAAGTATTCCCCTCCCTAAATCCTACGTACCCAATTGAGGTTATCAGTTATGGGTTCTGCAGCTGCCCAAGTTGATACTCTACACAGATTAAGGTCACCAATATCAAAAGTCTACGAAATACAGCTTCCTTTCTTTTCAACTTTTTATTCTCCTTTATATTTTTATTCATTTGTTTAAACCCAAGGTTTTGATACTAAAGTGAAACACACACGCAGAGAGAGAGAGAGAGAGAGAGAGAGAGAGAGAGAGAGAGAGAGAGATTTACTTAGAATTTGGCAAAGCATTAAGCATTATAAAGAAGAGTTGGTTCGTGAACAAGAAATTAAGATGTCAGAAGTTGGTGGTCTTAATTTTAATGCATGCAGTGAGTGAATTTTCTTCTTTGTTAGTTTTTACAGTTTATGAATGATGTGGTCGATGTTTCAAAGAACGATGAGAATATTATAAGTCAATAAAATGAAAATTGTGCAAGAAAAGCACCTCATTTTTCTTTGTCAATCCTTTGTTAATGACAAGAACTGATTTTTTGACCGAATTATAGTTTGCACTTTGAGGGTCTGTATATGACTGGCGCACAGTTTTGTTCTCCTTAGCATTGAACAAAAATCCTATCCTCTGATATATGATTCAGAGGATCCTAGTATGCCTCCCAGGTGGACTAATCCTAGCCATTGGTTGGACGGCTAAATCTAACATGAGATGGATTCCATCATATGTCAAATGAAGAAAGCTATCAAATAATTTTTTTCTTTTGTTGTTTTAAATGTTCGGAAGAAGCTGGTGTGAGTTTTATGAAAACCCTTTTTTAAAACAATATTTTTAATGAAAATCTAGTGAAAGCCATACACCAAAAATATAAAAACCGGCTTGCACGAGTGGTGGAGTCCGGATCAATCTCAGGGAATGAAAAATACTCGTATTCAAATACACAACTATGCTACTCTTTATTGTCAAAATAAAGAAAAAGAATTAATTAAATAAATGAATAACTAAAGAGTGTTGCACTACGCAGAGGGCTTACACAAATAAAAGAATAAACAAGCCTTATTACAAACCCAATGAATTGAATCTACTAAAATGAAAGCCTATTCTAAAAGAAAAAGGGAAAAATAGTTTTCAGTGCTGAGGTCTTCTTGTCCCCTTTTGAGACTTTGCTTTTCTTATTTGCATATCACTTTATGGTCTCCTGAGGGGCCTGTCTGAGGGTACCTTGAAGGAACCTTTAAGAGACCTTAGAGGGCTCTTCAGGGGCACGAAGAAGGCTTCACCGCACTTTTCGATGCTTCTCTGCAAAACAAAAGAACAAAACACAAAACAGAAACAAGAAATCTACACGAAAATCAACAGGAAATATGATAAAAAACCACAAAAACAGAAATTAATAAACCACACTTTCTGATGCTTCTCTTGTCCAGTGGCCTCTCAACCTCCCTGTCGTCCTCCGGTATCGGCCCTTCCTTCGGCTTCACCAGCCACTGTCACTTTACCAGTGATGCAGAGACGATGGACGAAACAGTGACCGTGCCAGCGAAGGCATCACCCCGGCCGACAACCGGCTAGCACTAGAGCTCGGCTGGGTGCTGGCTGCCGGGTAAGGGCTGGCCCATGGACTGGCGGATGACAAGTGCACCAGAGTTGAGCTCCTGATGGCAATGACTTCGGACCTCGGCTTGTCTTTGACATAGTCACTGGGAAAAAGAGAGAGAGAGACCTCTTAGGGCAGAACATCAATGCCTGTTGTCAAATCCCGAAGGAGCAAACCAAGGAAATGATAGATGAGGGAGCGATTCTTGGAAGGGAGAGAAAGAGATTAGGGTTAGGGTTTTGGAGGAGAAGAGGAGAGAGAGAAACAATTGTGTAAAATTATTTTGCCCCACCCATCCTCAACTTTAAGGGATTCATAGGTTTTTTTTTTAAATTTTTATGTGTGTGTGAATGGGCTCTGTAGTGACGGTCTTAACTATCACTGATTTGCAACTGCTAATAGCGACAGTCAAGAGTCGTCCCTACTTTCACGTTTTCTTGTACTGTTTATTTTCTTACATGTGTTCAAAAAAATAAAATTAAATAAAAAATAATCTTCCATATGGCCCAATTCAATTCAAACCCATTTTATTGTTTTTTTAAATTGATTCATTTTAGTGAATCGTTTTTAACATCAATATTGCTTTTAATATACCATAATTTAATTGTCATTCTTAACTTCTTGTGAAAGACTCATTTTTCGTTGTCTTCAAAATTATTGAAGCACTTGACATACACAAGAATTGGTCAAAGTCAATCAATATTTATCAAAAACTGACTCACTTGGCTCGTAGGTTATGCAAAGATTCAGGTTTTGACTGGACTCAAGTGATCTGCCGCAGGTTCAAGTCTAGAATAAATGTCGTATAACATTAATACGCTATGTAGGGCGGGCAAGTTATATGTTTCCCCTAGGAACACAGACTGTAGCTATAGTGCGTGTTCTTGGGTCCCCACTGAGCGTCGTGTGGCGCTCAGTGGGGTGTATGGAGGAGTCGTACACCGCCTTACATCCTACAGGCTGATGTACGGCGGTGTACGACTCTCCCGTACATCCCACTAAGCGCCACACAATGCTCATTGGGGACCCTGGATCATGCATTGTAGCTACACTGCGTGTTTTGGGGGTGCACACGCAACACCCTCTCCTATGTAGGCCTTTCAAAAATAAGGTCGTTGGGTTTGGAAAAAGGATTGTATCCTACGAACAAGCGTCATATGCCAATCTGAGCGATCCAAACGGATGCATTTGGATGGTTAGGATTAGTCTACAGTTTTGTATAATATGATCACAGTCATCCCAATGTGTTCAGTTGGATGGCTAGGATCGACATGTTATGTACAACATCATATGAGTTAACTCTATGTCATTGGAAGAGATTTTTTTATGATGAAGTTAAGCAGCTAATCTCGGAAGCAGATCAGGTCATGCTGAACATGTGCGCTTTTTCTCATGCCGACATCGTGGCCATCTGTTTGCATTTTGGATGAATGCCACGTGGTTTTGTTGACTTTTGAGCTTTTTAAAATGCAAATCGGATGGCCACGATGTCGGCATGAGAAAAAACGCTCATGTTCAGCATGACCTGATCTGCTTCCGCTAATCTCCGGGTGGGGATCCCCAACACCCAAGCCCTTACAAAGCCCACCAGTGAAAGGCAGCTGCGCACTCGGTGAGAATCGAACCTGGGATGAAAGAGTCAGCACTTTCTCCTAGGGCCTGCTACAACTCGGGCAAGCCAGGCAGGTGCCATTTGAAGAGATTGTTAAGGCGGACCACCAAGCATTTTCTGAGAAATTAGCGCACATCCAAGTTGGGTGTCTATAGCTTGACGGCTATCACTTTCATTTATACGTTCATGTTTGAAGGACAATTAATGAAAGCCGCACACTCGGTGACTATCATTGTTCATTTGTTTTTGGATTTATAACCGGAAAGAAACCGCACCTGGTTGTTGGCTTGTGTAGAGGGGCGATGCCCATGAGAATCGAACCTTGACTGCGTGTCTAGCAGCTAAGGCCCCCACCACACTACGCCAATCTCCTTGGGGCACTATCATTGTTCATGCTATACGCCATGCTTACTGAGTGCAGCAAACTAGGCACTTTCTGCACTTTTTCATAAATCTAACCTTTCAGATGTATTTGTCATGGTCACATTTGCTAGGAATCAATTAATTCTTGGGCTCTATTTTTGCGACTTAAAAATCTAACTTTTTTGACATGAAAAATGTGTACAGAACTTGTGAGACATTGATTTTCAAGCCCTTAAAAACTTACTCAAATTTTGTAATTGGAAGATCCAAGAGTTCGATTGCTATAAAATCAAATATGTAGAAAAAATCAATAAAGTATGATTTCCAAAAAAACTCCCCAAAAGTCTCAGTCACAAAGCATGGCAGATTCCGGCATAGAGGACTGCATTGCTCCATATTTGAGTACCCATATCCAACATATGTACTAATACACACATGTTTTAGCAATGTCATAATCCACAGTATCGGAATTTCTGGATGGTGCAAAGTCTTGCGATATCAAAAAATAAAAATATAAAACTACACTTATAAATATATGAAAATATATAAAACATGTATAGAAATGTTTTATCTTATTAATGATATATAGAATTCTGATAATTTTGAAATAGGTGATACTTTCTAGATAAATGGCATCAGTGGTTGAAAAATAGATTGCTGAGATTCGTCCAAAACAAAGAAGCAATTAATGGCTCTTGGGTGCCGTTTATTTTGATGATAGACCGCATCCAAAGTATCTTGGACAATAATCCTGCTGGGCTTTCAGTGGGTCTGGGTTTGGGTTGAATTTCATTAGTCTTAGTCTTTAGATTGACTGTGTGAATGATGCCAATTAAATGGGGAACAGACTTTTGGTCATGAGTTTGAGTCTTTTGATTGACTATGTGAATGATGCCAACTAAATGGGGAGACGACTTTCGGTCATGAGTTCCAATCTTTTGATTGACTGTGTGAATAATGCCAACTTCCGGAGTTGGTAGCATTTCATGGACATGTTTTTTGGCTACTACGCCCAAAGATCAACCTTTTAGTTCTTGCGTTGTTTAATTTAGAGTGCATTCATGTCTTCCCCCCAACCCCAACAAAAAAAAAAGAGAGAGAAAAAGAAAAAGGTGATGATGATGATAGAATCTCTTCTTTACAAATCCATGTCTTCCCAATTTCAGTAAATTAAGGATCTCCAAAGAGTAATGCCATTGTGATTGACTACGGTAAATCGTTTTCTTTATCAATGTAATAATAAAAAATACTTATACTACTTGGCTACCGCTAGCTACAAGCTGGTCAAATATCCATATGAATATATCTTCCAAAATATGGAAAATGCGCTTCCTTTTAGGCTTTGTTTGGAAAGCTGTAGATGGTGATGTTGGAGTTGCCAAAGCTCTTGTCCAGCGACCGCTACACCTCCCCGCCGTTCTCTGGGATCGGCCCTTCCTTTGGCTTCACCAGCCCCTGTCGCTTCGCCAGCGATGCCTTGATATCTTCGCCGGTGATGGTGGAGGAAACGACCACCAAAAAAACCTCTGCGGTGTCGACGACCTCGCCGGCGAAGACATCACACAGGCCGTCAGCAAGGTGGCAGGGGTGGCACTAGAGCTCGATAGGGGGCTGCCACTACAACAGAGCAGTAGATTAGCGACGACCACCTTTCGTCGCTAATCCGTCGCTAATCCGTCGCTAACCATGTTAGCGACGGATTAGCGACAACGCGGCGACAGTATGCTTACGTCGCGAATATTTCGACGCTAACTGGCGACGGAATTATTCCGTCGCCAAGTCCGTCGCTAATTGCGACGGAATAACGAGCGCTATATTCCGTCGCCAATCCGCCGGTACTAAACGGCGACCACGGCGTGGCGACGGATTTAATTCCGTCGCTAAGCCGTCGCTAGATTAATATGAATAGCGACGGAATCATCCGTCGCTAATCCGTCGCAAAAACGAAAAAAAATCAAAAAAAATTTATTTAAAAATTAATTACGGAGAACTGTACAATTTATATTTCCTGTACAATTTATATTTCCTGTAAATAAAAAACAAACCACACAAAAAAATTCATATAACAAGTATCTATAATAATTAATCGTTCCACCTTAAAACTAAGAAGTTTAATTATTTACAATTCAACAATTACAATTAGGAAAAATAAAAAAAATAGAACTTCTTCAACACAGTCCTCTAATCATCGCCAAGATTTTGTGCGTCTTCTTGTTCATTGTCTTTATCTGTCCCTTCAGCTCCACTACCCTGATTATCGCTAGCAGCCTACACAAGAAAAGAACAGTCAGTATTGATAAACAAAATATAATGAAATAAATTACACACTATATGTGATTCTATCATGTGCTCATGTGTGATCTAAGGCAATAAAAAAACTCTATATGTGATTCTATCATGCTCATATGTGTGCTAAGGCAGTCAAAAAATTGAATATGTGATTATAGCATGTTCATATGTGTTCTAAGACATATAAAAAAACTCTATATGTGATTCTACCATGCTCAGATGTGCTTTAAGGCAAGCAAAAAACTATATATGTGATTCGATCATGCTCGTATGTGTGCTAAGGCAGTAAAAAAATTGAATATGTGAATATAGCATGCTCATATGTGCTCTAAGGCAGGCAAAGCCAAAAATTTTATATATGATTCTATCATAAATGATATATAACATGTTCATATGTGTTCTAAGGCAGTTAAAAAACTCTATATGTTATTATAGCATGTTCATATGTGTGCTAAGGCAGTCAAAAAACAGAATATGTGATTATAATATGCTCATATGTGTTCTTAGGCAGTAAAAAAACTGAATATGTGATTATAGCATGCTTATGTGTTCTAATGCAATCAAAAAAACTTTATATGTGATTCTATCATGCTCATATGTGCTCTAAGACAGACAAAAAGTTAAATATATATATATGTGATTCTATCATGCTCATATGTGTGCTAAGGCAGTAAAAAAATTGAATATGTGATTATAGCATGTTCATATGTGTTCTAAGGCATCTAGAAAAACTCTATATGTGATTCTACCATGCTCAGATGTGCTTTAAGATAGTCAAAAAAACTATATATGTGATTATACCTGAGAGGGACCTGGAATCGAAGATCCCCTATCCTGAACAGCGGCCTTGATCTCATTTCGGAGAAAGGGGGCGACGGTGTATTGGAAGTAGTTATTCAGTGATTCATTAATGATCTCGCGTACATCATCACCGGAAAGAATAGTCGGCTGCTTGGAGCTTATGTCGGCGCAAGAAGTTGGTGAGCCGTAACTGGAAGAACCAATAACTGGTGAAGTGTTCATATTACTCCCAAACCCGAACACGCGACCTTTTTTGGGTTCACCTGCTGCAGTCACCCATGCTGTAGGATCAAATGATGGATGCTGAGTAGCGTCTTCACCATATCGCTCTACCATTTGTTGCTCATATGCCTCCTACAAAATAATGTTTAAAGTATTCATTAATAATTAATGATAACATTATGATGACTTGCATATATATTGCAATGATTATTAATAGAATTAATACATACCGTTGTCGTTCTCGCCTTCTCTGATACGAAGACTCCCGTGGTCTTCCGTTTATGTGTTTCTACAAACACATCCTTATATGGTACACTGCCTCCTTTTTCTGCTTCCTGCGAAGTTAAATGACAAAAGATTTAGTACACAAATTTGCAACTATACTTATAAAATTAATATTATATATTGATGAGTTACCATTTTCTTTAGGTGGCTCCCAAATGTCTTAGATCCACCTGTGTGTAGATGGGCTTCGGGCATCTTCGATCGATTTTGTGAAGCCTTCGCAGAGCGATTTTTAAATGCATCTCCCGCCCACATATCGCACATTTCATCCCAGTAATCTCTCCTGATAGTAATAGGACCATGGCCCTTCCACAGTAATGGATCATCTACTACGCCAGATGCTTTTTTTGCTGCAGTCTTCATAGTGTGCAGCATGTCTGCAAATCGATTGGCAGCCACCTTCTGCCACACCTTCCTTGCATCATTTTCTTCCACCGTAGTTGCAAAGCGATTCGAAGCCTACAAATATTTTCAGAAAGTTAGTAGACATTGCTTAAATAAATTAAATATGAAACACATTAACTATGAGGAACAACTGTATACCATGAATGAGGACCACAATCTGTCTAATACCTCCTTTGGGTACTCTTTCCATTGAGCAACTAGTCCTGGTAGATGTTGAAGAAGTGAATTCCTAATCTCCCGTACTACTTCTTGTGGCTCAAACCTCGTGCTGCACATGAATTGTTACACAGTAAATATCAATATAAAATATTTAAAAGATATGCAATAATTGAAAACAAAATACTTACGGTCGATTATCGATATACACTATTCGAATGAGTCTTCTTGTGCCAGCCTGTGAAGACCCTGTTTCCTGTGTTGGCTGTTGACTTGTGCGATCAACTGGTGTAGGTGGGTCGTATACAGGCGCAACATCATCTGTAAAAAAATACACACCAAGTTCTCAGAATGTGCATTTGAACTAATCAAGCATCTAATTAGTTATATGATATACCTATCACAGGAGCCCATGAAGATGAAGGTTGAGCCTGGCTACTACTGGATGAGCGACCACTATAACCTCCACGAACCATATTCTAACAAATAACATATGTCATACAATACATTCAAATAATTCACATCAAGTATTACAATGCATTCAAGTCATTCACATCAAGCATTGCAATGCATTCAAATAATTCAAATCATTGACATCAAGTATTGCACTAATTCAAATCATTCGTTAATTGCATAAATTATAATACATTCAGATAAATTACAATGCATTCGAATCATTCGTATCAAGTATTACAATACATTGAAATAAAATTTTTAATCATTCACACCAAGTATTGCAATACAACTCACATCAAGTATTACAATGCATTTAAATAGAGGTTTGTAGTATAAGATTTTTTTCACTAGCTTGAGAATTCTTCCTCGTCACTAGTTTGACTTTCTTCTTCTTCTTCTTCTTCTTCTTCATTGTTTGCCCATCCACTTGGTACATCATTTGGATCACATTCCTCTATGAATGTTTCATCAGCCAATGGAGATATGACATGCATATCATGCGCAACATCGTGACCATAAGCGAAGTCACAGACATCATCTGATTGATAGTAATCACTGTCTTCAGCTAACTCATCTTCTTGTAACTGATCATACTCGGGGTATAGTTTGGATTTCACCTTGCAAACTGCCCACCATTCATTTCTATCTGACTTTTTTATACTCGGATATGAAGTATAATAAACTTGTTGAGCTTGCGAGGCTAATATGAATGGTTCAATCAATGGCCTTAGATATACATCAAGATTTTGGCCAGGTGAGGTCGGACCAGGGATCAACAGAGACAAGAAAAGATTTGGACGTTTCATACACAAGCTTGGTGGAAGGTTGTATGGAGTTACAAATACTGGCCAGCATGAGTATGGAGTTGATCTACCCCCAAATGGATTAAATCCATCTGTACATAGACCGAGTCTAACATTGCGCACTTCCATTGCGAAGTTCTGATGAGTACGATCAAAGTGCTTCCAAGCTTCAGCGTCAACAGGATGCGTGATCTTGTTTTCATCGTGTCGAACTTTATTTGCATGCCATCTCATGTGTTTAGCTGTCTTTGAAGACATATACAATCGCTGCAATCTAGGAGTGATAGGAAAGTAGCGGAGCGACTTGTATGAAACTTCCTTTGATCTCGTGCTACCATTGCCTCTTGTCTTTGGCTTGAACCGAGGATGCCCACATGACGGGCATGATATGTCGTTTTCCTGCTCCTTGAAATACAACATGCAGTGATTTGGACAAGCATCAATCTTTTTGTAACCCATACCTAGAGCGTTGACCATAACTTTCGCACGATAGAAATTTTGTGGCAATTTCTCATCTTTAGGCAACATACTCTTCACAATCATGCACAAACGGTCAAAACATGATTGACTCAAATTATACTCGGACTTCAAATTCATTAGTTGAAGAACTGCAGACAAGATAGTGTGACTCTCACAACCGTTCCAAAGTGGCTCATCAGCATCTTTAAGTAAATCATAAAATCTACTAGCTGCATCGTTTGGTGATTCTTCATCTACGACAGTTCTTACATCACTAGAACTCATAGCAAAACCCAGTTCTGTTCCTGCAGCATCAAATATCAAATTCGTATATGGATTATCGTGCACCACATTCACCCGTGCATCAAAATCGTTTCTAAATTCTTCTCCATGAAACGCCCAGTTCTGATAATCACTCACAAAACCCTTCCTGTATAGGTGATGTCTAACGCCATGAGGTTCTACAAATCGATTATTCTTACAAATCTTGCAGGGACACCTAATCCGACCTGTGGGATCTACCGTACTGACACTCGCCGTTGCAAATTCAATAAAACTATCGACACCATCCATATATTCATGCGATAACTCATTGTCCACTATCCTACGGTACATCCATTCACGGTTTGCAGTCATTCTGTCGTATGATGTTACGAATAGTATCCTAACGAATTAAGAAAAAAACAATCAGAATGCGACGATGAAGAAAATATCAAATTTATCATGCAATATACTATGTCAAACAATAACAAGAATTTTGATGCATGCATTGATAACTTAATATTTTCATGTGCAAACTATTAATGACATGATACAATCATTTGAAGCATGCTTTTATTATAAAATTTCACATGGAAGTCAAAATCAAATTGAAAGTAACTACATGCAAGCATGGATACAATTACATCAAACATTGCAATACATCATAATCATTCATATCAAATAAATGGCAAACATGTACCTGCAGCAAACACACTTCAATATCTCACTAACTACTACCATGCTTAGCATGGACTCCGTACTCCAAAAATAAGAACACTTCCATATTTCTACATTAAAATCATGCTCAGCATGATCTCCGAACTCCAACAAAGCAGTCCTAGATATCAACAACTAAGTGAGTGTGTGAACAATAAAGTGCTGCATTCAATAAATTAAATAACATGTGATACGTTTGCATCACTTACTCACCACGGGTATTTACCCGATTTGCATTGTTTTTGTCATTTACTTACCACAGGTGGCCGAGCACGAGTTGGTTCCGTTGAAAAATCTGCACAAAAACAAAACAAATTAAGTAACAAACTAACTAATCATGAAACAAGATGAAACACTAACTAAAAAAATCGGGTATTTCTCTCAAGGTACGGGCATTTTCTTATGTGAAACGTTTGAGAAATCGGGTAGAGGTAGGATTTCCATGCATGTTTTGATGGAAATCCATGGCGAATCAGTGGATCTACGAATCCACTATGTTATATTGATATTTTTCCTTGTTTTTCATTTTTTTTTTCAAAAAGAAATCCATGGCACGATCGATGTGGTATGGGTGTCGGCTGACAGACCAGCCGAAGTCAAGCCGTGAACCCTCGTTGTTGGCCCAGCCGAGTGATCGGCTGGGTATGATCCCTTTATTTCAAAAAAAAAAAATCTTTTTATTCACGTTGGTGGCTGTTGGCTGGCTGGCAGCCAGCCGAGTAGCACTCGGCTGACTGCCAGCATGCTGGCAGGTGCGCCAGGCCCAGCACCCAGTCGGCTGGGTGCTAGGCGAGCCTATGACAGGGCCATAGCCGGCCCAGCCGGCCCAGCCGACAAAAATTCTTTTCAAAACAGGGAAGGGGGTTAAACCCCCTGCCGGAAAGGCAGTTCCGGCATGGGGGGTTGACCCCCTGCCGTGCCTTTACGGCAGGGGGGTCGACCCCCCATGCGTTTCCGGCAGGGGGTCGACCCCCCATGCGTTTCCGGCAGGGGGTCGACCCCCCATGCGTTTCCGGCAGGGGGTCGACCCCCCATGCCTTTCCGACAGGGGGTCGACCCCCCTTGCCGGAAACGCAGGGGGTCGACCCCCCCTGCCGGAAAGCACGGCAGGGGGTTAAACCCCCTCCATTTCCGGCAGGGAAGGGGCGTACCCCCTGCGTTTAGAAGAAGAAGAAGAAGAAGAAGAAGAAGAAGAAGAAGAAGAAGAAGAAGAAGAAGAAGAAGAAGAAGAAGAAGAACCTGCGCTTCGCCGGACGGTGGCGGGAGGTTGACGGGGAGCGGCAGCTGGCGAGCGCCGGCTGGCGAGCGGTGGACGGGGAGCGGCGGCTGGCGAGCGGCGGTGGCCGGACGGTGGCGAGGGCCGACGGGCGGCGGGAGGGTGCAGTACAGCGAAACAGGGAAAAGAGAAAGAGGGATGGGATTAGGGATTTACGCGACATTTAGCGACGGCTTAGCGACGGAAAAATTCCGTCGCGAAGCCGTCGCGAAACCCAAATACCAAAAAAGCGACAGAATATATTCTGTCGCTACTCCATCGCTAATTAGCGACGGAGTAGCGACGACAGAGTTCCCTCTCTAAATCCGTCGCTAAAATGGTGTTCTTGTAATCAAAAGTAGCGACAAAAACATGCAGTCGCTAATCCGTCGCTAAGTAGCGACAGATTAGCGATAAAAGTCGTTTCCTCGCTAATCCGTCGCAAATTAGCGACAGATTCTATCTCTAGCTAATCTGTCGCTAAGTAGCGACGGGAAAAATCCGTCGCTAATTTCCGTCGCTAATTAACAATTTTCTTGTAGTGTGCCCCAGTGGCGGAGCCAGGGGTGGGCGGTCGCCCACCCCAGAATTAGAAACCGAGTCGAAATATGATATGACTCGGGTCTTCTTCTTCATTCCGCATGATTTGGTGGTTGCATTCTTTCCTTGCGAATGCTTGTCGAAGAAGATCAGAGCAGGGTGGTGCAGGAGTGAAGATCAAGCCTCCCTGTGATACAGAGTACCCTATGGAACCCAGACGCAAAAGACGGTGGACATGGGATGGAGCCAGCCGAGGGAGTTGCTCTGCCTCATGCTGTGGCGAGGACCGTCCCCTCCGAGAGGGAGCTGAGGAGGCACCTCAGTTGGAAGACCTTCGGCTTGCTGCTGGATCACCACCGAGAAGGAGGTGGCTCAACTACCGAAACAAGCTTTCGATCTCAATCTATGATCTTCACCACCACGGAGGCTTCGAGCCATTGCGCCACCGATAGAGGTCGATCATCACCACCCGAAGTCTGCCCACCCAACGAAAAACTTCTGGCTCCGCCACTGGGCTGCCCCCCCGGGTAAGGGCTGGGCCATGGGCTGGCGGACGACGAGTGCACCAGAGTTGAGCTCCAGATGGCAGCAACTCCGGACGTCGGCTGACATAATCAGAGAGAGAGAGAGAGAGAGAGAGAGAGAGAGAGAGAGAGAGAGAGAGAGAGAGAGAGAGAGAGAGAGAGAGAGAGAGAGACCTCTTAGGGTAGAATTCGAAGGAGAAAACAAGGGAAAAGATAGAAGAAGGTGCGGTTCTTCGAAGAGAGAGAGATTAGGGTTAGGGTTTTGGAGGGGGAGAGGAGACAGAGAAACGGGCGTGTAAAATTATTTTGCCCCACCCGTCCTAACTTTAAGGGATTCATAGTTTTTTTTTTATATTTTATTTTTTTGTGAATGGGGTCTGTAGTGACGGTCTTAACTGTCGCTGATTCGCAAGTCTAATAGCGACAGTCAAGAGCCGTCACTACTTCCACGTTTTCTTGTAGTGCTTATTTTCTCAAATGTGTTAAAAAAACTAAAATTAAATAAAAAATAATCTTTGATATGGCCCAATTCAATTCAAACCCATTTTATTGTTTTTTTAAATCGACTCATTTAGTGAATCGTTTTTAACATTAATATTGGTTTTAACATACCATAATTTAATCGTCATTCTTAACCTTTTGTGAAAACCTCGTCTTTCGTTGTCTTCAAAATTATTGAAGCATTTGACATACTTAAGAATTGGTCAAAGTCAATCAATATTTATAAAAAACTGGCTCCACTTGGCTCGTAGGTCATGCAAAGATTCAGGTCTTGACTTGGACTCGGGTGATCAGCCGCAGGGTCAAGTCTAAACCATTGGCGTATAACCTTAATACGCTATGTAGACCTTCCAAAAATAAGGTCGTTGGGTTTGGAAAAAGGATTGTATCCTACGAACAAGCGTCATATGCCAATCTGAGCCATCCAAATCGGATGCATTTGGATGGTTAGGATTATTCTACAGTTTTGTATAATATGATCATAGTCGTCCAAATGCGTTCAGTTGGATGGCTAGGATCGACATGTTATGTACAGCATCATATAAGTTAAACTCTATTTCAATGGAAGAGATTTTTTTGTTATGATGTAGTTAAGCAGCTAATCTCCGGGTGGGATCCCCAACACCCAAGCCCTTACAGAGCCCACCAGTGAAAGGCTGCTGCGCGCTCGTTGCCAATCGAATCTGGGATGAAAGAGTCAGCACCTTCTCCTAGGGCCTGCTACAACTCGGGCAAGCCGGGCAGGTGCTATTTGAAGAGATTGTTAAGGCGGACCACCAAGCATTTTCTGAGAAACTAGCTAGGGCCTGCTACACGTTGGCTTGCATAGAGAGACAATGCCAATGAGAATCGAACCTTGACTGCCTGTCTAGCAGCCAAAGCCCCACCCCCACTACGCCAATTCCCCTTGGGGCACTGTCATTGTTCATGCTATAAGCCTTGCTTACTGACTGCAGCAAACTAGGCATTTTCTGCACTTTTTCATAAATCTAAGCTTTCAGATGTATTTGTCATGGTCACATTTGCTAGGAATCAATTCTTGGGCTACTAAAAAATCTAACTTTTTGACATAAAAAATGTGTACAAAACTTTTGAGCCATTGATTTTCAAGCCCTTAAACTTTATAATTGGAAGAGAGAATTCAATTATAAAATCAAACATGTAGAACAAATCCATATAGTCTGATTAATTTCCAAAAAAAACTCCGAATAAACTTCCCCAAAGTCTCAGTTACAAAGCATGACAGATTACCACAAATTTGAATACCCATATCCAACATATGTACTAATAATGCTCACCTATGTTTTAGCAATGTCATAATCCACAGTATCGGAATTTCTGCATGGTGCAAAGTCTTGCGATATCAAAAAACAAAAATATAAAACGACATATAAATAAATATATGAAAATATATAAAACATGGATAGACATGTTTTACCTTATTAATGATATATGGAATTCTGACAATTTTGAAAGAGGTGATACTTTGAATATATAACAATTTTTTTGGTTATATTGGATTTTTGAAAATATTGTTATGCAGCATATATTTGTTACATTGACTAATTATAGCTCTGTTCTATCATCAGCACGATCCATTTGCTTATTTTATTAAGGGGCCTTTATATGCTACTGTGGCCATTACGGCATTACCTACAAATGCCTTCCATTTTTTCTTTTTTTTTTTTCTTTTCTTTTTACAAAACTAACCTTACAGATGTGATCTACATGTTTAACTTAGTGGGAACGACTCTTGAATCACCTGATTACCGTATGTAGACAGGATTTTATAAGGCTTTGAAAATCGACAGCATACAATGTCCGATACTTTCCCAGCTCATAAAATCGTGTTTTCTCATCAGAAAAGCATGATCCAAAAGCCGGTTCCCACTATTTTAAATTTTAAAAAATGAATTTCTTGAAAGAACATATAAAATTGTTTATGTAAATTTAAAAATAAATAATAATGTATATATAAATAAGAAAACAAAAAAATACTAAAATCTATAAAATATAAATATGACAATAATAACATGATAATATCGAGATAAAAAAAGATAGACTCGAAATGGATTACAATTTGAAAACTATATTTTCGTGATTATTGAAAATCTTAATATAAAATTGTGAGATTTTCAAAACTTGCTGTTACGAAGAACCCTCAACCAAGCAAGGAAAAACCCAGGTGGGCCCCATGACCACCCTGCCTTACGTGGCCCACAATCACGCTCGTTTTAAACGAGAGAGAGAGAGAGAGAGAGAGAGAGAGAGAGAGAGAGAGAGAGATTATCAGGCTCATAATATTGAATTGAAAAGGTGAAAAATGGTCCGGTGGTCCGCCCACGCGTTTCTCCGTGTCAAACCTGCTAAAAACCAAGTTTCCTGTAAACCTCCCCACAAGACAGTCATCGTCAAGCTTTGAGCACAAACTCATTAAAGAAATTCAATGAACCTAAAGTCTCAATGCTCCCTCCTATAAATATATGTCGCGCTTAAACCCCACACCAAACCATCTTGCACCACTCACAACCTTAAGTTCTCAACCATCTCCTTCAAAACCATTACAAATCCCATCCACCCTTTTCACAGATTTCATCACCACCAACATACAAAACAAGCCCTCCTCTTCATCTTCAGTTTCTTTGCGGAGATTTAATGGAGTTCTCAATCAGGAAAGGGTTGGCAATGTTGGCCATTGTTTGTGTTGTCTTGTGCATGTGGGTTCAGCCTATTGAAGGAATCAGACCACTTGAAGAAATCGAGGAAGTAAAAAAAAGTTTGTTGCTATTTGAGTCGCTGCCAAAGGGATCTATGACTCCAACTAGGCCTTCATGTGGCACCACTGTCCCGCGTCCATGCCCATAGGAGGTTATCAGTATGGCCCCTGCAACTGCCCAATTTTATACCCTACACAAAGTTTAAGGGCTTCAAGATCAAGGATCATAGGAGACATAGCATCCTTTCTTCTCAATTCGTTTTCTTCTTTATATTTATTCATTTGTGTGTGTAAAAGATCCAGGTTTTGATACCAACAGTAAAAAAAAAATAGGCGTAGGTTAAAGTCCTTTCTTCTCAATCCGTTTTCTTCTTTATATTTATTCATTTGTGTGTAGGAGAGAGAGAGAGAGAGAGAGAGAGATCATGGACAAGAAGTGAAAGAAGGTTGAATACTGGTGCTGTTATTTTGGAGGAAGTGTGTCTTTTCTGCTTTGTTGGTGATGAGGTTGGTGTTTAGAAGAAAGATGACAGTGTAAGTTAGCAATAAGAAAAGTGTGCAAGAAAAGCGTTTTGCATTTAATTGATTTTGGGATGGAATCCTAGTTTGCATTTTTAGATTCTGTATATGAACTGCACATGGTTTTGATATCCTTAGCACTACAAGGAAAAAATGATCCTTTCCTCTGACGACACATGATACAGACGATCCTAGTCCACATTTCACGTGAGAATATATATGGACAAATCATTGCGATTGGTTCGATTGCCAGGATTGATATATGATGAACTCTATCACATGTCAGATGATGGGATTGGTTTTCACTATAGAACTGATCTTGTATTAGGCTGCACACATCATCCTTGCTCGCTTCCCATATAACCCAAAAAGAATCTATTGTAAAACCAGCCAGCCCTGGGGCCTTGTTGGATGGCATTGTCCACGACTTGCCTAATCTCATCATAGCTGAAAGGTCTCATAAGAAAATCCTTTTGAACCTCATCCAATGCTGAAAATTTCATTTGTGCTAAATTAGGGGCACAATTATAACTTTCTTCAAAAGGTTTGGAAAGGCCCAATAAAGTATTCACTTGCACTTGCTCATTCTTATGCATTATGAATGTAATTTGGTTAATTCTTCTATGATTGGAAGCAAAAGCATAGAAGTACCTTGTGTTACGATCACCCTCCTTGAGCCAAGTAATACGCGCATGTTGAGGCCATCGAATTTCATGTTGGATTCACCATTATTCCACCTTTGATGCAAGTTCCTCATATTTGCACGTTAGCTCCAAGCCATCATCCCAAGCTCTTTCTTCCATGCACACAAGTCTTGAAACTTGGCTTGGTCTTTTTTCCTTGCCCAAGAAATAAAATTCTTTCTCATAAACTCTACTTTCTTAAGGATATATGCCCAATTCCCTTCTTGTACAGCCCGCCACCAATTAGAAGCCACATAATCAAATTCCAGCTCTCTAAGCCACCACAATTGAAATTGAAACTGGGTCATTCTCCTTGGCCATCCATTACTTCAGTTCAAAGTGATGGGTGCATGGTCTGAAATGGTGAAGGTACCAGTATTGGAGTGTAGTACATCATGACAAAAATTCATAAAAGTTTTAGAGAGCAAGAAATGATCAAGCTTCCTCATGATTGGTGAACATTGTTTATTTGTCTACGTATATGGCCCCCCTTCCATATAAATATCATAAAGCTCATAGGAATTTACAAAATCAATAAACTTTCGCATGCACCTTGTTGATGGGTGCATCCTACTTAATCTTGGACCGAAATGATAACGTTAAAATCACCAATTATCCAAAGTAGTATGGACTGATTTTCAAGACAATCCAATCCCCTCCAAAAATCTTTTTTGAGTGGATTTGTGACTGGTCCATAAACAAGGGTGAGTCTGAAAATTTGAGTCACTTTATGCTTAGTAAAATTTATGAAAATTGAGAAATCACCCATAGACAACTCCATCAACTGAAATACTTTCATTCCACATAATTAGAAGCCCTCCCGATTGACCTCTAGAAGGAGAGAAAATATATTTTGCCGCACGCCAAATAGCCCAAATGATTTGATCCCCACACATTCTAATTTTGTTTCACTCCAACAAATCAAGTCAAAATGTTCTTGCTTGATCCAATTAGCTAGAAAGATTTGTTTTTCCACACTTCCCAACCCACTAATGTTCCACATTACTATCTTCATTTGGAAGAAATTGTATTCAACCCACGATGCAACCCACTATGGTCAAAATCCCACAGAGGCAAGCTCCAACACCTTAGACTCAATTTTCTTTCTCACGAGTAGCATTGCATCCTGGCTCAAACCCACCCCTATTTTAGGATCAGAATGTGTCGGATTGAGTGGAGCACTCCAAGCTCCTTACCACAGTAGGAGTTATTTTGGTTAGCGTCAATTGAAGGTTTGCCTTTTTTTATTATATGTTAATGATATATAAATTTATTATATCCAATTATATATATATATATATATATATATATATATATATATATCACTTGTCTTTTTTGACACTAAGTACAAAGAATAGAGTCAATCACGCCTAACAATTTTTTTTGCATATTATAGGCACAATGAGTTTCACATGATTTTGAGAAGAGAATGTACATGTAATATTTGGTTATGATTGTCATTTATGTATTAGACTTTATATTTTTTAATTATATTCTATTTATTCATAGGTTGGTGATGATCAGACTGAGCCTTCTCAATGGAGGATGTTTTTCATGATCAGTACCACCAAAAAACCTGAGTTGGTTATTGCAAAAACAAATCAAGTGATAGTAAGGCTTCTTTGCTTTATTAAGGTTCATTGTTATTCATAAAAGAGTTATATATGAAAACAAAATATTTAATTCTTATTGAATTAATACATTATCTCGCAAATGAATATCAAAGACAAGATAGCTTAATTGTTTCAGATGTTGGATGCATCTCTAGATGGCTCATTATGAGTGAACATCCTCTCTCAGGTTTTGGAATCATACAAATATAAACGTATACAGATGTTTAACATTGAGGTGTTCAATAAGAAACTATTTGGTGTAGGTCCAAGCCGAGCATAACTTTTACATCAAAACATTGTGTATCATGAGAAGATAGATGTAATGCAAGAGAGACTCATAGGTTTGAAATATGAGCTCGTAGAGTTAAATGAGCTATTGTTGAGAATGGTGGTCAACAATCAATTAAGTTCCTCTTAAGCTCCTTAGGTAAGTTGATATAAACAAAAAATTTAATTATATATATATGTGCGTGTGTGTGTGTGTGTGCGCGCACACACACACGCGCATGTATGTATGTGTATATAATTCTTTCATCTATATTTATTTGCAGGCTTCATATACAAGTGTGGTGTACCTTCGGTTCTAAGATTGTCTCCTCTCCATGTAATTCATGAACTTTCAAATTGTCTGTATATATTTGAAACATTTTTTTTATTATCTGACATTATTTATATATATAAATGTTTTTTATATTGGTTTGAATATATGCTTGAACTTTGAGACTATCTCCTCTTTATGTATGATGGAGTTATGGAGGGTTGGAGTTATAGAGTATTGAATTAAGATAGTTGTGTGTTTATGTATAATATGTTGTATTTATTGCAGAGTCTCATATATGAAAGAGTTATAGAGTATTTAATGAAGATAGTTGTATGTTTATGTATGTGTATATGTTTTGTTTATTGCATAGATTCATATGAATATTGAAGTTACAAAGGGTTAGAGTGATAGAGTATTTTGTGATGAATGATTGTAAGAGTTGGTTCATATTGAATGAAAAATATCAATATATGTCAGAGCTGGTTCATTTTAGAATAAATGAAGTGAAAGAGGAAGTTTACTTTGAATGAATGAAATGAATAAATGTATGAAATGATTTATTTTTAAATGAATGAATGAATATATGTATGTATTAGTAGGTTCATTATTGAATAAATGTATGAGAAGGTTATACAGGAGAAAAAAACTAAATTAGCAAAAAAAACTATCACTGACGTTAAAAAGATTCTAAAAAAAACTTTTTTTCTAGTGTTAAAACTGCATTGTTTTTTGCACTAATTTAATGCCAAAAAAAGACATTTTTTGCGCTATTTTGGTATCAAAAGCGACATTTTTGTGCACTATTTTGGTACTAAAAAGTATTTTTTAATGCTATTTTGGTACAAAAAAAGGCATTTTTTATGACACTTTTAAGTTCTAGAAAAGGCTTTTTTTGCACTATTTTAGTGTCAGTAAAAAACATTCACTAACGCTATGCATTAATGCCAATAAATATATTATCGGTGACACTTTTATTGGTGAAACTACTGTCGTTATGTTAGTGCCAGTAAAGGACTATTTTCTTGTAGTGGCTTCTCTCATTACTATGATTATTTTAAATAAAAAAATGATGTAATTGTTTCTTAGAAAACAAAATATGAAATTTTATATTTAATTACAATCATACGTATAATATTTCATACTCGATTGATTATATTCTTAGTAACATTTGAATTTCATAAAGTTTATAAGTTATCTTTTATATCTTGATCTACTATATTTTCCAACAGAGAGCAAAAGTGACAACCAATGCACTTAGCAGTGAACAAAAGTCCTATCACTGCAGAATGTGGACTTTTATAGTGGGCAAGAATTTGATTCGACTCCATCACTTATTGCACCTTAAGAGAAAACAATTCCTAACAAGATATGTCGAACAAGCGGAATCCCCTCCTACCCACTGGGCAATACACTTAGCTTTGACCTTGCGGCAAGTGATGCCCCCCATGAGTTTCGTACCACGGTCACTCCATGTTAAGTGACAAACCCTAGTCAACATTAATCAGGAGCCCTTGTGAGCCCAAGAAAGGTCCAATTGATAAACCTGATTAGAACAGAATCGGATTGTTGTAAAATAAGTCCCAAGACTTGTATCCATGAAACTTGATCCAAAGGCCCGAATACCCATTTTATGAAAAAGCAGCTTAGGATAATTCTCCTTTTTAAAGGATAAGGGGACTACTCTGCTTATTTCTCCAAGTTAGGGTTGAAAATTGATCAATTCAGGTTGGATCCTGCCTGATCTTAATCCAGATCCAAATTTTGTGTGGTCAAACTGAAATGTAAGATTGTATCTAGATTTGAAATTTATATGGTAACATTGGTCCCAATAAAGGAAGACTGAAATGAAAATGTGCAAACAAATCAGATAATATCTGAATATGAACATAGATGTCATATAAATAACTGTTGTGCATCTGATTCAAATCCATGCAGCATTGAATGCGCAAATCCAAATCCAATCCAAATGTCTCTTCCAGTCATACTTTATTGAATCCATATCCAGAACTAAATTGTCGGATTCAGATTGAAGGTTCACTAAACCTGATCCATTTGCACCCCCCCCCCCCCCCACACACACACACACACACAAGTCCAGAAATCATTTTGTCAACCATGTATTTGTTGGGAGATTCTAAAAATTCTGAAATTTATCATGGTTATATCAGGAACATCTCATTAAGGACAAACAAATTTATTATTTCGGTAAAGACGTAGATGGCATTAACTTTTGACACCATTCTTTGTTTTAAATGTGATAAAAAAAATATGACAAACATGGCCAATTTACTTTTTCATTGATGGTTTTGCCTTTTTTTTTTGTCACCTGAAAAATTAGGCACCTTGGTCTAAGTTCTCGCCTAAAAAAAGTCAAGCACCATATAAGTTCTGGCCAAAAAAAATCAGGCACCATGCAATTTCTTGCATGAAAAAAATCAAGGGTCATGATGGAAAAAATCAAACACTATTAGTTTGACCAAGGTGTGTAATTTTTCAGGCGGTAAAAGAACAAAACTGTCAAGAAATAAATGGGCCATATTTGACATATTTTCTAGTTTGCAGCCAGTTATGGTATTTTGCCAAAAATTAGAGCCATCTACGTCGACATTGTCTGTTGATTATTTAAATAAAATAAAAGAAAAGAAAGCAATGTTTATTTTCAAAAAAACAAATTCAAATAAAATAAAAGAAAAGAAAGCAATGTTTATTTTCAAAAAAACAAATTCAAATATCAAACAGTAGTTTTCCATAAAATCCCAACAAAAATAAAAGTATCGAGATCTTTTTCGATATATTACCTTTAATGATAAATCATGATACTATCGATCAATGTTGTTAAAATCAGCCTTAATATTTCACCAATTAGTTGCAGATTTTTTTCAAGAATCGGCAGATTTTTTGTTGAATTAGCAGATTCGGGCCTATTCTATGCGAATCAATTCATAAAGATAAAATTATATACAAAATAATCTTTGATTTTGCCCAATTTAATTCTATTTGAACCCATTTTATTGTGTTTTTTAACCTGTTCATTTTTTATATATTTACACGTGCTGGTCTGCCTGCCATACTAACGATCATTGTCCTCACCATGCTGGCTCTGCCGGACGCACTTATGATCATTGTCCTGACAGCGTAAAACTCTGTGGGCTTACCCCTTGCCCCTAGGGAGACGCCACGCTTCAGCTTCTGCAAGAGATGACGCCCATGAGATTTGAACCTAGACTGCCTGCTTATCTGCCTAGGCCCCAACCCACTATGCCAAACAGCTTTGGGGCAACCAATTCATTTAGTGAATCAATTTTAACAAGCATTGCTTTTAACATATAATAATTTAATCACCATTTTTTATTTTTTTTCAAAACATTGTTTTTTGATGCCTTCAAAAATATTGAAGGATTCGTCATATGCAAGAATTGGTCAAAGTCAACCAATATTTTCAAAAAACATACTTGGCTCGTAGGTCATGCAAAGACTCATAGCTCTTGACTGGACTCGAGTCAGTTGCTTTAGGTTCAAGTCTTGGACCATTGCCACACAACCTTAATGCGCTATATCCCTCACAAAAAATGGTCCTTGGGTTTGGAAAAAAGATTGTATCCTATGTCATATGATGGCGCACATCATATGTCAATCTTAGCCGTCCAACCTAATGCATCTGGATGGTTATGATTAGTGATCTATAGCCTCATGATCATCTGTCTGTAATTTTGTATATATGATCGTAATTGTCCAAATGCATTCCGTTGGACGGCTATGATTGACATGCTATTAATCTTCTCGAAAAAAAGGATAGTATTACCCCATATTTGAATACCCATATGGTGTCAACGGGTCAGATTTGGTTCCGAGCCAGGTAAAACCAAACTCAAACTTGATTTGAGATTATGGTACCGGGTTGGAATTCGGGTCCAATCGAACCCACCGTAAGAAACCATACTTGGATCCTACAAGGATTACATGCAGACCCGGATCATACCCTGTAAAGTAATATTTGTTATCCCGTTTACATTGAAAAATTATGGTTCTTAGTTGAGACTGGGTTCGGCCCTGGTCTGGTATGAAATTTTACAAACCATACCCGGTTTCATATATTAATCGGACCCTTCAGGTTTGACCCTTATTCTAATCTGACATTATTATATAACCAAAGCCTGACCCTACAGGGTCTGTTATTGGTTGGATCCGGGTCGAACCTGACCGATTGACACCCCTACCCATATCCAAAATATACTAAATGCATATATTTTGGGCAATCTGCAAACCTTTGGTATCAGGTTATCCATGCGACTTTTTCTCATACATACTTTCTCACACAAATAATAACTGTACGAGTCAATAACCATGTCCACACGCCCACTCGTGTCGCCAAGGACACTTGCCAAGACACGCCAACGTAGAATTTAAGATTCATGGTATTTAAATTTATGTCAACAGGACACGCCAATTTGACTATGGTGACACCACTGGGCACCTTATGACACGTTGGTTTAGACACCGACTGATATGGCCATTATTTTAATATTTTTTTATTAAATTTTAATAATATGTCTAAAAAAGTACAGTGTTAAACACTAAAATATCAACAAATAGCTTTTTATTGATTAAAAGTTAAAAAAATATGCATCCTCATATCTTATTTCGAAAAAAAAAATTAAACTTCCCAGTCGGACCCACATTGCATCTACAGAGAGAGAGAGAGAGAGAGAGAGAGAGAGAGTAACTAAAGAAGCCCCTGAGCTAGATTTGTAGTTCGGACTTATCAGGCGTAGAATTTGAATTCAAAAGATGAAAATGGTTCTGTCCGTCCACGCGTTTTTCCGTGTCAAACATGTTGCTGTTCCTGTAAACCCCGACAATAAAAAGAGTAAATCAACAAGCACTGAACACAAACAGACAAACTCATCAGAAGAATTTAATGAACCGAAAGTCACAAATTCTCAATTCTCCCTCCTATAAATGCATGTCATGCTTAAACCCCATCAATCCATGCACCATTCACTATCTTACCCTCTCAACCATCTCCTCCAAATCATCACACGACCAACATACGAAATCAGCCCTCCCCTTCATCCTCAGCTTGTTTGTGGAGATTTAATGGAGTTCTCAATGAGAAAAGTGTTTGCAGTGTTGGCGATGGTTTTTGTTCTCTTCTGCATGTGGGCACAGCCTCTTGAAGGGATGAGGCCACTTGAAGATATGAAGGAGATTGAAAGAAGTTGGTTGCTATTTGAGTCGCTGCCAAAGGAACCTATTTCTCCACCAGGACATTCATGTGACACCACTGTCCCGACTCCATGCCCATTGAAAGTGATGAACTTTGCTGGTGGCCGTCTCCATGCCTCAACTATTCCCCTTCCTAAAGCCTACTACCCTTTTGAGGTTATCAGTATGGAGTCTGCAACTGCCCATAGTGATACCCTACACAAAGATTAAGGTCATCAAGATCAAAGGTCCTAGGAAATTTGAAATACGGCTTCCTTTTCAATTTGTTTTCCCCTTTATGTTCATTCATTTGTTTAAGATCGAGGTTCTGACACCAAAGCAAAAAAACAGAAAGTATATATATATATATATAGAGAGAGAGAGAGAGAGAGAGAGAGAGAGAGAGAGATTTACTTGGAACGTGGTAAGGCATTATAAAGAGGAGGTGAATCGTAGACAGGGAGAAATGATCTTTAGATGATACATACAGTTCATGAATGATGATGTTGGTCTTCAAAAGAAAGATACATGATATTTGCAAGAGCAATAAAGAAAGTGTACAAGAAAATGCGTCTTATTTTTTTTTTTCCTTTTTTTTCGATGGAAGCGTCTTATTTTCTTTGTCAATTCTTTCTTAATGACGAATAAAGTTGATTCTGAGATAGAACTTTAGCTTGTGTTTCGATGGTCTACATGTGACTGGCTCTACATGAGGAGTGCATGGTTTTAATCTTCCTTGCCAGTACTACTATCACAAATGCACGCTTTTCTTTTTTTCAATGTCCAGGAGAAACCACTAACCTTTTCTGGGTCACCAAGAGGTGCAACATTGATCATGCTCGTTCTGGTGTCCTCTGTGTAAAACTCTGCAAGTACTCTTCTCCTCCCCGACTACCAAAAAGTTTTCCCTCATGCTTTGGCTTTCACCATTCAAGCACACTTCAAAGTTCTAGATGGTATCCAATGCATTAGTAATTGAATAAGATACAACAAGCATTACAAAATAAAAAATGAAATTCATCTGGATTTGCTATGTTGATCAGATGGTTTGTTTGGTGTATTTATATAAAAAATAAAAATAAAAAATAATGCAGAAGAAGGTTTCTGGCCTTACAAATTAAGAATGTTTAATAAAAAAATAAAAAGAATGTTTAAAAGAATTGAAAAGTAAAGTTGTTCTTGAATGTGAACCAATGGAATGATTTTTTTTAGATAAGCAAGCTGGAGAGCAAACCCCCACCAGTTACACAACCGTGCGTACCATTGGGATTTGAACTTGCAAAGTCCCAACACAATGTGAATGATTATATTTTTAGTGTCTAGAAACAACCATGAGTATCTCAAAGCCATTGATATCGACCCTCGAGAAACTTATAATATCAAAATAAATGTTCATATTTGAAAATTTTGAGGTTTTCTCTACGTCCATGTCATCAACATGACACCGAATCTAGATCTAGATCCATATCCTAGAATTCTAGATCCAAATTAATTTAATACCCGTTTTGTTTTGAGAGTTAAAGGTTTCTTCCTTATCAATATTTCTTTCATTTTCAATAAAATTATTTAATTAAAATTAATTCAGTAGCCTGCAAATCTTTGCGGTTCCTTTATGATTCGTGTCACTTGTTTAAGAAATTCAGAGTCGCTACCAACCGTTCATGGACAATAGAGGCCCACCGTTGACTTAACAATGTTGAGAGAGAGAGAGAGAGAGAGAGAGAGAGAGAGAGAGAGAGAGAGAGAGAGAGAGAGAGAGAGACTCAGCCTTCCTGGTTAGGGGTGACCGTGGTTTGTCACTTGGCATGAGATGATCGCGGTTGAAGCCCACAGAAGGCGTCCCTTGCCACAAGGTGTAAGCTGGGTATACTTCCAGGTAGGTAGGGATGTCAATGAATCGAATTCTGTCCAATATCCAGCCAAATCTGACACTGTTTAGCCAGATTCAGTAGCCAAAAGTATATCCAATTATAATCCAATTCAGATAGGGTTTTGAAATTTGCTACAAAATACAACGGATATTCATATTTGATGAATATCTGAATCCAATTATGTGTAAAAATTTAAATATAGTATGAGCTTTTCTCTATCCAAGTTCAAATCCAAATATTTCAATATACAATGTGCGACTTGAATCCAAACCGTTTGAATCCCTACAGGTAGGTAGAGGGAACCCCAAGGGTACCAGAGGCTTTCTAATGTGCAGTCGTCAATGGGGGATTTTTAATTGGCTAGTCAAAAAAGAAGAACAAGCCACCCATCCTTTTTTATTCTTTCCCTTGATTTTAAAGAGCCCTTTTTCAGTTGTTTTTGGCTTTTTTTAATAATTCAAAAATTTTAAATTATTTTTAATATTTTCCTGACACATGTCATTTGCTGGTTAAAAATTGGCCGATTCAGCTCGGTTCAGTTCAGAATCGAAATCAGCTGATTCCCTGAATTGTTTTGAAAATAGATTCAGGGTCTCACAAACTTGGTCAAAACTAATGTCCCACATCGATAAGATTTCATCTCAAAAGTAGCATTTTCTTATTCAGTTAGTCAAAAATAGCAAACAATCATCTTTATACATACTTTCAGAAGCAGATTCAGACGAATTTTTCTGTTGCTTATTTTTGACTAATCATTAATTTTTCGGATACGGCAACTTAAACTTTACGTATGATAACAAATGAGAAGAATGTGGCAACAATTGCTTAACGAAAATAAATTCATGTATGCATTAGGAGAGTGTGTTGACTGAGCATGTGAACCATGTGAAATGCGGAGCTGATTCAGTATCGAGGGGCCGATTTGTGCTAAGTAGTGCCTGCCTCTTTTTTAAAAAAGAGGCCCAAAGTGGGAACACTTAAAGGCACGTTTAGAAGTGGGAAAGATGCAGGAATAGTGATACACGGTGAAAAAAAAATTTAGGGTTTTTCTGACCATTCCAAATGAGAGTTTTTTTTTTTTTTAAAGTACACTTTTTTTTGGTAGCGGATGAGGTCATGCTGAATATGAGCTTTTTTTGCTCATGCCAACATAGTGACCCTTGGTTTTGTATTTTGAAAAGTTAAAATGTCAACGGAACAGTTATATGCTACGTGGCATTCATCAAAAATGCAAACAGACGGTCGTGATGTTGGCATGATCAGCAAAAGGCTCATGTTCAGCATGACCTGCTTCTCTTTTTTTTATAGGAAACATTCTTCAAAAGGAGGAGGAATGTTTCCTGCCAAAAGAAAATGGTGATTTACACCCTCCACCACCCATCTCACCATCACCACCACCATCCATCTTACCATCACCATCATCCATCTCACTGCCACCACCACTACCCACCATCACCCACCTCTCAAAAAAACACCTTTCCCACTATTCATCACCACCTACCTCTTAGAAAACCACATCCGAGAAGCTCCACCACCACCACCCCACAATGATTTTTCACTAACACTCTCCTGCTTTTTCTTATTTTTTAAGATTTTTTATTTTATTTTTCTCATACTACTCAAACAAGTGCAAATTTTTCATTTTAGAAAAATTATCATATCAAGCAAAATTTTATTTTCCTATGAGAGTTTTTCTTGCTTCCAAACGTGCCCATAAAGTTTTTGAACTAAAATTGGGCAAATGTGCTGGATCTTTAACTGGTTGGAATCTTCCCTCTACAAATAACCATGTTCCTAAGTAAGACCAGGGTAGGGATGTAAACAGTTCGGATTCAGGTTAGATGCAACTAATACCAGGTCGGCTGATTGACATCAGCTCAATGTATTCATATTCGGATCTGAATGGAGAAAAGCTCATATCTAATCTGATATTTTTACATGTAATCGAATTCGTATATCTAACAAATTCAGGTATAAAAATTTATGAAGATTTGGGCCATCGAGTTTTCAAACAGTATAAAAACTAAAACATCCAAGGGTTACCTTCCGTTAGAGCCACTGTTAACTATACATTAAAATATCTTTTTAGTCCCCCTCTCTCTCATCTCTTCTCTTGCAACTGCCACGCCACCATCATCACCATCGATGCGCTTTTCTTTGGCAATTACCACCACCACCAACTCTCCTCCCCTTTTGGCAACTATCAACACCACCACCTATTAGCCCTTTTTGACAACTACCACAATCACCCAACCTTAGTCTTACTCGGCTTTTTGCTGCAACTGCTGCCAGGGTCGATCAATGCATGCGTTTGGGTGAACTCTGAGTTTTGGGTGTGCGGTGTTACACAGAAAAGCATCACGATCAATTTGTTTTAAATCACAACCTCTTGCCTCACACGATTTCTATACATCCACAAATTTGTAAACACTTGTTTCTCTTGTGAATTGATTCACCTCTGAGTTTATAAATCTGGCTTCAATGACCATATATTCACATGAAATGGGGTTCGACTAGGGTCATGCCATGGAGAAGAGTCAAAACAATGTAACCATATTTTTCATGTAATTTGATTATCTTGGTTTATGTTTGTTTAACAGTTTTGTTAGCCAATTACATAAAGGTATACAACCATTGGGAGGCCCTTCCCAAGGGTTACCTTATGGCCATTTATCCCTACAACAACAACCACCAGTATCATCACCGACCGTTAGAACATTCATTGCACCATCGCTACCATTTTTTTTTTCAACCTTTGGCTGTAATTTTTCTTTCCTATACGGAAACTCATATTTCTTCTCTTATAGAAATGATTTTGAGGGAGTCCTTGATGGATACATTTGTCATACAAATTTGCTGGTTTTCTGCAAATGAGGCCATGGTTAAAAAATGCAGAAGATGAGAGAGAGAGAGAGAGGTGGGACAAATCAGTAACTTTTGATGTATTAACCCAGTTTGAATTAAAGATTACCCAAGTTAGTTTAATGAAATTGTGTTTTAATTAACAGAAAGAAAAGTTGGGTTCATTTTTAACATTTTTAAAATCTTAGGTGCTTCTTTTATTGTGGTATATATATAACGTGTGCGTGTGGAGGGGGCAAACGTCGAACCCCTTTCGTCGGACGAAAATAGGATTTGCCTCACCGTGTCCAAGTGTATTGTAATAAGACATTTAGCTGCAGTCTTTGACTGCATTAAATGTTAAATCTTGCATTTTTTATGAATGTATGCATGCACGATCAGCGATGCACCATTGTACGTCATGTCAGACTTTTACGCCCTAATATATATATATATATATATATATATATATATATATATATATATATATATAGAGAGAGAGAGAGAGAGAGAGAGAGAGAGAGCAATGGTAATATACTTAAACTATCCTCGCTCAACCTGTACTCGATGGGATTTGTTTTGAAAATCCGGCCATACGGATGTGTTTTGCATGTTCGATTCACTAGAAATTGACTCTTGGATCATGCATTTTGAATGAAAAAAAGTGTCTTTTGGAGCCTCAAAAGTTTTAAAAAATTGTAGACCATTGATTTTGAAACCTTATAAAAACCAATCTACACATCAATCTGGTACTGGCCAAGCATGGATGACATCGGGTAGCTTCCCATTTTCATATATATGAGCAAGTGATAATTGTTTGTCACTTTTCTATGAAAAGGGTTTTTTTCATGCTTCCATTAAATCTGATCATACAGATGAGTTCTAGGTGCTTGATTTTATAGGAGTCCATACTTGGATTGCCCGCACATAGTAAAGTTTTTATAAGATTTAAAAATCGATGGTCTAAAATTTTCATAAATATTCAATGCTTAAAAAATCATATTTTTTTATCGAAAAAACATTATCCAATTATTTTTTCTTAGCAAATTGACTACTTTAAACATATACGCAGAGTCAGATTTGTGAAACACAACCCAAAATCACCTGTTTGCAAACTGTAAGCTGGTGATTGACTTGAAAGGTGGTAGGCATCTATCATTTTTTCTTATATATATATATATATATATATGTGTGTGTGTGTGAGAGAGAGAGAGAGAGAGATTGCATTTGCTATCCTTGTGGGTAAGGAACCCCTTATTTAGTACTTATAAGGGGCTGTTTTGACAAAATCTAACCTCATGGGCGAGTTTAGCATGGTCAAAAAGTAAGAATCAATTTTCTGGATCATTGTAGGCTGTTGGTTTTTAAGCCCTTATAAAATCTGACATATACATTAGAAAAACATAATAATGGTCAGTTTTTATTATAAAAAATAAAAATAATACTTTTTTTCACTGGAGGATTATTCCTTACCTGCGAGGATAGCAAACATTAACCATACATAGGATTTTGAAACCCACCACCCACCCCAATGGAAAACCCTGTCAAACCTAACAAATAGATGTTTTATTGGATTTTTGGTATTTTTTTTTTTCAAAATTTCAACCGTACAGATGTAATCTATATGCTTGTTTTTATAGAAAACAGTTCTTGGAGTGTTTGATTAAGATGCATGGATACAATTTTATAAGTTTCAAAATTTAATGACATACAATTTTTATAATTTTTTGAGACTCCAAATAATATTTTTTATCCAAGATTCATGATCTAAGTATATTGATTTCTAGTAAATCAATCATGCTGAACACATCTGTATGGTCAGAATTTCAAAAAAAACATTTTTTTTATTTGGTAGGTTTGGGACCGTTTTCATTGGGAAGTTTTTCATCCCCCCCCCCGACCACACACACATAGATATATATATGATAGTTTTGATTCAATCTAATAATATTTTTCGTGCATAATATAAAATAAAATGTATATACTACATAAAAAGAAATATAAATGTTTAATGTAAGAAAATATAAAACATCCCATTTTTATATGTAGCCAGTGTAAGCATAAATATCATATAATAAAAACATGATTTTGTGTTAAAACATTAATATCAGGATATTTTGGTTGTTTAATATGATGAATAAAACATCTCATTTTTTTCATGATATTTTAAAAGTATTACTGGGATTTTTAAATAAGACAAAATAAGACACCAGCCTAGCTCGATTAGGGCCCTATAGGCACACATACCCATGAGCACAACCGGCCTAACTTGATTTTAATTGGTGATTGGGCTGGGCCGTTAGGCCCAACCCAGTTAACAAGCCGGGCTTATCAGGCTATATATGCATTTTGCAATGGACCCAGCCCAATTACTTTATCGAGGCAGGCCCAGTTCGACCTGTCAAAAGTTAGGTCAGTAGCCGGCCAGATATGTATCCCAATGCCCCCTCATACCAAAGTTGACTTGGCTGAATGCTGCCTGATGCTGGAAGACCCTACAACATTCATTTGTAGTCAACCAAGCCTGGTCCATAACTTGGCTCACAAGTTAAGTAAAGGATGACAATTGAATTGGTTGCTCCAAATTCAAGTCTATACACCACCACCACCGTACTACCTTCTTACTATGCGTTATGCCCCTTCAAATTGTTGGTGTCTTCAGAAGAAGTTGCAAAAGAGGCCCACCAAACCAACGGAGGCTCCACTTGGTCAGTAGAAGCTGTCAGTGCGCGTCTTCTTGTGGCCGGACATTGCTGGTTCAATACCGAGTGGTACCTTGAATAATAACTGGTAGGGTCTGCCTAACCCCATATTGCCTTTTTATTATTAAAAAAAAAAAAGGGCCCACAAAGCATTATTTGAGAAAGTGCACCCACTAAGTTAGGGGGGCAATATTAGTAGTTGTGATTTCACAGCCTTAATGCCAATATTCTTTTTGTTTGTTTAATGGCAAGGAATCTGCCGGGATGTCAAGTTGCTGATAGCCCATTTGATGGGTTACTCTTATATATATATATATATATATATATATATATCCTATAAAATGTGGGGCCTATGAGATGGAAGACATTCAAGGGTAACGGCATACTTTTAGGGCACGTTCTGACTTGCTTTCTCATTTGAATGAGAACATAAGCAGCCGAACATAAACAGTTGAGCCGTGAGAAAGTGAATTCCATTTGCCTTTTCAAATGAGAGTCACTTTTTTATTTGCTTGATATATTCCAAATCACATGAGACCCGTGTGATTTTGAATCTCAAGCAAATCAGAAATTGATTCTTAATCATGTTTTTTTAAAGGTGCAAACATACCTATACTGTGCAATGTGATTGCAGCTGACCCACCCTTACGTACCAGTTACTGGCCCTGCTCAACAACTCTGCAGTGCACAAAGGCAATGCAGCACACTTGTTTGGGGTGCACAAGTAGGGATTCTGAGACGGGATGTCAGACAGAACTCAGACAATCACGTACAGTTTTAAGCATGTGAGGAGAGAACTATATATGTGAGCTCATCATGAATAATTATAGCCAAAATCTTTAAACCTTTCTTTAGTTAAGCATAGTTAGAGAGAGAACCCATATTCGACCTTTCAACTTTTCTTTCGCTGAGCACAGTTATAGATAACCCCTATTAGATTCAAAACTGAGATCCCACCCTTCAATCATGCTAGTGCAACATAACCATCCAGCTATCTCATTTGACTCCAAAAATCTTACAAACTTCCTAACTGTCTACTGCAACGTTGCTGAATGAGTACATGAAGGTCCTTTGCGGCATTTGTAAGAGCTTGAATCATGAACGAGGACTTTGAGTCATGCCCTATAACAGTTTTGATTTTTTGGATATTCCAATGGGAAACCTCCCCCCCCCCCCCCCAAAAAAAAAACATTGACCTTACATTGGCTGGCCTGCAGTTGGTGAAACCCTTGAGGACCTTCCTACCCAGGTACACCCAGCTTCAACCTTGCAGCAACGGATGCCACCTGTGGGTTTTGAACTTGTGGCATCCTATCAACTTGATGGCATTCACATGTTTTCCCTACCAAATGAGCAGAGCCCTTGTGGGCTATAACAGTTAGTCACACCTATAATTAGCAAACTCCTTTTAAAACTTCTTTTTTGGGTAAAACTTTGGAAACTCAAAAAAACCCAGTGTTGTCTCTTTCTAAAACTCCATTTCAAAAAATCCACAAAAACACTTGTTCTTAACAGAGAAACATTTAGAATACAAAATATTGTATTTATGGAATTTTTTTTTTTTAGAAAAACTCAAATACAGACACAAATTTGTTGGAGCTTAGGTTGAATCATGTCGTGTCTTGAATTTGAACCCTTTAGTTCCAATTTGTCTAACTAGATTTTCAATGAAAACTCTCATATACATGTTCAAAGTTCAAACCAAATTAAATCTCTTTTAATCATACATACTATTTATTGATTAAATCAATATATCTTGTTTACTACAAATGGATTGGGCTTGATCATACCTCATGTTCACATTTGTGTAGACACCTAAATCTTGACCAAAATAGTTTTTTTACAAAGTTCCTTTTTGAAAGGTACTTCGAAACACTTTTGAGGTATATCATAGTTTAATCATAGTTTTGGCCTATAAAATGGTATTTTTAAGAATTTTATTCAAAAGACGAATTAAACTATAAGATTTCAGCTTTTAAACAAGACAAAAAACAAGTCAATTCGATATTCTAATCAAAAGTTATGACAACAAAGCTAAATCAAACATGCTATTGGATTTTCAGTGGTCTATATGTTTTTTAACTAGAAATCACTTCTTGGAGCATTTGATTTCAATGCGTGAATAGATTTTATAAGGTTTCAAAAATCAACGGCTCACAAATTTCCATACATTTTTTAGGCTCAAAATATCATTTTTTTTCATCTAAAATGCATGATCCAAGTATCGATTTCTAATAAATCAATCATGCTGACCATATCTATGGGATTACAATTCGAAAAAAATACTAAAAATCCAATGGCATGTTTCATTTAGCACAAATGTATTACCCATATATATATATATATATATATATATATATATTCGGTGCTAAATGGGCATTGGTATTAAATGAAACACAACATTTCATTTATGGGTTTTTTTCAAAATTCTGACAGTACAAATGTGATCTATGTTTATTTTTACAAGGATCATTTATTGAAGCATTTGATTCCGATGCATGGAGAGGTTTTTAATTATAAAGTTTCAAAAATCAATCGCCTACAATTTCTATACATCTTAGAGGCTCCAAATACCATTTTTTCATCTAAAATGCATGATCCAACTGTTGATTTCTAGTAAATCAATCATGTTGAACACATCTATATGGTCAGAATTTTGAAAAAACACTTAACACTAATGTATTACCCACACACACACACACACACATATATATATATATATATATATATATTGTTACAATCGAAATAGGACACTTAAATCCTCATCAAAATTGGGGAGGATTCTGTGTATACTTTAACCTTAGCATGGACCACGTGCCCAATTCATTAAAGAATTGTGAGATTCGTGGTATTTAAATCTGTCACAGAGACAACCGATTTTGGCCGTGTGTACCTGGTAGCATGACACGCTGTTTCAGACATAGATTCGTATGGACGTTATTTACTATTGTTTAATAATTTTACATAATATTTAAATAAAAATTCATCTTAAACATTAAATGAAAAAACAGTTTCAAAAAATCCATCATCGGATCATGTTTAGGAAAAATTTTGAACTTTATGTCAAACCTGCATCTCGTATCTAGATATCCCCGTATCTTTGTGGCAGCATTAAATGCAATTCAATGCCATATATATATATATAGAGAGAGAGAGAGACTTAGATTTCTAGTCTTTTTTATCGCTTCCTTCGGAAGCTTCCACTTCAGATCGGGGTTTGGACTTATCAGGCTCATAATTTGAATTCAAAAGATTTCCGTGTCAAACCCGTTGCAGGCCCACAGCTTAATTTCCTGTCAACCCCCAACAAAAGAAAATCAACAAACACTGAACACAAAGAGACAAACTCATTAAGAAAAGAATTTAATGCACCAAAAGTCTCAGTGCTGCCTATTATATATATGTCATTCTTAAACCCCACATCAAACCATCCATGCACCACTCACAATCTTATGTTCTCACCCATCTCCTCCAAATCCTCACAACCCATCTGCCCTTTCACAGATTTCACTCACCACCACCACCAACATACAGAACAAGCCCTCCTCTTCATCTTTAGTTTGATTGTGCAAACTTAATGGAGATCTCCATGAGAAAAGTGTTGGCGGTGTTGGCCATGATTTGTGTTGTCTTCTGCATGTGGGCACAGCCTCTTGAAGGGATGAGGCCACTTGAAGAGACAAAGTTGAGAGAAAGAAGTTGGTTGCTATTTGAGTCGCTGCCAAAGGAGCCTATGGTTCCATCAACACCTTCATGCGACACCACCGTCCCGACTCCATGCCCATTCAAAGAGATGAACTTTGCTGGTGGTCGTGTAGTCCATGGCTCAATTATTCCCCTCCCTAAGCCCTACGTACCCAATTGAGATGATCAGTATCTGCCCATGTTGACAACTCTACACAAAGACTAAGGTCATCTAGATCAAAGGTCCTAGGAAATACAGCTTCCTTTCTTTTCATTTTTTTATATTGATTAAATTGTTTTTGAGAAAATATTGATTGATTTGTTGAAAATCAAGGTTCTGATACCAAAGTAAAAAGCAGAAAGTATATGTTAAATATTTCATACATACATACAGGAAAATAAAAACCTACAAAATGAGCATGATACTAAATGAAACATGCTAATAGATTTTTTATGTTTTTTTAGAAAATCTCACCCAATAGATGTGTTTGATTGATTTAGTAGAAATCAACACTTGGTTCATTCGTTTTGAACTAAAAAATAGTATTTGGAGCCTCAAAAATTTATGAAAAATGCAGGCTGTTGATTTTTTAGAACTTTTAAAAACCAATTCATGCATCGGAATCAAATGCTTCAATAAGTGATTCCTAAAAAATAAACATATAGATGTCAGAAAAAAATACTGAAAAATCAATACTATGTTTTATTTTGCATATATATATATATATATATATATATATATATATATATATATATATATATATATATATATATATATATATATATATATATATATATATATAGAGAGAGAGAGAGAGAGAGAGAGAGAGAGAGAGATCTTTCTCCTTTTCTTCCTTGGAACGTGGCAAGGCATTATAAAGAGGAGGTGAATCGTGGACCACACGAAACTAAGAAGGCTACATATGTGTTGTTAATTTTGAGGCGGTGAGTGAATTTTTCGTTTTGTTGGTCTTTAGATGATACATACAGTTTATGATGATGAGGTTAGTGTTAAATAAGAATGACATTTGTAAGTCAGGATTAAAGAAAGTGTGCAAGAAAAGTGTCTCATTTCCTTTGTCAATTCTTTCTTCATGAAAACAGTTGATTTTGGAATGGAATTTTATGTTGTGTTTCTGCATGTGGCTGGTGCTGCATGAGTTCATATTGTGTTCTCCTTGCCAGTACTACTCTCTCTCCCTCAAGCATATTTTTATTTTTAATTTGTGTTGGAGAAAAGCAACTAATCTTTTTTTGTCACCAAAAGGTGCAACATTGACTGTATGTTCTCCTTTCTGCCCACCAAAAAACAGCTTCCCCTCATGCTTTGACTTTCACCATCCAAACACGCTTCCAAGTTCTGATGGGATTCAATGCATTAGTAACCCAATAAGTTACACCGAGAAATAAAAATTATGAAAAATCAAACTCATTTCAATTTGCCATGTTGGCCAGAAAGTTTTGCTGGTTTTATTTAAAAAAAAAAAGAAAGAGGAAGAAGGTTGTTAATCTTACAAATCAAGAATGTTTACTAAAAAATTAAAAAAAACGGTTTAAAAAATTGAAAGTAAAGTTGTTCAGTATTGTAAACGAATAGTTTTATTTTTTTATCTGTGGACTCTACCATGAATATCTAAAAGCCATTGATATCGAACGTCGAACAACTAATATAATGTCAAAATAAATGTTAATATTTGAAAATTTTGAGGTTTCCTAAACATCCAGGAGTCGAGATCATGAGCAAAACACTGAACTTTAGAGGGATGGGATTGGGTGAGTTCAGTTTTTTTTTTTTGTTTTTTTGAAAGGCAAGCTGGGGTTAGGCAGACTCCTACCAGTTATACAACTATACTATTGGGTTTTGAGCCGGCAACGTCCCAATACAAGGTGACATGCACTAGTTAGTTCAGTTATTGTTGCTATGCCTATCAATATTTTTTTTCAATTTCAATAAAATTATTTAGTGTAAATTAGCTCATAAATCATTGTGGTTCCTTATGATTTGCGTCACTTGTTTAATACAAAGACGCTACCAATTCTACCAACGGGGCATAATACAACTGGTAGGGTCTGCCTAACCCCAGCTTCCTCTGGGGTAAAAAAGAAGAAAAGAAAAGAAAAAAGAAGCTACCAATTCTGTTCACGAACAATAGAGACCTATCATTAACTTGACAAATGTTAAGAGTAGTGGTTTGTCACTTGACATGGGATGATCACGGTTGAAACCCACCAAAGTCAGCCCTTTCTATAAGGTCAAAGCTGGGTGTACTTCCTTCAACAAATGGGATTTTATTCAATATACAGCCAAATCTAACTCTGTTTAGCCCAATTCAGTGGCCAAAAAACTATTTCCAATTATAATCCAATTCATCAACAGGGGCTCCGCTTGTCTGGCAGGAGCAGTTAGTGCACGCCACATTGTGCTAGGACATTGCAAGTTCAAACCCCAAATAGTACAGTTGTATAACTGGTAGGGGTCTGCCTAACTAGGGATGGCAGTGGACCGGGGGACAACGGGACCCCACCCCGCCTCGCCCTGTTTGGACCGGGGATGAAGGGCATGAAACGGGGATGGAGGCGAGGATGAAGGTTAAAATCTATCCCCGTGCGGGGATGAATTTACGCTTTCCCCCGCCCCGCCCCATTCCCGTCTCAATCCTTGCCTTTCCCCGCCCCGCCCCATCCCCAATCCTTTAAGGAATGACTATAGACCGAGGGGAAACGGGGCCCCACCCCGTCTCACCCCCGTTTGGACCGGGGATGGAGGACATGAAATGGTGATGGAGGCGGGGGTGGAGGTTAAAATCCATCCCCATTCAGGGATGGAGGCGGGGATGAAGGTTCAGATTTTGAAATGGGCGGGGGTGGAGACCTTGTCCCCCACCCCGCCCCAGTCCACTACTGCCATCCCTATGCCTAACCCCAGCTTTCTCTGTCAAAAAAAAAAATTATAATCCAATAATTCAGATAAGGTTTTGAATTTTGATACTAAATCTAACAAATATTTATATTTGATAGATATCTATATCCACTTACACGTAAACATTCAGATATAGTATGCGGTTTTCTCTTTCGATATACAATGTCCAACTTGAGAAACCTCAAGGGAACCAGAGGCCTTCCAATGTGCAGTCGCCAATGGGGGATTTTTATTTGTCAAGCAAGAAAAAAAAAAGCCATCAGCCTTTTTTTTTTTTTTTTTCTCCCTTGATCTAAAGAGCTTTTGTGGTTGTTTTTGTTTGGCCGGTGTCTAATATTGACGATTTTTTTCTTTAGTTGACATTGTTAATGCACCAACGAAAAGAGGAACAGATTTTCCGATTTTATTTTTTGAAAAGGCATGCTGGGGGTTAGGCAGACCCCTGGACCCCTACCACTTATACAACTATATGATTGGGTTTTGAACCTGCAACGCCCCAACACAAGTTGACGTGCACTAGCTGCTCCTACCAGACAAGGCGGAGCCCTCATTGGTACTGATCTTCAGAATTGGTAATATAGGCATCCCTCAGATTATTACCTTACGGTAGTACTACTACCCCAAAAGAAGATTACTCTTAGATTTTTGCACAGTGATTCTTACTTTTTATTTTATGAAGGATGGGGAAACCACCCTCAGGATCAGAGATATAGTCGTGCTAGCTCAACCTGCCGTAGTTAGTGTACACCTGTGGCGCATCCCTTGGCCAAAGAGTGCCGCCCAGCTTCGGCTGAGCAAGAGATAAGCAAGGACTTATCCCTTGCCTTCATTAATGCAAGGGGTTTGGCACTTACAAGAATGGAGGGGTGGTCAGGGCCCCTTCTAGTTCACCAAATCCCCCCTTGGGGCCAGTGATTCTTAGAGTTTAGCTATTGTGCCCAAAAGCAATGTCGTCAGTATAATTACGAATCGGCTGATTCGTATTGTATTGGCAAACAATTGATACGAAACAAGCTGAATTGGTTTATTTTTAAATAACTTTTAAAAGGGTTCAATTTTAATATTTTTCTGATGTATGTCATTTGCTGGTTAAAAATTGGCCGATTCATCTTTATTCAGTTCAGGATCGAAATCAACCAATTCCCTGAATCGTTTTGAAAATAGATTCAAGGTCTGAAAACATTGCCCAAAACCAATGTTCCACATTGAGAAGATTTTACTCAAAAGGGGTATTTTCTTATTTAATTAGTCAAAAACAGCAAACATTCATCTTTATACTTTCAAAAGCAGATTCAGACAAATTTTTCTAAAGTTTATTTTTGACTAATCATCAATTTTTTGGCGATGGTAAGTTGAACTTTATCTATAATAATAACGGGGGCTCAGCTTGTCTGGGTAGGAGCAGCTAGTGCACGTCACCTTGTGTTGGGACGTTGCAGGTTCAAAACTCAATGGCATAGTTGTATAACTGATAGGGGTCTGCCTATCTAACCCCATCTTTCCTTTCAAAAATAAAGTAACGAACGAGAAACATGTGACCACAATTGCTTAACAAACATAGATTCATAAGTATTAGGAGAGTATGTTGACGGAGCATGTGAACCATACGAACTAAGGGTGTATTGATTAATTGGTTGGAAGCTTCCCTCCACAAAGAACCATGTGAACCACGCTCAGATAAGATTTGGCCAGTACTAGATCGATTAATCGATACTGGCTAAATGGATTGGGGTTCCGATTTGAACAAAAGAAAAAAAAAACTCATATCTAATTTGATTATTTTTACTTGTAATCAGATTGGGATACCCAATGGCAAAATATCAAAAACAAGATCAGAATCCGATGTTTTTTTTTAGACAGAAACATATTTCATTAAGGATTGGAAGAATTACACCAGGTTACATGGATCGAACCACGAGAAATCACTCTTAAACATGAGTAGAAAATAAAAAAAACAGGTGTAGAGATGCGGGATGGGCGCACCAGGCCATTTAGAGTGCAACATAGCAAGGAGCTCACGATGAGCGGCTTCGGCAAGTACAGCTACCTTGAGTGCAGAGATTTATCCTCATGAATTCTCCCGTTACGTTTGAGCCATATAAAACGCCAAAGTATCAAGCAAAGGTATATTTTTTGCCCCCAATGTTTGGCAATTAACACAGCCCTTAGATCATGCACCCTATTCCAATGAGGGTCGAGAGTGTACCAAATACAGTATCAAAATTTTTGTTAGATATCAAATAAAGTCTGATCCTTTGAGGTCCCTGGACTAGGGTGGGATATGCAATTAACAGGCTTTCATATATTTTTTTTATTGGCAGACCCCTACCAGATTACAAGATGATTAGTAGGCACAATTACAAGTATGTGAATGAGGGAAACCAATAAGGTAGTCTGTCCTTCCACACTCTATATATTATTAGCCATAAAGTTCATTCTTGCCAATCTGCAGGCACAATAAACCAGCTCGCCATGAAGAGGCTAAAGGAATCCATATATGCTGAAAATATTTATGTTTTTTTTTGTTGGTAAGCAAGCTGGGGTTAGGTAGACCCCTACCAGTTCATTCATTCAGTATGGAGGAGTATACAAAATTGGAAGCGCGCCAGTCAGGGGGACGGTCCTTCCAAGATCTTTCCAAACCCCCTCTAGCTAGTTTTACTAAACATTTACACAAAAAATTGAGACCTGTATTTTTTGTCTCTAACTAAAATTCTGTCAAAACTCAAAAGTCTATTTACAAGATCAGCTGGTGTCGTTCAAATGCTCCATTCCTTATCACTTAGCATACCCTCTCTTCTGCTGCACCCTGAAACTATTATCTTTCCTTCATGAGACCAGAACCAATGTATGACAAGGAAATGATTCCCTTCGAGTATGCTCTACGAGTAAAGTGACAATTTATCTCAATGTGCTTTGTCCTCTAATGGAACTCAAGATTCTTAGCTATCTGAATAGACTCTGATTGTCACAATGCAAAAGAATCATGCTATCAATTTTGACTCCAATATCTTCCAACAACCATCACAGTCAAACAATCTTTGCTGCTTCAGTTGTGAAAAGTGACTCTTTGTTGCTTTTTGCTCTTCCACGATATCAAAGATCCATTCAAGAATATGCAAAATCTAGTGGTGGAATTTTTGTTCTGTGATACCCCTCCAAAATTTGTATCACAATAAGCCCTCAACTCTAATGCAGACAAAGCAAAAAAGAATTAGGCATAAATCATAGTGCCTTTGACATATCTAATGATCCTCAAAATTGCTGCCAAGTAAGTGGATCTAAGAGAACTCATGAACTGGATCACCATATGAGGTGCAAAAGTAATAT
Organism: Nuphar pumila; assembly: GCF_984573655.1. Lineage (NCBI taxonomy): Eukaryota > Viridiplantae > Streptophyta > Magnoliopsida > Nymphaeales > Nymphaeaceae > Nuphar > Nuphar pumila. The sequence continues at coordinate 24,612,625 of NC_143255.1, read as the reverse complement.
CTAGTCTTCAAATGGTCACAATAAATCAAACTCCCTACAAGGTGCTGATACACTATGAGATCATCAAGAAGTTCTATATTTGTATGCTTCAATTTGCAATTGGCTTCCATGGGAGTGTCCATTTCTTATCATATGCTAACTTGGCTTTAGTAATCTACTTATGTTGTGTCAACTAATAACCTCTTTGTGAATATGCCACCTCAAGCCCCAGGAAGTACCTCAATGTGCTTAAATCCTTCATTTCAAAGTTCTCTACCAATTGAGTCTTTACATTCTCAATCATAACTCTATCATCACCAACGATGATCATATCATCTACATAAAACAAGAGTATGCATTGTCCTTGGCCATGCACGAGGAGCTTGTTTTAAGTCATACAATACTCTTCTTAATTTACATACTCTCCCTTACTATCTGAAATTCCTCAAGGCAATTTCATACATACCTTTTCAAATCTACATTAGAAAATGCATTTGTAACATCTATCTGCCATAAGTCTACTTAAGCGTGTCCCTGGCCCCTCTTTGTTGCTGTTGAGAATTCAACATATGAAGCATGAGGTTGCTTATAAACCTGGCTGTAAGCATACACTCATTGCCAAAATCATGACTCCTCTTGACAGACCAAAACATCTAACAGTTTTTTAACGTACGTTGAGAGAAATCAAGCATGAATTGATAGCAAGGCAATTAAGTAAATTATAATAAGAAAGAGGTTGATTTATTAGTGAAGTAATTCATAAAAAGAAAGAGATTTATTTTTGGGAGAACGAAATTCCTTTTATCCATAATTTTAAACATGGGCCACACGTTTTATGAAATTCCAAATATGGGCTAATTTTTCCCTAGAAAGTAACATCAAAGGGCTGCATTTATTATTCTCTTTTAACTCAGGTTAAATAATAAGTTAAATTACAACAATGGTCTCCATCATTAATTAAGAGTTTAAACTGTTTAGGTTTTCTTATTGATGAGGATGAATGAATACTTTTCAATGTTTATAAGAAACCCAAAGGAGTCACATTTTCTAATAATGTTGATAGGGTGTCAACGTGGTTTGATTCGAACCCAGGCAGAACCAGACTCGGGCCTGCATTGAGATGCTGGTACCAGGTATGGACATGGGTCCAATCAGACCCACCATAAGAGAAACCATACATGGATCCTATAAGGATTAAATGAACCAAACCCGAAGCATACCTGATAAAATAAAAATTGTTATGCTTTTTACATTGAAAAATAGCGGATCTTTGTCAAAACTCAAGTCCGTTCTGGCTCTGGTATGAAATTTCACAAACCATTCACCGCTCCATATATTAATTGAGCCCTTCGAGTTCGACCTGAATTCTAATTAGACCTTTTTATTTATCACCAAACCCTGACCTTATAGGGTTTAGTATGGATCAAGTCCAGGTCAAACCCAACCCATTGACAGCCCTAAATGTTGACCTGAGGTCCGTATTTGATTTTTCAAAAAAAGTTTGGCCCATATTTGGAATTTAAAAAAAATACGAGGCCATATTTGGAGTTTGTGACAAAGGAATGTCCTCTAAATAAAATTTTCCTTTCATTTTTTTCGACAGAGAAAGGTGGGTTAGGCAGATCCCCCACCAGTTATACAAATATTTCCTTTCATTTTATTAGTCATACCCTGGAATGAAATAAGTATTGTAAACAAGTTCTTTATCATCTTTAACGGCGGAGGCATGGGGTCCAAATCGAGGAATGGTCCAATGATCGCCACCTTTGGAAAAGGGGGAAGAGGTGTGGGACCCCACTCCTAAATGAGGGGGACAAGCATACTTGCATCCAGTGGTTGGGACCCAACATATCCAATGTGTTCAGCACCGATCAGTGGATCTGCTCACGATGTTCAAATCCCACCAGAGGTCATTTTTCCCACTCGTCCATTAAAAAAATACCTAAGAGAAACACACACAGCACTGTAGGAACGCATGTCCATGCGGACAAGATCTGGATGGAGCCCACCATCCCATCCAGTATGGACCAAGGTCTTATATATATAAAGAGAGAGACAAGCAGAGGGTGAATTTCATGAGTCTTTTGATCGACTTGGTTAACGATGCCAGCTTAATGGGAAACAGACTTTCCAGAGTTGGCAGGGAGTAGTATTGGCAGCTACCTTTTCTTTATATATATATATATATATATATATATATATATATATATATATATATATATAAGTCCGTGCTGCAAATGTGTATATAATATCAATGAGTTGAACGAGCAATACCTAATTGCATGTATTGAATCTAACCTTACAAATATAACCTACAAGGTCAGTTTGGTGGGGCTCAAACTTTAAATCACTGAATCTGTTATTTGTGCATGTTTTTTGGTGATTTAAAAATCAACGTTTGTAAATACATCAAATTTTTCTGACATGCAAAATGCATTTTTCATCGAAAATACCCATTTCAAGAGTCGATCTCTAATAAATTCACTATGCTGAACACATCTACAAGGTCAGATTGAATCAAAATAATTTACACTTGTACACTTCAAGTGATTGATAGAGTAGTGCGTAGGTGCATGCATGACCACTTCCGAACACGACAAATGCTCACATGATGGACATTCAGCATCATTGTTTTCAAAAAAAGACTTTAAGCAGCGGCAAAAGTCGTTGCTAAAGATCTGGGGCTGTTGACAGCAACTTTTGTTGTCGCTAAAAGTCTTAGCGGGGACCTTTAGCGGTGACTTTTGTCCTGCTAAAAGTGTATTTTGATGCAAACTTGTGTTGAGCATCCATCGCATAAGCAATGGATGCTCATCGCAAGTTGGTTTTGGTCATGTTTGAAAGCGGTCATGCACCTATGCATTTTCCTATTGGATGCACATCTAAGAAAATAATCGTACTACCATTGAGAATAGTGGTATTTCACAAAATAGCCAAAAAATATGACAATATTTCTCGCATACAACCCAACTGATTTTTGCTGAAATTTAGTGTATTTTTTATGATTCGCAAAAACATAAAAGTGACTTTCGCTTTCACTAATCCAACGAAACTCAACTTTTAACGGAGAGACTCACAATTTCAGCAAAACTCGTTTTGCCAATAAAACTCAACTTTCACCAACGAAACTGAGATTCGCTTATACATCAAAATAGTAAAACTCAATTGTGAAACCTAACCGCCAAATAACTAATGAATCTCAATTGTGACTTACTTTTTTTCAACTACTTTTTTTCTACTACCCCCATCATCTCCATCACACCACCACTGTAACCACTACCATTATCACTATCATCACTTCTTGATCTTTATCACCATCACCATAATGATCGCCACCATTACCACCATGACCATTTGTCACCATTGTCATCACCACCATCACCACTATCATTATTATTACCATAATTACTATTACCATCACCACCATCACCATTCCATTACTACCACTTCCGTCCACCATTATCAACACCATTACAACCATCATCACCATTGCCACTATCTCCATTCAACATAATGAAAATGGTGATAGATGGTAGTGGTGATGACAATGATGATTGGTGGTGGTGGTAATGATGATATTGGTGGTGATAATAGTAGAAAAGTAATGGTAGTAATCGAGATGGTTGTAATGATGATGGTAATGGTGGGAAAGTGGTGGTTGTAATGATGATGGTAACTTTTGTTAACAAGATCAGTCTCTTTTGAAAGTCGACATCCTAAATTTTTTTGATATTTTGAGAAAAAAATAAAAAATTTGTTTTCTTAGTAAAAAAATCTCTACTTTTTTTTATATCATTTTGGACAGAAAAGCTCATTGGTATTTTGGCATTACAAATGGTGTATCTTCGCACTCCGAAATCCAAATCTCATGTTTTTTTTCTTTTTGAAGATAATACCATCCTCTTGAAGGTTAGTTGATGATTTTTTCTTGAATCTTGAATATAGGATTTTGCATTAGGTGCATGCATACATATTAGGTTTAGGTTTTTATCACATATTTAGAAACCCAAGCTGGAGAAATTCATGTCATATAGAAAATAAAAACAAATACAACCTCCAACAAGTTAGGGTTTGTTTGGGTCACTGCTTGATTAATTGCATGCTCTTCATATTTTTATCCCCTCTTTTATTGGGGTTTTTTGTAATTCTCACATCTTATCATTCAGATCTCTGGATCCCTCCACTAGTACTTTTAAGCGATAAGCTTGGATATATAAGTGGTACCTTAAAACTGGATAATGCATTCATCAGTACCTTTAAGTGGTTAGCTTGGGTATTTCGATAGTGGATTCAAAAGGGAGCCTTGACCCATAAAACTCCAAGAGACCTCCCATATCCGTGGATACATCTTTCGAGGAGAATTAGGGTACCCATCAATTTTGAAAAGCTCTCGTTACTTGTTTAGGCCTATGTGAACTAATTGCTTGGGGTATAATGAATACCTAATCTAAAGCTTAAAAACTCTAAATCAAATCCATCCTACAGGAACCACTTCTAGATAATCTCATGTACATGATGTCACCCCATATGATGCCAAACATCATATTTAATGATGGTCTTGAAGAAAGGACCTATACTAACATTTTTTATAAGTCTATGGATGACCGAAAAAAGAAAAAAGCCCCAATATTCTTTGAGTCCAGCTCATGATGGTACCCTCATTAGTCTTTAAAATTCATGTCTTCATGTAGGTTACGAGATGGGTAATTTCAGCACAAATGAGTCTAGCAAAAATCAAGTTTTAAAGAAGTCATGTATTCAAAGCTTAGTCTGAAGAAATGTACCTTGACCAATCTCGTAAAGCTCTTCATGTGGGTTACGAGATGGGTAGTTAAAGGTGCCTAAACATACATGGGGCAAAAAAGAAAAACTTGCATAGGTTCTGAAAGTTCACTTTAAAGGGGTTTATCATCATTAGCAACCCGCATGAACTCAGCCTAGGCTCACAATGGTCAAACAACAATTTGAGCCCTTCCACCACTCTTACTAAAGGAGACCAGCATACTTTGAGTAACTTAACAACAAGTCAAAACAGAACTATAATAATATCGACGAGGAAAGATCTCTTGCATGGGTCATCATCCCATAGCCTTAGGTAAGCCTTTAAAACCTGAACTTTGTATATAATTTTTTTGAAAAAATAAAAAAATTAAAGAAAAAATCATTTTTATTAAATCTTAAAAAAATGAAAAAGTCAAAATGATAAAAAATATATTTTCTTTTTTGGGGGTCCAAGCTATGCTCTTTTTTGCATGAACATGCTATTTTGTTGACAAGACTAAGGAAGCTTTTGTCAAACTCTTCTTTTATTTTCTCTGATTATTCTCAATGATGACTTTCTATCAAAATCATGTGGGGGCATGTCAAATGAGTATGAACCTATTAAAAAACCAAGAATAGGGCATCATAAAGCCATCTCATCCAAATCTCTTAGACAAGAGAAGACCTTTAACAACCAAGCATACAAACAATCGCTCTCAAACTAACTCAGCCTCATTTGACAAGACTCAAGTGGTCTTAAAACCCCAGTTTACCACTAAACACTAACCCGACCTTGTTTGACAGGACCCACAATGGTCTCGATATTTCAGTTATCCCAGACACTGACCCGACCTCATTCGGTGGGACCCACAAATAGTTTTCACATCTTAAATGTCCTTGGACTGGTCTTACCTCATTCGACAAGACTCATAACGGTTTTGACAATCCAGTTCACTTTGACTCTAACATTTATAGGAGGAGGATAAAGCTTCATCATGATGCATCATTGAAAGATCATTGAAGGTCAAGGATCTTGTCCTAAAATGAATCTGGCTCTCTTCAAAATGATCATTCCCTCAAGTATGTCTCTTCACCCAAGACTCTACCATATAAGACATACAAGTCTTAGAGAAAGATAAGAAAGTGACACAATGAGGCTAAGAGACTTTAATGCAATGGTTCTAACCCATGAGCATATAAGAATAAATTATAAGGGCATAAGATTATTATCAATACATAAGTGTAGTTTGTGGAAACCTACCTTTGCAACCAACTCTCTAGAAAAAGAGCTAGGAGTTGAATACCTCCAATACCCATCTACCTTATAGGTCAATCCCTTGAAAGGCCTTTTTTTATCTTGATAGGAAAAATATTGAAAGAGAAAAAAAAAGGCGACCAGTACTCACCTCTAGATCTATGACATGGTAGCAAACTCCGATCGTATGATTGCCTAGGAGCAGAGGTTGAAATAAAAAATAAGAGCTGGAAGAAAGTCAATACTTACCTCTCAACCTATGGCGAGCTGGTAGACTCTGGTCATATGGCTTTCAAGAGGTAGAGTTTTGATAAATAGTGGCGTCCGTCCTAAACTGAGTAGTCATGAAACTCATGATTTTCATGTCTCAAGTCAAAAGATAGCAAAAGTGAGGAATAAAACTCTCTTGAATTAAAATCAAGACTCTAAGAAGCTCACCAAAAGATAAATAGTGCAATTGAACATATTCTCATCAAGCTCTAGTCCTGTAGAGTTTAAGCCTTAGTGAGGATGATTAGACCTAAAAAAAATGCTTTGAGACTTAATCACAGGGTCTCTATAACTAATTTCATGAAGCCAAGGTAGAATTAGAAGAGAAAACTTCCAATGAAATTAAGTTTTTCTATCTGATCTAATCCAAGACAAAGAAAGACTTAGGGGTGAGAATCTCATGGGCATGAATTGTCTTGTCACAAAGGTATCAATCTTTTGAGATGGATAAAAGAGAAAAAAAATCTCTAACCTTATATAATCAATCATTCATAGTTGTCACAAGCTACCCACTCTATTACAAATGCATGAGTCACACCGCATATCATAAACATTCATTGCATACATCATAATGCACCAAAAAGTCTAACCATAGGGATCCTGAGTCTGAAGAGTATATAGAAAGAATTTTCCTTTTCTTCGGTGCCACCAACCGAAGTATGCTTGACCCCCCTCATTGGGGCAGAAAGTCTCATGTCTAAATTAATTATCCTAAGAAGGGTACCTCCAACCTAAGGCCTTACTGGACCAACTCTACCCTATCTACGAACCCATAATAGGTATAGAACTCCTGATATTTGTCTCCATATGGTTAATTGAGATGTGTCACATGATATGCTATTTAGGGTGTGTGTCATGGTTGGCATGAGCTGGACATGCTTTGATACATTGAAACGACTCTACCATGTAGGGGTATTGTCTTGGTATTTTATTATTTTTCTAGAGATCTTTAATAATATTTCAATAAAAATACATGTACATATTAAAATATAAAAAATAGATTTTCTTTTTTATTAAAACCTTAAAAAATAATATTGTCCTCATATCCTATTTTCCCAGACAACTTTGGAACTCACATGTTGGGCACTAATCACATGTCAAGCCATACCCATATTTTTATGACATAAGCATTGAGATTCATCAAAAAAGGATCTCGCAAGGAGTATATGTTGGGAGTTAAGTCTGAACTGGGTCATAAGGATCCGAATAATTTGCATCCCCAACTTGGTTGCTAGGACTTTTTTATTCCTTTATGTTTTTCATTTAGTAATTAAGTTAATTATTGCCTTCACTTTACATAGGTATCTGACATGCAAAATATTTTATTATATTACTTGGATTATATATTCATTACATATAAAATCTTAAAAGAATATGCAAAAGCATCAAAAATCAAAATGGTCCTAAAAGGCATAAAAGGAAGACACATTCTTGTGCTACCCTTGTTTGAAGCCCAACATTTTTTTCTCTACTACAAATAAAGTGGTTCCTGAACTAGCCTGACCTCGTTCGGTGAGACCTATAACGGTCTTCACATCCCAGTTCTTTTCCTTTTTGGCACTGACATGGACCTCATTCAATGGGACCGCCAAATGATTTCGGCAATCCAGTTGCCCTTGTATTGGCACCGACCTCGATCGAAAAGACCATCAAATGGTCTTGGCAATCCAGTTGTCCTCGGACTAATCCAACTTCTTTCAGTGAGACCCATAACAGTCTCAATAGTCCAATTCCCCACTTTGGATGTTGGCACCGACCTTGCTTGGCAGAACCACCAGTTGTTAAGAAAGTGACTCACCTCGTTCGGTGAGACCATAAATGGTCTTGATAACCCAATTGTCCCAGCACTCATTTGACCTTATTTAGTGAGACCTAAAAAGGTTTTGACAACCCAGTAATATAAAAAATTGGTTGATTGCTACAAGTGTACTTCTTTGTCATAAATCAAACAATATTTGATTAATGCCAAAGAGTGGTATCTATAGACACCTTAATTTTGACTAGGTCATTTCAAAGTTCTTCTAGCTTAAACTTTTCGACTCAAAAATGGCATCCTTTAGACTTTTGTCTAAAATATCAATTAAACTATAGGATCTTAACTTTCCAACAAGCTAAAAATTAGGTCAATACGATATCGGAGCAGAAAGTTACGACAAAAATAATGTAACTTATTCAATGAAAATCATGTTTTCAGGTAGGGTCAAATTTGAGCACATTTTTTAATACTAAAATGAGTTAATTTAGTTTTTCACTTGCAATATAAATTATTGGGGTTGTTAGCATTCCAATGCATTAAATTGTATCTCAATCTAAAATTTGGATAGAAAGTTATGGCCAAAACTAGTTACCTTGTCATAATGGATCTGAAGTACAACTCAATTTAAGCATGGAGATCCAAAATTTCATTACCTAATATGTAAAAAACCTGTAAAAACTCATCTACACATGTCATTTGGATAGAAGCCACTCAAAAGCCTATCCTTGTCTCCCTAGAGCCCCAAAAAAATAGAATATTCTTAAATCCTATCTTACCCAAAGTTTTATCGCAAGCAGAATTCATCTTGGATTAGTCGTATCTTTCATAAGGATAAGAACATATCCATTTGATTTGGATTCAAACAAAAAAAATAATAAATTCATATCTGTTGCAGAATTCTATAAAATGCCTAATCAAGCTCTACCTGCACTTTGTCCTAAAGACATTTAAGAACCTTCATACCTACGGCGAAGTGTTGTTGGACTAAAATGAGCCCAAAAGAACTAAACAGACTCTCGAGTCTAAAAAAGGTACTTTGCAATTCTTGGCTCATTTATCTTGGTTTTATTTAATCTATCAATCAATGCTTATATAGTTTAATATTTATTTGTATACATGAACCTGTAATTGTGTGTTTCGAGTTACGAAAATTGAGAACATGTAAGGGATTTATCATTTCTTCAGGCAAATGATGGTCAAGACTTGCAAACGGCATCCCCACATCTTTGAAAAAGGATTTTAGAAAATTTGAGTAAGTCAAATTTTTCCCTCACAAATTTTTTATCAATAGTGTGCGAGAAATATTGTGATATCTTTTAGATATTCTATGAAATACCATTATTCACAAGGGTAGTATGATTATTATATATATATAATAATATGTATCTTCTAAACCATTTATGTCCCAGATCATTCTAGCCCCTTTATAAAACATATTTGCACAAGTTTTTTGCTTAATCCAAACATGTAGATTTTTTTATTATTTGTTACTTATTAATCCAAAAATGCCCCTAATTTAACAAAAAAACTTGATTTATAGCTAATCATGTTTTGAGTGCAATATATACCATTGATTTATTCATTGGGCTAAAAATACATCTAAACATAAAAAATGCTTAAACTAATTCATATTTTCTGCTAAATAAGGCATAAAGATCACATCTATGGTTTTAGGTTAGACAAAAAAATATGCAAGTATGTTTTCTAAAGAGATTTGTTATTGTCCAGGAGATAAATGGTTTGGAAGATACTCTCTCTCTCTCTCTCTCTCTCTCTCTCTCTCTCTCTCTCTCTCTCTCTCTCTCTATATATATATATATATATATATATATATATATATATATATATATATATATATATATATATATATATATATATATATATGTGTGTGTGTGTGTGTGTGTGTGTGTGTGTGTGTGTGTGTGTGTGTGTGTGTGTCCAACACTACAAGAAACATGTTATTGCTGACTAAAATAACAACACGATAAATTATTGTCGTCACTAATAATTTAATATCGATGACATATAGTGTCGTAGTGAAATTTATTATTGATTGTGAATATATTGTAGCTCTTATCCCATCGATAATATGAATAAGAAGATGCAGAAGATGGTTGGAAAGACATATTGTCGATGATATTATCATCAGTTTTAAAATTATGATGATAATTAATTATTGCTAAAAATCTTTTATACTCATGATGATAATTAATCATCACCAATTATAAGATGATGATAACTATCATCGATTTTAAACTAACATAGCCGACGATACTTGAATGTCGGTATTAGCAATATAGCCGACAACTTTTATTGTCGCTATAAGACACATAGCCGATGATTTTATCGGTGATTATATCCCTTTTTTATTTTAAAACTAACATAGTCGACGATAATTATCATTGGTATAAGAAAAACTGATGATGATTTTATCATCGACTATGTTAGATTAAAAATTTAAAAACAAAAATTGGATATAGCCGACAATAAAAATTATTGTCTATATTGCTTATACCGACAATAATTAATCATCGGCTATATCAGTTTCAAAATTAAAAAAATAGACATAGCCGACGATAAAAATTGTTGGCTATATTCCTTATACCTATGATAAATTATCACCAACTTAAAATAATATAACTGATGATATTTATCATTGGTTTTAAATTAACATAATCCTCCATAGATTACAAATAATCAACATATTGATGATGATAATTATCGTCGTCAATAGATTAAAAATAATCAAGATAATTTATTTTATTGAGTAACTAAGAGTGATTTTAAATGAAAAGTGACTATATTGTATAACAAATATTACTAGAAACAAAATGCACATTATGTTTTCATGAAAATCACTAATTTTGCATGATATCCCATACGAAACTCTTAACAATCCTTGCAAAACTCTCTCACAATTTTTGCTAATATAATACTAAAATTGCAAGAATCTTTGCAAAAATCCCTTATTGCAGAATTGCACAGTACACATATATATACTAAAACAAAATTGTGCATGTTATTAGTGTAACACCCCTAGATTTTCAACTTTGAAAATGTAGAATTTTAACCAATTTTTTTTTTGAAATAGCACAACGGATATAATTGTGTTTTCAAAAAGTCAGACAATTCCAATGGGTTACAGAAATGAAGTAATTGCTTGAGAAATAGATTCATCCTTAACTCATAAATTGAAAGAAATGATTTTCATTTCATCTGTCTCACATAGTTTGAAATATTAAATTATAAATCTCCAAATATCATCAAATCATTTGTCTCATATAATTTGAAATATTAATTTATAAATCTCCAAATATCATCAAAACATCTTATTTATAATGAGACACCCAAAAGTTTGTCCATGATCGCCAAGACTGTTAGGAAATTATGGTTCATGGTCTTGCCGCACATCGCACTTTTGTGTTGCATAATCATTCATCACTTGTGCTCCACGAAATGAGGTCAAAACTTTTGTGAGTCGGTAAGTAAATTCACATAATATGCATCATGATAATTAATCAAACACCTATCATGGATATCATTGCATGCTTCATGTTAGTCATATAATTATAGATAAATTGTCATATAAATTCAAGATCATAGCAAGGAATCTCAAGTAAACAACATGAATAACATGAAGAAGCAATAACTATGTTAGTCAGTTAGCAATATTAGTAACTTTAATTTCGACAGACTTACACAACTCTAGGTACGCATAGGTAATTATAATCATTTCCGCTAGAGTATACTATGTTGTTCATTATGCAAATTGTATATTTGTCGTTATACTTATTGACCAGATAAACAAACCCAAGCCTGTGATCCATAACCAAGAAATTTTTGGCACAAGAGTAAACCATATTGCAATCCCCTACTACTGCAGTAGCTGAGGTATATCACTTTTGTGCAACTTTGACCTCCCTAACTCTGAGTGACTGGAGGTCCAAGGACATCTTTGCTACTTAATTCAAGTCAATATGACATGTATCTCAAACCTACATACGACATCATCACTCGGAGTTGTATTGTTTCACCTTCTCTAAGGTGGACCATGGTGTGAATGGGTTACATGAGCAGTTTAATCTTTATTGGGGTAGTTAGTATTCTATGCCCTTGCTTTATGAGGAAAATAGACTTAATGGCCTTCATACTCCGCTCAGGGTAGTATACATGTATTGGTATGGTTTTGCTCAACCTGATTCATGTGTTTTGGTGCTTTTAGACCATATAAGCACATCGTCGGTGAAGGCAATAACAAGGATCTTTAATATATAGATATTTGCATGTTAAGTGAGACTTCCTCTCACAATATGGAGTTACAACCCACCCAAACTCACCATAAAGCATTATCCAGCAATGCATTTCAACAGTTAGCTCATTTTTCAAACAATATCCACACATAAATCCAATGATGTTTATATATGCTTAAATGTGTCATGTTATAGCATAATATTCAAATGCAAATAAATGTATCTATACATGTTATATATATCATTTATGTGTAGGCTTTATAACCAATTCGGGAGGCAACAATTTAAAAACATGAACATCATTATCACATGCTTCTATGCATCATATGCTACTTATATGAGCTTATGCAAATTCTTTAAGTATAGCCTTCATGTCATATGCATTTCTTTAATATTTTTTGCATAGCCTTAGAATTTCATATGCAATTTGCATTTCACGTATACATGATCAGTTGTTATCATAAGGCACTTGACACTAGTATAGACATTCCCTATGCATGTTATGACATATTTCATTTGTGTCAAGCATAAGCATAAGTTAAGCATAGTTATTTCATGTACTATGTCAAATTGCATTTATCACTAGTATGAGCATAGGTAAACATGTTTTTCTCATGAGCAATGTTATATTGCAATTATCACAAGCATGAGCATAGACAAGTATGATCATTTCATGTGCAATATCATCTTGCATTTATCATAAACATATGCATGAATATGTCAATTCCATGTGCATTGCACTTATCACAAGTACGAGCATAGACAAGTATGATCATTTTATGTGCAATGTCATATTGCATATATCATATACATATTGATTCTATGTGCAATGTCATATTGCATTGTTCATAAGCATATGCAAAAACATAGTAATTGTCATAGGGCATTTGAATTATCATTTTCGAACGTTCACATGCATGAGCATTCAACTCATTTTCACTCAACACGAGGATATTCAAACGTTCACATGTAGACACTTAATCCTACGCATAAATCTCTATGCGCATAGGAAAATTTGTGTGAACATGAAAAGGTTCACAAAGACAAAAATGATCTTCATGGCACAACAAGCAAACAAGCTTTTCTGGAGACATTGTTGGGGCAGGCAGACCATACAAGTGCTTGCAGCTCAATCAGCAACTTCAGTGTAGGGAACCTATTGCAGGTTCTGAACAAGAACCAGCTTCTAGATCGTAAAATTAATTGGAAACTGATCTGAACCCATCTCAAAAGTATGGTGCGAGGGCTTGAGATAATACGAGTATTTGGTGAATGGGCACCTTGTTAAACATTATTGATAAGGCTTTCATTTTAGGAGACAATTTTATTTCAAGTACATTGATAAGGCTTCATTTTTTTTTCAAAAGCAAGAGGGGTTGGGCAGACCCCTACGTACCACTAGTGTATTGCATATCAAAATCGGCACATCAAAATTTATTTACAAGCTTTCCATGATTTGGGTACTAGTCCGAAGGTGTTGACGCCAAATTGGCATGGAACCTAGCTAGTTTATTCCTTAATTTGAATAAAGCTGTTGAATCTATTGAATTTACAATAGAAGTCAAATGCGTGGTCCTGATAAATATTAATACGATTTTTAAAGGAATTAATACAAAAAATATGAAGTATATATTTTTATAAGATACCTAGGAATTAAAATAGTTGAATGTACACATTTGATAAATCCTATACCATAATGTCTGAAAGTCTTTAACAACTATAGTTTTATAAAATGACATGCAAATATCTTAATAGCAGCAAATTTGACACTCAAAGTAATAGAAATGAGTTTCTAATAGAGATGGCTTGAGTTTCTCACATAGAAATTGACTTCAGTAATTTGTTTGTTCTCAATGCCACATACTTCCAGGAACATCAATTATCTTTGATGGTTATATGGATCATAGTTGCATTGTTACTCGGTACACCCTAGTGTATCACTTGCAGGCATACAAGTACCAGATACCAATATGAAACTCGTCTCCCAAACTATAGCCAGAAGTGTCAAATGTTTACGAAACTCATCTCAGTTACTTGAGAAATATATACCATCTAAATAGAAATACATTTCTATTATATTATAAGTGAGTATCAGCTTAGCTTCTATTAGCATTTTTGCATACAAATAGCAATTTCATTTTGCAAAGACATTATTTTTAAAGATTTTTAAATATTAATTTATAAAAAATAATGATATATTTAAATAAAAAATAATGATTGATTTACATATTATGCTTAATCATTTTAATTTATAAGTATCATTGTAAAAATATATACTTCATATAAACTTTTTAGAAACTTGCACCAATTCTTTTAGGAACCATATCAATGTTTACTAGAAACTCATATTGATATTTTTTGAAACCATATCAATGCCTTTCAAATAAGAATATACCAAAGAGTTTTTGAGCCCTCATGTACCTGTACCCATTTATTGTAACTATGATACAGATATCCAAAGTGTGAACAAGATAGATGTTTGTTGTCCTAACCATTCTTGGTAGTCCCAATCCTAATAAGAAGAAAGAGGAATTATATAACAACTTTCGTGTTGCTGATTCTTAGGCTTCTTCCCCTATGCTACCTACCAAGGCTTTTATCCTAAGCATTATTCTCAAGCGAACGGCTCTAATGGCCCAAAAGGGGTTGGCGTAGTGGGGTAGGGCCTTGCCCACTAAACGGGTGTTCAAGGTTCGATTCCCGTGGGCGTCTCCTCTTTGCCCAAGCCGATGCCCTGCATAGGCCCCAAGGATGTGTTCCTAGCCTTGGAATTTTATACCGCCAACACAATGACTGTAAGCATGGCATGTTGATTCAACGCTAGTTTTCTGTGCCGGGTGCAGTTTCTTCCAGTAATAAATCCAACAAAAAAAAACCAAAAACTCTATGAATTACTCTTAGGGCAATTGTGCCTGCATTATGGCTTCAAGTCACATGGTGGGCAACTTGAATAACATGAGTAAAATGGCTTTAAATGTGATTTCAAAACTCACTGTCCCTTTCTTCCAGGTTTATTTGCACGTGAATGGGGCAAATGAGAACGTTCTCTCACCATTGCGAGAATGATTCTCATGTGGGGCAAAGACAACATACCCTAGGGGCATTTGATTCATACAGGCCTGGACAAGGACACATGTCCTGGACAAGGATGGTGGACACCACTTTTTAGTTTTTCTTTTTCTTTTTTTCAAAAGTGTCAAGAGTATCCTATCCTCTCCCCTATTTCAAGGGAGAGGGCATTTCCCGCTAGTTCAAGCATCTTGCATTTGTGTGGGTGCACGTGCGCCCCATGGGGGCCAACTACAACCGCCCTTACCCCCTCTCAAAAAAGAGGAGAAAAAAGTACAGAATATAAAGCCCCATAAATTTATATGGAATCACAGATAGTGAAAACATGAAAATAACGGTGATTACTGGGTAATTTGTCTTGTTACTAGAAAGGTCTGCATTCACATGGTATAGTCATTTAATTCTTTACTCATTAATGAGTTTAAAAGAAATGCAAGACAATTTTTTGCTAGGTTTTGCAGTCAACAAAGAATTATCACAAACTCAGACTCGATAAAAATCAAGACAAGACTAGATGAACTTTATATCTAAATGAAGGGACATGATGAACAAATAACGGAAGCACAAGCTGTAAAGATGTGCGGAAAAAACTTGCAATATGCTATCAATAAAGCCAAATACATTTAATCAACTCTCACATTGCTCAGAGCATTGAAAGGACATAATTGGTCAAAATCTGATGAAAGAATAAAGAATACCCGCAGTAAGAACACATTGCAATGTTGCTGAAAATGGTATCAACTCTCAAATCAAAAGTCGATGAATCCAAACAAAAGAATGAAAAAAAGTAAAGACACTTAGGATAACAACACCAAGAAGTTGGCGAAAAGGGTAAGGCCAAGGCCACCCTAAAAGAAAAATTAAAAAAACTCTTTCAATGATGATGTAAAAGAAATTCTAGAATACCTGTTAGAAATGGAGATGATTGAACTTCAAGGGAAAGGCTCTGATGAATTAGTTTTAGGGCAAGCATGCCTGCATTATGGCTCCAAGTCACGTGGTGAACAGCTCAAATGGCACGAGTAAAATGGCTTTAAATGGTGGACACCACTTTTTTGTTCTTTTTTTCTTTTATTCAAAAGTGTCAAGGGTATGCTGTCCTCTCCCCTGATAAAGGAGAAGGCCAAAAACAAAAACAGTACATAATATAAAGGAAAGCTGATGCTGTCAAACGCTGGGTGAGATTGCACAACCCCACCCCTGTGGGTCCACTTGTACTGAGCTACAGTAAAGAGGGTGGGGGCGTTTGACAGGATCCGCTCTCAATATAAAAACCCCTAAATTGATATCGAACCACAAACAGTGAAAACATCATTTATTTGCTCATTTTCCAAGGATACCATGCCAATTGTCAAGAAACACAAAATCGCTCCATTTCCAAATAACTAACACAAAATATTATAATATAACAACTGTAACAGATGACACCATTTATTTGCTCATAAAAACTTTACAAAAATTCAAAACTGGCTCCCGCAGGGAAAAAAAGCCAAGGAACAAGGCAAAAAATAAGTGAAATCAATAACAGGCACGCAGAGGAATCGAATGAGAACCAAGAGTGAAGCACAAAGGCATAATCATGTGACTGGAGAGTCTCAGAAGTCCTGAAAATACAAAGGCAAACAAAACTCTTTATAAGAATTCTAATAGGAAAAAAGCAGCGCAAATAAATAAAAACACTATAAATGAATAATAGAAAAGGCTTTTCTCCGGACATAAGAAAACAGGTTCAATTATTCATACCCAAGGCAGCATTATGCAGTGAACCTCTCAGAATGCAAACAAGATGAGCATGATGAAGGGCTGGAAATTGAATTATTTTTTGAGTTTCTGAACACAAACTCTAGAAAGCAGCTAGAAATTTATGTTACTGTTTTTCTAAAAACAATTTACAACTTTTTCTTGGCAAGATATGAAATTTTACTAAAATCCAGATTGGTCCACACTTATTGGTACTGAAAGAAGAGGGATCGTGGCTAGTAGATTAATCCAAGCTCATCAAGCTTTTATATTTGCTGCCTTGCTAACAATTCAGGCGGACATGTCTAACCAAATAAAGAACTAAAGAAGAGGATGTTAATACCTGCATTCCTGAAATGGGATCACTTGATAGACGCACGCATAACCTTACAGCTTCCAGAATGACAGCCTTAATATTTACAAGTCATTGTATTTTGAAGAGACTTTTGAGTTTCACAACCAGCCTCCACTCATCATTAGTCAAATCTTCCTGCATATTCCATTAAACCAACAAAGACGTCATGGTGTATTCTATAATAGTCACAATTCGGAAAGAGTACAGCAACCGTATAAGAAAATAAAAGCATCCATGAAGCCCGGACATATTTAAAAGAAAGAAATCACACATATAGAAGAAAAAAATCAAAATGAGCATGCAGGTGTTTCCTGGAATGTGTACGGGAAACTTGGTAAATGAACATGCAGGTATTGCCTGATCTGAGTACAGGCAATCCCCTCTTTCATTAGAGAATCATGATGCTGGTTTTATTATTCACACATGATGTCTACAAAAAGGACGGCATGAACCTAAACTTTAAGGGTATGGATATAGAAGGACTGCCCAATAACTCATAGGAAGCAGAAGCCCTGTTTCACATCAAAGGGGATTGTGCAGCTGAGAATGAGAACATGGGAAAAGAAAAAGGTTATCTACCTTGATAGATTCAGATTGGTGAGAAGAATAACAATTCAGCTATTAAAAATCAAACAGCCAATAGAGCCAATAACATCAGCTGCTCAAGGTAGTTGAAATTGTAGTGAACCAACCCAGATTTATACAAGATTACTCATAAACTAAGTGCACAAACTTGAAGCACACAGGCGAGAAACCTCTGATGAACTCACTATCAAAGCATGCTCAAGACTCATGTCCTACATGGATTTCTGTATACTAGAATACTCCAACCAATCCACTGAGCAGAACAGTCAATGTTGCCACCTCACATAGACACAAAGGCAAAACTGACCAGTGTTGGAAAAATTGTGCCGCAAAGAATATCATTTCATATGTCCTTATGTTAAAATATATATATATATATATATACATATACTTATATATATACATTCGTATATATACAAGTATATGTATACATATATGTATATATATACATATTCTATTTTATTGAAATACCCGATAGGGGTATTATTGTAATTCTGTCAATGTACTTTTCTTTTTCTTTTTTATCTTTTTTCCCTTTTTCCTTTTTGCTTTTTACTTTTTATCTTTTTATTTTTTCCTTTTAGGATGACCACAAGGGAGTGTAGTGAAGCTTGGTGAGCAAGATATACCGGTGAATGATTATTTCAAATATTTGGGATCCATCATTCAAAAGTATGGAGAAATTGATGGAGATGTAAATCATAGGATAAAGGTTGGGTGGATGAAATGGAAAAGTGCTACTGGAGTGCTGTGCGATCGTAGAATGCCATTGCGGTTGAAGGAAAAGTTTTATAGGACGACTATTAGACCCGCTTTACTATATGGTACGGAATGTTGGGCTGCCAAGAGACATCATATTCAAAAAATGAGTGTAGCTGAGATGCGGATGCTTAGATGGATGTGTGGAAATACAATAAAAGATAAGATTCGGAACGAAGAGATACGTAAGAAGGTAGGTGTTGCACCCATTGAAAATAAGATGCGAGAGAATCGTTTACGGTGGTTTGGACATATTCGGCGAAGGCCTAATGATGCTCCAGTTAGAAGGTTGGAGAAATGGGAAAATATATTAGTTAAAAGAGGTCGGGGTAGGCCTAGGAAGACTTGGATGGAGATGATAGGAAAGGATATGAATGCTTTGAACCTCACCGAGGACATGGCGTTGGATAGAAATGATTGGAGGAAAAGGATTCATGTGGAAGACCCAAAATGAATTTCTTTTTTGGTTCATATCGCTGACCCCAATTGTTTTGGGATGAAGGCGTAGTTGTTGTTGTTGTTGTTGTTGTAGGATGACCACAAGGGGCCCCACTCTTGTAGTCGTTGGGGCCCCAACGGTCATATTTCTGACCGTTGGAGCTCCCAACGACTACAAGGGAGCCCCCTTGTAGTCTCTTCCTTAGAGCCTCCCTCCTCTATAAATAGAGGAGGTGTTCTCCTTCTTATGTATGGGTTTTATACCCCTCTCTCTTCTCTTCTTCAATATCCAACTTATGACTTTAAGTCATTTCCATATTTGAGAGTTTTTGTGTGTGCACATTTGGTGATTGTGTTCTTGGCTTTAGTGGTCACTCTTTAAGAGTGACATTTGCTCTATTGGTGCTTCCGCCTCTTTTCATTACATGGTATCAAAGCTCGGTTGGTGATTGGGCTTCTCTCTTGTCATCTTGGAACGCGTGCCTCTCAAAGTTTTTTTGAAGAAAAGAAGAATATTTGGTGCCGATGGAACGTGACTCTAAAGTGGAGCTCTCTTTTAAGCTAAATGGGTCCAACTACCTCATGTGGGCCTCCGCTATGGAAAATCACCTAAGAGGTAAGAAACTTTGGGGTTTTGTTATGGGAACTACTCCCGAACCCTCTCTTGTTCTCACCAAAATTAAAAATGAGATTGAGAAGGCTTTAGATGGCGATGAGCGCATCAAAGCCATTAATGATCATCAATCCAAAATTGAGGATTGGGAAAGTAACCATGCCAAAATTTTGGCATGGTTTATTAACAATGTAGATCTTAAAAATTGTGCTAATATTGCCAAATTTAGAAGGGCCAATGAGGCTTGGTTTTTCCTTAAGGGTATGTATACCCAAAAGGATCTTGCTCGACAATTTTTTTGTCAAGAGAAAATCCGTTCTACCAAACAAATGGACATGAGTGTCCGGGACTATTTTAGCTCTCTAACCCCCCTTTGGGATGAGCTTGCTCTTCTTGAGCCTAAGTGGGTTGCCCCACAAGATATTGAGCTAAGAAGAGAACAAATTGAAAATGAGCACTTTTTTCAATTCCTTCATGGACTTCGCCCGGAATTTGAACAAGAGCATCTCTTCTCCATAGAAGCAAAGCCCTACCTATTGAAGATGCCCTTGCCGAGATATGTCAAGAAGAAACTCGGCTTGGTTTGAGCATTAAGAGTGATGATGTTTTGGCCGTTACTAGGCCCGGATCAAATGTTAAAGCATATAGACCTCCCCACTTTAACAAAAATAACTATGGACCTAGAAAGGGGATTATATGCCATTATTGTAATGAACCGGGGCACATAAGACCCGTTTGCCCAAAGCTTAAAGGAAAAGTTGCCGCGGTTGGAGAAGATTCTCCAAAGAAGGAAGAAAGCACCAAAGAAGGAGATATCAAAGAAACTCTAAATCACATCTCTGAAGTTCTCCAACATCTACTCAAGGCTTCTCCTTCAACATCCGGGGCCGCCATTGCCTACTCTTCATCTCCTCCAGGTATGTGGATACTAGACTCCGGTGCTTCTTTTCATATGACATCTCATAAAAATTCTCTTTCAAATATTTTTTCCGAACCTATATCTTCTTGTGTTTCAACGGCCGATGGTACATCATTAAAAATTGAAAGTATTGGATCTCTTAATTTTAAGAATTTTTTTGTTCCTAAAGTAAGAATCGTTCCTAAAATAAATTTAAACCTTTTTTCCGTATCTCAAATTACCGATCATGGATGCCAAGTCTCTTTCTCACCCAAGGATTGCACCGTGCAGGATCTCCAGTCAGGGAAGCTGATTGGGCAAGGCCATAGAAGGGGTGACATCTATTTCATGGATTTTTTGACTCTTCCATCTAAGCCATCGTGCAATCTTGTAAAAGACAAAAGTATTGGAATATGGCATGAGAGACTTGGCCATCCAAATTTTATAAAAATGTCTCTTTTTCCGTTTTTGAACAATACTTGTAAAGACAATCACATGCCTTGTAAAGATTGCATTTTTGGGAAATCTAAAGCTATTCCATTTCCACAAAGAAGTTACTTTACCACTCGGCCATTTGAACTTATCCATTCCGATGTGTGGGGACCTTCCCCTATTTTGTCTAAAGGTGGTTTTTCGTATTACGTTGTATTTATTGATGATTTTACTCGATTCACATGGATTTACTCCCTAAGTCGTAAATCCGAAGTTTTTTCCTTCTTTAAAGAATTTCATGCAATGGTCAAAAACCAATTTTTGGGAAATCTATCTATTCTTAGATCCGATTCGGGAGGCGAATATATGTCTAATGATTTTCAAACCTATTTGAAAGAAAATGGAATTTGTCACCAACGTTCTTGCCCCAACACTCCGCAACAAAATGGCCTTGCGGAAAGAAAGCATAGGCACATAATAGAGACTACAAGAACATTGTTAATCTCAAAAAACATTCCAAAATCTTTTTGGGCCGAAGCGGTTCTAACCTCTTCATATCTTATCAATAGAACTCCTTCGTCCTCTTTGAAAAATCTTTCTCCATTTGAAAAACTTTACAATATGTCTCCCGATTATAAAAGACTAAGAATTTTTGGATGTAAATGTTTTGTTTTAACCCACAAGAATGATAAACTTTCCCCTAGGGCTATTGAATGCATTTTTTTGGGATATGGCGAAAAACAAAAAGGATATCGATGTTTTGACATACTTAAAAACAAGCTTTATATCTCTAAAGATGTCACATTTCTTGAAGAGGAAAGTGGTTTTTCGCACCAACCAAATGAAAATATTGATTATTCATTCTTATTTGACTTATTGCCTAAAGATGATCATATTGATTCTAATGAATCTCTTAGTGAAGATCTTGTTGAACATCCAAGCGATGATCAAAACCTAGAAGAAAATGTTTCAAGACCAATACAAGTCTACTCTAGAAGGAATGAAAGGAATCCTCCTTGTGCCCTTGAAAGATTTTCCCAAAATGAGTCCATCGAAGAGACTTCTCAAAGAAGGTCAAATCGGATTTCTAAAATACCAAATAGATTTGTTTCTTATGACTCTTTTTCGCCTAATTTTCGAGCATGTCTACTTGCCATTCACTCTTTTCATGAACCATCTCATTACAATGATGCTAAGCAATATGCTCATTGGAATGATGCTATGCAACTTGAACTTAATGCTCTTAAAAAGGCACAAACTTGGGAAATCATTGATCCTCCCAATGGCAAGAAACCCATTGGATGTAGATGGGTTTTTAAAGTGAAAACTAAGAGTGATGGTTCATTGGAAAGATATAAGGCTAGGTTGGTAGCCAAGGGATATGCCCAAGAGTATGGGGTAGATTATGATGAAACCTTTGCCCCCGTTGCTCGAATGACTAGTGTTCGAGCTCTTATTGCTATAGCCGCAGTTAAAAAATGGCCAATCTTTCAACTAGATGTCAAAAATGCCTTTTTGAATGGTAATTTAAATGAAGAAGTATATATGGAACCGCCTCCGGGTATGGATTTAAATGGAAAAATCTTGAAATTAAAAAAGGCCTTATATGGTCTTAAGCAAGCCCCTAAAGCTTGGTATGATAGGTTTAGTAATGTATTAATAAATTTAGGTTTTTCTTCTTGTTATACTGACACTGCTCTTTTTGTTAAAAGGACAGGTGACTCCATTATTATGCTTCTGTTGTATGTTGATGATATGATCATTACTGGGAATGACAAAAAGGGAGTAAATAATGTAAAGTCCATGTTAAAAGAAACTTTTGATATGTCTGACCTTGGTTATTTGAGATATTTTTTAGGGATTGAAGTAGCTTATTCCCCGCGAGGATACATCTTATCTCAGATGAAATTAGCTGCAGAAATTTGTGCCAAATCAGGAATATCTGATGAAAAGAAAGTTGAGACTCCTGAAGTCATTAATGCAAAACTGAGACTTGAAGATGGTGTTCTTCTTGAGGATGCAACCTCCTACCGTCAATTAATCGGATCTCTCACCTATCTATCCATCACACGTCCAGATATTGCTCATGCGGTTCATGCAGTAAGCCAGTTTCAGCATGCACCTACTTCGGTTCATATGGCAGCCGTATTGAGAATTGTCAGATATATCAAAAATACTATATCCAAAGGACTCTTCTTATCCTCTTCCTCCTCTCTTGACTTAACTGCTTTTACTGATGCTGACTGGGGAGGAAATCCCAATGATCGTATCTCAATAACGGGTCTGTGTATTTTTTTAGGTGAATCCCTCATTTCGTGGATATGCAAGAAGCAGCAGAAGGTTTCACTGTCATCCACTGAAGCTGAATATCGGGCCATGGCAATGACAACTATGGAAATCGTATGGCTCAGAAGTCTCCTTGCTGACATGGGCGTCCCCATTTCTACTCCCACCAAGCTCTGCTGTGACAACAAAAGTGCGATTTACATTGCTAGTAATCACACCTTTCATGAGCGGACCAAGCATATTGAAATGGACTGCCATTATGTTCGAGACGAATACCTCAGAGGGACTATCTCATTACCATATGTTACTTCAGAGCATCAACTAGCGGACTTCTTCACCAAGGCGCTCCCAACTCCACGATTCATGTTTCTCCTTAGCAAACTTTCGGTCTTCTCCCCGTAAAGTTTGAGGGGGCGTGTTAAAATATATATATATATATATATATATATATATATATATATATATATATATATATATATATATATACATTCGTATATATACAAGTATATGTATACATATATGTATATATATACATATTCTATTTTATTGAAATACCCGATAGGGGTATTATTGTAATTCTGTCAATGTACTTTTCTTTTTCTTTTTTATCTTTTTTCCCTTTTTCCTTTTTGCTTTTTACTTTTTATCTTTTTATTTTTTCCTTTTAGGATGACCACAAGGGGCCCCACTCTTGTAGTCGTTGGGGCCCCAACGGTCATATTTCTGACCGTTGGAGCTCCCAACGACTACAAGGGAGCCCCCTTGTAGTCTCTTCCTTAGAGCCTCCCTCCTCTATAAATAGAGGAGGTGTTCTCCTTCTTATGTATGGGTTTTATACCCCTCTCTCTTCTCTTCTTCAATATCCAACTTATGACTTTAAGTCATTTCCATATTTGAGAGTTTTTGTGTGTGCACATTTGGTGATTGTGTTCTTGGCTTTAGTGGTCACTCTTTAAGAGTGACATTTGCTCTATTGGTGCTTCCGCCTCTTTTCATTACACCTTAATGTTACTATTTAAGGGAAATTTCATCTTTCGGCACTTTATATGCATATATCATTTCTTGTATTTTATAGGGTTAACTTTGTCATAGAGATGTTTTACTTGTAACATATGCCCTTGAACGTGAGGAGGGAGTATCGATCCCTATTTTTTTTCTTCTTTTCATCATTTGCTCTAGTCCTTTCTTTTTCTTCAGCTTTTTCTTCCATTTTTTCTCCTGTTTCTCGCCCAAACTAACAGAGACTCCTACATATCCTGTCTATGTTACAGGGATATTCGCTCCCATGTTGTGTTTATATATTATTCTTAATGGAAAATCACACAAGAACAGTGTGTCCCATGTCATTTTTGATGTGTCCTTGTGATGTAGTCTACAATGATGAAGATTCTCTGCCAAATTCAAAATTCTACATAGATTCACGGAAGAGTATACTACCATACTGGTATACAAATATAGAATTTTCTTAAGGTTCTCCCCTTCGTTCACTTTGTATGCTTGCTGGCTTGCAGGCAGAACCCGAAAATATTTCATAAATGCACTAGTGGCAAGTGCAAACTTCTGCTATGGTGCTTACAACTGCTATGCAAGCCTACAGATTTCTTCTTGCATCTTGAACTACCATCTTTCTTTTGGTATGCATTGCCTAGAGAAGTCGGTGTCCATGACCACAAGAATCAGGCACTTAAATGGAGCTCTTTCCTAGTCTACTTGTTTATAGACCGAGTGCCCTAGGACTTGCAGGTGAATCGATTCTGGTAGCCCCTTGTGTAGGTGTGACACAAACATGAACAACCTCTCATGCCCTGTCTGTCAAGGAGCTGTTAATCAACTATATGCTTTCTACTATTCTGTCAAGCATCTCCCATTTGATTTCTTTCTTCTGAACACTTGATTCCAAATGTTTTGTTCTCCTACCTAAAACATCAAATGGACAATGTCCCCCCTAGGGCTGTCAAGTGTTGTTTTACTGGATATATTAAGGGTCAGAAAGGGTCTAAACAATATAGGACACCACCAACCACACTTGTCAGATTTATCAACCATTTAGTTCCAGTTTTACACAATTTTTTTTCAGTTCCATGTTTCATAGTGATCCAAGAAATCAGTAGACCAAGTACAAGATAATTTGGGCAAACTTGCAATCACCCCTCCTCTCACTTGAAACATGATTCTCATATTTTTCAATCACCAACTTCCAGATTTACACTAATTTTTCCAGTTCCATGTTTCACAATGAAACGACAAATCAACAGGCACCCACCACTAAACCAAGTACAAAGATAATTTTCGGAAAACCTGGAATTACCCTACTCACTTTAAACACTATTCATGTAAACATATATATGTTAGGGTTTTCATTTAAGCTTTTTCCTTTTCTGGAAATCAGAGTACAAAAAAAACGATAAAAACCAGAAAAACAGAATTGAAACAAGTCGATGAAGCAGCAAGTATGATGAATTATCTTAAAAAATAATTAGTACAGTTGACTCAGTTGCTTCCCTAATCTCAAAGTTTTTAGTATTAATTTAACAATAACATAGATGTTATTGTTAATTATGGGATTCTGATAGCATCATTTTGGAGAATTAATAAACAGTGTTGGGAAACATGAAATTGGCCCCAGTACTTCCTGATCAATTTCAGTGGAAAACATAACCAACATGGCAAAGTTGGAACTGGTTCCAGCAAAGGAACAGACCTACCAACCTCCCATTTTTTCTTGAATTAAGATCCAACATATCCTAATTAATTAAGTCACTGACATTGTCAAACTACAGCTGGCTCCTATGGATGTTATTCATGCACATGAAATTGACCCTAGTACTCTCCATTCATCTGGCTGTCTCCCTGCTACGACTCAAGGTTAACCTACAAAAGGAAGAAGACCTCAAAAGCACACTCAGATTCAGTAGCAAGAAGCGGCAAAGTTGAAGACGCCAGAGCAGAGGCGGATGGAAGGAGGTTCCTTATCATTTTCAGTGGAAAAAATAACCAACTTGGCAAAGTTGGAACTGGTTCTAGCAAAGGAACAGACCTACCAACCTTCCAATTTTTCTTGAATTAAGATCCAACCTATGTCACAGGGATTCGGCCAATTAGGTGCCGCACCCACGTCGCATCGACGCGGGTGCGGCAACTGGTGCGGTCAACCCGACCCTGGGTGCAGTCATAAATGTCCAAATTTTGGATTTAAAAAAAAAAGAGCCCAATGAAATGGGCTGAGAGGAGGATTAGGGCAAAAAAAATTTGCCCTCTCCTCCCGACCCTGACGCTGGCGACGACTATGAGCTACCACCGTCCGGCGACACCTCCTCTCCATCTTCAACCTAGGTACGCATTCTCTCTCTCTCTCATTCTCTCCAATCTCTCTCTCCCCTCGTCTCTCAGTCTCTCTTCTAATATATATATATATATATATATATATCCCTTCCGCACCCCCGTACCTCCGTACCCAAGCTTTTTTAAAGTGCCGCACCCGCACCCATGTGACATAGGATCCAACATATCCTAATTAATTAAGTCACTGACATTGTCAAACTACAGCTGGTTCCTATGGATGTCATTCATGTGCTCATGCAATAACATAACTATATAGTCCAACTTGTAGCCATGGTGAAGACAATGGACAAAAATATTAAAGCACCACAAGTAAAAAACTTGTGCCAGAAGCAAGGACTGATAGAAAACCATACCTTATAGTTCTCTTTGAGCACATCAATAGACCTCCTTGAGATCTGACTAACAAGTTCATCCTCAATGAAGAAATGTCTACCAAACATCTTCTGAGCTTCCTCAGGGTTGCTTCCAACAATCTGCAAACAAAACGTCGACTGCATATGATCAGACAAATAAAAGAAAAAGAAATGGAAGTCGAATTTAGACCAAATCATATTAATGCATCTACAATGCTGCACTTTACCTTCACAGCAACTTTTTGGCCTTTCTTGGCAATATCAACATGTTTGTGGTTATCCTCAATAGAAGCAATTCTTCCGATGGTAATAAAGTCTCTTAAAGGTATACAAATTGGAGTACCGACCTAAATCCAACAGATAGACATAGTTAGCAAACATAGTATTGCTCATACATTTAGATTAGAAAGCTGCAAGTCCAATTCACTGGTTTGTTTGTATAAGCTATGGTTTCTAAATTCATGAGTAGTTCACAATCTGCCTTAAAGCCTCTATTTTCCAATTTACAGCACAACGTTTCAGTTAATATTTCAAACTTATATGATGCTTTTCATAGAAACAATTCTTCCGATGGAACTAAAGTCTCTTGAAGGTATACAAATTGGAGTTAGGCCAAAGGACTGTTACCATTGAGGTTTTATCCTTCACATGTTAAGTTTCTCAATGAGTTTGATTTGAGGCAGGGTAATAATCTACAAGCAAGATGACGTTTTCACCATTGTGGAACTCTTTTTTGTTTTGGGATACTTTGATAGGCCTCCCAAATCCGACACATAGACATAATCATCAAACATAGCATTGCTCATACATTTAGAATAGAAAGTTGCAAGTACAATTAACCGGTTTGTTTGTATAAGCTATGTCTCTAAATTAATAAGTAGCTCAAAATCAAACTTAAAGTCTCTTTCCAATTTATGGCTCAACATTCCAGTTAATGTTTTCAAACTTATATGATACTTCTCATAAAGGTCATAACAGATAGAGGCGTTAAAAGCACAACAGGTTATCAAAATATGATCTATAGAGGGTAAGTTTTTGAGAAAATGATGAACACAAACCTTTAAAATTCCTTCAAGAACATCAACCCCCAAGACAATTGGATCCTTCGAGTTAAAAACACAATTAGGCACAATTTTAAGAACACATGGAAAAACTGCTTCATCAGCTGCCTCCTTCTTCCTCTCCTCTTTAAGGTTGTTGATGTATGCTGTGAACTGGTCAAACAAGTGATAGATAATATCTGCCATAAATATCTTAACACCAGTCTCATCTGCAAGTTCCTTAGCTTCTGGCGTTACTTTGACATCAAATGCCAAAATAATAGCATATTCCTTCTTCTTCCTTTCCAGCATAACACTGGCTCTCATAACATCCTTCTTGTGTACTGGACCAATATTTATACCACTAACCGGAATCTTAACACTCTTTAAAAATTCTAATAAAGCTTCTAATGAACCAAGAGTTGAGGCTTGCACACACACACCCTCACCACTTTTGTCAATCCTTTTCATGATATTCTCCATATCCGCCATTGCTTCTTCTTTTATTTCTTCCAAATCATCATCAGGCCCTACCACATACAATTGGGTACCTGCAATAGCATGTTCAAGACCCTGCAAGACAGGAATTGTATATATACTTTAGTAACATAGAGTGTAAAGCATTTCAAGATTGTACCATGTTGAGCACTATGCATGATAGCATTGATAACTATGAAGAGGAAAGCAGAAAAGGAAGTCACCGGGGCAGTAATCTTGATTCCTTGTGCAGCTTTGAGCTCTTTGTGATGCTGATATGTTCCCTGCAGTTTAGAGACAAATATGATGAACATAAACTACTAATCTTTTTTCTCTTTTTTTGAGCCAAAGATGAGGAAACCTTAATACAAAATAATAAAAAGAGGTTCAACCATTCAGGGCACCTCATATGTTCATTAACATATAATCTAACAATATTTTATGACCGTGATTTTGTTATTTCTGAAACAATTTTCATTTGTCATGATGTTTCAATGTTATGATGTGTAAGGGATCCCCCTATATTGTAACATCACATTTCAAATACTTGTGTTCTATCTATGCATTTTCACTAAACCATAAACTTAAGTTTTGATATATAATATATTGCAACGGGATAACCAAATATGCTTAAAAAAGAGAGAACAAAAGAAGAGGCCAAGATCGCAGTACTGACCATTTTATATGAGGCATAGCCAGTGTTTAAAACCCAAAGGTTACAACTTGTCTCAGCATGGGTTGACTCATGACTTGGCGGAATCAACTCAGACATGGCCAAGTCATGAGAATTTCAAATTTTGTAATTTACATAATATGTAAATACATATAGTATGGTTGTTACATATTATGTTATCAATGTATGTATATATCTTTTATACACTATGTCACATGGGTGCGGGTGCGGGGGTGAGGCACTTTCAAAAAACTTGGGTGCGGGGGTGCAGCAAAATATATATATATATATATATATATATATATATATATAAAGTCTAAAAGTTGGACATAAATGACCCTGGGTGCGTTGACCGCACCAGGTGCCGCACCCGCGTTGCGTCGCATCGACGCGGGTGCAGCACCCAGTTGGCCGAGTCCCTGTGACATAGTTTATACATAATATATGTAGCAAGAGGGTTGTAAAAATGTATGTATGCATGCATGCATGATATATATATATAACCAACAAAACTCAGTGTGATGCAGCTTGACTCAGCAAAGTGCTACCTAGTGTTGTCCATTCACTGGGTTAACCTAGTAAATGAACAAGCTGGGCCAAATCAAATGATTCAACGAGTTTGCAGGGTTTTAAAGCATTGGGTGTACCCAAACTACCCTTCAAGACTAAACTGAGAAGACATCATATTTAAAGAAACAACAATCAACTCACATGAAAAAAAAAGAAGATTGTCACAAGATCATAATGAGCAACAACTCATCATGGTTCTGCCATGCATGTAATAACAGCCTAAAGTCAGGAATTAAGTCGAAAATAAAATAGAAACTAAAAGTCATTTTCTCGGTCTCCATGGTTGTTTGTATTGTTTGACAATCTCCAAAGCACCAAAACTGACAGCAGCACTAGAAAAAAATTGTATGCCCGACCTTGAGAGTGATGAATTCCTGCAGATCTTGGAAGCATAGGGAACTGTTATACACAAAAATCTTAACATGGAATTCTTAGTATCATCCTCACACATTATCAGATTGCAATAATGAACTAAAGCACAAAGAAAAAACTACAACAAAGTCTAAATTTTGTGATAATGCTGAGAGGAAAATTTTCATTATTGTGATAGTGTTGGGCAACTTATTGAGATATATAGAGAGAGGAACAAAGATTTGCATATGGTTTTTATTGATTTGGAGAAGGCATACGATAGAGTACCTAGGGACGTTCTCTGGTGGACAATGATGAAGAAAGGTGTTTCTCTCAAGTACATTAGTATAATTAAAGATATGTATGAAAGAGTAGTAACCAATGTCCGCACTTGTGGAGGGGTGACAACCAATTTTCCTATAACGGTTGGGTTACATCAAGGATCTGCTTTAAGCCCTTTCCTATTTGCTATAGTGGCGGATGAGCTTACGAGATCAATTCAAGAAAATGTGTTGTGGTGTATGTTGTTTGTTGATGATATTGTTTTGATTGATGAGTCTAGAGCGGGGGTTAATGCTAAGTTAGAATTATGGAGACAGACATTGGAAGCAAGAGGTTTTAAGTTGAGTAAGAGTAAGACAAAATATATGGAATGTCGGTTTAGTAAGCAACGAAGTAGTGATGAGAGTGTAGTGAAGCTTGGTGAGCAAGAAATACTGGTGGATGATTGTTTCAAATATTTGGGATCTATCATTCAAAAGTATGGAGAAATTGATGGAGATGTAAATCATAGGATAAAGGTTGGGTGGATGAAATGGAAAAGTGCAACTGGAGTATTGTGCGATCGTAGAATGCCATTGCGGTTGAAGGAAAAGTTTTATAGGATGACTATTAGGCCCGCTTTACTATATGGTACGGAATGTTGGGCTGCCAAGAGACATCATATTCAAAAAATGAGTGTAGCTGAGATGTGTATGCTTAGATGGATGTGTGAAAATACAATAAAAGATAAGATTCAGAACGAGGAGATACGTAAGAAGGTAGGCCTTGCACCCATTGAAAATAAAATGAGAGAGAATCGTTTACGGTGGTTTGGACATATTTGGCGAAGGCCTAATGATGCTCCAGTTAGAATGATGGAGAAATGGGAAAGGAGGTTGGGGTAGGCCTAGAAAGACTTGGATGGAGATGATAGGAAAGGATATGAATGCTTTGAACCTCACCGAGGACATGACATTGGATAGAAATGATTAGAGGAGAAGGATTCATGTGGAAGACCCAGAATGATTTTCTTTTTTGGTTCATATCGCCGACCCCAATTGTTTTGAGATGAAGGCGTAGTTGTTGTTGTTGTGATAGTGTTGGGCTGGTAGCTAATTCATCCTTGGTCAAAAACTAAAATGAAGTATCGAAGGATTTGGTATGGTGTATCATCAAACAAATAATACTGCTAGATTCTAAAGAAATTCCAAACCTATGAAATTTTACATAAAATGGACTTAAATATATGGAATTTACATAAAATGGACTTGATTTAAGATTAGTTCAGCAACTCCTTGCATACCCAACTCCCTCAGTCTGACATGAGGCCCATAACTTTGACAGAATACCTCCAAATGAAAGGAGCATTATAGAAAGATTTCTGCCAATTGATTTTTGTAAAATGACTCCCAAAAGAAAAATTATGCATGCATAGAACTTCTGCATACCTTAACTCTTAGCTCCTTCATTGGATGAGGTGTCAGTAAAGCTCGAATATTCGTTACAATAGGACCCTGATAATAAGAAGGAATGGGGTATGCATGATTTAAAGTGAAGCACAAAACTAACAAATGATCTTGAAACCAAAGACAAACAGAGTGCAAAGAATTACCTGCATACCACACACAACAATCTGATGTCCCTCATGAAGCACACCATTAACTAAGACAACATCAATTGTCGTCCCTAACCCTTCAATAACCTTAACCTCCAGGACAGTGCACTGTGGAACAGTTTCACAAAAGCAACATCAATAAGTAATCAGAATAAATTAAAGTAAGAGCTAACAAAGATGAGTGTGATATCTACAACAAGAAATGACAAGGAGCACTAATGAGTATCTCAAAAGAGCCCTAGATTTTTCCTTTCTTGTTTTCTTATATAGAAATTTCGGATTTAAAAGGGAAAATTACCACAATGCAAATAAATAAAGAAATTGAAAACAAGCAGTAACAAACATTTTAATGAACAGAAACTCGCAAACTAAATTGTCAAATACATGACAGTTCTGTTCTGACATAGCATTCTTACTCATACGAAGATACCTCTATTTCACTGATGAACATGAGCTTCTGTTCCATCCTTTTCTGTGTTAGCTGAACCAACAACATGAGAAGATCTGGAATGCCTTCACCACTGGAACACCAGAAACATTGAATACAAATAAGTTAAGACAAATAGTAGTATCTTAAATACTAGTCACCTCCATACTTTTGTTTTGCTCGTGTTAAATTGCATCCTCAAATATTTTTAGCTTAAGTTGCTTCCAAGAATGCAGGATGAATCTAAGGAGAATCTAGACAAGTATAACTGCTGCTATGGACCAATGGCACATACCTAATGGCACTTGTGGGCACAATACTGACATATCTTGCAACTTCTTTATTTTTGTAGTACAACTCAGAGTTCAATCCTTGCTCCTTCAATTGAGTGATGATCTAATAGAAAAGAAAAAAACAGATGTAAAGAATGCACAACTTACATCAAGTTATAGAAAGATGAGGAACTGACCTGATTAAGCCTCGTCTCAAACTCTATCATTACATCTTTCGACTGTTGTTTCAGGACTTTTTGAATTGGCCCATTAGGAACACTTTTCCACCCATATAACCTATCCACCTTTACATCCAAAGCAAGTATTACAACAGATCACAGAAAGTTATGAATAAAAACATCCAATCAGCTTGAAAAAGTTAGCACATTTACCTTATTCAAGGCAACAACAAAAGGTGTCTTGCGAAATTTTAAAAGGTTCAGAGATTCAAGTGTCTGTGGTTCTAGCCCGTGCATTATGTCAATAACCAAAATTGCAATATCACATAAACTTGTACCACGTGACCTCAAATTCGTGAAGGACTCATGCCCTGGAGTGTCAATTACCAATAAACCCGGTACCCTTAAGTCTGCACTAGATTTTAACTCTTTGGTCCTCTCCCTTATGTTCTCCATCGGAAAATAGGTCGCACCAATCTGTTGTGTAATGCCTCCAGCCTCACCTTCCTGAACATTTGTGTGCCGGATGCAATCAAGAAGTTTAGTCTTACCAGTATCAACGTGACCAAGGATACAACAGATTGGAGAACGTAGATCACTAGCAGTCCTTTTGGCAAGAGCCTCTTCTTTCCGCTGCTCCCTTGTCTTCACTGCTTCTTTCCTTTTATTGACCTCTGCAGCTTCACCACTACTTTCCTCTTCTTCATTTTCACTGCCTTCATTCACCTTTGATGCAGTTGTAACCTTGCCAGAAGCAACAGGCCTCACCGGTGCAGCGGACACACCATCTTTTGTACTGGAAGGATGTGCACTAGATGCAGTCATCTCTTTGGAAGATACTGAGTCCACAGATGGACCCATCACACGCTTTGTGCCTTTCTTCACCACAGGATCACCCTCCTCCTCTGAAAATGCACTTTTAACAGGTAGGACAACATCTGCATCCCAGCTTTTTGCATCCCATTCATCCTCATCCTCATCCTCATCCTCTTCAGCACCATTCTCTGGATCAGGTTCATGATCAACTTCTAGCTCAGTCACATTTTCCACATCCAACTGTTCATTTTCAAGAACCTTCTCAACATCCAATTGTTCCGACATTGGCTCAATGTCATGCTGATCTTCAACCATTTCTTCTACTTCTACAACCTTTTCAGAAGTACTGGCATCCACTTGAGCAGAAGGAGGTTTTTTCTTCTTGTTCTCATACTTTGGCTTTTTTGCTACACCACCACCATCAGTGGGAAGCCCACCTTGAGCAAGAAACTGCTCTCTCATGAGTGCCAACCGGCGAGCTTCTTCTTTTTGCTTACCTGTCAAAAGCTTACCTTCTTGCTTTTTCTTCTGAAGTTTTTCCTTCTCTCTCTCTTTCTTCCGACGCTTAGCCTCCTCCTTCTGCCTTTCAAGCTCTTCAAGGCGAAGCCGTTCCTCTTCTTCCTTCCTCAATCTTTCCTCCTCCTCTTGTTTCTTCTTCTCTTCTTCTTCTTTTAACTTTGCCAGCCTTTCTTGCATTTCTCTAACATGCTTGGGGACCTTTTTATCTGAGACCTTATTCTTCTTATCCTGTGTTTCTTCCTTTAATAATGTGCCTTGGTTTTCATCTGCACCAGCTGCTGCTGCTGCTGCTTTTTTCTCCTTTTCCTTCTCTTTCTTCTTCTTTTTCTTTTTTACAGCTGCAGATTCTTCAGCCTCAACTTCAGCATCCACTGTTACAACAGGTTCAATGCTTCCTAACTGAACTTCCACCTCCCCTGGATCAGGTTTTGCACAAGGTAGGCCATCACTAACAGGTTCATTTTTCGTGACCACAGGAGTGGGTTTTGTAGCTGGCAGACCCTCACCAAGTTCAGCAAGAAGTCTGTCAAGATCCTCCTCCTCTTGAGCTGTTCTTCCACTCTTCTTCTTCTTCTTTTGCTTTTTAGTTGCAAGACCTGGGTCAGGTTGATCGCTGCTTCCCTGTGCATCAACTGCCCTACCAAAGTCATCCTCTCCCTTACTATCACTTGCAGGAATATCAGCTGCAACTGCAGTCTCCTCCTCCCCGGGAATCATACCATAACCAGAGGAAGAGATCAAACTACTTTTCTTAGACTTAGACTTCTTTTTGCCAGAGAAAACAATTGTAGGTTCATCATCTTCTTGTTCAATGGATTTCTCTTCACCAATAAGTGCAACAATTTTTTCACTTGACTCAGGAAAGGCACCACTGTTGGCCTTCTTTCCCTTTTTCTTCCCCACCAACAAAGCTTCTGCATCTTTCCTGATGTCATTTTCATGTTGTATTTCATCCACTGAAGTTGACTTTTCATCTCTGTTTGAAAATTCATTAGCAGGAGATTCGGTCATGGTAGTTTCGTCTAGAGTCTCAGTAGTTTTAGCTCTAGAACCTTTCTTCTTTTTCTTTCCTGTAAAAACAATGCCTTCTGTCTCCTCATCCACTTCTGCACCCTTTTCTGCTTGTGATGGTTCCTGCAGACTTGCTTCCCCATCATCATATGAAGCCAACAAGGAAAATGCATCCATTTGTGAAGCCTTCTTTGATGATTTTTTCTTAGTTGGTTTAGCAAACATAGCAGCATCTATATCATCCAGAGCACCAACATTATCTGTTTTCTCTTGCAAATCACCATCAACTTCCTTTGACTTTTCACCCTTCCTTTTCCCTGAACCTGCAGCCTCCATGTTTTGTTCTTCTCCTTGTATTGACTCGCTTTTAACAGAACCACCAATATCAAATTCATCATCATCAACCTTAAAATCCTTCTTCCCTTTCTTTCCTTTCTTCTTCCCAGACTCCGCCTCCTCAATGTTCTCCATAGGTGGTTTCTTCCCTTTCTTATCTTTCTGAATCTTGTTAGGGAGGACCACATCATCGGCTGAACCAGTTAATGCTTCAATTTTCTGATTAACTTCATGCTTGCCATTTGCAGTTTGCTTATCAATTATCCTCTGTTCTTGATCATCTATGGATTCAGTTGCGATCGAGTATTCATCATCATCAATTGCATGATCTTTCTTCCTGTTTTTCTTGCCAACAGCAGCACTCCTGACTGGAGGCTCTTCTTCATCAGGCCCAGCAGCAGGCTTTTTCCTACCCATTGCAATCAGGTCCTCTTGTACCGACTAACCGAGAAAAAATCCAGCCGCAATCATCAGAGAAATAAAGACAATCATAACCTGCCTTTAGGTTCAATTTAGCAAAAAAGACTGATGAAATGAATATGGATTGGCGGCCTCTTTAACACAAACTAATTCAGCAAATTGGTTGAAATTCATCAGCGAAAGCAAAATCTAGCCAATTACACAAGAAGAGTAGCAGTTTAGAGAACACTTGGCCCATATTCCAACTGAACAAATCAT
Organism: Nuphar pumila; assembly: GCF_984573655.1. NCBI lineage: Eukaryota > Viridiplantae > Streptophyta > Magnoliopsida > Nymphaeales > Nymphaeaceae > Nuphar > Nuphar pumila. The sequence continues at coordinate 24,576,259 of NC_143255.1, read as the reverse complement.
TAAAATGCTTCAGTGTGTGTCAGCAGCCATCACCAAACTGACAACCAATCACATTTTTCCTCACACAGATTTTAGTGAGAACAAAACATGAAACCAAAAAAATCCCAGAAGAAAAATTGATGTAGAAGCAACAAGACTTCAATACACCATCAAAGCATACACACACAAATACCATGGAAACCTTAGGGCGCATTTAGATAGAATGGAAGAAAGAAAAATGAGAATTTGAATTCTTCACCTACTCTGACAATGTTGTTAAAATGTAACTCCAAATTTCATTGCATGTATATATATATATATATATATATATCATGTATGTATGTATATGTCTCTCTCTCTCTCTCTCTCTCTCTCTCTCTCTCTCTCTCTCTCTCTCTCTCTCTCTCTCTCTCTCTCTATATATATATATATATATATATATATATATATATATATATATATATATCTTTTTTATTATAATACCCAAAAGGGTATTTCTGTAATTTTCCCTTTTACGCTATTCCCTTTGGAATTATGCTTGTAATTTTTTTCTTAACTTTTTCTTTTTCTTTTATTATTTTTTATCTTTTGTTTTTTGTTTTTTGTTTTTTGAACCACATTGGGGGGCTCCCAATAGAGTCGTTGGGAGCTCCCAACGACTCCTTTGGGAGCCCCCATGTTGGCTCCTCTTGTGTGGATGTGTATATATAGGGGTGCTCCCCCTTTGTAAAAATAAGCTTGAGAGTCTCAAGCATTCCCTTTTTGATTAATGCATTCATCGCATGCCTTTGTGCATGTTTGATTATTTTACACTTGTATGCGTATTTGTTCAAGTGTTGTTTGAGTGCATTTGAGCACATCTTTTATAAAGTATTAGTGCTTGGACGTGGATTGTCTCTTCATGAACATTTTTACAAATGTAAGATTCCAGTGTTTGGAGTTATAAAAGGATTCTTTTGGTGTTCCAAAAAAGTTCACACTTCCTAATTTTCAATTCCCGCCACCTTAGGTGGGAACTGCAATCATGAAAATCTGGGCTCTCCTTCCCTCCCATCGCTCCTTCTATCCTTTGGTTTCAGTCCCATTTCATTGTTCCAAGGAGTTTGGTGGGTCCACGATCTTCTTCCTAGTCTTTCAACCTTGTTAGCTTGAAGCAGAAAGCTTTGGGAAGGAATGGGAAAGAGAGAAAAGTAGAAGATGAGGACAATGAACAACAATCACATCTGACAAGCAGAACAATCACCATGGAAGCAGCCCATCAATCATCATTATTTGGAGTCTCAGCCTATCAGGTGAAGGCACTGATCCAATCATAAACAATACCCTCCTATGGAGAAAATGTGGATGTGCTACCAGGCATGCCACCCACAGCCTCAGGAAGCTTGCCAACAATGATACCTCCTTTGCCTTCCTCCAGCAACCCCAATCAGATTATCTTTTATTCCATTTTGTGGTGTGTTATGATCTGTAGGCTTTCACCATTTGTTTTGATCAGTTTTAGGAAAATAATACAGAGAAGAAAGATCTACATTTGCTTTGTTCTCTCATAATGACTTGCTGCAGGGTTTTTTCATGTTTCTGGCTTTGATTCTTGCCCCTTTGGGCTCTCATAGACTTTTGATAAATGCAAAAGTGAATTCTCAAGTAAGAGTATCTTTTTATTATGAATATTTTGAATTAGAATTCTCATTTTCCTGAGAGTTCTTATGCAAAGTATCTTGACACTCCCTTACGATGGCCTCTAAGGTAGGACATGACAGTGTTTTCAACCGTTTATCACTACTTCGCAAGAAATAATAGAACCCCAAAAAATGCAATAGCAGATGACTACCTCTTGCATAAACATGAAACAATGTCACAACTGGATTAACATCAAGCAGAGCAAAGTGTAAAATCCTAATTATCATAAAACATACCAGCAATCAAGTCAACAACAAATAAACTACTTAGCCAGGATTCTAAACTAGGGTGGAAAGAAATGAAAAGTAAAAAAGAAAAAAGGATTACTAATAAACTATATTAATTCACAACATTAAAAAAAAATCAAATCTCTAATCCTACAAGCTTCATAAATATGTATTAAAAAAAACCCTAGTATCTAACAAAAATCAAATTAAACAATATTCATGAATACATGCCTAATGGTAATTAGAAAAAAACACAAAAAAACCCTAACACCACAACTTAACATTAATGTCTAAATAAACCATATCAAAACCTAATCCTTACAAAACATTATAGATTATGCATTTATGTTAATTGATAAAAAAATCCTAATATTATTCTAACAAAAATCAAATCATGCAATATTCATAGATTCATGCCTAATAGTAATTTCACAATTAAACATTTATGTTATTCTAGAAAAATCAAATCAAACCCCTAATTTCTACAAACATCACAACTATGTGTTGGAAGAAACTCCCTAGGAACCCATCTAATCCTGGAGCACTATCCTTATCCAAACTGCAGACTGCATCATTGACTTCTCCATCTGACACTGGGACCCTCAACAACTCATTTCCCTTTGAGCTGACCCCTGGGATTAACGGTCCTCCCATCGGCTCCATATCAATTGGTTCTTTGATGAAGAGGTCTTTAAAGTAATGGTTCACTTCATGGAAGATCTCTTCTTTGGAACATGCATTGACATCGTCGTCCGTGATGAGGGACACGATTTGTTTGCACTGCACACTGCATGTTATGGTTGGAGATAGAATGAAAGTAAGAGGTGTTTCTATCACCCTCTCATAACAATCAACAACCCTAAAATCCTAACTAAACATTCATAGTATTTCCAATAAAAAAATACATCAAAAACCTAAACCCTAACAATACATTATGCTAATTAAAAAAAAACTATAATTAAAAACCTATCAAACATTTTGAAAAAAAAAATTGAAAAGAAGGAGACTCAGCATCTCAACCACATGGCTAGGGTCGTGCACCAGAAAGGCCACCGGACAGCAGCTAGCCAAACCCAATTTGGCAAAGTTGAGAGAGAGAGAGAGAGGCGAGTCAGGGTCAGGGATGTGGAGAGGGAGGGGTATGGGTCGGGTCTAGGTGTGCCCACCCTTACCCGACCTTACATAGGGTCAGGGTGGGCACCAGCCATAGTGACAAAAGTAAAGTTTAAAACGGCAATTTCTCAACTATGAATTTCTCGTGAGATTTTCAACTTTCTAAATAATTCTCAAGTTTATTTAGCAAAATCAAAAGAAAAATATAAAAAACAAATAATTTCTTAAAAAATCTAAAAAATAAAAAATCAGATAAAAAATAAACTAATTAAACAATTAAATTTGACATGAAAAAATATAAAATCTATTTTTAATTATACAAACCATATCTAGGAAGTATCAAACATCAAATATGTAAGAAGAATCAACTAAACCATCAAACACAGCACCATTGACCATAAGAGTGCAAAAATTAATAGAAGTCTATATGCCAAGTCTGTTAAAGCCAGGAACAAGAAGACCCTCACACGCACACTATAATCACAGGTTGATCACCACACACAAACATGAAAAACAATTTAAATTGGTTCAGCTTAACGGACGACCAATGAGTTTTTTTCTCTCTCTCTCATTCATGCTCCTTGAGAGAGAGGAGCTTGTATTTATAGATGGCTGGGGTGTACAATTGGGTAGGTCTCCAACCAACTTCTCCTTCCTACATTGGTTGGGACTACCTTGATAACAAGAAATTTGATCACATATAGTCTCGGTGTTACACAGAGACTTTATCAATTTGGGCTCCATACATTTAGAACTCTTGTGTCCTTCTTCACGTTGAACTCTCTTGGACTCGTCACATAAGAATTCCTTGTAGGACATGGACTCCTTGCCATACATGGACTTCTTGACTTCATCACATGGGGACTCCTTGTGGGACATGGACTCCTTGCCATACGTAGACTCTATCACGGTTGAGAATCCTACTCCTTCAACAAAGTCCACGTATTTACTTACTCAATTCCAAACAATATATATCAAATCGTATCAGCAAAAGAACACCAGAAATGGCCAAGAACATAAATTGGATATTCTGTTTCCATGATCAACAAACTACGAAACAAGTAGACCAATCTAGAAGTCCCATAACCTATCTTAAGTTTTAGAGAAATACCAATCACTCAATCAAACGACTCTACTCCCTATATACCAAATGTCATTCTATGTCTCTCTACTAAATCCACAAATTTATTTATTCAATTGCAAACCATATAGATCCTAGAATAATGTCAGCAGAGGACACCAAAACACAAGAAATATTTTTGGATTTTCTATACACGACAATAAGATAAGAAGCAAATCCCCATCACCATCCAATTGCACAGAAATACACAGAAAAGGGCTTTACTCTGGCCCTTTCCCGGCCAAATTGGACAGATGACCTAAAAAGGCCTCGCTCAGCGAAGAACCGTGGACACGGAAAAAAAGGACATAACAGAAGAAGAAGGGGAAGGGAAGGAAAAAAAAGAGGAGAACCAGAGAGAGAGACTCACTGATGGATTGACCAGACAACAGCAACACGCCGGAATCCTTCAGACACGGTGAGAGTGATGCAGTGAGAGTTAGAGAGAGAAAGGGGTGAGGAGCCTTAGGGCTCAGCTCAAAGGGGATTCTGTTGAAAAAAACGAAAATATGAGAAGATGAAGAAGAAGGAGAAGGGAAGGACGAAGAAGAGGAGAGAGAGACTCACCGACGGATTGGCGGAAATCCTTCACGCCAGAAATCCTTCAGGCATGGTGAGAGGGATGCTGTGCCTGTGAGAGTTTGAGAGAGAAAGGAGTCAGGCCTTTGTTAAAAAAACGAAAACCAAGGGCACGTTTGGAAGAGAGAAAGACGTAGGAAAAGTAATGCAAAATGTAAAACTCTTCCAAACGAGTAGTTTTTCTTAAAAGAAAACTTCCGTACTTTTAAGAGAAAACATTCCTCCATGAGAGGTGGTGGAGGTATTTTTCCTATCAAGAAAAAATTTATTTTTACAGGTAGGGATGGCAGTGGACCCGGGGAAAGCGGGGCCCCGCCTCGCCTCACCCCGTTTGGACCTGGGATGGAGGGCATGAAACGGGGATGGAGGCGGGGATGAAGGTTAAAATTCATCCCCGTGCGGGGATGGACTGACACTTTCCCCTGCCCCGCCCCCGCCCCTTCATATTTTATCTTTTCTTACTAACCCTAACCCTATTTTATCAATCAGAGCCATCGTCGTCGCCTCTTTCCCTTCCCCACCTGTGTTCTACTACCTTTGCAGGAATCGGCATCTCGAACACCCGCACTTCATCGAGGTCCCAGTTTCCTCCTCTCACGGCATCTTCCTTAAAGGTGATCGTGAACGAAATCGAGTCCCCAAACAGGAACTCCCACGATGGGTTTCTATGTTTTTGCTTTTTTTTTTCTTTCAAGATTCTTGATTCTTACCCGTGGTTACCTTGTTTCAGATTTTGTAGACCGTTTGAATGTTCTAAGAGGGAAGGGGATGTCTGCATTATACTCATGGTCCTATAAAAGGTATGAAAATGAACACACAAAACTGGGATTTCTTTGGTTGGCACCATTTCTTTCTCCATTCTTTCATCTTTTAAATGTTAAACTCCCATACCCACTTAATGCTATTCTCAGACACCTCTATTTTCTTTGATTCTATGGCTAGCAATGCTAATTATGTATTTTTCTCTCTTTTTTCTTCCTTAAATATTGCATTGGAAATATTAGGGTTTTGTTAATCTTTCTCTTGTTTTTGTGAAAAAATAGAGGCTATAAGAACGGGTTCGTGTGGCACGATCTCTGTGAAGACGATTTGATCTATCCCACAAATGAGAACGAGTATATCTAAAAGGCTCTGAACTATTGGAAGAGATTATGTCCCCTTCTGGTAAGAATTCTCATTTTTTTTATCAGTTTAACTTATATGTTGTTCACGATTCATCTTTTTTCTTCAAATTCTTGGATCACATCTTCTTTTTTTCCTTCAAAATTCAAACTACCAACATCATTTTTTTCTTCAAAATCATGACCTCCATCTTCAAAGTTTCAACACTTTGTTTCATAGATCGCCAGCAACACCCGCCACCCATTGCCCAGACCAAGCAACACCGAGAATCCTCTTCCTCGACATCCACCTCTTCCTCCTCTCTCGACTCCGAAAAACTTATTAGATGACTTGTGGCCAACTTATTAGATGACTTGCAGAAGTAGGGGATGGGAACTGGGCCGAGGACGAGGCGGGGATGGGGTTTAGTATTTTAAGACGGGGCGGGGGTGGAGGACCAAAGTCTCCCCCGCCATGGGGGTGGACTGGGGATAAAGGTTACATTTTAGAGACGGGGCGAGGGTGGAGACCTTGTCCCCCGCCCCGGTCCACTGCCATCCCTATTTACACGACAGAAAATGTGTACACATGATAAAACCAAATATCACGTAAAAAATAACGATTTTAACTTATCAAATATATATTGCAAAAAAATGAGAAATTTCATAAATCACATGATATTTGTTAGTGTGCACTAGCAACTAGGGGTATCAACCCGAACCAAATCCTATAGTCTCCGTCCAGGTAGGGTGATAAATTAGAAGACCTGATTAAGATTTCGGTCTGGATCCAAAGGTCTGATTAATACATGAATTTGAGTATAGTTTGTGAAATTTTATGCCAGGCCCTGGCCCGACCCAAGTTTTTATTAAGACTCGCAAATTTTCAATATAAAAATGTGAAAATATTGTTTCATCGAGTATGACTCGAGTATGGTTCATGTAGTTCTTATTGGGTCTGGGTATGGTTTCTCTTATGTGGGTCTGATTAGACTTAGGTCTGGATCTGATACCATACTCAAAAATTGAGACTAGGTCTGGTTCCACATGTGTCTGAACCAAACCCGACCCGTTGACACCCATTGTAACACTTGTGACTTTTCAGAGTATTTTTAACGTATAAAATAATATTAACAAGGATTTTTATGTAAAAGAAATGTAAAAATGCAATTCGGTCTAAGTTGAATTTTAGAAGATATTTTATGAAGAATTAAAGTGATTTTAGTAAAATTCGCATTCAAAATTAAACGTATAAAAAATTTATAATTTTAGAGAAATAACTGGTAAATTTTGTTGAAATCAAAATTGAATATGATTTTAGAGGAATTTAGGTTTAATTTGATATGTAGGTAATGTAATTAATTGTATTAAATTTGGGTGGATTTGAAATCTAAATTCAAAAATAATATAAATTATTAAATAGATATTATATGGAATTGAAAAACTTAAATTAGTAAGTTTTATAAAATGATAGAGGTCCATAGGGTGGAATGTTCCCTATGTGGCATTTTATTTCTAGAATTAAGTTTGAAAATTGGTAAGTTAAAACTCTAGAAATTGATATTTCTATGTTTTCAAAAAAGAAGAAGAATTGAGTAAAGAAGAAAAGAAGGAAAATAAATTTAAAATTTATCAAAAAACAACATAAAAGAAACTTTATGTGGACTTTGGAGGCATAGAGAGAATGTTCTCTAGGGTGGAACATCCCAGCCTAGTGAACCCTCTTGGTTAAAATATTAACCAACAAGCAATAGTAATAAAGGTCAAAACTTACCAAATAAGTTGGAGAGGTTAGTGTATTAGTACCTAAGCTAAATGGTTTTGATATTTAGTAAGTTAGAGAAAGAGAGCACAAAAGAGGATATCTTATGCTTGTGGACCCCCATGTGCTTAGTTGGAACTTATGATACATATTATATGTGGTTATATAATATAAAGTTTAATATTTAATTATATTAATATAACTAAGTAGAAGTAAGTAAATATATGAGAGGTGATTTAGAAATTTTCAAAATGCATTTTAGAAAGTTAGTGCTGAAAATTTAGAAAAAATTAAAAGGTTTGAAAAGTAGAAGGATGTCATAAAATGGCCTAGCGGGGGCTCAAGCCCCCCTTCCTCCCTCTCGCTTTCCTATTTCTCTACGAATCACCCTCTCTCTTATCTTCTCTCTCTTCTTCCTCTTTTCTCTCTTATTTTCTCTCCTTCTTCCATAGGTATTGAATAGTTCTGAAACTCCATTGGAGGGAGTTCAACTAAGAAGTTACAACCACACTACAAAGGAGGTGTATGGTTCTAGTCTACGAACTGTTCATTTCGACTCTTGCATATACTAATTTTGACAAAAACAATGTAGGGGGGTTCTATCTGACACTCATAGATCAGAGCTCGTATACATGAGAATATTCCAAGGATGGTTAGAGTTGAACCCATGCATGGATCATTACTGAAGGCCAATGTTACTTTAAACCTATTAAGCATCTGATTGGTCTCTAAAACCGATAACCGATTTCATAGACTAATCCAAGTATAGATCAGTCATGAGCATCGTTCAATGTGAAACTGAATATCTACGCTTTATATATATATATATATATATGATGGATGGGTTTGTTCTAAAATAATATATGATTTGATGGTGCATCATGAAGCTTAGTTAGCTATTTCAAGCATGGCGGATGGGTTAAAATCCATTGTGCAAGGTGATCAAGAACTGATCCTATTATGGATCAGTTCTGATTGAACTCAAAAAAAACCTGAGCAGACCTTAGTGGGCTGGGGCAGTTTAGTTTCTAGCAAATATATATATATATATATATATATATATATATATATATATATATATATATAATTAGAATAAATAAATAGACTCAGATGATATAGGTGTAGACATCCGAGCACAGGCATGTATTTGGTCGGATTTCAAAACTAATAGCATGGATTGATCCATCTGTAGATTAGTCATGCTGGGGTAGTTGTGACTGACTCAGATCAATCCCTAACTGAACAAAGATTGATTAGTGTAAAAAAAAAATCTAAAACCTATTTCACCCTACTCAAACCCCAATTTTGGCCTTAGCGGTATCTCTGATCTATCAATATTGTTTTCATCTTGAACTGTTTCGAACTACCGAAAATAAACATGAACTAAATTTTTTGTTTCTAAGTTTGATTTAGATTCACTGTAATAAAGTTTTTAGTGGTTTGGTTATGTTAGTTTGCTAGTGTCATTCATTATGAAAGAGATTTGTTTTATGTAGTAATTATGATATTTATTGTGCTAAACTGTATTGAATTTAGTGTATATAACTATACCTTAGTGGATCATGCCATGATCGTCGCATTGATTCGTGTTATGCAATAGTCTCGACTTATCGTGTTCTTCCAAAACAAAATTATAATTTCAGTGTAGACAGGCTAGGGTCTGCCAATACCCAACTGACTATTTCTTTATTTTACGTGGATGAGGATGCGCCTGCCCATGACTTACAACAGACTAAAGTTGTTATGTGGGTCAGTGGGTAGCTACTGTTGCACCGAGTAGGTGCAACATATTGGGGTCAACTTGACCCCAGCTCCTATAACAACCTCGGGTGACCAACAACGTGCTACCTTGCTGGTGCATCTTAGATGGACTGCAGTAAGTTGTAAGGCTGCCCTATGCTTTTCATAGTTTAGTTATGGTCCCGGTGTAAAACCTGTAAAATTTTAACAATTATTGAAATAAATAAAAGTGAATTTTCTTCAAAATAAATATAATAATATGATATTATTTGAATGGATTTGATCCAAATGGATCTTGGATCCGAACAAGATCGTATGGATCCAGTATTTCAATTTAGATATATCAAGTGGATTTGAATCTCGAATGGATCTGAAACCCAATTGAGATTCAATTGAATTTTTAATAGATCCAAAATATGATATGACCCAACCAGGATCCAAAATCTAGTTGAGGAGTTTTAGAAGATCCAAAGTATGATAGATCCAACCCAAATTCAAGATCCAACCCAAATCTGAGATCCATTAGAAAACCCATATGCATATAAATAAATTAAATAGATATAAATTATAATGAAAAGAGAAGTGTTGTGGAGAGGTTCATTGCCCCTTTGGGAGATGATGTGAGTTTAAATCCCACTACACATGATTTTTGTAGTTCTATGTAACATTTCCATTTTTGACAAAACTTTAACTCTTATATACATACAAATAAATTAATGGAGACACTAATTACAATGAAAAAAATGGTAGTATTGTGGAGAGGTTCATTGCCTCTTTGGGAGATGGCCTAAGTTCAAATCCTACTACACACACGATTTTTGTAGTGATGTGCTACATATCTTTTTTTTTTACCAAACTTTAACTAATTAAAAAAAAATACATGTTTTTCTTAATAAAGATAAAGCCAATCAAAAAATCCAAAATAAGAATATAAGCGGAAAGGGAAAGTTGTGAATTTATTTTTGGAAACCTATTGGTTCTCTCTTAAATCTCATAATTTTTTTTATTTGGTTCAAGATAGCTGCCTTGTGGGCATGGCTGAAAGAAAAAAGGTAGGTGTTGAAATAAATAAGGAAAAAAAAAACTAATTAAGAAAAACCGAATGGCATGAAAGGACATCCTTTCATAAGCGTGAATGGAGAAAGAGGGCACTACAAGAAAAATGCGTATTAGCGACAGACACTATCCACCGCTAAGCCATCGCTAAATACGTTAGCGATGAATTTTGTGATGGATTAGCGACAAATAACATCTGTCGCATAACCCTAGTCGCTAAACTGCGACAAAATTTATTTGTCGTCAATCCATCCCTAAGTAGCGATGGATTAGCGACAGATCATGTCCGTCGCTAATTAGAGACTAATTTGGTTATGCGACAGAATTTAATCTGTCTCTAATCCATCACTACTATTTAACAAGGGATACATATCCGTCGTCAATTTGGCGATGACCATTAGCGACAGCTTAAATTTCGTCGCAAATCGCTGACTGCTTCAAATTGGCGACGGATTAGCGATGAATATTATCCGTCATTAATCCGTCGCCAATTTTTAATAATTTTTTTTTTAATATTTTGAAACTCAAGAAAAATTTCTCGTTATATAATTCATATAACCTGCTTATAGAAAAAAAGTACACATAAAAAATACATACACAGGTGAAACAAATTGAACACAAGTTTTAAGTTAAGCAAACTTTAACAACCAAATACAGTCCTTGCCAAGTTATAATTAGTTACAAGTACGTCAAACAAATTAAACAAACGAATCTAATCCTCGCCAAGATTTTGGGCATCATCCTCTTCATTTTCTCGATCTGCCCCTCCCTCCATGCCTCCATCAGCTCCTCTACGCTGATCATCTCCATCATCCTACAAGAGAACCAAAATGTTAGTATTTATAAACAAAATATAATGAAATAAATTATATGCAATGCACCTAATCTAATGCAACAAAGTAAATGGCCGAATGACACATAGATTAGCAATAAACTGAAGGACATTAACAGAATTCAAATGTGTTCTAAGACTGGAAAAAAAATTATAGTGATTCAATCATGCATATATGTGTTCTAAGGTTGTCAAAGAATGTCACAGTGATTCACGCATACATATATGTTTTATAAGGCTGTCAAATAAATGTGTTATGTATCACAATCATGCATATATGTGTTACGAGATAGTAAAAAAACTTTCATAGTGATGAAATCATGCTTATATGTGTTCTAATATTGTCAAAAAACTTTCATAGTGATTCAATCATGCTCATATGTGTTCTAAAGCAGTAAAAAAACTTGCATATTGATTCAATCATGGATAAATGTGTTCTAAAGAAAATTTTATAGTAATTCAATCATGCATATGTATGTTCTAAGGTAGTAAAACAATTTCATAGTGATGAAAGCATGCTTGTATGTGTTCTAAGGTTGTCAAAAAACTTTTATAGTGATTCAATGCATATATGTGTTCTAAGGTTGTCAAAAAACTTGTATATTGATTCAATCATGCATATATGTGTTCTAAAGTTGTCAAACAACTTTCATATTGATTCAATCATGCATATATGTGTTATAAGGAAGTAAAAAAACTTTTATATATGCTAATATCATGCTCATATGTGTTCTAAGGCAGTCAAAAAACTTTATATGTGATTCAATCATGTGTATCATGTTCTAAAGCAGTCAAATTTTTTTATAGTGATTCAATCATGCTCATATGTGTTCTAAGGTAGTCAAAAAACTTTATATGTGATTCAATCATGTGTATCATGTTCCAAGGCAGTCAAAATTTTTTATAGTGATTCAATCATACATATATGTGTTATAAGGCATTAAAAAAATTTCATATATGCTAATATCAGGCTCATATGTGTTCTAAAGTTGTCATAGTGATGAAAGCATGCTTGTATGTGTTCTAAGGTTGTCAAAAAACTTTTTTAGTGATTAAATCATGCATATATGTATTGTAAGGTTGTAAAAAAACTTTTATAGTGATTCAATCATGCGTATATGTGTTATAAGGGTGTCATAAAAATTGTATAGTGAATCAATCATGCATATATGTGTTATAATGTGTTAAAAAAATTCATAGTGAGACAATCATGCATATATGTATTCAATCATGCATATACTAGCTTGAAATCTAACGACATGAAACAAATGACATGAATCTTTATACCTGACAGGCACCAAAGCTTATGTTGAATGCAGATGAAGTTCTTCTGTCCTAAAAAAAGTTGCACAACTCATTACGGACAATGTTGGAAATGACTTCATTTAAAAAGTATTATATTTTATCCTCAAGACGCTGACAGACACCATCCCAAGACATAGTAGGGTCAATCGGACGTTGAGAGTTGATGCTGACGGGAGAACTCTGAGAGCCATGGTTGCAGGAGGCAACGACTGCTGTAGTGCTCATGTTACTCCCAAACCCGAACACACGACTCTTTTTGGGTTCACCGGTAGACTTTTAAGGCAAATATCACTGTCGCCAATTCTAGATCATGGGTAGATTCCTTTCGTGGGTTTTCAATTGTCGTGATGCATAGACGATAACTTTGTCATGTTGCATTAACACGCAGCCCAAGCCGGTACCAGATGCATCAGTATAGACCACAAATCCACTGCTCCTCGATGGCAATTTAATACTGGTGTCATTGTGAGTTTTATCTTAAGATTCTGAAAACTCTCCTCACATTTTTCATTATACTAGAACTTCACTCCCTTTATTAAGAGTTTTGTCATAGGCATGGCAATCCATGAAAATCTTGTATAAATTGCCTATAATAACCTGCTAGTTCAAGAAAACTCTGGATCTCACTAACATTCTTCGGTTGTACACAATTCATTATGGCCTCAACCTATTAAAATACTTGATTTTTAATTTTTAAGATTTTAAAAATATGATAAGCTAACAAAGAAATTTGAGTAGAGTTAGGCAATCATCTTTGTTGGATCCACCGAGACTGCATTTTTTTATATTACATGTCCTAAGAACATGACCTTGTTGAGCCAAAATTTATATTTTGAGAATTTGGCATACAACTGGCATGCTTGGAGGGTTTCCAAGATGATCCTCAGATGTTCTTGATGTTGCTCTGCATTCTCAAAATACACCAAGATATCATTAATAAAAACAATGATGAAAGTATTCAGATATGGCCTAAACACCTGATTCATCAGATCCATGAAGGAAGCTAGGGCGTTTGTGAGTCTGAACAACATTACTATAAATTTATAATGTTTGTACCTCATTTGAAATAACGACTTTGGAATGTCTTCATGCTTTATTCTCAATTGATGGTAACTAGACATTAGGTCGGTCTTCGAAAAGACCTTCACCTTCTACAACTGGTCGAACAAATCTTTTATGCAAGGTAATGAGTACTTATTCTTTATTGTTGTCTGGTTAAGCATTCTGTAGTCAATACACAACTTCTTAGATTTGTATTTCTTCTTAATGAATAGAACCGGTGCTTCTCAAGGTGATATACTTAGTCGCACGAATCCACACTCCATTAACTATTACAATTTCTTCTTTAGTTCTTCTAGTTTTGCTGGTGTCATCCAATAAGGTGCTTTAAAAACCGGCTTTGTTTTCAGCACCAACTCGATTCTGAATTTCACTTCCCATTGTGGAAGTAGTCCTGGAAGTTCTTCTAGAAATACATCGGGATAATCGTGAACAACCTCCAGCTCCTCGATCAATATATGTTTGGCCTCCATTCCTGTTACACTGACCAAGAAGGAAACATTCCTCTTCATAGGTATTTCTAAGCCTTAAGGGCAAAGATTACCCTTTTTTACACTATTCTCGAAAGTCAGAATTTGATTTTTGGCACACCAATCAAGATAGTATAACTTTTCCTTTTCTATATAGAACCTTGGCATAGTGTTCAAAAAGTCAATCCATACCCAATATGACATCTTATTCTATCATGTTGATTAGGTTATACACTAGGTTTACATGCAAGTTTTGTTATCCTAATATGACTTCTACATCTGGCATGTAATTTACATAAATTTCATTGAAGCCTATTGGGTTATACACTACCAATTCTTGATTCAATGATTCAATGGGTACTGTAAGTTGTTTAGCACAATTTACATATATAAAAGAATGTGTTGCACCACAGTTCGACAATACAATAGTTGCTTGACCAGATATTAGCATCATACCTTGTACCAAATCCCCCTTTTGCAATTGTTTCGTCGAGGTAGCATAGACCTTACTAGCCACCTTCCTATGAGCTGCTTGTGGTTGTTGCGTTTGTTGCTACTATGGTGGTCCTCCGGTTGCATGCCTCGCTTCATCAGCTTACTTCTTGTGATACTCCTTGATGTAGTATCTCATCTTTCCACAATAGAGACAAGCACCAATTTCTTGAGGACACTGCTATTCGGGGTGAAAGTGATTGCATTTTGGGTACCTCTGGTTTTGCACTTGTTTCACTCATTATGTTTTTGCTTCTTTGCTGACGGGGTAAACTTTTTTCCTCTGAATCTCTTCTTGAACTCGGCTTTCTGCACTCCAGTTTGATTCTTTTGGGACTTTTGTTCCTCCTTCCAATCATCCTTCAACAGGATAGCAACCTGCTCAAAACAATATTAGATTTGAGGGATAGATTTACTAACTGTCTTTGAATAATTTGAAATTATCAGTTTAAAATATACGCCTTTATTACCTAGATAGCCTCATCTAGGGTTTTTGGCCCCTTGTTATATAGATGGTTCCTCAGACCTACCTTTAGTCCTCAGATGATTTCATTGCCCTATCCTCATCGGTCTTGTATACATCCGGATAATATTGTTCCAAGATATGAAACTTAGTAATATAATCTGCCAAGGATAGTTCTCTCTGCTGCAGGTCCAAGAATTCCTATATCTTCTTGGTTCGCTTATGCTTCAAAAAATACATGGCATTAAATGCCTTCACAAACTGCACCCAAGTCATCAGACCATTCTAGAACTTGACTTCATGTGTAGTCTCCCACCACTTCTTTACATGCTCCTTGAGGCGGTACACTCCAAAATTGACCTGGCGGTCCTTTGGAACTTCAATCACTCGAAAGATCTTCTTGATTTCTCTTAGCCAGTTCTTTGTCACTTCTGGATCAGTCTTTTCTAGAAAGGCAGGTGGGTTCATGTCCATAAACTTTTTGTAAGACATACCTCCTCCTACAGTCATCTTCTCTTGTGCCACTTGTTGTAGATTGATGCCCATTTGTTGCATGGCCAACACCTATTGCCAAATAACCTCAGCTAGGTTGTTCAAGGTGTCCATGATGTTATTACACCTATTCTCCCATGCCATTTAACTTGTAACAAAGAGAGAAAATGAAATTCTAAGTTTGTACTCCATGTCTATTCATACATGGTGTTTTTTTATTTTAGTTCACTCTACACAATGAGTTTAACTAATTTATACTTACGAAGTTATTGCAGGTCGCTGAAAGAGCCATGAGTTTACTTTTTTGTCTTGCTCTCATACCAAAGTTGTAACGCTCCAAATATTTAACTTGAAAATTTTCGAATAATATTTTTTTAAATCACAACAAAATATTTGATAAATCCTTTGATCAAATAATTGGGCGAGTTACAGGTGATAACAAAGAATTTCATGCCAATTCAATATCATTCCATTCAAATAAAGGTGCAACATTATTACAACAATAATTAAAAATTATTTATCATAATGTTTATCAAAGATCCGCAGAACTACAAAAATTCGATCTCATGGCTCCACTCACAACGATGCCACAATACTCTCTGTGCATATCATTCACTTTTTAGAAAAATAAGAAATGATACAGAGGTCATACTACAACCAGTTTGAGTAAGGAACATTCTATCAATATATATGTGCATAGTGTCATGTGTACTGGCAAACATGCAACTATCAAAATATGAATGTACAAATTGCATATTTCATACGAATCACATTAAATGTTCTCAATATTCAATAAAAAACAAGGTATCGCCATTTCAATTCTAATAGACATATATCACTACAAATTAAAAGTAAAGATATAAGTTTGTCTTATTAACTCACTTTGTGGGTATGCACAAGCTAAACATCATAGCAGACCGAGACCACTCGGGGGTTCATTATGATTCTATTAAGTAACACAAGTGACTAGCCGTACAGATACCTAAAGGAGATGAACCGAGAGAGTACTCTCCAATGGCATGAACTAGAAATATGATGCATCTTGAAACTTCTACAGAAGACATGGATCTACCACATAAGATATATTGGTAGTCCTAGCCCCCTAACTTCGAGGACAGGGGACCGAGTAAGACGTCTCACTCTCACAAACATAAAGAGTGTTGCATGTAGTTTGTACCATCTACCTCTCCGAGTAGACCATGAGTCTGGTAACATACACCATCTTTCAGGTGTACCTAGAACCCAGGGAATCCAATAACATATACCATATTTCAGGTATACCCAGAGTCCTAAATTTTATTTAAGAGTGTTTATATTGGTTTGTATGTTATTTGGTGTGTATTACAACATCTCACAAGAATATCGTAATTCCATCCTGCACTCGGGCGGAACCAAGTGTAAACAGGTCTAATTTAGTGTAAATAAAACACTCTTATTCACAAACCACAAGCTCATGTTCACCAAACACTCTTTCATTACATGTTAAGTCATTTTGACACTCCAAATGTATATGACCGTGTCATGTTTCTTATAAATTTTGTTAGAGCTCCTATAGCTCCATACCGTTTTAGTGAATCCATAAATGCATTTCTGAGTTTTAGAAACACAATGAATCCCCTTTCAGGGTACAATTGATTTTAACCTTGACATTAGTTGGTATTCAGAGTATGAACACCTCATATGCATTCTCACAATTTGAGATGTGAATTGAGAGTCCATTGACTTTATCTCCTTCAATTTACATATCTCAGCATATATAACTATATATGCCAAATTCACACACACACACACACACACACACACACACATATATATATATATATAATTGTGTGACTTATGCGGACCGAGCTAAACAGACCTCCTTCGTTCTATTCCCGTGCCTAACCTGAAAGGGTATCAGGTTGTCCCACGTAGTAAATTTGCTTATTCACTTAGTTATATTTTTTTCATTTACAAACTGACTCCAGCAAGTCCATGACGGTCTGTTCAAGTCTGCAATGCCCAACACATATGTATTTCTTTTTTGAAGGCACTATCTGTATGAAAAACAATTCGAAGTATTCACGGACCATAAAAGTCTTAAGTACTTGTTTTCACAGAAGGAACTAAAAATGCGACAAAGAAGATGTCTTGAATTCATAAAGGATTATGAGTTCACCATTTCCTACCATCTTGGGAAAACAAATGTGGTACCCAATGCCCTTAGTCGCAAGGTTGATGGTACTTTGGCTAGTTTGGTAAATATAGGATAGAATCTGGTATCCGACTTCATAAAGTGAAAGCCTTTTGAAGACAATCGAGGAGCAATAAAAGTGACAAGTTTGATAGCTCGAACTGAATTTTAAGAAAAAGTTATCATGAAGCAGAAAGAGGATCCTCAATACGAGAAAATAGATGCACTAACTCAGCAGAAGAATACTGCATTCCAGCGTAAAGCGGACGGAAGCATATGGATGTGAGAGTGACTTTGGGTGCCAAATGATTCAAAATTGAGAGAAGAGTTGTTAGAATAGGCACACAAGAGTAAGTACACCATCCACCAGGACAGTATCAAGATAGTTAAGAACCTATAATATGAGTATTAGTGGAATGACATAGAACAAGATGTCTCTAGGTAAGCAGACTGTTGAATAAAATGTATAGATTTTTAAGTATGTAGTTTACCTCCTTTTCGACTCAAATTAATGACATAAAATTGAAATATGGTTTTAGATATGTCGTAAAATGCTTAACTTGTCAACAAATCAAGATCGAGTATCAGAGACTTAGGAAAACAATGCAGTTGATGTAGATTCCCCAGTGAAAGTGGAAGAATATTACGATGGACTTCATGATGACTTTGCCATGAACCCATAAAAATCATGATGCTATTTGAGTTGTGGTTGATTGGCTTACAAAATCAGTGCACTTTCTATCGATGCGAAAGGGACAATCTTTGGAGAGCTTGTGAGACTTATACATTAAGGAGATAGTGCGACTGCATGGAGTTCCTGTTTCGATCTTCTATGACAAATACGACTTTGAGAGTAAAATTGAAATTTAGTATAACCTTTCATCCTCAAATCGATGGTCAGTCAAAAAGAACAATACAAACATTGGAGGATATGTTGCATGCCTATATGTAAGGGAGAGTAAGATGCTCACGTGGTACTGACCGAATTTGCTCACAACAACAGCTACTACATGAAGTATCAGAATATCTTTATTTGAAGTGTTATACGAGCAATCCTACAGATCACTGATATACTGGAACGAGGTTGAAGGGAGAACAGTGGAGTCACCGATGGTACTCCAACATTATACCGAGTAGATCTAGATGATACAAGATTGATTGCATACTGCTTAGAGTAGGCAAAAAAGTTATGTTGATCAATGGCAGAGGGAGCTCACCTTTGAGGTGGGGGATTCTGTGCTTGTAAAGGTATCATCGACTAAAAGTGTATTCTGATTTAGTAAAAAGAGAAAATTGAATCCTAGATACATGAAATCATTTGTCATATTAGAGGAGATCGGTAAAACAACATACCGAGTGAAGTTACCTCATCAGTTTGCAATGATTTATAATGTCTTTTACGTGTCAATGTTGAGAAAATACATATAGGACCCCTCTCATGTGATTTAGTTTGAAAACATAAATATGCAAGAAGACTTGATAGTAGAGGGGAGATGTAATATAGTGTATTTTTGCACTTAGTCATTTTAAGATTTTTTAAAAATTTGGCTAAGTCTGTAAGAAAAATCGTTTAGACCTCGTTATTTGACTGATATTTTTGAGTCTAAGCTTGGCCCAAGTCTCATCAACTAGGTCTAAACGAGCTATTTAAAATGTAAGAAAGAATTTTATTTTTGACCTTTAAATTCAAGCAAAATTTATGCAAAATTTGGGTTGTTTTTGGGCAAATTTTGGAATTTGATATTCGTGTAATATGTCGTTGGATGCGTCTTGAAATGCTGAGTGCAACAATATGTTAATTTTTTGAATTTGAGTTCTAATTTGTCCAAAAATTATATTTTTTTTCAAAAAAGAGTAATTTGTTGATTCTAATCTGGATTTGGATCAGACTGGATTCAATGGATTTGATCTAAATTAATATGGATCTGGACTCTATTCAAGACCCATGTTAATTTAGATTTAGTCCAGTCCAAAAGTTATTTGGATTTTTTGAGATGAATTTGGATCTTGGAACTAGATCCAAATTCATGCCAACATTTTTATAGCTTTAAATTCATTTAGGAGCTTTAAATTAGAGTTAATTAAGGTTAAAAAACCTCCCAAGTTAATTGGGCTATTTTTGGAAACCTCTAGATAATTATAAATTATTTAATATTAAATAATTAATTAATTTTAATTAATTTTGAATTTGTTTTTTAGGGTTGTTTAGGACTTCTTAAAGGAGTCTTTGTACATGCCTTAGAAGGCTAAAGAAAGTTTTGGAAAGGCTTTTAAAGAAAAAAACTTTGAGAAAAAGTCAAATTTGAGAGTTTAGAAATTTTTGGAAAGGGAGGGTGAGAGAATCCTCAAAAGAGGAAACTCCCCATCTCCAGAAAATCTAGAAAGGGCTGGAGAAGGGGGAGGACATCACCCCCTCTTGGCCTATTTAAACATCAAAAAAAAAAGGAAGAAAAGAAAAAGAGAAAGGAAAAGAGAAAGAGAGGAAAAGATAGAAAGAAGAGGAGAAGGAGATCAATTTTTCTTCATCCATCCACGTTTTTGAGCTTTCACCACTATTTTTGGGTGATCTACATCTAAGGTATGGGTTTTCTTTCTTGAAAAAAAGTGAGAAATTGATTATAGATTGGATTTTCATGCAATATTTTGATGAAAATCCATAGAAAAAGTGTTTATATGGATGTTTTTCTCAAAAATACATGGAGGATGATTCATGGATCTTCCTCCATGGTTGTAATCTTGATTCTTTTCATCTTTCAATGAAATAAAATTTTGTACATGTTAAAACAGAATTTTTATTAATGGTAAAAGTGTTTATTTAGAGGTTGCCTTTGATGAATATTGATTCCCATGAATGACTCATGCTATGGACTGATCATATGCATGTAAATATATGTTGAAACAATGTTGTATGCATGTATTTTTCAGTAAAAGTGGGTATAATGGTGTTGATATTGAGAAAACTGAATATGCATGTGTTCTTGAATAAGCATTTACATGTAAGCTTAATGTTCATATTATGTTTCTGAACATGCATGTGTTTTTGACTTGTGATTAAACATATACATGAAAGCTAAATGTGCTTATCATGTTTAGAAATTTGAACATTTCATGTGTTCTTGATTTGTATATAAGCATGCACTTGTAAGTTAAATATGCATGCATACTTATGATTGAAACTCATAAGCATATGCATACCAGAAATTTTTGTGCATACTCCACCATGAATCTGCATGTGCATTTCATGACATGGTTTCACATGAATGTAATGTGGACATGCACTTACATTTTTAAAAGCCCTTGTTTATGCCCATGTGAGCAGACGATTGTTGGCATGGGGCTGCAGGTAGTTGTAGGAAAGCCTGGGCAGCAGGCCAGCCGAGCTCCCGATTATTGGCATGGGGTTGTAGGAAGTTACAAGGGCAGGTCTGGCAGCACTTGTCAGGTGATGAAAAACTTTACCTGGCCCAACCGATTGGTTGGGCAGGTGTTTTCTTTAACAAAAAAATATATAGAAGATTTCAGAAAAAAAAAAGGAAAACATATATTATATATATATATATATATAAACATCTTATAATCATATACTAGCCTACTGGTTGCAGTTGGGCTGCCTAGCAGCCCAACCGAGATGGTCTCGGCTGGGCAGGCCTCGACTCTGCCAGACCTAGCCAATCGACTGGGGTGGTGCAGGTCTCGCAAACCTTGCCAGGCCCCTTTAAAAAAATATCACATATTGTGATATGCATGTTGTTAGAACAATTGTCGTACATGCTTACTTCCATGTTAAAATAGAAATTGTGTTTTTGATTTTGGGCAAAGCGGCACCCTATCAGGCCCAACCGACTGGGTCGGCTGGGTGCTGGTCTATTCCTGTCACAAAAAAATACATATTTTATTTTCAAGGTGCTGGTCTGTTTTTATAAAAAAAAAGTGATGTATGAAATATAATTTCAAAAACAAAGTTTTTATAATTAAAAAAGACTTTGCTTTGGACAGGCAGGTGGCCTATTTGAGTTCAGCTGGGTCAGGGCTGAACCCTAGTCGATGGTCTCGGCTAGGCTTGATAAGCCAACTTCAAGAGAAAAAATTATATTTAACACTGGATGTATTTAAATCTAAAATTAGACATTTAATATGCATGATAAATTTCCAGCTTTTGGTTATGTACATGTATGTGGATTTGAATACATGTTGTGAATGAAAACTTTTACATGCTTTGAATTGATGTGACATGCTTAAGTATTATGCTATATGAAGTTTGCTTCAAGTGCATGTGCATACATGAATTGATGTGTGTCTCGCATGTACATAAATGCATGAATTGTTCACTTGTCCAAATTGAGATGATTCATGAGTGAATGCATGTGTGTGGAATGATTTTATAAAGGTACATGCACATGAATAGTAAACACATGCATATGAATATGATAGCTCATGCACATTATTTAATTGACACATACGAATGTGCATTGGAAAGCATGTTGACATCATTGCATATTTTGTGCTAACCAATGCTCAAGCATCATTTATAGACCTAATGAACATGATTTTTAACACCCCAAAATTTTAACCCAAAATTTTTAAGAGAATTTTTTTTCTTTAAAAAAAAAAAATAGCAGAAACAAACTTTTCTTTAGGTTAAACATCCTGAGCAGGTTACAATATAATCAATCATCATAATAAATTAAAATGTGAATAACATTCACTATTAAAATTTAATTCAATTCTAATAATTTAAAATTTAGATCAAAGTCTTTCTAATTCAAAATAACAAGATTGTTTTTTCAAAACTATCCCCGACAAAAGAAAAGACTAGCTCTCGACGCCACTCAAGCATTTCACATTTACTCTGCAGTTGCATATCATACTTCACCTGAAACACATAAAATGGGCCAGGCTCATGAAAGCCTGGTAGGAAATGTTATTCAGTACACATAAATTAAAACAAGTGTGCAAAAAAGATATTTTTACACTCACACGTGTAGACATAAACCATTAATTTAAGGATGCATACATTGTAATGCTTCACATGATTACCAATCATACACACTTGCATATTTTTTTTAATCATAAACAGTTACATATCCATGAACATTTAAATATGCATGCACTTACCATTGCAGAACGAGTGACCATTTATGCATGAGTGAATTTATTACCTTTAATTAGATTTTTTTAAATTATGCATGCCATGGTTCACTAAATGCACAATCATCTTAAGTTCTTACTTCTTAGCTTTGTGGGTACGATCACATGCTTAAACTTGGATCAGGGCCATGGCACAGACAATGTATTCAAATAATTATGGATTTATCATGGTCGAACACCTTTCATCAGTCTCGGGTGATAGACAACCATAATCAAGAGAGAGCTCCCAACACCACCATCTCGATATATCAGACTTTCACTCATGAGTATCTTACCATCCATGCTGCAGTCTATTGTGGAGGCTTCTCCTATCTTTGTGGCTGAGGAGGAGCAACCATATTCAAATTATGTCTCTAATTAGATATTCAATACCTGCATATAATCAATATAGAATTTCATATACAGTACCATTTATTTCATCATAAAATCAGGTTCAAATACTGGCAAAGTATCACATATACTGCTAACCTGGTCCTTAGCTAGTTCAGGATCCGTCAAACCCTCAAACTATCCTGTTGTTATGACTACCACAAAACCATATACATTCTGCAGATAAAGCTGATTTTTTGATATATTATAAGAAAGTATGCCAGCTTTCCGATGTCATAAATTGTTTATAAAAATTCCTCCATATAAGAGAGATACAACCGATTTAATGTTCGCCTATACTTTTATGTTCCATCTGTCATTGTTCTTTGTAGATTCTAGGAAAAGAGCCCAAATTTCATAGATTATGTGAAATCCTTTTAGCTTTCCAATACAACAAACCATTCATAAAAACTCTCTAAATGGAAAATTTTGAGCAATTTACTTGCCAGATGTCAAGCTAGATATGCATAATAATGGGAAATGTGCATTCAGGTAAGCAGAAATAGGCCACCCGAATTGAGTTTTTCATGAAATTTCACTAGCAACATGTCATATATTAATCCAAATTTTTTAATTCATAACAATACATATTTTCTTGCAGACAAATCCCATTTTCACAGGCATTAAACTAGGAAATTGATCTGTCCTTTCGAAAACTATTTTTTTAGAACCTAATTTCATGCATTTTATATAAATTTTTTCACAGCAAACATTGCATATTTTAAAATTTTCTATATTGATAGCATATACCATGAATGAGAGAATTAAAACAAGCACACTAACTCATTTTATATATAAAAAAAACAATTACCTATCTCCCTATTGAATTCAAAAACTATTTTTTTTAAAGTCCATCATACACAGTTTGCATAAACTTTAGGCATTTCCATCAATTTATTTTTCTAGGGACTGAATTGACCCCTACTATGGGACTTGATTAGCCCATACTCATCTAACATTTGGGTCCACAAAGGGTTTTCAAGGTTTTCATTTGAAAACCCTTCGTGCTACGAATCTGGGCTAATCAGCTATACCTAATTTGCCCATATTCGGCTAAAACACAGAGATATGTATAAATTTTTCTTTTTTGTTGGATAAGACTCTAGACCAGAGTCTTTCTTACACGTATATGCATGTATATATGTTAAATTTGATATGTGTACATGCATATGTGTTCTCAGCTTGATTTTCTTTTAAAACCCTAAAACTGATTCTAGTAAAAATCGATTTTAGAAGGGGGTTTTCGATCCCGAAAACCTTCTCCACTCTAAATATGATAGATTTGACAGTGAATTCTTATATGAGAGGTTTGATGCAGGGTTTATCTATATAGAATCGAAATAAACTTGTGCATACAAGTTCAAATCTATGAGTAAAGAATAGAACCCCTTATCTTTTTAGTGAGACTATCAACTCCACACCAAAAAACCAGTTTTCTCTACTCGTTTGCCTCCTCCTCTTCGTGTAGTGGCTGCAGCCCAATGCTCAACCCCCAACCCAGCATGTAATACAATCCTCTTTGTGATGTGAAAGAGGAAAATCCAAGAAAAAAAGGAAGAAGAAAGAAGAAGTAGAGAGAGAAGAGAGGAAAAGTTTTAAAAATTTGTAAATAGAGGGAGGGGGGGGGGGCATGAGCCCCCCGCTCTCTTTTATAAGCCCTAACCCTCTCCAAGGTGCAGAGATTTAATCTCAGCCCTTGAATAAGACTTTCTACTTCCTTCCTTTTTCCCTTGTCTTAATTTCCTTAAGCATATATATACAATGTATTTTTTTTTCTAGTTAGTTAACCTAGGTTTAAGTACTCATATGGTATACAATTATGTATATCATATGGTTTGATTGTCATACAAAGGGGTCTCATTTTCTTTGTCAACCCTTTCTTATTGACAAGAATAATTGATTTTGGGATGAAATTCTAGTTTGCATTTTTTAGATTCTGTATATGACTGGCGCATGCTTTTGATATCCATAGCACTACAAGGAAAAATGATCCTTTCCTCTGACGAAATATGAAACAAAAGATCTTAGTCCATATTTCATGTGAGAATATATATGGACAAATCATAGAGACTAGTTCGATTGCAATGATTGACATATGATGAACTCTATCACATGTCAGATGATGAGATTGGTTTCTAAAGAAAAGGAGACAAAGACAACAAAAGAGCTGAACCACACAAAAAAGGTAATGTTTTACATGGTTTAGATCACACACATCCTACATCCATGGGTAAATCTCACTCTCTCATACACACTATTTCATTAGAGAGGTAATACATATGTGCTCAACAACAATTAATCTATTACATTTATGGTAGGATATAGAAGTTGCTTTACTGGATTTTCCTTTGTCTCTTTCATTTGAATCATCTTTATTTTTCTAAATCTGGTTGGAAATGGTAACTGCATTCTCCTTGATTTTCTTGATTCCAGTAATTGCATTATCCTTTATTTCCTTGATTTTAGCCAACTAGCTCTTCATGCTATCTTGATTGTTGGCTGGGAGCAGCTGACACATATTGTTAACATGCCCCCTCAAACTAAGATGGCTATAGAGGCTTAGTTTAGATCAGAGACCCAATTTTTTTCCAGAGATTTAGTTAATATATCCGCTATTTGCTTATTAGAAGTCACATACTTGGTGATGAGATTGCCATAAGCAACCATCTCTCGCATATAATGAAAATCAATCTTTGTATGCTTTGATCAGTTGTGAAAGATGAGATTAATGGTTATATGTAGAGCACTGATATTATCGCAGTGAAGAATGGAGGAGATTCTACCTTTATTATAATAATTTGAAGAATAGAAAGAATCCATCTGATCTTAGCTGCAATTGATGCCATGGATCAATATTCAGCTCCCACACTGGAACAAGCTATCATGCTTTGTTTCTTTGCACTCCAAGAAATACAATTTTCTCCAAGATATATATAGAACCCAACAATAGATCTTCTGATGATTTGATAGCCTACCCAATCCATATCTGAAAAGGCATATAGATCTAGAGTGTTTTGCTCCATAATTTAAAATTCGTAATCAATAGTCCCTTTAACATATCGAAGAATTCGTTTCACTGCCTGATAATGATTGTCCATCGGTACATACATGAATTGACTAACAAAATTCACACTAAAAGAGAATTCAAAATGAGTTACAGTCACATATTGGAGTGCATTGACAAGACTGTGGTATATAGTAGGATCTTCAAAAACTTTATCACCCAAGAATTTAGTATCAACTTTAGTCGCCATTGACATGTTGATTGGTTTACAATCCACCATATTAGCACATTCTAGAATATCATGAGTGTATTTGGTTTGACATAAAAACAATCCTTTCGTTGCATGAACAACCTTAATTCCAAGGAAGAAATGCAATAGTCTTAAATCTTTCACAGGAAACACCTTTTGTAAACCCCTCAAAAAATTTCAAAAGGCTGAACTTTTTTCCAGTGAGAACCATGTCGTCAACATATACAAGAAGAATGAGACAATTTTCTTGATCACGATATCTAAACATAGAAGGATCATAAATTTTGATTTTAAAACGATATTGAAAGAGAAAATCACTTAGTCTCTCAAACCATGCTCTAGAGGCTTGCTTTAACCCATATAATGCTTTCTTAAGATGACATATATGATTTGGAAATACAAAATCTTCATACTCAGGCCATTGTTATATAAAAATGATTTTATTTAGGGATTCATGTAAAAATGCATTTCTTACATCAAGTTGTCGTATTTCCAAATGCTTTATTGTAGCAACCGTGAGAATGATTCTAATACTTGTCGATTGAATAACAAAAAAATTTGTTTCATGAAAATCAACTTTCTCAATTTGAGTAGACCCTCTAGCAACAAGTCTAGTGTTAAGACAATCTAGGGTTCCATCAAACTTGAGTTTTGCCTTAAAAACCCATTTTGATCATTTGCAAACATTACCTGACATGTGTGCTAAGGCACATGTGTCGACAAACCATTCCTCATTCTGACTTTCTTTTATTGTCATAGCCGCTAATGCTTTGGAGTGTCATCAACTTGAAAGCCATGATTGAATGGGTTGTAACATTTCAAGGCTGAATGATTTCTTTTTCCATAAATTTGACAAATCACAGTCTCATCCTTATCTTTCTTAGAAGAGAAATCTCCTTGACCTTGTTTCTTTGATTGAGAAGCCTCACCTTGACCTTGCCCTCTAGAATTAAAATGGTATTGGTTACTGCCACTTTTCTTGTATTGATTCTACTGCGCATAATAAGCAACATGTTGACCACCAGGTTGATGAAGCTTATTTTCAACCTCATGATCTTGAAGTAAGGAAACTACTTTCTCATATGGAGGAACAAGTAGTTTTAGCATTGTTGACACAAAAGACTCATATTGGAAACCAAGTCCTCGAAGAAGCCAAAAAGTTTTTTCTTCATCTTCAACAGGTTTTCTTATAGCTTCTATATTATCACAAACAACTTTGAACATTCTGACATACTCTTCAAGAGGATCAGATCCTTTCTTGAGAGATGTCATTAGGTGAAGAAGATGAAAAGCTTGCTCTTGAGATTCCTAAACAAAAGCATTTATGAGAGTTCTTCAAATCTCTCTTGAAGTCTCAATCCCAACTACTAATCCCAGCACACTTTGTGTGCTGGTGATCCAACCTTTCAATAGTCGATCAGATCATTACCAAGGAACAAATGATAGGTTTTAAACAATTTTTGTCATATCAGACGAATCAATAATTGTTTGTGGCAGCATGGGTGTTTCATCATTTAGAAACCCTTGCATATTTAGGCTCTCAATGAGTGCCATCATTTGGGTTTTTCATAACAGAAAATTTATTTGACTTAGTTTCGGGTGAAACAAAATTGACAACATTCAACTGAAGTGGGGATGGGTAAGGAGATGAACTGACCATACCTTTAGAAGCGAACCTTGACTTGTATGCTTCAAGCAAGCTTTAATACCATAAAGAAAAGAAGTAGACAAAGAGAACAAAAGAGCCAAACCACACAAAAGAATCAATGTTTTACGTGGTTCAGATCACACTGATCCTACATCGTTGGGTAAATCTCACTCTCTCACACACTTTATTTCATTAGAGAGGTAATTCATATATGCTCAGCAGCAGCCAATCTGTTACATTTACTCTAGGATATAGAAGTTTCTTTACTGGATTTTTCGTTATCTCTTTCATTTGAATCATCTTTATCCTTCTCAATCTGGTTGGAAATGGTAACTGCATTCGATTTCCTTGATATTAGTAACTACATTATCCTTTTTTTCCTTGATTTAGCCAACCAGCTCATCATGCTATCTTGACTGCTAACTGAGAGCAACTGACGCATATTGGTAACAATATTCGCTATAGAACTCTTGTATTAGGCTCCACACATCATCCTTGCAAGCTTCCAATATAACCCGAAAAACATCTATTGGAAAACCAGCCAGCCCCGGGGCCTTGTTGGATGACATTGATCACGACTTGCCTAATCTCATCATAGCTGACAGGTCTCATAAGAAAATCTTTTAGAACCTCATCCAATGCTGAATATTTTATTTGTACTAGATTAGGGGCACAAAATTGAGCACAACTATACCTTTCTTCAAAAGATTTGGAAAAAAAGGCCCAATATGGCATTCCCTTGCATTTGCTCATTCTTATGCATTATGAGTGTAATTTGATTAATTCTTCTATGATTGGAAGCAAAATAATGGAAGTACCTTGTGTTACGGTCACTCTCCTTGAGCCAAGTAATACGTGCACGTTGAGACCATCGAATTTTATGTCAGATTCACCATTCTTCCACCTTTGATGCAAGTTCCTCATGTTTGCACATTAGCTCCAAGCCATCCTCATCGTTCACTAATTCACCCATTGCCCTTTCCAACATCCCAAGCTCTTCCTCCCATGCACACAATTATTGAAAGTTGGCTTGGCCTTTTTTCCTTGCCCAAGAAATAACATTCTTTCTCATAAAGTCTACTTTCTTAAGGCTATGTTGTATAACCCAATTCCCTTCTTGCACAGCCCGCCACCAATTAGAAGCCAAATAAAAAAATTTCAGCTCTCGAAGCCACTACAATTAAAACTGAAACTGGGCCATTGTCCTTGGCCATCCATTACTCCAATTCAAAGTGATGGGTGCATGGTTTGAAATGGTGAAAGTACCAGTATTAGAGTGTGCATCATAACAATTCATAAAAGTTTTAGAGAGCAAGAAACGATCAAACTTCCTCATGATTGGTGAACATTGTTTATTTGTCCACGTATATGGCCCCCCTTCCATTGGATAATCGGTGGTGATTTTAACGTTATCATGTCAGTCCAAGATTGAAGTTGGATGCACCCATCAACAAGGTACATGCGAAAGTTTATTGATTTTGTAAATTCCTATGAGCTTTACGATATTTATCAAGGGTTGACAAAGAAAATGAGACGCTTTTCTTGCACACTTTTCTTATTGCTAACTTACACCATCATCTTTCTTCTAAACACCAACCTCATCACCAACAAAGCAGAAAAGACACATTTCCTCCAAAATAGCAGCACCTGTATTCAACCTTCTTTCACTTCTTCTTGTCCATGATCTTTCCCTCTCTCTCTCTCTCTCACACACACACAAATGAATAAATATAAAGAAGAAAATGAATTGAGAACAAAGGACTTTAACCTACACCTATTTTTTTTACTTTTGGTATCAAAACCTGGATCTTTTACACACAAATGAATAAATATAAAGAAGAAAATGAATTGAGAAGAAAGGATGCCATGTCTCCTATGATCCTTGATCTTGAAGCCCTTAAACTTTGTGTAGGGTATAAAATTGGGCAGTTGCAGGGGCCATATTGATAACCTCCTATGGGGATG
Organism: Nuphar pumila; assembly: GCF_984573655.1. Taxonomy (NCBI): domain Eukaryota; kingdom Viridiplantae; phylum Streptophyta; class Magnoliopsida; order Nymphaeales; family Nymphaeaceae; genus Nuphar; species Nuphar pumila. The sequence continues at coordinate 24,546,233 of NC_143255.1, read as the reverse complement.
GACGCAGGACAGTGGTGTCACATGAAGGCCTAGTTGGAGTCATATGTCCCTTTGGCAGGAGAGGGTGGTGTATGTCCCCCCCCCCCCAATGATTCACTGAATCCCACGTCTGTGTTCGGGGCTTTGAATGAGCACCACGTATACAAGCACATGGGGCTCGTATTCCCGTGAATGTTGACATAACTTTGCATCGGACTCTGGTGTTGTTGCAAAGACTTAAGTACCCTTTCTTGCTATTCTTCTCATAAAGTGATGGTTTGAGAAAATGACAAAAATGTCATTCATTCAAAAAAGAAAAAACAAACAGTTCAAAAAAAGGACAAACATGTCCTCCATCCAGAAAGTTGAGAATGATGTTGACTCTTCAAAGTCTTCTTCTTCTTTCTCCGTAAAACACTGTAAAACCCTCTCTCTCTCTCTAGAGAAGAAATCAAGGGAGGATTCTTGAAAAGACTTAAGTGCCCCAAAGATGATTATTTAAGACCCAGTCTTTGCACTGCAGGATTATCCGAGAAAGAAATCTCCCCTGGAGGAGGCCATGAACATCAACCCTCTCACTCTCTCTCTCCCTTCTCTTTCTGCTTCTGTGCACATCCAGCAGAAGATCCTACATTGCTCCATCAAGCACCGAATGACCTGCACATTGACTGTTGTGGAGCCTGATTCAGAGTTTTTACCCTTACAGGAGGAGGGTTTGAGGGCTCCTCCCAGCGTGGGTAGCATCATTCAACTAAATGAGTTATAGATTCTGATTCAGAGTTTTTACCCTTATAGGAGAGGGGTAAAACCTCATCTCACTCTCTCTCCCTTCTCTCTCTACTTCTGTGCACATCCAACAAATGATCCAACATTTCTCCATCAAACACTGATTGACCTGCACACTGACTGTAGCATCGTTCAACTTGATGAGTTGTGGAGCCTGATTTAGAGTTTTTGCCCTTACAGGAGGGGGGTTTGGGGGCTCCTCCCAGCGTGGGTAGCATCATTCAACTTGAAGAGTTGTGGAGTCTGATTCAAAGTTTTTACCCATTCATATTTTAAGGCATTAGATCTCATGTTTGAACATCCACGCATGTGCAGTTTGCTTTCATCATGTTCAGTTGCTTTCTAGATTATACTTTGAATTATGGTGCATTTTAGAGACATGTCTCGATTTTTAACAAGTTTGAAATATTAAATGACCATAGAAAGTTATAAAACTTTTCAAATATAAACTAGACACATAGAAAAAAAAAACCCTTTTTACAAATTTGGAAAATGATCTTCCGTTGGGGAGATATGACTCTTACAAAATGAACTAAAAACCTATGTCACTCAAATAAGGCAGAATGATAAGAGTCTGGTTTTAGATCCAAATGGGGTAACAAATGACCATAGAAATCACTGAAAATTTATAAGAATAAACTAGACTTCATAACGAAGACACCATTTTTTACGGATTTGAAATCCGATCTTTGGTTAGGGAGATATGGCCCTAACAAGTTGGTCCTGATTCAGATAGCGATTTATATCACAAATCGCTGTAGTGTTTAGGGAGAAACATTACAAATCGCTATAGCGAGGTCCAGCAACACTATAAATCGCTGTGAGTCTCGTTAGAGACCCGAAAACACTATAAATCATAGTTAAAAGACCGAAAAACACTACAAATCGTTGTGGGGCTCGTTGGAGACCTCAAAGCACTATAAATCATAGTTAAAAGACCGGACAATACTATAAATCATTATGAGGCTCGTTGGAGACCCAAAAATACTACAAATCATAATAAGGACTCATTAGAGACCCCAAAAAATCATAACAATGATTTTCTAAAGAATATTGCCAATCAAATAGCGATTTGTTGAACAAGTGCTACAACAATCATGATATGGGGGCCAAAATTAGAACATTTATAAAATCTGGATACAAGGTTCTGGTATTTAATCAAAATAAAATAGTAATTTACCATGAAAAATTCTGAAAATTTACAGAAATGAACTAGACACATAAAAGAAGAGAACCCATTTTACATAATTGAAAAATGATCTCTCATTAGGAAAATAAAATTCAAACAAAATGGATCAAAATCTGAGCCGTTAAAATGACACAGGGTGACAGGGTTATGGTTTTTGACCCAAAACTGGTATGAAAACACCATATAAATCGCTGAAATTTGGTATGAACAAACTAGATTCAATTTAGAAAACAACCATTTTTACGGATCGGAAAGATCATCTCTGGTTAGGAAGAAATCACTCCCGCAAGTTGGTCCTGATTCTGCTAAAATCCTGACGATGCAAAAATAACAGGTTCTGAATCTTGATTTTTAAAGTGAGTCAAACAAACTCAGAATGATCTGATTTTTGGTGGAGAGCATGAAGACATATGCATAAAGTTGCAGTAAAAAATTTAGATTAAAATAAGCTCTGGTTACATACAAATCGATAGATCTAAAATGCACCAGAATTCAAAATATAATCTAGAAAGCAAACTGCACATGCGTGGATGTTCAAACATGAGATCTAATGCCTTAAAACATGAATGGGTAAAAACTTTGAATCAGACTCCACAACTCTTCAAGTTGAATATTGCTACCCACGCTGGGAGGAGCCCCCAAACCCCCCTCCTGTAAAGGCAAAAACTCTAAATCAGGCTCCACAACTCATCAAGTTGAACGATGCTACAGTCTGTGTGTAGGTCAGTCGATGTTTGATGGAGAAATGTAGGATCGTTTGTTGGATGTGCACAGAAGTAGTGAGAGAAGGGAGAGAGAGTGAGATGCTTGATGTTCATAACTTTCTTCAGGGGGAACTCTTTGCCTCCCTTGATTTCTTCTCTAGAGAGAGAGGGTTTTACAATGTTTTACGGAGAAGGAAGAAGAAGAAGATGACGATGAAAAGTTCAAACAGACATTTTTGATGGCTCAGGTTTGTTTCGTCGGATGACCATCGGGAGGAGCCCCCAGACCCCTCTTCTGTAAGGGTAAAAACTCTGAATAAGGTTCCACAACTCATTTAGTTGAATGATGCTACCCACGCTGGGATGAACCCCCAAACCCTCCTCCTGTAAGGGTAAAAACTCTGAATCAGGCTCCACAACAGTCAATGTGCAGGTCAGCCGGTGCTTGATGGAGCAATGTAAGATCTTCTGTTGGATGTGCATAGAAGCAGAAATAGAAGGGAGAGAGAGAGAGTGAGAGGGTTGATGTTCATGGCCTCCTCCAGGGGAGATTTCTTTCTCAAATAATCCTGCAGTGCAGAGACTGAGTCTTAAATAATCATCTTCGGGGCAGTTAAGTCTTTACAACCACTCCTTTTCAAGAATCGTCATTTTTTTTTGCACCAATGGAGGAGAGGGTACTTAAGTCTTTGCAATCACATCAAACTCCAACGCTAATTAATGCTGACAAACATGAGGATACGAGACACACATGCTTATATACGTGGTGCTCTTTGGGACCCCCGAACATGAGATGTAGCTAACTGCCCTGTTCGGGGGTGAACATATAACCTGCTTTGCTTTGGCAGCGACTCAAATAGCAACAGACTTTTTTTTACTTCCTCGATTTTTTAAAGTGGTCTGATTCCTTCAAGAGGCTGAACCCACATGCACAAGACTACACAAACAATATCCAATATTGCCAACGCTTTCCTGATTGAGAACTCCATTAAATCTCCGCAAAGAAACTGAAGATGAAGAGGAGGGCTTGTTTTGTATGTTGGTGGTGATGAAATCTGTGAAAAGGGTGGATGGGATTTGTAATGGTTTTGAAGGAGATGGTTGAGAACTTAAGGTTGTGAGTGGTGCAAGATGGTTTGGTGTGGGGTTTAAGCGCGACATATATTTATAGGAGGGAGCATTGAGACTTTAGGTTCATTGAATTTCTTTTATGAGTTTGTGCTCAAAGCTTGACGATGACTGTCTTGTGGGGTTTACAGGAAACTTGGTTTATAGAAGGTTTGACACGGAGAAACGCGTGGGCGGACCGCCGGACCATTTTTCACCTTTTGAATTTAATATTATGAGCCTGATAAGTCCAAACCCGGATCTGAAGTAGGGGCTACCGTTAAAGACTAGAAATCTTAAAGCTCCGTGGCTTTTATTAGTCTCTCTCTCTCTCTCTCGTTTAAAACGAGCGTGATTGTGGGCCACGTAAGGCAGGGTGGTCATGGGGCCCACCTGGGGTTTTCCTTGCTTGGTTGAGGGTTCTTCGTAATAGCAAGTTTTGAAAATCTCACAATTTTATATTAAGATTTTCAATAACCAATATAATCACGAAAATAATGTTTTCAAATTGTAATCCATTTCGAGACTATCTTTTTTTATCTCGATATTATCATGTTATTATTGTGAAGATTTTAGTAATTTTTTTGTTTTCTTATTTATATATACATTATTGTTTATTTTTAAATTTACATAAACAATTTTCTATGTTTTTTCAAGAAATTCATTTTTTAAAATTAAAAATAGTGGGAACCCGCTTTTGGATCATGCTTTTCTGATGAGAAAACACGATTTTATGAGCTGGGAATGTATCGGACATTGTATGCTGTCGATTTCCCAAGCCTTATAAAATCCTGTCTATATGCGGTAATCCGGTGATTCAAGAGACGATCCCACTAAGTTAAACATGTAGATCACATCTGTAAGGTTAGTTTTGTAAAAAAAAAAGAAAAAAGAAAAAGAAAAAATGAAAGGCATTTGTAGGTAATGCCGTAATGTCCACACTAGCATATAAAGGCCCCTTAATAAAATGAGCAAATAGATCGTGCTGATGATAGAACATAGCTATAATTAGTCAATGTAACAAATATCTGCTGCATAACAATATTTTCAAAAATCCAATATAACCAAAAAAAATTGTTACATATTCAAAGTATCACCTATTTCAAAAAATTGTCAGAATTCCATATATCATTAATAAGATAAAACATTTCTATCCATGTTTTATATATTTTCATATATTTATTTATATGTCGTTTTATATTTTTGTTTTTTGATATCGCAAGACTTTGCACCATACAGAAATTCCGATACTGTGGATTATGACATTGCTAAAACATAGGTGTGCATTATTAGTACATATGTTGGATATGGGTATTCAAATTTGTGGTAATCTGTCATGCTTTGTAACTGAGACTTTGGGGAAGTTTATTCGGAGTTTTTTTTGGAAATTAATCAGACTATATGGATTTGTTCTAAATGTTTGATTTTATAATCGAATTCTCTTCCAATTATAAAGTTTAAGTTTTTAAGGGCTTGAAAATCAATGGCTCAAAAGTTTTGTACAAATTTTTTATGTTAAAAAGTTAGATTTTTTAGTAGCCCAAGAATTGATTCCTAGCAAATGTGACCATGACAAATACATCTGAAAGCTCAGATTTATGAAAAAGTGCAGAAAGTGCCTAGTTTGCTGCAGTCCAGTAAGCATGGCATATAGCATGAACAATGATAGTGCTCCAAGGGGATTGGCGTAGTGAGGTGGGGCTTTGGCTGCTAGACAGGCAGTCAAGGTTCAATTCTCATGGGCATCGCCTCTCTATGCAAGCCAACGTGTAGCATAGGCACCGGGGGGCAAGGGTCCTAGCTTCAGAGTTTCAAGCTGCCGGCATGACGACTGTATGTATGGCAGGCTGAACCAGCGTGACCAGGTGACTAGGTCTTTCTGCCGGGTGCGATTTATTCGGGTTATAAATCCAAAAAAAAATGGACAATGATAGTCACCGAGTGCGCGACTTTCATTGTCCTTCAAACATGAACGTATAAATGATAGTCATAGCCATCACACTAGAGACTCCCAGCTTGGATGTGCACTAATTTCTCAGAAAATGCTTGGTGGTCCGCCTTAACAATCTCTTCAAATGGCGCCTGCCCGGCTTGCCCGAGTTTTAGCAGGCCCTAGGAGAAGGTGCTGACTCTTTCATCCCAGATTCGATTCGCACCAAGCGCGCAGCTGCCTTTCACTGGTGGGCTCTGTAAGGGCTTGGGTGTTGGGGATCCCACCCGGAGATTGGTTGCTTAACTTCATCATAAAAAAAAAATCTCTTCCATTGAAATAGAGTTAACTTATATGATGCTACATAACATGTCGATCCTAGCCATCCAACTGAACGCATTTGGACGACTATGATCATATTATACAAAACTGTAGAATAATCCTAACCATCCAAATGCATCCGATTTGGATGGCTCAGATTGGCATATGACTTCGTAGGATACAATCCTTTTTCCAAACCCAACGACCTTATTTAATTTTGGAAGGTCTACATAGCGTTTTAAGGTTATACTGCATTGGTTTAGACTTGAACCTGCGGCTGATCACTCGAGTCCAGTCAAGACCTGAATCTTTGCATGACCTACGAGCCAAGTGAGCCAGTTTTTTATAAATATTGATTGACTTTGACCAATTCTTGCGTATGTCAAATGCTTCAATAATTTTGAAGACAACGAAAAACGAGGTTTTCACAAAAAGTTAAGAATGACGATTAAATTATGGTATATTAAAAGCAATATTGATGTTACAAACGATTCACTAAATGAGTCGATTTAAAAAAACAATAAAATGGGTTTGAATTGAATTGGGCTATATCAAAGATTATTTTTTATTTAATTTTAGTTTTTTGAACACATTTGAGAAAATAAGCACTACAAGAAAACGTGAAAGTAAAGACGGCTCTTGACTGCGGCTATTAGCAGTTGCAAATCAGCAACAGTTAAGACCGTCACTACAGAGCCCATTCACAAATTTTTTTTTTTAAAAAACCCTATGAATCCCTTAAAGTTGAGGACGGGTACTGGGGCAAAAATAATTTTACACTCCCGTTTCTCTTTCTCCTCTCTCCCTCCAAAACCCTAACCCTACTCTCTCTCTCTCTCTCTTTGAAGAATCGCACCTTCGTCTATCTTTTCCCTTGTTTGCTCCTTCGAGTTCAAACCTAAGAGGTCTCTCTCTTTCTCTCTCTATGACTATGTAGGAGACCAGCGGACGTCCGGAGTTGCTGCCATCTGGAGCTCAACTCTGGTGCACTCGTCGTCCGCCAGCCCATGGCCCAGCCCTTACCCAGGGGAGCAGCCCCCTGCCGAGCTCTGGTGGCACCCCTGCCAGCTCGCTGCGGGCCGGGGTGATGTCATTCACACAGTCAATCAAAAGATTCGAACTCATGACCGAAAGTCGTCTCCCCATTTTAGTTGGCATCATTCACATAGTCAATCAAAAGACTCAAACTCATGACCAAAAGTCTGTTCCCCATTTAGTTGGCATCATTCACACAGTCAATCTAAAGACTAAGACTAATGAAATTCACCCTCATTACAGCTTTATTGGGCATAATTCGGAAATCAGAAATCTTTGGAGAAAAATGGCAAAAAAAAAAAAACTGAATCTAGTGGTGCATATCTGACAAGGCCATCTTGACTCAGGTCTGGTAAGTGCCCGAACAAACCCAACCCAAACCCGGACCCAGACCCACTGAAAGCCCAGCAAGATTATTGTCCAAGATACTTTGGATGCTGTCTACCATCAAAATAAACGACACTCTAGAGCATTAATTGCTTCTTTGTTTTGGACGAATCTCAACAATCTATTTTTCAACCACTGATGCCATTCATCTAGAAAGTGAGCAGCGCCCAAAATTTTAGTGGGACCCATCTAGACAGGGGCCATCCTTTTGGGTGTTGTTCATCTTGATGATGAACGGCATCCAAGGTACCTTGGATACTTTTCTGTCCAATGTCCTTTACCAGATCTGCTATCCTTGGCAACCCAAAAAACTGGTGGCTTCTTCCTAACCTTTAAAACAACAACAACAACAAAAAAATTTGTTTGATGTGAATTCCATCTCATGTTAATTTTAGCCGTTCAACCAATGGCTAGGATTAGTCCACCTGAGAGGATAGGATTCTTGTTGAATGCTAAGGAGAACAAAACCGTGCGCCAGTCATATACAAACCCTCAAAGTGCAAACTATAATTCGGTCCAAAATCAGTTATTGCCATTAACAAAGGATTGACAAAGAAAAATGAAGGGTTTTTCTTGCACAATTTTCATTTTATTGACTTATAATATTCTCATCGTTCTTTTCAACATTGACCACATCATTCATAAACTGTAAAAACCAACAATGAAGAAAATTCACTCACTGCATGCGTTAAAGTTAAGACCACCAACCACCAACTGCTGCCATCTTAATTTCTTGTCCACGAACCAACTCTTCTTTATAATTAATACTTTGCCAAGTTCTAAGTAAATCTCTCTCTCTGTGTGTGTGTGTGTGTGTGTGTGTGTGTGTTTGTTTCACTTTGGTATCAAAACCTTGGTTTTAAACAAATGAATAAAATATAAAGGAGAATAAAAAATTGAAAACAAAGGTAGCTGTATTTCGTAGACTTTTGATATTGGTGACCTTAATCTCTGTGTAGAGTATCAACTTGCGCAGTTCCAGAACCCATAACTGATAACCTCAATTGGGTACGTAGGCTTTAGGGAGGGGAATACTTGAGTCATGTCTAGGACCACCTGCAAAGTTCATCTCTTTCATTGGGCATGGAGTCGGGACAGTGGTGCCACATGAAGGTCCTGATGGAGTCATAGGTCCCTTTTGCAGCGACTCAAATACCAACCAACTTCTTTCTCTCTCCTTCACTTCTTCAAGCGGCCTGATCCCTTCAAGAGGCCGAACCCACATGCAGAAGAGGGCACATATCATGGCCAATACTGCAAGCACTTTTCTCTTTGAGGAACCCATTGGATCTACCAAATTAATGAAGCGAAGGGCTGGTTTTGTTTGTTGGTGGTGACTGAAACCTGTGAAAGGATAGATGGGTCCTCTGATGATTTGAAGGAGATAGTTAAGATTTTGAATGGTGGTAAATGGTTTGGTGGGAGTTCATGAATTTATATTGGAAAGTCAGGAGGGGACGTTGAGACTTGTTCATTAAATTCTTTTCTTATTTTGTGTTAAAATGCTTGACGATTGCCTTTCCGGGAAGTTTAGAGGAAACTGGGTATTAGGTTTGACATGCAACAACGCGTGGACTGACCGGACCATCTTCACCTTTTGAATTCAAATTAAGAGCCGGATTAATCCGAGCTAGGATCTGAACTGGAGGGCATCTTCATTAAGTGTTAAACAAGACTGGAAATCTAGCTCAGGGATTTTAGTCAACTAAAGTCTCTCTCTCTCTCGTGGATCTTCTTAGTCCATAGTCACAAATATTGGCCAGTTATTGAAAATCTCGTGATTTTATTTTGAGATTTTGAAAAACCAATATAATCACAAAAAGAAAGTACTTTTGAAAGACCGCCTATTATGAAAAGATTGTGTGTTTTCTTTTATCTTGATATTATCATGTTAATGAGAGATATTTGTATTTTTATATCTTTTTATATTTACAACATTTGTTGGCCTAAACTGGAATGTAAAAAAAAAAACACATAAATTGTCATGGTGGAAATGACTGAAGGAAGAGTTGATGGGAGTGCTCGGAGTTCTCCTCAGCCTATCGATGCCCATGATGAGCCTGATGGTGAGCAGGACCCTAAACCCAAATAACAAAAAGAGAATACCTTGGTTGCACTCGTCAACATGCCTCAATTTATAGTGGGAGGAGAGTGGAGGGTTATATGCATGCCTTCATGTATGTGAACCCTTTATATTCACGTAACCCCCTCCCCACTAATGCCTTGTGTCAAACTGGGTCACACATGGTTAGACCTGATTTGAAATGTCCAACATTCTCTCACTTGATCTATTGACACGAAAAGGCACATAATCAAGGTTCCTTGTCGTTATCTTGATTTAATTTTTATGTGGGTTCACATGCTATCCAACATCACAAGAATGAATCATATGAGTCATGGAGATGAACATCTCTGCATGAAATATATTTTTATGCACTACAATATAATTCATTTTCAATGTTTTAGTATGTTAAGGTTACATTTATGAATATGTTGATCTCTAAGCTATTATATTGGTCTTTTAATATTGTTATTTTACTATTCTCTCTACCCAAATGAGAGGTTTTTTATACAGAATCAACAATATATAAAACCATAGAAAATCAATTTAGCTTCATAAATATGATGACATATAATCATAATGCATTATCATACATAACAAGGAATCAAACTCACACATCCCCTTTACATGTTGGAAATATAATCCTGGTGCTAGCCCTTAAGTAAGAGGATCTGTACGTAGTCATGTCCTTCGTACCGATTGTATCAATACATACTGAATGATTCTTAGTCCTTTCTTTAACAAAAAATATTTTAACTCTATGTGTCGACAAGATCTTAAGCTCTTTTTATTATTCGAGAATGACACAGTAACTCCATTATCACAAAAGATCTTTAGTGGTCTCTCAATAGACTTCACGGTCACAAGACCCATAATGAAACTTCTTATACAAATGGCCTCAGAAAAAGTCTCGTATAGAGCAATAAATTTTGCCTCTATGGTATGAGCTACAATTGTAGAGTGCCTTCCACTTCTCTATGAGACGACAACACCTGCCAGTAGGAAGATGTATACTTTAGTGAACTTTCTATCGTCGAGTCATCCTCCTAAGTTTGCATCAGAGTACCCAATGACCTCTAGGTGGTCAACCTTTATGTAGGTTAACATATAATCCTTGGTTTCTTATAAATAACGCATGACCTTCTTCATTGTCTTTGAGTACGCAATGCTTAAATTAGACTGATATGTACCAAGTATTCTCACAATAAACACGATATCTGGTCGTGTCCAAGTCTGCACGTACTCTGAAATTGAAGGAGGGGGGGGGGGGCTACACAATCCCGACAGAAACTAGGATCTGGCATCCTTGCTCGCCAGTGGTGACCATCACCAGCCTTCGTGGAGGGCCAGCAAATGCTGCCAACCTGCAAATGATGTGTTGCCGGTCAACACCTCTTGTGCGGCCGCCGACTTCCAAAAAAAAATGAAATGGGAATCCACCGAGGAAAAAAAATGCGCTGACAACTTTTTCAGCGAGCTTCACAAAAATGCTGATACGCCCACACACACAACGAATGCGAGGTGTGGGTCCATAGCCTAATGTTGGCGTAAACCAGAATATAAAAACAAAAAAAATATATATCGGTAACCACCATGGTGGAAATGATAGAAGGAAGAGTTGATGCGGGTGCTCGGTGTTCTCCTTAGCCTATCGATACCCACGATGAGCCCATCTTGTCAAGTCGATGGTGAGCAGGATCCTAAACCTAAATGAGAGAAAGAGAGCACCTTGATTGCATTCATGCCTCAATTTATAGTGGAAGGAGAGTAGGGGGTTACATGCATGACATTCATGTATGTGAACCCTTCGTATTCATGTAGGCCCCTCCCCACTAATGCCTTAATTAATGCCTTGTGTCAAACCGGGTCACACAAGATTGGACTCGATCTGAAATGTCCAACAATGTTTTTTTTTTTTATATTTTTATTATTTTAGATAAACTGATATTTTCTTGAGTCTTTCCTAAGAAAATCAATTTTTTTTTAAAATTATCATAAGATTTTTCCATTGAAAGCTCTCATGCTAATTATCTATTGAAAAAATTAATCTCCAAGTTGACATCATAAAGATAGATTAAGCAAACACAATTATGAACACTTAGCTGTGAGATGTATGTGCGTGGTCCCTCTCACAGTTCCAAAGTGAGATGCATGAATGCATGGTTCCCAAGTGAAATGTATGGTGATGATATGACCTGATCCCCTATTTATTGCATCCAATGTAATTGTACACTTTTAATGGGCTGCCACACCTGATCACCTTTTATCATTGTTTGGAACCCACAAACTGACAGACTGATCATGGTGGGTGCTCAGGTGCAATTGGAAACTAAAAGTGTGCAATCACATTGCATCTGATCCTCCCTCCAAAAAAAGTTATATTTATAGATTAACACCTATTTTGAAATTATCAAAATGTATATATTATTAATAAGATAAAACATCTATTCATATATTTTATGTATTTGCATGTATTTATATGTATGCATTTTTAGATTTTACTTTTTTGATATATGCCAATATTTCTTGAGAATTTTTTCAGAATTTAAACTTGTTGCGGATTTTTTATTGTCGAGAAAATCATGGTGATGAGAATTTTGATATTGCTAAGACATAGGTACACACATAGTATATTTGGGATATGGGTATTCAAATACAAAAAAGACCCTGCTGTGCAACAAAAATGACACATTTCTTGAAAAAACCCTACATTTTTTAAAATCTGCCTACATCCAAAATCACAACTTTTTGATTGTGAAAGAACCTTTTCACCCTTTGCACATGAAAATTTTCTCCAGATATGTGAACCTTTCTCTCAAATATTCAAATAGATGAATTTTCTCCTTTATTTACAATTTTTCTCTTAAAATATGAGAATATGCAAATGTCCTCCCAAATATGTGATTTTCCTTCCAAAATATGCTATTGTTGTATTGTATCTTGCTATTTCTCCCCCAAATACACACTTTTGAAATATACTAAAGGCTTTAAGTACTTTTGAAGTGTCACTAAAGGCCCATCGTGCTTTTGAAGCATCATTAAAGGCTTTAGTTATGCTTTTAAAGTGCCACTAAATGCTCATCACACTTTTGAAGTATCACTAAAGGCTTTAGTGGCACTTTTAAAGTGTTGCTAAATGAACATCGCGCTTTTAAAGTGCCTGTTTTTCTTAACAAACTCCTTTTACTAAAAATCACATAAGGGGCACAAAAAGAAGAAAATTCACAAATGTGTGAGGACATTCACATACGAAGGTTAGGACATTCGCAAATGTAAAAGCATACAGGAGGACATTCACAAATGTTTATCATGAAATTTGCAAATACGGAAAGAAATTCACATATTTGGATATTTGAAAGGAAAGTTCGCATATCAAAGGAAATTCGCATGTCCGAAGGCTGAAAAGGTCCTTTTATAATAAAAAAGTTAATGGTTTTGGACAAAGGCAAATTTTAAAAAATTATTGGTTTTTTCGAGAAATGCATCATTTTCTCTGTACAACATGGTCATTTTTGGATTCAATTATGGGATATTGCCATCTTCTATGCTAGATTCTTCAATGCTTTCGTATGAATTGAGTTTTTCAAAGGTTTTTTCTTTCGTTTTGGAAACCAAACAATATGGATGGTTTCTACATGTTTGATTTTATATGAATCTAACTCTTGGATCGTTTGATTACATAACATGAGCAGGTATTTTTAGGGTTTAACTACAAGAAAACAGGTCTTTACTGGTGTATGATTTGCACCAGTAAAAGTCTTCACCGGCATGAACTGCGTCACTGATCATAGTGCCAGTAAAAATCTCATCGGTGCTTAAATACTAACAATTTCTAGCCGTGTTAGAGGAAAAAGGGAGATTTTCTGATGCCAGTGAAAATTAACTTATACTGGCGCAGTGTATGCACTAGTAAAGATATTTTTTCTGGTGCAGTACTAGTTCCAACAAAGATATATTTTCTGGCCGATTGTTGTGCCGAAAAACATATTTATGGTTAGGTCAGTTTTCCGCTGGCAATTGCTTTTACCGCCACAGTTTTTGCATTAGTGAAGGTCAAAGTGCTTACTGTTTAAAGGCATCGTTTTGCAAGAGTAAATGTTTATATAATTTTTCTGGTTTTCATCTACCAGTAAGCTTTTAGTTTTCTGTAACAAAGAAAAAGTGCTTGAATTTATACTACACAATTTTTAAATTGCAAAAAAAATATTAAAACATCCCTTTTACATACATGGTACAAGAGATACTTACAATTATGTATGTAGGGTAGCTTCTGACAAATTTTACAAATTCTGAAAGGAGTATATATGTACAATATTCATGTGTACATCACTAATTGAATTTTACAAGAATATATGCAGCAACATTAAGTCCTCCTCCTTGCTCCGTTCATTTGCAAACTTGTCTTCCATCTTTGGCAAAAAATACTCTTCTGCATTTGTTGAATCTAATTTGGATCAGGAATATGGATGGAAAATTGTAAACAAAGCTCATGGACCATGCTTCAATGAGAGTTAGGCTCTTTTGAGTTCCTGAATGTATCAACAATTAGTTTGATCAAGAAAGAGCTTCTTCCCTTTCTCAAAGCAAAGACCTTCAAACATGGATCTCATTGCCTTCAGAAATCATTTCCCCTACACTATCAGATAGACCCTTCACCAGTCTTATAGACAGCCTACAATACAGAATAGTGAATGCCATAAGTCAAATATTTATTGCTGATTTAGCAGAGCACGTATCACCACCGTTTTCAAGGGATCTCAAGTTCGACTGCCATCAAGAGTATCCCTTAGTTACATAATCAATAGAAAAGGGTAAAGATAAAATAATGTTCAACAATGAAAGTTCTTGGTTTCATTGGCTTCTTATAAAAAATCCAAATATTTAGTGAAACAATGGAGGAGGATTCATGGGTGCGGGAGGGGGAGTGGAAGATGGAAAAATTATCATAATGATGACAATGAAGCTGGTGGCATTCTTAATATAATTCAGGTGAAGTACAAGGCAACCCACACACAAGGTTGTAAGTAACATATCATTACCCATAATGGTTGGGCCCAAAGATAGATAAGTATAGTAAAAAGTCATAATTTTTAATAAAGAAACAAAAAAATAGACAAAATTAGCAAAAAAAAAAATACACAATACAGGAAAGAATTATGAATTATACAAAATACAACCATAAAATTACATATGAAGCCTTTATGTTTCTATGAGCTGCATAAGACATTATCAAACATAGATAATATTGCACACATATTTCACAAGAACAATGCAAAACATTAAATATCTTACAATTAAGAACATGTCAAAAGATTCATACTTTTATATTACATAAACAAAAACAAAATAACCAAGTTTATGAACACTTAAGTATTAAATAACTAAGTTGTTTTTTAAATATATCCTTGATCATCATCATCATTATTGTCTTATTCTCTTAATGTTATGCTAAGGGTTGTAGGATCAGAAGTAGGGGGCTGTTGCTTTTGTCGTTTTGTAGATTGTGAGTTGTTTTGGGTCAGATGCGTAATCTGATTGTTCTGGCCTTTTCAAAAACCAACCTATTTAGTTTATTTTTGAGTAAAAAATTTGTTACACAACTCTTGGGTTGTTTGGAGATTTGTTGAACTTTCTTCAAGTTCCTAACATGTGGTAACATGTTCTTGATTCTATTTCGCTATCAGCTTACACTATGCTTGTGATTTTCTTGTTGTATCACTTATAATCAAGTGTTACTGTATGTGCTTTGAAATATGTGAGAGTTAATGGAAGAGTTGAGAAGTTGGGGTCCTTGAAATTTGATTTGCTTTGGGATTATATTAGTTACACATGAACAAGAAGTTTGATTTACCCTCCCCCCTCTCTCTCATTTTTCTCACATTTTTCGTTTTGTTTTTCTCATGCTATGCTACACAAACAGTAAAAATTTTTCATTTAGAAAAATCATATCAATTTTTTTTATAGGCAATTTTTTTCCTAAATGAATTTCTCTTGCTTTCAAACGTGCCCTATGTGCAATTGTTTTATGCCAATTTTTTCTTAAGAAATTCATTTCATGTTGTAAATATTAAGTATGCTTAACTACTTGTTTGAATAATAATTTCTTATATAAAAAAAGTAAAACACATGGAACCATAGAGAAGTCTTGTACAAAAGATTTGCTTCTTCCCCATAAGAATGGGAAAGTGCAAGTCAATTCGAAGCAGATCTAGTTGTTCGGGGCAGAACACTTAATTAGGGTGAAATGCCTAGTAGATGCCCCTATGAAAAGGGTGGTGCCCATAATAAATAGGAGTGTCTATCAGGTCAGAGGACGTCCATCATTGCTGCCTCTACCACCATTCATCCATACGATGAACGGTCTCTAAAACAGCATGGTCCGTTCTTCTTATCTTAGATGGGCCCCAAAGCTTTTTTGAAGACATTTGATGCACTGGATGATGAGATTTAGATCATATGTAAAGCATAGGAGTGATTGGGTAGTGAAAGTAAAAGCATGAAGAAAGCTTTCATTGTGGCTGGCAGGGAGGAAAAGAATGGTGCTCTTGGAGTTTTACATAGAAAGTACAACGCACAAGATTGGTGGTTTCTCTGAGGCAAAAAAATGCTGGCTAAAAACATATATTATCATCAGACATATGATATAGTCCATTTTATGTCAATCTTAGCAGTCCAACCAATGGCTAGGATTAGTGCAGATTCTCACCTGGAATGTGGACTAGGATCCGCATTATCGAGAGGGTGTTGCATGTTCTCCCCCGAGCATGCACTGTAGCTACAGTGCATGTTCGGGGTCTCAACAGAGTGTCGCGTGGCGCTCAGTCGGGTGTAGGGGGTGCCGTACACCGCCGTACAGCTCGCAGGCTGGCTTACGGCACCCATACACCCGACTGGGCGCCACACGGTGCTCAGTCCGGACCCCGAACAAGCACTGTAGCTACAGTGCGTGTTGGGGTGTGTGTGTGTGCACATATAACCTGCCCCCCCCCCCGACATTATCATATGTCAGAGGATAGGATACTTTTTCCTGTGGTGCTAAGGGGTCAAAATAGAAAGTAGAATTCCATCCTGAAAACAATTCTTGTCATCAACAATGGATTGTCTGATGCTTTTCTTGCACACTTTTCTCATTGCTGGCTTGCAATATCATATTTCCTTTTAACACCAACCTCATTATTCATAAACTGTATGTAACAGTCGGACAGAACAGAAAATTGGCACATAACGCCACCAAATGCTGCCTTCCTAATTTTTTTCTTTTCCATGATCCAACTCTTGTTTATAATGCTTTGCCACATTCTAAGTACAAAATCTCTCTCTCTCTCTCTCTCTCTCTCTCTCTCTCTCTCTCTCTCTATATATATATATATATATATATATATATATATATATATATATATATATATTGTTCTTTACTTTGGTATCAGAGGAAGCTGTATTTCCTAAGGCCTTTGATATTGATGATCTCAATCTTTTTGTAGTGTCAACTTGGGATTGGGCGGTTGCAGACCCCAATATACTGATGACTTTAATTGGGTACGTTGGCATTAGGGAGGGGAATAATTGAGCCATCTGTAGGACCACCAGCAAAGTTCATCCCATTCAATTGGCATGGACCCGGGACGGTGCTCCCACATGAAGGATTAGATGGATTCACAGGTCCCTTTGGCAGTGACTCAAATAGCAACCAACTTTTTATCTCCTCCATTCCTTCAAGTGGCCTGATCCCTTCAAGGGGCAGAACCCACGTGCACAAGACAACACAAATCATGGCCAACACTGACAACAGTTTTCTCTGTGAGATCTCCATTAAATCTCTACAAACAAACTGTAGATGTAGAGGAGGACTTGTTTTGTATGTTGGTGGTGAGTGAAATGTGTGATAGGGTGGATGGGTTGTGTGATGATTTGAAGGAGATGGTTGAGAAGTTAAGATTGTGAGTGGTGCATGGTTTGGTGTGAGGTTTAAGCATCAGATATGTATATATATATATATATATATATATATATATATATATATATATATATATATATATATATATATATATATATATATATATATATATATATATATATATATATTGGAGGGCTTCTTATGAGTTTGTGTTCAAAGCTTGACCTTCACTCTCTTGGGAGTTTACAGCTAGGAAACTTGGTTCGTATCAGGTTTGACACTGAAAAACGCGTGGACTGACCGGACCATTTTTCACCTTTTGAATTCAAATTATGAGCGAGATAAGTGGGAAGCCTTAAAAAGACTAGAAATCTAAGGCTCACATGTCTCTCTCTCTCTCTCTCTGTTAGGCTTTTTCTCTAAAGAACAAAAACAAAACAATATTTCAAAATATCATCTATTTTGTCTTTACTCGATACTATTATGCTATTACCATGATATTTATCTCTATTGAAAAACTAACAATATAAATGTCTTTTACATGTTCGATTTCATAGGGGTCAACTCTTGGATCATCTGATCACAAAACATGAGCAGGTTTTTTAGGACTAGCTTGTAAAATTAACTGACAAAGACGCAAATACCATACTTTTGGCACCATTCCATGTTTTGGCTGGAACTGAAAAATATGATAAATATGACCAATTAATTTTTTTTTAGCTTAAACATTTTGTTGCTTAAAAAAATAGGCACCTTGGTAAAACCGCTTGTCTAAGTTATTACTTTGATAAAAATCACCATGGAAGTTTGTCACCTCAAAAATGAGGTGCTAGGCATCATATAAGTAATCTACAAAAATCAGGCTCCAAGTAAGTTGTTGCCTAGAAAAAAATCATAAGTTATGATTTCGACTAAACAAAAGAGCAAAACTGTCGCGAAAAATAGTAAATTGGTAATGTTTGTTATATTTTCTAGTTTGCGGTCATTCGTGATATTGTGCTAAAAATTTATTGTCATCTACGGCATTGTCCAAAAAATTAATGGCTACAAAATGTTGTAACATTTATGCCTAAATTAAAAAATATATGTTTTTTAGTAACAAAAATACAACCCAAAAATGGACCATCCCAAACACATGTGAAGGGTCGAATTTAGGAAGAAGTTAGGGGAAATGCCCTGTTTGTATATGCAATCACATCCGGCTTAATGATAATGCTTGGTGGGCCTCTTTAATATTCTCTTTCAAATGAATTACGATCATATGTACGAAAGGGTGAGACTATAGACTAAGATGCATTTGGTTGCGTGGACAAGATCAATATATATGATGTCAACTGTCATAGCATACAATCCTTTTTACAAACCAAGGACCATTTCTTGGAAGGCTCATATAGTGAATTAAGGCCATACGGCTTTGATTCAAGAATTGAACCTGACTCGATCGAGTCCAGTCAAGAACTGAGTCTTTGCATGACCTATGCACCAAGTCAGTCACTTCTTGATAAATGTTGGCTGACTTTGACTAATTCTTCCATATGTGACGAATACTCATAGGTTTTTGAAGACAACGAAAAATGATGCTTTCACAAAAAGTTAAAATGGCCTGTCAAATTATGATACGCTGAAGACAACATGGTTTTGCCAATAAAAAAATGTATCACGACTTTTTATCGTGAAAAAAAATATATATATTGCAAAAAAACCACTATTTTTTATTTCCATGGACAATTTCTTTGGAAAAAAGTTAGTATGTATGACATTTGAATTTGTTTTTAAAATTTTAGCATGGTTGTTTTTTATTGATTTATAGAATTTATTTTAACCATTAATGTTGCGTATGGGACTGTATTGGCCGATAGGCATTGTATATGCTGCAGGCTTGAATTGGCTATTTTTTAATAAATATAAATATACAAATAATACCTTTTTAATATTATTTTAATGGTTTTAACTTGTGTCATGTTATGATTGACACGTAATAATTTTTTATTATTTTTAGATCGATACAGCTGAATCGGTGGCCCAACCATTCAGGGCCGATACCGATACTGACAACATTGATTTTTACTGTCCATGATGAGATTTTTTCTAACAAAATCATGATTAATTTCATATTTTTGAACTTTGTTTTCTTAATGGCTCCTTCCAAAAAAAAAAAAAAATCTCAAGATGGGTAGCACTTGCCAGAGGGCTCTGTCTTCCTGGCAAGTAGGATCCGAAAATCATCGCATGTCACAGAATGTTCAAGGATCAAAACCCACTGGTGGAGGGGCATTCCTTCAGTGAAAGCAAGCAGATCAGATGTACCCTGTCGGCCATCAAACAGGGTTCGGACTTGGTCTCACACTCGTTCTGAGTTTTCCCGTCTAGTGAAGAAAGAAACGGGGACCCACCCACATATAAAAGGTTCTCTTATCAAGATGCATTGGCTTTTTCTTTCTTTTTTTTTATATTTATACAAAAAAACCCATGAGATTTGAACCTAGATCACCTGCCTAGCTGCTTAGGTTCCGTCGCACTACACCAAACCCCTTTCAGGCTAATTGGCTTTAATGACTGGCTCTCACTTTTCTCCACTTGATTATGCAAAAGGCTTTTGCCTAAAAAAAAAAAGTGTGCAAAAGGCTTGATAAGAAAAAAAAGAAATTGAATGTTTTCACTCTCAGGATTTAGAGTAGGGATGCAAAAGGATCAGCTTTAACTGGACCTTTGATAATCTGAATCTGACACTTTATTTTTGGATATGAATCACTGAGGTAAGT
Organism: Nuphar pumila; assembly: GCF_984573655.1. Lineage (NCBI taxonomy): Eukaryota > Viridiplantae > Streptophyta > Magnoliopsida > Nymphaeales > Nymphaeaceae > Nuphar > Nuphar pumila. The sequence goes on along the minus strand of NC_143255.1, from coordinate 24,526,077 downwards.
TTCTAAAGGGTTTCTGGATGAGATTTGGATTTGCACATTCGGATCTCTTTTGGATTTGGATCACTCGGATAAGTATTTTGTATCAAATCTATATTCTGAGTAAGACCTAATGTAATCCTTTAGCACATTTCATACATAAATAACTTTATTGTTTGGTTGTTTTTTATCTGGTATAGGATCATCCTATATATTTTCAATGTCATCAGAACTTATTTGGATTAGGATCGTTTGCATAAGGTTTGGATTTGGATCATGGACAATCTGGCCTTTATCCAATTTGTTTGCAGCACTATATATGTATATATTTATTTATTTATTTATATTTACGTACTTTTTAGTTGAATTGAGAAAAAAAATTGATCTTGAGATATTTTTTTTCTAAATCTGCTTGTAAAGTTTACAAGCCTACACTAGCATCAAATATTGGCAAAGATGTGGTCAGCAGCAAAGTTGTTGACGACAAAAGAATAAAGCACAGTCCAAAACTGAAAGACTCTGGTCTAGGGGTTCTAAGGATACTTAGGAACATGTATAACGGACTGAGATATGATCTAAATATGGGGGGAGGCTACTGTTGGTCAGGGTTTACCGATTTAGGAAATTCAGGTGTTTCAGGCACCTGGTAGAATGCAGTTTTGGGTTTCAGGACCAAAGAAGTCAACAAAAGCTAATCTAATGCCAAAGAAGGATTGTAGAGGTACCTAGGAGGTCTTTATCAGGCTGGGATGAAGTTTCTCGTGTTCTGAAACTAACATGATTTGCAATACAAAGAGGCTACTTAATTGGCTTGCAGGAAGGCAAAACATGTGGTCCAGGCGTTGAGGGAACTTGGGCTTTGATGAACAGGCTGAGCATTCAACCCTTATGTGACTGAGATGCTAAAGGGTCTTGGTCATAAGAGAGTAGAGAAATAAATGAGAAAGAGACGTTAAAGAGAGATAGATAAGGTAGAGAGAAGTAAGAGAACTTCAATGTATTCTTCAATAATGAAATAAGCTCTCTCAGACCTCCTTATATAGAGGAGCATGCGGTTGAGTCCTAATTATTTAGTACTTTCTCTAATTATAAAAGTCAATAGTTTATCTAAGCTATGACTCCTACCTATCTAAGAACTGCACACTAATTAATCAAACTAATGAAGGACTTAATAAAAAAGCAATTAATAAACTTTTTAAAATGAGAAAATGTCCCAGAGGACTCTCTAGATTCACACCCTCTTCATGTGGAGCCCTTCTGCCATGTGTTCGGGTTTTCCTCATCCTAACTGGGATTCTGAACAATTATCCTTTCCTTAATTAGAGAAGTCACCTCATTTGCTATGTCATCGTCCTAGGACCTATACACTATCGGTCGACTCTCCTGAAGCTCTAGAGGTGGCATCTGGATTCTAAGCACTAGATTTAGATCATCTTCTGAATTTTGGGACGTAATTGACCACCATACTTTGCACCACTTTGCCCCCAAAGTAGAGACCATGACCCTTTGAATTGCCTCACCACTTGGGTCAAAGAGTATTGCATATGCACCCCCTAATGAGCATTTGAGGGTTCGACAATCAGAACACTCAACCTAATTTGTGAGGACATTGATGGCATTCGAGGCAAAATTTGGCCCAAGTATGCACATTGAGCACCTCGTGACAACTTTAATGCCCTTCTTAACTACACCTTCTCTATTACTGGAGGTCTAACGACAACGAGTACGGCCTCATTTTTGCCTGTACAAAATGACATCTTTATTGTAAAGAAGTTCTAGACTACCTTGCCCAATGTCTGTAGACACTACATACCTAGAACAACGTCTACTCAATGGGTATGACGTACAGGTCCAACACAAACTTTTCTCCTTGAAGTTGACATGTGAGCATGCATAATTTTATGCATAATTTTATAGGTTTACATGCATGATTACGTGTGAAAAATGATTAAAAATGCATGTTTGTTATTGGTTTAATTGATTTTCATCAAATTAAATTATAATTTGAGCAAATTAAGTTCTCTTTGAGTTTTTTTATGAAATTAATTAAGTTTTTGAAAAATACTTTCAGAAAAATAGAGTTTTTTGAAATATTAGAAAATTTTATAAGCTCGTTTTGAAAAGATTTCTAAAAACCTAATTAAGAATTATAAATAGTGGTTTTAGAGGAAGAGAGGGCATCTTTTCCTCCTAGGAATTCAAGCCCCCTCCTTCTCAACCCTCTCTCTTCTCTCTTATATCTCTCCTCTCTCTTGTTCTCTCTCTCCCCCTCTCTCTCTTTCTACTGGTTTTTCTTCCTCTCTTCTTCCTCTTCTTCTTACCCCTTCTTCACCGGTATCTTCATCCCCTTTCGTCGGGGAGGTGTGTGCGACAAGTGAAAAGGCCATCTTTTCTCAACCCGTCCATCAGAGGCTAGTCATTCAGTAAGTCTCTTCTCCCCCACTTCTTTATTCTTATGCACGTAGTTTAGATTTCAATTTCATTAAATACATCGAGTCTATTTTAGTATTGTATAATGCCTAACATGATTCATTCTTCGTAGATGCATATAGAGTTTGAATAAGATTTACGCTCATGCAACATCTAGTTAGTTGTTTTCTTTTTCTTGTGTTTTAGCTTTTGTTATTAGTTGTTTTTTTATCAATCACTTATAGTAAACTCGGTCAAAGGCCCTCAAATAGACCTACTTTTTCTCGCAGATCTGTTTGCATACATGGATATTTGGAACTTGCATGAATCAGCATGTTCACACAAGCTTTGATCTGATCACGCCATTTATTTTGGTGTTGTTGATTGACGTGAACAGTGAAGCATGCACTTGCTCGTTTCATAAATTTCAGATATGGGTGAACCCACAGATCCAAACGACAAACATAACGTTTCTGTTGGGGATTCAAGTGCAGCAAATCATAGCGGGATCCACCTGCGCTGAGTGCAGTGCTACCATAACTCATGTGATCTGGTCACCGCACACAGTGAATCTGTCACTACAAGAAAAATGTTAATTAGCGACGAAAATTTGCGACGGATTTTTTCCGTCGCAAATTAACGACAGATTAGCTAGAGAAAACTTTCTTAATGAATCCGTCGCTAAGTAGCGACGGATTAGCGATGAAAGTTGTTTCATCGCTAATCCGTCGCTAATTAGCGACAACAAGTATTTCGTCGCTAATTCTCAATACAAGAAAAACATTTTAGCGAGGGATTTAGCGACGGAAATTTTCCCTCGCTAATCCGTCGCTAATTAGCGACGGATTAGCGAGGGAAAATTTCCGTCGCTAATCCGTCGCTAATTTTCGATTTAAACAAAGCGCGAAATTTTCCCTCTCTCCCTGTTTGAAATTTAAATCGACCGCGCTCGATTTAAATCGACCGCGCTCGATTTAAACCGAGCGACGTCGGAGAGCTTATTGGAGAGCATGTACATGAGAGTGGAGGACGGTGACGCCGGAGGACAGTCGGCGATCGCTGGAGGACGTCGGCGCCGGTTGACGGAGGACGACAATGCTGATTCACGGAGGACGGCGACGCCGGAGGACGGTCGGCAATCGTTGGATGATGTCGGCGCCGGTTCACGGAGGACAACAACGTCGATTCACGGAGGACGGTCGGCGATCGCTGGAGGACGTTGGCGCCGGTTCATGGCGGACGATGACGCCGGTCCACAGAGGATGACGGCGACGCCGGTTCACGGAAGATGACGGTGCCAGTTCATGGAGGACGGCGACGCCGGAGAGCACCGGTTCATGGAGGACGGCGACGTCGGTTCGCGATGAGGCAGAGCGATCGTTATGTGCATGCAATGCCTGTCGGGTGCGGTATAAGTCCGGCTTAGTGCTGCCGGAATACCGCCCGACAAGGATCAATTTTTTTTTATTTTTTTTTTAAAATTTAGCGACAGATTAGCGACGGATAATGTCCGTCGCTAATCTGTCGCAAATTAGCGACGGAATTAACGACAGATAATTTTTTTCGCTAATTAGCGAGCAAAAAATCGCGATGGCCTCTATCCATCGCTAATCCGTCGCTAAGCCGTCGCTAAACAGTTTAGCGACGGCTTAGTGACGGATTAGCGATGGATAGAGGCCGTCGCTAATCCACGGTTTTCTTGTAGTGTGTGCACACGGGTTGCCAGTGTTGGCAGTTACTGATCAGCCAATTATTGGACACAGTATGACCAGCAACAAATTCATCTGGTTCATAAAAAATATTTCTGTTCGATCGATGATCAATATTCGTTTCAGCAATCCAGCCTGTTTACGTGTGACTTCATATTCAGTATGTCATAAACATCAATGTGAATTGCGGTTATTGATTTTTTTCGATTTATGGAACAACGTGGTTGCATTAGGACAATCTTCTTTGGCATCCACCGATTTTTACCAACTACATAATTGGTTGGATTTGTTCAGCACTAGTTGGGCGTCATAGAGTTACTTATTTTCTTTTAATTAATTCACTTATGTTATGTGTTAGTTTTAATCAGGTTATCTAGTTAAAAGTTATTTTATATTGTTGCATGTTAATCGTGAGCAATCAGAGGTAGCAATTTAGGTGGTTAAACTAATTTTATTAATTGAGATTTATTTCATAGTTTGCTAGCAATTTGTTCTATGATAGCTTAGTTTGTTTCATAATTTGTTACATAGTTGTTAGTTTGTTTTGTTAATTTGTCTTTTAGTGATTTAGGATTATATGTTAGATTAGGTTGTTAGATTCTTGTTTTTCTTGATTTTTCATAAAACTAACCTTATATTTTGGCATAAATTTTTTTTTTTATCTTTTTGTTTTTTCAGGAAAGTGGTTGAGTTCTTAAAAGTACTCTCAAAGAGCCCTTTAAGGTCCCCAAAAGGTCTCCTCAAAAGGCCCTTCAAGCCCCTCAAGAAGCCCTTTATGAATCAAATACGCAATAAAAACATACATCGATTCAAAAGGGACTAGAAGCTTAGAGCACTGCCGACTTTCACTTTTATTTTTATCTTAGGGTTTATTTTATTTAATTCATTGGGTTTGTAATAAGGCCACTTAATTATTTTTATTTGTTTAAGCCCTTTACAAAGGGCCACACTCTTAGCTACTTAATTAATTATTTTTTTTTTATTTTTTTTAAGGCAATAAAGAGGTAGATTAGTTTTATGTGGAATACAAATTGTTTCTCCCGTTCTCTAAGATGGACCTAGACTCCACCACTCATGCGAGTCAATTTTTATTATTTGGTGTCTGGCTTTCACACTATTTTTATTGAAAATATTGTTTTAAAAATCCATTTCATAAAACTTACACCAATATGCATCCGAGCATACCTCTACACACTAAAGGTGTAACTCGTTTCCAACCATCACATTAAAATCAGGGTGCTCTTTAATTTCAAACTCAATTTCTCGAACTACACCCTTGCGAATGATATTGGGGGTGCTTCTCATATCAATATGCACGGGGTTCATGAAACCCTATGGGCCATTATTAATGAGCGTACATACAGATCCAAAAATAGAGCCAAGGTTCAAGTAACCTTTATAAATATGATCTAAACTCTTATAGCGTGTGATATTACGATAAATATGAAAATTATAAATACTTCACCAGTATCTTACCAGGAACCATGTATGTTATTTTTCATATAAAAGTTTTGTAAAATATTTATCTATTGAAAAACCTTATTTTTTTTAAAATATTTATTTTCTTATGAAACACTCATTTCTTGTAAAGTGTTCATAAAATACCTATACTTCTTAGAAAACATCCATAATCGATCTTGAAATATTGATTATTTTGAAAAGTCACAATTGAGCATATAACAAAGGAAATAATTGCATAAATTTAATAAATAATTACATATATCAAATATCATACGCTTTATGAGCATTTGATAAGAGAATATCCTACCTCAAAATGCTTGTTGAGAGAAACAAAAAAAATTCAAAATATCTCGAGGGAATTTTTATCCAAAAATAATATTACAAGACCTTCGGCGATCCTCACAGGTGCGCAACTTTGTTGATAAAGGTTGGCAAAAATCAACTAAACTAGACAAAACCTATCTTTGGTGGAGAAGGGTGTGTTGGAATTGAGCCAAGTCGGGGTCAAACTGGGTGCTCAAGGAGGGGGGTGCTAAGTGAGTCAAACCTAAGGGATGAGCGAAATCGGGCTTAGAGATGGGTTAATACTAAGGAAGGGATGGAGTTAAGTGGGTAAGGTAGGTCATCACCTAGTGAGATAGGATGGAGAGGCCAAAGGCTAGAGAAAGAGGAGATCACCACAAGGGGTGGCGCCAAGGGGGTAAGAGGAAAGAGGAGGGGGAAGTGTGGGAGAGAGAGAGAGAGGAGAGTTAGAATTTAGAATTAGAGAAATGGGGTGGGAAGGGGGCTATTTATAGCCATGGGAGGGCTGAAAAGAAGATGACACATGGCATTGAGAGGGGGTTCACTTGGCAAATTTTAAAAGCCAAGTGAAAAGAAAAAAAGGGCAAGGGGGGGAGGCGACTTTTCCTTTTGAAAACCATGGCTGTATGGTGGGGTAGGTCTGGATTGGATCTCAGTAGAATCTAATCCAAATCCATATTACTTTAGTTAGGTTCTAGTTTAGTTAGGTTAAAATCTAATTAATTTTTTGTTTTTTTCTAACTAAATCCTAATTATATCATTAATCTTACTTAATTGTCAAGTGTATTTTAAAATGCAAGAACATATAATTAATTCTTCAGTTCATTGAGCCTGGTCAATGAGATTATGGATGACTATGACCTTAAGGTCAAATCTATCCCTGAATTATTCTAAAATTATCGTTTTACCCTTAGAACTTGTTGATCATGTTTCAAATGCATTTCAATTTTGGTTTTCTATGAAATCATGACCATTCTTATTAGAATTTCGATAAGAATTCAACCTAGTGTTCAAACCTCTAAAAATAGATCGACACAATTATAATTTTCCCCTTAACCCCTTTTTCTTTCGTAACTATATATATATATATATATATATTTATAGCAAAGTTTGTTGAAACAAGAAATTCCTCTTTTATTTATTCAAAAAATTTATGGATGTTACAACCTACCCCTCTTAAAAGAATTTCGACCACAAAATTCTGATCCTAAGCCTTATACAAATAACTCGAAGAAATTTTCTCTCACGTTGGACTCAGGTTCCCATACACATTCCTTAATCCCATGATGTTGCCATCTCAATTTAACGAGATAAATGGTCTTCGTTCTTAGCACTAGATCTCTTTTATCAATGATTTCTCTGAGACTTTCTTCTAGAGTCATATCCTCTTGAATATCTACATCTTCATATAGGATAATATCAGACGGTTCATGGATATATTTTCTCAGCTTTGAGACATGGAATACATTATAAATTTGTGCATATTTGAGAGGTAGATCTACTTGGTAAACTATTTTGCCAACTTTTCTCAAAATTTTGAAAGGTTTGATAAATCTAGAATTTAGCTTTCCTTTCTTTTTAAATTTGAATACTCTCTTTATTGAAGATACTTTGATAAAAAATTTATCTCTAACTTCAAAAGAGAGTTCTTTGCAGTTTAGATCGCCATAACTCTTTTGTCAGTTTTGAGCTGTATATAGCTATTTTGGATCATTTTCACTTATTGTGTGTCATATAAGACATTTTCTTAACCCCTAAACCAAGTTTAGATGCCCTGAACCCAAATATGCTCAAAACTGAAAATCTGATGAACCCTATTTTTTATCAGAATTAGAAAATTCACCTAGTCCAAACTATCATCCCTTGTGTATAAATTTTGACCCAATCTTCCCTAGGATATCTAATTTAAGACCTCTAAAAATCATGGTTTATTAAGGTTCTTGTGGAAAAATATTAATTTTCCAACTCGGGTCTGTTTTGACCAAACCCAGTCCAACCTATAGAAACCCTAACTCGACCTGCCACTTGCCCAAGCCAACACTTCTAAAATAGTAAGCTCTTGACCATCAAAATTTTACCCAAACCTATTCTAAGGTGTTCAGAACCTTCTCTTAAAATTTGAAAATTGTTTATGGTGTCATTTGGGCACACAATTTTTTTTATGTAAATCTGTTAGTAACCTACACCATATTTGCCCGATTTTGACTTTGACCTAAACATAAACCTAAACCTAATCAAACCTATTCGCTGCCTAAAATACCTAACCCAAGGCCCAAGAATACATCAATGACCATCTTGAAAATAGTGCTAATAAGAGAGATTGATCTAAGAACTTTGATGTTTGAGGCACCCGACTGATTGGGAATGAGGATAAGTGATGACCTCCCAATCTCCCTAGGCAAGGTGCAATTCACATGGAATCCTGTCATGAGCAATAGGATATCCTCTTTACAATTGTCTCATATACTTCTAAAAAACTCAATGGAGAAACTATCAGGCCCGGGAGCCTTTCCCGAAGGTAGAGACCAAGTTGTCGATCTACTTGGTCTCTCAATCAGCTTGTGTTTCACCCTCAATTTGGTTTGGACTTGTTGCAATTCGAGTTCTCACTTGAGAATTTGGTGGAACTTTGCTCTCACTTGATCTTTATTCCATAGAATAATTTATCACCTTACATAGTGCAATTTGTGTGAGAGTCTTAAGGCCGCCCATCTACCCAGTTGAACATGGTCACACCATGAAGTGAGAAGCTCTAGAAATCCCTCTACCTAAAACCACCATAGTTTGAAATATAACGCTTTACTTGGGGCTCCCCAGCCTTCAACCCATTGGAGAGAAACTGGGGTGTGGTCTGAGAGAGTGAAATGGCCAATCATTGCCTTGAGGTCATGGTGATTTAAAAAAAAAACTCTTTGGACAAAACAAATCTATCTTTTTGAAGATTTTTTGAGGTTTTTCCAAATATTGAATCAGCTGGGTCATTTAGGTTTTCCCAAAACACATTTTTGAGGAAGACTGCAGTGGCTAGACCACATACCTTCATCAAACAGGATGGGATGGGTATATCTGCTCAACTAAGAGTGATTGTGACTAGATACTCATGAATTGTGATGCTCTGGTTCAAGAATGATTCATGCCAAAAGACCAAGATACCACCCGAGCACCCTTCCGAAGTAGAAAAAATGTAATTGTAGTTTCTCCGTATACAATTGATGAAAGTTATGTTAGTGAATCCTATCTTTGTTTCTGACACACAACAAATATTAAATTTATGTTGTCTAATGTAATTTACTAAGAAAGCTTATTTTTTCTGATAGCCATGACCCCTGATATTCCATGCCCTGATTTTCATTCTGAAATTACTGAAAAAAAATCTTAGTCACTTGTTCTTTGGTTTGGGTAAAGCATTTTAATCTCGATTCTTGTCAAGTTGGGCCTTACTCGAGCGCATTAGTTTTTTATATGGACTCCACCAGATTGATAAACAAGTGGAGCTGGAGGTGACTTTAATAGGGCCGAGTCTTCTCAAATCAGCTCGGGCATAGCCCATCTTGGAACTAGTACCCAAAACCCTTTCTCTCGTATTAGCACTTGGTTAAGGTCATGGGCATGTTTGGAAGTGAGAAAATAGTAGGAAACAAAAAAGTATATTTTTCAACCATTCCAAGCTAGAGAAATTTTTTCAAAAGAAAAGTTTTTCTAAAAGGTATGATTTTTTGTAAGAAAATTTTCTCCACCCCCAGGTGAAGGAATTTTTCTTATCAAAAGAAAATTTTGCATTAGAGAAACCATTTACCCATAACACATCTCATTAAAAGGACCCTTTTATAGGAAAGGAAAAAGTACATATTTTCCATTCATTTCAAGATAGAGAAAAATTTTCAAAAGAAAAGTTTTCTAAAAAGTATGATTTTTTATAGGAAGAATTCCATTCCTATCAAAAGATTTTGCATTAGGCCAACCAATCACCCAGAACACAACTCATTAAAAGGACCCTTTATCCTTAAACTTCTCTCTCATTTCTATCAAACTGTGGTCTAAAAGTGACTTGGAGTAGCTGATAATCACGAGGAAATGCATTTCTAGGATCTTGCATCTTAGTTTGTGGTTCTTGCTTCAGCTTCCATGTAAGTTTGTGTTGCTTTGGTTATTTTGTGGATTGCGAGTTGTTTTGGATCAGATTCATAATCTGATTGTTCTGAGCTTTTTGATAGTTTCTGATGCTCAAGAATCAATTTATTTAGGTTGTTTTTTAGTAAAAAATTTGTCGCACACCTCTTGGGTTGTTTGGAGATTTGTTGAAGTTTCTTCAAGTTTCTAACAAGTGGTAACATGTTCTTGATTCTATTTGGCTATTGGCTTAGTGTATGGTTGTGATTTTCTTGTTGTATCACTTATAATCAAGTGTTACTGTATGTGCTTTGAAATTTGTGAGAGTTCATCGAAGAGTTGAGAAGTTGGGGTCCTTGAAATTTGATTTGCTTTGGAATTATATGAAATTACACATGAACAAGAAGTTTGATTGACCCCCTTCCCCATCTCTCTCATTTTTCTCACATTTTTCATTTTATTTTTCTTATGCTACGCAGACAGTAAAATTTTTTCATTTAGAAAAGTTATCATATCAAAACTTTTTATACGAAAAATGTTTTTTTCCTAAAAGAATTTTTCTTGCTTTTAAACATGCCCTATGTGCAATTGTTTATGCCAATTTTTTCTTAAGAAATTCATTTCATGCATTACATAATAAGTATGCTGAACTACTTGTTTGAATAATAATTTCTTATATAAAAAAGGTAAAACACGTGCAACCATATAGAAGTCTTGTACAAAAGATTTGCTTCTTCCCCAGAAGAATGGGAAAGTGCATGTCAATTGGGAGCAAATCTAGTGTTCGAGGCAGAACACTTAATTAGGGAGAGCCGTCTAGTAGATGCTTGTATGAAAAGGGGGGGTGGGGGGTGCCCTTTATTAAATAGGAGAGCCTATCAGGTCAGAGAACTATCATTGTTGGCTCTACCACCGTTTATCCTTAAGATGAACGACCTCTAAAACATCATGGTGCATTCTTCTTATCTTAAATGGGCCCCACAACTTTTTTGAAGACCTTTGATATGTAGATGATGAGATTTAGATCATAAAAGAATAAACAAATAAAATTAATTCCAAAACCAGAGGTCATTCATTCATAGTTTAAACTATGTCAGAGGCATGGTACACACTCATTAGGTGTGATTGGGTGGTGAAAGTAAAAGCATGGAGAAAGCTTTCAATGTGTCTGGCAGAGAGCAAAAGAATAGTGTCATTGGAGTTTTACATAGAAGCACCAAACTATAAGTACAAAGCGCAAGATAGATGGTTTCTCTCGGGCATAAAAAAAATGTTGGCAAAAACATATCCTATCATCAAACATATAGAGTCCATTTGATGTCAATCTTAGCAGTCCAACCAATGGCTAGGATTAGTCCAGATCAATGTTGTTAAAAACATGCCTCAAGACACAAAAAGCATGTCTCGCCTCAAGGCGAAGCCTCTTGTGCCTTAAGGCACATGTAAAAAGTGCAAATCCCTTAAGGCATATGGCTCATACGCCTTGAGGCATACGCCTCAAGGCGAGGTGCATCTCAAGATGAGGCACACCCATTGTTTTTAAATGCCCATTTGACCATTTTTTTTTTTTTGGGGGGGGGGAGGGGGAGGAATAGGGAGGTTGACCCTATTTAGGGTGGGGGGCCTTTGTTTTTTCTGTCTCATCTCTCCTTGCTCTCTACTCTCTTGTCTCTCATCTCTCCCTACTCTCTGTTCTCTCGCTCTTCTTACTCTCTGCTCTTTCATATCTCTCGCTCTCCCTACTCTCTTTTCTCTCACTCTCATCTCTCTCTCTCTCTCTCTCTCTCTCTCTGCTGACAAGAAGAAGAAAAGAGATGCAAATTTTTTTCCTTTTTTCTCTTTTTATCTCTTCTTATTTTTTTTTTGTCTTTTTTTTTTCTTTCTCATTCCCTTTTTTCTTTTCTTGTTATGTTTTCTCCTCCTCCTCTAAGCTTTCACCCACAACTCTCTTTGTTTTTTTTTTTCCAGTTATGTTGTGTAATGTTTTTTATCTTGTTAATATTGTTATGTCATTTAGTTAATCCTACCAATCATGTACATAATCATGTTAATCATGTTTTTCCTATTATGTTGTATATTTTGCTATCAATCCTGTTATGATGTGTAGTTTTTTTCACAGCTATATAATTTGTTTCTAAGTTATATAATTAGTTTTTCAATTATATAATAAGTTTCTCAGTTATATAATCATGGGTTTCTCAATTATATATGTTTATATTTAATTAATTATATAAATATGTATGTATTTATGTGGAAAACAGATATACATACAAGTTAGGAGATTATATTTTGTTGTTAATCTTGTTATGCTATGTAGTTTTTTCAAAGCTATATAATTTGTTTCTAAGATATATAATTAGTTTCTCAATTATATAATCAGTTCTTAGTTACTTTTACATGTTAATCTCATATTTTTAGTATTTATTTGAGATTTTTTATTTCTTATTGGTTGTTACTTCATCAATAATGCATTTTATTTATTTGTTTGTATTTTTAGATAACTTTTTATAGTTTTTTAATCAATTTTTTTAATTTTGTTATGTTGTGTAGTTTTTTTTAGAGCTATATAATTTATTTCTAAGTTATATAATTAGTTTCTCAATTATATAATCGGTTTCTCAGTTATATAATCAGTTTCTCAGTTACTACTTTTACATGTTAATCTCATATTTTTTAGTATTTATTTGGGATTTTTAATTTCTTATTGGTTGTTGCTTTATCAATAAAACATTTTATTTATTTATTTATAATTTTAAATATTTTTTTTTATTTTTCAAAAAAATTTGAGGATTACGCTTTACGCCTCACATTAGTTTTTGGTGAAGTGTCTTGCTATGCCTCAACGTTTTTCACAACATTGGTCCATATTTTCACCAGGAATGTGGACTAGAATCCTCATTATCATATTTCAGAGGATAGGATACTTTTTCCTGTGGTGCTAAGGGGTCAAAAATGCAAAGTAGAATTCCATCCTGAAAACAATTCTTGTCATCAACAATGGATTGTGAGAAGCTTTTCTTGGACACTTTTCTCATTGCTGACTTGCAATATTATATTTCCATTCAACACGAACCTCATCATTCATAAACTGTATGTAACATCTAAAGTCCGACAGAATTGAAAATTCACTCATAACACCACCAAATGCTGCCTTCTTAATCTTTTTCTTTTCCATGATCCAACTCTTCTTTATAATGCTTTGCCACATTCTAAGTACAACTCTTCAAGGGGCTGAACCCACAAATAAATGGCCAACACTGACAACAGTTCTCTGTGTGAGATCTCCATTAAATCTCTCCAAACAAACTGAAGATGTAGAGGAGGGCTTGTTTTGTATGTTGGTGGTGAGTGAAATGTGTGATAGGGTGGATGGGTTGTGTGATGATTTGAAGGATATGGTTGAGAAGTTAAGATTGTGAGTGGTGCATGGTTTGGTGTGGGGTTTAAGCATCATATATATATATATATATATATATATATATATATATATATATATATATATATAGGAGGGCTTCTTATGAGTTTGTGTTCAAAGCTTGACCATCACTATCTTGGGGGTTTACAGCTAGGGGTGGCAATCGTGTCGGGTTGGCGGGTCGACCCGACGGGTTGGCGGGTCAGCATACCTCAACCTGAACCCGACCCGTTTATTAAACGGGTCGGCTGTGGCAAACACGAACCCGACCCGTTTAATAAACGGGTAACCCGACACGACCCGCCAACCCATTTAATAAATGGGTTGGGTCGGGTAAACGGGTTCTCAGGTTCGCGGGTCGGGTTGGCGGGTTGGCTGGTCGGGTTGGCGGGTTGACCCACCCGCCTAACCCGTTTATTAAATGGGTCAGCCGGGTTGGCATACCCCCAACCCGAACCCGACCTGTTTAATAAACGGGTTACACGGGTCAACCCATTTATTAAACGGGTTGGCTTAAGCCCAACCCGAACCCGCCTAAGAGGCGGGTTGGCGGGTCGTGTCAGGTTTTGCCACCCCTATTTACAGCTAGGAAACTTGGTTCGTATCAGGTTTGACACTGAAAAACGCGTGGACTGACCGGACCATTTTTCACCTTTTGAATTCAAATTATGAGCCTGATAAGTCGGAAGCCTTAAAAAGACTAGAAATCTAAAGCTCACATGCCTCTCTCTCTCTTAGGCATTTCGGTTTTTGAAAATCTCATGTTTATTTTGTGAGATTTTCAAAAACCAAACAAATCACAGAAACAACACAATATTTCAAAATATCATCTATTTTGAAATATTTTTGTCTTTACTCGATACTATTATGCTATTATCATGTTATTTATGTTTCTATAAATTTTTTATATAAATATCAACGCTATATTTCCAAAATATCGTCTATTTTGAAAATATCGTGACTTTACTTGACGATAATGTGTTATTAGCATGATAATTATATTTCTATATATATTTTATATATCAACCTAATTTTATCTTATTTTCATATACTTTTAGAAGTTAATAAGCTGATATTTTCTTGAGTTTTCCCCAAGAAAATCAAAGAATTTTAATTTATCGCAAGATTATCTTAAGTAAAACTCCCGTCTCCGATGCTGACTTTCTACTAAAAAATTAATCTCCAATTCCGCATCATAAAGATAGATTAAGCAAACATAACTAGTTACTCTAGCTGTGGTACCGTTAATGGGGCGGATCGTGCCATACCAAATCCCGACTGCACATTTCACTTGATGGAGATGTGTGTGGGCCCCACTCTCATATTTCCAAAGTGAGATGCATGATTGTATGCTTCCCTAGTGAAATGTGCGGTGGGGATTGAATATAAGCGATGATATGACCTGATCTGTCCAATCGTAGGGGCTAGCCCCCAAAAGCTTTTCCTATTGCTCAAGCTCCTAATAATAAATGGATCATGCTGATGATAGAACATAACAAAAATGTGGCAAATATCTGCCAGATAATATTTTTCAAAATCTGATATAACCTAAAAAGTGTATTTTTTTTATTCATCACATATTTTGAAATTGTTGTTTATATATTATTAATAAGATGAAATATTTCTTTATATAATTTGTGCATCTGCATGTATTTATATGTGTATAATTTTATATTTTAATTTTTTGTATATGCCAATATTTCTTGAGAAATTTTCCAATTAATTTTTTTTTTGCAAGATTGCCCATCAACGAAAATTCCAGTGTTGAGGTTTGTCACATTGCTATAACATAGGCACACACTGTATATTTTGGATATGGGTATTCAAAAATGGGGTACTGCAATATTTTAGGGTAGAATCCTCCATTATTCTTTCATATATATGAAACTGAGCTTTTTGTTTTTGTTTTTCATCTCTATTGAAATATAACAATATGAATGTCTTTATTTCATAGGGGTCAACTCTTGGATCATCTGATTACAGAACACGAGCAGGTTTTTTAGGGCTAGCTTGTAAAATTGAGTGTCAATTGTCCAAAAAATAATGGCTCAAAAATGTTGTAACATTTATGCCTAAAAAAAACAAATGTTTTTTAGTCACAAAAAGACATCCCAAAAATGGACCATGGGTTGAATTTAGGAAAAAAGTAAGGAAAATATTGTCCAGAGTTTGTATTAGGTAGGCACAGCGTGTAACACATGGACATTCTCATTTCCCTTCAAATAAATGAGTCATAGCGGTCAATCTATCACATCTGGCTTAAAGACTCTTTCCAATGAAAAACATTTAGCACCACATCATATGCAATCCAAGCCATCCAACCGCATGCATTTGGACGACTACGATCATATCATATGCACGAAAAGGTGAGACGATAGACACGCATTTGGTTGCGTGGACAAGATCAGCCATCCAGATGCATTTGATTGCACGGACAAGATCAATATATGATGCGTTGACATCATATGTCATAGGATACAATCCTTTTTACAAACCAAGAACCATTTCTTGGAAGGTCCATATAGTGAATTAAGGCCATACGGCTTTGATTCAAGAATTGAACCTGACTCGATCGAGTCCAGTCAAGAACTGAGTCTTTGCATTCCCTGTGCATCTAGTCAGTCGGTTCATGATAGATGTTAGCTGACTTTGACCAATTCTTCCATATGTGACGAATACTAGTATGTTTTCGAAGACAACGAAACATGATGCTTTCACAAAAAGTTAAAATGAGCGGTCAAATTATGATATGTTAAAGATATCATGGTTTTGCCAATAAAAAAATGTATAACGACTTTTTATCGTGAAAAAAAAAATATATAGCAAAAAACCACTTCTTTTATTTCTATGGACAATTTCTTTGGGAAAAAGTTGGTCTGTATGTCATTTGAATTTGTTTTTAAAAATTTAACATGGTTGTTTTTTATTGATTTATATGATTTATTTTAACCAATGTTATCAATATCAGTGAGTATCGGACTGTATCGGCCGCTAAGCATAGTATCGGCAGAAATTCTATATGATGCAGGCTTAAATTGGCTATTTTTTAATAAATATAAAAAATACCAAATAATACTTTTTAATATTATTTATATGGTTTTAACATGTGTCATGTTATGATTGACACGTAATAATTTTTTATTATTTTTGGATCGATACAGCTGAATCGGGTGGCCCAACGATTCACGGCTGATACCCATACCGAACATTGATTTTGACTGTCCATGATGCGACTTTTTCTAACAAAATTTTGAACTTTGGCTTACGGGCTTCTTGCGAAAAAAAAGAAAAAATCATAAGATGGGTAGCACTTGCCCGACGGCTCTGTCTTCCTGGCTAGTAGGATCCGAAAATCATCGAATGTCAAAGAATGGACCAGGATCAAAACCGACTGGTGAAGGGGGCATTCCTTCAGTGAAAGCAAGCAGATCAGATGTACTCTATCGGGCATCAAACAGGGTTCGGACTTGGTCTCTCACTCGTTCTGAGTTTTCCAATATAGTGAACAAAGAAACAGGGACCCTCCCACATATAAAAAGGTTCGCTTATTAAGATGCATTGGCTTTTTATATATATATATATATATATATATATATATATATATATATATATATATATATATATATATATATATATATATATATATATATTTTTTTTTTTTTTTACACAAAAAAACCACCCCCAGGATCAGAGACCTAGTCGGGCCTGCCGTACTTATGGTCACTCTCTTGACAGCATATATAAAACTCTGTGAGCTTACCCCTTGACCCCAAAGAGTCACTAATGTTCGGCTTGCGCAAGGTGTGAGAGAGCCCATGAGATATGAACCTAGATCACCTGCCTAGCGGCCTAGGTTCGATAGCACTACACCAAACCCCTTGAGGCTAATTGGCTTTAGTGACTTGGTGTCACTTTTCTCCATTTGAGTATGCAAAAGGCTTTTGCCTAGAAAAAAAAGTCTGCAAAATGCTTGATTAAAAAAAAAAAAAATTGAATGTTGTCACTCTGGGGATTTGGAGTAGGGATGCAAAAGGATCAGGTTTACTAGACCTTTGATAATCTGAATCTGACACTTTATTTTTGGATATGAATGACTGAAGTAAATTTAGAAAGAGTTTCTGGATCAGATTTGGATTTGAACATTCAGATCTCTTTTGGATTTGGATCAGATTAAGATCTGTATTTTGTGTCAAATCTATGTTTTGATTAAGACCCAATGTAATCCTTTTGCACATTTTACACTTAAAAACCTTGATTGTTTGGTTGTTTTTTATGTGGTATATATAGGATCATCCTATATATTTAAATCTTCCGTCATCAGAATTTATTTGGATTAGGATCGTTTGCATAATGTTTGGATGTGGATCATGGACAATCTGGCCTTTATCCAATTCGTTTGCAGCACTAACTTGGAGTCCAGTCTATTAGTAGCAATTTCTGAATCCGCAGATCTTTGACATATGCTTTAGTAGTCCCCTTCTCCTTTAACAAGGAGAATTGTCTTAAGCTATGTCATTGGGGCACGCCATTTTGGCTGTGTCCCTGTGACACAACACTGACATGATATGACACGCTGACACGAAGACTGACAAGTATAAATATTATTTAATAAAAATCTTAAATGGCACAGGTCAGGTGATATCTTGGGTTATTATGTTGGAATTTTTTCCCCTTTTATAAAAGAAGTAGACATACATGTATCATCCAGAATTTTTAACTAGTTTTTGAAAGATAGAAATCGCCCCAGGCTCAGAGACCTAGCCATGCTGGCTCAGCTTGCCTGTCCATGTCAGACATAAAACACTGAGGGCTTACACCCCCTCCACCCCCCAGGGAGTCGCCAAGCTTTGGCTTGTGCAGGGGGTGATGCCCATGGGATTTGAACCTAGACTGCCTGTCTAACACTCTAGGCCCCATCCCACTGCACCAACCCCCTTGGATATATATATATATATATATACTTTTTAGTTTAATCGAGAAAAAAAAATGATCATGAGAATTTTTTTCTAAATCTGCCTGTAAGGTTTCTGCCTACACTGGCGTAAAAAATTTGGCAAAGATGTGGCCAGCTTTTGGTTGTCCAGCATGTGTGTGTGCCCATATGTGGCTCAGTCCATGGGTCATGCCCTTTAGTCCCGATTAGTGTCAGGTTATATTTGCGGCAGCTAGACTTAATTAATAGTCGAGCCGGGCTAGAGTCGACTTCAACAGGACTAGGTCTGCAGAATGCTGCCCGATCTCGGGTCAGGTACCCAAGATTTCATTTTCATTGTGTACCCGGGCTCTCTGTCTCTCATATTTATTGTTCTTTTTAGTGCAATTGTTTAGGTCATTTTCTCAAAGAAATTTATTTCATCTTTTACATGATAAAGGAAACTTATCTGAATAGATAATAATTTTATATAAAAAAAGGTAAAATCACGTGGAACCATATATACAGAACTGAGAAATCAGCCCTTGCACAGAAGTTTTGTTTTCTTTCAGGGGAATGGGGGAAAGGTAAACGATTTTCTTGCGCCCTTTTCTTATTGCTGACATAACAATATCATCCTTCTGAAGACCAACAAAACAGAAAATGCACTCACTGCCCAAAAGATAGCACCACCATATGCGGCCTTGTTAATTTCTTCTTGTCGACGATCAAATTCCTCTTTATAATTTCTTGCTCTCTCTCTCTCTCTCTTTGATTTTCAATAAATTAATAAATATTATCTCAAAAACAAATTAATCAATAAAAAAGAAAAAATATGAAAAGAAAGGAAGCTGTATTTTTTCACATGACCTTTGATCTACATGACCTTAATATTTGTGTAATCAACATGGGCAGATACTGATAATCTCAATTGGGTACGTAGGGCTTAGGGAGGGGAATACTTGAGCCATGGACTACACGACCACCAGCAAAGTTCATCTCTTTGAATGGGCATGGAGTCGGGACGGTGGTGTCGCATGAAGGTGTTGATGGAACCACAGGTTCCTTTGGCAGCGACTCAAATAGCAACCAACTTCTTTCTCTCAACTTTGTCTCTTCAAGTGGCCTCATCCCTTCAAGAGGCTGTGCCCACATGCAGAAGACAACACAAATCATGGCCAACACCGCCAACACTTTTCTCATTGAGATCTCCATTAAGTCTGCACAATCAAACTGAAGACGAAGAGGAGGGCTTGTTCTGTATGTTGGTGGTGGTGGTGAGTGAAATCTGTGAAAGGGCAGATAGGTTGCGTGATGATTTGAAGAGTGAGAAGTTAAGATTGTGAGGAATGCATGGTTTGGTTTGGGGTTTAATAATCTCACATATATAAAGGTGGGGGAATTAAGACTTTAGGTTCATTAAATTCTTTTAGTGAGTTTGTGTTCAAAGCTATACGACGACTGTTTTGGTAGTTTGCAGGAAACTTGGTTCGTTTCATGTTTGAAGACGGAAAAACGCGTGAACGGAGGGCTTCCAAAGCTGGGGGTCTCAGTCAAAGTCTCTCTCTCTCTCTCTCTCTCTCAGGCATTTTCTCTAAAACTCACGATCCCGGTCTGTTTTTCAAACACTCACGATAAGACTTTCAAAACGTAGCAATATAATCACGAAAACAACAAAATATTTTTATAATGTCACCTATTTGAAAACAATGCGTTTTTATCTCGTTATTGTCATGTTATTAGTGTGATATTTATATTTTAGATATTTTTATATTTTTATATACTTTCTATATATTTTAAAATTCTAAGCAAACAAAATTTTCTGAGTTTTTTTCCACCAAATCAAAATTTTAATTTATTGACACATTTTCCTTATTATGTACTTGAAAAAAATTAGTAGACTTAATTATGTACTAAAAACTCCCAGGATTCTTATGTACTAAAAAATTAGTCCCCAATTCCACATCATAAAGATACACCAAGTTACTGCTAAACAGCATATGATATCATATTAAATCCCCACTGCACATCTCACTTGATGCAGACGTGCGTGGGCTCCACTCTCACAGTTGGGAAATGAGATGCATGGCTGCGCGGTTTCTAAGTGAGATGTACTGTGGGGATAGAATATCAACGATGATATGACCTAATCTATCCTCTACTAGGGGCTAGGGCGCCCCAAATTGTTCAAGCTCTTAAATCAAGCTGATAATCATATAATCTAACTGTAAGTCAATTTTCTGCAATTTATGCTTCGAACCTTTGCTTTTATGAATGTTGATATTGTTCTTTTAGCAACTTTGTTGTTTTTGTGCTTTTGTGATGTACCTATTGTTCTATCTTGAAGTTCTACCTGCTATAGGAACTTTGTTTGTGTCATTTTGAGGTTGGTTACTTAGCTTGCTATGCAATGGTTGGAGATGAAGACTTTATACTGATGTTTTATCATATCTTTTGCATATTTGCTTTCTTCGAGGCTTTGTTGCTACAATTATTCACATTGACTGTCTTGTGCGCAGTATTGTATTAAATTCAGTTCATTTTTTTCAGGTGCAAACTTGAAAATACATTTCTAATGGCTCCAGTTAACATGAGGTACATTCTGCTCATTGCTAGATTTGTTCTTGACTTGGGGATTTTGTTTTCATCGCTTGTGGATTTTCGGAATTTTTAGGCGTTGATTGTTCTTCGATGGTTCCAAGTTCGTTTCTTCTCCAGAATTTAGAAGTTTGTATTGGTATTGATGTTCAATTTAGTGGCTGTTGTGAGCTTAGTTTTATTTTTTGATGGGGTCCGTTCGAATTTTTTGTTCCATGGATGCAATCTATTTTGATGGGGAGCTTTTCTTGTGCCACCAAGAAACTATGCCATATATTTCTTTATGCTTGCCATTTCCTTTTTCTTTCCTTTAGCCATATTGGGACCCTGTGGGTGTATTATGTAATATTGCCTAGGCTGAATCTACTTTAAAAGTTTTTTTTACTTTATTTTATTATTTGCCACTTTTACTGGCGATAGTAATCAGACTTTCACTGGCGATGAATTTGCGCCAGTAAATACGTTTCACTGACGAATGTAAATTGCGCCAGTAAAACCTTTACCAGCAAGGCTTTTGCTGGCACATCTACTGGCGCAAAAGCTGCGCCAGTAAAAATTGAATTTCTTGCAGTGTCTCAGCTTAAAGATGCACTAATTTCTCAAATAATGCCTGGTGGGCCACTTTATCAATGTCTTTCAATAGAAAAGCATTTTATCTGGTTATACGCCGATCCATCCTAGCCATCCAATGGAATGCATTTGGATGACTAAGATAATATCTACGAATGAGTGAGACTAAAGACTAATCCTATCCATCGAGATGCACATGGTTGGATGTCACAGGATGCAATCCTTTTTCCAAACTAACTACCAGTTTTGTAATGTCCACAGAGCGTATTAAGACTTAGACGACAATGGTTCAAGACTTAACCTGCAGCAGACTCGAGTATAGTTAAGGGCTGAGTCTTTGCTTAACCTACGCGCCAAGTTAGTTCTTGTTAGATGTTTGACTTTGGCCAATTCTTATACATGTTACAAATACTTCATTTTTTTTAAGACAACAAAAATAGATAATTTCACAAAAAATTAAAAAGGTGATTAAATTATGATATATTAAAAGCAATGTTAAAATCGATTCATTAAATGAATCAGCCAGTTTTCCCAAAAAAAAAAAACCAATGAAATGGATCTGAAGCGAATCAAATTGGACTGTATCAGAGATTATTCTTTTATTTAATTTGATTTTTATAAGTACAATTCTTTTAAACATTCAAGTAAACTGATTCAGGTGGAATATTGGCTACTAATGAAGGTAAGAAACTAATGAGCTAGAAATCATAGGTGCAAGTTGTATCAACTCAATCTAACCGCATAGATGATTTCAACATGGTTTGTTTGCGCAGGATCATGAGCCTTGAATCATGCTTTTCTGTGATCTTTTGATTTATAAAATTTTGGCACAGTGTAGGTCATTGATTTTTGGACCTCTTTAAAAACCTAGTTACTTATCATAGTCACATGACTCAAAATAAGTTTTCTACTCAACAAATCATGTAGATCACATCCGTAACACTTGATTATCAAAATTTGATTTTTTTTGAAGAAAAAAGTGATTTCTACTCATTTAATAGTCATATATATATATGCATTCCTTAGGCCCTCTTTTTCGTTAGGTCTTGTTAGGCTCCTTAAAAAAATCACAGTTAAGTATTTTTTTCTCATGTCTAACATTGTAGATGTGATCTATAGGTTTTGTTTAGTGAGAACCAACTTTTGAATCATCCAAATCTGACATGTATACAAGTTTTTTTGGTGATCTAAAATCAATGGCTATGAAGGTACCAGTTTTCCTTACTCATAAAATCATGTTTTTTTGTTGAAAAAAACATGATCCAAGAGTAGATTCTCTAATATGTTTAGAAAGCTACATATCCGCATGGTGTTTGGTGTAGAGATGCCCAAAAGTGCAAGGTAAGAGACCACATGACAAAGCCTCTCATTGTCCTAAAGATCATCTTCTTCGGAGTTTGACTTTACTACTTAGAAGATGTAGTAGTGCTTGCATGTATGATCCTTGAACTACTTCTCATTGCATTTGAAGCATGTCTTTCTTAAGGTGTTACTTTACGCTGCACAATCGTGATCCACTATATTTTAAGGAGTTGATGTGACCCTCATGTTATCATCCTTGAACCCACACTGTTGGTCGACTCTCCTAAAGCTATGGAGGAGGAGTCTGGATTCTAGGCACTGAATTTGGATCATCTTTTGAATGTTGGATTATATATATATATATATATATATATATATATATATATATATATATATATATATATATATATATATATATATATTACCACTCATGAAGATCAACAAAAATGTTGAACCCATGAACTGAACAAGAGCAAAAGCCAAAACAAATAAAGAAAGCAGAAGAGAAAAAGAACATCAGACAGATAAAACAGGCTCACACAGGAGCCGCTTGCCCAGATTGCGGCAAAAGAGAGGTAGCGTCAGCAGGAGGGAGCGAAAGATCACTAAGATGCATACGCAAGATCGCATAAACATCTACCAAGATTTTATGCACCAAGTTTTGAATGTTAACTGAAATTTAACGAAAATGAGCATCGTTTCGCGCCATCCAAACAAACCACCAAGAAGTAAGCAACCACGTCCGCCAGATGAATCTCCACCTTGTGCTACACCTAATACAAACCGGACCCAAGATCCAATCTAGCGCAAAGGACTCCTCCTTAACATACACTTCTGGATGCCTCCAGGTCCTACTAAAGAGTTCCACAAATATTGGGCAAGACCAGAATAAGTGAAACGTAGATTCTTCTGCAGCTTGACAAAGCACGCACCAACTCGGGAGCTAAATGCCCCA
This sequence comes from Nuphar pumila, assembly GCF_984573655.1. NCBI lineage: Eukaryota > Viridiplantae > Streptophyta > Magnoliopsida > Nymphaeales > Nymphaeaceae > Nuphar > Nuphar pumila. Next base: position 24,502,357 of record NC_143255.1, on the reverse strand, counting down.
CTTCTTTAAATTATTGTGGGTCTGGATCCTATCATGCAAAATTAACCAAGCCAGGACTCGAGAATGGGGAGAAGGATCCTTCGCCCAAAGTACATCCTCGGGCAACCAATCAGCCTCTAGGAAGAGCAACGATCTATAGACTTTTGAGGTGAGGAACTCTCCGCTTGGCGCCAACGCCCACTTTAACCACTGACCAAAATTTTTGGAGTCCTCAAAATGGTCTCTAAAGTAGGCTAAAGCCCTCAACCACGATTTACACAAGTGCGAGAGTGCCAAACCCCGGGTTCCCAGATGAACCAGAATAAGAGCAGGAACCCCATATTTAGCAAGAAACAAACAAGCACAAGGGTTATCCGGTTGGTGGGCCAACCAACATTGCTTGGCGACAAGAACAATGCTCAGCAGTCTGAGTGCAGGAATGCCTAAACCAGCCATATGTCGAGGTAAGACCACCGAACGCCAACAAATCAAGTGACGCTTACCCTTGAGTTGACAGCTAGACCATAGAAAACCTGCCAACAAGCGCGTCAGCTGCTTCTCTACTCCCACATGCATCATAAACATAAACATGAAAAATTCTGAAATAGTTGAAAGAACATGTCTGACTAAGGTTAGACGACCAACGATAGAGAGATAAGACAACTGCCACAAAAGCAATTTGTGCTTTACTTTTTGAAGCGTCGGAGCCCATGCATCAGAAGAGAGGTGCTTCACTTGTAACGGCAAGCCCAAGTACATAATAGGCATGTCAGAAATAGTGCAATTAAAAATTCTCTTCCGAGCTGCAGGCATATTGGCATGAACATTGAACATGGTAATAGAGCATTTGGTCTCATTTAGAGAAAGCCGAGATAGGGAGAGGAAGAACTGAATGATAAGCTTGAACCTAAGCATCTGCTGAACATGTACACGACAAAAAATGATCATATCATCAACATAAGTAAGAATATGACCCGAGAAGTTTGGAACCTGCAAAGGATCAATGAAACGAGATACCGCAGCCCGCTTAAGCAAGACCACAAGACCCTTAGCAACTGCATTGAACAACAAAGGCGAGAGGGGGCACCCTTGCCGCAAACCCCGCCCTAGCTTGAACTGGTCTCCTCTAACGCCATTGATATTTAACATGGCCTGGGCATTTAAGACCAGCTCCCTCACCCAACCAGAAAAACGATGACCAATACCGAAATTTGCTAACATTTAAAATAAGAACGGCCAATGCACGGAATCAAAAGTTTTATGAAAGTCTAATTTAAGGACAAAGTAAGGCTGACCACTATGCTGCAAGGAATGAACAACCTCGGACGCCACGATGAACGAGTGTTGGACCCTCTTATTACGGATGAAGGCGAATTGAGAGTCTGAAAAAATCTGGTTAGCCACCGATTTCAGCCTATTCGCCAAAACCTTGGCAAACATCCGATAGAGAGCATTCATAACTGAGATTGGGCAGAACCGAGAAATATCAATGGCCTCATCATCTTTCGGAATGAGCGAAATAATAGCTACATGAAAATGATAAGGCAGTCTGGAGTTACGATAGAACTCATCAAACATGCTCACCACGTCCGATTTAACACAGTCCCAAAAGATTCTAAAAAAGTCAACATGAAACCCGTCAATGTCAAGCGTTTTTCAACCCGACAGATCTTTAATGGCCTTAAAAATCTCATCGTCAGAGAACCTCCTTTGCATAGATCTGGCTTGCTCATGCTGAATTGACCAAACTAGGACATTACCAAAGACACCCACCACAATTAACGAAGCAGAATATAAATCCTTAAAATATAGCGAGACTGTCAAATTAACGCATTGATTGAGATAGGAAACACCCCCCAATGGAGATAGAAGAAACGACCTTCCTCCTATGATGATGGGAAGCATATGAGTGAAAAAATTTAGTGTTTCCATCACCAACCACAAGCCATTTCACCCTAGACCTCTGATTCAAACAAATTTCCTCTTTGAAAATCCAACTTTTCAAGAGCATAGTTAATTCTAAGGACCTGGCTTGGAGAGTGAGAAGTTGCAAGTCAGAAAGAGAGTCAGGAGAAGACATAGACTGATACAACGCAGAAATCTCCTGATCTCATGCGGCCATTTGCTGAAATTTCTCCATATTACGACTATGAAGCCAAGATTTAATATCTTTAGCTAGACGAGAAAGCTTCTTTTGAACCCGGAGCACCGCCCAATGCTCTTCAACAGGTTTGTTCCAAGAATTAGCAATAACCGAGAGAAAATCTGGCTCCTGAAGCCACCATTCTTCAAACGCAAAGCTCCTGGTGGAATGAAAGTCATCTCCCCAATGAGTGATGATCTGCCCATGATCCGAGATTGAGGGAACAAGCAACACACACTTAACGTCGGGAATGAAGTCCAATAAATTAGGGATGACAAAGACCCTGTCAAGGACCCTACAGCACGGGCAAAATCGCCTATTCAACCAAGAGAAGCGCTCCCCGGTTAAAGGAATAGGGTAGAAGAGATGTTGCTAAACAAAGTCTTTGAAACCTCGCATAGAGGGATTAGGAAAAATGAGGTTATTAGAGTCATAAATAAATAACAAACAATTGAAATCCCCCATAAGAAGGTGACACTCTGCGCTGAAAACGACAACCCTATCCAAATCATCCCAAAATGCGGGCCTCATGACGATGAAATTAGGGCCATAAACAACAGAAACCACTACCCTTCTACCAACTGCCTGCACATTGAAAGCAACAGATAGAGAGAAAAGACCCACATCCAGCTGAGATAAATTCAAAGACTTTTCCCAAGATAAGGATACCTCCTGCATGATTGACGACAGGCTTAAAGAAATAGTCAGCTCCCTTCCTAATGCTAGAGGTGACCACGAGCAGGATGACCTCCATTTTAGTTTCACATAAAGCAAGTAGGTTGGGCTTTTCCTTCCTAACCCAATTAGCCAGAAACAAGAGTTTTGTAGGACAATTTAAGCACCTAATATTCCAATAAACAGTCTTCATGGCACAAAATCTGAAAAAACCCGGGGCTGGTGGCATCGAGATGACCTTCTTCGGGACCTATAGCATCGGTAGCCGAAACAATTGACGAAGGCCTCCTCCTTCTTCGCTGACCATGTATGATTTGTTGAACACCCCCAACACTAACAGACAACCTCAAGTGACCATCGAAAATGCCCAACTGCTCGCAGTCTGCGCCACCGGAGTGGCAGATGGAGTCCCCAATAATAGCAGAGATAACTGAAATCGTAGGATCCATATCAACAGCTATAACTTGCAGCTGCGAAGAGAAGAGAGAGATATCCAACAACTTAGCTGCATCGACAATCGTGACACCCAGAGGTTGTGGACTAGGACGCTGCTGAAGCAAAGGCATGAACAAATGACTACCTTGACCCCACGCTGGACTACCGGATGAGACACCGTTTGGCGGAAGACCAAAAGATTTGGCAGATGAAAAAACCTCAGAGACAATGCGATACAGGAAGAGGACGCAAAACCGAGGAGCCAAGCACCATGTATCTGATTGCCGGGTTGGTTCTAGCATTAAACGCGATAAGATTGATAACCAAATAATCAAAGCGTCTAGAGGGAAAAATAATAAGAGACGATGGCAGAATCATCCTTTATCCACCACGCGCAAGCGTACCCAACCGCGCCTCCAAGCTGTAACGGAAAGGGGTACAAACAGAAGCAGACGCCAGGCTCCGAGCATGAGAAATAATTAGCGACTGAACTCCAGTAGAGAAAACATTGCTATCATGGTCAAATTTTTGTGGGCCCACCCTTGACAGAACTTTCAATGGCGAGGATGGCAAAATTTTTCTATGCTTCCCACCAGCATGCCTACCCAACTATGCCGTCAGTCCGCCACAAAAATTGGCGCAAAATGAATCAGACGTCGAGCTCCATGCAGGATAAATAATGAGCGACAGATCTCTAAGAGAGGAAACATTGATGGCAGAGCCAGATTTTTTGGGGCCCACCCCTGGTAGAACTTGCGACGGCTGGGAGATGCCATCATACACAGAATATGAGACTAACATAACCAGAGCAGATGACGAAAAAGAAAGCCCGAAGTGTTGTGGCCGGACCGGGACCCAAATAGACCCAATCTTGACTGCATGGAATGAATTCGCCGGGTTATGAAGATTGTCAATCTGCACCCACGACGAGAAGGATAATTTTCGGGAAGGCCGTTCAGGATTCCGACTTGCAGGATGACGCCCCAACCCAGGAAAAGTTTTGTTGACTAGATTCTGCCCCGACGAATGGGAATGTGAGGGGTTAGATCGCCTTCGCTTCCAGACTGGGTGACGACGAGAGAGAAAAGCTGAGTTGCACTTATGACAGTCAAAGCGTTTGTAGAAGTTCAGAAAGAAACAAGCAACACACCACCAATCCCCCGACCTAGCATGACTCAACTGAGATCCAGAGCGAACAGCGTGAAAGGAGCTTTGCCAAGTAGATAGGACCTACTGCCATCCCCGATCAGCAACCCATTCTGGAGGTTCACGAATGAAGAAAGGCAAAACAAGCATCGCCTTAACAGAGCATGCTTTGAGAGGGTTCCGACTAATAGCTCACAGAAAAAACCTGATGTCCAAAATACGAAAAAAGCCCACATCTAGGCAAGATCGGAGGGACTCCGAAAGCTCAGAGAAGAACCAATAATTAAGTCTGAAAGGCAAGACAACATCCAATCTCCACCGACGAAGCACAAAGGCTGCACCCTAGTCATTCACAACTTCCTTGATGAAATATAGGGCTCGCAGGTTGACCCTCAACGGGAGATAAAAACGACTAGATGAGGGGCGCATAACAAAACCACGAACATCCAGATGACAAGAGCACCCATGGAGGGGTCTACAAAACTCCAAAAAAGGGAAGAGACAAGATAGAGGCACACCTGCGAGGGTTGGGTACTCCGACAATCCTTGGCGCATCTGATGGTGTCTGACGTGCCCCCTAGAGAGGGAGAGAGAGAGAGAGAGATGGCAGCAGCGGCATCGCTCATCGTTGAAACTCAGAATCTTTCACGCACGCCGGTGGCCAAAACCCTCCAGGCTTTCCGATGGGTCCCCTGAGTAGAACGAGGGGGCAGAGAGGACGGTGACAGGTTCGGCAGAGAGAGAGGAGGGGGGGGGACAGAGCGAACAGTGGCTGAGATACGAGCCTGCCATCGGAAATGTGGCCGGAAGCCAGTAGCCAGTAGCTGATGCCTGAAAAATAGAGCCGGATGGGAGGGGGATAGACCTCGCGAGAGGGAAACTACAGGGGGGTCACAGGCGCCTGTGGTCCTGGGAAGAAGGGAGCGAGGGAGATCGCAGGTGGAGGTTTACAGGGGGAGCCGACGAGTCGAGGGAGCAGAGAGGCGAGAGACGCAGGGGAGGTTGGCCGGGTCGGGAGTCCGGTTAGGGGGGCCGGGGGGGACGGTGTCGGGAGAGAGAACTGACCACCCTGTCCGACGGTGACAAAGGAAACACAAGAAGAGGTAGGAGGCGGTGCTTCCTGCCTACCTCTGTAGTTTGAAAAGAAGCAGGGGAGGGGAAGAAGAGCAGAAGAGGGAGGTGGGGAATGAGATAGGCAGAGAGGAGAGGCGGCACAAGGGGGTTTTCGAGGGAGGGTAAAGAGGCGGCAGGGGGAAGGGGGTGAGGGGCCGCTGGCAGGATCAGGTCGGCCGGTGCGAATCTCCGACTATCAACCGATAGACTAACCTTTGCAGGGACAGAGAGATTCCCCGCTCGGAAAAGTTTAGGGTTTGAACGGAGAGAGAGAGAGAGAGAGAGAGAGAGAGAGAGAGAGAGAGAGAGTAACGAGTAATGAGTCAGTGCCTGGCCGTTCCTGTGCCTAACCGAACATAACCTTTCCGGCCATTGAATCTCAATGAGATCCAACATTCATGAAAAGGGACATTTAATGCCCCCCTTTTTAATCCATTCTTGCCATCCCTCCTCTCTCGCTCCCTCTCTTCGCTCTCCGTCCACCGCTCCCTCTTCTCGCCACTCCTTCGGCACCGCCGCCCATGTCGCCACCACCGCCTGCATGCTCCCCTCCTCTCCCATTCCCTGGCCTCTCCTAGCCCTCTCCCTCTTATCACCTATCCTTCGCTCCCTATAGTTGAACCCCGACGATGCCACCTCGCTGCTGCTCGAGCCCATGATGCCACCTCCTGTGCTGCCCCTCACGGTGCCCCGTCGGAGAACCCTCACCTCTCCTTCGCCCGTCGCCACCATGCCGATGCTGTCGCAGGCTCAATGTGAGTCTCCAGTCCAAGCCCTCCCGAGGCCCCATTCGCTGGAGTCCCCTGCTCGCCCAAAGTCGCCTGACGCATCTCGCCAGAGATCCCGTTTAGGTTTTTTTTTCATGTTCCGTCTCCCAACCCTCTCCTTAGCCCCCATCGCCTCGTCAGCATTGGAGTTCACCTGAGCAGAAAAGGAGGATGAAGGAGGAAAAAACATTCGGAAATAGAGAACCCTCCATTGGATTTCAGCATCTCCGGCCTTTTCCCGATCTTGGTGAGACAGTTTCCGTCAATTTTTTCCTATTTCTCTCTCCTTTTACTGGAAAAAACCATCTACTGTCATCTTTTGTTATTGTCATTCTCTGTTTTGTTTCCTTGTTCCTCTCTTCCCTGAATCTTGTTTCTTATATGTTCCTTCTCTTATTTGTTATATTCTTTTTATTTTATTTTGTTTTTTAAGTTTTCAGTGAGAAAATATCATATTATGTGAGCGGCGTTGAAGATTGCAGTTGTCTAATACAAATATAACACATATCGGTCCAAAACCTGATTCTACCGCAGCTAATTTGTCATGAACATGGGTCCAAACAGGTAGAATTAAGTACAATTTACTAATACCATCAATGTATCAAGCATGTTGAAAGGGAACACTTATGCATCAAAGTACCTGATTTGGACGCACCATTCTCAATCCAAACAATGATCTCACTTGCATTACGAAGAGAGAAGGAACAGGAAAAATAAACCTAAATGGGGTCTCTGGCAGGATGTGTCAGGCGACTTTGGGCGAGCAGGGGACTCCGGCAAATGGGGCCTTTGGAGGGCTGGGTCTGGCGACTCACAGTGAGCCTAAGAGCAACAATGGCAGGATGGCGACAGGCGAAGGAGAGGTTAGGGTTCTCCAGCAGGGCATTGTGAGGGTTCAATAGTGGGCAGCAACACAGGTGGTGACGTTGTAGGCTTGGGCAACAACGCAGGTGGTGGCATAGTGGGCTCGGGCAGCAGCGAGGTGGCATCGTGAGGAGGGTTCAACGACAAGGGGCGAAGGAGAGGCGATAAGAGGTAGAGGGCAGGGAAGGGCAGGAAAAGGGAGAGGAGGGGGAACGCACAGGTGGTGGTAATGTGGCCGCAGTGGCAGCTGTGGTGGCGACGTGAGCAGCGGTGCCAAAGGAGAGGAGGGAGGAGGGATTGCGAGAATGGATTGAAAAGGGGGAGCAGTTGGAGGGAGAGCGAGAAGAGGGATTGCAAGAATGGATTGAAAAGGGTGCATTAAATTTCAGGGATATGGTCTAATCATGAGGGTAGTATTTTATCATGGTGTCGGATCCCAAGTTTTTATGGAATATATATATATATATATATATATATATATATATATATATATATATATATATATATATATATATATATATATATATATGCCCAATTCTGCCGATTCAACTGGAAATAGGCTGATCAATCCTTAAAAAAACCTTGTTGACCCCTGCATCATATATATCTAAAACGGTGAATTCAGGATGATTCAAAGTATCACAATTTTTTCATTTAAAGGAATAATAACATAAAAAGAACATAATATTTTCTTTGCTGTTGGCAACGACATGAAATTCAATCTGTTCTTTTCATTTCCATTGGCAATCTGTTTGTCCTTGATGAGTTTTTCTGATAAACCATTATAAATTTCAGAAATCTCCCATTAAATACATGGTAGAGTTTTTCACATTTGTCAATGTGGGTTGCACTCGGCCAATTGAATTACCTTGCCACTGTCTGGACTTGGAGTCGGGGTGCCAATGGATCAGGCATGGTGGACTTTCGATCGGAATCTGACACTTCACTTCCAGAGATATATGGACGCATTAAAGCAAGATTCAAAAGGGTATTTGGATCAGATTTGGACTTGCACATTCAGATGTTTTTGGGACTTGAATTAGGTTCTGATCAATTATTTACATAAAACCTATGTTTGGATTCAGATCTGATCTGATCCATTTGCTCATTTTGCATATAAAAACCTTGTTTTCAGTCATCCTTTATTGGGTCCAATATCACCATATAAATTTCAAATCTAGATTCAATTTTACACCATCAAATTTTATTTTGATTCGGATACCAAGTAAGATTAACTGCACAGATTTTGGATCTAGATTAAGATCAGTCATAATCCTGCCTGTATTAATTGGTTTGCATCCCTAACTTGGAGCAATATAACTACAGAGTATTACACGTAAGGCAAGGTGGTCGTGGGAGTCTGGGACCTCCCTCACCCAGGGTTTTCCATGCTTCAGGGAGGGTTCCTTGTCATAAAAAAATACTACTATTATTACTAGCAATTTCTGAATCGGCACAAGTTTCCGTTGTCCTGTTAATATGTAACAAGATGGAAAATTAATTAATCCTAACTGGTTTTATCATGAAAGTGAGTTTTGGGGTCTTTGGATCAAGTTTCCTGGATACATGTCCATTTAATTTTGTTATCAATGTGTCCATTTAATTTTGTTATCAATTTGTCAAAGCTAGACTGACATAGGTCATCTGAAATTCATGATCCAAACCCCACATTTCATCAAAGCTCGTTCCTTTGAAAAATAGGCAACAACTGTCTCATCTCTGATTCACCAACCATTAAAAACCCTTTTACAATCCTCCTAGAGTAGAATCAGAAATGGTGAAGGCCCTTTTGTACTATGACTAGTCTTGGCTATAAATGCTGATTGAGTTATTGTTCCTTAACCCAAAGGTTAACGAGCTATTATTGGTGTTGGTAGGGAGAAATAAAAGACCAATTTGTTAAGATAAGAAAGCGGGGAAACAATGGAAATAGGAAATAAATAAATGCATAAATTAAAGAAAATCATCCAAAGTTTCAATCAATCAAATTGTATACCAAAATCACATGGCAACTATTAATAGACAAATAACAAAACCCTAACACCTAGGATGGATCTTTGGATCAGGTCCAAATATGAAAAGAGTACAGAAAAATAAAATGCAATATAGAACCTAAATTCTGACCAAGAAACCGTTAAGATTCTGTATCGGAATCCTATTGCCCTTTCTTCTTCTTCTTCTTTGGATCTATGTGGCTTATATTGATTGGATCTGATTCCTCGAGTGCATCATCCTCCATGGGTTGGGAAGGATTCGTCTTTGAGGCAACATTGATGTCACCAAATGTAAGTCTGCACAACAAGTCATATCTATAGAAGTAAATTGCCTCCTCTTCTTGTTCTGTATCCTCGCCTTTCTTTGCATTTGCTTCCTCCCTATTATACTGATATTGACAACATTGCTCTAAAGTAAAAATCATTGTGCTCTAATGCCAATGGGGGCTCCGCTTGTTTTGGTAGGAGCTGTTAGTGTACGTTATCATGTGTTGGGACGTTGCAAGTTCAAAACCCAATGGTATATTTCGTAACTGTTGAGGGTCTGCCTATTGTTAACAATAGCAGCCACATCCAAAGTGGCTGCTATTGCTTAGGTTGCTTTTGGCTGAATCAATAGCAGCCACTGGAAAAGTGGCTGCTAATAGTGTCAGTGACCAAATTTTCTGGATGCTGAAGAGCAACAAAAGTCGGGTATATGTTGCCAAAAATGTCACTGCTATTGACTCAATAGCAGCGACGTGCTGCTAAAGCCCTTTATCCTTGTAGTGGTACTTTGTAGCTAACATTGTCACTAAATGATCAACCTTTTAATTCCAGCTTAATTTAGACCACATTGAATCTTTTTTTCGAAAGGCAAGCTGGGGTTAGAGCAATAGCAGGGACAAAAGTGTCAGCTATAATTAATCTATAAGGGCCACCACTTTAGCAATAGCAGCCATGTCAGCCACACAAAAATGTTGCTGGCACAAATTATGCATGTACAAAGATTTTTTTAAAACTGCCACTATTTCTAACCTAAACATTTTTTTAAAATAATTTACTGTAAAAAATATAATGCACAAAAAAACACGCACACTTGTAGATTTGGAAATCAATCAACATATATGTGCACAAACACACACAGGCATGCATGCACACACAGACGTACACAGACAGCTAATGATAACCTTCCAGTGCAGAATATTATTCTTTTGCTTTTGTTCCTTCCATTTAAGAGCGTCCTCAGTGATGAAAACCACAAAATATATAGCTTGTCATTTCTTGATGGCAAATTATGCTAAATTTGGAATATCAAGAAGGGAAATGAAGCGAGAGATTCGAGTTGATAAATGGGATCATCAGCACAAAGTTGGAATTTGATATACCACATTCTGAGAAATATCCTGGATCTGCTTCTGCATCTCAATTATTTTAAGTTCTTTGCTAGCGATTTCTTTCTCTAAGACTAATATGTTCTCTTGCTTTTTAACCACAAGGATCTGAGATTCCTCCAACTCAATTTCCATTCTTGTAAGTTTCCCCTGTATATCAATATTTGTAATATGAAAAGATGAAAAAAGAAAATTTAATAGATAACAAGAATCACGCGAAGATTTAACAGATTATGCATGAACATGAACTGGGACCTGGTGTAAAAGAAACTAATAGAAATTTTTGTTGCTTTGTCTGCCAAATCTCCAGCAGATTGCTAGAGCCAAATCCACTCCAAGACTAGACAGGGCAAGGAAGCAATTCCAATTCCAAAAAGATATAGAAATTATATCTTGGAAACTACTTATAGTTCCCTCCAACTACAAAAGAAGCACAAAGACTCAACTACCCTTACATTGTAACCAAATCCCCATTACAATGCTCAAGTGGGTTGTGGACCCTTATACAAGCAAAAGAAGGCCCAGAACACGATCCATGAACTTAGCTATGTGGGTATGGCAGCGGGCTTTCAGATTGGTTTAGCTCGTATAGGTTCGTTAACTAATAACAAATATATTTTACATATATTTCATATAGTAGAGTATAGATGGTTGAAGTGTTTGGATTGCAAGCAATAAGTTTAGAGCTCAAATCCTATTGCTCACAGATTTGAAACAATGTATTTATTCTGTAAATGACCAGTATTAGCTTGGCTGAGTAGGTTAGAGTTCAAAATTTTTATTATTAACAAATTTGAAAAATATATTTAATTTTGCAATGAACCAGCTTGAGCTCGGTTCTTTTAACTCAGCCTCACCATGAGCAGGAGCTCAGCCTGGCTTACTGCAAGAATAAGCCAAGCTTGAACACCCTCTGTTCTGCTTATTTGGCTTGTCTGCCAAGCTTGAACACCCTCACATAAATGTGCACTTGCAATGAAACTAATCAGCTGACAACCAATCAGTAGGTCTAAACAGCCAGAGCAAATATATGGTTGAAATTGACTGCAATAAAGAACGCTAGTCAACAATGGTTGAAGAAACTGGTGCATACCTGTGGTGATTTCTGGGTTGCCATTTTTAGGTCATCAACTTCACCCTCCCAATCTTCATTCAAAAGTTTTGCTTCACCTCTCTAAGTATTCAGACAATCGATAGATCATAATAAGGAATTAATGAGGGCAGAAACAAAAATAAAATCATAACTCAATATGTAATTTATATTTTACATTCATCTAATTTACTGATATCCACGCATTAATAACAACTGCTTGCAGTGACTAACTTTCTGCACATCAGAAATAAAACGAGAGAGACAGATCATCACAAAGGTCCATATCCTTGCATCATGAACTACATGACAACATCATCACAACTCAAGAAGGATACCTTAGCTACGACAGGATTAACCCATTGTTGTTTCACATATGAAGTACCAGAATAGTACATCACCCCATTATATATATATCGTAGTTCTTCGAAGCTTGTTGCCCTATGCTGAAATCTCACACTATCATGGTGGAGTTTCATCAGAATTTCCACCTAATGAACCCAAATGGCTAAAAAGAACAAATCAAGTGAACTTATATGTAGTAGGAGGAAGGCTTTCCTCATATTTCCACAAAGTTCTAAGAAGAAGAAAATAAAACTCAGAGAGCATCATTGAAAGGAAAGAAAAGTATCAAGAAAGAGTTCCATAGAGAAGATTAGGCATAATGTCATACTTTTGATCAATCATCTTTCCTGTTTTCTCCATGCTAGAATTGCTAAGAGCTTCCTAAACCTGTGACATGACATCACAGTAATTGAAATTCCATGTACATTTCTTTTTCAAGAAAATTGATTCGTGATAATTGTACTCACAAGTTGAAATACAGGAATCTTGCTGCTAAGGTTGCTCTTCTCAAGCTAACAAGTGTAACAAGCATTAACACGATGAGTAATGAAAGCTAATGAAAAAATAACCAGGAGACAAAAAATTAATCTCCAAGTCTAGAAAAGCATACCATTTTAACTGATGTTGCGGACATTAGTGAAAACAGTACAAAAGGGAGAAGAGAGTCAATTCAAAGAAGCGTCTCTCCAAAAACTGGATCAGGTGTTGAAAATTTCAAGAGCTCATCAACAACTTGCCATCCACAAATTTTGTCAGCCTGCATACACCACAGTAGAATGGCATCCAAGACTCTTTCTTCTGATGTTACAGTCAAGGGAGGATGCTGCAAAACCCACAATTATAGATATATTAAATAGAACTGCCTGCATCTCCATATTTCAGAATGTGAAACATGTTTCTTTGGCTTTTACTAATTTACCCTGCTACGGTTGGAGAGAAACAGAACAAACATCAAGCATCCAAAAAATTCCACCACACTAAAACGTCCTCAATATTAAGGACAGAGCAACTAACAGATTTAAGGTTGATCACCATTTAATTGGCATCCCTAGCAAACCTAAAACTCATGAAATATCCCTTATTACAAGGCAGAATTCTGAAAAAAAAAATCTCTTTTAGTTGATGCATACAAATGAAAGAACTTAGTAATTTTATCCTCATGCTTCATCCAATGAATCTTAAACCTTTGTTTCCAACGGATTTCTTGTCTCACCCTCCATTCCAGTATATTATCAACCAAGAATTTGTACCTCTCATTCCCTCCTACTTTCTACCATGTCCCCCATGATAGCCAAGCCTTCTGGTAACCTTTGAAGTTCTTATCCCAAGCCTCAATGGATTTGAACCTCACAACCTGCTCCCTTTTCGACCACTATATTAGAATCTTTCATACATGGTTCGTCTTCTTGACTAACCTTAGTACAGCCTAACAAGCATGTTGTGGCTCGTTCCAACATTGACTAATATTGTCAATCAAACAGTCCTTACAGAGCCACCATAGTTTCATTCTGAACTGTTACCTATTAATCCACTCGACCCCCCACTCAAGTATAATTGGTGCATGATGCAGAGCATCCGGGTATTAGCGAGGAGCAGAAGACCCGTTCCAGATTGCAAGACCTGCGACCACATGTCAAAATCACCCATTTCGGGTCGAGGGTATTTTGGAAATTTTATGAATTTAATTTTTTGAGAATTTTGCTTTATTTATCTCGAAATATATTTTGTCTTGTGGTTTCATTTTTGTGATTTTTGGAATCTTTGTATTTTTTATTTTATTTTGTTTTTATTTTATTATTATTTTATTTTAGGTATTAGATTCTACGTATTCGAATAGTTCTGGTGTTTTATAGGATTTATTTTGTGATATTAGAGGGTACAAGGGGTAATATGGGTAGAATTTTGAATTGTGTTTCCGCTATGGATCTGGATCAAGATCAATTTAAAGTCTTAGTGTAGAGATTCAATCCATCAAAAAAAAATCTCATTAGTGCAAATGGAGGGGGCTCTTCATTGGGCCAAGGTCGGGTGGGTCTCTTCCCCAAAAGAAGCCTTTTTGAGGTGGCTCCTATTGGGCCTTGTGGAGGTGAACTTAAAACCTCCAAGGTGGCCAATAGGAGGGCACCTCCCTCGTTGACCCTACAAAAACAAAGAAATTCAAAATTTGGCTTCTCATTGGTTACCAAGGAGATAGCCTCCCACGTGGCCAATGAGAGGCATTGCAGCCTTCTTCTTTTAAAAGAGTCTGGGAAAAATGTGAAGGGGGCTTTCGACTATCTTGAAAAAAAAAATTGCTCGAAAAGAATTGAAGAAAAATGAGGAAAGAAACAAATAGAGAAAATGTCAACTTTGGGAGAGAGTTTATGAATCTTATGATTGTAAACTTGAACTCGTGAGTGTGAGAAGTGAGAACATGAGGATCGTCTCCACACTGTCACCATTTCTTGGCTGGGCATCAAAACCACTTTGCAAGTTTGAGAGGCATTTATGTGAAGAGCGAGAGAGAAATCCGTGGGAGCAACATCTTCTTGGATGTCCCACACACCTTATTCGGTTGTAGTTGGACATCATACTCATGGTGTCGTGTAGTCCAGAAACTTGTTGTGTTTGACCCATAAACCATTCGTGGGATGCAAAACAGTTCATGGTTGTACCCGGGGGTTGTTATGGACAAATCCAGATGAACTTGTTGCTAGGCGTGGGAGCTAAGTCACTTCTTTCTTATTTACTTTGTGCTATATACTTGGGAGGATTGTTTGAAGTTTGAAACCAACTAAAATTTTGTTCATTTTCTAGTTTGGCAAAGCATTCATAACTGGTTATAGTTTGTGTTTTAAGTTATTGAAATTCCTATGTTGGTTATTCATCTTGTTATACCTGTTCATACTGAAATCTTTGGGCACTTTATTTTTCTAAGCTACACGTGAATGTGTGCAGAAACATCTGTTTGAGCACGTAACACAATTGTTTGAATATTCAGACTGCACAAACAATTTCTGAATCTTGATCTGTCTGAATATTTTTTTCCTAAACAATTTCCTTATTGACGTCATCTAGATTTGTGGTAAGTGATTTCTTTGTTTGGGCCTGACGTTAAGGTTGTTTGAATTCATCTTTGTGGAGTAAATCATTGCTCGAAAGTCTCTTTATGACTAGTTTTTGTTTAATTGCTAATGTATAGTGAACCAAGTTGTGGCTGATTGGGTGTTAACCTGTGTTTCATTTAAGTAGTTTTCTGCTTTGCATTAAATTTCCTGATTCATCAGAAGACCTGTCATTGAACTGATTTTTTATTGCATCTTACCTGTCTCATCTCTCACTTCTTTATTTCTGCTGAATTTTATTGATCTATTCCTTGATTTTTTTTTGCATATTGCCCCTCGTGGCGATAGGGCAGTTCGTCCAGTCCAGATGCATTGCTTGAATCATGCAAACCGAGTCTTCGGTGCTTTAAACTCCCTCACCATATTTGGTTAATTATGTATGCAATTGAACTGATCATGAATCGAACTGAATGAATTCTAATTTTCTCTGTTTGTGAATGTCCCAGGAAATTTGTTGTTAGTGATACTTAGTTTTGCTAACTTGAGCCGATTTTGAAAGCGAGTAAACTGTCACACTTAAGAGGCAAGATTCAGATTGGAAAGTTGTTTAAATTGCATGTAACTTTTATATATATATATATATATATATATATATATATATATATATATATATATATATATATATCAACCGTTTTAGTCTTTTCATTTTTACGTATCCTTATATATGTGTATGGTCCTTGGTTGAGTTAGCATAGTTAGTCTTTGTTATATTTTTGAAAAAAAACAACAAAAATAGTTTTCAAAATTTATTTCTATCATTTAGGATTTAGTTGCTTCTGCATCGTACACTTGGCATATACGCGCACTCGTGAATCAACTTTCAATTGGATCTTGGATCATGGAATGACCCTCTGTCAAATCCACATCATTTTTTGTATCAAAGCCTCGTAGTAGGATCTATTCTGATTCTAAGGTGTTCTTCGATAGTTCGCCATGTCTAGGCGATTGAGTGGTCGTGGTCGAGGGGAACCTAACCTTGAACTTGAAAATCGAGACCTTAGGTATGAGAATAATGACTTGCAGAACTAAGTCATGGAGTTGACTTTGAAAATTTGTGATGCAATGATAGAAAGTGATCATCGATTTAAGCATGGTGTGCATAGATCCCAAAGATTTTATAGCCAAAATGACTTTGATCATAAGTATGATCTGCATATGCATTCATATTCGCATAGGATTTTGGATTCACCTAGGATATCCAAATGGGGGTTTAGTATTCAATATCCTAAGCCGAGTTATGTGAATCCTTCACATAGGGGACCAAGACAGAATACTTGTGTGTCCTCATCGTTCTGCCCCCAGCCCAACCCCAACTCATTTAGAACTACCAATTCTAGGGTTTGGTTTGAAGTTGCCTTGTATGCAAGTTGCGAGGTTGAATATAACCTAAATTTTTATTATGACTTAGAACCCTAATTCATTGAGAAAATTGAGAAAGGCATCAGAGAAAGCTAGGATCTAAAATTTGGTTCTGATCTCGATAAGGAGATTCAGAGTGATGAGGAGTATGAGTAACCAAATCATGAGTATCATATAGATACGATCTTAGATGAGATTGAAAATGGCAAATGAGTCAAATTTGGTGTTGATCTTGAGGTAGATCCCCAATTCGATGAAGAGTTAGAGGATGAGAAACTTTTTTTTTATTCCAATCTAGAACCTATCTTTGATGAGGAAGATGAAGAGGAACCCTCACCTGAATTTGAGGTTGTTCCTATGTGAGAGATCGTTGGTGAATCTATCTTCGATAAAGATAAGGTGTGCGAAGAGTTGTCTCAAAAATTTTCACTTTTTGAAGACAACTCTTTCGTGTCATTTGTGACAACCCTATGTTCGCTGAAGATCATGAAGATTGTCTATCCTTATGCAAGGATAAACTCATCTTTGACAATCTAATATTTGACAATGTCGATAAGGAAGCCCAAGAAGAATCCCTACCTATTTTTGAAGAGGTCCTATTAGTTGATGAGGTTCATAAGGAACCTATGCACAAAGTTGAGGATCCATCTATTTTTTATGATTGTGAGGATAATGAGGATCAACAAGAAAATAATTTTGTCGAGCAATTAGGAGTTGAGAAAGAAATTTCTCATATTGAGCCTTTAGAGCATTAAATTATTTATTTTGTTCCTAAATGCGAGTTGAACACATTAGATATTTTGCATGTGAAAGTCCCATTTTTTTTTTGGTTTCCTGAGGACTTAGTTGCTCTAGGACATTCATTGAGCATTGCATTGGAAAGTAGAAAAAATGCATGTCGTTCCTTTGAATTATCGATCCTTAGAATGTGTTTCAATTCTAGTTTTGAAAAGAAAATTTCAGGTTTTAGTGAACTTAGCAAGAAATCCTATCTTTTGTGTGAAATGCTAAACAAAACAATTTTACATGTTGATGTTCAAAATTTTTCTGAAATTGTGATTGCTTTGCTTGAAGAAAAATTTGTTTAGTACTCTGTCTTAGATATATATTTTCCTAATAACATGTTGCAAATTTCAAATATGTTAGAAGTTCTAGAACATGTGAATATTGAATTTTGTGAAGCTTTACATTAGAGAAATCGGGTAACCTCCCAACTTGATAACCATATTTTTCTGAACATGCATGAGCATTATTGTTCTATATCTTTTGGAATTATAAGTTGAAAACATACTTATTCTTTCACATATCTACTTTTGTTTGCATTACATAGTTTATATCTTATTCCTAGGGACAAATTCTGCGTTGATTTTATTTTAAATTTTACAGAGATTATGGAGCTTCGCTTGAGAAAAACAAGGCTCCGAGGATGAAGCCTTTCGACCCAAAAGGGGATGATGCAGAACATTCAGATATTAGAGATGAGCAGAAGACCCAATCCGGATTACAAGACTTGTGACCCCATGTCAAAATCACCCATTATGGGTCTATTTGGCATCAAGGGGTATTTTGGTCATTTCATGTATTTAATTTTATCAGATTTTTGCTTCATTCATTTTAAAAAACATATTTTATCTTGTAGTTCCATTTTTGTGATTTTTGGAATCACCCTTGTATTTTTTATTTTATTTTTATTTTATTATTATTTTATTTTAGGTATCAGATTCTACGGATTTGTGTAGTTTTGGTGCCTTATATGATTTATTTTATAACATTAGAGGGTGTAAGGGGTAATATGGGTAGAATTTTCAATTTTGTTTCAGCTATGGATTTGAATCAAGATCAGTTTGGAGTCTTAGTGTAGAGATCCAATCCATCCAAAAAAGAAAGCACCTCAATGGTGCAAATGGAGATGGCTATTCATTTGGCCAAGGTGTGGCAAGTCTCTTCACTAAGAGAAGCCTTTCTGAGGTGGCTCCAATTGGGCCTTGTGAAGGTGAACTTGAAACCTCCAAGGTGGCCAATAGGAGGGCACCTCCCTCATTGACCCAACAAAAACAAAAAAAATTCAAAATTTGGCTTCTCATTGAACACCAAGGAGGTAGCCTCCCACATGGCCAATGAGAGGCATTGCAACCTTCTTCTTCTTTTAAAAGAGCCCAGAAAAAATGTGAAGGGGGCTTTTGACTATCTTGAAAAAAAAATGTTTTAAAAGAATTGAAAAAAAATGAGGAAAGAAACAATGGAGAAAACATCAACTTTGGGAGAGAGTTTATGAATCTTATGGTTGCAAACTTGAACTTGTGAGTGTGAGAAGTGAGAACATGAGGATCGTCTCCAAGCTGTCACCATTTCTTGGTTGGGCATCAAAACCACTTTGCAAGCTTGAGAGGCATTTGTGTGAAGAGCCAAAGAGAATTTTGTGGGAGCAACATCTTCTTGGATGTCCCTCGCACCTCATTCGGTTGCAGTTGGACATCATACCCATGGTGTCATGTGTGGTCCAGAAACTTGTTGTTGTGTTCGATCCAAACACCATTTGTGGGACACAAATCAGTTCGTGGTTGTACTCGGGGGTCGTTGTGGACAAATCTAGACGAAGTTGTGGCTGGGCATGGGAGCTAAGCCACTTCTTTCTTATTTACATTGTGCTACATACTTGGGGGACTGTTTAAAGTTTGAAACAAACTGAAGTTTTGTTCATTTCCTGGTTTGGCAAAGCATCCATAACTAGTTATAGTTTGTGTTTTAAGTTGGTGAAATTTCTACGTTGGTTATTCGTCCGGTTATGCCTGTTCATACTGAAATCTTTGGGCATTTTATTTTTCTAAGCTAGATATGAATGTGTGCAGAAACTTTTGCTTGAGCGCCTAACACATCTATTTGAATATTCAGACTGCATGAATAATTTCTAAATCATGATCTATTTGAATAATTTTTTCTTAAATAATTTCCTGATTGACATCATCCAGATTTATGTTAAGTGATTTCTTTGTTTGTGCCTCACATTAAGGTTGTTTGAATTCATCTTTGTGGAGTAAATCGTTGCTCGAAAGTCTCTTTATCACTAATTTTTGTTTAATTGTTAATGTACTGAACCAAGCTGTGGCTGATTGGGTGTTAACCTATATCTCATTGAAATAGTTTTTTTGTTTTGCATTGAATTCTCTGATGCATCAAAAGACCCGTCATTGAATTGATTTTCTATTGCATCTTACTTGTCTCATCTCTCACTTCTTTATTTCTGTTGAATTTCATTGATCTTTTCCCTGATTTTTTTTTGTGTACTGTCTCTTGTGGCCATAGGACAGTTTGTCTGGTCTAGCGACACTACTTGGATCATGCAAACCGAGTCTTCGGTGCTCTATAGGTCCTCATCGTATTTGGTTAATTTTGTATGCAACTGAACTGAGCATGAATCAAACTAAATGAATGCTGATTTTCCCTGTTTGTGAACGTCTCTAGAAATTTGTTGTTGGTAATACTTAGTTTTGCCGACTTGAGCTGAATTCCAAAGCGAGTAAACTGTCACACTTAAGAGGCGAGATTCATATTGGAAAGTTGTTTAAATTGCATGTAACTCCTATATATGTGTGAAATCTTATATATATATATATATATACACACACACACACACATTATCAGCCATTTTAGTCTTTTCATTTTTACGTATGCTTATATATGTGTATAGTTCTTAGTTGAGTTAGCATAGTTAGTCTTTATTTTATTTTTGAAAAAAAAGCAACAAAAATAGTTTTCAAATTAAATTTATTTTTCTCATGTAGTATTTAGTTGTTTCTGCATCATACACTTGGCATATACGTGCACTCATGAATCGACTTTCAATTGGATCTTAGATCATGGAATGACCCATTGTCGAATCCATATCAGTGCATAGTCTGAAATTGTGATTAACCGCATTAGTGCCCTTCCATGGTGTTTGTGCTCTCACCACCTTCTCAAAACCAAGAACCTATCTTTCTCATACAAGGATCAATCTTTTATTTGACCTTGTGAATAGTCCCCCCTGAGATATGTAGATGAACTAAGTCTCGTTCATCAATAAAATTAGCAAACCACTTCATCATACAAGTGTCCCTTTGCTCTTAATTAGATTCATAGGAGTGGAGAAAGTGTTCCCTACAACACACTAGTTATCAAAATTCCTACCCTCAAGTTGATTGATCTAGTCCTAGAACATCCTCTTTAAAGGTGAAGTTGTAGGACCATCTATTGTAATGAGCATGAAGCTTTATTGAGATACTAGCTCAGTAAACGCTATAGTTATTGATAACATGCCTCTTAAACAACACGACCCTACATTCCAAACTTTCAGGCCACCAATATTCCTCCCCAAAGATGGGATAAGTTCAGAGGAGCACCCACTCCAAATATTATTCTGGAAACCAGCCCCCAAGGTCTCTATTTTTGTTTTCGAAATACATAGGACATCTACTTTATATTGTTTAATCAAATTTGCTGCAAACATGTGTTTATCAAAGCATCCAAGCCCCCTAACATTCCATGCAAGAATACACATAATAAAACAATGTGAGATTGAAACCGAACCTGTTGGACATTATATGGTCAATGTGTCAGTCCTGAGTCCACTCCTTTCACATATCTGTTTGAGCTTTGACAATATTTTTTTCTTTGGTATGCCGCACCCTTTTATTTTCATCATAGCCATCACTTATGCCAATGTTATTTCATCATCGAGAAAAAGCCCACATGGTTCATCCCCCCCTCTCCTCTCTCGTGGAGGGGAGCAAGTCTCAACCTGGATTAGAACTGAATTTATCCAAAGATTATAAATATTGACTATTTTCTGTGCTAGTGTATTGGGTTGGGTTTTCTAGATCAATTTATGCTCTAAATTGTGTGGATGGGTTTTTTTCAGATTGCTTAATGAGGAGCTTGACACATGGCATGCCCAACATCCCCTTCCATAGTGAAGGGCGTTAAACCCTCTTTAGTAACTTTTGGAGTAGGGTGCCACATAAGATACAAGAAAGTTTTGTTTAAATCCTTGGGCTCCACCATCCAAAAAAAGCCACAGTTTGAGGCACCAAAATGGGAGGGGATGACTAGGCAATGGGCTCCACCATAATAACCCCCCCCCCCCCCTTTCCCTCCCCAAATACCACGTTTAATGGGCTCAACCTTGAAAACACCCCCTCTAAAGATGTCTTTCCTTCTCTTCCTTGTAACTCTCTCTTTCTCTCCCCAAATCTCACAAATACTATGTGCATCCCTTGAAAATTGTCCCCTCCAAAAATGTCGCCACTTCTACTTCTTAAAAAACTCATCATTGTCATTACTTTAAGCATTGAATGCCACCCGCCTCCTGTAGAGGTTGGTGCAACGAAAGGACCTCCAGTGACAACAGTAGCAGAAAGAAAGAAAAGGAAAGTCAAAGTTGTTAGAGACTTAGAGGTTTGCTTCAAAGGCCTCTCTTTCTACACTGTTGGTTTCTCTGTGTGTATGTATGTATTAGGGGCCGAGTCCTATGAATATATATAGCCTTCGATTTTCCTCTCTTGGCTCAACTATCGGTTGAGAGAATCACGATGAGTCTGATATTTTGATAAATCAAAATACGAATTTTGAATAAAAGGTTTGTTTAGAAAACTAACTCTGCTTATCCATGAGTAGGCCTACTCATGGATAAGCACAATGTGCAGCGCATGGCCACACACACCAACATCTCCCACTTGGACATGAGACTACTCAGTTTGCTCCCACTATTGTGGGCTTCCTTGAACTGTTTACAGTTTTTTCGTTAAGGATTTCCTTCGTAATCATACATATCTTAATCGCATACGGGCAACATGCTTGGTAAACAAGTCTTCTGCAATACCCTTAGTTAAGGAATCAACTACCATATCCAAAGTAGGAAGGTAGTCCAC
This sequence comes from Nuphar pumila, assembly GCF_984573655.1. NCBI lineage: Eukaryota > Viridiplantae > Streptophyta > Magnoliopsida > Nymphaeales > Nymphaeaceae > Nuphar > Nuphar pumila. The sequence goes on along the minus strand of NC_143255.1, from coordinate 24,480,064 downwards.
AGTTATTTCATTGTTTTCAATCATATCATGTATGTAGTAGTATTTCACCATTATATGCTTGCTCTTAGAGCTATCAGCTCCACTTTTCATTAGAACAATAGCAACTTGATTATCACAGTATATCTGTACAGGTTCACATAATAGATCTATCTTTAAATCTTTAATGAACCTGTTGATCCATACTACAAACGTCACAGTTGCATTACATGTGATATACTCAACCTCTTAAGTATGCTGAGCCACACAACCCTGTTTCTTATAGGACCACGCAACAACTCCTCCTCCAAAGAAGAAGATGTAGCCAGAAGTAGATTTTTTGTCATCTTTGCATCCTGCAAAGTCATCATCAGAGTATCCAATCAAATCAAGGTTGTCAGCTTGAAAGCTCAGTTGCAAGCTTTTAAAACCTTTTAGGTATCAGAATATTCTCTTTACAGCTTGCAAGTGAGGCCATCTTGGATTACTTTGATATCTACTAACAAGACCTACAACGAAGCTTATGCCAGGTCTTGTACATAGTATCACATACATTAGGCTTCCAATAGCCCATCCATAAGGAATTTCAAGACTTGGTTGGCCCTCACTAGGACAATCACTTTTACTTAAGTTTACTCCTTTTGCAATTAGAGTTTCAATAGGTTTGGAGTCATGCATTCTATATCTTTTTAGAATATAGTCAATGTACTTTTTTTGGCTTAGACATAGAGTCCTTGAATCTCTGTTTCAGGTGATTTTAATTCCCAGGATATAGGAAGCTTCACCCATATATTTCATTTTAAAGTTGGTATATAACAATTTCTTAGTATTGATTATCTTTTCATTATCATTTTCAGTCAGTAAAATATCATCAACATATAATGATAGGATACAGAAAAGACTCCCACTTTTCTATATATATATACACAGTGGTCTAACTGATTTGGTTCATATCCAATCTTTGTTATGGTTTTGTGAAAAACCAAATACCACTGTCGCGGCGATTGTTTTAACCCGTACAAGGATTTTTTCAACTTGTATACTTTATCATTATTTATCACATAACCTTCTGGCTGGGTCATATATATATATCTTCTTTTAAGTCACCATTTAGGAAGACAATCTTTACATCCATCTGCCATATGTACAGGTCATGATGAGCAGCTATGGATAATATTATCCTGATGGACGCAAATTTAGCAACTGGTGAATAGGCTTTCGTATAATCAATCCCTTCCTTTTGAGAAAAACCTTTCGCCACTAGTCTTGCTTTAAATTTGTCTATAGATCCATCAGCTTTATATTTTTTTTAAGAACCCATTTACAACCAACTGGTTTTCTTCCTTTAGGAAGATCAGTTAAGTCTCAAACTTGATTCTTTTCAATGGATTTAATTTCTTCATCCATAGCCTTTTTCCATTCTGATGCCTCTTTTGAATTAATTGCAGCAGCATATGAGAGATTATCGATCAACTCATCAGGATATACAGAATAGCAGAGTTCCTCATACAAATACACATAGTAGTCATCCAAGTAGGATGGAGAATCTCTAGACCTTTTACGACCACTTAGTCCCATGTAGACCTTGTGCTCGCCTGGTCCTAGCTCTTTAAGATCCACAACTCCATCGGTGGACTTGGCTATGTGTCGAGTAGCTCCAGAGTCCACCCACCACCCCGAGAGTTCTTTATTCGCAAAGTGACATTCAGATACAACGCAAATGACTTATTTTTCGTTATTCTTTTTGTTTGAGTTGTTGTTGTATCTTCCACCATTCTAGTTGCTCCTATTGTTAGGAAACTTTGTCCTGCGGTTCTTCTGAATGTATCTCATCTTGCCACACTTGAAACACTTGACATGTGAGCCTTTGTTGCCTTGAGGTTTGAAACCTGCACTTTTTCCTTTATGGAACTTGTCATTACCCTTCTTCTTAAAGTTATTAGGCTTAACGGGTAATCGTCTATGAGACAGTGTATCTTGTACCACCATCAACTCAAACTTCTTTTCTTTAGCCATGTGCTCTTGTTGTATGGCTAATTATAGGAGCAACTCAGTCAAGTTTAAATTCTTTGAATTTAATCTTAACGCAGTGGTCACCATTTTTCACGAATGTGGGAGGCTATTCAATATGGTGGACACTTGCATTCTATCTGAAATTACATTTCTAGTAATAGTTAGGTCTTTAGCCATGACCAACATCCTATTTACGTGGTCTACCACATTGTCACCCTCTTTCATTCTATATGAGTTGTATTGTTCAAGTAGTAACTATATGTGGACTTCGGATGTGGTGTCATATTTGGTGGCTATTGCCTCCATCATCTCCTTGGTGGTCTTATAATCTCCAAAGATCCTGATCAAATCATCGTCCATGTAGGTGAGCATGATGGTTCTTGCCATCAGATCATCTTTTTAAAACTTTCTAAATTTAATTACTTCTTCTTGAGTTGCATCGTCATTTGGTTTTTCTATAGACATACTGAGAACATATTCCAGTCCTTCCAGGGTTAGAGCTAAAGGGATCCGCATTTTCCAAACAGAAAAGTTGGTCCCATTTAGCTTGTCTGTTTTTGCTAGTTCGAAGGCACATACATAACTAGCCATTTAATACTAAAAAATTATATTTAATTTATTTATGGCAAGTTAGTACAAAGAGACAAAAGGAAGATCTCGTCAGTCTAATATGAGAACAAGTTTATAATTTTAAATACACCTATTTTTTAGGTCTTAAACAAACAAACAAAAACAAATATTTTTAAATTAATAGGAACAGAGATTTTGAAAATTAAAATTAGTTCTAGGTATTAAAAGGAAAATATCACAATTTCTGATAAGTTTTCAAAAATTTTAAAGTCGCAGACCCGTTTGAGCAAATATTTTTAAAAAAGAATGTGAGTTACAAATACACTTATTTTAACCCTTTTTTCAAAATATTTCAAACTTCCAGGGGTAACAAAGCCTTTTTATCCCTTGGGCTATTTAAGCCCTGACCCCTTCGAAACTGACTTATAATTCATCAGGTTTTTCTCTCTCTTCTTCGCTGGACATCTAGAGCGACCGATGGCGACAATGATGATTTCCAACCGTTCTCCAGTGGCGATGGGCCGACTCTTAGGTTGGGTTTGATCTTCTCGGCACATGCTCTCTCTGACAAGAAACCCACGGTTGTTCCTTTGTTGGAGCTATCAGAAAAATTGAGAAGCTGATTTTTCGACCGATCTTCGATGGCAATGACCCAACTCTCTCGTTGGGTTTGCTATTCTCGCTGCAGGCTCCCTCTCACAAAAAACTTGCGGTCGTTCTACTGTCAAAGCTTCCAAAAAAAATGAGGAGGTTTTTCTACCGTTCACCTGCGGCGATGGCCCGACCCTGTGGTTGGGTTTACTTCTCTCGTTGCAGGCTCCCTCAGACACAGACTCAAGGTCTTTTCTTATGATGGAGCTTCCTTGGAAGACAAAACGACTGGAAGTTTTTCGGTGGCGATGGGCTGACTTCCTATTTGGGTTTGCTTCCCTTGACGCAGGCTTTCCCTGCGCCCAAACTCGAGGCCAAACAGTGGTCCAAAATCGGTTTTCTCGGTAGTTTGGGGTTTTTTCCTTTTTGTGTTTTCTGTTTTTTCGATTCTGTGTTTTTGTGTGATTTTCTTTTTCAGACAGGGATCAATAGAAAAAGGCCGGAGGCCTTTTACTCTTGTTCAATCGGTGCTGCCGAAAAAAAATGGCAGGCGATCAAAACCTTTTTCGGCGACAAAACCTCTTCTATTTTTTTTTTCGATCTGTCTCTCTGTTTTTCTTTTTTTTTTTGGTTTGCAGAGATGAACATGTAAGGAAGGATCACCTCTTTAAGGAAGAAGGCTGAGACTCTGATTTTCGATTTGGATTTTCAGAGGCAAACAGAGTAAAGAAAACTGGGTCTCTGTTTTTCGGTTTGGATTTTCAGATACAAACAAGAAGTGCATAAAAAGAAAGAAGAGCAATAGCTCTTACCTGATTAAAGCTTCTTTCCCCTTTTTTTTTCTTTCTTTATAGGTTGAAGGCCGTAGGGATTGGTGAGCATCTTCGAACCTCTGCTCTGATACCACTGTAGAGGTTGTCGCAACAGAAGGACCTCCGGTGACAACAACAAAAAGAAAGAAAAGAAAAGTGAAAGTTGTTAGAGACTTGGAGGTTTGCTTCAAAGACCTCTCTTTCTACAGAGTTGGTTTCTCTATGTGTATATATGTATTAGGGGCCGAGTCCCATAAATATATATAGCCTTCGGTTTCTCTATTTCGGCTCAACAGTCGGTTGAGAGAATCACGGTGACTGATGTTTTTGATAAATCAAAATATGAATTTTGAATAAATGGTTTGTTTTGAAAACTGACTCTGCTTATCCATGAGCAGGCCTACTCATGGATAAGTACAATGTGCAGCGTACGACCACACGCACCGACACCTCCCCCAATCAGATGAACATGATGAGGGGCTTGAACCGGAGAAGGAGATGGCCCTCTCATTGCCATTGATAGAAATTGGCATCCTTGCTGAGAATCTGTTTTTTGTAGTGGCTGGCTTCTCTCCATCCACCTTTTTAGGCGCCATTGTGGTACCCCTAACTCGCTTCAGTGCCTCCTAAGTGTGAGCTCTTGTATCTGTTATGTTATCATCCCATGACCCCCCCCCTCCTCAAAACCAAGGTGTGGCATGGGGAGCCCCCCGTGTGCAGTAGCCATGGTTGACTTGCCCTTGTCATGCATGCCCCCACTGAGTTTATGCTTGGATGGGTCACCATTAGGGCTTGCAGATATGACCTGCAGCCCAACACAGTCTCCTCTTTCGTTGGTGCCTCCGTCCTTAGCCCAGCATTTTTTTGCCGATCTTGGAAGCATCATCTAAGGATTTTGGAGTCTAATGGCACCTCAGCCTCGACATGCAGAATGTTGGGGTTGGGGTTGGGGCTGTTTGCTGTATAATGTCTAGTACACCTTGCATAACTTGAACGCCTATGAAAGTCCAAGAAGTGACAACGGTTGCACATCCAATCATCGTGACAGTTTTGTTTTCTCAAGCTTCATGAGGGTGCCAAGCGCTTTGCAGAACCTACAAGAGTGGACTACCTTCCAGTCGTCTTCCTCCTCCATGTCCAAAGCCCCGAGCTGCCTTCTCTCTTTGTCAAGTGATTTCTGCGAGATGAATAGGAAAAGGCGAGAGAGCAACCCATCCTGTACTCCAGAGTTCAGTATGGGATGGTTCACAAAAAACCATTGACTTCTTGAGCATCGAGCGAATCCATGTCCAAACTGTCCAATGTATGTGCCAGGGCCAAGAAGAAACAGAAATCGATTTCTCTTGCGGCTTATCGATCTCACACCCGTTCCCCAATCGTTCAACGTTGAAACTTATATCTCTTAACGCCTGACTGTTTTTTGCCTTGCTTTGCCGCCAGCAACTGCCCCCTACTGTCCTCTCTACCAGCATCAATAGCCTTCTTTCCGCTGGTCGTAAAATCAGTATTTCTGGTCCTACAGATTTCTGTCAGGTTTTCCAAGAATTCTATGGCCTGATTCTAAGCTCACCCTTCTCCCACGAATTACAAACTTTTCTTCAGTTGCTCTGGTCGCTCATGATGGTGACCACCGCAGATGCCGTCAACTCCGATTACAAGATCAGATCAGCTGTCAACTGTCAATATACTTAAGTTTTACAATCGTGTGGCTGCATACTAAAAGTGATGCATTCGCTTTCACCATTTTCTCTAATGAGGTGTTCGAATGTCCCCACAGATTCATGAATTCGTAGATCAAGGTGGGATCTGTCATGGAGCCGATGATAGATCTAACCTTTTGCAAAAAGCTCACTTAACTCCTGTCTGATGGGGGGTGGAGGGAGGGCCATAGATCCAAGATCTGATATCCATGAGTCTCAAAAGTCAAAACCAATGAGATTCCCCAGTTTTGAGATTCAAGAATCTCAGAGACAATCTATGAAATTTGTATTTTTTTTTCTTTACGAGAAAAAACCACCATTATGATTTAGACGTCCCGTTGTAAGCCAAGAGGTGCCCTGTTGATCTCGTGGGCTGTATTCAGTGTTTGTAGTGTTAAACTCCATGAATACTCTCCCATTGGCTTTGACCTTGCGGCAAGGAAGACATACCTCGGGTATCTTTCATTTTAGAATGCCTTGCGTTGACCCACCTAACCAGGTGTGTGAATCCCTTGTGAGCGTTCATTATATGTCTTACATATGGACGCTTAACTACTTTCACGGCTTAAAATCTTATATTAATAAAATATAAAATCATGTGGAACCACGAAAGTTTTGTTTCCTTCTACGATAATGGGAAAGTGAAAAAGTCCAACGCCTGGTTGGACATGCGTGAATTTATTCCAAGACCTCTTAATTATGTCCATATATTAATAGTTGTTAGAGGATTTGAATTTGTTAAACATGGGTGCAACAGTTTAATTGTCTTCAACTATGGATATCATAGGTCTGGACATGAGGAATTTTGAGGGGTTGATGTCGATGGTTTTGGAATACACATGGTAGATATTCTTAATATTAAAAGTATTCACACATTGCTTCTTTTTTTTTTGGATAATCCAAGGGAAAGACCCCTCTATCACCATTGGCTGGCCTCTTGTTATTAAAACCCTTGAGGCCCCCTTCTCACTTGAGAGTATAATTAGCTTCGACTTTCAGGCGAGGGATGCCACTTCTGGGTTACGAACCTGTAATGTCCCATCAACTTGATAACATTCACAAGTTGCCTCTACCAGATGATAGAAACCAACGTTGCTTTTCAAGTACGATTTTTTTTCATTTTCTTTTAACATTAATTTTTTATTTTGTAGTAAAAACATTTTTTTTATTTGAATGAGCCAAACTTCTTGTTAGGATATCAAATAGCAAAGACCTTCCCTTTCGTCTTTTGGGCATGAGGTGTGCCATGGTTAAAAAACAAAAAACAAAAAACAAAAAACAAAAGCAAAGATGAATTTACAAAGGAAAAAAAAGGAAATGACCCCATCGTATGTCCTTTTCTTCTTCTGGATTCGAAATAAATAATTTGGCTCCAGAAGCCTTCTCATCATTATTAAACTTGTATGTCCAACTTCTTTATAGTGCTCTGCCATGGTCCCAGTGAAGAAAGACCATTTCTCATTATGACGACTTGAATTTCTTTCTTTCTTTCTGTATCAAAATCTTGGCCATTTACACAAATGAATGGATGCTTAAGACAGAGAAAGATAAAAAACGAAGAAGAAAAAACCAATAAAAGAAAGTAATCTGCATATTCTGTGCCCAAGTTAATCCTAGATGTGTTAGCATGGACGCTTTCTTCCTCCAGGTACGGTAGTCTTGCATGAAGGCCCTGATGGAGTCACAGGGCCCTTTGGAAGTGACTCAAACAGCAACCGACTTCTTTCTCTCTCCTTCATTTCTTCAAGTGGTCTGATCCCTTCAAGAGGCTGAATCCACATGCAGAAGAGGACACAAATTACTGCCAATACTGCCAATACTTTCTTAACAAACCTATTCCTCCCAAAATACCTATTAAATTACAACCATTGCCATTCACGTTAAAACTACAAATCTTTTGTCAAAATCTTTACTATGTCCCTTAAACATTTTCAAATTACCTTTTATGTCCCTATGCCCAAAATTTATGATTTTGCCCTTAATTCGAATCAGGTATGATCCAAACCCAATTTTGACAGTTTTTCCAAGTCCAATCGTGCAGTTAATTTATACTTCTTTCATATTAAACACAATGTCACATAAAGTAGGTATAATTTTAGTAAATAAGTATTACCAAAAAACAGAGGGTGTTACAGTAATGCTTCTTGTTAACATAGCAAATAGAAATAATCTCTCTCTCTCTCTTGGACGTGTCCCATGCAGTATTCATTGATGAGATCAAAACCATGCAATCTTCAAGAAGCACCAGTCATGTATACGATTGATTTACAAAAAAACTAAAATTCAAATCAAAATAAATTTTGGCATTCACCAAAGATGAATCGACAAAGAAAATGAACGGCTATACCGTATCCTTTTCTTCTTCTTCTCAGTTCGAGATAATTTGGATTGAGTAGCGTTATCATCATTCATAAAATATAACCAACTTCTTTCTAATGCTCTACAATGATCCAAGCGACGAAAAGAATTGAATTATCTTTCATTAAGAAATCTTTAACCTGCCATCTTTTTTTTTTTAAATTTCTCTCGGTATCAAAACCTCGACCATTCACACAAATGAATAGAGATTAAAGATAATTAAAAGAATAAAAAAAGAAAGGAATCTACATCTCTGGTGATGTTGGTGTCCTTTATTTTCATCTTTATTCATGTTATCAAGTAGCACATGCAGACCCCAAACCGGTGATCTTAATAAGGGTAGGAAAGGAGTGGAATCAAACCCATGATGCGCGACCACCATGCACCAAAGTTCATCCTCTGTTTCTTCAATCACCGACACCCAAACCCTTATGGAGCCCACCAGTGAAATGCACTCGCACACTCGATAAGAGTTCAACTTGGGACGAAGAGATCAGCACCTTCTCACCAGGCCCATCACCACTCGGGCCACCCGGGTGGGTGTCAAAAGTTCATCCTCTGTTAACATGGACGCTTGTTCCTTCCTTGGACGGTGGTCCTGCATGAAGGCCCTGATGGAGTCGGACGTCCCTTTGGCAGTGACTCAAATAGCAACCAACTTCTTTTTACCACCACCATTTCTTCAAGTGGCCTGATTCCTTCAAGAGGCTGAACCCACATGCAAAAGAGTACACATATTATGGCCAACACTGCAAACAATTTTCTCATTGACGCTTCCATTGAATCTCCACAAAAAATGAAGAGGAGGAGGAGGGCTGGTTTTCTCTGTTGGGTGGTGTGTGAAAATGTGAAAGGTTTGATGGTTTTTTACTGACCGAGTTGATATTGAATGGTGTTTGGTTTGTGCCTTGTAGTAGGGTATATATATATAGGTGGGAGTACGCGTTGACGTTTGATTTTTTTATTTTGTTGACGTTAAACGTTTGGAGACCATGACTTTTTTCACAGGTTTACACAAACCGGGTCAAGATTTGACACGGAAACACACGGTACGGACCTAACCACCCTAACATTTGAAACTGGAATTTCTGATCATCATCTGCACACCAATTAGCAAAAATAAATTAATCGTTTCCAATCCGCCCGAAAGTGGCATTATAGCCCTAACAAGTGATAGGCATACGTATGCATGATGGGCTCAGCTGGATATGGATATGGATATGGATCTTAAAAAAAAGCAATATCCAATGTCGCCAGGCAAGCTGATCTGGCAAAATGTTTTATGTAAATCGTTTACCCAATGTTGTCAGAGTCCTCACCGAAACATGCATCTAAAAATTTTGGTACAAGTTTCTAATAAACATTGATACTAGATTCTGGTATGTGGTTTCCTTGATGATTGTAAGAGTTTTTTAAAACTAGATTATCATCTATGTTGTAAGGATAATGACATCATATATATTATGATAAAACTAAGAAAAACAAAAACACTAAAAATCAAAATATCACACAATTTCACCATGTGTAGGGTTTGACACAACCCCAACCCATACCAAACCTTATAGGGTCAGGTTTGGTGATAAAAAAGGCAATTAGAATTCGGGTCCAATTAATATATGGAACTGGGTATAGTTTGTGAAATTTCATATCAGACTCGGGCCCAACCCGGGTTCCAATTAAGATCTATAATTTTTAATGAAAAAAATTATATAAGAAAATATTTTATCAGGTATGGTTCAGGTCTGGTTCATGTAATCCTTATTGTATCCCATTATGGTTTCTTGTTTGGTAGATCTCATTAGACCCGAGTTGGGACCCGATATCTCAAGTCAGGTTTGGGTCTGATTTTACCTGGGTCCCAACCCAACCCATTGACACCCCAATCTCATGCTAGTATAGTCAATGGCGTAAATGCTTACTCTTGCAAGAATTTGTGAAAAATGTATGCAACTATGAGCATGATATCTTGCATGTCTTCTCAAATATCAATCGTGAAACTGATACTAAAAATACAAAAATCAGGTTTAAATTGATGAAAAAGAAAAACTCGTATGGCAGGAAGAGAGAAAAAGCATGCTGATGGTTTCAATGGAAGTAAGCTAAATCTACATATAAGACGGGTTGTGGAGGACCTATTATCTCATATCTTATCATATTTGAGAGAGATACAATGATTGTAACCACCATAGATAAAACCAGGTTTGGTAATGGTTCACTGGTATACAAGGGACTAATTTCTTAAAATGCGTTTCATGTGCACTTAAAAACGAGTTTCTTAGCGTTTGTGCTGGTATGCTGAAATAAGATAGATAGGACAAAATATATAGAGTTTCTATACAACTATAATTTGTATTTCTTTCAATCATTTTGAAAATTGATTCAGACCTAATAATGATTGTGACAACATTGCCTTCACCACAAAACTGAAGTACATCTTGTGTCGTGGGACCCATAACCACTTTTTGGATGCTAAACAAGACAAGTGTCACATCTTATACTAGGGTTTTGGAATTAAACTTTTAAAACATCGTTGCATTTAATCCGCTCTCACCTCCCAATACTAAAGGTCGGTGGACAAGGTTATATTCAGTATCACTAAAAAATGGTGATAACTGAATCACTATCCAAGTGTCCAGCGCCTGGTTATCTCAACGTGATGGGAAGGAGACGTTTTGATAGCATTTGAAGATAAAAAAGTATCAAGCGCGTTGTGTCCAGTCTAAGGTGGAAACTGTGGGAGATGGACACGTGTGTGGTCAATAATCAATATCACTAATTTTTGGCAATATGGATCATGATTGAATCCTTCCTGTTATCACCACGTACATGAAATCGATTCCACTCATCCCTATCTTCGTAACCTTCTTGGGATTTCATTGATGCAAGTTTCACCACAGGAAATCTGCGTTTTACTGGTGCACTCGAGCTGTAGCGCCAGTGTAAAACGAGATTTCCTGTTGAAGAAACGTTTACTCGCGCAGCTCTCATCTGCGTCAGTTTTCAAGATTTTACCAGCGCGATTTGTAATTGCGCCAAATAATGTAGGCAGTTAGTATCAGTAAATCCCGAGATTTATGGGCGCAGTCCCAAACACCGCCAGTAAAGGGACTGAAATAGCATTTTGCGCCTGTTTTTCTTCCTCTTTTTTTTTCACATTTTCCTCCAACTCGTTTTTCTCTCTCCCTCAGAAGATCAAGAAGACGCCCGAGGTAAAAATCGGACGTCATAGCTAGAAATCAGTCACCGGATTTGATTCGCTTTTCTTTTTCTTTTGCTGCTGCAGATTTGGAGTTCTAAATATATATTTTTGTTCTTCCCTTTGTTTTTGCCCAAGAGAATGTGAAAAACAATTTGTTGGTGGTCTTCGAGTTTCATCCAGATGACACCTGGGTTGTATATATGCTTTTACATATGGATTTTTATGTGTAGGATATGAGTTTACGACAGATTGATTGTTTGGATGAATACCGCCGCTTGTATAAGTTGAACCTGCCGCTTGCTCCTTATGTAGAAAAAAGCACCCAAAAACATCCTTTGTATGCTCTCTGAGTATTTTATTTTTGCAGATTTCTTTAACAAAAAAAAATAGACCTTGGGTCATACATATCATGGTGGCTATTGGTACACTGGAGGTGACTTAGCTGTATGATCAATATAGATTGGATGGTTTTGGGTCAACATTATCTTGACCTAGATGTGTACTGAATAGTTTGTAAGGCCTGCTCATTTTCAATAAATGAAAAGAAAAAATTTCCATCTAGTGTGCCAAAGAGCCTCAAGTTTCTCCTGTTTGATTCTACAATCATGATCCTTTTCATCCAAATAGTAAGTTAATCAATTAATTCTTTTTAAACTATCTGTTCTAAATTTTTATGGAATTAATAAGCGTCATAATTTTTTTGAATGTCTTCATGTTGGAGTATCATTAGCTAAGAAGCACATTTTTCTGCGATAGCAGCTTGATGGAAATGCCAGCTTGGTGCAAAAAAAAAAGTGAAGGACAATTGAAAAGGATACGAGGGAACAAAGCAACCAAGAGAAGGAAGGAAATTGCTCTTCAAAGAAAGATCTTTCCTCTTTTCTTGTTTTGTTAAGCAACAAGTCTATCCCTTCCATGGAATGCTTGGAAAGAAAATATAAAATGCAATTGACGGTATCTGCAAGCAATTTGATACCACACAAATTCCTAACATTTATGATTTGTGCAAGCAAGATAAATTTGTGCATTTATTTCCTTTTTTTCTCTAAGTCATTCATTCTATCTGAATGGTTTGGTTTCAATTCTGGCAACTTTTTTCCATTCCATCTATGGTTTTTTGCTTAGAGAATCAAATGAGAATGCTGGAGCAAATGATTCTCAATCGGAACAAGTATCGTTTTTTGGTACTTCCCAAAATTAATTACATGAACATAGTTGAGGCTTATTGTATTCAATGCAACTGTTTCAAATGTTTTCTTTTCTTTCATACTCTTTTTGTATGTCAAAAGAAAATTTCTCTTGATTCTTACTGGAACATCATTTTTTCAAAAGTCAACTACAATACATGCTTATGAAAAGGAAAAAAAGACAGCTTGGGGGATAAACAATTTCTGTTTATTTCTATCATCAGTTCAAAATGCACATTTTAATCTTGATGGCTTGGATGAGCTTTTCAAGATTGCCTATGTGATTTCCATCATCACTTCAATTGAAGCAGATTCTACAGAAAAAATAAAATTAATGCACGTCCTATGTGTGTTAAAATGTGGCAAGAGAGTGAACCAGTGATGAACATAGTCTCTATTTTGGTTCTTCAATTGTGTGGCTAAAAGTTCAGGTATTCACTAACTTGTAACCTCTTACAGCCATTGGTTCTTGTCAACTAGAAGATTTGATTATTTTGTTTTTTCTTGCTTATTTTTGTTCATATTTCTTGTCTTTCAAATCAAGCATAAGTTCAAGATGACTCTAGCAAATAATTTCATACTCAGAAAAAGTTTGCAATATAAACAAAAGTTTGCAATATAAACAGTTCAATTACAGACAACCAAAAACCACACGTCATATAAACATTTAGGGATGCATGAACCAATGCAACTTGCATGAATGACTTTTCAATTTAATTATCAAGTATTTCTTTTGAATGCATGTCCCTGCCTAATGCAACACATTAAGTTTCATCTTATATAAAACCCACGAGTATTAAAAACAGGCCAAAATCTTGAGGTCCAAGGCAACTCCAGTAATATCTTATCACACAATTATATTTTATTAATTGGGTCACACAGAAGTCCCTCGATCGATGTCAAAAATCATCACCCTCCATCGCAACATTAGAAATCATCACCTAATGCCAGGATGACAAGGGCATTGTCACCATTGACGTTATTTTTTTGGTATACAAATAACAGAAGCCGAGTCAAACAATAACACCCCCAAGCAAAGTGGTGAAAGTTATCTATATTTGTCGTTGAAAACATGAACCACTCAACGGTTTTTTTGAAAAAATAATGCATACGGTGTTCAGTATCCACACGGTCCCCCATGACCACCATCTAGAGATCCCACATTTTTTGAAAGCAACTAAGGAAGAATAATTATTATATTGTTTGATCTCTTTTACAATTTTTAATTCATTAAAGGTTATTCATAAGAACAATTATGCAAATCAACATGCATTATCTAATTGGGTCATTGCCCCTGTTAATTTCAATAGTGTAGTACATATGCTACTTCTAAATTAACTTATAAGCATAATAAAACAATATTGCAATGCATTCAAAATTTCTCATTTCAAGAACAACACACAAGCATCTCCCTCTCAAAGGCCTGCAAGTGGCCCAACCAAAACTACTATACAAATACAATATGCTTATATAATATTACAAATTCAAATGAACACCAATCACACATAAATAAAGGAATAGCGATTTGTATTCAGAGTACTTTCACATGACACATAACATTGTTGTATATTTATGGCTAAAAATTGAATGCATATTGTAAATAAAATTGTATTATAACCCAGCCAAAAATTCAATTGATAACATGACAGAAGGTTTTTATAATAGACACTGGCATATTTTTATAGTAGGCAAAAATAGTATTAAAAAAGAAATTTGGAGTGTAGGACTTTCTAGAAACCAGATTTTTAAGGCATATCAACCTAAATTTTAGAATTAGATTTGGAGCATCATAAACATGTGCATATAGGAAATCAGTGTTGAAATGTGTCAAACCTCATTTTAAATTAGATTTGATCATTCATAAAAACTCATATTTTATTTAATAAAAACCCATATTTATAGGCTTAATAACACTAAGATGGTTTTAGTTAGATTCAGATTTAAGTCACGTCTAAATCAAAGACTTAAATTTGCCCAACTACATTCATACTTAAGCGCCTTTTTCAGTTTAAGGTATTTGTGTGTTAACAAGGTCAGTTTAAATAAATAAAGTCTCGGGTATATCATGTACTAATTAATTAAAACCATCAAACCCAAGTGAAAAATCAAAATCTATCATTTGATTCGAACATAGGCTGAATATCATCAAAGTTTAGAAAAAACCCAAAACATAAGATTCTTTCACGATTGTTGGATAAGTAAGTTGATTCTTTTCACAAATTTGAAATCTGAACATGTACAGTCAAATACCGAAACTTTTAGAGACCCACTCACACTGTTGGGTCAAGTTAACAGCTCTTTATATCGATCAGTCATGATATTAACACCCTAAGTATACTAATATCAGAATCTGAATGGGTAAAAAAACAAAAAAAACAACCATGACATGCTTCGCTTATTCACGCTATTAAAATAGCACCTACTATTTAATTTAGTACCTTCAACAACCAATACATGTGCTGGTAAGAAAAATAAACTGTCCAGAAAATTATCTCTAAAATTTACACTTAATGAATCACACCATGTATCACTCACACATCAGCGTCTAACCAAAAGAATATCGAAACTATTCATGTGCAGGGAGTAGCAAACACTGGTATGCACAAAGAACAACTAAGATCGAACCAGTTATTAAAACTGCCAGAATATAACTATCAAACATTTAGATTTACTCATGCTAAGGGAAAATCTCAAATCTTGACAGAGTTTGTACCATCAGAATCTCAAAAAAATCGCAAAACAGAACTATTAGGCTCTTAAAAGTAAAGGAATTTAGACAGACTGTTAAACCCCTATGCCCATAAACCTGTTCACGTTGAAACTAGAGCAAAACAAGGTTTTCCCAAACCCCTGAACCCTTTATTCGGATCGTCCTTTCAAAACATACTTGGGTTCCTATTAACTCCTTTTCTCGAAACTCATATTCGATTCCATCCATTCTAATCCTCTCCCCAATAGGGTTAATGGAGACAGAGAATTCTGTACCTTGTCTTTTTTTTTTGTTGGGGTTAGAACTGCGAAGAAAAAGATGATGGAGAAGAAGAGGCGCAGGTCAGCTTGTACCAGTGCTGCCTTCTTCTTGACTCATGAGAACGCTTCTCTCTCTATATATATATATCGCAACCCTCTCTCTCCCATGCTGCTGACCTGTCTCTCAAAGTCATTCTTTTAGGGAGAGTAAAAAAAATAAGAGGAGTTTACCCCTTCTTAAGGAGGAGTCCTCTTTTAAAGAGGAAATGTCCCCTTATAATCTCCCTTTCCAATATAAATATATAATATTTTTATTTTATTATTCTAGTTATTATTTTTATTATTATAACTTATTTATCTTAACATGGATGGGTCATGGATCTCGGCCAATAAGTTCATGATCCATATCCGGATCCAAAGTTAGTGTCAGCTCTAGTATGAATATAGTATATATATATATATATATATATATATATATATATATATATATATATATATATATATATATATATATATATATATATATATATATATATTTACCCAAAATAGCATAAATATAATTATTTTAAAAATATATATATATTTATTAAATTTAAAATAGGTATAGATTTTATGAGATATTACTATAAGTGTTCACTCGAATGACATGTGTGCATATGCATAAGTTGTGTGTTTATTTATGCAAAGGTACACGTAAGATTGTATGTTTATGTTCGCATAAATATATGTATGCATTGTATGTTTGATATATCCACGAAAACATGCATCAATGGTTTACTTGCATGCATCAAAGTATACATGCATTGTATGTGGAGTTTGTTGCTTACATCGTCATAAGATGATGTAAAGGTTAACCGTAACTATTATTTTTTGTCTTGTTTACTTTTTGAGACCTAGTTTCTTTCAACTTTTCAGTTCCACATAAATAGGCGAACAAATGTTGATGCATGAGGACTGATGGGATAGACTGAACTATACTCTTCTGTTTCTTTTTAGGTTTTTTATTACAAACTCTTTAATTTTATTTATAAAATAAATAAAATCACTATTCGAATTGTTATGATTTGATTCTAACTCTTTGACGCACATGAGTTTGATGATAGTTTCAAATTGATTAGAAAAAAAATCTTCTGTTATGTTTAAAAAAAAAATCTCAAGTCAAGGTGGGGTAAAATGGGAAGGCTTTCTTCTCATTTTCTCAAAAACTTGAACTGGTGGCAAGAGGTTATATGCCATGGCATATAGCCGCTCCCTAGAACCGCACTCGTAGATATTAAGTGTGTATTTGGTTTGTGCATGGTGGGGTTCAAATATATAAGGAGAGAGGTTGGAAAGACATTTGGGGGTTGAGTGTTTTTTTATGTAGTTTCTGTTAAACCTTTGGACTATGACTTTTCTAGGTCAACTTTATACAGAAGGGGTCAATGTTTGACAGGGAAATACACGGGCACAGACCGGATATTCCGTACATATGAATTCGAAATTTGAGGAATGACCGTTTCCCAAATCCCATCCAATGGCACAAAGGCATTACAGCCGATGATATCTAAGGAAGCAGATCAGGTTAATACTTCATGTAAAACGTTTACCACAAAGATGATGCATGTCTTGCATTCTGGGACCCACAACAACTTTTTAGTGCCAGCCATCATAGGGTTTTAAGTATGGTTAGGCCAAGGAATAAAAATTAAAAACCCACCTAATTATTTTTTTCGAAAGGATTTTTTTTCTCTTTTCTATTTTTTCCTAAAGGCGAACCCCACAAAAATTCACAAGTACGTTTACTTTTACGATATCAATTGAATCCCCCCCCCCCTCTCTCTCTCTCTCTCTCTCTCTCTCTCTCTCTCTCTATATATATATATATATATATATATATATATATATATATATATATATATATATATATATATATATATATATATATATATATATATATATATATATATATAAAGTGGTGGCTGGACAACCCTTAGGTGCACAGTTATGGTGGAACGACAAGCTAGTGCCTAAAAAATACAAAAAAAAGACAAAAAATGTGAATTTTTGTTTTTGCTATTTAGCACCGGTTTTAGACCATCGCTAAAGGTCTCAATTCCACTGGGACCTTCAGCTCGGTCAAAAACTGCTGCACCCTGTGATAGACGTCCACACGCATGGTTGCGCAACTACCAATCTCTCTCTCTCTTTATATATATATATCAGTGGAATCCTTAGGTGTGCAGTTACAATGAAACGATGTTGACCGTCATGGCCAGCACCCGAAAACAAGGCAAAAATGCCCAAAACAGTGTTTTTGCATTTTTTTTTATACTCTGGCGGCCGCTAAAGGTCTTAATTCCACTAGGACTCGGTAGCCAAAACCGTCACTAACACCCCAAGAGATGCGCCTGACATTAATAAAAACTTTTTAGTGGCAGCTCTTGAACATCCACTAAAGGCAGTAGCATCCATTACTCCCGCGATGCACACTCAGCGAACCTCCACTCGAGTTGCACTCTGATGGATTGCGCAGCTACCTATTGCTCTATATATATTCATTGCAAATTGGCAGTCCCAGTTGGTAAACCCAGGTCCCCTCCTGCCCACTGAAGAGTATATCGAGCTTAGACCTTGCAGTAAGTAAGATGATCCTCATGGGTTTAAAACTTGGACGTCCGATAGTGCCATCCAATGTATGTGTCACTAATTGCGTTGATGTTTTGAGGTTACCTTCCAAGTATTGGTCAGGTTATATTCAATATTATCAAAAGTTTGTGATATTGAATTTTGACCACATATGTATCCACCATGGTTGTCCCAATTTGATAGGAAGGAGACTATTTGATAACATTTAGGGGGCGTTTAAATCCGTGGGGCACCCGCTACATGGGGCCCACACAAATGCAGGACAGCGCTGATTGGCATCCCATAGACAGTGTTTCATCATCCCGTGATGTTCCAACCCTCCCCACAAAGCATCGACGCACAAACACTGGCAGACATGTTTTAACTCAAAAAAAAAAAAAAAAGACAGTGGTGGAGAATTGAAGGGGGTGTACCCCGACTCTCCTCTCATTCCCCTCCTCTTCTCTTTGGGTCCTCCAATGACAAGCACCTGGCAATAACAAGCTCCATCTGTCCAATCTAGCTCGCCCTAAATTTCTAAAAAAATTGATTTTTTTAGGTATGCTTAGATTTTAAAGGTTTTGTATCTTAATCTCCATTTTTTGTAATTTATTGAGTGAATGATGATAAATATGATTTTTTTTTCTTGTATGCTTTAGATTTTAGGAATTTTATATTTTAATCCATATTTTTACAATTTATTGAGTGAAGTAATGCTAAATCTGAATTTCTTTGTTCAGGTATACTTTAGATTTTAAAGTTTTTGTATTTTAATCTCTATTTTTTAAATTTATTGAGTGAATAATGTTAAATTTATTTTTTTTCGAGTATGCTTTAGATTTTAGGGGTTTTGTAATTTATCCCTATTTTTGTAATTTATTGAGTGAATGATGTTAGATATGTTTTTTTTTATACTTAGATTTTAAGAAATTTATATTTTAATTTTGATTATTGCAATTTATTGAGAAAATAGTGATAAATCCCAACTTCTTTTTCAGTTGTGCTTAAATTTTAAGGGTTTTGTATTTTAATCTCTATTTTTGTAATTTATTAAGTAAATGAAGTTGCATCTATTTTTTGGAGGCATGCATTAGATTTTAAGAGTTTTATATTTTAATCCATATATTTGTAATTTAGTGAGTGAATGATGATAAATCTTATTGTTTTGTATGCTTATATTTTAGAAGTTTTGTATTTTAATCTTTTTTTTGCAATTGATTGAGTGAATCATGCTAAATCTGATTTTTTTATCAGGTGTGCTTTAGATTTTAGGAGTTCTATAGTTTAATCTCTATTTTTATAATTTATTGAGTGAATGATGCTGAATCAGATTTGTTTTGCATGCTTTAGATTTTAAGGATTTAGTATTTTAATGCAATTTATTGAATGAATGCATGCTAAACTTCATTTTTTCTAATGCTTAGAATATTAACTTCTTTTTCTAATGCTTAGAACATGAATGTCTTTTTTTTTATCAAAAATACACAAATTTTAAACATTTGTGTCCACAATGATGAATCAAACTTTGAACGGCAGTGTTGTAACATGGTCATTGAAATCCCTCCAATAAGAACACTTCGTGACTCTCCTGGACAGAGTCAGGATAGAACTGGACAGAACATGGTGTCCTCATCCAGCTCTCCACAAATAAAATACCCCCTTGAGGAACAAAACGTATCAAGTTGAGACCACAAGGGTGGACACTTGTGTGGTCAATATTCAACATCACTAATTTTTTACAATATGAAAATTGGATCTATTCCTTTGCTTGGAGGCACCGGGTCTAAGCGTTTCTTTTTTATTATTATTTGTTTAAAGAAGCGGCCACCAACAGGAGTCAAATGTGTTTTTATGCTGACACCTGGCTCAATCTCTTTACCACGGCACCAGGCAATGCTCTTGAAATATGTTTGTTGAAGATGCCTTACAATCATAGTTGCAAATCTCGTTCTCAGGAAAATATCAGCAAGGGATAATCTGGCGATATTTTGAAAACCATGCATCATATTGGTAGAGGTTTACCTAGGAAATGGGGTTTTAGAAAAATATCAGCAAGGCCCCATGGCTGGTAGGAAATGGGTTTTTGGAAATATTGAGTGGTCTCCACCTTGATGGCCCCACTCAAAAGGTTCCTGAGGCATGGACCTGTTCCCCCGCTCAAAAGTCTTTTTTTTGTTCACAATATATCAGAACATATAAAAAAAAGGGTCAAACTGAACCACCGCCGCCCCCCCCTCCTCATCTTTGTCTCTCTCTCTCTCTCTCTCTCTCTCTCTCTCTCTCTCTCTCTTATTTTCCGTATTCGATTGACTACAAATTTTTGTTTTGTTTTCTGCGAGAAATTGGCTTCATGTTTTACATATTTATAGGTGTGATAACTGAACTGGACAAACTAATCATTGTTGAAGCTCGGTTCATTTTTTTTTGTAATAAACTGAACTGAGGTTGAGCTCATGGCGAGCGCGAGTTAAGCAAGCCTAACTTGAGCTGGCTTGATTACAAAAAAGAAAGTGTGTTTAAAAAAAAAATAAAAGAATTTAAACTCTTAACTTTATTGAGACAATCTCAAATTAACTCAATTACAACACAAGTACATTGTTTCAAAGTGGTAAGCAATAGCATTTGAGCTGTAAACCTAAACATTTCAGCCATCCAAACTTTATGATGTATAATATAGTTAATACTATTTAATGAGCAGCGGGGGCCGAGCAAAACATCCATTGTTCGTGTTTGGCTTACAGAACCTATTTCATTGTTTGAATGAGCACAAGCTGAGCCACCAGCGGCTCGTCTGGTTTCCAGACCTGATACGAATTTTTATATAAAAGAATAAATCACATGGAGAACCGTGCAGAAGACCACTCTTGCATTGATAGTGACTTTTAATACTGAATTTGGTGGTGCAAAACACTTTATCACCATCAGTGGTGATTTTTCGATATCACCGGTTCCAAAACCCTTCTGAAAAAGTTTTTTTTTTCTTCCAGGAGAATGGTTAAGTGGAAGTTTGGGACTCTGGAAGATCTCTGCTGTCCATACATAAAAAGTTGGCAGTAGCTTTGAATGTCTTAGCAAGGCCTCCAGTTATATATACTTTTCAGGTGTGGACTTCATTCTTTTGGACACGCATGATGAATTTTGAGGAAAGTTGATGGTCTTAGAATAGTCGAGTTAGAGTTTTAAACATTAAATGTAAGCATCCGTTGTCAACTACTCTTCTTGATTTTGAACAAACTTTCAGAATTTGTAAAACCATCTCTCTCTCTCTTTGCTCGACGTATCCCATCATTAAGGAGATAGAAACCACCTTGAACTTGAAGAAGCATCAGTCATGTATACCATCGATTTATGGATGCATTAAAATTCCAAAAGTAGATTTTGTCGTTCAACAAAGATGGAATTGACAAAGAAAAAGACACGACTTTATCGTATCCTTTTCTTCGCAGTTGCGATAATTTGGATTGAGAAGCATTCACTTTTTCTGAAATGATCCAAATGAAGGAAAAATATCTTTGACTCTGAAATCTTTAAGCTACCATCTTATATTTCACACAAAAATGAATTAAACAGAATCAAAGAATAAAAGAAAAATGAAGCTGCATCTCCTGTGATCTTGGTGTGCTTTGATCTTCATGTATATTGTCATCATCAGCACTTGAAAACCCCAAACTGATGATCTCAAAGGGGTAGGAAGGGAGAGGAACTAAACCCATGAAGGCCATCATATATGCACCCAAAGTTCATGATCTCTGCTAACATGGACGGTTGCTCCCTCCAGGGACGGTGGTCTTGCAAGAAGGCCCTGATGGAGTCCCAGCCCCCTTTGGCAGTGCCTCAAACAGCAACCAACTTCTTTGCATCTCCTTCACTTCTTCAAGTGGCCTGATCCCTTCAAGAGGTTGAACCCACATGCACAAGACAACACAAATCATGGCCAACACTGCAAACACTTTTTTCATTGAGAACTCCATTGAATCTCCACAAGCAAACTAAAGATGAAGAGAAGGGCTGGTTTTCAGTTTTCACTGTTGGTGGGGCAAATGTGAAGGGATAGTTTACGGCTTCAACGAATTGAAGGACAGGAATGATTTTGATATTTGTGTGTGAGTGTTTGGTTTACAACTTTGGTCGAAATATATATATGGTGGGAGTCTTGACGATTTAGGGTCACTGAGTTTTTTCATTTAGTTTGTGTTCAACGTTTGAACCATGACTTTTCCTGGGTTCACATAAACCGGCCGGGTCAAGGTTTGACACGGGAAACACACGAGTACCGACCGGAAGATCCTTGCATCGGATGATCTAAACGCATCTAACGGTGATTTAATGAGAGACCATTTCCCATCCGCCGGCACATGCTCAGATGGCAGCTTTAGAGCCCTAATTAATTAATAAGAATTAGTTGGCATACGTGAGGATGATGTAGTACTCAGCTGGACATGGGTATGATTTTTGTTTTTAAAGGCAAGCCGGGGTTAGGCAGACGCCTATCAGTTATACAATGATACCATTGGGATTCGAACTTACAATGTCCCAATACAAGGTGACATGCACTTGGAATATTATTATTTCAATTCCCCAAGTGGTATGAAGTTTTTAAAGAATGGAGTAGGAAAATGCATGTCAAATGCACATATAATGGTGTTCAATTATCGGAAATATATAGAATTTCTAAAATACTGGTTAACATACCGTATTCAAATAAAAATCCCATTTCCTTTGTCTTTAAAACCTTGCCGTAGATCTAAGCTAAGATCTCATCATAGAGATCTAAGAAAAAAACAAAAAAAAAAATTCTGTTTTTTAATGGTCCTGGGGATGGAAATAGAACTGCGCTTTAGCTCTCCCCCAAAAAAACCTTTCTTATTTTAACCCATTCATAAAACACTGAAAAAAAAATTTAAAAAGTCAAAAAACAATGTTTTTTGGTAAAGACGGAAAAAGCTAAAACCAATATCACTTAGGGCTTGAACTGGCTGACACCTCAAGCAGTTCACCAAGCAATTATCTTCAAATATGATTCTTGAAAATATGCTCAAAAATGTTTTTTGACGAAGATATAATGCACTCATATTTGAACCAAAACCAGATCACAGTTGTATCCAACTTATGTTCATGTACTTATGCAAAATATAAATGGGTTGGCTGTGAATTGATTGAATTGGATATGGCTGACCTAGATCCACCTGACCCACCAAGAATCAATATCCACATTGACTAATCTTGGAAGGATGTGCATGTAGACAAACCCGATTGAACCAACACAGACATGAGCCTTTTAATTTTCAAATCTAAATGGGCAAGTTGCATTCAAGGTCAAATGCCTACTGAAAGAACCCCAGCCTCTTCTTACTGGGCCCAGATTGGCTATTGACCTTTCTAAATGAACCAGTATTACCAAGCCAATAAGTTTGTTGGTCAACAGCTGATGCCCATATGACCCTGACCCACTAGGCCCATTGAGCTAGGCCACCCTGGCATGCATCCAAGGCCCACCAAGTGGATGGGAACTTGTGACATGCTTTATCCAACAAAGACTTTGGAAAGTTGCATTAATGTTGCTTTATTAAGACTTTTCCCTTAAGCAGCAATTTTTCACAATTATGTCACTTTAGTCATACAAAAAACTTGATTTTCATGATCAATGTCAAAAGCTTGGACCATGAAAGAGTCATTCATAAAGCAGATTGCCTCTATGATGGAATCACCACTGCAAACTTTCTTTTCAACTTTGATGAGAAATGGTCATAGTACTCGAACCAACACTGCATCCACTTCAATTCTTTCACCACTGCAAGACCTGTATCCATTTTCACGAATATAGCCCCTCATGTAGTAACAGTACAAAATATGCGTGGTTCAGACGTAGTGGTGCAAACGGATTGGATATGGGCTGGATCGATCATCCTAGATCTGAAGATCAATTCAAAGTGCATTCATGGGATCCAAATCTGAGTCCAGGTCCAAATGATATCCAATAATCTAGGGATCCTGAAATATATGTGGCAATCCTGGATCTAGTAAACAAGGGCAAAAAACAAGCATTTTGTGACAAAAAATGCAAATGGATTGGATTTGATCCAAATCTGTATGCAGATCCAAAACAAAGTATATATTGATCTGAATCGGGATCGAATCTTGATTAAGCAGATCTCAATCTGATCTGAATGGATGCCCAAATCATAATGTGTCAAGCTGGGATTGAAGTCTGAAACCTGATCCATCTGCACTACATGTCATTTGAGTATACTAAAACCCAGCTTCCATGTCCTAGTCCTAGGAGTCATTTGGTGACTTGAGGAAAATTTAGTCCAAATTTGCTTGTAAAGTTTCTGTCTTCATGCCCACAAGGGTTCCACTCATCTGGTAGGGGTGACTTGTGAATGTCATCAAGTTGATGGGATGTCACAAGTTTGAAACCCACGAGCAGCATCCCTTGCCCCAAGGTCAAATCTGATGAGTGTTCTTGCTCATCTGGTTGGGAGAGGGTGAGGGGTGGTTACTTGGATATCAGGCAGCAAATTTGTGAAGCACGGCCGGGGGTTTGACCAATTTTGGGTAAATTTGGGCATGTTTGCATCGCAGTACAAACAGGCGTGCGGTGTGTACCACATTTAAATGAGCAGAACAAAGCGGGATCACTTTGTTCTCTGCTGTTTTATTTTAAACAACGAGAATTAAATGCGCCAGTTGCAACCCCCGCGTTCTGGACAGAACGCCGCTCAGTTGTCTAGGCGGCATGCATTAAGCACATCAAACGTGCCCTTGCTGAACAAAATTCTCCTAATCAGATTCCATTGTCTTCCTAGCATGGTCACAAATATTACCAATATTTTGAAGAATTCAAGATTTTATTGTGATGTTTCCAATGCTCTACATTATACAAAAAAAAGGAAAAATATCCTATAAAAATGGTGCATTCTTGCAAAAACCCAGAAATATTTCAAAATCCTTCCTGTCCAAATTTATTGATTCTTGACTTTTTATAGGGGTTTACACAAATATTTTTTGAATTTCTTCTGAAATTTTAACCATATTCGAAAGTTCACAATATTTTTGTTACAAACTAATAATTCATGAAATGTATATCATATTATCATCAAATCATGAATTTATTTAAACTTTTATAGCTTAAACACTCTTGATTATGTTGTTTTAGGTATAAAGGAGCTACGGTTCGAATTTCATCAGAATTAGAGTTGAAACAAAGAAATTAGAGCATTTTATGAGAAATTGGATCCATACCGATGCGAAGTGGATCTATATCCCATCCAAAATTGTACAAATGGATATCAAATCTAGTTCACACGTCCTCCAGACCCAAAGACCAAGATACACACCTGAAAAAATATCCAAAAAACCCTCCTTGAATTGGCACAAGTGGTTTTCTGTAATTTTAAATAGTTTAGGTACTATTTTATAAATAATTAAAATTAGGTCTTATTTTGTAATTTATATAAACTATGTTTATTTATAGAAGATGTCCCACACTATTGCACTTATCTTACACCTAGGGTTTTACGCTCCTTTTTCAGATCCCTCTTTCTCCTTCTCTGCTTTTACTTCCCTCCTTTATGTTATTTTGCTTCTATGTATCATCCTGTTTTTCACTATTCCACATTTCTTTTTCATTGTTGCTTTTCGTATTTATTACATGTATACATGGTTGAAAGCTTTTGACTCGAATTTGGTGTGAACCACCATCTACCACCATGATCAGCCGGTCAAGAACCCTCATTCTTTGCAACCGACCGATCTCTTTCTTCCAACATTGATCTCCCCCTTCGTTAACTCGATTTCCAGCCGTACTGCAATAAAAATGGAATCCCAGCAAGAAAAAGACGTATATGACGTGAGAGCTGAAGTGTAAGTCCATTCTTTCTTCTCCTTTTTTATTTTTCGGTTTTTATTTTTTTAGAAAAAATATAAAAAAATAAATCTTGATGATTTTTCTTTTGAGTTTTCATTTGAGTTTTTGATATATGATGTTATTTGTCATTTAGAGTCAGTCTACAATGATTGATCATTTTCTTTTTGGCATTTTGGTTGAGTCTTGAGCCCTCCAATCGAAAGAACTTAACCGAAAAGGCCCGTTGGGTAAGTTCAGATTTGTAAAAGCTGTCTATATAAATTCATAGCATAGTTTATTTTTATATTTGCTTTGATTTGATTAAGTTTATGTTAGTTTTCGATTCGATTTGAGTTCCTTTAATGTTAAATTTATGTTTTCTAAAAAATAAATTAGGAAAAATTAGTTTTTATTGATTTTCAAGCATAGTTTATTGTTTTCTTCAAATCGTTAGGCATAGATTGATTTGTTTTTAGTATTATCATGATTTTTGATTGGTTTAGGTTTAGATCTAGATTATATTGATTCAGATTTGATCTTTTATTTTTTTATATTAATTAGATTTAATTTATTTATATTTTTGAAATAGCCGATTTAGGGTTTTGGTAGATTTTTTATTCTTTTTAATTTTTGGTAATTTGATTAGAATATTTCTTGATTATTTTTATTAATATATTAGTTCTTTATTGATTGAATCACATTCTTGTTACTTTTCTTGCACATCAATTAGTTTTTGTTAATTTTAATTAGTTTTCATTTAATTACTAGCTTAAATTAGAAATTGATAGTATAAATCTTTATTTATTTTAATTTTTTTAACTCAGCTGAATAGATTAGAATTATTTATTGTTCTTGTTAATTAGTTAATGTTAACTTTACTTCCAGATTTTAATTTTAGTACTTAGTTTAGAAAATAGTATAATTTAGTGATTATTGTTTTTAACTAGATTTAATAAACAACTGAATTAGCTTAGTGTAATTGTTATTTCTGATTTTAATTAACTGTTTTTTTATTCATGTAAATCCTACTTTACATTGAGTAGAATAGTCTTGAATTTAATTTAGTGTTATTAGAATTAATTTGTTAGTTTGGCATTTTAATTGTTTAGATTAGAATAAAATAGTTTAGCCGAGTTTTCCTTTTTATCAATTATCGGTTGTTTAGAATAGTTGATATTACTTTCGTTTAGGCATGCTTTGCCATAGATGATTTTTGTGTAATTCCATTATTTAGTTTAAAACTACTTCATGTCATTTAATTTGCTTAGTTCAATTTTTTTATTGGTCTTGCATAGTTAGTTTTGTTAAAATAGCAACAACTGATTCTTGTTTTTAAGTTCAATTCATTAATAAGTAGTTAGAAGATATATTTCACATAGTTAATTTATTTGTTATAGTTATTTTAAATTTCATACAGTAGTTTAGTTGTGAGTTTGTTATTTGTTTTTGTCATTTAGCTAGCATATTAGTTAATTTCAATCCTTGTTATATGGTTAGCATGTGTTTCTTATTTTTTGTTAATTAGTTTCTTTAATTAGTTAGCATTGTTTTCTTCTTTCTTGGATAGTTAGTTAGCTTCTTATTAGTTTTAGTTAGTTTCTTGATTAGTTAAATAATTAGTTAGAATCTTAGTAGTTTTGTTATTTCTTGAATTCATGTTTTTATATTTAATTGCATTTAATTGAATTTAGTTGATTAGATTCATTATTGTTTAATTGGTATGTCTTAGTTGATATTCGTAGTTTAGTTTAGTTAAATTAATTTTTATTGTCCCTTAATTTTGTTTCCTCTTATAATGTAATATAGTTCTCCTTTTTATTTAATAGACCCTTTAGTTGAGTCCCTTTTTTATTTATTGTTCTCCTTCACCTATGTATTATCATCCCTTATTTAGTTGAATATATTTGAATACACGGTTAGAAGAGTGTAGGTTCCTTTTTATATATATATTACAGGTCCCTACTATGCCAGCATAAGGAGGAAGGTGGGTTGAGGTGGATACAAAAGAAGAGGATTATACAGCTTCCTGGATATTATCTGAGGGCCCGAGCATAGTTTAGAATTTTTATTGTTTTTGTCCCTTTGTTTTTCAGTTAGCTTGTAATTAAAGAATAGTGTAATTTTCTCTTATCAGTTATTAATAAAGTTAAGTTCATAGAATTTATTTTGCCTAAGTTATGTTCCTTGTGGAGACGATCCGACTTGATACTCTACGATGAGTGCAAGAATTGATTTTAAATTATTATTTGGTGCGCAGTTCTTGATTTAAAAATATAGTTTTCAAAAATTGCATCACAAGCATAAGGATGTTCACAAAAATATGTTGCCAATCTCCTGAGTGATTTTAACCATATTCGAAGGTTCGTAACATATTTGTGTAAACGTGAGGAGGTTTACACAAATATGTTATAATTTTTTTTAATAATTTTAACCATAGTCGGAGGTTTGCAAAACACTTGTGTGAATATGAGGAGGTTCACCCAAATATATTGTAAATCTCTATAATTTGATTTTAACCATAACTGGAGGTTCGCAACATATTTCTGTGAATCTAAGAAAGTTACAAATATATTACAAATTTTCTTGGTGATTTTAACCAATAGTCATAGATTCCCACAAATATGTTATGAATCTATTTAGTTTAATTTAAACCATATTTAGAGGTTCGCAATATATTTTTGCGAACATGAGGAAGTTCATACAAATATATTATGAATCTCTTTAGTTGGATTTTAACTATTTTTAGAGGTTCACAACATATTTATTTGACTGTAAGAAGTTCAATGCAAATATCTTGAGAATCTCTTAAGTGATTTTAACTAGTCGAGGGTTCACAACATATTTGTCCAAATTTGAGGTGTTTTACTTCAAACATATTGTGAATTTCTTTAGTGATTTTAACTATATTTTGAGGTTCTTAACATATTTGTGTGAATGTGAAAGAGTGTGCGAATATATTGTGAATCTTCTCGATGATTTTAAAAACTTATTTGAAGGTTCGCAACATATTTGTGCATATTTGTGTGAACCTAAGGACGTTTGCACAAATATGTTGTCAATCTCCTTGGTGATTTTAAGTGTATTTGGTGGTTTACAACATATGCGAATGTGAGATAGTTTTACACAAATATATAATGAATCTCTTCAGTGATTTTAAACATAATTGGAGACTTACAACATATTTGTGTGAATGTGAGGAGGCTCGTACAAATATTTTGTGAATCTCTTTAGTTTAATTTTAACTATATTTGGAGGTTCTCAACATATTTGTGCAAACGTAAGGAAGTTTAAACAAATATGTTGTGAATCTCCTTACTTTGATTTTAACCATATTTAAGTTCACACAAATGTGTTGTAAATCTTTTTACTTTGATTTTTAGTATATTTGTGCGAATGTGAGGAAGTTCACACAAATATGTTGCTACTCTCTTTAGTCTAATTGCAATGGATAGCAACAACAATGGGGATGAAAAGAAGGCTATGAAATGTATGACACAACAGCAGCACAACACGTCTTGCAGTTTCTTTAGGAGGTCTCCTCAACAATGTGAGAAGCAGCAGATGGTCACAGTACTAGTCACGAATCTTTCGGACTAATGACAACAACAAGGTTCCAACACTCTTGGAATGACAGCAGAGACTTGACAGCAGCAAATGGCTCACACGATCAACAGTATAACCTTCGCTCACACAACAGTAGAACCTTCGCTCACACAACAGAAACAACTGCTTGCACGCTGGTCTTGTTGAAGCAATCCTTCAGAAAAAGTCATTCCAAGGTAGGAGATGGCTATGGAGTTTCCACCATTTACTTGTTTCAAAAATTTCTTCAAAAAAAAAAAGAACAAAGGCTGGCATGCACGACTTTTTCAGAGGCTTTAAAACTCAGCTCATGCTGAGTTAATTTGATAAAGAGGGTTCCAAGGCCACCTCCAACATGGCAAATAAAAAAACACTAATTGAAATTAGCTTTAATTTTTTTCTTCTCTAACAGTAAAAAAGGAAATAATAGCCCACACGATTTTCAAGAGAGCTTTTATCTCCTTTACACGACTTTTGGGGCTGGTCAAAGGTGACAAAATGGGTCCATATTGGTCCAGCCCCAAGGGCACCAATATGGATTCAATTTTTGAGGTATTGGATCTTTTGCAAGATCCAATACTTGCAAACTGGATCTCATAACGATTGACTTTAGATCCAAAAATTAAAATTATAAAAAAATATTAAAAACTACCCAAATATTCTCATACAACCTCTAGTGGCCAAAATAAATCCTAACGGATACTAGAAATATCATGATCCGTAGAATTCAGTATCTAAAAAAATAAAATAAAAATAAAAAATAAAAAAATACAAGGATGATTCCAAAAATCACAACATTGAAACCACAAGAGAAAAAATATTTTTGAAGATGAATGAAGCAAAAATCTCAAAAAATTAAATGCATAAAATAACCAAAATACCCCTCAACCCCAAATCGACCCAAAATGGGCAATTTGGACATGGGGTCACGGGTCTTGCAATCTGGATCGGGTCTTCTGCTAATCGCTAATATCCGGATGCTCTACATTAGATAATCTGAATTTAGAAGCATTCTTATTATTCATAAACTTATAAATTAGACTTCTCCGTAACACTCTACCATCATCCAAGTGAAGAAAAAAACTACTTTCCATTATGAATAGATAATAAAGATAAAAAAACTAAATCCCTCTTTACTTATTTACTTTTGTTCTTTTGGTATGAAAAACTTGAATCTTTGCACAAATGAATAGATATGAAAGAAGATAAAAGAAACAAAGAAATGCAGCTACTACATCGACTACGATCTTGGTCTCCTTGATCTTTTATCTTGATGAATCATTAGCAGCACTTGCAGACCAGAAAACTGCTCATCTCAAAAGGATAGGAAGACGGGAGAGGAATTCTGAACCACTCGCAGCTTCACCTCTGTTAACATGGACGGTTGCTTCCTCCAGGGATGGTGGTCCTGCATGAAGGCCCAGACGGAGTCACGGGTCCCTTCGGCAGTGACTAACTTCATTTCGACTCCTTCACTTCTTCAAGTGGCATAATCCCTTCCAGAGGCTGAGCCAACATGCACAAGAGGACACAAATCATGGCCAACACTGCAAGCACTTTTCTCATTGACAGCTCCATTAAACCGATCAACAACCGAACAGAAGATGAAGAGGAGGGATGGTTTTTTCTGTTGGTGGTGTGCCTCAAACTTGTGAAATGTGAAAGGGCAGATGTTTTTTATGTGAATTGCATAAGCGAGTTGTTATTGTGTGTGGTTTGTGCATTGTGGGGTATATGTAATATATATAGAGGTGGGAGTACCCTTAACTTTTTAGGGTTACTGTACTTTTTTTTATGTAATATACTTTATGTTAAACGTTTGGACCATGACTTTTACGCGGTTTGCACAGTGTAACTAACACAAGGGCATGGAATGGACCATTCTTACACCTATGAAATTGAAATTGAAATTTCTGATCAGCAGTACACCTAAGCAGATTTAAGGAATGACCACTTCTCATCCTCCGGCGCATGCTTAGAAGAACGCTTTGAAGTCCTAACAAGTGGTAAGTATACGTGTGCATGATGTAGTGCTTAGCTGGATATGGATCTTGAAAAAGCAGCAATAACAATATCATTCAGAAGAGCAGATCGTGTAACACAGAAATGACAATTGTCCATTGTTGTGGGATCCACAACAAGCAAGGTGTCACGTCTGGCCGTTGTATTTTACAATAACCTTGTACAACAGCGTTTTGCTAATATTTATTATCACAATGAATTGGTGACATTAAATATTGACCACATAAATATCAATCTTGGTGGTTTAACATGGTGGGAAGGCGACCATTTTGATAACTGTTAAGTAACCTCCGCAGGTGTCGCCCTACATGAACAGCGAGATGGTTGTGAGGGTGCTGACATGAAGGTGCCAGACCAAACGTCGCTGGTACATGGGTAGCTTTCAAGGTGGGCCACGTAAGGCAGAGCGGTCGTGTGGTCCCAAGCCCCACCCGGGGTTTTTTCAACTTGGGCGAAGGTTAGAAAAAAAAATAACTCTTAAAGAGAAAGAACTTACCATATTATCGTGTCTAACGTGGTGATTAAATATTCAATATCACTGATTTTTCTTCCATTGCCGAGTTGGGCATTTAGGACTTATTATTAGTATTAGTATTATTAAGACGTGGCCACCCACATGACTCGGGTAATGCGTATTTTTATGCTAAAACCTTGAGCACTTCACTTTTAATTATTTCGAGGGGAACCTCGAGCACTTTACTATTGCACCAAGCAATGATCTTCATATATGTTTCTCTGAAATATGTTAAAACATGGCTTTTGAAAATGATCATGTACATATGCTAAAAATAAATGGGTAATCTCTGAAGTGTTTTAAATGGACATGGTTGACCTAGACATCTGCCATACCAACTATCAATATCGATTTCACCAATCTCGGAAGGATATGCATGTTGACAAAACCCCAAGCCCTACATGAACCTTTTTACAACCCTAAATGGGCAAGGTCCACTCTAGTTCGATTCCTGCTCAGAGAATTAGGATCCTTAACCTCTACTGGTGATGGGTTTTGGTGCCGTCCATTTTCATGATGAACGGCATTCCTGGAGCTTAACATAGACTGGATCCTCTCTTAATTTTGCGAGGTTCATGGTTTTGGGATATTCATGTTAGATTTTGAAACATTAAAAATAGACATCAGTCGGTTTATTAGCTTTTTAACGAACTTTCTGATTTTGTAAAACCATCAAACTCTCTCTCTCTCTCTCTCTCTCTCTCTCTCGTTTTGCTATATTTAACACTAGTCATACTGGCATTAATTCTTCTCGGTTCGAGATAATTTGGATTGAGAAGCACCCCTTTTTTATGAAAGAACGATCGAGTTCTTTATAATGCTCTGTCATGATTCAACTTAAAAAAAAAAACTTATCTTTCACTATAAAATATTTAAGCTACGACCTTTCATTTTTGTTTTGGGTTCTCAGTATCAAAACCCTGACTTCTTTACACAAATGAATTATTAAAGAGAATAAAAAAATAAAAGAAAAAAGAAAGCCCTACATCTCCTATGATATTCATGTCGTTGATCTTCATGTATATTGTCACCATCAGCACTTGCAGAGTTGCAGATCCAAAACTAGATCATCTCAAAAGGGGTAGGAAGGGAGTGGTATTCTGAAACCATTCCAGCAAAGTTCATCTTCTAGCTGCTAACATGGACGGTTGCTCCCTCCTGGAACGGTGGTCCTACATGAAGGCCCAGATGGAGTCGTAGGTCCCTTTGGCAGCGACTCAAACAGCAACAAACTTCTTTTCATCTCCTTTGTTTCTTCAAGCAGCCTGCCTCCTTCAAGAGGCTGAACCCACATGCAGTTCAGGAGGCAAATCATGGCCAACACTGCCAACACTTTTCTCATTGAGAACTCCATTAAATCTCCACAAACAAGCTGTAAATAAAGAGGGCTTGTTTTAATATGTATGTTGGGTGGTGTGCCTCAACCGTGTGAATATGTGAAAGGATAGATTTTTTTTTTTGAGTTTGAAGGAATGAGTTGATGTTGTGTGTGTTTGGTTTGTGCCTTATGAGGTTCAAATATATATATAGAGATGGGAGTGTTGACATCCGGGGTTTCTAACCAGTGGCGGAGCCAGGAGTTTTTCATTGGGTGGGCAGACCTCGGGTCTCGGGGACAATGCTATGGTCTTGAAGGACGATCCATTTATTCGGATCAATGGCGGAGCAAAAAAAAAAATCGTTGGAGGCACAGTCGAAGAGATAAAACTTAAATAAGCCTTTGAATTATATTGAAATCGATTGGTTATCAATGTAAAAAAAATCAGCAATATTTATCACAATATACTCAAATCATTTGAGATCAGTCTTGCATACATTCAGCTCAAATAAACAGCAAGAAACCAGAACATTACGCTGCTTTCCGAAGAACATTACGCTGCTTTCCGAAAGCAGCTTCTAAAGCTTAAAATGCACAATCCAGAACCCGGTTGAATGCAGATTCGAACTCGGGGAGTGACAGACGCAGGTTCAGATTAAGTGGAAGCTTATGGTGTATGTGATACCGCTGCCACGGGAAGACATAAACGTGTCAGCACCACTTGCTGATTGCTGTCCTGGGCGAGTGCTCGCCACCTAAAACAAACTGCATCTAAATGACAACACACCACAGACGATAATATCCAGAACATATTGCTGGATTAAAAGTAAATATACACTTATTTTCTGTTTGTCACACACCAGACAAATTAAAATACATAGCGGTAAGCATTAGCATACAAGAGTTAAAATAAGATTCTTTGTTAGTATTTTTTTTTTCGTTTCAAATTCTGGGGTGGGCGACTGCCCACCCATGCCCACCCCTGGCTCCGCCACTGTTTCTAACTTTTCTCATGTATTTTGTGTTAAACGTTTGGACTATGACTTTTTCTGGGTTAAGCTGATGCAGAACGAGTCAATGTTTGACACACGGGCACGGACCCGGTCATCTGTACATGTGAAATTGAAATTTCTCATGATCAAACACACCTATGCAAATTTGAGGAATGGCCAATTCCCATCCATCGTTCCATAGGCTTTACAGCCCCAACAAGTGGTAGTTGTACGTGTTTATGATGTACTGGACTGGATATGGATCTTGAAAAAAAAAGCAATACCCGGTATTGTGCCCGAGAAAAGATATGGTTAAATGCTTTATGTAAAATGTTTAGCACAAAGATAATGCCTGTCCTGTTGGAATTTGGGACCGTGGTATGCACAATTAGGGCAAGCATCAGG
The DNA here is from genome assembly GCF_984573655.1 of Nuphar pumila. NCBI lineage: Eukaryota > Viridiplantae > Streptophyta > Magnoliopsida > Nymphaeales > Nymphaeaceae > Nuphar > Nuphar pumila. Next base: position 24,445,399 of record NC_143255.1, on the reverse strand, counting down.
AGAAAGAGATTGTATGTTTGATTAAGGGCATGCTTCAGGGGGTTCCTTTTCGGTTCATTATTGCAGTGCACAGGAGCTAGGGATATATAATCCTTCCTTAGGTAGTCATTATCCTAGTCTTGAATAGTTTTTTTAATCTCATTCATGGAGTTTTAACTCACACATTATGTGAGTTTTGAGTTCACCATCGTGTGGCTCTTTGGATTTTGGAGTGAGGCCCTATGGCTACACTGAATTCATTATCTGAATCCAACATCTTCCACTTGACCATATGAGGCAAACACCTATATTATATCACAATCGTTGTAACATGTTTCATATATAACACTTCATGATAAAACATGCACTCATTAAGCCATGCACAATTTTAAGGGTTCTATCAATGATGTTTTCCTACAAGTTATTGTTTATTTCTCAGATAATCATGTGAATTTTTTCATCATTCAATTTCAAGTACTAGTTTTTCACACATGCTATAAGTTATTTTCTACGTGGTCATGTGGATTTCCTTCATCATTATATTCAAGTATGAGTATGAGGTCCTCATATATGCTATTGGTTATTTTTTACATACTCATCTATATTTCCTTCATTTTCAAGTATAATGTTTTTCACACATGCTATGGGTTATTTTTCACATAGTCATGTGATTTTTAATCATCATATGAACCATGATTGGTCATGATTATGTAACTTGATTGGTCATGATTACAGTCATTGTTTATGCTTGTAGGTCCGCCATGGTGATGTTAATGATCAAGGAATATGTGATTTACAAAATAGTCCGACCAAAGTTATGCAATGTTACAACGGGTACATCGTAAATGGTTATTGATTCCATACAAAAGACTACGGTGTAAACAAGTCAACGATGAATAGTGGCATGTGTGTCAAGGGTTGCAGTTATGGTGAAAATGAACTTGACTACTACGATGTTATTAAAGAAATAACGGAGTTGACTTACTTAGGCATAAATAACACAATAACTTTATTCAAGTATCATTGGTTTGATCCCACAACAACAAGAGTCGATAAAGTTTTAGGCATTGTGGAGGTGAATCATAAATCAAGGTTTGGAACATATGAACCATTCATATTAGTCTCGCAAGCTCAACAAGTTTACTATACTTCATATCCGAATACAAGGAAGTCAGATAAAAATAAATGGTGGGCGGTTTGCAAGGTGAAGTCTAAACTATACCCCAAGTATGATCAGTTACAGGAAGACAAGATTGCTGAAGAAGGTGATTACTATCAATCAGATGATATGTATGACTTCTTTTATGGTCACGATGTCACACATGGTTTGCATGTCACATTTCCATTGTCTGATGACACACGTATAGAAGAATGTGATCCAAATGATACACCAAGTGGATATGCGCCCAATGAAGAAGGGTCATGTGTTCGGGTGACTACAACCGGTGAACCAAAAAAGGGTCATGTGTTCGGGTTTGGGAGTAACATGATGTAAACATCTCAAATTTTCTAAGTCCATTCCAGACATCTTCATTTCATAGATGCCAAACCCCTACAGAGAAGTATCGAGTCTCCCCCCTAGGTTTATCCTAGTTTAGAGACCAGTTTACCCCCTTTTAGCCAATAAAATTACCATTTTACCCCTAGGTCACCCTTAGACTTCTCATCAGTTAGGTTTAACCAAACACATTTAAAGTTCATAAAAGTTAGATTGACTGTCATTTCTAACTCCTCTGAGCTAACGATGAGCGAATCCTGACCATTTCAGCTAATTTAGCTCGTTTCAGGCCAAATAAGCTCACTTTAGCTCAAATCTTAACCAAACTATCCCCGAGTCAGTCAAATCAAATAGATCCCATCCCAGTGAGTCTGATCTAAGTTCACCAGGAGTTTGAGTAGCTCAAATTCAGTTTAAAGTCACTTTTTCACACTTGGACCTTCGTTTCAGCTCATCCGAGCTTATTTTTAGCTAGTTTGAGCTCGATATAGTCCAAATTGAGCTGACTCTAGCTGATTGAGCTAGTGATTTAGCTTTAAAATTAGTTCATCTAAGTATAACTGGCTTCTAATTCAGTTCATTTCGAGCCAGTCTAGCTCAAATTAGTTCAGACCAGTTTAGTATCGTGTTTCTGCCCCTGCAGGGCGAAGACCCAAAAAAATAAAATTAGAACTTATTTCACGTACTTGTTGTTTCAAATTCATGTGTTGAATTTATTTCACATACTTGTTGTTTCAAGCAAAACTCTTTGTATATGTTCACTTATAACTAATTAGAACTTGGCGAGGATTATAGTGGGTTGTGAAATTTGTTTCACTTATAGCTTGTGCTAAATTTGTTTCACCTGCTTTGTATATGTCTTTTTTATGTGTACTTTATTTTTTATACATAGGTTATATAAATTCTATAACGAGAATATTTTTTTTGATATTTATATTTTAAATAATTTTATTTTTATTTTTTTAAAATTTTGTGACAGATTAGCGAGGGATATTATCCATCGCTAATATCTGTCATGAATGTAGCGATGGATTAAGGATGGATATTAATCTGTCTTAAAAACTGAATCAGCCGATGTTTTACGATAGAATGTAATCCGTCGCTAATTCATCGATAAATTGGCGACATAATTTAGCGACAGAAACGTATCCATTATGAAATTTTAGCGATGAATTATCGATGGATATGTATCTGTCGCAAAACCAAACCAGTCTTTATTTAGTGATAGATTAACGACGGATCGTGACATTCGCTAATCCATCATGAATTAGCAACAGAAGTAGTGATAGATCAATTTTGTTGCTAATTAACGACCAGGAAATTAAGATGGACACTATCCATAGCCAATCCATCGCTAAACAAATTAGCGACAAATTTGCAATGGATTATTGTCGGTAGCGTCCATCGCTAATCTGCAGATTTCTTGTAGTGGGTGGAGGTTAAAATCCATCCCCGTGCAGGGATGAAGGTTCTAATCTTGAGACGGGACGGAGGTGGAGACCTTGTCCCCCACCCCCGCCCCAGTCCATTGCCATCCTTAATATTTATTCTCACCAAAAGTCAGTGATATTGAATGTGACCACAAGTTGTCCAGCCTGTTGTCTCTAATTAACCTAATGGGAAGGGGACAATTTTGGTAACAGTTAAGGTAGGAAACATATCAAGTTGCGTTTGCTCTGTTCATTTGGATACCCCAAGGTTGAACACATGCGTGGTTAATATTCAACATCACTAATTTTTGGCAATATGAATCATGTAGTATGGCATTTACTGTTGAACCACAAGCTAATAGGTTGTACCCTAAAAAGGTGATCAAGTGCATCCCAAAATAAAAGTGTGCAACAGATGGATGAAGGTCATCGATCATTTATGTGAGAATATCACTATTATGGTGGGGAATGGGGTTCACACAAAATTTGGTGGATCATTTGGCTATAGGAAAGGATGCTTAGGGTGGAGTATTCAACACTCTTTCATTCAACAAAAGGAACTAATCTGTCAGTCGTAGAAATGGGTCTAACACAGCTGGATGGGAAATTGTTCTGAGAAGGGAGGCATCCAAACAGGTAGCACAGGAGTGGCTTCAACTATTGTCAATATTCTCCAAGGTGATGATTGTGCAGTTGGACGAGCTCTGTTGGACGTGTTGAGGTTGCGCAGCGGAAGGTCCTTGGTTGTGGCAGCAGTAGAGACGTTGAGGAGCGGCAACAAAGAGAGAGAGTGAAGAAAGAAAGAAGAGAAGGTGCAAATTATTGTTTTCTGCTTGGAGGTTTGCTTCGAAGGGCTTCACGGTGTGCTGTGTCACATATATTCATAGGGGTTGAGTCCCATGTTTATATAGCCTTTGGATTTCCTCTCTCGGCTCAACAGACGGTTGAGAGAATATCAGTGAGTCTGATGTTTTTGATAAACTTAGAGTTTGAATTTTAAATGAAAAAGGGTTATTTGTAAAATAGACTTAGCTTATCCATGAGCAGGCCTGCTCATGGATAAGCACAACATACAACGCATGGTCACATGCACCAAGATCTCCCACTTGGACATGAGACTGCTCAGTTTGCTCCCACTATTGTAGGCTTCCTTAAATTGATTACAGATTTTCTATTAAGGATTTCTTTCGTAATCATATATATCTTAATCCCATTCGGGCAACATGCTTGATAAACAAGTCTTCTGCAATACCCTTAGTTGAGGGATCCACTACCATATCCAATGTAGGAAGGTAGTCTATATTTATTTCATTATTTTCAATCATATCATGTATGTAGTGGTATTTCACCATTATATGCTTACTCTTAGAGCTGTCAGCTCCACTTTTCATTAGAACAATAGCAATTTGATTATCACAGTATATCTGTACAGGCTCACATAATATTTCTATCTTTAAATCTTTAATAAACCTGTTAATCCAACTGCAAATGTCGTGGTTGCATTACACGCGATATACTCAGACTCTTGAGTATGCTGAGCCATACAACCCTATTTCTTACAGGACAACGCAACAACTCCTCCAAAGAGGAAGATGTAGCCAGAAGTAGATTTGTTGTCATCTTTTCACCCTACAAAGTCAACATCGGAGTATCCAATCATATCAAGATTGTTAGCTTGAAAGCTCAATTGCAAGCCTTTAGAACCTTTTAGGTATCAAAAAATTCTCTTTATGGAGCATAAGGAATTTCAAGATTTGGTTGTCCCTCACCGGGACAATCGCTTTTGCTTAAGTTTACTCCTTTTGCAACAGGAGTTCTAATAGGTTTGGAGTCATGCATTCTGTATCTTTTAAGAATATAGTCAATGTACCTTTCTTGGCTTAAACAGAGAGTCATTGAATCTCTGTTTTTGGTGATTTTAATTCCTAGAATATAGGAAGCTTCACCCATATCTTTTATTTCAAAGTTGGTATATAATCATTTCTTTGTATTGACTATCTTTTCATTATCATTCCCAGTCAGTAAAATGTCATCAACATATAGTGATAGGATACAAAAAAGACTCTCACTTTTCCAAACATATACACAGTGGTCCAACTGATTTGGTTCGTATCCAATCTTTGTTATGGCTTTGTGAAAATCCAAATACCACTGTCTTGGCGATTGCTTCAATATGTAGAAGGATTTTTTCAACTTGTACACTTTATCATCATTTATCATATAGCCTTTTAGCTGAGACATATATATATATATCTTCTTTTAAGTCACTATTTAGGAAGGCAATCTTTACATTCATCTGCCATATATCTAGGTCATAATGAGCAGCTATGGATAATATTATCCTGGTGGACGTAAATTTAGTAACTGGCGAATATGTTTTCATATAATCGATTCCCTTCTTTTGGGAAAAACCTTTCATTACTAGTCTTGCTTTAAATTTATCGATAGATCCATTTGCTTTATATTTTTTCTTAAGAACCCATTTACAACCAACTGGTTTTCTTCCGTCAGGAAGATCAGTTAAGTCCCAGACTTGGTTCTTTTCAATGGATTTAATTTCTTCATCTATAGCTCTTTTCCATTCTGATGCCTCTTTTGAATTAATTGCATCAGTATATAAGAGATTATGAGTCAATTTATCAAGATCTACTGAATAGCAGAGTTCCTCACACAAATACACATAGTAGTCATCCAAGTAGGATGAAGGAGCTCTAGATCTTTTACGACCACTTAGTCCTTGAGAGTTAAAGGATTCAGAATCAATTGGTTCATTGCCTGACTGTTCCACAGCTGGTTCATTACATAACTGTTCTACAGTCGGTTTATTACCTAACTCTTCATTTTGATCATCATGATCATCTAGCAAATCAAAGGGATCCTCAGTTGGATCACCGAATTCATTGTTGAAATTTTCCAAAAACTCAACATCTCTACCCTCTATCAGTCTCAGTCTTTGGTGATACAATCTATAGCCTTTTGATCCTTTTGGATAACCAATAAAGATATATCTAGCTGATCTGTTATTCAATTTATCCATAGTTAGATCTAAATTTTTTACATGAGCTACAGATCCCCATCTCCTTAAATGATTTAAGTCTGGTTTCATACCAGTCTATCTTTCATATGGAGTCTTTGAGACAGCCTTATAAGGTACTCTATTTAATGTATACATAGTTGTATTTACAGCTTCACCCCAAAAAACATTGGATAGATGAGCACCTGCTAACATGGATCTTACCATGTTCAGAAGAGTTTTGTTACACCTTTCAGCAATACCATTTTGTTGCAGTGTCCTTGATGCAGTTCTTTGCCTATTAATACCAAGATCTTTGCAATAGTTGCTGAAATCATTTGAGATGTATTCACCACCTCTATCAGATCTCATAGTTTTAATGTTTCTACCAAGTTGTCTTTCAACTTCATTTTTGTATTCTTTGAATTTTTCAAGTGCTTCTGATTTATTTCTTATGAGATACAAGTATCCATATCTCGAGAAATCATCAATAAATGTTATAAAATATAACATGCCACTATGAGTTTGGACTCTAAAAGGTCCATAAATATATGTATGGATTATTTCTAATAGCTCAGTGGCTTGAATAACATTATGTGCAAAGGGTTTTCTTGACATCTTTTCAAAAATACAAGATTCACATTTTTCAAAGTGAGATTCATTGAAGTTAGGAATTAGTCCATGTTGTGCCAGATTTTTCATTTTCTTTAGGCTTATATGGCCAAGTCTTTTATGCCATGCATTCACATCAATAACTAAGGCACAATCAATATGCGAGGAAATTTTTTCTTTATTTTCAGATAATTTAAGCATCCCATGTTCTTTGTCAAATTTACCCTCAAACAGGTTTCTACTATGTTTCCCCATAGTGACCTTCCCAGGGACAAACCGGACCTCAAAACATTTTCCAGTCAAAGCTGGTACATACACTGGGTTTCTCCTCATTGAAGGGACATAAAGTACATCTTTCAGTAACACACTAGTCCCTCCCACATTGATCTGTAGGACCCAACTCCTAGAACATCACTATCGGAGTTGTTGCCCATATAGACCTTGTGCTCGCCTGGTCCTAGCTCTTTGAGATCCACAGCTCCATCGGTGGATTTGGCTATATGTCAAGTAGCTCCAGAGTCTACCCACCACTCTGAGAGTTCTTCATTCGCAAAGTGGCATTCAGATACAACACAGATGACTTCTTTTCCATCATGCTTTTTGCTTGAATTGTTGTTGTGTCTTCCACCATTCCAGTTGCTCCTGCTATTGAGAAATTTTGTCCTACAGTTCTTCTGGATGTGTCCCATCTTGCTGCACTTGAAGCACTTGACGTGTGAGCCTTTATGGCTTTGAGGTTTGAAACCTGTACTTTGTCCTTTATGGAATTACCCTTCTTTTTAAAGTTATTTTGCTTAACGGGTACTTGGCTATGAGATGGTATGTCTTGAACCACCATCAACTCAAACTTCTTCTCCTTAGCCATGTGTTCTTGTTCTATGGCTAATTACAGGGGCAACTCAGTCAAGTTTAAATTCTTTGAATTTAATCTTAACGCAGTGGTCACCATTTTTCATGAATGTGGGAGGCTATTCAGTATGGTGGACACCTGCATTCTATCTGGAATTACATTTCCAGCAATGGCTAGGTCTTTAGCCAGGACCAGCATCCTATTTATGTGATCTACCACACTATCACTTTTTTTCATCCTATATGAGTTGTATTGTTCGAGTAACAGTTGAATGTGGACCCCGAATGTGGTATCATACTTGATGGCGATGGCCTCCATCATTTCTTTAGCAGTTTTATAATCTTCAAAGACTCTGATTAGATCATCATCCATATAGGTGAGTATGATGGTTCTTGCCATCAGATCATCTTTTTGAATATTTCTGAATTTGATTACTTCTTGAGATGATTTGTCATTCGGTTTTTCTATAGACATACTAAGGACATATTCCAGAATTAAAGCTAAGGGGATCCGCCTTTTCCAAACAGGAAAGTTGGTCCCATTTAACTTGTTTGTTTTCGCTAATTCGAAGGCACATACACGACTAGCCATTTTTTACTAACTAATCTTAATTTAATTAATTTATGGCAAGTCAGCACAAAGAAAACAATCAAAGGAAAATTCTTGTCAGACTAAACAATTTTATTATTATTATTATTTTTTTATTTAAACTAAATTTAAATGAGTATTTTTAAATTTAATAGGAGCAAGGGGATTTTTTGAAAATTAGAAATTTATTTCAGGTATTAAATAAGAAATATAACTTTTTCAGTTATTTTTCAAAAATTTCAAACTCGCAAACCCTTTTTAGCAAATAAATTTTAAAAAGTACGCGGGTTATAAAATACTTTATTTTAACCCTTTTTTTAAAATATGTAAAATATCCAGGGTCAAAGGGGTCTTTTTACCCCACGCCTATTTAAGGCCCAAACAAGGTGCAACCGACTTAGATGCGTCGAGTTTTTCTCTCTCTTCTTTATTGGAGCCCCAGACCGATCGGAGACTACAGCGACGATGTCGACGGTTTTGGCTGATTTTCGATGACGATGACCTATTTTTGCGGTTTGGTTTGACCCTCTCGGTGTAGGCTCCCTTTGTCAGGAAAGTCACCGTCGCTCTTTTGCTGGGGCTACCAGAAAATTGAGAAAAATGATTTTTCGGTCAGCCTCCAACGCCGATGACCCGATTGCCTGGTTGGGTTTGGTCTCCTTGCTGCTGGCTCCCTCTGACAGAGGACTCTCGGTCTTTCTACTGCCGGAGCACTCAGAAATCAAAAGAAAAGGGTTTTTCGGCCGTTCGCCGACGACGATGGGCCATCTTCCTATTTGGGTTTGTTTTTTCCGATGTAGGCTCTCCCTGCGCTCAGACCTGAGGTCAAACCAGTTTTTTTTGGTGGTTTAGGGTTTTTCCTTTCTCTGTTTTCTGTTGTTTTGTTTTTCGATTCTCTGTTTTGGATTTTCTGTTTAGTCAGGGAGCAACAGTAAAAGATAGGCCGGAGGCCTTTTATTTCTAATTGATCGGTGCTGCCAGAAAAATGACAGGCGACCGATAACTTTTCGGCGATAGCAAATATATATATTCTTATATATGTTTTCCTTTTGTTTTATTTTCGCTATTTCCCTATTTCGCTATTTCTCCGTTTTCTCTCTTTTGTTTTGATGTACAAAGTCGAACATGTACGACTCGATTTTTCTAGTTTTGAATTTCAGAGATAAATAAAACAGGTTGATCTCTGTTTTCTAGTTGGGGTTTTCAGAGGCAGGCATGAAAACAAGGTCTCTGATCCAGAGACCAAACAGAAAGGTCAAAAACAAAGGGGGAGCAATAACTCTTACCTTTTTCACCCCTTTTTTTTGTGTAATTGCTTCTTCCTTGCAGATTGAAGGTCACAGGTATTGGAGATTATCCCGAACCTCTGCTTTGATATTACTATTGAGGTTGCGCAACAAAAGGTCCTTGGTTGTGGTGGCAACAGAGACATTGAGGAGCGGCAACAGAGAGAGAGTGAAGAAAGAAAGAAGAGAAGATGCAAATTATTGTTTTCTGCTTGGAGGTTTGCTTCGAAGGCTTCACGGTGTGTTGTGTCGCATATATTCATAGGGGCCGAGTCTCGTGTTTATATAGCCTTCAGATTCCCTCTCTCAACTCAGCAGACGATTGAGAGAATGTCAGTGAGTCTGATGTTTTTGATAAACTTAGAGTTTGAATTTTAAATGAAAATGAGTTATTTGTAAAACAAACTTAGCTTATCCATGAGCATGCCTACTCATGGATAAGCACAACGTGCAGCACATGGCCACACGCACCAACAGGACGTTGGCCAGCGATGGTCGATCCTGTGTGGCATCCTACCACAAACGTCTTTGTCCACCAGGGTGCAGTTGTTTCCGGATGGAACCTATGCGGTCAGGGACTACCTCTTAGAGGATCCTTCTTTCGATGGATTGCTGTAAATGGAAGTGTAACGCTGGAAGCACAATTCAAGAGGATGGGATGACACTTTGAGGCTGTTTATAGGAGTTCACGATACATTTATTCATAAACTGTCCATTTTTTAGGTCGTTGGTTTTGTTAGCATGGGAAGACCTTGAATTGTGCAGCCATTTGAATTGTGCAGCCATCTAGGTGAATAACTTGCGTGATATCCTGCTTGCTATGCCTCCAAAGAGGCACTCACCTAAGTGGGCCTTTGCGTGAAGATGCTGGGCACTGCTGGCCTCGAGATACATCTATTTGGAACGCAACGAAAGGGTGTTTAGAGGGACTTGTAATACCCAAGAATTTTAAATATATAAATTAAGAACTTTAAATATAAAAAGATGCATCTATTTGGAACACAATGAAATGGTGTTTAGAGGGACTTGTAATACCCGGGAATTTTAAATATATAAGTTTGGGGCATTACAGGACTACTAAAGGGTCTAATGCAAGATCCAATGGGAGGTAAAGCCTTTAATTATTTTGATTATTGTTTTCTCACCCGGGACAACTCGTCACTTGGGGTTTATTGTTATGCTTCCTACATTTTAACACAATAGGAAATATAGGTTTTGCTGGCACACCGGGGTTGTAGCGCCACAATAAAGTGTTTTTGCTGGCGTAGAAATGAACTGCGCCAGGGAAAACTTTTTCTCTAGTGAAAAAAATAAAGAGCCAATGAAGAAAGTTTTTGCTAGTGCAAATAAGTTAGTGCTGAACAAAATTCGGTTTCGGTAGCGCAGCTCCAGCTTGCGCCACCAAAAAAATCTCTTTCCTAGCCAAAATTGACATGCGCCAGTAAATAACCCAATCTTTTAAAGCGCAGGAGAAGAAAAATGGTTTCCCCTATTTTACCCTTTTTCCCAAATCCTAACCCCAGCGTGTCTTCTCCGGGACCTCTTTTCTTGTGTCAGGTGTTTGCTCCTCCTGAACAGCCATTGCCACCTCCCGGACCTCCCCGCTGCTGCCTCCTCATCATCGAGCCCCCTCCTCATTTGTTGAAGAGCCTCTCTCGGGTTTTCGGCTGTGTAGCCTCTTCTGTTTCTCACCCCTGTGATCGAAAGGGCTTCTTCATACAAGTAATGCTCCTCTCACTCTTCCTGTGTTATTCTCCTCCCCCCAAGGGAGATCTGTGACACTGACTACCTCTTCAATCTGGGTATCAACCTCTCTCGGGGTTTACTTGCCAAATTTCTTACATGCAAACGTACATGAGAAAATAAGTAGTGACACATTTGAGGTCTCTCTTACTCATTTCTCATGTGATCGCAAATCACATTGTTTAACTCTTGATTTGGAATCACATGATTTTTTGTTTCTTGAGAGAGAGAGAGACATTCAGTCATGTTTCCTAAACAACAACAAAGGTTCAGTTTAACAGGCATTAACATGAGAGGCATCCAAACTCAGTCCGAAAACATCATTTTTTAAATTGGAAAAGGTCAAAATAGTTCAAATTTAATTTCCATGATAGTTCAATTTGACATTAACAACTGGAAAACAAAAACACATACAACCACTCCTGAATCTCACTTTTTCTCCGTAGACATTATATTAGTATGCAACAAATAATCCAACCCTTCAAACTATTCTAAACAGAATACTCGCAAATTAGTCACAGAAAATCAAACTTCGGCATTATCTTTCCTGACATGAACTGTTCACGTTCTGAACCAAACGACCACAAAGAAAAAAAATTATTCTTTCCAAAGGTTATTTCTAACACAAAAAAAAAGTCTAAAAACCATAATGTAATAAGGTTTAACGTTCTCAACTAAAAGGAATCTAATCAGGTAGCATCATGCATGCCATAAGAGAAGAGCACAATTTTTGCATAAGCACAACACAAACACCCGAATCCTATTCCTAAGCTCTCAAAAGAAAACCACACACAAAAAAATATTTTGAAACATAATATGTTTCAATGATTTAATATTCATTCCCAAACTGAAATACATTCTTATCAATCTCAAGACAAAAAAAAAACAGATTTTAACAGGTTTGGTCTTCTTCAAAATGCAAAACCAAATTCAGCACATTAACTCTTTTTTGCATTAGATTTAAAATGAAACATACAACAAAATATAACCATAAGAAAATCGTTCTTTCAAATTTTAAAATAAAATCAGGATTAATCAAGCTCAGAATCAAAATAACAGTCAAATAAGAAGGAAAGAGGCAAATCTGAATATGCATACATGATCCTCTTTCACACAAATAGTTTTAGGAAACAGGCAACATTCGATTAGAATAATAAAAAGAGATGTAAAGAAATCCAAATTTGTAAGCTTCGGCATTCATCGCTAGCTAACACAAAATTTAGTCGATTTCTTGCCTCACAGCTTGCGAACTCACCATCAATGGTCGTAGTCCAATCCAACCATAAATCTCCCAGCAGAACTCGCGTTCGAGTGTCCACAGAACGGGATGGGTGGATGGCATTGTGATGCCTCACACAAGTTCAAAGGGAAAGGTAGGTTTTCTTCAAAAAAGCAACTGCTCTCCTTCATGCTTTGAGGCTTCTTAACAGTAAATAGAGAGAGGGACGTTGATGAGGTTCTTAGGGTTTCACTATGTCACACAAGGAGCCCCAACCCTCTCTCGTTTTCTTCTTTCTTCTTAACAGCAAAAAGAGAAGATGAGTAGAAAATGGCTGGACCGCCCAAGGGGCCAAATGAGAGGGTTTTATTCTAACAGATAGAACAAAACCACAAACAACGAGTCCAGGGTTTGGGGCCAGTTTGATTCAAACTCACACGGGGGTGGATCCAACTTGACCATCGATCAACCAACTGCTAAAGAAAAAAGAAGAAGAAAAGAAAACTAATTGCAACCTCGTATACACCCTCTGATGGCCCAAACAGATCTTAAGAGACCATCAGAATTAATCATAAGAAAATAAATATTATAAAAGTTGTAAAATAAAAAAATCTAAATATTCAAAACCAAATTCTGGACAAAAACAATATTTAATAAATTCTCAAAAGTTCCAAAAAAATGAAAATAGGCATTTTAGCACTATGAGCATGGTTCACACTGGGCGTGAGCTCGTTTCAAGCTACCGGACTTGAATTTTAATCACGTCTCCCTCCATTCACCCAAACATGCATGTTGCATCAGCAACCTCATATCTGCAGAAAATCAACTGCAGAATCTGCATTGAACTTCAAGTAGTCCGTAGTGTAAAATCAGGAAATCACTCCAGGGATGTCTAAGAAGCTGAGCTTGTTATTGGAAAGGGTGTCCATTGCTGCAGGCCTAGGGTGATGATTCTCTTTTCCTACTACCTATATAGGAAAAATGTTGCAAACTAAAAATGTATTATATTGTTATCTTATCAATAAATTGCCTTTCATCTAAAAAAAATGATTACCTTTCCTTTTTTTTTTTGCCTTTTGTTTTTTTTTTTCTATTAGGCATTTCAACAGATCGGATTTGGTCCGGACCAAACCTGACTTTGATTAGCCAAATTGAATCCAATTAATAAACAGATGTGGATTTGGTTTTGAGTTTCCTATAGAATCCAATGGATACTCTATTTCTGAATCCGGTTACATGTAAAAAAAACAGATTCAGTATGAGGCTTCCTCCAATAGGAATCCGAATCAGACTTCGATCAGCTAATATCTAATTAATTGGGTCTGGTATTGGTTACATTCGACCTGAATCTGAACTGTTTGCATCTCTACATGCACTCATGCTGAAGATAAAAAATCAATGCCATCTTTAAGAGGCACTTGTCAAGTATACCATCAATTCATGCATGAAAAAATTCCAAACAAAAATAAATTTCTTCATTCAACAAAGATGAGTTCACAGAAAAAAACAAAGATAATGTGAATTTAGCAGCATTCTCATCATTGGTAAACATATAAATCAGACTAGGGATGGCAGTGGACCGGGGGAAACGGCCCTGCCATGCCTCACCCCGTTTGGACCGGGGATGAAGGACGTGAAACGGGGATGGAGGTGGGATGAAGGTTAAAATCAAAACCCGTGTGGGGATGGAGGCAGGGATGAAGGTTAAAATCAAAACCCGTGCAGGGATGAAGGCGGGGACGGGTTTACACTTTTCCCTGCCATGCGCCGCTCCACCTCGCCTTGCCCCCGTTTGGACCGGAGATGGAGGCGGGGGTGGAGGTTAAAATCCAAACCCATGTGGGGATGGAGGTCCAGATTTTGAAACGGGGCGGGGGTGGAGACCTTGTCCCTCAAACAAGGGTCTTGCAATCCGGATTGGGTCTTCTGCTCGTCGCTAATATTTGGATGCTCTACATCGGATAATCTGAATTTAGAAGCATTCTTCTTATTCATAAACTTATAAATTAGACTTCTCCATAACACTCTACCATGATCCAAGTGAAGAAAAAAACTACTTTCCATTATGAACAGATAATAAAGATAAAAAAAAGAATAAAAAAACTATATCCCTCTTTACTTATTTACTTTTGTTCTTTTGGTATGAAAAACTTGAATCTTTGCACAAATGAATAGATATGAAAGAAGATAAAAGAAACAAAGAAATGCAGCTACTACATCGACTACGATCTTGGTCTCCTTGATCTTTTATCTTGATGAATCATTAGCAGCACTTGCAGACCAGAAAACTGCTCATCTCAAAGGGGTAGGAAGGCGGGAGAGGAATTCTGAACCACTCGCAGCTTCACCTCTGTTAACATGGACGGTTGCTTCCTCCAGGGATGGTGGTCCTGCATGAAGGCCCAGACGGAGTCACGGGTCCCTTGGGCAGTGACTCAAATAGCAACCAACTTCATTTCGACTCCTTCACTTCTTCAAGTGGCATAATCCCTTCAAGAGGCTGAGCCAACAAGCACAAGAGGACACAAATCATGGCCAACACTGCAAGCATTTTTCTCATTGACAGCTCCATTAAACCGATCAACAACCAAACTGAAGATGAAGAGGAGGGATGGTTTTTTCTGTTGGTGGTGTGCCTTAAACTTGTGAAATGTGAAAGGGTAGATGTTTTTTATGTGAATTGAATAAGAGAGTTGCTATTGTGTGTGGTTTGTGCATTGTGGGGTATAATATGTATAGAGGTGGGAATACCGTTAACATTTTAGGGTTACTATACTTTTTTTTAATGTAATTCATGTCAAACGTTTGGACCGTGACTTTTACAAGGTTTGCACAAATTAACCGGGTCAAGGTTTGACAGTGTAACTAACACAAGGACACGAAATGGACCATCTTTACACCTTTGAAATTGAAATTTCTGATCAGCAGTACACCTAAGTAGATTTAAGGAATGACCAATTCTCATCCTCCGGCGCATGCTTAGAAGAAGGCCTTGTATTCCTAACAAGTGGTAGGTATCCGTGTGCATGTAGTCCTTAGGGATCTTGAAAAAGCAGCAATAACATTACCATTCAGAAGAGCAGATCGTGTAACACAGAAATGACAATTGTCTATTGTTGTGGGATCCACAGCAAGAAAGGTGTCACGTCTGGCCTTGGTATTTTACAATAACCATGTACAACAGCGTTTTGCTAATATTTATTATCACAATGAATTGGTGACATTAAATATTCACCACATAAATATCAATCTTGGTGGTTTAACATGGTGGGAAGGCGACCATTTTGATAACTGTTAAGTAACCTCCGCAGGGGTCGCCCTACATGAACCTTTTTACAACCCTAAATGGGGAAGGTCCAATCTAGTTCAATTCCTGCTGAGAGAATTAGGATCCTAACCTCTACTGGTGATGGGTTTTGGAGCCATTAATTTTCATGATGAACGGCATTCATGGAGTGCTCCATAAACCGGATCCTCTCTTAATTTTGCGAGGTTGATGGTTTTGGAATATTCATGTTGGATTTTGAAACATTAAGACATCAGTCGGTTTATAAATGTGAACTACTCTTTATTTGTTTTTAAAAGAACTTTCTGATTTTCTAAAACCATCAAACTCTCTCTCTCTCTCTCTCTCTCTCGTTTTGCTTGACATAACCCTTGCAATCATTAAGGTGACAAAAACCATGCCATCTAGAGGAAGCACTGGTCATACTGGCATTAATTAATTCTTCTCGGTTCGAGATAATTTGCATTAAGAAGCACCCTTTTTTTATGAAAGAAAGATCGAGTTCTTTATAATGCTCTGTCATGATTCAACTTAAAAAAAAAAACTTATCTTTCACTATAAAATATTTAAGCTACGACCTTTTATTTTTGTTTTGGGTTCTCAGTATCAAAACCCTGACTTCTTTACACAAATGAATTATTAAAGAGAATAAAAAAATAAAAGAAAAAAGAAAGCCCTTCATCTCCTATGACATTGGTGTCGTTGATCTTCATGTATATTGTCACCATCAGCACTTGCAGAGTTGCATATCCAAAACTAGATCATCTCAAAAGGTGTAGGAAGGGAGTGGTATTCTGAAACCATTCCAGCAAAGTTCATCTTCTAGCTGCTAACATGGACGGTTGCTCCCTCCTGGAACGGTGGTCCTACATGAAGGCCCAGATGGAGTCGTAGGTCCCTTTGGCAGCGACTCAAACAGCAACAAACTTCTTTTCATCTCCTTCGTTTCTTCAAGCAGCCTGCCTCCTTCAAGAGGCTGAACCCACATGCAGATTAGGAGGCAAATCATGGCCAACACTGCAAACACTTTTCTCATTGAGAACTCCATTAAATCTCCACAAACAAGCTGTAAATAAAGAGGAGGGCTTGTTTTAATATGTATGTTGGGTGGTGTGCCTCAAGCGTGTGAATATGTGAAAGGATAGATTTTTTTGTTTTTTGAGTTTGAAGGGATGAGTTGATGTTGTGTGTGTTCGGTTTGTGCCTTCTGAGGTTCAAATATATATAGAGGTGAAAGTGATGACTTTCGGGGGTTACGAACTTTTATTATGCAGTTTGTGTTAAACGTTTGGACTATGACTTTTTCTGGGTTACGCTGATACAGAACGGGTCAATGTTTGACAGGGAAACTCACGGGCACGGACCCCATCATCCGTAAATATGAAATTGAAATTTCTCATGATCAACACACCTATGCAAAATTGAGGAATGATCAATTCCCATCCATCGGCACATAGGCATTACAGCTCCTACAAGTGGTAGGCGTACGTGTCTATGATGTACATAACTGGATATGGATCTTGAAAAAAACAAAAGCAATACCCGGTACCGTGCGGGAGAAGAGATCTGGTTAAATGCTTTATGTAAAATGTTTGGCACAAAGATGATGCCTGTCCTGTTGGAATTTGGGAACATGGTGTGCGCAGTGAAGGCGAACATTATATTGACTGAACAGAAGGGGATTGTAGATTTGATTAATGGCTTGCTTTCAGGGGGTTCTTTTTCGGTTCATTCTTGCGGTACGCAAGAGCTGTGGATATATAATCGTCCTCTCCTGGATAGCTGTTATCCCAGACTTGGATAGGCTTTTTAATCCCATTCATAGAGATTTAACTAACACATTATGTGAGTTATGAGTCCACTATATTGTGGTTCCTCGGATTTCGGTGCGAGACTCTCTGACGACACTAAATTCATTATCCGGATTCAATATCTCTCACTTGACCATACCAGGCAAACACTCAAATTATATCACAATAGGTGCATCATGTTTCACATGTAGCACTTCACGATAAAACATGCACTCATTAAGCCATGCACAATTTCAAGGGTTCTATCAATGATGTTTTTCCACATGTTATGGGTTATTTCTCACATAATCTTTTGAATTTTTTTATCATTCAATTTCAAGTACTAGTTTTTTATACATGCTATGAGTTATTTTCGCATAGTAATGTGGATTTCCTTCATCATTATATTCAAGTATGAGTATGAGATTTTCACATATGCTATTGGTTATTTTTCACATAGTCATGTGTATTTCTTTCATTTTCAAGTATGATGTTTTTCACACATGCTTTGGGTTATTTTCTACATAGTCATGTAATTTTTAATCGTCATATGAACCATGATTCTTTCCACATATATTATGGATTTGGCCATGAAATCAATCTTTCGTACACACTTTTCACATAACCATATGGGTTTTGTTATCATGTCAAAATTTTTATCATAACCCTTAATGTGAAATATAATATATAATAATTTATTTTCAGTATTCACCATTCATTACATACTCAGATATATAGTACCTAGTCCTAGAGTTACATTATAACGTGGGTCTCACATTGTAATACCAGTGATTTTTGTTAATTTTTGCAAATGCCTTTATATATGATAAATTGGAAATGATAATATATACTAATTATTATAAAATAGTTTATGTACTCGAACAAGACCTAAAAAATATATAGATAATACTTCCAAAATGCCAAGGGGTCCAGTCGACCCTAGTAAAAAGCATTTTCTAAATTCACCATTGAGAAATTGGAATTAAAAAAAAAAGACATACAATTAAACTAGAAAATTTTTTGGTTTAGAGACATTCACTTGCATTTGAAAATAATTTGAGTTGCATTTAGAGTCATTGTAATTAAATCTAAACTTTAGTTTTGAAAGAATTCAAATCTAAAATATCAAATTTAATTAATTAAGGAAATAATTTATTTCAAATTGAAAATACAATTCAATTAAATTGAATGAATAGGTAAGAGTCCATAGATCGGCCATCCCATCGAAAATGCAAAACCAAATTTAGCACATTAACACTTTTTTGCATTAGATTTAAAATCAAACATACAACCAAATATAACCATAAGAAAATCGTTCTTTCAATTTTTAAAACAAAATCAGATTGCGGCAAAATGACCCTTATGGAATCATCAAGCTCAGAATCAAAATAACAGTCAAATAAGAAGAAGAAAAGAGGCAAATTTGAATATTCATACATGATCCTCTTTCACACAAATAGTTTTAGGAAACGGACAACATTCAATTAGAATAATAAAAAGAGATGTAAAGAAATCCAAATTTGTTAGCTTCGGCATTGATCGCTAGCTAACACAAAATTTATTCGATTTCTTGCATCACAGCTTACTAACTCACCACTAATGGTCGTAGTCCAACCACAAATCTCCCAGCAGAACTCATGTTCGAGTGTCCACAGAACGGGATCGGTGGATGGCATTGTGATGCCTCACACATGTTCAAAGGGAAAGGGTTTTTTTTCTTCAAAAAAGCAACTGCTCTCCTTCATGATTTAAGGCTTCTTATCAGTAAATAGAGAAAGGGACATTGACAAGGTCCTTAAGGTTTCACGATGTCACCCAAGGAGCCCCAACCCTCTCTCATTTTCTTCTTTCTTCTTAACATTAGAGTGTTTCTCCTAGAAAATGGCTGGACCGCCCAAGGGGCCAAACGAGAGGGTTTTGTTCTAACAGATAGAACAAAACCTAAAAGAACGAGTCCAGGGTTTGGGGTCAGTTTGATTCAAACCCACACTGGGGTGGATCCAACTTGACCATCAACCATCAGCCAAAGAAAAGAAAAGAAAACTAATTGCAACCTCGTATACACCCTCTGGTCGCTCAAACAGATCTTAACAGACCATCATAATTAATCCTAAGAAAATAAATATTACAAAAGTTATAAAATAAAAAGGTTTAAATATTCAAAACCAATTTTTGGACAAAAACAATATTTAATAAATTCTGGAAAGTTCCAAAAAAATAAAAATAGGCATTTTAGCACTATAAGCATGGTTCACGCTGGGCGTGAGCTCGTTTCGAGTGACCGGACTTGAGTTTTAATCACGTCTTCCTCCATTCACCCAAACATGCATGTTGCATCAGCAACCTCATATCTGCAGAAAATCCACTGCAGAATCTGCATTGAACTTCAAGTAATCCGTAGTGTAAAATCAGGAAATCACTCCAGGGATGTCTAAGAAGCTGAGCTTGTTATTGGAAAGGGTGTCCATTGCTGCAGGCCTAGGGTGATGATTCTCTTTTTCTACTACCTATATAGGAAAAATGTTGCAAACTAAAAATGTATTATATTGTTATCTTCTCAATAAATTGCCTTTCATCTAAAAATAAATGATTACCTTTCCTTTTTTTGCCTTTTTTTTCTATTAGGCATTTCAACCGATCGGATTTGGTCCGGACCAAACCTGTCTTTAATTAGCTAAATTGAATCCAATTAATAATCAGATGTGGATTTGGTTTTGAGTTTTCCTATAGAATCCAATGGATATTCTATTTCTAAATCTGGTTATATGTAAAAAAATCAGATTCAATATGAGGCTTCCCCCAATAGGAATCTGAATCAGACTTCGATCAGCTAATATCTAATTAATTGGGTCTGGTATTGGTTACATTCGACCTGAATCTGAACTGTTTGCATTTCTACTTGCACTCATGCTGAAGATAAAAAAACCATGCCATCTTTAAGAGGCACTTGTCAAGTATACCATCAATTTATGGATGAAAAAATTACAAACAGAAATAAATTTCTGCATTCAACAAAGATAAGTTCACAGAAAAAAAACAAAGATAAGATGAATTTAGCAGCATTCTCATAATTGGTAAACATATAAATCAGACTAGGGATGGCAGTGGACAGGGGAAAATGGGCCCCACTATGCCTCACTCCGTTTGGACCGAAGATGAAGGACATGAAACATGGATGGAGGTGGGATGAAGGTTAAAATCAAAACTCGTGCGAGGATGGAGTCAGAGATGAAGGTTAAAATCAAAACCCATGCAGGGATGGAGGCGGGGATAGGCTTACACTTTCCTTCGCCTGACCCCCATTTAGACCGAGGATGGAGGCGGAGGTGGAGGTTAAAATCCAAACCCATGTGGGGATGGAGGCCCAGATTTTGAAATGGGGCGGGGGTGGAGATCTTGTCCCTCCCCCCGGGGTCCATCGCCATCCGTAAATCAGACTACTCCAAAACGCTCTGCCATGATCCAAGTGAAGAAATAAAAATACTTTTCATTATGAATAGATAATAAAGATAAAAAAACTATATCCCTCTTCACTTATTTAGTTTTGTTCTTTCGATATGAAAAACTTGAACCCTTGCACAAATTAATAAATATGAAAGAAAACAAAATAAACAAAGAAGTGCCGCTACTATATCGACTATGATATTGGTCTCTTGATCTTTTATCTTGATGAATCGTTAGCAGCACTTGCAGATCTGAAAACTGGTCATCTCAAAGGGGTAGGAAGACGGGACAAGAATTCTTAACCACTCGCAGCTTCACCTCTTTTAACATGGACGTTTGCTTCCTCCATGGACGGTGGTCCTGCATGAAGGCCGAGAAGGAGTCACAGGTCCCTTCGACAGTGACTCTATTGACTAATGTACTAACTTAGGTAGTTGGAAAGTGATGTTAATGAGTTAGTTGGCAAGTGACTAGTCTAGAATTATCTCTAAGTATTTTAATGAACCTAGAATATTGTGACTACTGTAGAATTATCTCTGAGTATTCCAATGAACTAGAATGTTGTACTCAATTATAAATTAGTTTGAGATGAGTTAATCAAAAATGAATCTTGGCCCAATCAATTCTTCTCATTTTTTGGCCTAACACCCAACAAAATTGGTATCAGAGCCCGGTTCTACAACCTTGTTTATCTCCTAAAACCAGAAAAATTTGAGTAAGTTTTCATCTACACAAGATGACCAATCATACTAGTGATGGTCCTCCAATTCCCATATTCTCCGATGAGCAATATGACCATTGGTTTGTAAAAATGAGAACAATTTTTAAATCACAAGACTTGTGGAAATATGTAGAGAATGGCTATGAAGAACCAGAAGGTGAAGAAGGTCTCACCAATCAAGAACAAAAATCCATCAAGGAGAATAGGAAGAAGGATGTAAAAGCTCTTTCATATATCCAGTAAGGTGGAACTCCGAATATCTTCTCAAGAATCATGGAAGCTGAAAAAGCCAAGGAAGCATGGGAGATTCTACAAAGGGAGTTTCAAGGGAACATCAAGGTAAATAATATCACCCTTTAAACTCTTAGAAGAGAGCTTAAAATTTTAAAGATGAGTGATATTGAAAATATTCAAGATTACTACACAAAGATTACTAAAGTTATAAATTAAATGAAAACCTTTGGTGAAGAAGTTAATGAAAGCAAAATTATTGAGAAGATTCTTGTTAGTTTACCCCCAAAATTTGTTCCAATGTTGTCGATAATTGAAGAGACAAAAGATATCTCCTCAATGAGTGCTCAAGAGTTGATGGGATCCTTGAAGGCTCATGAGAGAAGGATGGCTAGACATGCTGAAAAATCTATTGAAAGTGCTTTCCAATCAAATCTTAATTTCAACCCCAAGACCAATGAAAGAGAGTCATCTACTTGCTACCAAAGAGGAAGAGACTCACAAATAAGTGATAGATATGACCGTGGAAGAGGTAGAGGCAAAAATTCAAGAGAAAGAAACAACTTTCAAAGAAACTCTAATACAGAAAATTTGCAGCATTGCAGCCATTGTGGTAAGAGAAATCATCTTGAGAAAGATTGTTGGCACAAAGACAAACCAAAGTGTTATTATTGCAAGAGACTTGGCCATTTGGAGAAAGATTGCAGGTTCAAGACCAACCAACAAGCACAATTTTCAAAAGACAATCAAGGTGAAGGAAGCTTGTTCTATGCTTGTCACATGCCCACCGAAATCAAGAATGATGTGTGGTACCTTGATAGCGGTTGTAGCAATCACATGACAAGAGATAAAACCATTTTTGTGGACTTGGATGAATCTGTAAAAACTGAAGTGAAGATGGGAAATGAAGTCATAGTTCAAGCACAAGGATTGAGAACCATTGGAGTGAAACCAAGCAAGGTACAAAGTTCATTCGTGATGTTTTATTTGTTCCTAATTTGGATCAAAATTTATTGAGTCTTGGACAACTTCTTGAGCATAAATATACACTTAATTTTGAAGATTATGAGTGTTGTTTCTATGACAAAAAGAATGGTAGACAGCTTGTAATGAAAAAAAAATGCAAACCAATCAAAGTTTTCCAATCAACTTTAAATATAGTGGAACTCAAACATTGAAAGCACATGTCATTGAAGATTCATAGTTGTGGCATAAGAGGTATGGCCATTTAAATTTTTGCAGCCTCAAAGTACTTCAACAAAATGAGATGATGTATGGCTTATCAAGGATTGATGAGAAACATGAAGTGTGTGAAGGTTGTGCACTTGAAAAACAACATCGACAACCATTTTCTAAAGGAGTTGCATGGAGAGCCAAGAAAATTTTGGAGCTAGTGCACACGGATGCTTGTGGACCTATGAGAACCACTTCTCATGGAGGTAACAAGTATTTCATCCATTTCATTGATGATTTTTCAAGAATGACTTGGGTTTATTTCATGAAAGAAAAATCCAAAGTGTTTTCAATTTTCAAGAAGTTCAAAAGCCTTGTTGAAAAGCAAAGTGGCCACTACATTAAAACGTTAAGAAGTGACCATAGAAAGGAGTATACTTCAAACAAATTCCAAGAATTTTGTGAAGATGAAGGCATGGAAAGGCAGCTGACCGTTGGCTACACACCATAACAAAACAAAGTTTTCGAAAGAAAGAATCAAATGGTGATAGAGATGGCAAAATCTATGCTGCATGAGAAAGGTTTGCCAAAAGAATTTTGGGCCGAAGCTGTTTATATAGCTGTATATTTGCTCAACTGAAGTCCCACAAAGGCTGTGTGAAATCAAACTCTAATTGAAGCATGGAGTGGAAGGAAGCCTTCAGTAAAACACTTGAAAGTTTTTAGAAGCATTTGCTATGCTCAAATTCCAAAAGAAAAGAGGTACATGCTTGATGAAGTATGTAAAAAATATATTTTTGTTGGTTAGAGTTCCAAGTCTAAGGGTTATAGATTGATTAATTTGAAGACTAACAAAATCATTATTAGTAGAGATGTTTTGTTTGATGAAAATGCTGCTTGGAATTGGGATGAGAAAAGGATTGAAAAGCAGAATGTTTGGCATCATGATGAAGAAGAAAATTCAGCAAATGAAGAATGAAGTAATGATCATTCAACTCCAACAACCAGCCCAACTTCATCTCTAAGTTCAAGCTCAAGTTCCTCAAGCTCAACTCTAAAGAAAATGAGGAGTTTGAGTGATGCCTATGCAAGATGAAACTTTTGCGTTCTTGAACCAAAATTTTTTGAAGAAGCATATGAAGAAAAGGATTGGAGAAAGGCAATGAAGAAGAGATAAATGCAATTGAGAAGAACAAGACTTGGAAGCTAGTTGAGAAGCCTCAAGACAAGAAAATCATTGGTGTCAAGTAGATTTACAAAGTCAAGCTGAATCCAGATGGCTCAATTCAAAAGAAGAAGGCAAGACTTGTTGCTAAAGGTTATTCACAACAACCCAAAATTGACTATAATGAAACTTTTGCTCCGGTTGCAAGATTTGACACAATTAGAGCCCTCATTGCCATAGAAGCCCAAAAAGGTTGGAATCTCTACCAACTTAATGTCAAATCTACATTTTTGAATGGAGAATTGAAGGAAGAGGTGTATGTTCAACAACCTCAATGCTTTGTCAAAGAAGGAGAAGAAGACAAAGTGTACAAGTTAAGAAAGACCTTGTATGGGTTGAAGCAAACTCCAAGGGCTTGATATAGCCGAATTGATTCTTGCTTCATAGAGCAAGGATTCAAAAAGCGCAAGACTGTACCAACCTTATATGTGAAGACTTAAGGTAACTCAAACATTCTCATTGTTGCTTTATATGTTGATGGTTTATTTTATACCGGTAACAATGAGAAGTTGATTGCTGATTTTAAGAAAGACATGATGAAAAGATATGAAATGAATGACATGGGACTGTTACATTATTTTTTTGGCATGGAGATTTATCAATATGATGATGGAGTATTTATTTGTCAAAAGAAATATGCTGAAAAATGTTCTTGTAAAGTTTGGCATAGCTGATTGCAAGCCTATGACTATACCACTTGTAGTAAGTGGAAAACTTATTAAAGAAGATTGAGAAAAGAAAGTTGATTCTACTTTGTATAGAAGTTTGGTGAGAAATTTGCTTTATCTCACAACTACAAGACCAGATATTATGTTTGCTTCAAGCTTATTATCAAGGTTTATGCACATTCCCAGTCAAATGCATCTTGGAGCAGCCAAGAGAGTGTTAAGATACATCAAAGGGACACTCAACTATGGCATCAAATTTAGCAAAGGTGTTCCTATAAACTTGCATGGTTATTATGATAGTGATTGGGGTGGATGTCTTGATGATATCAAGATCACCTCAGGCTATTATTTTTCACTTGGTTCAGGAGTGTTTTCTTGGACATCAAAGAAGCAACAAAGTGTGGCACAATCATCCGCTGAAGCTGAATATGTCTCAGCATGTTTGGCAACATCACAAGTCATTTGGTTTAGGAGAATTCTTGAAGACATTAGTGAGAAACAAAAGCAAGTTATGGTGATGTTATGTGACAACAAATAAGCTATTGACATTGCCAAAAATCTAGTTTATCATAGTAGAACTCGCCACATTGCCATCAAGCACCATTTCATTCGAGCTGCAATTGAAGAAGGTGATGTTGAGCTGAAGTTTTGCAGGAGTGAAGATCAAGTTGCAGACATCTTTACCAAGGCACTTTCAAAAGACAAGTTCAATTATTTTTGAGAGATGCTTGGAGTTCAAGAGCAACACATTAACAGGGGAATATGTTGACTAATGTGCTAACTTAGGAAGTTGGAAATTGATGTTATTGAGTTAGTTGGCAAGAGACTAGTCTATAATTATTTCTAAGTATTCTAATGAACCTACAATGTTGTGACTAGTCTAGAATTATCTCTAAGTATTTCAATGAACCTAGAATGTTGTGACTAGTCTAGAATTATCTTTGAGTATTCCAATGAACCTAAAATGTTGTACTCAGCTATAAATTAGTTTTAGATGAGTGAATAAAAAATGAATCTTGGCTTCAATCAATTCTTCCCATTTCTTGGCCTAACACCCAACAGACACAAATAGCAACCAACTTCTTTTCGTCTCCTTCACTTCTTCAAGTGGCGTAATCCGTTCAAGAGGCTGAGCCCACATGCACAAGAGGATACAAATCATGGTCAAAACTGCAAGCACTTTTCTCATTGACAACTCCAACAAACCGATCAACAACCAAACAGAAGATGAAGAGGAGGGATGTTTTTTTCTGTTGGTGTTGTGCCTCAAAACTTGTGAAATGTGAAGCGGGAGATGTTTTTTATGTGAATTGAATGAGAGAGTTGCTATTGTGTGTGGTTTGTGCATTGTGGGAGTATATAGAATATATCTAAAGGTGGGAGTACCGTTAACATGTTAGGGTTACTATATTGTTTTTTTTTAATGTAATTCATGTCAAACGTTTGGACCGTGACTTTTACCGGGTTTGCACATACCGGGTCAAGGTTTGACAGTGTAACTAACACAAGGACACGGAATGGACCATCCTTACACCTTTGAAATTGAAATTTCTGATCAGCAGTACACCTAAGTAGATTTAAGGAATGACCATTTCTCATCCTCCGGCGCATGCTAACAAATAGTAGGTATCCGTGTGCATGTAGTGCTTAGCTGGATATGGATCTTGAAAAAGAAGCAATAACAATACCATTCAGAAGTGCAGACCGTGTAACACAGAAATGACAATTGTCTATTGTTGTGATCCACAACAAGAAAGGTGTCACGTCTGGCCTTGGTATTTTACAATAACCTTGTAAAACAGCGTTTTGCTAATATTTATTACCACAATGAATTGGTGACATTAAATATTGACCACATAAATATCAATCTTGGTGGTTCAACATGGTGGGAAGGCGACCATTTTGATAACTGTTAAGTAACCTCCGCAGGGGTCGCCCTACATGAACCTTTTTACAACCCTAAATGGTCAAGGTCCAATCTAGTTCAATTCCTGCTGAGAGAATTAGGATCATAACCTCTACTGGTGATGGGTTTTGGAGCCACTCATTTTCATGATGAACGGCATTCCTTGAGCGCTCCATAAACCGGATCCTCTCTTAATTTTGCGAAGTTGATAGTTTTGGAATATTCATGTTAGATTTTGAAACATTAAAAATATACATCAGTCGGTTTATAAATGTGAACTCTTTATTTGTTTTTAAAAGAACTTTCTGATTTTCTAAAACCGTCAAACTCTCTCTCTCTCTCTCTCGTTTTGCTCGACATAACCCATGCAATCACTAAGGTGACAAAAACCATGCCATCTAGAGGAAGCACTGGTCATACTGGCATTAATTAATTCTTCTCGGTTCGAGATAATTTGCATTAAAAAGCACCCCTTTTTTATGAAAGAAAGATCGAGTTCTTTATAATGCTCTGTCATGATTCAACTTAAAATAAAAGCTTATCTTTCACTATAAAATATTTAAGCTACGACCTTTTATTTTTGTTTTGGGTTCTCAGTATCAAAACCCTGACTTCTTTACACAAATGAATTATTAAAGAGAATAAAAAAAATAAAAGAAAAAAGAAAGCCCTACATCTCCTATGACATTAGTGTCGTTGATCTTCATGTATATTGTCACCATCAGCACTTGCAGAGTCGCAGATCCAAAACTAGATCATCTCAAAAGGGGTAGGAAGGGAGTGGTATTCTGAAACCATTCCAGCAAAGTTCATCTTCTAGCTGCTAACATGGACGGTTGCTCCCTCCTGGAACGGTGGTCCTACATGAAGGCCCAGATGGAGTCGTAGGTCCCTTTGGCAGCGACTCAAACAGCAACAAACTTCTTTTCATCTCCTTCGTTTCTTCAAGTAGCCTGCCTCCTTCAAGAGGCTGAACCCACATGCAGATCAGGAGGCAAATCATGGCCAACACAGCAAACACTTTTCTCATTGAGAACTCCATTAAATCTCCACAAACAAGCTGTAAATAAAGAGGAGGGCTTGTTTTAATATGTATGTTGGGTGGTGTGCCTCAAGCGTGTGAATATGTGAAAGGATAGATTTTTTTTTTTTTGAGTTTGAAGGGATGAGTTGATGTTGTGTGTGTTTGGTTTGTGCCTTATGAGGTTCAATATATATAGAGTTGAGAGTGTTGACATTCGGGGGTTACTAACTTTTCTTAAGTAGTTTGTGTTAAACGTTTGGACTCTCTCTGACTTTTTCTGGGTTAAGCTGATACAGAACGGGGAAAGCAGGTTATATGTTCTCCCCCCCCCCCCCAACAGGGCAGTTAGCTACATCTCATGTTCGGGGGTCCCAAAGAGCACCACGTATGTAAGCATGTGCGTCTCGTATCCCCATGTTTGTCAGCAATAATTAGCATTGGAGTTTGATGCGATTGCAAAGACTTAAGTACCCTCTCCTCCATTGGTGCCAAAAAAAATGGTGATTCTTGAAAAGGAGTGGTTGTAAAGACTTAAGTGCCCCGAAGATGATTATTTAAGACCCAGTCTCTGCACTGCAGTATTATCTGAGAAAGAAATCTCCCCTAGAGGAGGCCATGAACATCAACCCTCTCACTCTCTCCCTTCTCTTTTTGCTTTTATGCACATCTAACAGAAAATCTTACATTGCTCCATCAAGCACTGGCTGACCTGCACATTGACTATTGTGGAGCCTGATTCAGAGTTTTTACCCTTACAGGAGGAGGGTTTGGGGGCTCCTCCCAGCGTGGGTAGCATCATTCAACTAAATGAGTTGTAGATCCTGATTCAGAGTTTTTACCCTTACAGGAGAAGGGTTTGGGGGCTCCTCCCAGCGTAGGTAGCATCATTCAACTTGATTCGTTGTGGAGCCTGATTCAGAGTTTTTACCCTTACAGGAGGAGGGTTTGGGGGCTCCTCCTAGTCTGGATAGCATTGTTCAACTAAATGAGTTGTAGATCCTGATTCAGAGTTTTTACCCTTACAGGAGGAGGGTTTGGGGGCTCCTCCCAGCGTGGGTAGCATCATTCAACTTGATTTGTTGTGGAGCCTGATTCAGAGTTTTTGCCCTTACAGGAGAGGGGTCTGGGGGCTCCTCCCAACGTGGGTAGCATCATTCAACTTGAAGAGTTGTGGAGTCTGATTCAGAGTTTTTACCCTTACAGAAAGTGGGGTCTGAGGGCTCCTCCCAACGTGGGTAGCATCATTCAACTTGATGAGTTGTGGAGTCTGATTCAGAGTTTTTGCCCTTATAGGAGGAGGGTTTGGGGGCTCCTCCCAGCCTGGATAACATCGTTCAACTTGATTCATTGTGGAGCTTGATTTAGAGTTTTTGCCCTTATAGGAGGAGGGTTTGGGGGCTCCTCCCAACGTGGGTAGCATCGTTCAACTTGATTCGTTGTGGAGCCTGATTTAGAGTTTTTGCCCTTACAGGAGGGGGGGTCCAGGGGCTCTCCTAGAAGACACTACAAATCGCTATAGCGATTTGCGGAAGACACTACAAATCGCTATAGCGATTTACGGAAGACACTACAAATCGCTATAGCGATTTGCGATTTATAGTGTCTTTCGCAAATCGCTATAGTGATTTGTAGTGTCTTCCGCAAATCACACGAAAATACTACAAATTATTGTAGGAAAGCCCGATAATACTACAAATCGTTGTTGGAAGGCCCAAAAAAAATTTGGTCCGGAGGGCGCTGCCCCCCGAGCCCCCCCCCCCCCCCCCGCCAGGGGCGGCCCCCCCCGGACCCCCCTCCTGTAAGGGCAAAAACTCTAAATCAGGCACAGAAGTAGAGAGAGAAGGGAGAGAGAGTGAGAGGGTTGATGTTCATGGCCTTCTCCAGGGGGAACTCTTTACCTCCCTTGATTTCTTCTCTAGAGAGAGAGAGAGAGAGAGGGTTTTACAGTGTTTTACGGAGAAGGAAGAAGAAGAAGATGGCGATGGAGCAATGTAGGATCGTCTGTTGGATGTGCACAGAAGTAGAGAGAGAAGGGGGAGAGAGTGAGAGGGTTGATGTTCATGGCCTTCTCCAGGGAGAACTCTTTGCCTCCCTTGATTTCTTCTGTAGAGAGAGAGAGAGAGGGTTTTACATTGTTTTACGGAGAAAGAAGAAGAAGACTTTGAAGAGTCAACATCATCCTCGACTTTCTTGATGGAGGACATGTTTGTCCCTTTTTTGAACGGGGAAAGAAGAAGAAGACTTTGAAGAGTCAACATCATCCTCGACTTTCTGGATGGAGGACATGTTTGTCCTTTTTTTGAACTGTTTTTTTTTTTTTTTTGAATGAAGGGCATTTTTGTCATTTTCTCAAACCATCACTTTATGAGAAGAATAGCAAGAAAGGGTACTTAAGTCTTTGCAACAACACCAGAGTCCGATGCAAAGTTATGTCAACATACACGGGAATACGAGCCCCATGTGCTTGTATACGTGGTGCTCATTCAAAGCCCCGAACACAGACGTGGGATTCAGTGAATCATCGGGGGCAAACATACACCACCCTCTCCAGAACGGGTCAATGTTTGACAGGGAAACTCACGGGCACGGACCCCATCATCCGTAAATATGAAATTGAAATTTCTCACGATCAACACACCTATGCAAAATTGAGGAATGATCAATTTCCATCCATCGGCACATAGGCATTACAGCTCCTACAAGTGGTAGGTGTACGTGTTTATGATGTACATAACTGGATACGGATCTTGGAAAAAACAAAAGCAATACCCGGTACCGTGCGAGAGAAGAGATCTGGTTAAATGCTTTATGTAAAATGTTTAGCACAAAGATGATGCCTGTCCTGTTGGAATTTGGGACCATGGTGTGCGCAGTGAAGGTGAACATTATATTGACTGAGGAGAAGGGGATTGTAGATTTGATTAATGGCTTGCTTTCAGGGGGTTCTTTTTCGGTTCATTCTTGCAGTACGCAAGAGTTGTGGATATATATATATATATATATATATATATATATATATATATATATATATATATATATATATATATATATATATATATATATATATATATATATATAAAATCCTCTCCTGGATAACTGTTATCCCAAACTTGGATAGGCTTTTTAATCCCATTCATAGAGTTTTAACTAACACATTATGCGAGTTATGAGTCCACTATATTGTGGCTCCTCGGATTTCGGTGTGAGACCCTCTGACCACACTAAATTCATTATCCGGATTCAATATCTCTCACTTGACCATACAAAGAAAAAACCCATATTATATCACAATCGGTGCATCATGTTTCATATATAGAACTTCAAGATAAAACATGCACTCATTAAGCCATGCACAATTTCAAGGGTTCTATCAATGATGTTTTTCCACATGTTATGGGTTATTTCTCACATAATCTTGTGAATTTTTTTATCATTCAATTTCAAATACTAGTTTTTTACACATGCTATGAGTTATTTTTCACATAGTAATGTGGATTTCCTTCATCATTATATTCAAGTATGAGTATGAGGTTTTCACATATGCTATTGGTTATTTTTCACATAGTCGTATGTATTTTCTTCATTTTCAAGTATGATGTTTTCCACACATGCTTTGGGTTATTTTTCACATAGTCATGTAATTTTTAATCATCATATGAACCATGATTTTTTTTACATATAGTATGGATTTGGCCATGAAATCATTCTTTCGTACACTCTTTTCACATAACCATATGGGTTTCTTAACATGTCAAAATTTTTATCATAACCCTTTATGTGAAATATAATATACAATAATTTATTTTCAGTATTCACCATTCATTACATACTCAAGTATATAGTACATAGTCCTAGAGTTACATTATAACGTGGGTCTCACATTGTAATACCAGTGATTTTTTGAGGAATTTTTGTAAATGCCTTTATATATGATAAATTGAAAATGATAATATATACTAATTATTATACAATAGCTTATATACTGGAACAAGACCTATAAAACATATAGATAATACTTCCAAAATGCCAAGGGGTTCAGTCAACCCTAGTAAAAAGTATTTTCTAAATTCACCATTGAGAAATTGGAATTAAAAAATATATAATTAAACTAGCCAAATTTTTGGTTTAGAGACATTCACCTATATTTGAAAATAATTTGAGTTGCATTTTAGAATCATTGTATTTAAATCTAAACTCTAGTTTTGAAAGAATTAAAATCCAAAATATCAAATTTAATTAATTAAGGAAATAGTTTATTTGAAATAGAAAATTCAATTCAATTAAATTGAATGAATAGCTAAGAGTCCATAGATTGACCATCCCACCCTATGTGGCACCTCCTTGTCAATTTTAAGAAGCAAAAAAATAAATTTAAACTTTAAGTTCACAAGTTTTTAAAAGTTACTAAAAAACAAAACATGGAGCCCAAAGTCAAAACTTACCATATTACATAGGGAAGCCTCCTAAGAGTGGGTGGGTGGGTGGGTGGGGGGGGGGGGGGGGGGCGTCCCATCCTAGAGTCTTCTAGGATGGGAAGGCTGGAATAATTAAGAAGAAGGAAGGTGAAATGAGAAAAGGAAAGAAAGAAAGAAAAATAAAATAAAATTTCACTAGCTTGACTAGTCAAACTTGCTTGCCAAATAGAGCAAGTTTGGCAACTTGAGCTATAGAAAGGTTGAAACCCCATGAGGGTCGACCATCTCATACCCTCTTATTTTATATAGTATATCATATATAATATGAAATATATACATATAATATATATTAACATAAGCTAAAGAAAACACAAATAAAAATAAATAAAATAAGAAAAAAAGAAACAAGAAAAAATAGAAGAAAGGAAAGAAAGAATGGATTAGATCAAGGAATGAGATTAGCCTAGCCCTTAACCTAACCACCAAACCCTATAAAAATAGAGGAGGGTATCCCCCTTCTCCCTTATTTGCCACTTTTTTCTCTTATGTTTTCTCTTCTCCTTCTTGCTCTCTCTTGCCCCTTCTTCCTTCTCCCTTTTCCTCCATTCTCTTATGGTTTTCCTCTAATCTAACCAAGAGGTGAACCTACATACGTGGTTGAAGCATGTGGATTGTCTTGGCAAGGTCACCATACGAAGTAGACGGTAGGTTCGCTTGTGGAGTTCATTTTCACAACCAAAAGAGGTGTTTTCGCAAAAGAAGGAGGGGGTTCTATTCTCTACACATAAATCAGAACTTGTAGACATGAGTTATTCTGATTTCTAATAATAACCTTGTACCAAATTCCCCATGTACGGGATTGGTGTCGAGTTTGTCAAAAAAATTAATAGAGAAAGTTTTCAAAAGAAAACCCCTCTCAAAGAACATTTTTGTCAAAATCTGATTTTTGAGTTCGCTTTAACCTATTGTTAAAAAAAAGAGTTTTTGTAAAATCAAAATTAAATTAATTAAAAAGGGTTGATTTAGATTTCCCCAAGAAGAAATTGGTTTCACCCCCTAAATGGTTGAATTACTAAAATTAAAAAGGAACAAAGTTATGTAATGAATGTTATGAATTTGTCAGAAACAAAAATCATAATTTCTTAAAATTAGTATAATGTTTATTGATTTCTTCCAAAGTTTTTAGTTAGAAATTGTAGTTAATGTTCATGAACATGTACTATGGTGCTTAGGATTTTCGTTATTTTTATCATGCAAAAATATGTATTGTTATGTGTGTTATTGCAAAACTATTTATGAGAAAATAGGGTTCATTGAGACATATCAATTTTCCTACCTAACAACCATGAAAATGGGATTTGTCCACAATAGATCATGTAAAAATCATGTGCTGTCATTTGTGAAATTTTATTTGGAGTGTTCATGTGAAAAAAAAAACAAAAATATGAATTTGGGTGACTTGTTTTGGCTCACCAGAATGCCTGTTAATACATATTTTTGGTCTCACTCCTGATCGGTAAATTATTCATATCTCCCTCATCCAGAAGAGTTTTTACGAACGGTTTATTGCGCTAGAAAGCTAAAAATTTTTTACAGCTTATATAAAATTTTGAGTTGTGTTCTCGGAATGAGCACTGAACTATGATAGTCAAAACAAAAAAGTATAGACAGATACTAAACTGCTAGTATCTCGCTCATCGAAAGGAATTTTTATAAATGGTTTTTATCAGAAAGCTGATAGAATTATCTATACCCTATAAAAATTTTAGCGCTATCTGACAAATATATACATTTCTATAACCTCTGCAACAGTAGGAAAAAATTGAGTTTTTACAAATTCTAAACCAGTTCAAGATCAAGTTAACATATACTTGCAATTTTTATATGTTTTCGTGTGCGCTTTTGCGAATGAACATCATATTATATATGAACTGTGAAGATAAGTTTTCTACAGAAAATTAAGTGCCAAGTATGAGGCACGCACTGAATAATGTGCTTATGCACTAGTTTGCCTTCATGGCCTTTCACTAATAAATGCCACAAATAGGGTCTGCTTTATGATCGGATGCGTTTGTTAATGGTTTTTGCATGATGAATTGATATGAATGACATCATAGCATTTTTGAAGCAGCCAAAAACATACAGGTACAACCATCAGAGATCCTTATTTCAAGAGAGCTTCTATTGTTAGCATATGATATTGACCCCCTCGAATCACTTATTAGCATTAGCAATCGAACAGGAGGAAGATGCTTCTGCGTCTTCTTGATGCTTCTCCTGATAGTTAAGATCACCAGGATCCCAAAAGTGAAGTCCATCTATGAAAGAAGTTGAGCTTCTCATGGCAGTGCTCTCACTCACTCTCTTTATTCCTTCACCTTTCTTTGAACCCAATCATGATAAAGTCCAAGCGAGTCTCTCTCGCTTTGATACCATATCAAAACTTGAATTTAATAGCACCAAATACTTAAAGAGAAATAAAAAATAAGAATAGAAGACAAAAATAACATGGTTCGGCTATTGAAAGCCTACGTCCACGGTGAAAATACTCTCTCTTCTCATCTGTTTATTTAATGAATCAAGATCTTAATAAATACATACCTTGATAATCAAAAGGATAAGATAGGCCTGATATTTTCCTTAAGATAAGGAAGGCACATATTATATATAAAGGAAAGAGAGAGAGCAAAATCGACTCATCTCCATTAGGTGACATTTTCAGCAAGAGAGAGAGAGCAATCTCTCTCTTGATTTTCAGCTACTTGATTAGGATATAAATTCTCTCCATTCAATCCTTCTTTTATCTTCAAAACTTGATCCTGATAGATTGGATGATGATTCTGCATGTTGATCTTATCCTTCATGCTGATCTTTCTCTTGATTTTACTACTATCAAGATTTCCACCAATAATGTCATCATATTTCCTTTTACTCCTTGTCAAACTTAGCTGAGAGTAGTGGCCAAGTTTGTTTTGAAAACAAGAAAACTGAGACTTTCCCAATGGCTTGGTGAAGGCATCGGTTAGTTGTTGATGAGAGGGAACACACTGTGACTAAGAGTTTTTGAGCAACCTTTTCACACATATAATGATAATCAACTTGAATCGGCTTGGACCAGTTGTGAAAAACAGGATTGACGGTTATATATAAGGCACTGAGATTGTTAGAATAAAGAATGGGAGAATTTTTTTAGAAGACTCCAATATCTCTTAAGATATATGAGATCCAAGTGAGTTCAGTAGTGGCAGAGGCCATAGAGTGATGCTCTGCTTCAGTGCTTGACCGTACAATGGTCTTTTGCTTCTTAGCACTCCATGAAACACAATTACTTCTAACAAAGGTGCAAAATTAGGATCTGGATTAACGTGTGATTGGGCATCCAACCCAGTCTGCATCTAAAAAGCAATAGAGATCCAAAGTACTCTGGGGAAGAATCCTTAACACTTGATAGTGAGTGAATATTAGATCATGCATAAATTGACTGACATAAATAACACTGAAGATAGTTCATGACGTGATATCGTCAAGTATTGAAGAGCACCTACAAGACTATGATAGTGTGTAAGGTCGGTTATGAGATTTGATGTTTAATACCGAGATCATCTAGATATCAAAAATCTTGAATCAAGAGATTCTCCACCACCAACTTCCTAGAATATCTTAGTATCAACATCAAATTGACACTTAACATATTTGTGAGAGTTTATGAAGCTGTAAAAAAATTCTATTTTTTTGTTTAATGGATAGATCCATGAAAAATGACTAAAATTGTCAACAAAAACAATGAAATATTTATGATTTTCATGCGAAGAAATGGGGTCGGACCCCATAAATCTGAGTGAACTTTCTCAAATGATTTATCACTTGAGTCTTTAGAAGCAAAAAATGGAAGCTTACACGACTTCCCAAGCTGGCAACTAGAACAAACAAATTCCTTATTTTTCGAATCAACCTCAATGAGCTTCCTTTGATGAAGATACTGAACCATGCTTATTAGAGTGTGCCCAAGGCGCTGATGCCATTTATTCTCCAAGACTCTTCTAAAGCTATTTGAAAAATATGCAACATGGCCTTCCTCTAGTAGATATAAATCACCTCTCCTACTCCTCATTGCAATTGTTCGACCTATCCTTCTGTCATTTATCAAGAATCCATTAAATGAGAATTCAAAAACATAAGGTAAGTCAAAAGTTAGTGTGCTAACAAAAACCAAATCCTTCTTAATCTCGAGGATACATAAAATATTCTTAAGAATAATCAAACACAGCTTAAAATCAATTTTTGCTTCCCCAACATGAGTGATTGACAACTTATGTCCATTTCCTACCATAATAGAATCTGAACCATAATGAGGTTTTAAATTAAAAATCTTACCCAAGTTATATGTCATATGCGAAGTTACTCCAGTGTGAAAAAGCCACTCTGAGTCCTAAGAGTCAGAGATATTCATAGTTGCGATAGCTTGAGAAACATCCTCAGCTTGGAAAGAGTGATTAAACTGATTAAAACAATTTATTGTTGAATGACTCAGATGCCAGTCTAGCTGTGCCAACCGAACTTATGGATTAGATTATTGCTCAACAGAAGGATGATTTGGGTTTTGTAAAGATGGTTGCAAAATGCAAGCAAGACAAGACAAGACAAGACAACCCTACATCTAGAAGAAGATGGTAGCATCTGGTACAATCATAGGCTATGGGTGCTAGAGGATCAACAGCTGCGTAAGGAGTTACTTGATGAGGCACATCAAACCAAGTACACTATACATCTAGGTAGCACCAAGATGTATAAGGATCTTCAAAGTAACTACTGGTGGAATGACATGAAGTGAGAAATTATGAAATATGTATCAAGATGCTTAGTATGTTAGCAGATCAAGATAGAATATCAGAGACCTAGCAGAACTCTGCATACAATAGAGATATCTTAGTGGAAGTGGGAATACATTACCATGGACTTCGTAGTAGGTCTGCCTAGGACACGACACCGGTATGACACTATATGGGCCATAGTAGATCACCTTACAAAGTCGGCACACTTCTTATTGACCAGGGAAAATCAGACATTAGAGAGTCTAGCAGATTTATATATTGATAAGATTGTCAGGTTACATGGAGTACCTATTTCAATTATTTCTTATAGAGATCTGATGTTTACGTTCAAGTTTTGGGGACAACTGCAGAAAGTTTTGGGGGCAAAGATTAAGTTTAACCTAGATTTTTACTCGTAGATGGACGGACAATCAGAGAGGACAATCCAGACCCTAGAGAACATGTTACGCTATTATGCATTAGAGTGAAAGGGCAATTGGAGTAAACATTTGAAGGTAGCTGAGTTCACTTACAACAATAGTTACCACTTAAGCATCAGTATTGATCCATATGAGGCTTTGGATGGGCGACTCTGTAGGTTTTCAGTATGTTGGAGTAGGATTGGTGATCGAGCTATCGAGTCACCAATAGTTCTACACCGACCAGACACAATTGATATGGAAGAGACTTTTGACCACTCAGAGTTGTCAGAAAAGTTATGCATATCCAAAGCGCAGTGAAGTCATATTTAAAGTTAGAGATCATGTATTCGTCAAGGTATCACCAACCAAAAGTGTGCTTCACTTTGGCAAGAAAAAAAAAGTTAAGTCTGAGGTATGTAGAACCTTTTCTCTTCATTGAGAAGATCAGAGGCACAACTTATAGACTAACACTCCCACTTCAGTTTTTGAACATCCATGATGCTTTTCACGTGTCGATGCTGAGAAAATATATGCCAGACCTGATACATATATTATTCAACACAATGAGGTAGAAGTGTAGAAGGATCTCACGTTCGAGGAATGTTCGATAGAGATAATGGATCGATGAAAGAAAGTTCTACAAAATAAGATGATTCCTTTAGTGAAGGTACGATGGCAACATCATGGACTTGAAGAATGTACATGGGAGTCAAAAGTAGAGATGAAAGCAAAACATTTAAGCCTATTCGGTACGTAACCTTAACCAAATTTTGAGGACAATTTTTTTTTAAGGCGGTTGGATGTAATACCAAGCAAGCAAGTTTGGCAACTTGAGTTACGAAAAGGTTGAAATCCCATTGGGGTCGACCAGCCCATACCCTCTTATTTTATATAGTATAACATATATAATATAAAATATATACATATGATATATATTAAACTAAGCTAAATAAAACACAAATGAAAAAAAAAACAAGAAGAGGTAGAAGAAAGAAAAGAAATCATGGATTAGATCAAGGGTTAAGATTAGCCCAGCCCTTGACCTAACCCCCAAACCCTATAAAAATAGAGGAGGGGCTCATGCCCACCCGCCCCGCTATTTGCAAATTTTCTCTCTTGTACTTGTGTTTTCTCTTATTCTCCCTCTTGCTCTCTCTTGCCCCTTCCTCCTTCTTCTCCCTTTTTTTCCATTCCCTTGTGGTTTCTCTCATCTAACCAAGAGGTAAACCTCCATACGTGGTTGGAGCATGTGGATTGTCTTGACATGGTCACCATACAAAGCTGACGGTCAGTTCGCTTGTGGAGTTCATTTTTACAACCGAAAGAGGTATTTTCGCAAAAGAGGTAGATGGTTCTATTCTTTACACGAAAATCGAAACGCGTAGGCATGAGTTATTCTGATTTCTAATAAGAAGAAACCTTGTACCAAACTCTCCATGCATGGGATTGATAACGGGTTTGTTAAAAAATTTAATAGAGAGGGTTTTCAGAAGAAAACCCCTATCAAAAATATTTTTTGTCAAAATCAAGTTTTTGAGTTTAATTTAACCTATTGTTAAAAGAAAGAGTTTTTGTAAAATCGAAATTGATTAATTAAGAAGGGTTGATTGGGATTTCTTCAAAAAGAAATCAGTTCTACCCCTAAATGGTCGAATTACTAAAATTAAAAATGAACAAAGTTAGGTAGTGTATATTATGAATTTGTCATAAACAAAAATCATAATTTCTTGAAATTAGTATAATGTTAGTTGATTTCTTGCAAAGTTTTTAGTTAAAATTTTTAGTTAATGTTCATGAACATGTACTATGGTGCTTAGCATGATTTTTGTTATTTTTATCATAAAAAAATATGCATTGTTATGTGTGTTATTGTAAAAAATACAGAAACTATTTCTCAAGAAATAGGGTTCAGAGAGACGGATCGATTTCTTGCTTTACAGCCGTAAACATGAAATTTGTCTATAGTAGATCATGTAAAAATCATGTGCTATCATTTATGGAATTTTATTTAGAGTATTCATGTGAAAAAAAATGAAAATATGAATTCGAGTGTTTGGTTTTGGCTCACCCAAATCCATATTGTCCGTTAATACGTATTTTTGGCCTAATATCGGACTAGTAAATCATTTGTATCTCTCTCATTCAAAGTATCTTTTATGAACATTTTATTGCATTAGAAATCTAATAAAATTTCACAGCCTGTGTAAAATTTTGAGCTTTGTTCTCAGAATAAGCACTGAACCGTGACAGTCGAAACAGAAAAGTATGAGCATGCACTAAACCAGTCATATCTCTGTCATCCAAAGGAATTTTTATGAACAGTTTATGGCATCGAAAGGCTGACAGAATTATAGCAGAAAAATGATTGTTAGATCAATATATCGACTTTACTTTTTTGGCAACATATTCATATGCTTTTTTACTTTTGCTCACCTTTCTTTGAAATATAAAAATGACATTGTCATCTCGTGAGTGCTTTGGCAACATGCCACTAGTATGCACTAAGTGGTGTGCCAAATTCTTTCAAAAAGTTCCCAGTCAGGTGCTTCATGCAATAATGGCAGTTACACCATGTGCGATAGACAATATATAGAAGCCCATAATGCCTATCTAGATAACTATCAACTATTGTTTAACCTTGGGATTATCATTATCATAGATATTTATTTGGTTCTTCACATACTCAAAAACCATTTTCTTGACTTCTTTGACTCCTTATCCACCATTCCAAATGTTGTTGAAAATAAATCATTGAAAGAATCAATCATGTAGGTAGACAACAAAATACCCATGTATTTTTTTTTTAGGAATGTGCTATCTATCATAATAAGTGAAGGACATCCTTTGACAAACCCATCGATGCATCACTAAAATAATAAGAACATGTACATAAATCTATTGTATGTGTCAGTCTTAATGAACTCTATCGATCCAGAGTTAGCCATCATCAAATCATGACAATAAGCAGAAAGCATATTGAAGTACTCTTCAAATGAACCATATATCATCAGCCTAGTCAATTCAAGTGCATACCATGTTATTTGTAAGAAACATCCATACCTACATCACAACTAAGGTCATTCATGATTTCTCTTAGAGTCATCTTCGAGTTATCGTGCAAGTGTCTTTGAATAACACATGAAATCCACTTTAAAAATACTTTTTTCGCAATAAGGTTGTCTATTGATCCAACACACGTATGCTCACTTTGATACCTCTTCAATTGAAGGAACGTTGCTTCGTGCATCTTTGTGCAATGGAATCTTCCATGGGCAATATACCACAGCCTATGGGTTCTTTCTTTTATATACGAGAGTGACTTTATTACTACAGTTCTTCACAAATTTTATTTTAGGGTTATTCCTAACCACATGATCTCTAAAAAACTTGTGACACTGCTCAAGATTAGTAAACCTTTTGCTGCAAGTAATTGCAAGATCGTTTGACTCTGTTTATAAGTACTAGAACTGTTTTCATTCATTAAGTTTTTCATTGTATAACTCATTATACAACTAAGAAGCTTCTACATCAATTATTTTCAATTGTTTTTTATTGAATGAGAATACATTCATTGATAACTAAGGGTTTGACTTTTCAAATGTCAGTAGCACATTGTTCTCACCCACAAGTACTTATTCTAAATAATCACTAATTTGGTCCTCTCCTACACTTTCTGAGTCTGACTCAACCGACATGGTATACTCAGAATCATCATTATTATCTGATTCTGCATTGTGCCTGTTATTGCTGCTAGCACAAAATAATTGGTCTGCTGTACCAAGTAATTCAAAACTCATCGTATCTATGGCTCTCATTGCTTTCAAAAGTGCAACATTCTTATATTCCCAACTTTCAAGATTAACCAAAAAATAACACCTCCAGTTTAAGAATAAATTGGAAAACCAACAACCTTTACCAAGATTTGTTCTATGCATTAGAAGGTTGGGTGTCATACAACATCTTGCGATGAAGATCATTGACACTGGTTTGTTAAGTAGTTTTACGTCGTTTATAGTGATTCTCTCATCGTTAATTGTTGAGAACAATAGAATGTTTACTAGAGGAGTAATCTCAATAGTTAGTGGCTGAGACAGATGCACATTATTTAGAAGGATTTCATCATTTCATTCTTGTACATCACGTCGTACTGCCACTTGATGTTTAACTATGAATCCTTGAACTTTTTGTTTAACTTCACAAACATTGTCAATTTGTATAGCTTCACTAGCAACTATCTAAATGTTGCACCTATATAACATTGATTGTACATCATCATCATCTAAAAGATGTATTTATATATTTTCATCATCTAATTTTGGAGTGCACTTATACTGGAGGATCATTAATTGTTCTATAAACCATTATAGATCTCCAAAGGGGTTGCTCAGTGCTACAATAATTTATAAATATCATTTCAGCAATCACCATAATTGCCCACACCAACCATATAATATATCACTAAGTTAACAATTTTGAAAACCAACCAAGCCCTATTTAAAGCTTGTGTAGAGTCAATCCTAACCACATCTAACTAATTGAATGTACCCTAGCCACAATCAAACAAGGATAAATATCAATAAAACCATAGAATATTGAAAGTAACAAACAAAATTAAGTAACTCTATGCAAAAATCCTTAAAGATCGTAAACCCTAAATGGTAAATGAGGAAAAGAAAAACATATCACAACCTTAATAGCTAACCGAAAAAGCGGAGGCAAAGAATACCACAACCTTGCACGAGGTGAAGTGAATAACTTTCACGAGAATCAATGAAAGGGTTGGGGTTCTAAAGGAATGAGGAGGAGGATTGGGGTTACTGCCCTTTCTTTATACAAATGAGTAAAAGAAAAAAACTTAAACGTGCATTTATATGGGACAAAAATTTGCAAGAAAAAAAATGCAATACAGGTGCAATTTGAATAAATTTCACAATATTAGACTATCGCAATTATTTTAAAATTTTGCAATACTTCAGGCGATACTCATCCACAATTTTGCAATTATTCGACTTCCACAAAATTTTATGATTTTTTGCAGGTGATCGCGCAAAACTCCTGACAAGTTTCGCAAATTATTTGGAATTTCAAAATCTTTTTTGAAAAATCGCAACCTCAAATGCGATTTTGTTGACGAGTTTCGTAGGTGTATTATTTTAGCATCATGACATGCACAAATCAGAAATTCACACTTGCAAGGAGTAAAAACATCAAGAAAAAATTGAGAGCCTGCGAGATTGTCCATTCAATGGATTTGGTAAATGTCGAGGTGTTTTTTAAAACACATTATTTTTTTTTCGATTCTTCAAAAGTCTCACTATCTTTGCTTTCATGCATAGAACCCTTATTTATAATATTGGGTACCATGTTTTCTAACTAGATCATGCTTCTCTTTCTTAGTAAGGGTGGGATCTTGCTACTAATTAGAAATGAGAATTCTTACCCAATTAGGTTTGTTTCATATTCAAATTACAAGAAGCAGAGTTTGTTGACTACATCCACTTTGCTTCTCCAATCACCCTCGAACCCTTTTCTTATAGACAAACAAGTCTTGGTCAAATTTTACTTTATACAATATATGAAACATCGGCTTACATATTTGACTCACTAAAACAGCTCAGATGGGCCCAAAAAAAGGTGACAAATGACCTCACCAGCTGTAGCCCCAGCTCAAGAATCGTCCAATTCCGATATGGGATGGCAAAATTATGGTCATTTGAAGTTGCATCTGTCAGTTTGCTTTTCTCATAGACTCAACGACGATCCGATCGATCTGGATTATTCCTAGATCCACCTGAATAATCAGGTGACAGACCACAGCCGCTCGCAAATTATTTAAGTGAATTTTGTTAAAGAAATTCATTTCAGGTTTTACATATTGATTCCTAACTACTTGCACGGATTAGAATTTTTATATAAAACAAAATGTAAAATCACGTGAAACCATACAAAAGTCTACTTTTGCATGCATATTTTGTTTCCTAGCAGTTGGAGTTGAGTTGGCAGGTGAATGTTCGACATCTGGTTGTTCATAATTCTTCAAGACCTCTGTTGTCCATAAATA
Organism: Nuphar pumila; assembly: GCF_984573655.1. Taxonomy (NCBI): domain Eukaryota; kingdom Viridiplantae; phylum Streptophyta; class Magnoliopsida; order Nymphaeales; family Nymphaeaceae; genus Nuphar; species Nuphar pumila. The sequence goes on along the minus strand of NC_143255.1, from coordinate 24,402,004 downwards.
GTTGGTAGCAACATTTAATTTCTATCGAATCAAAGCATAATTGCTAGCTAAGAGTAATCAACTATTTCTATTTAATAAATTTTTTGTCCTTCAACAAAAGAACATGAGAGCCATCACTTATATTCTTTAGTGTCTTGGTTTTTTTTTTTTTGAGAATACATTCTTTAATGCCAAGTATGGACTTAATTCGTTTGGACACGATGAATTTTTGTGGTGGTTGATACGTAGGGCAGGGTGCTCGTCATTAAAAAAAAGAAAAAAGTAGAGCCACCCATGCATACCATCGATCTACTGATAATATTAAATTCGAAAACAAAATATATTTCCACTTTTTTTTTTTTGGCTAGGCAAAGGGAAAACCCGGTTCTCGTTAGTGGCGACCATGGTAGATGTTAACCTAGCTGGCTCTAGTACATGCATGCTTCTAGTGATGATAAAACTGCTGAAGTACGTACAACATACTCCGAGCAATACTTCCAGCTTTTTCCTTGCATCAAAGAAAACACACCTTGGGTATTGAACTTGCAACGTCGACCTTCAACTGAAGGCTCTTAAGACTACCCATATAGCCAGGCGTATTGAGCCATTGGAGAAAGATTTTGGCATTCAACAAAGATGGATTCTTACAGAAAACGAGACGACTTTGTCTAATTCTTTTCAGTTCGTGGAAATTTGGATTGAGAAGCATTTCCTCATCATTCGTAAAATATATATTACTTCTTTTTAATGCTCTGCCATGATCCAAGTGGAAAAAAGAAAGAAAATTATGTTTCATTATATATGAAATCTTTAACCAACCATCTCTTATTATTTATTTTTTTATTTTTGTTCTTTCAGTGTCAAAACATTGAGCAGTTACACAAATGAATAGATACAATCGAAAAAAAAAGGAATACAAGAAAGAGGAATGTACATCTCCTAATGATCTTTGTGGAGAGTATCATTATCAGCATTTACGTGTGCTTCCTCCTGGGGCAGTGGTCTTGCAAGAAGGCCCTGATGGAGTCATAGATCCCTTTGGCAGCGACTCAAAAAGAAACCAACTTCTTTCTCTCTCCCTCATTTCTTCAAGTGGCCTGATCCCTTGAAGAGGCAGAACCCACATGCACAAGACAACACAGATCATGACCAACACTGCAACCACTTTTCTCATTGACAACTCCATTAGATCTCCACAAATAAGCTGAAGATGAAGGGTAGGGATTCCTTTATCTGTTGGTGGTATGCCTCAAACCTGTGAAATGTGAAAGGATTATTGATGGATTTTGCGATTTGAAGGACTTGGTAGATATTGAAAGGCGCTTGGCTTTGTGGGAGATCAAACATATATATATATATATATATATATATATATATATATATATGTGGGTGGAGGTGTTTACATTTTGGAGTCATTAATTATTTTTTATTCAAGGTACGACTTTGACTTTTTCATTCTGTTTACACAAAGTGGGTCAATAGCAGGCTTGACTGGGAACTACGGGCGTACGGACGAGAGATTTGAATTGAAAATTTTAAAGGTAAGTTGGTGTTAGGCAGACCCACAAGTTATTATTCAACGTATCATTGGTGTTTGAACCTGCGACGATCCACCACAAGGAGACATGCACTGACAGCTCCTACCAACCACGCAGATTCCCTGTTGGTGAGATGTGCATCTTTTGCGGCAAAGGCAGAAGCCGAGGATACAAGATAGACATCAAGAGTTTTAACGACCTGCAGTGTTTACAGTTTCTCTTTTTTTTTCAACAGAGAAAGCTGGGTTTAGATAGACAACTACCAGTTATACAAGCATACCATTTGGGATTCGAACTTGCAACGTCTCAACAAAAGGTGACGTGCACTAACTGCTCCTGCCAGACAACCGGAGCCCCCCTCTATCTTTGCGCAATACTGTCATCAGCACTTTTGGTGTGCCCCACTGTTTGCACAATGAATGCACGGCCGTGATGGTCTTGCAGATGGTGGTGATTTCATAACACACAAAATTTGTGTTTTAACATTTCACCTTGTCTGACATCTTGAAGGTGTTTTTTCATGCAGACACCTTGAGCACTTTACCGCTGAAGCAAGCAATGGCCTTCAAATATGCTTCAGACTAGTGTTTTGGATTGGATCTATGTTTAGACTCGGATATGATCTAAACCATTTACATATTTTACATGTAAAAACCTTGATTTAGGTCTTCTTTTACGGGATCCAATATCACCACATATACTTAGAAGCCTGATTCTGACCAGTTCTTATTCAGATTTGAATTCAAATAAATGCACAATAATTTGGATCCTGTTCATATTAAAACTGTATGCAGCTCTATCTATGGCCCACCAAGAGGAAGGTCAGAGATGGGATTTAATTTGTGACATTCTTTACCCAACAAAGAACTTGGAGAGCGTCTCTGTTATTCTATTACGACATTTCAGCACCCATAGTTTTCTTTGGTCCCTAACAAACAAAATTATTTTTCATGAACAATGTCAAAAACTTGGAATAAGAAAGAGTCATTCATTAAGCACCTTGCCTCTCTGATGCAATCACCATGTTTGCATTGTAACAAATGTCATTCTTTCCACTCCAAAATTTCATCAAACTATAAGAAATGGTCATAGTCAAAATGACACTGCACCCACTCGGCAATTCTTTCTCATGACCGCGGATATGGATGGTCACCTCCAGACCCGTATCCATTTTCATGAATGTAATGCCTCATACATTAGCATTACAAAATATGAACATGTCATGAGATGTAGTCGTGAAAATGGACTGGATCATGCCATATCTGAATATAAATTCGAAGTTCATGCAAAGCGATCCAAATCCAAGCCCAGATTCGAATAATATCCGATGAGGTAGGGTTGAAAACAAATCCAAAATATATATGACAATCATGAATCCAGTAAAAAATGACAAAAAATGAGGATCTAGAATACTGACCAGAGCTGAAACCCGAACCCGTTATGACCTGAACTGATCACATCCTAACACCTTAGTCCATATGGCATTTTTCAGCTATACCTAAACCCGAACCCAAACCTGAATCGAAATGGGTTGAGTCTGGGATTAATTCTTACACCCGATTAAAGAACGGGTATATTGAAGACCCAACCTGATCATTCGTTACTCAATACATACCCAAACCCCTTAACTTCTATTGATCTACAATTTTCAGTCATACCTGAACCCAAATTAGATTTGGCTGGGTTTGGTCAAAGGTTTTAGACCTAACTGGAACAAGACCGAGTAACACGCTGATCGGATTGCTCGTGCATGGCATGGACTTGGTTTAGGTTGACCTATAGGTAGATGAGCTGCAAGACCTGCACCAATTTCTGCCACAACTCAAGTGAATGTGGGCATGGATCAAATTAATTGAACCAGGTCCAGATATACCTGTTTTTGGCCCTACTAGATGTTAACCGATCTCAAAAATGTTTGACCTGGCCCAGAGCCATTTTTCAAAACACCCATAAAGACTCAAATTCACACAAAATCTTTAATTTTCACAATACAGTTCGTGAAGAAGCAAATGAATCTCTTGATTTTGAAGATCTCTTGATCGTGATATAGTTGAATGGGTTCAGTCAGATCCAGGTATAGTTGCATTACGGATAATTTCGGGTCAGACTCAGACATGGATTGGGTCGTTCAAGGCCTTCTGTTGGGTTTCACACTGATAACAACCCTAGCTGTCTTTGCAGGTAAGGGCCGTAACATTAGAATGGACTGTTAGGATTCGGTTTCACACGTGCAGTTGACCTGCAAAATTAATAAGTGCACGTTGTTTTGGCTTAATAACGGAGAATATGTTTTTTTTTTTTTTTCTGCCAGACAAAGCTGGGGTTAGGCAGACCCCTACCAGTTACACAATCATACCATTTGGGTTTGGAACTTGCAACGTCCCCAACACAATCCGACGTGCACTAACTCCTCCTGCCAGACAAGCGGAGCCCAGTTGGTAATAACGTAGAGATGTTCAACATGACCAATTTGACAAGGATCGACCATTGGATTCTGTTCTTACTATAAATTAAAAAAGTATTTTTTAGATCATAAAATTTTGGTGTGATGTAAGTTGTGGATTTTTAAAGCCCATGAAAAAGTGGGGCTTATGCATTAGAATTCTAAGAAAACAGATTAGATGTACGGAAGAGAGAGAGAGAGAGAGAGATTTAGGGCAATATAATCTGGATCGTCCAACTGTGGTTAATGGGATGGTCCACATAAAGCTACAAATTTTTTATCATCCAAGTGCTGGATTCTCTCTCTCTAAAAGAGAGTAGAGGAAAGCTGCACCCTTTATGGGCGTATTTCCCAGAGGACGCATGTGGTGTGGGAATTGCACACGGGCACACAGGACAGACACACCGTGAATACTGCCACTTAAGCAGTCTTTAGGCGGCCATGGGCAGGAAAGTGTGTGCATGATGAGTAGGGGACTCAACGGGTCTGGTTTACCCGGACCAAACCCTACAGGGTCTGGGTATGGTGATAAATAAGAAGACTCGATTAAGACTCGGGTTCGGACCCAAAGGTCTGATTAATACATGGATACGGTTATAGTTTGTAAAATTTTATACCAGTCTCGGGCCCAACTCAAGTTCTGATTAAGACCCACAATTTTTAATTATTAAAATGATAAAAATATTATTTTATCAAGTATGGCGCGGGTCTAGTTCATGTAGTTATTATGGGGTCCAGGTATGGTTTCTCTTATATATAGTGGACAGATTAGACCTAGGTCTGGACCCGATACCCTACCCAAAAATTCAGTTCAAGTTTGATTTCACTGAGTCTGAACCAAACCCGACCCATTGACACCCCTATGCATGACTATATATATATATATATATATATAAGAAAATTCTAAAATACCTTCCAAACGTTTCAGCCTAATTCATGTGCACACCAAACTGTAAAATGCACATCAAAGTTTTCACTTGGGTTAATCAAATGACCCTAATCATAAACTAATATATGATTGATCTTAGGTTAGCCTAACTCATGTTTTGAAGTTACCGTTTTACCTTTGGAACTGATGAAATAAAATTACTAGTTTGCCCTTATTATAAAAGTATGAATAAAGTAAGTTTGACTGTTTGTAAGTCTTTCAACCCAATGTTTTGAGTAAAAAGTATATTACTAAAATGCATTTGAAACATTGAACTTTCCAATAAGAAACAAGACGTTAATCATGAAACTCATTGTTAATCATTTAATAAAACAAATTACATAAAGCTTAAATTGCAATAAGTTAATCAACCCAACAATCACTCGACTCGCCAATAGCACAACTGGGTTAATTTGGTTTCTACATGGCTGACCCGTCCCAATCGAAACTAAATGCATTTTCATTTAACCCAAATGTCAATATGGTTATAGTTTACAAAAGTTTTACTATTCATGAATCGAGTTCAATTAGTTGTTGACATGATGGTGACTATGTGAGTTCTAAGTACAATTGGGTCCGTTTGGTTCCTTAATATAGAGAGAGAGTCGATTTCTGTAGGTGAGAGAGAGTGAAGAAACAAGTTAAAAAAATAGAAGTTTCCTAAAAGCTAGGCCTTCTTATGTGGCAAGACATATGGGTAGCACGGACCCATTTCACTATATATATAGAGCACCTACTGTCACCAAAAGAAAGCTTTAATTTTTTTAAACTTTTGAGGCTTTTTGTTGATAGGACTGTATAGATATAATTAACATGCCCTTTTTAGCAATAAAACAAGTTTTAAATCATGTGAATGTCTATGTAGGTTTTACAAGATCTTTAAAAATTGATGGCTTACAATGTACCAAAATTTCAATACCTAAAAAACCTCATTTTTGTGTCCAAAAAACGTCATCTAAAGCATTATGTAAGGGCAGTTGCCTACTCCCATTTGTGTCGAGTAGGGCAGTTTTCTAGCACGGGAGTCGGTTTCTACTCAATATATATAGGGTTAATCTAACATTAAACTAGCTATTTTTAACGTTAGATGGATTCAACCTTAAATGACTAAAATACCTTTAAAATTTTAAAAGAATGACATTTTTGAAAATGCATTACTTTTTTATGTTAAAAAGATAATTTTGATAGATTAATGAAGTTAATGTTTTGGAAAAGGTGATTAACTTTTCAATTCTCTTCAGGTTCAGAAGACCTATAATATCCAAAAATGTAACCATTCATTTTCAAAATTCCATCTTTGAAAGGTATTTTAATAAAGTTGAATCCATCTAATATTAAACACAACTACTTTAATGTTAGATTAACCCATATATGTACATGCAGTTCTATAGTGGTATTGTACCACCATAAGCTTATGGTGATAGATTTGCATAGATTAATGCTCCAAACACAAAATCTAACCATTCAATCATGTTTAGTATATTCAAATTATTATTTTTGTGTATAAAAGTTGACTCAAATATAATGATTTATGGTATTTTTAAACCATTCTTATTTTCATGAATTGTGAGTCATTGATTTATACAGCCTAAAAAATGAAATATTATGGTGTATTAAATAAATCTTATTAAACACATCTTTGCAATTAGTTTTACCATTTGGTGGTTAGATCTATGCAAACAAGATGGTGTACCACCGTATGCTATTATGGTATAGAACCAGCATATGGTTTTCCTATATATATTTATATATCGAGTAGAGTTGTTGCGTGCCTAGGCCCTGGGTTTAAAACCAGTTCAAGTTAAAGTGGGCTGACTCGGGTAAACAGGTTATGTTTGGTTCTAACAGCGTTTGAGAAAAAAATTAGTTCTCCCAAATGGCTATACAGAAAAGTACCAAAATTTAAGGGTAGGATCTAGATACATGGAATAGGTCCTGACCAAAATTCAGGTCTAAACCCCATAGGGTTTGGAAGATATAGGCTCGGAAAGTGGTGAAAGGTTTTCTGGGTTTACTGGTTCAGGTTTGTGATTTGGCTCTAACAGGTTTGATAGAAAAATAAGTTGTCTCTGGTGGGTTAACCTAAAATCATAAAATTTTAGGGATAAGCAGGAGACATATGGGAGTGTATGGGGTTAAAATTTTAGCTCCATATTCAACACGTTTTGAGAGATATGACTAACACAAGTCTGACGAAATTCTGCTACTAACAGCAAGCAGAATTTGGCAAGGTTTGGGTTACTCCGGGTTAGGTAGGTTCACACTTTAATTTCGGCTAAGATATCAGATGAGCTGACTTTCTAAGGTCTGGGTAACTTCATGAAGGGCTTCTATAGGAGGTTGGATGGACTGGTTGATGTCAATTCCATCGGAGAATGGTCCAAAAAGTCAGGGATCGCCAGTGCTTTGGAATGGGCCACTTGTTCTCTTGGTTGGACCTTGGGCAGCAACTTAAGTGCACTCGACCTACTTAAGGTTTGATCACTAGGGAATTAGAGGAGCATAGAAGAAGGAGAGATAGAGATGGAGATAAAAACTTGACTCAAGCCTGATAAAAGAGAGAGAGGGGAGTGAGATTTAGAGAGAGAAGTTCAAATTTTTATTCATATGATATTTTGCAAGAGGGAGATACAAGGCCTATATATAGGCTTAGAGGGCCTCAAAAACCCTTTACACAAGTTACAATATATTTTTAATTTTATTTTAAATCTAGATAAACCTTTTTGAACTAAAATCTATTTCTAGATAAGCCTTTTATGATGTCAATTTTTGGAATCCTGTCTTCCAAAAATGAATCAGCTCCTTGATTTACTTTCTTCCATTCTTAGGGCCATCTTAAAATAACTTGCACGACTTTCCTCAACTTCAAAAATAGAGGAGGATGCCTGCTATATTGGCTCCACTTGGGCCAACTGGTCTTCTAATGGATCTTTGGATCTAGGTCAAATTGATCTGTATCATCCCCTTCTTGTTGAGTTTTACCTAATCTGCTAATCAAGAATTTGATGTGAAAGGTTGTAATTGAACTCCCCGGTTGGTACTCCTTCATCAACCCATTATAAGATACAACAAAAAAAACATTTATTTTTTCTTCCTCCCGTCACCAAAATAAGGCATTAGCGACACAATTTATTAGACCCTTCTTGTATTGAAGTTTAAAATCATACCCCATCATTTTGGCAATCCATTTTTGCTGAAGAGGGGTAGAGAGTCATTGTTCCATGAGGTATTTAAGGTTCTTATGGTTGGTGCAGACCACAAAGTGCCTCCCAAGAAAATACGGTCTCCATTTTTCAAGCACCATCATGATGACAAGCATTTCCTTCTTATATGTTGAAAAAGCCTTAGCACAGTTGGAGAGACTTTTACTTATAAAAGCTAATAGGTGGCATTCTTGAATCAATACAACCCCAATTCTGATGTCATAAGCATTGGTCTCGACCATAAACTCCTTGGAAAATTTTGGTAATGCTAGCACGAGAGCCTCACTTATGGCCTGCTTGAGTTTTTCAAAAGCCCATTCAGACTTCTTTAACCAAACATTATTCTTCAACACCACCGTTAAGGGAGCAATAATAATATCATAGTTCCTCATGAACCTTCTATAATACCTGATGAGTCTAGAAATCCTTTCAAGGCCTTGATGGATGAAGACTTAGGCCAAGAGAGCATGGCCTCGACCTTCTTGGGATCCATGCTTACACCTTGTTCGTCTATGATATCACCGAGGTAGGACACCCTAGGATGTTGAAAGCTACATTTGAACCTCATGGCCACAAATTGGTACTCTCTTAGGGTGTGTAGAACCACTCTCACATGTTCCAAGTGTTCATTCTATGTTAGGATATAAATCAAGATGTCGTAAAAACATACGACAAAATTGTGTAGCATTTGTTTAAACACCTCATTCATCACTCGTTGGAATATGGTCGGGGCATTTGTCAAACCAAAAGATGACTATAAACTCATGTTGACTATCATGAGTCTCGGATTTGGTGATAACCGACACACAAATCAATCTTCATGAAGAAGAGGGATCTATGCGATTCTTTGATCAACTCATCTTTAACCAGAATAAGATGTTTATTCTTCATGGTCACAACATAGAATGCTCTATGATCAACACAAAACCTCCATGTATTGTTCTTCTTTCATACCAAAAGTACCGATGAAGAGTATGGGCTAGAGCTCGACCGAATCACACCACTTTCTAATATTTCCTGAACTAGACACTCAATTTCATATTTTTGAGAATGGGCATACCTATAAGGTATGACGCTAACATATCCAATAGTCGAAATTAGGAAAATGTGGTCATCTTGGGACCTTGGAGGAGGTAGAGAAGTGGGTTCCCAAAATGCATCCTCTATTTTTCAAAGTTTCACACAACCTTTTCTGGCCCACAAAGACAACACATGTCCCAAACGATATCCACCCCTTTCATTGACAACACATATAAGTCTAGTTTGAATATTGACCCTTGGAGGTTTAGCTCCACATCAGCACACACACTTGAGCATTTTAGATGACTGTCATCTCTAACCATGTCATAAAAAGGGGTTGTTCCTTGGCAATGCATCTCATAGTTTGTGTGAGGTCTTCTCGAATGAAATTATGGGTTGACCTGGTGTGTATAAGAACATCCACCTTATTTTGCAAGAGTCCTTCCATTCTCATTGAGTTCAAGACTAAGACACCAGCAAGAGCGAAATTTCATGGCTTTAGCCTTCACTCTCACCATCATCACAATTCTCAAGGATTTTTTCTTCAATTTTACTCTCACTCTTGTATACCACATACATTCTCAACATTTTGTACTTATGACTTGGGGTCCATTTCTCATCACAATTATTACAAAGACCCTTATTTCTCCTATCAGCCATTTAGACAAAGCCGATATACTCAGTCTAAACATTGAAACCAAAATTTATCTTGGTTCCAAAGTCTTTGACTGGGTTTTTGTGGACGTACTCTTCAGGGGGTCGATTGAGTTTCTTTATGAAAGACAACCTTTTATTTTTTTTCTCAATCATTGTAGCCTTTATAAAACCTTCTTCGAAGGCCTGAGGGTCCATGGGCATAAGCTCAATGCTTAGGTTGTCATGAAGTCCACTGACAAAGGGTCCTATCAAAGTGGTTTCAAACTAATCTTTTCACATGGTGGATAAGTCCTCATTTTTTGCTTGGACTGACCCTTTTTGTTTTATGTTTTTTATCTCTACACTATGGTTAGTGTAGGGAGAGGGTCCAAATCTCCATAGGACTTTCCATTCAAATTTGAACAATGTTGGTCTTTCATGGCATTGTTCACACCATAGAAACCATCTAAGCGCCTCACCAACTAAGAGAGTTGTGGCACATCCTAACCTACTCTCGAGGAGAATATTTTGGCTAAGAAAATATTGCTTAGCATTATACATCCAATCATGCAAATTTTTTTCCTGAGAAAATGGGGAAAAAAATCTTTACCCACACTCTGATTCACCTTTCCCCCGAAGTCCAAAATTTAGGAACTTCCTTTTTAGGTTGAATTCCCATTCTCACGGCCAATCCATGCTCCCATTCAACGAGATGCTTTCTCATCATCCGATGTTATTTTTGCAATGTCTTGGTCTTGAGTATGACAGTGGGTTGGGGCTCATGGTCTTCATCATAAAACACATCCACAACTGCTGCAGGCTCATGATGGAATGATTTTAGGTGAGATATATAAACACATGGTGAATTTTTACCTCTTCGAGGAATGCCAACTGGTAGGCTAGTTTTCCTACTCGTTCGTCTACCAGGTATGGTCTATAGTACTTCGTAAGGAGCTTATGATAGTCTTTCCCAAAAGAGTCTTTTAACCTTTAAACCTCCATTTTTAGGCACACCCAATCTCCTACCTTAAATCTTCTATTGGAACGACCTTTCTCGTAGATCTGCTACAAGCACTACTGGGCCTTTACAATATTTTGCCTCAAGGTGGCAATAATCTCATTTGGCATTTTTAAGTCACGATCAACCTCGGGGAATGCAGTACTCCCATGCTCATATACAGCCATGGACAAGGAAGAAAACCTGTATAATGTCTCAGACCACCAACAACTCTGATTTTGAGTTTGGACAATATCTCTGCTAGAGTCATATTGTCCTCAAATGAGCATTGATTGCGATCTATTGGTGACATTGTTGGTTCATCTTGTCCTTGTTTGGTAATGACCCTAACTTCCCTAAGGTTAATCCACAGGTCAGAGATGGCAATCGACCTTGGTTTCTGAATTGCAACTTGAGTCTGCTCTTTCTCAGAGCACAATGGACCCAATAGCTACTCAAGTGCACTTGCTGATAGGCTTTCAACAAGTTGGGTCTAGGAGTCCGGACAGATCGGCTAATGTCCTCCATAAGCATCTCGTTAACCAGACCTGTTCGGGTAGGAGCATTGGTAGGTTCCGCATAGCCATGCTACTACAAAAACACTAAGAGAACTGGTGCTCGTTCCAGTAGTTAGAGCGGGGCCCATCAATGCCTGGGTCGACCGCATGAGCAGCACCACCAACTGTTGGCTTATGAAGAGCTTCATTAGGTGGGGCCCATCCCACTTCATCACCATCATGGCCAAGAGCCCACTATGTCATGCAAAACCCATAGTGAATGCCCCCCCTTTTACATGCATCATATTTCCTTACCTTCTTAAATTAAAAAATCTCCCTTCCACAAGCCTCATGTTTGACTAATTTTCCATTTTTTTTTTGCAGCCTGTTAGAATCAATATGGAACAATTTTGGAATTCTCACATTCGTATTGACTTGATTGAGTTTAGATCAAACGTATATACAACAGAAACCCTTGATTTTAAGAGAGATCATAACAATATTCCTATATGAAATTCCTATCTATATGGAGAGCTAGCTGACAATAAGATGAATATCGTTATTGTGGAAAGATTTAGAGGATCCTTATCTTGCTAACACTTCCCCTCAAGATGACAAATGAATATCATGAACACCCATCTTGAAGAGAAGATAGTGAAATTGCACTTTTCCAACAACTTTCTTGAAAATATCCACATGTTGATGATGTGTGGAGACATAACCAGTTTTGATTAGAACAGACGAAATCTTCTCATGAACCAAATGACAATCAAGATCAATATGTTTTGTTTATTGGTGATCGGCGAGGTTGGCTGCAATATGTAAGGCAGCCTGATTCTCACAAAGCAATATGGGTGGAGTAGAGAGGAGGTGCGTTGATCCTGCAGAAGAGATCTTAGCCACACTAGTTCACATGTAGTAGTGGCCATTGACTGACCTCTGCTGATGAACGTCAAACTGTGTTTTGCTTTTTTGTTTTCCACGATAATGGACTTATACCAAGGAAGGTGCAATAGCTGGATAATGATCTTCTTGTATCAGTATAATTAACTTGCCCAGTCAACGTCACAATAGGCCTTGAGATCCAAAGAACTGGAAGAGGATAAAAGAATGCCTTGACTTGGACTCCATTTAAGAGATCGTAATACTCGTAGTGTTGCATCAAGATGCGGTTTTTGAGGTCCATTAACCAAATGACTGAGCGTATGCACGGCATAGACGATATCTGGATGAGTGATCGTCAAATAAATCAAGCGGCCAATAAGGCAGCAATAAGAGGTTGGTTCATGTAGTAAAGCCCCATCGATAGCTGATAATTTTAAATTTTGTTCCATGGGAAACTCCACAGGCTTTGCGCCAAGGAGGCCTATCTCATCCAGAATTTCAAGAGTATATTTGCCTTGCAATAAAAATATACCTTGCACAGATCGAGCAACCTCAATGCCAAGAAAATATTTTAAGGGACCCGGGTCATTCATGTGAAAATGTTCATGAAGATGAGTTTTGATTTGCTGAATAGCAACTTTATTGTTACCCGTGATGATAATATCATCCACATAGACTAAAATGGTTGTGAGAGAGGTGACTTTAGAGTATGTAAACAATGAATAATCGACCAGAGATTGGCAAAAATGAAATTGCTTGATGGCATTAGAGAACTTAGCAAACCAATTTCGAGGAGCTTGCTTAAGTCCATACAAGGACTTATTGAGTTTACAAATTAGATTCTTCTCCCCCTGACTTGAAAAACCCAGTGGTAATTTCATATAAATATCTTCAAGCAAATCTCCATGTAGGAAGACATTGCGAATATCTAATTGGTGCAACAACCAGTTTTGAATGGCTTCAATGGCTAGATCATGTGAGGATCACATTGAGGAGTAGGAAGTAGTGATTGAGTAGTAGAAATCATGGCTGCACCGTCAGTCTGATCATGAGAGAATGTACGAGCGTCTCTTGGAGATTCTTCTTGTAGGACCAAGGAAAATGTCTTGGCAATGGTCGACGAGGGATCCATTAACAAGACTGACCACAAATGGCATTGTAGGAGTCATTGAGACAAATTAAGAATTGCATGACTCATTCTTGTTGCTATTGATCAAAAAGAGCTTTCAGGGCACCACATGAGCACGTTGGAGGCGGCTTGTATGAGAGAAGCTCATCCCACAGTGCTTTAACCTTAGAGAAATATGTTGCAACATACATAGAGTCATGATGATGGTGAGAAATAGACTTATGTATATGATAAATATGAGGGGCAAAACTTTTAGTAAAACACCACAATGAGCAACTGAAAGGCTTGCGACAGTAAGGAAGGACCGTCGCGCCACACTGACTTATTGGAGAAATAGGTCTGTGAAAATTATTAAAGAAATAGGCCCGCACAAGCAGATCGAGCTGGGGAATGCGTTTCTTCACAAGACGGCCAAGAGGATGAAGAAGTGTGCGGACAAGCACCGCTGACCTGATGGGTTCCGTGTTGGGGACCAGGTGTTGGTGAAATTCTACTTGGATTGCACATGCATCTTCCGTAAAAGGCACCACAGACTGATAAGAAAGTGTGAGGAACCATTTACCATCACCAAGAAAGTGGGCAACCTAGCGTACAAGCTGGATCTGCCTCCAAACTTTAAAGTACACCCAGTGTTCGACATGTGCAATCTGAAACCATTCCATGCTGACGAGGGGGATCCGGAACGTAGCGTGCCACAACGTGCACCTATCTGGAAGAGGGCTCTGGCAGCATAACGGCCTGAGAAGCGTCTCAACAAGATTCTTTGCCACAAGGTCAATTACTTGGGTGAAGCGAAGAAGTATCTGGTGCAGTGGGAGGAGACAACGAAGCCGACGTGGGAGCTAGCACTCCGGATGAAGAGCTGCTACCTAACAAAATTCAGAGCATACCACAAAGCAGATGGCGCTGAGGGCATCACATGATTTGAAGGGGAAAACCTGTTCTCCTGCGACCTACTTTGTACAGTTGTATCGAGAGTCTATTTTGCTTTGGTTGAGTCTTCATGTAAGTATCGAGTCACTTGTAACTTTCTCCGAGCCACCCTTGCACTTTGGTTCAGGTTGATAAATACCCTGAAGGGTCAGCTCGTAGATCTGAACTGTAAAGATCTCTCAGGAAAAGTTATGAATGAATGCAAATGCGAAGAGCTTTCTTTTGTTCACTTTCATTGTGATTGCTTTTGAGTTATTGCAATTTCTCTCCCTCTCTATTCTCTCACTCTGTTGCACTCTCAATTATCAAAACTTCTGTAGCGACAAACGAGCGATCAAAAGGCTTGCGGTGGTAAGGAAGGACCATCGTGATGCACTAGCCTACTCAAGAAGTAGGCCCGTGACAAAGGGTGCCTTGTGTCAAACCGGGTCACTCAAAGTATAACCCAATATGAAATATCTAACATGAGCCCAAGCCTAACACCATGTGGTTTAGCTCAATTACCAGCCTTAGTGGGGGTACAAATACCCGGATCTCTTTTGGGTTAGCAGAGGAACCAATGGAGTTGTACGAGAGTTTTGGTAAGAAGAAGGTTGGCATCTGAACCTGGGGCCAACCCTGACTCAAAATACACAAATGCAACTACGGGAATTGATGGAGATGCTTGTTGGTGTGCAACACAAATAGAGAAGGGCATCTGCTGGAAGCACTCCAAGGACGAGGAGTTCTCCGTCGCTTCATGCTATAGATCCAACTTCACACCATCGATGTAGTGGCTGCCGAAACAGGTATTTCATGGAGGATTGCCACCACAAAGTTTGGCTTTTGATTGGCTCGTGATTTACGAAAAAAGTTAAAACATAACATAACCTAAAGCAAATGGGGTTCCAATTGGCGAGCCAATGCAGGTTGTGTGAAAGGGAAGAGGATAGCATTGAGCACGTATTTAACAATTGTGGATGGTTCAGAAATATATTATATGTATTGGGGAGAGCCCTCCACCGAATAGAGAGCAATCTTGTTTCCCATGCGACTTGTTTCTCAACCATCGTAAGAAAACAACAGGTGGCAAATGTGACTTCAAGTGGAGATGTTGACTACTAATTGCATGGAGGCAAATTTTGATGCAGTTATCTTCGAAGGGACCACTTTGGATATTCATTTGGTTCACAACAGGATATGTAGGGAGCTTCAAGGTTTAAAAAAGGCTAAGGCACATACTGATTAAGAGGGTGGGTCAGTTTCTGCATTGTTTTCCCATTCCGGTGTAGTTGCAAACCGGTTATGATTGGCAACTCATCAATCCCATGATCTTGTATTGTTTATCTGGTTTATATTTATAATAAAAATATTACTACCTTTCTTCTCAAAACATAGTGTCGATAGAAATGGGTCAAGCAGGCTTGATGAAATATGTTAGGATCTGCATGTTTTGAGCAAGGGCTGGGCAAGTTATAACCCATTATTGAGAGGACCAGACTTGTGCAGGCTTAAGATCACCGAACCAAATCTTAGCTTATGTTTACAAAGTTGAGCTGCTCTTAATCTTGAAAAAAGGTTAGGCTAACTAGGTTTGGTATTTGTTTAGGTATCTTAAGAGTGCATTTAAATAAGATGTTGGTTAAAGGAATTAAAGAACAAATACTAATCCTCGTTAACAATTCTTAGAAAATAAAGACAACAGGAATACAAGTAATGTGTGAGTCTAGGCTCGAATTTAATCAAGCTGGCACTTGAAAACCGATCGGTTAACCTGCCCCATGTTGACCCCTAGGTATGAAATCGAGGATTAATTAAGATGTTGGAAGTAGGGAAGTAAGCAGGTTGGGTCTTATAAGACCCCATTTTGAAACAAGCCTTAAAGTTAGACCCAATCTAATGAGGGTCGGGTATGACTGAAATTTGTGGATCCAATCTAATTCTAAAAATTATATCTCAATTCCAATTAATCATTTCAAGTTGAAATAAAAACAAAAACTGACCATATAGTATGAACAAATGACACATTTCCTGAAATGCTCATAATTTTTGGAAATCCGCCTCAAGTCCAAATTTGTAAATGCTTAAATTTTTTAGGACATTTTTACCCTTCACACTGATGAACTTTCTAACATGTGAATCTCCTTTAAGTAACGATTATAAAGGAGGTGAAGAAATTCACATATATATAGTACACCATTCACGAGCTAGCATATGAGTCTCATTTAAGTAAGTGATCATCAAGGAGGTTTTCAAATGTGTGAAAAAATTCCCATATATATAGTATGACATTTGCAAGCATCCATATGAATCTTCTTTAAGTAATTGATCATCAAGGAGGTTTATAAATGTGTGGACAATTTTGCATATATATAATATGACATTTGTGAGCTACCATGCGAATCTCCTTTAGATAACTAATTGTCAAGGAGGTCTGCAAATGTGTGTGGAGATTCACATATATATAGTACAACATTCGCGCGCTACCATTTGAATCTCTTTTAAGTAACTACACCAACACATTTGCAGACCTCCTTGATGATCAGTTACTTAAAAGGAGATTCAAATGGTAGTTCATGAATGTCATGTTATATATATGTGAATTTTCTCACACATTTGCAAACCTCCTAGATGACCTGGAGATTCACATGGTAGCTTGCAAATATCGTACTATATATGTGTGAATATTTTCACATATTTGTAGACCTCCTTAATGATCAGTTATTTCAAGGAGATTCACATGGTAGATCGCGAATATCATACTATATATATGTGAATGTCCACACACATTTGCAGACCTCCTTAACATTTAGTTATATAAATGAGATTCACATGGTAGCTAGCGAATGTTGAACTATATATATGTGAATTTTTTCACACATCTGCGGACCTCTTTAACAATTAGTTTTTTAAAGGAGATTCATATGGTAGCTCATAAATATTGTACTATATATGTGTGAATATCCCTACATTTGCAAACTTCTTTGATGATTAGTTACTTAAACGAGATTCACATGGTAACTAGTGAATGTCATACTGTATATATACATATTTTCCCACACATTTGCAAAGGCTTCAAATCGCAAAAAAAAATGATGGACACATGTTCGGCATGCTCAATCTGCGTCGAATGCCCAACACGTCCGACGATTAGGTACTACTATATATATATATATATATATATTGATGCATAGGAGCGCAACCACTAGTGAAACACTGCTGCCTAACATCTTTTCCCCATAAAAATGTTGTTTAGTGTCAAAATCAATGAAAAAAGTCCTTTAGCGGAGGTTTTGACCACCATTAAAGGTCCCAGCGAAAAAATGGACCGTTAACTGCGGTGAAAACTAACACTAAAGAGATTTTTTAAAAATAAAGCGAGCATCTTCTTGGGGCTTTAGTGATAGTTTTGGCTGCTTGCTAAATCCCCACTTTTATGTGATTTTGATGTTGAACAACATTTTTGTAGGGAAAAGATGCTGAGCGTCAGTGTTTCACTCGTAGCTGCACACCTAAGGGTTGTGCAACTACCATTCTCTCTCTCTCTCTCTCTCTCTCTCTCTCTCTCTCTATATATATATATATATATATATATATATATATATATATATATATATATATATATATGTGTGTGTGTGTGTGTGTGTGTGTGTGTGTGCACCCTAACTTGGATATCTTTCTCCGCCCCTATTTATAATACCCAAGATGTGACCCATTTTTTTATAGGTTTACATTTTGAATTCGATCAAACTCTTGAATTTACTAAAATTGCGTCTGGTTGTGTATAATCGATTTGGGTTATCGGGTTTGGATATGCATGCACAACTTAGTAATACGGGTCTGGATTGGGTAAAATATGATTGCATAAATATTTGTGCATTAAGCACCTGATTGCTTTCCATCAGGCCTTGGGTCCCACAACTGAGAGGCCCTGTCCCCAAGATGAAGGGTTAAAAGTTGCACCTCACTTTTTCACTAGTTGCACCCCTAGTTGAAAGTTGCAATCCCAACTAAAAATAATAATTTTATAGAATCCATTCGGGTTAAAGTTAAGCAAATAAATAGTATGGAGAACTCATATAGATGCAATATAAAAGTACATAGGATGTGATTTAGCAAACCGGTTTGCGACAGTCCACTGAGGCATACGTCGATAAGCGGTTGGCAGCTATCCCCTACACTCCTTTAGAGAGAGAGAGAGAGTTTATGGCAATAAAATCTGGATCGTCCAACTGTGGATAAGTTGATGGTCCACATAGACAATCCAATTATCCACAGTTAGATGATCCAGATTATATTGCCATAAATCTCTCTCTCGCTCGTTGGCACATCTAACCTCATATATGGGACCAAATTACATGATTCATTTAGTGGTGGTCTGCTTTTGGATCTTCTAATTCTAATGCATACGCCCACTTTTTAAAAAATCTGCAACTTACATCTCACCAAAATTTTATGATCTAAAAATATATATATTATTTTATTATAAGAACAGAATCCAATGTCGATCTTTGTCAATTTGGTCATGTTAAACATATCTACATTATCAGATTAAGCCAAAAGAACTTGCACTTATTAAATTTTCAGGTCAACTGCATGTGTGGTGTGTGCGTGCACGTGCACGTGTGAATCCCATTCCTAACCGGCCATTCTAATGCTACGGCCCTTACTAGGGGTGGACATCGGGTTGGCCCGGCCCAGACCCATTTAGAGATCGAACTTACATGTTTTCAGTGCGACCTGACCCGGAGATGGCCCAACCCATTTACTAACAGACCGGGTTCTTAACAGACTCAGGTCTGAAGAGCTGCTCATGACCCAGCCTATTGGCTCAATGGGCCAGTGTAAAGAGGGAAACCCGGCCCAAACACATTTGTCAGTTATTTTTTTAATAAATTTAATTAATTAATTCTTATAAAATTAGTGCAACTAATTAGGTAAATAATAATAATTAAAAAGTTCTCATGTGCCTGACTAATTATCTTTCTAGTTTTCATAAAATTAATGCAATTAATTAAGTAAATAGTAATAGTTATCAAGTTATTATGCGATTAGTTAAATTTTTTACTTTTTATATTATTAGAAAATGCAAAAACAAAAATCTTTCTATTACTATTTTATTAAAAGCAACAAGATTTTTTCTTGCTAGAAAAGAGTAGTTGCTATTGACCCTCATCCTTATAGAAAAAGAAAAAAAGTTATTAGAAGGATAATAAGATCATAAGACATGTTATCTACACTAATCGAAGGTGAACCATCACCCCATTTAGATAGAAGAAGAGAATCACATTCCTAAAATGCTGGCGAGTGACTATTTGACACCTTCATTAGCGATGCTACTTTCCTTTGAAAGGGATCCAAATCCAAGCCCAGATTCTAATAATATTTGATGGGGTAGCATTGAAACCAAATCCAAAATATACTTGAAAATAATGAATAATCCAGTAAAAAAAATGATGAAAATGAGGATCTAGAATACCGACCAGAGATGAAACACCAAGCCCTTATGACCTGAACTGATCACATCCTAACACCTTAGCCCATCTGACTTTTTTCAGCTATACCCAAACCCGAACCTTGACCTGAATAAAAATGGGTTGAGTCGGTCCAATTAATCTTACACCCCATTAAAGAATGGGTCTATTGAAGACTCAACATGATTCTATGCTACTCGATATATACCCAAACCCATTAACTTATATGGATCTATAATTTCCATTCATACCCGAACCCAAATTAAATTTGGTCGAGTTTGGTCAAAGTTTAAGACCTGACTAGAACCAGACTGAGTCAAATGATGATCGAATTGCTCATGCAAGGCATGGACTTGGTTGAGGTTGACCTATACATAGATGAGCTGCAAGAGCTGCACCACTTTCTGCCATATCTTAGGTGAATATATACGAACATGAGTCTAAATACACCTGTTTTTGGCCCTACTACATGTTAACTGATCTCTAAAATGATTGACCTGGCCTAGACCCATTTTTTAGAACACTCATAGAGATGCAAATTCACACAAACTCTTTAATTTTCACAATACATTTCGTAAAGAAGCAAATAAACGTCTCTTGATTTTGAAAATCTTTTGATTGTGATATAGTTGAATGGGTTCAGTCAGATATAGTTATAGTTGTATTACGAATAATTTTGGGTCAGACAAACTTGGATTGGGTTGTTCAAGGACTTATGTTGGGTTTCACATTGATAACAACCCTAGTCATCTTTGTACGTAAGTAAGGGCGGATAACTGGTCGGGTGGCTCGATGGGCCAATCCGACCCCTCCCGTCATGGGCTGGGTTTGGGTCAAGCTTTTAGTTGATAGGTAATAGCCTGGTTGATAGGTAAGTATCTCAGTTATAAATCTTGCCTCTAGCTTCATCAATAACTATGAGCTGGATATCCTCTAGAATGCCTTGCCTCTGCATGCATCTCGTTGTTAAAGACATATGTATAATGGTGAGATTCTCTGGCCGTTAGATATTACCATTAAAATACTTTAACGACTATATTTAATGGTTATAAGATCTCGCTGATATAAATCAATAACGACGAGATCTGGATCTTGTTGTTATAGGGTTTTACTCTAGAACAATGATAGTTATGATGCCATTATAGGATTTTACTCTATAATTGTGATAAGTATATTATTGTTATAGGGTTTTTATATTTCTCTCTCTCTCTCTCTTCACTCTCCCTTTTCACACTGCTCCTCTCACCTTCTCTCTATCTACCTGAAACCCTGTAACCATCAGATTAGCAGGTGCCACCTTGATCTCCCTCACTCTGCATCTCAATTTCCTTCCAACCATTGGAGGACTCACCCATTGTCAAAGCATCGCGCAAAGCAGTGAGTGTGCACTTTCCCCTCTCTCTGCTTCTCTCTCAATCGATCCCTTCAGGTGAGGCGATCCTTGCTTGAGCCCCCTATCTCTTAAACGTTACTCGCCCGAGCCTCCCTCGTCTGCCTTAGCTCCATGGATGTGTCGTGCTCTCAAATCGGTGTAGCAGTTGGAGAGCTTGCCAAGGGATTTGAGAATCCAATTGTTGAGTTTGACCATAAGGATGTGGGAGGCAAAGGAGGACGTGGAAGATTAGAAGGAGGGGTTTGAGGGTTAGGGTTTGGTGGTATTGTTGGGAGGCAGAGGAGGAGTGGGCGTTTTACAACTCTATTTTTATTCGGTATGGTGTTTACAGGAAGTTTGAAGGAGAAATGGTTGACATGGGAAAGAAGAAAGGATGGATTTTAGGAGAGAGAAAGGGAGAGGGAGGGAGGAAGATGTTGGAGTGGGAGATGATGGTTAATCAAGTAGAGGAAAAATACTACTAGAGTATGGAGCATGGAGTTCCAAGAAGGATATTTGAAACAATGACATAGTTATCGACCATGAAAGCAGTACTTTTCATTAAAAACAAAAAAGAAAAAAAGCTTTTGAAGGCTCAATGAAATATTAATAGAAGGTGCCATCTTTCATTCAGGTTGAAGAAACTAAGAGAAAGGGAAGACTTGAAAGTTCACCATAAATTGTGAAACAAACCAAAGATTGTGTTTAGTAAAAATGAATGTTGTTTGAATTGTATTGAACTGGTCTGAATCAACTTATTTGTATCAAATCAATTCTTCACTAATTTTTGAGAAAATCAACTGAATCAGTCTTTTAGTATTTAGCTTTTAAAACTATAGTATATATTGAATGCATACAAAATTCAAATGTTTTGCTAAATATTTGTTTATTTATGATTGAACTTTAGGGTTTTTTTATGTTTTAGTTTTTGTTTTGGTATATTCTATTGTATGAATAAATGCTAAATCCAAAATTTTATTCTGACTAGAGTTAAGGTTTTAATAATACATGTTTATTTATCCTTTGATTTTAGGATTTTTTTTGTGTTAGCATTGTATCATGTATGTGTATTTTATTGTGTGAATGAAAGAAAAATATGT
This sequence comes from Nuphar pumila, assembly GCF_984573655.1. Lineage (NCBI taxonomy): Eukaryota > Viridiplantae > Streptophyta > Magnoliopsida > Nymphaeales > Nymphaeaceae > Nuphar > Nuphar pumila. Next base: position 24,379,891 of record NC_143255.1, on the reverse strand, counting down.
TGTTTTCTTTTGTTTTATTTAGGATTATAAAGTGATTTGATGCACCTATTTTTTGCAAAGAGGGTTTAAAATGTATGCATGTTTGTATCTATGGTATCTTTCTAGTTATCACTTGAGTTTTTTTTTCTTTTCTTCAAATTGATTTATTTATATATAAATTGATTATATATATAAATTGATTTATATATATGTTGATTTATATATATAAACTGAACTTATATATATACCACTGATCAAAGATTCTCTTGTTGAATATAGTGGGGTCACCGTCTATGAATATGGATCAATCGTGGATACATATTCTTAACAAAAGTTTAGAACCTTATACATATGAAATTTATCAATTTCTTGAAGCGTCATGTGTTAATGTTGATTCTGTTGCTCGGATGTGATGCCGATGTCAAGATTGCAATAATAACAAATTTAAAGTTCTACAATTAATGAAATTACACTTGATTTGACACGATTTCAGCACAAAGTATATTCAGTCTCATGTAAGTATGAGCTAAACCCACGTAGATGCAGTGCATGTACATCATTAAGAGAGTGAGGATAGGATAGAGGTTCATGATTGAGTTAAAAAAATGTTGGACAACATTGGATATAGCTTCAAATGCTGATGACCGACACAAGCCCCTTAAAGACTTAATGGGTGATGTCTGGAGTGATCTATATTGAGGTTCTACAAAGTTAATAAAACTAACTTTCATTCTCAAGTTGTTACGTATCAAAATAATGAATAATTAGAGTAATAGATCGTTCGATAAGTTGATTGATTTTTTGAAGGAGGTGTTGCCTGAGTAAAAAAGATTGTCAAACTCTTACCACAAGGCAAATAAATTTATGAATCACACCAGCTTTGATTACGCAAAAATATATGTACTCATGAAAGTCTATGCACTTTTCTAAGAGGAGCATGAGAATAACAAAACATGCCCAAAGTGTAGTGCTTAAGATAGAAACCAGACAAAGGCAAAGGAAAGAAAGTTTCTCAAAAAGTGTTATAATATTTTTTCTTAAAATCAAGATTGTAGCACTTATTCATGATAATAAAATTAGCATCAAATATGTGGTAGCACAAGACCTGATGTGAAAGTGATGAGAACATACTAATTCATCCATCATATTCTGTAGTGTGGAAGGAATTTGATAGAGAACATATATTGCGTACAACAAAACCTCGCAATGTTCATCTCGACTTAGTGAGTGACAGTTTCAATCAATTCAGAAATATGAATCAGTCATACAACACGTGACCCATAGTATTATTGTCGTCTAATATGCTTGTATGGATGTGTATAAAAGATTCTTTCATATAGCTTTGTATACCCATCCTTGGGGTAAAGGCACTTGAAAGTGACATAGATATTTACTTGCAATAGTTAATCAAATATTTGCAAGAGTTATGGGATGAAGGCACTAGCACAAATGATGTATTAACTAAATAGATATTTCAAATATGACTTGTGATAATGTAAACTATCAATGATTTTTCAATATATGCCAACTTATCAGGATGGTTTACAAAGAGAAAATTTGTGTGTACAAATTGCAATATCGATATAGGGTTACACAACTTGAAGTTTGGCAAGAAGACGTGTTACATGGCACACTATTGATTCTTACCATATGATCGCTTATGGCATTGTCAAAAGATAGAGTTTGATGGTAAAGTGGAGCTTAGAGGGCCACCAAATGAATTATCTAGATCTGAACCAGATGTACAGTTAGATAATGTTACTGTTGATTTTAGAAAACTATAGGTTGGTGGAAAAAGGAAAAAACATGATAACCAATATTATCTAAATTGAACAAAAAAAAAATATTTTTTCAACATCCATGTTGATCATCACTGAAACTAAAATACAACTTAGATGTAATGGATGTTGAGAACAACCTAGCGACAATATCTTATATACACTGCTCGATGTGAAAAAAAAACACACAAAGGATAACGAAAATGCATGAAAAGATTTAAGACTCAAAAAGATTGTATCTATATACACTATTTATAGTCTTTGGTTATATTATGTTACACATTACAGTCTTTAGTTATTCTGTTATTTCCTAATATGTATGACTTCTCCTACTGTGTGACTAGCCATGTAGCTCACATCTTCTTGTACAATGTATATTGCCTTCTGCTTTAATGGTATTTTGAATTGGGAAAACTTTATGATCATCTAGGCTTATTCTAATGCTTTCATATATCAGTGCTGATAGAGTTACTATCATTCTCATTTCCTTTTTTGTTACATATTACTGATAGAGATCTCTGATTGCATATTTCCTTTTACATTCTTAATCAGGTTGGGTCTTCAATAAACCTGATGTAATATGTTCTGGTCATGACAGGTTCGGGATTCATCTCTGATCGGTATTCCAGATCCTCATTTTTTGTACTGTATTCATGATTGTCATGTATATTTTGAATTTGGTTTCATCCCTACCTCATTGGATATTATTCCAATCTGGACTTGGATTTGGATCCCTTCAAAGGGAAAGTAGCTTAGCTTGGATGAAGGTGTGGAAAACCTATTCACTCACCAGCATTTTAGGAATGTGGTTTCCCTTCTTCTATCTTATGATCTTATTATCATTTTATTAAATTTTTTCCTTCGCTCAAGAGAGAGAGAGAGAGAGAGAGAGAGAGAGAGAGTACCATCAAAGGGAAGGTTCGGTTGAGAAATCAATATCTAAAGAGCTGGACCAACCATACAACATTTGATTTGTCAAATTAATAGGTAATTATGAATAGTGAAACAAGTTTGTATTATGAATCCAGTACATGATTTTAGAGAAACAAATTTCCAAAATAATTTTAATTTATTGCAATTTATTGGCACTTACAAGGTTGTTGTAACACAACCATGACATTGTATAGCAATCCAATTTATTCAGTTACCGTCTGCATGTTATTACATAGAAACGTCCCGTTTACCCTATACTGGGGACCTGAATAACTGTCCCATCCCTCTTGCTAACCCAAACCCATACCCTTTCGCAGTCAATATTAAGAATTACCTTTGAGCCTTCTTTAACAATAAAGGCCTTCACATTAGGGTTCTCCCTCTCAATGGTGGTTGCTGCAATTTGCCCATTCGCACCTACCAATTCTGGCCAAGAGCTCTTACCTGCAACTGAATTGTTTCATCTCCCTCGCATTAGCATCACATGGTCCAGCAGAAAAGCAGCAAAACAATGAAATAATACAATTGCTAGTTACTGTAAAGCCATACAACTGCACTGAAATTGGGGCAGTCCAAATCTGCCCCACAAAGACCCAGACTTGCTGAAATGGCCCAATCAAGATCTAGGCACGGCGGGCAGCTCTAGGATAGATGTTTGATATAGAGGGCTCCTTGTATTACGTCTTCTAGGAATTGATTACTCATCAATTCTTTTCATGTTGTAATTCTTCCTATCATGATATTAAATATATTATTCTGTTCTTTCAACAAAAAAAGAATCAATATATTTAAAAAAGAAAGTAGAGGAAGCGGGTGACAAGGAGTCACCACAACTCGCTTACAATACCGCAATACAGAACGACTCAGCAGACGAAAGAAAAAAACATCATACAGACGAAAGAAAAAAAAAGAAAAGAAAAGCTATGCCGATATAGAAACGTATGTGTACATGACTCGCCGGGTTCGACATAGTTTTAAAAAGATATTGAAATACGTTTGTGTGTGTCCATATATATATATATATATATATATATATCAAACATAACAAAATGTTATTTTTCTGAAAGAATAAAGTGGCTTTTTTTCTAAACAAAGAAGGGTAATAAAATGTTTTGCTCTATTACTAATGTAATTCTTGATTCTATGATACCATATAGGGTGTTCTTTTCCATACATTTATATATCAAAAGGTGTCTACCGTAATTCATAAAAGGTTTTGTCCGCTGCCACGTGGTCTGAGTTTGGGTCCCATTCTCTCCAGGTGGCAGCCACATGGCTTGGGTCAGGGTCAGGGGTAGGGGCCGGGCCAGGGCAAGTAGTTAGCAAAGCATTTGCCCGAGCAGTGGGGTGGTTTAGATACAGCTGGAAAAAGATAGCCATAGATACCCTGATAGGCATCATTACCGAATTTCTCAACGAAGAACAAAATGAAGACTCACCTACATGACATGAGTAACTTACAATTTACAGAACAAACCTTTTCGTTCTGATGCAATACACCTATATATGTGACATGAATAATATATGGTCATCAATCCATACCTTCGCAAATGTCTGCCATTTCTCTCTTTGAAGACGTTCACCTACGGTTAATTATAGCAAGCCATTGCTAGTGGGTATTTATAGATTTGGCTTGATAGTTATCCTTACATTTCGTAAGGTGGTGAATGCCTTGTTGGAGTGGTTTTCTTAAATATATATCTTCAAAAAAGTATGCCTTGTTTGAATGTTGACTATGATTTTGTGGTCTTGCTCTCTCCTTATGCTTCCATTACGAAGGATGTATAAGTCGGTTTGATCCCATGGCTGAAGTTTCTAATCAGCTGGCCATCTTAATTGAACGTTGACGATATTGCTCCAACCAATTCATACCTCTCTCTGTCTCTAATTGAAAAGGGTGTTGTGCATGTGTTGGACATTTACAGATTTGGTTTGATAAAGAGCACTGGGTTTCTCTTCAGCTGGCGCTCCTTTTTAATTGGAACTTGACCATATTGGCTTACGGTTTACGCCTCTTCACGAAAGCTGATCTGGTAAGATGTCAAAATACTTTTATTTGAAAATCATGATTTTTGTGAAAGAAAAACACGATCAAAAGGTAATTCCTACCAAATTGACCTTTTTTTTTTTTTTGAAAGAAAGGTAATTTCATTAAAGTATTAAGAAGAATTGAAGTAATATAACGTTTCAGCAAGTGATGAGATATCACTTGCTGAAATAAATTTATCAAAAAATTACATACCTGCAATGAAGGCAGTATCAAACCATCCAGCCAGTTAGAATACTTGGGTTTGAAAGATGACCCTGTTGGTTCTTGGAGGAGAGCGCCCCTACAAACATCCGGTTATCTTGCATATCCCTGCTGCTCCGGAACACCAAAACCAGCAGAGCAGCAGAGAGCCATATCCTACCGAAGAAAGCGCCAGCAGAAAAAAGTCTACAATAGACACCCGACCAGACACCATTACTGTATACATTGAGGTAGAGAATCCTGGCTCCCAGGAGGACAAGGCGTAACAGGTTACATGAGCCCCCTGATACAACTGCCCCCTTGCCAGTAGAACCTCCTCCAATCTGAACACTTTTGAGCCAAGCACAAAATTTCAAGAATTTGAATGAGAATTTTTGTAAACAATACAAAAATTTCTATTCCCTGCGTTATTGGCATGTGTGAGTGATTGTCTTAAACTAGTGTTTTCAGCTTAACTTTGATACAGTGACAATTAGAGGCTAACTGATAAATAAATTAAGAAAGTTGATCAGTCAGTAATTAAATTAAGCTATTAATTTCTTTGATTAAATAAATTAAGTGGGTGGCTAATTACCTTTGAAAAATCATACCTAACTATGCGAGTTAAAAAAACCATAGTCATTAGAAAACTTTAGCTAAGTATGAAATAAATAAAAAAATTAATTATTCTCTTGTGTGGAAAATTAAATTGATGTCTAACCGTCAATATTGGTGATGTTCGCTAATTAGGATTTATTAGTATATAATTATTAGACATTAAGCATTTATTCACTAATTGTAATTAATTAGTGGCGGGTCGCTAATTAACAAGCAAATAATGTAAATTATACTTAAAGTATTAAGTGAATTTTTAAATTTTGACTTATAAATATAATTATTTTTAAATGAGACCTAAGATGCAGATGATTAACAGATTCCAAAAAAATTGAATATTCTTGTGGATTTAGACCCACATCGGTTTGGTTTGGACTCAACTGGTTGAAAAATCCAAAAGGGGAACAAAGGAGAATTCAAACTTTTTATAGGAGGGAGTGGGCTCACTTCACCCCATCTCCTCGTAGGGTTTGAAAGCCTAAGAGGAAAGGTCGTGTGACCCATATGGGCTCTCTTTTGAGGAAAGATCAAAATAGAGCTTTTCAAAAAGAGGAGTTTCACCTCTACTTTTTTGTTTTTTTGCTATTCTAGTGAAAGCATGGGAGACATGCTTGTAAAGGGAGAGAGGTGGCTGGAGGCTGACCAATCTCAATCCTCCATCAACCCTACATCTTTATCTATTCCCCCCCCCCCCCATTTCATTTCTTATAAATCATGTTTAACACAATTCACTTTTTGTGAGGTGTCTCCTCCGTCCTCTTCTCTACCTTCTTCTATCTTATGATCTTATTATCATTTTATTAAATTTTTTCCTTCGCTCAAGAGAGAGAGCGAGAGAGAGAGAGAGTACCATCAATATCTAAAGAGCTGGACCAACCATACAAGATTTGATTTGTCAAATTAATAGGTAATTATGAATAGTGAAACAAGTTTGTATTATGAATCCAGTACATGATTTTAGAGAAACAAATTTCCAAAATAATTTTAATTTATTACAATTTATTGGCACTTACAAGGTTGTTGTAACACAACCATGACATTGTATAGCAAGCCAATTTATTCAGTTATCGTCGGCATGTTATTACATAGAAACGTCCCGTTTACCCTATACCGGGGACCTCAATAACTGTCCCATCCCTCTTGCTAACCCAAACCCTTACCCTATTGCAGTCAATTTCTTGAGTTACCATTGAGCCTTCTTCAACAATAATGGCCTTCACATTAGGGTTCTCCCTCTCAATGGTGCTTGCTGCAATTTGCCCATACGCACCTACCAATTCTGGCCAAGAGCTCTTACCTGCACCTGAATTGTTTCATCTCCCTCGCATTAGCATCACATGGTCCAGCAGAAAAGCAGCAAAACAATGAAATAATACAATTGCTAGTTACTGTAAAGCCATACAACTGCACTGCAATTGGGGCAGTCCAAATCTGCCCCACAAAGACCCCAGACTTGCTGAAATGACCCAATCAAGATCTAGGCACGGCGGGCAGCTCTAGGATAGATGTTTGATATAGAGGGCTCCTTGTATTACGTCTTCTAGGAATTGATTACTCATCAATTCTTTTCATGTTTTTTCTAAACAAAGAAGGGTAATAAAATGTTTTGCTCTATTACTAATGCAATTCTTGATTCTATGATACCATATAGGGTGTTCTTTTCCATACATTTATATATCAAAAGGTGGCTACCGTAATTCATAAAAGGTTTTGTCCGACGTCCCAAGTAGCTGCCACGTGGTCTGAGTTTGGGCCCCAATCTCTCCAGGTGGCAGCCACATGTCTTGGGGCAGGGGCAGGGGCAGGGGCAGGGGCAGGGTTATGTAGTTAGCAAAGTATTTGCTGGAGCGGTGGGGTGGTTTAGACACAGCTGGAAAAGGATAGCCATAGATACCCTGATAGGCATCATTACCGAATTCCTCAACGAAGAACAAAATGAAGACTCACCTACATGACATGAGTAACTTACAATTTACAGAACAAACCATTTCGTTCTGATGCAATACACCTATATATGTGACATGAATAATATATGGTCATCAATCCATACCTTCGCAAATGTCTGCCATTTCTCTCTTTGAAGACGTTCACTTACGGTTATAGCAAGCCATTGGTAGTGGGTATTTATAGATTTGGCTTGATAGTTATCCTTACCTTTCCTAAGGTGGCGAATGCCTTGTTGGAGTGGTTTTCTTAAATATATATCTTCAAAAAAGTATGCCTTGTTTGAATGTTGACTATGGTTTCCGTACGGTTCCAAACTTCGTGAAGGATTTTGTGGTCTTGCTCTCTCCTTATGCTTCCATTACGAAGGATGGATACGTCGGTTTGATCCCATGGCTGAAGTTTCTAACCAGCTGGCCATCTTAATTGAACGTTGACGATATTGCTCCAACCAATTCATACCTCTCTCTGTCTCTAATTGAAAAGGGTGCTGTGCATGTGTTGGACATTTACAGATTTGGTTTGATAAAGAGCACTGGGTTTTCCTCCCTCTGCTGGCGCTCCTTTTTAATTGGAACTTGACCATATTGGCTTACGGTTTACGCCTCTTCACGACAGCTGATCTGGTAAGATGTCAAAATACTTTTATTTGAAAATCATGATTTTTGTGAAAGAAAAACACCATCAAAAAGTAATTCCTACCAAAAAGTAATTCCTGCCAGTTAGAATACTTGGGTTTGAAAGATGATCTTTTCACTAGTTGCACCCCTAGTTGAAAGTTGCAATCCCAACTAAAAATAATAATTTTATAGAATCCATTCGGGTTAAAGTTAAGCATATAAATAGTATGGAGAACTCATATAGATGCAATATAAAAGTACATAGGATGTGATTTAGCAAACAGGTTTGCTACAGTCCACTGGGGCATACGCCGATAAGCGGTTGGCAGCTATCCCCTACACTCCTTTAGAGAGCGAGAGAGTTTTATGGCAATAAAATCTGGATCGTCCAACTGTGGATAAGTTGATGGTCCACATAGACCATCCAATTGTCCACAGTTGGACGATCCAGATTATATTGCCATAAATCTCTCTCTCTCTCTCGTCAGCACATCTAACCTCATATATGGGACCAAATTACATGATTCATTTAGTAGTGGTCTGCTTTTGGATCTTCCAATTCTAATGCATAAACCCACTTTTTAAAAAATCCGCAACTTACATCACACCAAAATTTTATGATCTAAAAAAATATATATATTTTTTATTGTAAGAACAAAATCCAATGTCCATCTTTGTCAATTTGGTCATGTTAAACATATCTACATTATCAGATTAAGCCAAAACAACTTGCACTTTTAATTTTTCAGGTCAACTGCATGTGTGGTGTGTGCGTGCACGTGCACGTGTGAAACAAATTCCTAACCGTCCGTTCTAATGCTACGGCCCTTACTAGGGGTGGACATCGGGCTGGCCCGGCCCAGGCTCATTTAGAGATCGGACTTCTGGGTTTTCAGTGCCGCCTAACCCCGAGATGGCCCAACTCATTTACTAACAGGCCGGGTTCTTAACAGGCTCGGGTCTCAAGAGCTGCCCATGACCCAGCCTATTGGCCCAATCGGCCAATGTAAAGTGGGGCCTGGACCAAACACATTTCTCAGTAATTTTTTTAATAAAATTAATTAATTATTTATTATAATATTAGTGCAATTAATTAGGTAAATAGTAATAATTAACAAGTTCCCATGTGCTCAACTAATTATCTTTTTAGTTTTCATAAAATTAATGTAATTAATTAAGTAAATAGTAATAGTTACCAAGTTATTATGTAATTAGTTAATTTTTTATTTTTTATATTATTAAAAAATGCAAGAACAAAAATCTTGCCGTTATTGCTTTATTAATAGCAGCGAGATTTTTTTGCTAGAAAATAGTTGTTGCTATTGACCATCATCCTTATAGTGAAACACTACAAGAAAAACATTAATTAGTGACATATTTTTCTGTCTCAAATTTACAACGGATTAGCTAGAGAAAACTAGTCGTCTTTAAAATTAGAATTTGCGATGGAATTAGCGACCGAAAATTTTCTGTCGTAAAATCTGTAGCTAATTAGCGATAGAATTTTTTTGTCTTAAACTCTGTCGCAAATTCGCAATGAATGAGCGACAAAAATTTTCTGTCGCTAATTAGCGACGGATTTTGAGACAAAACTTTTTTGTCGCTAATTTTTTATTTAAACTAGCCTATATAGGGCGCAAAATTCTCCCACCCTATCTCTCTCTTGCTCTCAAACGGAACCCTTGCCCCCCATCGTCTGGCCTCTCTTTCTCCGACCATCTCCATTGTCGACCTCTCCTCTCTCTCATTCGAGCCCTTGCCCCTGCTCTCTCCCTCTCTCTATCTCCCTTTCTCTTAGTTGATCCCTTGCCCCCATCATCGGCCCTCTCTTCGGCCACCACCGTTGTCGGCCCACTCTCTCCGACCACCATCGTCACTAGCCTCCTCTCTCTTAACGAAACCCTTGCCCCCATCGTCTGCCCTCTTTTTCTCTGGCCATCTCCATAGTCGACCTCTCCTCTCTCTCAGCCGAGCCTTTGCCCCTGCTCTCGACCACCTGGAGAGCCGTCACACCCTACCACCATCTGTTGTCGCTGGACGCTACCACCGTCGGTGAAACCCTACCACCCCAGGAGCCAGACCTTATATTTGTCATCGTTCACTAAGCAACCCTCTCTCTTAGATTAACCAAATTAGCCCGACGGGGAAGAGGGCGGCCTCGAGAGGATGCTCACCCCTCAGAGGAAGGGGTGGCCCAGATGGACACTCACCCCAGGAAAGGTCGATGCCGGCGGAGCCGACAAAAGCTCTGTAGCTGCCTCCTCCCTTGCGATGGGGAATGCCTTCCTGGAAGCCCATCCTCTACCAAGGACTTTGCTCGAAGACAATGGCGGAGTTGTGACGCCCGACACATTTTCTTCTTCGAGGGAGGCACAGATCTAGAGGTGGTTTAGTGAGCCCGACATGCTCGACCAGGCGTCACTTGTCGAAGCATGCCTTGTGAGTTACTATACATCAGTGCATTAATTTTATGTTATCCAGGCCTTCTAATTGACATAATTGCTACTATTCTATGCATCAGTGGTTTGGACATGCTTACTTTCATTTGCTCTATTTATTGTATGAAAATCTGACTTTTTAGTTTTCACTTCTTGATCCAGGAACCAGGCTGATGTTGATTCCATCATGTTAGAGCTTGATGGAACTCCCAATAAATCAAAGCTAGGGGCTAATGCTATTCTTGGAGTGTCACTGAGCATATGCAGAGCTGGTGCAAGGGCAAAGGGCATACCTCTCTACAAGCATATCCAGGTACTATTTGTTGGCCTCTGAATTCTTTATCACTTCATAGAGCGTGATAAGATGGAGAATGATATAAAAGGGAAGTTTCTTGAATCAGATTTTGTGCATGAGAATCTCTATGGTACAAGTATTGTTGTCGTGGAGGCAGTAGCAGATGCGGGAAAGGTATGCATACAAGTTGTTCCTTTGTGAGCAATCCCTCTCCTTTAAACCATGAAGTTTCAGTTTACACTGGGCATGTTTGGTCATGTTGTAGAAGTGCATTATTGACATCAATGTTCAAGGAGCAAAATATGTTAAGATGAGTTCCCTTGAAGCAATATTTGTCTTTATCTGCCCCCCAAGCTTTGAAGAGCTTGAGAAGTGTCTTCGTGAAAGGTAGTTTTGAATATCTAAACCTCTAAGCTTAGTCCAATTATTTATCTTCGTCAAGCTGAATGCAATTGTGCTGATTATAAACAGAGGAACTGAAACAGAGGAACAAATCCAGAAGCGTCTTAGAAATGCAAAAGCAGAGCTTCAGCAGGGTAGATCCTCCGGTGTCTTTGAACATGTATTGATCAATGATGATTTTGAATTAAACCTGCTATGAAAATCTCAAGGAACCCAATCCATCTATTTTGAGTTACACTTTCATTTGATTTACAGAGGTATCAAGATTTAGTACTGACCATATAGACTTTGATGTGTAGAAAATCGTGGGCCTCAACCATGGATTTGGTGAATTAAATCAACCAAGTAAGCACATGAGATTAGTTAGCTAATATGTCTCAATCATTTTATAGTTAAGATAAATAAAAATCAAAGCCAGTTGTTTAACAATTTAATGGAGTTTGGATGAAGGACTCAAACTAAATTATACTTAAATCAACATTCATTGCTTCATGTACATTGGTTAAGCATCTTAGTCACCCCATCCAAGAGGCAAAACAATTGTGCCACCTCTTAGTATGAAGTTATCGCTCATTTTAAGTGAGACTTATGATTTACAAGTGACCTTGCCATGCAGCAATGAAGAACATTGAGCTACTCATTGGTTATTCTGTTTTGCAATTGGTTACATGTCCATCCACAGTTGGTAACGTTGACATTGAGCGTCAACAATTACTCAGGCAGCAAATGATTCATCTTGGAGTTCTAGAACTTGCTTCAACTTCTTTGCCTCTGCACTCAAACTCATAGGTAAGTTTCTTTTTCATTTCTTTAGTACCAAAGTACTATATGGATCTGAAATATTTCAAACAATTTTTTAAAATTTTGTGATGGATTAGCGATGGATAATATCCGTCACTAATATTTGGTTTTGCGATGTAATGTAATATGTCACTAAAATAGCGACAAATTAGCGATGGATATGTATTCATTGCAAAACCAATTCTGTGCTTATTTAGCGACGAACTCATGATGGATTATGTTCATCGCAAATCCGTCACAAATTAGTGACAGATCAATTTTGTTGCTAATTACCGACCAAGGATATGCGACGAACACTATCTATCTCTAATCCATCGCCAATCCATCGCTAAATGCATTGATTAGCCATGGATAGCGTATGTCGCTAATCCACATTTTTCTTATAGCGAAAGAAAAAAATTTATTAGAAGGATAATAAGACCATAAGACATGTTATGTACACTAACCGAAGGTGAATCATCACCCCCATTTAGATAGAAGAAGGGAACTGCATTCTTAAAATGTTGGTGAGTGACTATTTGACACCTTATGCTACTTTCCTTTGAAAGGGATTCAAATCCAAGCCCATATTTGAATAATATATGATGAGGTAGGGTTGAAACCAAATCCAAAATGTACATGACAATCATGAATAATCCAGTAAAAAAATAGGATGAAAAATGAGGATCTAGAATACCAACCAGAGATGAGATCCCAAGCCATTATGACCTGAACTGATCACATCCTAACACCTTAGCCCATCTGACTTTTTTCAGCTATACCCAAACCCGAACCTTGACCTGAATCAAAATGGGTTGAGTCGGTCCATTTAATCTTACACCCGATTAAAGAATGGGTCTATTGAAGACCCAACCTAATTCTATGCTACTCGATATATACCCAAACCCATTAACTTATATGGATCTACAATTTTCATTCATACCCGAACCCAAATTAAATTTGGTTGGGTTTGGTCAAAGTTTAAGACCTGACTGGAACCAAACTGAGTCACATGCTGATGGGATTGCTCGTGTAAGGCATGGACTTAGTTGAGGTTGACCTATACGTAGATAAGCTGCAAGAGCTGCACCAATTTCTACCACATCTTAGGTGAATATATATGAACATGGGTCTAAATACACCTGTTTTTGGCCCTACTACATGTTAACTGATCTCTAAAATGTTTGACCTCGCCTAGACCCATTTTTCAAAACACCCATAGGGATGCAAATTCACACAAACTCTTTAATTTTCACAATACATTTTGTAAAGAAGCAAATGAATGTCTCTTGATTTTAAAGATCTTTTGTTTGTGATATAGTTGAATGGGTTCAGTCAAATCCAATTATAGTTGTATTATGAATAATTCTAGGTCAGAGAGATCTGGATTGGGTTGTTCAAGGACTTATGTTGCATTGTGCATTGATAACAACCCTAGTCATCTTTGTAGGTAAGTAAGGGCGGACAACTGGCCGGGCGGCCCGATGGGCCAAGTCGACCCTTTCCGTCATGGGTTGGGTTTGGATCAAGCTTTTAGTTGATAGGTAATAGCCGGGTTGTGTAAACACCCCAAATTTTCACTCACAATCGCAAACACCTCCACTCAATCATTGAGACATGTTCTCTGGGACTTTCGAAAATCAAATGGGTAGACATCTGAGCCTGGACCCCACAGAGGTCAAATTTTCATTTTCAATCCTCAATACTTCTATATTCTAGCTCAAATATTCATCTTCAGTGGCAAATTTTCAAAATCTTGTCTATATCAGGGGTTTGAAATTATAAATCTTTTGCTCAGAGTGCATTTCCCTGAAAATATTGCATGTCATTGCATATCAGTGCATAGCATTCCACATCATTCCACTGCACAACATGTCATCTCGAGGTCCAGAACTCCAGTTTTGAAATTTTCAATCCAGATTCGAATTTTAAAAGCTTTCTCAAAATCAATTCCAAACCCTGGGTTTTAAAATTGACATTTTATTATTGGTTAAACCCCTAGGACCTTACATTTTGAAATATTTCCTGAGAAAAAAATCTGGATTTCTTTCAAATTTTTTAAGCTGGATCCATTTTGCCAAGGGGGACGAAACTCTGAATTTTGAAGTTCATTTCAAATATATAAAAGCTTTTTATTTTAGTTTAAAAGTCTTTATTTCAAAATTTTTATAAATCATTTTAGTTCCTTTGGTTTTTCAGATAATTTTTAAATCATTCTTTTAAAAATAAGTGGGGCCCACTCCAAGTGGTGCCACATTTAAAAGAAAATTTCAATTATGTTAGGTTTAGTTAGTAAATTCTTGTTTAGGTTAGAATTTTTAGAAAAAATCCAAAATAAAGCCTAAGACTTTTCTTTTTCTTTTTAGTTCCAAGTTTGAATTTCAAACAAAAGCTTTTTCGAAAATTCGAATGTGGGCCCACCCCAATGTGGCACCACATTTGAAACTTTTCTTTTATTTTCAAGTTAAAAACCTTTTCTAAAACCAAAGGTGGGCCCACTCCAATGTGGCACCACATTTGGGAAATTTTGAAACAACATAAATTTTTTATTAAGAAATCCCCTACTTCCTTTCCCCACTTTCCTATTCCTCCTATTTCCCTATTCTTCCCTTCTTTTTCCATTTTCTCCTTTTCTTTATTTTTTTATTTTATTATTTTTTTTATCTAGCCTAGAAGGAGGAAGTGGACCCCACTAGGGAGGTCGACCTCCTCCCCCCTCTTCTATTCTTTCCTTTCTTCTCCCTTTCCCTCTTTCCTTTTCCCCTCTTCTCTTCTTTCCTTTTTTCCTCCTTCCTTTCTTTCCTTCCTTCTTTCTCCTTTTCTTCCTTCTTTCTTTCTTTCTTTCTCTTTATTGCCACCCTCTCCTATTAATCCCTCTCTTTCTTTCCAATTCCTCAGAAGCACAAGAAGCCACGGTTGTGCATTCCCTCCCTCTGGCTCCAGCAGCCACTCCCTCTTTTTTTTCCTTCTCACGCAGGCACTTGTGGTAGCTCTCTCCTCCTTCCTCCAGCTGTTGCAGCAAGGTTTCCACCAACCTATTCAGCCCCTCCCTTGACAGTAACACCTTCAACCTCCATTTGGTAGCAGCCTTAGTGCCGCAACCTCTTTTTCCATTGCAGCCAGCTTCCTTCACCGTAGCAGCTCCAGCCTCCACTTGGTAGTAGCCATTCTGGACGGTGCAAGTGCAAGCCCAAGGTAAACCGAGACACTCCTTCATTTTGCATTCTTATTCACTACCATCCTTTTTTAGAAGAATGAATCTGATATAAGACCGATTTAAAGCTCAGTTTCAGGAGGAGGTGGTGGATTGTTTTGAGTTTTTAATGGTATGCAACAGATAGTATAATGTTTTGAATGTTTAGACTATGTAAATGAGGTGGTTCATCCATTTAATAGATCTAACCTTCCCATTTCAATAGTCAATATCAATGAAATGTCATATCTCCCTTTTAGTTTCTGATTTATTATCATATTTCATGTAGTTTTCATGTTTAACCATTGCATTAGGTTAGTTTTAGTATTTCATAATCGTTTCATTTATATAACATAGTTTTTATTGATGCTCTGTAGTGTCTTAATCCATATATGTAGTATAGTCGTTATTTCATGCAGAAATTTCTGTCAATAAATTTTGAAATTTTTATTGTGAATACTCTTATATGTCTTTGATTTCCTGCAAAAAACCTGGATCATTTTAAGTCTATAGCCACACTAAAAAAATAAAATACCAAATCAGGTTTTCAATACTATGAAAATGTTGGTTACATCAGAGGCTGATTTTTTAATTTGAGATCTCCCTCATGGAAGATCCGATTAACAATCTGAAAAATACATTGTGTTCATAAAAGAACCCAGAATTTTATTTGATTTTACTGGAATTTTTTGCTACAGCCTGCTATTTTTCATAAATTGGGTTATACAGGCCATTTCACATAGCCTGTTACAGATCGCCAGAGCTCTAGATCGACTTAGGTCGATCATAGATCCCGGCCTGTAAGTCGGATACAGGGTCTATCAGAAGAAGAATTAATCTTCAGAATATTTACTATCAGTACTTAAAGTTTCAGGATTTTTTGACAATGCGTGCTATTTTTCCAGGTATTCTAGAGTAGGCCTGTCATTTTTCATTGATTTTAGGCTTGCCGGAATCCGATCTATGTTGCCGGAGTTGTAACTCTCCAACCATACATTGAATCACGTATCTGTAAAAGACAAATATGTTCTTCTAGCTGTCTACTGTCACTCTATAAAATTTAGTGAATTTCTATGGTAAGTTGGTACCCGAAAATAGGCTGACATTAGGATAGGTGCATATTTGTAGACAAAAATCATGCTTTTTAGGGTTTTATTTAATTTCTATATTAAAATAATGCCATAAAAATATTTTATTATTCTATTCAGTTCCTAAGGTTAATATAGTCGTCCATGTCAAATTTTGCATAGTTTTAAGTTCAATTGCTAGATGTTTTAATCAAATTATCAAAAAAAGATGTCTAATTCGCATGAAATACAAGTGAAATTCAATATTTTGGAGATATTTTAGGAAACTTTGCATTTTTAGAGTTTTGTTGCGTATATAGCCATATCATGACATCTCATGTTAGATTTTATTCCCATATACATTCATTTGAATTTCAAAATTCTCATTTTTACAAAAGTTTTCCTTAAAAACCCTGATTTTAAGGCCATAGTCTTCTTATCAGGGGCATTTTAGTTAATTTTATCATAATTTTGAATTTCAAAATCCTTTATTTTCTTATTTTCTTATTTTCTTGCATTTACATCATTTTCCATCGTGTTTATCTCAGGGAGGAATGGAATTGGGTTTATATCTGGATAAAATCTGATAATTTCTCGATATTGTCGAATAAATTCAGAAAAACCTACATATCTGCGCTAACCCATTTTCTAGTTTTTCAGGGATATTCAAGTGGAGGACATTATTTATTTCTTTTTTTTATTTGATACAAAATCAAATGTAACATTGGAATAAGAGTTTACATTTCCTGCATAGAATATGATTGCATTACATACAGTTTGCTTTCATAATTTTTAATATTTAACGAATGATAATTCATGCAAAATTTTGAAATCCACTATGGTTGACATGAATGGCACATGCACGAGCTTTTAGAAAGTTGACAAACTTGATGGCGTTTGTATTTATGGCCATAGTCAGAATACAAACGAGACCCAGATTTATCATCTTCGTATAAGCCACATTCAACCTACACTCTTAGGCTATTTTCAAAAATCACTGCATCTTTCAAATGATTCTTTACAAATTCCTTAGAAAATATCTTTTTGAAGTTATATTCATTCATTCATATTAGTTAATTCACATCATGAAAGCATTTCAAAGGGGCATATGCCTTTTTACTGATTTATTTCACTAAGAAATCGATTTTCTCAAAAAGAGTATTCAAATTATTTCAAAAATCGATTTTCTCAAAGTTTTCAATCCATTTTCTATCTAAAAAGAGATTTTTAAAGTGGTTCAAGATTTTCCAAGGATTATCTTTTCCAAATCTTTTTCCAAATATCAGAAGCAAACACAATGTTTTTAAAATGTGCATTTTTCAAAAATTTCATAGCACATGCATGATTCTTTGTGCATTTAGGAATAGAATATCGAAATTGATAACTGAGCTATAGTTAAGCATATGATTGATCATTGGTTTAATTACCCCTGGTTATGGCGTTAGAAATGATTGAACCGCGTACCGACAGGCGAATCCCATTCTACGAAATTTTCTCGCGAATTTAAAAAATGGAGGCGAGTTATTTTCAAAAACCATTTCCAAATCTTGGTCAGGTTTGACTCGCAGAATTGTTTCTCTTTCTCATAGAGGGAGGAAAAATTTTTGTGACGATAACAGGTTGATAGGTAAGTATCTCACAGTTGTTACTCTACTAAGGTTATAAATCTTGATGCTATTAGCTTCATCAATAACTACAACCCGACTATTATGTTAAAGACATGTATAATGGTGAGATTCTCTGGCCATTAGATATTCCCATTAAAATACTTTAACGCCTATATTTAATGGCTAGAAGATCTTGTTGATATAAATCAATAACGGTGACATCTAGATCTTGTTATTACAGGGTTTTACTCTAGAACAATGGCAATTATGATGCCATTATAGGATTTTACTCTACAATGGCTATAATTATGTTGTTGTTATAGGGGTTCTCTCTCTCTCTCTCTCTCTCTCTCTCTCTCTCTCTCTCTCCCTTTTCGCACTGCTCCTCTCACTCTCTCTCTATCTATCTGAAACCCTGTAAATATCGGATTAGCAGATGCTGCCTTGATCTCCCTCACTCTCTATCTCAATTTCCATGCAACCATCGGAGGACTCATCCATTGTCCAAGCATCATGCAGAGCAGTGAGTGTGCTCTTTCCCCTCTCTCTGCCCCTCTCTCAATTGATCCCTTCAGGTGAGGCAATGCTCACCTGAGCCCCCTCTCTCTTAAACATTCCTCGCCTGAGCCCCCCTCGTCTACCTCAGCTCCACTGACAATTGTGCCCTCAAATTGGTCTAGCAGTTTGAGAGCTTTCCAAGGGATTTGAGAATCCGATTATTGAGTTCGACCATTAGGACATGGGAGGCAAATGATGACATGGAAAATGAGAAGGAGGGGTTTGAGGGTTTGGGTTTGGGTTTGGGTTTGGTGGTATTGTTGGGAGGAGGAGGAGGAGGAGTGGGATTGGTGGTCAGAGCATACATTTTACAACTCTATTTTAATTGGGTATGGTGTTTACGGGAAGTTTGAAGGAGAAATGGTTGATATAGGAAAGAAGAAATGATGGATTTTAGGAGAGAGAAAGGGAGAGGGAGGGAGGAAGATTTTGGGGTGGGAGATGATGGTTAATCAAGTAGAGGAAAAATACTACCAGAGTATGGAGTTCCAAGGAGGATATTTGAAACAATGACATAGTTAACGACCATGAAGCAATACTTTTCACCAAAAATGAAAAAGAAAAAAAACTTTTGAAGGCTCAATGAATTATTAATAGAAGGGGCCATCTTTCATTCAGGTTGAAGAAACTAAGAGAAGGGAAGAAACTTGGAAGTTCACCATAAATTATGGAACAAACCAAAGTTTGTGTTTAGTAAAAATGAATGTTGTTTGAATTGTATTGAACTGACCTGAATCAACTGATTTGTATCAAATCAATTCTTCACTAATTTTCAAGAAAATCAACTCAATCAGTCTTTTAGTTTTTAGCTTTTAAAACTATAGTATATATTGAATGCATGCAAAATTCAAATGTTTTGCTAAATATTTATTTATTTATGATTGGACTTTAGGGTTTTTTATGTTTTAGTTTTTGTTTTCGTATTCTATTGTATGAATGCATACTAAATCCAAAATTTTATTCTGGCTAGTGTTAGGGTTTTAATAATACATGTTTATTTATGCTTTGATTTTAGGATTATTTTGTGTTAGCATTATATCATGTATGTGTATTCTATTGTATGAATGCAAGGAAAATATGTTTGTTTTCTTTTGTTTCATTTAGGATTCTAAAGCAATCTGATCCACCTATTTTTCGCAAAAAGGGTTTAAATTGTATGCATGTTTGTATCTATGGTATCTTTCTAGTTATCGCTTGAGTTTTTTTTTCTTCAAATTAATTTATTTATATATAAATTGATTATATAAATATATAAACTAATTTATATATATATATATATATGTTGATTTATATATATAAACTAAACATATATATACCACTGATCAAAGATTCTCTTATTGAATATAGTGGGATCACCATCTATAAATATGGATCAATCGTGGAAACATATTCTTAACAAAAATTTAGAACCTTATTGATGCAGAGCATCCTGAAGATCCGAGCTTTGAAGATGAATTGGATCCAAATTTAATTTGCAAGATCCGATCCAAGATGCGATCCATGGCAGATCCAATCATGCAGGACTATTTGTGTCCAATTGGATCTCTGCCAACACAAATCCATGTTGAATATCATATTTTAAATTCTAAGATATTTTGCATTTATCTTCTTAGAGATTATAATTTTGTTTGTTGATTCTATTTTGTCATATTAAGAAATCATATTAAATATTTCTTTTTATTTTTTTTAGGTACCAGATTCTATGGATCCGGATAGTTCTAGTGCCCTATAGGATCTTTTTGTGATACTAGAGGGTGTACGGGGTAATTGGGTAGTTTTATTTTTATTTTTTATAATTTTGATGTTGGATCCAAAGTAATATGTATATAAAGATCTAGTTTGAATATTAGATCTTATAACAAGATCCAATACCACTACTTGGATCCATATTGGTGCACTAGAGTTGGACCAATATGGACTTAGGTCAATGATATTCAAGCTTCCCTTGACCAGCCACATCATCCCATCCTCATTGGGCATGATTGAGGTACCTCCCTGCTGGTCCAATTAATTCAAAAGGGTATTGTGCCATTGGGCCAACTTGAGGTGCAATGAGAGCTAGAACTTGTTTGAATTAATCTCTCATTTGCCTTAAAGGAGGTTGTCTCTCACGTGACCAATGAGAGAACTTGCTCTCTTGGTGCCCCTTAAATTCCAGCTGAAAAATTAGGTTGGGGTCTTTTTGGCTTCAATCTTTTGGAAAAAAAATTCGAAAATGGCGTGGGAAGAGAATATTTGAAGGGTGAACACAGTTCCTATATTTTGACCGTATCTCCTTAGATAATGGTTCAAAATTTATGATCTTTAGCTTGTTGGAAAGCTAAGATCCTTCTCTACAAGTTTGTTGTTTACCATTTGGCTTAGTTCATCTCAGTTAAGCTACTAAAGTCTTGGACAAGTTTCTTGATGATGGCATCAAGGAAGAAGGTGATGCAAAACCTTGTACGGCTATGCGTGTGAGGGTGTTGCTGATCGTGTGATCAAGGTTTGGAAACCTTGGTACTGGTGTTTGAGATGTTGGAGACATTAGGCTGATCGTGGTCTACCATTGAAGCCAAGTTTGTGTTCATTTTGTGACTGCAAAGGAGATAAACAAACTCTACTCTTGTTTTCTCATGTTTAGCATTTTTTTGAGTTTCATTATTTTTGTGATGTTCTATTACTGCTCTTGATGATTGTAATCTTCAAAAAACTTGTTTATGATTGATTGAATGAATGTCCTGAGATTTTTATGTTATTGGATGTTCTCAAAGTTTGTTTTATAATCCTGCTCATTGTGGGTTGCTTACACTCAATTTCTTTCAAGAAACATGTTTTCTTTCTTACTCGGGTTGTCAAACATGATCCTAGTAAATTGATCATATCGACCTGGATACAGATCAGATTCAGGAGTTCTTTAGCTTGTTGGAAAGCTAAGACTTAGACCTACAATATTGTTGTTGAAGCCTTTGCATGATTCATCCACCTAAGTCCTCAAAAGTTATTGTTAAGTCTCAGACAAATAAAACCTATCTGTGTCTTGTCCTATACAAAACACTCCTAGACAGTGTTCCATATTTACTAGATATTTTCTTATTCCCTACTTGAAATTGTGATTGGTTTATTTTTGTAGAAAGTTAAGACGTGGGTCTATAACTTTCATGTTTACAGATTTTGTTGAATCATCTCGTAAGTTACTCAAAAATATGGTTCTTTCTGAGTCTTTAGAACATCTCATTATTTAAAATTCTTGTTATAATTTCTTGAATAGGTTTTCATATTTTCTGAATATCTTGATGTTCTCTGCCTCATTTATAAATCTCAAACCCACTTTGGTTAGAGAACATCCTATTAGTTCTTATTGTTGTTATGAGTTTTACTTGATTCATTCATCTGAATGCTTGAAATTTATGTTAGTTCGATTGCATGATTAGAACTTTAGTTCATGTTTTACAATGAATAAAACCTACTGTACCAAAAATTTAAAATTTTGTAGAGACCCGTAGGAATCTCCAAAAAATACAAACTTTTGTTTTTTGGAAAGGTCTTGAGTCTAAATCTTTTGTTCAAAGTTTTCTGAAACTCCATCATTAGAGGGTTCAAAATCCCCCTCGAACTACCTGCCTGCCAAAATCCAAACAGTTTGTCAAAGGTTAGTTTAACTAGTTCAGTTCTGTGTCTATGGATCGGTTAATTCAGGTATGTTTCCTATGATTTTGGACCCATTAGAAAGGTGCATGCATCACACAACTTTCTCCTTTGGACCGTCTCTGTTGAAACAGAGTTCTTAGGTCCCAAATTTCTGCTTTCTCGAGTCTTATTCGAACTCATCCACATATCAATAGCTTTTGCGCATATCGAGATCCATTTGAGTCTTGGATCATG
This sequence comes from Nuphar pumila, assembly GCF_984573655.1. Taxonomy (NCBI): domain Eukaryota; kingdom Viridiplantae; phylum Streptophyta; class Magnoliopsida; order Nymphaeales; family Nymphaeaceae; genus Nuphar; species Nuphar pumila. Next base: position 24,357,588 of record NC_143255.1, on the reverse strand, counting down.
GATCGGCTCTTGTGTTGAGTTCACATCACTTATACATATGAAATTTATCAATTTCTTGAAGCATCATGTGCTCTTGTTGATTCCGCTGGTAGGATGTGATGCCCATGTCAAGACTGCAATAATAACAAATTTAAAGTTCTACGATTAATGAAATTACACTTGATTGAACATGATTTTAGCACAAAATATATTCAGTCTCATGTAAGTATGAGCTAAACCCACCTAGATGCAGTGCATGTACATTATTAAGAGAGCAAGGATAGGACATAAGTTCATGATCGAGTCAAAAAAATGTTGGACGACCTCATTATGGGACAACATTGGATCTAGCTTCAAATGATGATGATGAATACAAGCCCCTTCAAGACTTAATGGGTGATGCCTAGAGTGATTTATATTCCGGTTCATTCTCAAGTTGTTATATATCAAAACAATGAATAATTGTAGTAATAGATCGTTTGACAAGCAGATTGATTTGTTGAAGGAGGTGTTGTCTGAGTAAAAATGATTGTCAAACTCTTACTATATGGCAAATAAATTTGTGATCACACAAAAATAGATGTATGTATGAAAGACAGTCCGCTTTTCTGAGAGAAGCATGAGAATAACAAAATGTGCCCAAAAGTGTAATGCTTAAGATAGAAACCATACAAAGGCAAAGGAAAGAAAGTTTCTCAAAAGATTTTATGATACTTTTCCTTAAAATCAAGATTATAGCGTTGGTTCATGATAACAAAATTAGCATCAAATATGTGGTAGCACAAGACCCGATGTACAAGCGATGAGAACATACTAATTCATCCATCATATTCTATAGTGTGGAAGGAATTTGATAGAGAACATATATTGCGTACAACGAAACCTCGCAATGTTCATCTCGACTTCGCAAGTGATAGTTTCAATAAATTAAAAAATATGAGTCAATCATACAATACGTGACCCATAGTATTATTGTCGTATAATATGCCTCCATGGATGTGTATAAAAGATTCTTTCATATACCTTTTCATACTCATCCTTGGGGTAAAGGCACTTGAAAATGACATAGATATTTACTTATAATCGTTAATCAAATATTTGCAAGAGTTATGGGATGAAGGCATTAGAATGAACGATTCATTAACTAAATAGATATTTCAAATGTGAGCGGTGATAATGTGAACTATCAATGATTTTTTAATATATGCCAACTTATCAGGATGATTTACAAAGAGAAAGTTTGTGTGTACAGTTTGCAATATTGATATAAGGTTAGACAACTTGAAGTTCGGCAAGACGTGTTACATGGCACACTATTAATTCTTACAACACGATCGCCTATGGCATTGTCAAAAGAAGGAGTTTGACGATAAAGTTGAGTTTAGAAGGCCACTAAATGAATTATCTAGAGTTGAACTAGATGTATAGTTAAATAATGTTACTGTTGATTTCAGAAAACTAGGAGTTGGTGGAAAAATAAAAAAATGTGACAACCAATATTATCTAAATTGAACAACAAAATTATTTTTTCAACATTCATGTTGTCATCACTGAAGCTAAAGCACAACTTAGATGTAATGGATGTTGAGAACAACGTATGTGACAATATCTTATATATAGTGCTCGATGTGAAATGAAAAACAAAGGACAACGAAAATGCATGGAAAGATATAAGACTCCGAAAGTTTGTATTTATATACACTATTTGTAGTCTTTGATTATATTATGTTACACATTACAGTCTTTAGTTATTCTGTTATTTCCTAATATGTATGACTTCTCTTACCTCAATGCCTTTTTTGTTACATATTACTAATAGAGATCCCTGATTGCGTATTTTCTTTTACATTCTTAATGTAAAAATTGTTTTTGAAAACTAATTTTTAGTTTTTTCTTTTTAGGCTTATGGCTTATAACGCCAAGATTCCTATCCCGCTGTAATAACCTATACCAATGTGTTAATTCTTCTAATTGTAGCCTATATTGGTGAGTTGATTTTCCTCGTTATAGCCTATAACAACGAAAATAGTCTGTTATAACCTATAGGTAGCCTATAATGGTGAGACAGGGATCTCACCGTTATATTCTATTTCACCATTAAAACAATCTTGTCGTTAAAGATTACCTCTCCGCTATTGGTGTACTTAGTTTCGGCAAGATTCTTTGTTGGTGTTGGTTCACCCTTTAACGACAAGATGTAAATGTCTTCGCAAAGGCTTTTTTTTGGTGACTTGTTAGCGAGTATTCTCGCCATTATAGGCCTATAGCGATGAGAAATAGGGCAATAGCGGCAAGATATACCACTTCTATTTATCTGCATTCTTGTAGTATTCTCTCAGAGAGAGAGAGAGAGAACCATGAAAAGTTCGATTCAGAAATAAGTCTCTAAAGTGCTGGACCAGTCGTACAACATTTGATTTGTGTAACAAATAATTATAAATAGTTAAACAAGTTTCTATCATGAATCCAGTGCATGATTTTGGAGAAACAAATTTCCAAAATAATTTTAATTTATTGCAATTTATTGGCACTTACAAGGTTGTTGTGGCACAACCATAACATTGTATGGCAAGCCAATTTATTCGGTAACCATAGGCATGTTGTTGCATAGAAACGTCCCATTTACCCTATAGTGGGGACCTTAATGACTGTCCCATTCCTCTTGCTAACCCAAACCCAAACCCAATCACAGCGAAAATCTAAAAGTACACTTGTGCCTTCTTCAACAATATGGGCCTTCACATTAGGGTTCTCCCTCTCAATGATGGTTGCTGCAATTTGCCCATACTGACCTACCAATTCTGGCCAAGAACTCTTACCTGCACCAAAGTTGTTTCATCCCTCGCATTAGCATCTCATGGTCTACCAGAAAAGCAGCAAACAATGAAATAAAACAATTGCTAGTTGCTGTTAAGCCATACAATGCAGTGCAATTGGGCCAGTCCAAATCTGCCCTACCAAGAACCAGACTTGCCGAAACGGCCCAATCAAGATCAAAGCTGGGTGGGCAGCTCTAGGATAGATGTTAGATATACAGGCTCCTATTACGTCTTCTAGTATTTGATTTCTCTTCAATTCCATTCATGTTGTAATTCTTCAGAACCTGATATTAATGATATTATTCTGCTTTAAAAAAAAAACGACCCAGACTTGCTGAAAGCTATATATATGCCACAATGATATAGGTAAGGACGTGTAGGTGACTCGCCTACGTGACACAGGTTCAAAAAAATTAAAAGTAAGATGCTGTGACACGTGTATATATATATATATGAAATATTTTGTATTGGTTCTTCAAAAATGCTTTTTATTTAATACTTATGAAAACATGTTGATATTAGTAATATAATTATTTTTTTAAAAGAAAAATACTTCATAGATTTAATTTTAGATTGAGAAAATTACTACTCGAATTGACCAAAAGTCACTAGACAAGTATTAAGAGGACTGAAGATCCTATAAAAAAGATACGTTCAAGTCACCAGTCTACATTGAAGGACTAGTTCATGAAGAGCAGCTTTTGCTAAGAAAGTGTGTTGGTGGCAACCCTCCATATGCACTCGGTAATTGCGTTGCAGCACATCTTATCTTAAGTTAGTTGGGGTATTTCATTGAGGGGCTGTGACATGCCAAACCAGTTTAAAGCATTCTCTTATGAATTTACATTCTCAAAACAAATGAATTGATGATTTCTCTTTCTTTTTACAAAGAATGCAGATGAATTCCTTAGATTTGAGCACTTGGTGGGTGAGTGACCGTTTATGAAGAATTAGCTAAGCATTGATGGACCCTCTAGCCTGAGTCAATATAGAATTCAAACAAGGTATAGCTCCATTGAATCCTAGGCCTTAATGTAGACAATCCCCTCAATAGACATATTAACTCTTCAAAAAAGATAGGAGAAGGATTCTCCTATAATTGGATTTCCCAACCATGTGTTTGGTTCCAAAATGTGGAAATTAGGTCTTCTTTACTTAGAGAGGCCCAATAAAGAACAGGATAAAGATCTTTCAAATACCCATTTTGATTCCAAGCATCGTTCCAAAATCTGGTTTTGGAACTATCCCCAATAACACGAAAATTGCTTCAACCCTTTCTAAAAACGGGATCCTCCAATTTCCATGGCCAGCCAAGCAGGCCATATTTATAAATTATTTTACTCTACCCACATAAGGGCTATTTTTCTAATATTTACTGAGTTGTCTCTCTCTCTCTCTCTCTCTCTCTCTCTCTCTCTGTCTCTAAACAGGTGATACTACAAAAGACTTTTTTTTTTTCAAAAAGTTTTTAACTGTAATGCAATTGAGACATGAGTCTGACACGTTTTTGGCGTGTGTCATCAGTGTGTCACATGATAAAATATGTGGGGCTTCATCATTGAGCGTGTCATCTGTGACACGGGCCCATTTAGGCATGTCACTATGACATAGGCTGAAAGGCTGACCCATTTAGGCATGTCATTATTTTCTCAGGTATTTTCTCACGATATTTTCATAAATCTCACGAGATTTGTCACTATGGGACCAACATCTCCAAGTAGCTGCCACGTGGCCCGAGTTTGGGCCCATTCTCACCGGGGTGGCAGCCACATGGCTTGGGACAGGGCCCCACTCTCCTCTAAGGTGAGAAGCCTGATACAGTGGCCAAGTACTTAGCAAAGTATTTGGCCCGAGTGGTAGGGTGGTTTACATCAGCTGAAAAAGGATAGCCATATATGGATGCCCTCATACGCATCATTACCGAATTCTTGAACCAAAAACAAAATGAAGATAATTTCACCTCCATGATATGAGTACCGTACAATTTGCAGAACGAACCTTTGCATTCCGATGCAACACACTTATGTGACACGAATAATATATGGTGTTGAAGCCGTACCTTTGCAAATGTCTGCCATTTCTCTCTTTGAAGACGTTCACTTACAGTTATATCAAGCCATTGCTAGTGGGTATTTATAGATTTGGCTTGATAGTTATCCTTACCTTTCCTAAGGTGGTAGTTGCCTTGTTGGAGTGGTTTCCTTCAAAAAATATATAAATATATATATATATATTCCTTCAAAAAAGTATGCCTTGTTTGAATGTTGACTACAGTTTCCGTAGGGTTCCAACCTTCATGAAGGATTTTGTCTGTCTCTCTCTCTCTCCTTATGCTTTCATATTACGAAGGATGGATAAGCTTGTATATGTATAAGTCGGTTTGATCCCATGGCTGAAGTTTCTAACCAGCTGGCCATCTTAATTGAACGTTGACGATATTGCTCCAACCAATTCATACCTCTCTCTGTCTCTAATGGAAAAGGGTGCTGTGCATGTGTTGGACATTTACAGATTTGGTTTGATAAAGAGCACTGGGTTTTCCTCCCTCTGCTGGCGCTCCTTTTTTAATTGATCATATTGGCTTACGGTTTACGCCTCTTCACGAGAGCGAATCCGGTAAGATGTCAAATACTTTTATTTGAAAAATCATGGTTTTTGTGAAGAAAAACATGATCAAAAGGTGATTCCTACCAAATTGACCTTTTTTTTTTTTTTTTGAAAGAAAGGTAATTTCATTAAAGTATTAGGAAGAATTGAAGTAATATAACGTTTCATCAAGTGATGAGATATCACTTGCTGAAATAAATTTATCAAAGCATTACATACCTGCAATGAAGGCATGCAGTATCAAACCATCCAGCCAGTTAGAATACTTGGGTTTGAAAGATGACCCTGTTGGTTCTTGGAGGAGAGCGCCCCTACAAACATCCGGTTATCTTGAATATCTGCAGAGGATCAGAGTGCCATATCCTGCCGAAGAAAGCGCCAGCAGAAAACAGTCTACAATAGACACCCGACCAGACACCATTACTTTATGCATTGAGGTAGAGAGCTCCCAAGAGGACAAGGCGTAACAGGTTACATGAGGCCCCTGATACAACTGCCCCCTTGCGAGTAGAACCGCCACCGATCTGAACGCATTCCAACCAAGCACAAAATTACAAAAATTTTAATGAGAACTTTTGTAAACAATACAAAAATTTCTATTCCCTGTGTTGTTGTCCTGTGTGATTGATTGCCTTAAACTACTATGTTTTAGCTTAACTTTGATACAGTGACAAATAAGGGCTAACTGATATATAAATTAAGAAAGTTGATCAGATAGCAACTAAATTAAGTTATTAATTTATTTAATTGAATTAATTAAATGGGTGACTAATTACCCTGATAAATCATAACTAACTATGATAGTTAATAAAACCATAGTCAGTAGAAAATTTTAGCTAAGTATGAAATAAATAAAAAATTAATTATTCTCTTGGGTGGCAAATTAAATTGATGTCTAACAGTCAATATTGGTGATGTTCGCTAATTAGGATATATGAGTATATAATTGTTAGACATTAGCATTTACTCAGTAATTGTGATTAATTAATAATGGGTCAGTAATTAAAAAACAAATAATGTAAATTATACTTAAGGTATTAAGTGAATTTTTTAATTTTGATATATATATATATATATATAATTATTTTTTAAATGGGAACTAAGACGTAGATGATTAACAGATACAAAAAAATTTGAATACTCATGTGGGTTTAGGCCTACATCGGTTTGGTTTGGTTTGGACCCAACCGGTTGAAAAATCCAAAAGGGGAACAAGGGAGAATTTAAATTTTTTTTAAGGAGGGTATGGGCTCACTTCACCCCATCTCCTCGTAGGTTTTAAAGGCCCAAGAAAAGAGGTCGTGTGACCCATATGGGCTCTCTTTTGAGGAAAGCTCAAAATAGAGCTTTTCAAAAAGAGGAGTTAATTTCACCTCTACATTTTTCTTTTTTGCTATTAGTGAAAGCATGGGAGACATGCTTGTAGAGGAAGAGAGGTGGCTGGAGGTTTACCAAGCTCAATCCTCTATCAACCCTACATCTTTACCTATTTTTCCCCCATTTCATTTCCTATAAATCATGTTTTGATAAAAAGGGGGGAAACACAAATTCATATGTTTTGTGAAGTGTCTCATCCCTCTTCTTCTCTCCCCTCTAAACTCTTCACAAACTTTGTTGAAGCCACACCTCCATCAAGTCTACTGTAGGGAGGAGAGCTCTTTGAACTCCTCTCTACACCGTGTTGGTAGAGGAAAAAAGATCTCTTAGCATTTCTTTTTTTTCTTTTTTTTGGCAATGTAAGGTCTAAAATACCACTTTCATCTAGTTTTTCATCTAGAGATATGGGTGGCATGATGTGTTTTGTGTTGAGACTCTTGCGTTTTTATTTACTTAACGAAGAGCATGTCGATATTCTTGTCTCAGCCATTTGTTCTCTTTTGTAAACATGCTTTTGTATTTTATTTCGTTTTAAGACATTAATCTAAGTGTGTTGATATATATTTTTTAGTTTGTTTGTCAACAACCATGTATTATTACAAACATGCTGGATATTTTTTTTTACTCCAAGCACATACGTTTTTGGCAACCATGTTGTGTTTCTTTGTTTTCCCTAACCAAAGCATCACGATTTTCATATTTAAATATCATTTTGCAACCATGTGTCCTATTTTATTTCGTTCTAATATAGTTACTAACATGCTGTATTAAGTTTTTGGCAATTTAGTGATGTTGAATATAGTTTTGTGTCTCATGTTATTATTATTTTTAGTCTACTAGTTGTTGTGTGTTCGGACCATGGTTAGAACCCGCGTGAGTTTAGACCATGGCCTGAACAAAAGTTTGGTAATGCATCTGCAGACTGCATTGGCGCAAGTCTGCTTACTAGTTTATAAAAAGTAGTTTGGCAATGCATCTGCATATGCATATGGTAGTCAGCGCCATCATATGCAGACTGCATTTTATAACCAGGCTACATAGGCGCAAGTCTGCATACTAGTTTATAACAAAATAAAAAACAGTTTGACAATGCATCAGCGCATATGGCAGTCAGCGCCATAAAACGCAGACTGCATAGGCACAAGTCTGCATGCTAGCTAGCTAGTTTATAAAAAAAAGAACAGTTTGGCAATGCATTTGCATATGGCAGCCAGCGCCATAGGCGCACACCACAAGAAAATCGTGGATTAGCGACGGACACTATCCATCGCTTATCCGTCGCTAAGTCATCGCTAAACTGTTTAGCGATGGATAGCGTCCATCGCGATTTTTTGCTCGCTAATTAGCGAAAAACCTTATATGTCGTTACTTTCATCGCTAATTTGCGATAGATTAGCGACGGACATTATCCGTAGCTAATCCGTCGCTAAATTTTAAAAACAAAATAAAAAAAATCCGTCGCTAAGTAGCGTGTTCTCCGGCGTCGCCGTCCTCTATGAACCGGCGTTTGCTTAGTTCGTATTTTTTTTTCTTTATTTTTGTGCGTTCGTTTTACCTCTTCTTCGTTGTGGTTCCATTTCTAGGGTTTCATTTCGTGCATTCGGGGAAAGGGGAAAGTGAGAGATGGCGCAGGAAGGAGGGGAGCACCAGAACGGGAGCGGAGCAGAAAACAGCGGCGAATCCGTTGTGAAGTTCTCGACGCTCAGGCTGAAGCACGTGGTTCAGGCGCCGAGGGCGGCCGATGTTGTCGCCTTCTACAAGGCGGCTTTCGGTGCTGAGGAGGTCGAGCGCTCCAACCACCCCAAGAGGAAGGCCGATCACGAGCTCCCTCTCATCCTCTTCTCTCGCCTCCGACTCGGCGTCATGGAGTTCCTCGTCGCCGACAAGACCGATGAGTCTGAAGCCGGGTTACTTTCTCTATCTATCTATCTCTCTCTCTCTCTCTCTCTCTCTCTCTCTCTCTCTCTCTCTCTCTCTCTCTCGTTTCCTTGCTTCAGTATCCGAAGTCGGTTTAAATCGAGCGAGGTCAGTTTAAATTTCGAATGGGCAGAGGGAAATTTTCGCGCTTGGTTTAAATAAAAAATTAGCGACGGATTTAGCGAGAGAATTTTTCCGTCGCTAATTAGCGACGGAAAAATTCTCTCGCTAAATCCGTCACTAAAATGTTATCTTATTTTGAGAATTAGTGACAAAAAAATTGGTGTCGCTAATCCATCGCTAAGTAGCGACGATTTAGCGATGAAAGTTTTTCATCGCTAATCCGTCGCTACTTAGCGACAGATTCATGAAAAAAGTTTTCTCTAGCTAATCTGTCGCAAATTTGCGACAGAAAAAATTCGTCTCAATATTTCGTCGCTAATTAACAATTTTCTTGTAGTGGCATGTCTTCATACTATCCAAAAAAAAAACAGTATTTATGCACAGCAATTTTTGAAATCAAAGGCTACACTTATAAAAAAATAGTAGTTATGTGCAGCGATTTTTGAAATCAAAGGTTGCACTTATAAAAAAAAAATAGTAGTTGTGTTTAGTGATTTCTAGAATCAAAGGTTGCACTTATAAAAAAAATAGTGTTGTGTGCAGCGATTTGTTGAAAAGAAAATTTTTCAGGTCTACAAGTTTGTTTAAATATATATATATATATATATATATATATATATATATATATATATATATATGCAAGGTTTAAAAATGATTAATTTAGTTTTGAAGATATACTTATACATGATTGAAAGTATATATATATATATGTATGTGTGTATAATTAACTATGTGTGTGAGCATGAACTTGATGATGTATATTCTTAATATAAAGCATGTTTTGAATAGATGCTCAATGTATGAGATCAACATATTGATTACTTGGATATGATGGCAGGTATGGTTCACGGAACCTTCCAGCTGCCAATGCGCACGCTCGTGTGGATATTGTTACTGTTGCTTTTGACTTTTGATTCATGTCAGTTATGTTTATGCTTGTGAGCTCATATACGGGGCTTTGGGTTTGTTAAGAACCTTAGGGGTGCGTAAGAAAGCACCATACTTTAACAACAGATGAATAAATCCTTAATATGTTAAATGTTGGTCACCTTCATTAGCGTATATCTCCTATGGGCTAAAGGCGCTCGAGCATTTGGAATGTGTTGGGTACACTACAAGATTTATGTGGATTAGCGACGAATGCTATCCGACGCTAATCCATCACTGAACTATTTAGTGACGGATCGACGATGGCTTAGCGATGGATAGCGTCCGCCGTAATTTCCTGGTCGCTAATTAGCAATAGAACTTATTTGTCGCTACTTTCGTCTCTAATTCATGATGGATTAACAAATTTTATTATCCGTCGCTAAATAAGCACTGATTTGGTTTTACGACAGATACATATCCGTCGCTAAAATTTAATAATGAATACATTTCTGTATCTAATATATGTCGCCAATTTAGCGATGAATTACATTTCATCGCAAAACATCGGCTGATTCAGTTTTTGAGACAGATAAATATTCGTCCCTAATTCGTCACTAAATTGGTGATGGATATTAGCAACAGATATTATCCATCGCAAACTTTAAAAAAAATTAAAATAAATTGTTTGAAATATAAATATCGAGAAAAATTTTCTTGTTATACAATTATATAACAAGTGTATAAAAAACAAAGTACACATAAAAAATACATATACAAAGCAGGTGTAACAAATTTAACAACCCAGTATAATCCTCAACAAGTTCTAATTAGTTACAAGTGAACATATACAAAGAGTTTCATTTGAAATAACAAGTACGTAAAACAAATTCAACACATGAAGCTAATCCTCGCCAAGATTCAGAGCATTATCCTCTTCATTGTCTGGAATTGCCCCTCCATCCATGCCTCCATCAGCTTCTCTACGTTGATCATCTCCAGCATCCTACAAGAGAACCGAAATGTTAGATTGATAAACAAAATATAATGAAATAAATTATATGCAATACACCTAATCTAAGGCAATCAAAGTGACATGGTTGAATGACACATAGACTAGCAATAAAGTGGACATTGACAAAATTCAAAGGTTTTAAAAAAAAAAATCATAGTGATAAAATCATGCTTATATGTGTTCTAAGGTTGTCAAAATTTTTTTATAGTGATTCAATCATGCATATATGTGTTCTAAGGTTGTCAAAAGAAATTATAATGATCCAATCATACATGTATGTGTTCTAAGGTTGTCAAAAAAATTTCATACTGATTCAATTATTTATATATTTGTTCTAAGGCTGAAGAAAAAAAATTCATAGTGATTCAATCATGCAGATATGTGTTCTAAGGTTGTCAAAAAAATGTCATAGTGATTCAAGCATGCATATATGTTTTTTAAGGTTGTCAAATAAATTTCATAGTGATTCAATCATGCATTTATGTGTTCTAAGGTTGTCAAAGTAATTTCATAGTGATGAAATCATGCTTATATGTGTTCTAAGGTTATCAAAAAACTTTCATAGTGATTCAATCATGCATATATATGTTATAAGGCAGTCAAAAAATTTCATAGTGATTCAATCATGCATATATGTGTTCTAAGGTTGTCAAAAAAAATTCATACTGATTCAATCATGCATACATGTGTTCTAATGCTATCAATAAAATTTCATAGTGATTCAATCATGCATATATATATATATATATATATATATATATATATATATATATATATATATATATATATATATATTCAATCATGCATATACTAGCTTGAAATCTAACGACATGAAACTTTATACCAGACGGACATCGAAGCTCATGTTGAATGCAGATGAAGTTTTTCTATCCCAGAAAAAGTTGCACAACTCATTATGAACAAGGTTGGGAATGGTTTCATATAAAAGTCATGCATTATGTTCTGAAGAAGCTGGTGGATACCATCCCAAGAAATAGCAGGGTCAATCGAACGCTGGGAGTTAATGCTGGCGGGAGAACTCTAAGAGCCCTGACTGCAGGGGGCAACGACTGGTGTGGTGTTTATATTACTCCTAAACCTGAACACACGACCTTTTTTAGATTCATCAGTTGCAGTCACCAATGCTGTAGGATCAAAATGCGGATGCTAAGTGGAGTCATCATCATATCACTTTACCATTTGTTGCTCGTATGACTCCTAAAAAGTAATGAATTAATAATTAAAAATTATAATATTTATGATAATGTAATTCATGATAACTTTTATATTATAATGTTTATTAATATAATAAATATGTACTGTTATTGCTCTTGTCTTCTTTGATACAAACTCTCTCATGCATACTCTTTCGTTTATGTGTTTCAATAAACACATCCTTGTAAGGCACAATGCCTCATTTTTTGGTTTCTTGTAATGTTAAATGATAAAAAAATCAATTAGAAAGTACGCAGAAATACTTATAAATTTGACCATATATATATATATATATATATATATATATATATATATATATATATATATATATATATATATATATATATATATATATATATATATATATATATTAATGAGTTACCATTTTCTTCTGGTGGCTCTCAAAAGTCCTAAAATCACTTGTGTGTAGATGGGCATCGGGCATCTTCGCTCAGTTTTGTGCAGCCTTTGTTGAGCAGTTTCAAAATTTATGGCTCGCTCACTAGTCGCACATTGCATCCCAATAATCTGACCTGATAGTAGAAGGGTCATGGCCCTTCCACTGCAGTGGATCATTTATCCCATAAGCTGCTTTTATTATTGCAGTCTTTATATTGTGAAGCATGTTGACAAATCGACTGGCAGCCACCTTCTGCCACACTAGCCTCGCGTCCTGTTGCTTTTTCGCAGTCGCGAAGCGATTCAAAGCCTACAAATAATTTTAGAAAGTTAGTATATATGACTATAACAAAAAATTAAATATGAAACACATTAGCTATGATAAACGATTATATACCATAAATGAAGACCATAATCTGTCCACCTCCTTCGGGTAATCTTTCCATTGAGCGACTGGTCCTGGAAGATGCTGAACTAATGACTTTTAATTTTTTGAATCACTTCTTGTGGCTCGAACCTCGCACTGCATATGAATTGGTACACATTAACAATTGACTATCGATATACACTATTTTTAAGATAAGTATTGGACAAGTGACAATGAAATACTTACGGATGACTATCGATATGCACTATTTGAATGAGTCATCGTGTGTCAGACTGAGAAGACCCATCATCTGGCGTTGTCTTGTACTATGTATGAGTAGCTCGTGTAGGTGGGTCATGTGTATGTAAAAAATCATCTAAAGAACAATGAGTTAAAAATTCACATAATGCATATTTAAACTAATTAAGTATATAATTATTTAAATGATATACCTATCGAAGCATTACGTGAAGACGAAGGCTGAGACTGGCTATCACTGAGCTGGTATCCTCTAAAGACGATTAACAAGTAAAAATTTGTATATCAACATATAAGCAAAAACATAATGAATGCATATATTTAAATATAACACAAAGACATCTACTTAATGTTGTCCCACGACCTCCACTTGGTCCACGACCACTGAGTGCTTAACTAGTGTGACCTTCATGAACTATATTCTAACAAATAAAAATGTTATTAGCATGGACATGACATATGCATGAAATATAAAGATTTAAAGGTCCTACATGAATCAGTTTTATAATAATGCATGAACTGTGCATGGATTGTAACATGATATGCAAGAGATAACACTATAAGAAAAATGTTATTTAGCGACAAAAATTTGTGACAAAAATAATCCATCATAAAGTTGTGATGGATTATCGAGAGAAAACTATCTGTCCCTAAAATTACAATTAGTTGCAGAATTAGCGATAGAAAAAATCCGTCATAAATGTCGTCACAAATTTATGATGAATTAGCGACAGAAAAATCTCGTCTCACACTCCGTTGCAACTTCACGACGGATGAGCGACACCATTTTTCCATCGCTACTCTATCGCAAATTTATGACGGCATTTGCGACGGAATTTTGCAATCGCAAATCCGTCGCAAAATTTCCCGTAAAATCCTAATGCAAGCCCCCTTTCTTTTTCCTTTTTGTTTCATTTATCGCACAACCCCTCCCTTTCTCTTGCCTAGTTGCTCGCCCTCCCTTCTCCCCCTTCCGGCGATCGCCTCCCTCTTCGGCAGCTTTGCCGACACCACCTCATTAGTCATCCGACCTTTCTCACCCCCTCTTGCTCGTCTCCTCTCTCCTTCCCTTGTCTGCCGACACAGGTAACCTCCTCCCCCAAGTACGTCTGCTCCCTTCCTTTCTTCTTTCCCCTCATATCTCTCTCTCTCTCTCTCATTTTGCCCTCTGTCACCCAGCGGGCTGGCGGAAGGGGTTGGGACCCCCCCCCCTCTTCTGCCTGTTTTGGAGATTTCGTCAGAAGGCTTTGGCCCCTGCTTTGTTTTTGAGAATCCAGCAGGGGCCAATGGTCCCTGTCCCAGTTTTCTTTTGAAGTTGGTAGGGACCATTGGCCTCTGCCTCCTCCTTTTCAAGAGTCACAGGGGCCTTTGGCCCCTGTGCCCCCCCAACCCCCCATTTTTTTCTTCTTGGTCCGGTAAGGGCCATTGGCCCCTACCCCTCTTTTATTTTGGTAGGGGTCGATGCCCTTGCCCCGCTTTTTATTTCTGGCACGGAGTGATGCCCCTACCCCTCTCTCGCCTATGCCCTTTCTCACCTTGGTCACTCGATGTAACCCCAGCCTCTGCCTCCTGATTTCAACGGGTGGGGTGCCACCCCTCTCTGCTCGCTCTCTCTCTGTCCTCTCTTTTTGACAGGGGAGGGGGAGGCCCTCCCTGCTCCCCGCTCTCTCTCTCTATTCTGATGGGGTCGGGCTCGACCAGGTAGCCGAGCCCACCTCTCTCTCAATCGAGGTTGGGGCTAGGCCCGACCTGGCAACTAATCAAGTATACAATTATTTAAATGATATACTTATTGAAGCATTATGTGAAGACGAAGGTTGAGACTGGCTATCACTGAGCTGAGATCCTGTAAAGACGATTAACAAGTAACAATTTTTATATCAACATATAAGCAAAAACATAATGAATATCTATATTTAAATATAACACAAAGACATCTACCTAATGATGTCCCACGGCCTCCACTTGGTCTTTGACCTCTGTGACCTCCACAAACCATATTCTAACAAATAAAAATGTTATTTGGATCAGTTACATAACTCTTGATCTTAGCATGCACATGACATATGCATGAAATGTAAAGATTAAAAGGACCTACATGAATCCGTTTTATAACTATGCATGAACTGTGCATGTACATGCTAAGTATGCATGAAATGTAACATGATATGCAATTCCATGAACATGGATACATAATCAAATCGAAAATGATTTCACCATGAAATGTCCAATTCTGATAACCACTGACAAAACTCTTCCTGTATAGGTGATGTCTAATGCCATGAGGTTCTACAAATCGATTGTTCTTACACATCGTGTAGGAGTACCTGATCTGACTGGTGGGATCTACTGTACTGACACTTGTTATTGCAAATTCAATAAAACTGTCAACACCATCCATATATTCAAGTGACACCTCATTATCAATTATCCTACAATACATCCATTCATGGTTTATAGTGAATTTATCCTATAATGTTACGAATATTATCCTAATCAGTTAAAAGAGAATCATAAGAATGCTATGTGGTTTACAAATCTGTTAGAAATTCTTGTTTGGTGATTGTTGGTGAGCAATTTTTTTGTTTTGGTTAATGCACAAATTTTTTTCTCCTCTCTACCACAAACATGTTTAACATAAAATACAATTTCATGAACTATTATGCATGCATTGATAATTCAATATTTTTGTGTGTAACACCATCACATCATATTTACACACATCATAAAGATATTTAGAAAGATAAATTCACATTCACAAACATGATACATTCAATTTAAGCATATTTTCATGATACAATTTCACATGGAATGCATAATCAAATCCAAAATAACTTCATGCAAGTATGGATAGTCATGTCACACATTGCAATATATTCAATCATTTATATTATAATAATGTCAAACATGTACCTGCAAAAAACACTCCAATATCCCGCTAACTACTACCATGCCTAGTATGAAATCCGAACTACACAAATAAGAGCACTTCTATTCTCATACATTCAAATCATGCTCAACATGATCTCCAAACTCCAGCAAAACAGTTCTAGATATCCATAACTAAGTGAGTGTGTGAGCAGAAAAGTGTTGTATCCAAGAAAGTAAATAACATGTGATGTGCTTGCATCACTTACTCACCACGGGTATTTACCCGATTTGCATGCTTCTGCATTTGCATTTTTTTTCTTTTTTTTTTGCATGGCATTTTAAGCTGCATGTGTTGCTTAGCATTAAGCATCACGCATTTTGCTTTGCTACATATCTTCAATGACAAACACTGTTGGCCAAAGACAAAGATACAAGTAGTCGGCTTCGCCACTCCCTACCTGAAGAAAGGGAAACACGACAGGGGGTAGAGCCCCCTCCCCTTGTCGGCAGAAGAACCACTCAGGTAGGAGCTTCGCCCTCCATGCCCAATGAGAAAAGACAACAGCAGGGATGTAGATTCCCTGTCGTCTGGAGACACAAAGTAGTCAGGGGGCGGAGGGGCTCTGCACCCTGCCGATTGAAAGAACCAAGGACAGGGGGCTCCGTCCCCTGCCAACCGAATGAAAACAAAGAAGGAACGAAGGAGGGGCTGAACCCCTCCCTCGTAACTCAAGCAACAAGGAGGGGGTCTCGGCCCCTCCCTTATGAAGAAGGACAAATGGGAGGGGGCTCAACCCCTCCCTCAAAACCAAAGAAAATGCAGACATGAAGAAGAGGGAGGGGTCTCGATCCCTCCCTTACGAAGAAGGAGAAACGAGAAGGGGATGATCCTCTCCCTCAAAACCAAGAAAAAGAAGACAGGGAAGGAACTCAACCCCACACTGGAGAAAAAGAAGGAAAGAGTGGGGCAACGACCTTGCCTCTACTTGTCGGAAACACCCAGGTAGTAGGGGTAAAAGCCCCTGCTAGCTGGAAGGAACGAGGCAGGGGCCCAAGTCCCTGTTGAAAAAAATTTCACAGGCGGCAGGGGGTGTCTCCCCTGTCGACCTATCAAAAAAACTGGCAGGGGCTTTAGCCAGTGCCGGCAGGCCATGGTTTGCCGGCAAGGAAGAATGACAGGCCCCTGTCGGTCGACATAAAAGAAAGAGAAGGAGAAAAAGAAGTAGAAGAAGAAAAAGACACAGGAGAAAGAGAGAGGGGGTGAGAGGTTACCTAGAGAGGTGAATGAGGGTTCAACTATGAGAGTCGAGCAAGGGAGAGGGAGAGGGGTCCGATCGAAGGAGAGAACTCGGTGGTCGGCAGTCGGTCAAACCTACTTGAACCTGCCTGACCTAGTTTGAGTCTACTTATGTCAAACCTACTTGACCTATGAGGTTAACTTTTCTCTCTCTTCTTTTAGTTCATGGTCTTAGCCTAGGTCAAGCCCACTTGACCTAGACTAAGCCTACTTGATATGAGCTTGGACCTCCCTGACCTGGACTGAGCCCAATTGATTCAAGACTACTTGACCTTGATAGCTTGACTTCTTCTATGTCTTTTTTGACTTTCTCAAACCATTTGACCTATACTAGCCCACTTAAGGTAGGCTTGAACCCAGTTGGAACTAAAGTAGGTCCGATCTGTTTTTGGCCTATACCTCTTTGTTTCTCCACGTCGACAAGTTCTACACAAAATGCTCTTAGTTGTCACTGTACCAGATATAAGGATGTATCAACCATGACCTAGGAGTGCCTCTATGCTTGCATTGAGTCACCTCTACTAGATTTTTGGTAGGTTTGCAAGTCGGTCTCTCTATTTCAAGTTATTTTATTGGAATAACTATTGTGTACATTGAGATTTTTCTTACCGTATATCTTTCTAAAATAATATTGGGTCCTTGTCCTTGGTTTACGCCCTCTAGAGTACTGCAAGCTTGCTTCGGTATTCATGCGCATGCCCTTAAGACTATTTCTCAATATTTATGGTGAATTATGTATCATAGGGTTCTAGTCCTCGGTTTACGCTTTTTAGGCCACCACAAGCTTGCTTCGGTGTACACACGCATATCCTTATGACTACTTTCCTATTTATTATACATATGTAAAAATTATATATATATATATATATATATATATATATATATATATATATATATATATACGTTGCTTTACGTACTTAGCCTAATGCGGAATTTCATTGATTGATTCTTGCTTATATACTTAGCTCGATGCATGATATCATTCACCAGGCCTTGCTTATGCACTTTACTTAGCCTGATGTATAATTTTATTCATCGAGCTCTGCTTTATGCACTTTACTTTGTCATTGCGCTAATATGTGTGCACTCTCCTACTTTATGCTATTTACCTTGCCATCACACTGTCATGTGCACAGGCTCCTACTTTTAATAAATATAACTTTACTATAATAAACATATAAATGGTGACTGATCTCTATCACCCAAAAGTGATTCAAAAGCCTTACCATATTTAAAATATTATTTGGTGAAGAAACCCCTATATTAAAAAGGTTTTAGATTTGCCCAAAACTGCATTTATGTAAACATCTAAGTCATCAGGGCAAGGCCTAGGTTTCTGATAAACCATGGGAGATGCAACATATGTATAATGATGTACATCTATCCAAAAACGAATGTAGCAATTTTTTTGTTAAATAGGAGAGATGCTGTCAAAATTTTTGACAAGGTGCTCTCTAAGATAAAAAGAAACGTAGTATTTTTTCCATTAAACAGGAGAGCTGCTGCCAAAAATGTTGGCAAAATTCTCACCTAGGCTAGTATGGATGGCATGATGATGCTCTCATTGTTGGAACCTGTCAGGATGGCTCATTTTATTTTTGCCTTCAAGGGCATCATACTCCTAAGGGCCATTGTGCCAGAGTAGTTGTTGTGCGTTGTTAGGTCAGTGCTCATTACGACTAAATATGTTGAGCAGTCGATCAAAAGTAATCCTTGATTGTGCACTCAAAACGAAGAAGTCTACATGATTAGCAAGGTTGAACCAATATTGAAAAAAATCATTATAATTCTGAGAGTCTATGTTGACTTTGCTGATCAGAAAGGAGTCACACAGTTATCTAAACCACTAGAGTGTGCTTGCACTCAGATCTACCAATATGACACTGAAATCAAGGAGAAAGAAGAAAATGCATGTATCCAAGTACCAGAAAAAGAGATTGTGCATGAATTATCCATTGTTGTTATCATTATAAAAGACAATAAGAAAGGTCTTGTCAATATTTTAGAAAAATAAAGTCATGTCATGGCTTTAGAAGAGAAAAGCCCTTTGAAGGCTCTAGATCAGTTCTCCCATAGCTCCAAAAGAAGAAGCACATATTGTGTTTGAATAAACCATTAGTTCTTCCACTTTAGAGGAAGAAGTGGTGTTTGAAATTCTTATCGAAGAAGTGGTATTTGAGTATGCTGATGCAGTGAAAGATTTTGACTCATCCAACTCAGCCGATGCAGATTACCATTTTCAGATGAACTGTCTATATAATGTTAAGGAGCTTTCTTAGGAAGTTGAAATCTCTCTTGCCTCTCTTGAAGAAAAAGAAAGTTTAGTTGATGAGATTTCTCAGGACTAGGGATGGCAGTGGACCGGGGGAAAGCGGAGCCCCGCCCCGCCTCGCCCCGTTTGGACCGGGGATGAAGGGTATGAAACAGGGATGGAGGCGGGGACGAAGGTTAAAATCCATCCCCGTCCGGGGGTGGAGGCGGGGATGGACTGGCACGTTCCCCCGCCCCGCCCCGCCCCATCCCCGCCCCGGCCCCGCCCCGGCCCATCCCCGCTCCGGCCCCAGCCCATCCCCGTCCCGGCCCCGCCCCGCCCCATCCCCGTCCCGGCCCCTCCCCATCCCCGCCCCCAACCCTTTATATTTTTACTGTTTACTAACCCTAATTTCCTAACCCTGGAGCCGCCGAGCCAGGCCGTCGCCTCTTCCCCTTCCCCATCCGCATTATCATTGTAGCCGGGCCGTCGCCGACCACCGTTGGCCATCGCAGGGGGAGGCCTCCACCGTTGGCCATCGCCGATCTCCGACTCGTCCTCGGCGACGCTTGGGTGCGAATGCACACCAAGAAGCTTCGGCAGTACATCGCTAACTACGAGCGCATGGCGCGGAGCGAGGTCGTGGCGGCCATGGCGGAGATGCCGGTGGTGATCGATGCCGAAAGCGCGAGGCGGGCTTTCAGGCGGTTCAACTCCGCCTTCCCGGAGGCATACCGGGCGCAGACTGCGTCGATCGTGGTGGAGGACATGAAACGGGGATGAAGGCGGAAATGGGGACGGGGCGGGGACGGGGACGGGGCGGGGACGGGGATGGGGCGGGGGTGGAGGACATGAAACGGGAATGAAGGCGGGGGTGGAGGATAAATTCCATCCCCGCCGCGGAGGCGGGCCGGGGGTGGAGGATAAAATTTTGAGGCGGGGCGGGGGTGGAAACCTTGTCCCCCGCCCCGCCCCGCCCCACTGCCATCCCTACTCAGGACAACTCAAAATTTGTTAAGAAAAGATTAAACTTTGTGATATCCATACTCATGTTATTCCTTAACCTTCTGGGACACAACACATAGCTATTTGGGCCGAGTATAGGATCCACTCACGAGGCGTAAACCATAAGCCAATGTGGTCTTTATCAAACCAAATCTGTCAATGTCCAACACCTACGTCCACACATGCACAGCAATAAGAGACTGAAAGAGGTATGAATTGGTTGGAGCAATATGGTCAACGTTCAATTAAGACGGCCAGCTGGTTAGAAACTTCAGCCATGAAATCAAACCGACTTATACATATACAAGCCTATCCATACTTAGTAATGGAAGCATAAGAATAAGGAGAGAAGGTGACAAAATCCTTAATGAATGTTGGAACGGTACTGAAAATATAGTCAACATTCAAACAAGGCATTCGCCACCTTACGAAAGGTAAGGATAACTATCCAGCCAAATCTATAAATACCCACTACCAATGGCTTGCTATAACCGTAAGTGAAAGTCTTCAAAGAGAGAGAGAGAGAGAGAGAGAGAGATGGCATCCTTTTGCAAAGGTATGGCTTGATGACCATATATTATTCATGTATTGCATCAGAACGAAAAGGTTTGTTCTGTAAATTGTAAGTTACTCATGTCATGTAGGTGACATGGTGAGTCTTCATTTTGTTCTTCGTTGAGGAATTAGGTAATGATGCGTATCAGGGTATCTATGGCTATCCTTTTCCAGCTGTGTCTAAACCACCCCACTGCTCGGGCAAATGCTTTGCTAACTACTTGGCCCGGCCCCTGCCCCTGCCCCTGCCCCAAGCCATGTGGCTGCCACCCGGAGAGAATGGGACCCAAACTCAGACCACGTGGCAGCTACTTGGGACGTTGGACAAAACCTTTTATGAATTACGGTAGCCACCTTTTGATATATAAATGTATGGAAAAGAACACCCTATATGGTATCATACAATCAAGAATTACATTAGTCATAGAGCAAAACATTTTATTACCCTTCTTTGTTTAGAAAAAAAGCCACTTTATTCTTTCAGAAATTATATATATATATATATATATATATATATATATATATATATATATATATATATATATATACACACACACACAAACGTGTTGCAATATATTTTTAAAACTTTCTCGAACCCGGCAAGTCATGTACGCATACGTTTCTATATCGGCATAGCTTTCTTTTCTTTTCTTTTGGTTTGTATGATGTTTTTTTATTTCGTCTGCTGAGTCGTTCCGTATTGCGGTATTGTAAGTGAGTTGTGGTGACTCCTCGTCACCTGCTTTCTCCACTTTCTTTTTTAAATATATTGAATTTTTTTTTTGAAAGAACAGAATAATATATTTAATATCATGATAGGAAGAATTACAACATGAAAAGAATTGATGAGTAATCAATTCCTAGAAGACGTAATACAAGGAGCCCTTTATATCAAACATCTATCCTAGAGCTGCCCGCCGTGCCTAGATCTTGATTGGGTCATTTCAGCAAGTCTGGGGTCTTTGTGGGGCAGATTTGGACTGCCCCAATTTCAGTGCAGTTGTATGGCTTTACAGTAACTAGCAATTGTATTATTTCATTGTTTTGCTGCTTTTCTGCTGGACCATGTGATGCTAATGCGAGGGAGATGAAACAATTCAGTTGCAGGTAAGAGCTCTTGGCCAGAATTGGTAGGTGCGTATGGGCAAATTGCAGCAACCACCATTGAGAGGGAGAACCCTAATGTGAAGGCCTTTATTGTTAAAGAAGGCTCAAGTGTAACTCAAGAAATTGACTGCAATAGGGTAAGGGTTTGGGTTAGCAAGAGGGATGGGACAGTTATTGAGGTCCCCGGTATAGGGTAAACGGGACGTTTCTATGTAATAACATGCCGAGGGTAACTGAATAAATTGGATTGCTATACAATGTCATGGTTGTGTTACAACAACCTTCTAAGTGCCAATAAATTGCAATAAATTAAAATTATTTTGGAAATTTGTTTCTCTAAAATCACTGGATTCATAATACAAACTTGTTTCACTATTCATAATTAATTTGACAAATCAAATGTTGTATGGTTGGTCCAGCTCTTTAGATATTGATTTCTCAACCGAACCTTCCCTTTGATGGTACTCTCTCTCTCTCTCTCTCTCTCTCTCGAGCGAAGGAAAAAATTTAATAAAATGATAATAAGATCATAAGATAGAAGAAGGGAAACCATATTCCTAAAATGCTGGTGAGTGAATAGGTTTTCCACACCTTCATCCAAGCTAAGCTACTTTCCCTTTCAAGGGATCCAAATCCAAGTCCACATTGGAATAATATCCAATGAGGTAAGGATGAAACCAAATTCAAAATATACATGACAATCATGAATACAGTACAAAAAATGAGGATCTGAAATACCGACCAGAGCTGAATCCCCAACCTGTCATGACTAGAACTGATTACATCAGGTTTATTGAAGACCCAACCTACTCGATACATACCCAAACCCGTTAACTTATATGATCTACAATTTCCAGGCATACCCAAACCCAAATTAGTTTGGGTTAGGTTTGGTCAAAGTTTTATGCCTGACCTGAACCAGACCGAGTGACAGGCTGATCAGATTGCACAAGCAAGGCTCTAAAACGCTTGACCTGGCCCGACTAGATGTTAACTGGCCTTTAAAATGCTTGACCTGGCCCAGACTCATTTTTCAAAACACCCATAGAGACTCAAATTCACACAAAATCTTTAATTTTCACAGTACATTTGGTAATGAAGCAAATGAATGTCTCTTGATTTTGAAGATGTCTTGATCATGATATAGTTTAATGGGTTCAGTCAGATCCAGGTATAGTTGTATTATGAATAATTTTGGGTCAGACTCAGACATGGACTGGGTCGTTCAAGGCCTTCTGCTAGCCGTTTTTGTAGGTAAGGCCCGTAACATTAGAATGGACTGTTAGGAATCGGTTTCACACGCGCACGCCACACGCGTTTGACCGGAAAAATTAATAAGTGCAAGTTGTTTTGGCTTAATCTGACAATTAGATATGAGATCCAAAAGCGCCACTAAATGAATTTTGTCTCACCCAGTGGATGGAGAGCTGATGCTGTACCACCCAGCGTTTACAACCACAAACCCCACCACTTGTACCACAAGTGGGCTACGATTGCCAATCTTACCACGTGGCCAAGCTGAAAATGAGCGTTTTTGCTCATGCTGACATCGTGGCCACCCAATTTGCATTTTAAAAAGCTCAAAAGTCAACAAAACCACGTGGCATTCATCCAAAATGCAAACAGACGGCCAAGATGCCCGCATGAGCAAAAACGCTCATTTTCAGCATGACCTGATCTGCTTCCCTCTTCCAGTGGATACATGTGTTCATTGGATACCATGAATAGTTCCACTTAAACAGTCGGTGGCCGTGAAAACTGTTTTATGCAGTGGGGTACCCATGCAATTTGTAGTACTTCTCCTTTATGTGGCCAGGAATGCCACAATGTGAACACATGGATCGTCCACGCCGAGCACCCATACTTTTGTCGCTTATGTTAAGCTGAACCCCATTCACGTTGAAATCAGTATTTTTAGCATGAGAAAAGAGAGTTGATTTCCTAGAGGTTGCTGCCGGCACCACATGGAGCTTCCCTACTATGCTCACCTACAAACACAAGAGCATCATTTTTTGCAACCGAAGGCAGTGGGTCTTTGAGAAGAATTTGCCCTCTAACAGTGTCGTAGGAATCATTAAGGCCCATAAAGAATTGGAACACCCTTTCACGCTCTTGTTGTTCTTTCAGTTGCTTAAACGCACCACACGTGCATGTTGGTAGTGGGTTGTAGAATGATAGATCATTTCAGTTTAGAAAAATATGTAGCAACTGGCATTGAGTCTTGGCAGAGATGCACAATGGCATTAAAGGAATTTGCATACTTTATTTAGTTACCATAGGATGCAAATGGATGCCATATCTCTCTCTCAATTATCTCAATTAGGAAGGATGTATGGGGTTGTACATGCGTACATGTGATTACGTCTGTTTGATACCAAGCTTGCAATCTTTTTTAAAGGCATGCTGGGGTTAGGCAGGCCCCCACCAGTTTTGAACACAGCACAAGGAGATTTGCGCTGACAGCTCCTACCAACCACGCGGAGCACCCCCCCCCCCCCCCCCCACACACACCTTGGTACCAAGCTTGTAGTCTTAATTGAACGTTGACCATATCATTTCAAGCTTGGTGAAGGGGCCCCTCTCTTTCAATTGGAAAGGCTGGTAGGCAGTATTGTGAAAGTGTGGTGTGTGTTGGATATTTGCAGATTTGGTTTGATAAAGACCACTAGTTTGTGTTGCTTTGGTACCAATACTCTCTCTCTCTCTCTCTCTCTCTCTCTCTCTCTCTCTCTCTCTCTCTCTATCTATCTATCTGGAGCTAGCTAGGGTTGTTGTGTACATAAGTGGTGGGGCCAACCTAAAGGCATTGATGGTCATGATGGACAGGCTTGTTTAGATAAGTAATTGAGGTAACAAAAATTCACGCGGAAGCAATATAGGATCTAATAAAGGCACAATCAAAACTCACACCACAACCAACACCTCTCTCTGATGATCAATGTGTGGTGATGAACCTTCTTCCTTCCTCTTCTTCTCTCCACTCTCTCTCTTTTACTTCTTTTCTCCCTGCACGCTGCACACAGCCACTCTGCTCTTCTCTCTCCAACACACAGCCTATGCACCCCTATTTATAGATGGCATAGAGAGTTCTATATGTGAGCCTTCTAAACTCATTCCAGAAACTGAAAGGGTTTTGACCCTTCAACTTCCTGCATTAATGGGAAGTGGGTGGCTATTTCACTTCCCCACATCATTAATGAAGGGATAGGGTTGGCTTTTCAACTTCTCATGCATTAATGGAAAGTAGTGGGTGGCTATTCCACTTCCCCGCACCATTAATAAGGGATAGGACTGGACTCAACAATCTTCCCCTCCAGCCCAAGGAGATACTCCAATTCAACTAATTAACTGGAGTTCATGTCGGCCAGCTGTCGACATGTATTTTGTTTCTCCATCGATAAGGCCTTTGTCAGCATATTTGCACCATTAGCTTTTGTGGAGATCTTTGCAAGACAAAGTAAATTTTTCTCAAACACATCTCGGATCCAATGGTACTCAGATTATTGGTGAGATGAATGGCACTCTGACTGTCGCAGTACACCAAGTACTTGTGTTGCTCTAAACCCAACTCCTTCAAGAATCTTTTCATCCATAGCATCTCTTTGCAAGCTTTTGTAAGAGCAATGTACTATGCCTCTGTAGTAGACAAAGCAATACACTTTTTCAATTTAGACTGTCATGATACAGCTCCCCATGTAAAAGTGAGTACAAAACCTGATGTGGACTTTCTTGTATCAATATCTCCAGTCATATCTGCATCTGTGTAACCTGTCAAGACAAGTGGTATACTCCCAAAGCTTAAACAAACTTTGAAGCTCCCTCTAAGATATCTAAAGATCCACTTTACTGTTTCCCAATGCTCTTTTCCTTGATTTGCAAGAAATCTGCTAGCAACACCTACTGCATATGTGATGTCTGGTCTCGTACATACCATCACATACATCAAGCTTCTGACTACTGAAGCATAAAGAACTTTCTTCATTTTCTCCTTCTCCTCATCATTTGATGGACTCTCCTCTTAGTTAAGCTTAAAGTGACCTGCAAAAGGAGAACCAACTGGCTTTGCATTATTCATATTGAACCTGCCCAACACCTTCTCAATATACTTCTCCTGTGATAACCATATCTTCTTGGTTTTTCTATTACGAGAGATTTACATGCCCAATATTTCCTTTGTTGGCCCCATGTCCTTCATTGCAAAGGTTTTACTCAGTTCCTTCTTGAGCCTGTCAATTATAGACATTTCTTTTTCAAGGATAAGCATATCATCAACATATAACAAGAGAATAATAAAATTCTCACTGAACCATTTTATGTAGACACAATGATCTGAAGTCGATATTTTGTATTCATTTTCAGCCATAAATGAATCAAATTTCATGTACCACTGTCTTGGAGCTTGCTTCAGCCCATACAAGCTCTTTTTCAACCTGAATGCAAGATTTTCTTTACCTTTGACTTTGAAGCCTTCTGATTGCTCCATGTATATCTCCTTCACCAAATCACTACAGAGAAAAGCAGTTTTCACATCTAGCTGCTCAATCTCCAAGTTCAGGCTAGCAGCAATACCTAGAGCAACACGAATAGAAGACATTTTAACAACAGGAGAAAAAATTTCTTCAAAGTCAATATCTTGCTTTTGACCAAAGCCTTTCACAACCAATCTGGCTTTGTACTTTGGTTGAGAACTTTGTTCTTGAGTCTTCAACTTGAAAACCCACTTGTTCTTCAAGGCCTTTCTGCCTTCTGGTAGTTCCACCAAGTCATAAGTGTGGTTCTTTCTGCCTGCTGCCGGAAAACGCGGGGGGGGGGGGGGGACCCCCTTAATACCTGTCTCTGGGCGGCGGCGAACGGCGGGGCCTGCGGACGGCGGACGGTGGGGCCGGCGGCAGCGGGCGAACGGCGGCAGCGGGTGAACGGCGGGAGCGGGCGAACGACGAACGGCGGGAGAGGGAGCAGCGAAAAAAGAAAAGGAAAAGAGGTTTGGGATTAGGTTTATGCGACAATTCGTGACGGGTTAACGACGGATTAATTCTGTCGCTAAGCCGCCGTAAATCAAATTTACGAACATAGCGACAGAATATATTCTGTCGCTAATTAGCGACGGAAAATCTTTCGTCGCAAACAATGTCGCTAAATATTGCGTCTGTTACGACAAAATATTCCGTCGCTATTTTCGTAAATTTCATTGATTATAGCGATGAATGTTTTTCGCTCGTTAATCCGTCTCTAGTTAGCGACAGAATTATTCTGTCGCTAACAACCTATTTTCTTGTAGTGTTTCTAGAATCGTCATCTTTTTTTGCACCAATGGAGGAGAGGGTACTTAAGCCTTTGCAATCGCATCAAACTCCAACGCTAATTATTGCTGACAAACATGGGGATATGAGATGCAAATGCTTAAATACGTGGTGCTTTTTGGGACCTCCGAGCATGAGATGCCCTGTTCGGGGGGGGGGGGGGGGGGGGTAACATATAACCTGCTTCGGTTTTTAAGTGAGATGTAGGAGTGCCAATGAAGTATTTGGGGATCCCTTACACAAGGGGTAACAAAGCCAACTCTTTGGACTTTGCTGGAAGTAAAATTAGATGTAAAATACAGACTTGGAAAGTGAAGGTGCTGTCAAAAGCAAGAGGGTATATAATAGTGAAACTTGTTGTCACTTCAGTAGCACAACATTTTCTGGGCCTTTTCGCCACCTAATTCGGTTCTCAAACGAATAAGGTTTCTATAGGGAGGTCATGGAGAAAATTTGGTTTTTGCACCTACTGGATGGGATATGGTCACGCTACTGCACTCACAAGGGGGCCTGGGGATAATGGATATGTGACATTTTAATAACGACCTTTTGGATATGCGACGTTTTAATAATGACCTTTTGATCAAATGGTGGTGGCTGATTGCAAGCGAAGAGGGATGGGGGCAGGGTAGCACATTTTTTAAAATGTAAATACAAGGATCTACCGGAACACACGCTTGCAGACCACGACACCTATTTCTCTCTCGTAGGTCGGGCATTGCAGGCGGCAATGGAAGGTTTCCGGTGGAGATGCTGGATCTTAGTCGCTTTGCACCAGATTTGGAAGCACAGGAATGAGATAACCTTTAATACTGTTATTCCAAACTGGTTCCTGATACAACGCAAAATCAGCAATGAACTCAGTGAATGGTTACAGTTGAGGTCAGTCCAAAGAGAGGCCTATGGTTTGATGATGGCCTTGCAACTGTAGCTGAACCTGGTTTGATTTTTGGTGCAGGCTGTGGACGTTGCTTTAAAGGGGCTGATGATTCACCTCTGGTTTGTGTACATTACATTATCTAAAGATCTTATTATCCTTTTAAAAAAAGACTTCCTTCGAGAAGAGAGAGAGAGAGAGAGAGAGAGAGAGAGAGAGAGAGAACCATCAAAGGGAAGGTTCTGTTCAGAAGTCAATCTCTAAAAAGCTGGACCAGCCATACAACATTTGATTTGTATAACAGATAATTATGAATAGTATAACAAGTTCTATTATGAATCCAGTTCATGATTTTGCAGAAATAAATTTCCAAAATAATTTGAATTTATTGCAATTTATTGGCACTTACAAGGTTTCTGTAGCACAACCAAGACATTGTATAGCAAGCCAATTTATTCAGTAACCGTAGTTATGTTGTTACATTGAAACAACCCATTTACCCTATGGTGGGGACCTTAATAACTGTCCCATTCGTCCTGCTAACCCAAACCCATACCCTATCGCAGAGAAAAACTTGAAGTACTTTTGTACCTTCTTCAACAATATCAGCCTTCACGTTAGGGTTCTCCCTCTCAATGATGGTTGCTGCAATTTTTCCATTCTCACCTACCAATTCTGGCCAAGATCTCTTACCTGCACCAAAATTGTTTCATGTCCATCGCATTAGCATCTCATGGTCTACCAGAAAGCAGCAAACAATGAAATAATACACTTGCTAGTTGTTGTTAAGCCATACAATGCAGTGCAATTGGGCCAGTCCAAATCTGCCCTACCAAGACCCAGACTTGCCGAAATGGACCAATCAAGATGTAGGCTCGGTGGGCAGCCGGGGCAGGTTATATGTGCACCCCCCCACCCCCGAACATGCACTGTAGCTACAGTGCGTGTTCGGGGGAGAACACGCAACACCCTCTCGTGGGCAGCTCTAGGTTAGATGTTTGATATACAGGGATACTTGTATTACGTCCTTTAGTAATTGATTTCTCATCAATTCCTTTCATGCTGTAATTCTTCCGATCCTGATATTAATGATATTATTCTGGGTCTTTAAAAAAAAAATGACCCAGACTTGCTGAAAGATATGCATACATGACTCTCGTACATGACACGGGTTCGACAAAATTTTGAAAAGTAAGATACTGCACAAGCCCAGCCAAATTGGTCAGGTTATGTATATGAAAGCCCATATGAATGAATGGGTGAAGGACCAAACATGGTTGGATGCGCGGCTGAGTGCCACACATCAACAAATTTTTGAAAAAGAAAACGATTTAGCTGTGGTTCTTGACCACATGGCTTAGGACGAGGTACTTAGCAAAGTATTTGGCCTGAGTAGTGGGGTGGTTTACACCAGCTGGAAAAGGATAGCCATAGATACCCTGATACGCATCATTACCGAATACCTGAACCAAGAACAAATTAAATGAAGATCACCTTGTCACCTCCCTGACAAGAATAATATATGGTTTTGAAGTTATACCTTTGCAAATGGATGCCATCTCTCTCTCTCTCTCTCTCTCTCTCTCTCTCTCTCTTTGTATATGTTCACTTACACTTTTAACAAGCCATTGCTAGTGGGCATTTATAGTTTTGGCTTGTTTGTCATCCTTACATTTTGTAAGGTAAATGCCTTGTTTGAATGTTGACTATATTTTCCGTATGGTTCCAACCTTGATTTTGTCACCTTATGCTCTCTTATGCTTCGATAAGGATGGATAGGCTTGTATATCTCTATACGCCTGTGTATAATCTTCTAACCTGGCCGTTTTAATTGAATGTTGACCATATTGCTCAAAGCTTCATACATATCTCTCTCTCTCTCTCTCGTTTAAAAGGGTGCCCTGCATATGTGGATCTGGGTGTGTATGCATGCTGGATATTTACAGATTTGGTTTGATAATTAAAGATCACAGGTTTGTCCTCAGCTGGCATTCCTTTTTAATTGGAACTTGACCATATTGGCCTACGGTTTATGCCTCTCCACGAAACAGTGGGGCCCTCCATATTTGGTGGAGCATACCATCTAGCGTGCCGCATCAGTGGGTCCAACATTTGTAAATATTTTATCAATTAATGAATCAATGGTTGTAAAATGTAAAATCCTTTTATTCGAAAAATCATGATTTTTTTTTTGATAAAACATGATCCAAAGGTTGTTTCTATCAAATCGACCATGCTGAATCCATCTAGAAGGTCAGATTTGGAAAAAACAACAGTTTTCTTATTTATAACCCGAAGAAACTGCACTCGGCACGAAGTCCTGGCCATGCTGGCTCAGCCTGCCATACTTATGGTCATCGTGTCAGCAGCATAAAATTCTGAAGCTAGAACCCTGCTCCTAGGTCCTATACTATGCGTTGGCTTGTGCAGAGTGGCGATAACCATGAGAATCGAACCTTGACTACCCGTTTAGCAGCGAAGGCCCCTTGCCACTATGCTAACCCCCTTGGGGTGATATTATGCATGTACACAATAACCCTTGCCAGCTCCAGATAGAGAGAGAGAGAGAGAGAGAGTATCGGTACCAAAGCAACACAAACTAATGGTTTCTTTGATTAAGCATGAGAAAGTCCTTGTGTGATTTGAACAATATAGAACACTTAGGTGTAATTTTAATCATGCCCAAACTTTAGGTGTGTTTCTGATCATTTTTCTTTTTTAATTAAAACTATTTTATTAAATGGATAACGAAGTCATAGTGGGTAGAATAACCAAAGGGTGGATCATCACCCCCATCAACATAGAGAAAAACCATTAAAACACAGGTGGGTGGGCACTTACATCACAAGATCAAAGTTCTGACAATACTAGCAAACGAGCAAGTTGCTTGGAGTTTTTTTTTTTTAAGGAATAAATAAATTTGTATTAACAGTCAAAATGGAAAGTATTACTAAGTGATGAGATATCACTAAGAGTGAAGAGAATGGCTCTACATGGGATTCAGAAAGAGAAACCAAAGTCGAAAACGGCAGGGTTTCAAACCATCTCAAAACGACCCAAGCGGTGTTGGACGATCCATTTTACATCCAGGCCTGGCCACATCAGCCATGGCTATCTCTCGCTCTCCTCTAATCCGGCTAAGGCTGTAACCGTAGAGCGAGAGTCACGAAATATTCTGTTGTTCCTTTCAAGGCACAAATGCATCTCCAAAGATTAAGATCTAGCACCTCTAAACAAACATTTATTTAACATATAGGAATCAAATTTCTTTAGCCACAGGCAGCGGTGTATTGGGCTTCCATGGTAGGATCAAGTCACCCCAAGACAGTGAGAACAATGCTTAGGTAAGCTTCAAATTGTGTTCTGTAGGAATTTTGTCCCATAAGATCAACCAAACTGTGAATGAGCCTCGAATAGGGAGACCATTATAGTGACAAAGTCATATCTTTGAGCTCATAGCATGCTTTTTTGCGTTCTTAGGTTCATTGGAAAGCTGACAAAAATGGCTCTGTTTCACATGTTTGACCCGTTTGTATATTCTGTCTGTACGACATCTGAAAGTTGGCATGAACAGTGAAAATGATAATTTCAGTGACTGTTTTTCTTAAGGAATATCTGTTCTTTATTGCATATCCAAGCAGTCCAGCGATGAAAACTCGTGTTTTCAGGCTCTCTGTACAACTGAAATTCAGATCTAGATCTGTAAAGTTTTGAGTAGGAGCCAAAAAAATCCCCTGGAGTGATCATTTTTTAGATTCCAAATCTTAACGGTATTTTTCTCCTGCTCTAAAATAGTCGACCAGTTTTCATTTTCGGAGGCTTATTTTCTCAACCCTCTTTCTCTGTTCTTTATATTGTTTAATTTTCTTATTCTCGATGTCATACATCATTGAAAAGATCTTTTTATTTGTTTTATTTTATCTGTATGAGTTTTTTTAGAATCCTGTGTTTTCAGTGTCCAAAATCAATAGTAGCATCTGCTATTATTTCTTGGCTTAGAAAAATTTCAGTAAAAACACCCCATTTTTTGGATAAGATTCGATTTTCTTTTGGGTTTCATAGCCCCAGTTCTTAACACCTGTGTGTGTTGCTTTCCTGTGTTTTTGGTGTCGTTTGGACCTCAGTATACCTTTTGGTAAAGGCCTAGATCTGATCTATTTTTATTTTCTCCCGTGAAAATCATTTTCGATACAAAACCATAGTGTTTTCTCCCATGCATTTCTTGTTCTTTCCTAAGAAAAGACAATAGGTAGATTGTTTGCTTTATTGTTTTAGCTTTAGAAAAATAACTTAGAAAAACTTGTAGATTTGCATGACATTTAGAATTTCTTATGAAAATCTTGAACCTCCAACAAGAATAGAAAATCATTTTGCATAAAAACAATGTTTGCTTCATCTATGTTTTCAAATCTTTATCCTCTTTCGTAGGACTTTGATTATGGAGAATCTATTTTACTGCTTGGATTTTCAAAACCCCCCAACTTATCCTATCTATTTAGATCTACGGATCTCCCCACTAGTACCAGAAGTCTTCAGCTTGCGTATATCAATGGTGGACCAAAGAGATTGTAAACCCACTTACAGTAATAGGAACCTTAGTTTGGGTATATTGTGAAAGGTCTGGTACACAGATCTTTTCTCAATAAAACCCATTTGGAGCGACCTCGCATTTCATGGAGCATTCGAGGACATCCTAAAAAAACTTAGTTTAAAAAATTTGGACCTATGTGTTGTTTGAATATTTGGACTCTTGTTTGATTTAGATCTTAGACCATAGTTCATCATCAGAAGGATACCAATATAGATCCTCTTAAAAACCCAAGACTATCTGATCAGGCCCAAAGTTTTTAGAACCTTAACCAACTTGAGTCCTCAAGTCAAAACCAACCTAGGAACCCTAAAAAGAAACCCACGGGCACTAGGGAGCTCCAAGCTCTGTTGGGTGGCGATCCATAACTGGGAGCAATGGTGATCTTCTCACCTATAGAGGATTCTCTTGACCAACACGATGGAGAAGAAACAAATCCAGATTTAGAAGAAGAGAATGCGGAAGAGATCCAATATGCAAAAATCTATAAAGGTGAAGGTGTGGTAGATGAATTTTTGGATCAATCCATCTTAGAAGAAGTGGAGAACTCCAATGCAGTCTTAATGGCCATTATGCATGAAATCAAATAGCAATTTTTAGAAAACAATGCACAGTTAAGAAGTAATAAGCAGTAAAGTCCTAAGCCCAAGGCCCAACAGGGACCAACTCAAAAGATATAGTCGACCTATGTGCCAGAGTTAGTGATCACAGTTGTTTGGAATATTAATTCATGATCCGATGAGTATGAAGAATGAGTTTGGACACTTAAGGAAGAACTCAAAAGTTTGTCCCGTCAGATTAAAGGATCCAAAGGAGAAAGGAGACTTTACGAGATCCAAGACTTCATTTTGGGTCCAAGTTGTGAACCTTTTGAAATCTCTTCACGAAAGTTCATCAAATTCAATAGAATGGGTAACCTTGAAACTCATGTCACCTTCTTCCTAGACGCATGCTTTGACTGCCTA
This sequence comes from Nuphar pumila, assembly GCF_984573655.1. Taxonomy (NCBI): domain Eukaryota; kingdom Viridiplantae; phylum Streptophyta; class Magnoliopsida; order Nymphaeales; family Nymphaeaceae; genus Nuphar; species Nuphar pumila. Next base: position 24,323,829 of record NC_143255.1, on the reverse strand, counting down.
CACGATGATCGTGCCCTAATCTGATGGTTCCCAAGAAGCTTGGAAGGAGAGGCTCTAACTTGGTTCTCGACTCTGAATGTTCATCAAATAAGATAGTTTCAGACCCTCATGAACTTGTTCATTGAATAATTTAGATTCAAAGTGGATGCCCAGCCGATGATCAATCAACTCTATAGTCTCAAGAAAAAGTGGCAAGAGATCAGTGTACCATCGCATGAAGAACTCAATTCAAGAGTCTGATGTTGTCACCCTTATAATGAACAACTTTAGTCAACCTCTCAAGGGTCTCTTGCCTACTCAAAGGTGTGAGACCTTAAAGGATCTGATTGATGTTGCCACTTGGATAGAAGAAAACCTTAAAAGTGGCAAGTATAATGAGATCTTGGTCAATATTGGATCTAAGAGAAATAAATTCAAAAAAGAAAAAAATACTTGGGATCCAAGTTAGTGCGGCTACTCAAAGGAAAAAGAAAAAGGCAAAATCTCCCAAGAAAAACAAAGAGTTGACCCAATATCCAAGACGGCATAGCTACACAGAGTTCACCGAGATCTAGCAAACTCAATCTCAAGTCTTGGATATTTTATTGGAAAATGAGGAATTTTAATTGCCTAAGTGTCGGATCCTCTCTAGATGAAAGAAAGGTACCCAATCAAATTCTACAAATATCATCAGGCTCTAGTTCATGACACAAAAAATGTATTTCACTTAGACACATAATCAAGCACCACATTAAAAAAGGTGAACTGATATTGGAAAATAAAAAAGCTTAGAAGGAACCAACGTGCACTCAAAATGAGGAAGTCTACATGATTAGCAAAGTTGAACCAATATTGAAAAAATTTATCATAATCTTGAGAGTCTACGTTGACTTTGCTGATTAGAAAGGAACCTCATGGTTGTCTGAGTCACCACAGTCTGCTTGCACTCAGATCTACCAATGTGAGAGTCAAATCGATGAGAAAGAAGAGAATGCTTGTATCCAAGTACCATAAAAAGAGATTGTGCCTGAGTTATCCACTAAGGCTGTCATTACAAAAGAGAATAAGGAATGTCTTGTCAATATTTTAGAAAAAGAAAGTCTTGTCATGGCTTTAGAAGAGAAAATCCTTGTGAAGGAGCTAGATCAGTTCTCCCATAGCTCTAAAAGAAGAAGCTCATAATATATTTGAATCAACCATTAGTTCTCCCACTTTAGAGGAAGAAGTGGTGTTTAAAATTCCCATCAAAGAAGTGGTGTTTGAGTATGTTGATACAATGGAAGATTTTGACTCATCCAACTCAACAGATGTGGATGACCATTTTCAAATGAACTGTCTAGATAATGTCAAAGAGTTTTCTTAGGAAGTTGAAATTCCTCTTGCCTCTCTTGAGGAAAAAGAAAGTTCAGTTGATGAGATTTTTTAGGACAACTCAAAATTTGTTAAGAAAGAATGCAACTTTGTCATTTATGTATACAAATTTATTTCTGCAAAATCATGCACCAGATTCATAATAGAACTTGTTTCACTATTCATAATTATCTGTTATACAAATCAAATGTTGTATGGCTTGTCCAGCTTTTTAGAGATTGACTTCTGAACAGAACCTTCCCTTTGATGGTTCTCTCTCTCTCTCTTTGAAGGTTTTTTTTTTTAAAGGATAATAAGATCTTTAGATCATGTTATGTACACAAACCAGAGGTGAATCATCACCCAATTAAAGCAACGTCCACAGCCTGCACCAAAAATCAAACCAGGTTCAGCTACAGTTGCAAGGCCATCATCAAACCATTGGCCTCCCTTTGGACTGACCTCAATTGTAACCATTCCCAGAGTTCATTGCTGATTTTGCGTTGTATTGGGAACCAGTTTGGAACAACAACATCAAAGGTTATCTCATTCCTGTGCTTCCAAATTTGGTGCCAAGTTTGTGAAAGAACAACAAGAGCCTTAACGATTTTTACGACAGTGTTAGAGGGCAAATTCTTCTAAAAAACCCACTGCCTTTGGTTGCAAAAATTGACGCTCTTGTGACTCAAGATGAGAATAGTAGGAAGAAGCTTGTGTGGTGCCGACAGCAGTCTCCAACAAATCAACTATCTTTTCTCATGCTAAAAATACTGATTTCAATGTGAATGTGGTTTAGCTTAACATACGCAACACAAGTATGGGTGCTCGGCGTGGATGATGCATGTGTTCACATTGTGGCATTCTTGGCCACATAAAGGAGAAGTACTACAAATTGCGTGGGTACCCACCAAGTCATCACTTGCATAAATCAGGAGCAATTAGTTCCTCACCAACCATAAATGCAGCATCAACTCAATGTAATGAAATAATGGATGAGACGGTTGCACTCATCTAGATTGAGTACAACCAGCTTGAAGATGAGTCAAGCTCAAGAGAATCTTGAACCAAAGGTCAATGGATCTATACAAGTTCCAGGCAGTTACTAAGTTATAAAACATATACTCAACCATTTGTATGAATGTCTAAATGCTAGAAATAGCAACAAATAGTAACAATCAAATGTAATCTGAGCTTTCTGAAGACAGTAGTAAGGCTTAGCAAGCTGCGGTTAATCTAAGAGCCTGCCTTGAGCCTTATACCATCAGCATGTGTTTGTGAAGCTCATTCACTGCCTGCTAGGTCCATAAAATTTTGTACACACAGGCTAGTTACAGAGTGCCATAAAAGTTTTCATTTACATAAAATTTACAACTTAAGGGAATGAGCTTACAAGATTTCACACAGCCTGAGTTTGCATGGAGGCTACTGATCATAGAGAAATGGACATCGTAAAAGTGAGATCTAAAATGAATCAGAAGGAAATATCACTACAACCTAATCCAGTTTCTTACAAAATCCACAAATATACAAAGATCAAAAGGATGGCAGAGAGGGGAAAACAGAAGCACACCTTGGCCGATATTAATCGGGTATTATGATCTTTTTCATCTGAGACGAGAGCATAATCGGCCAAGATGACGACGTTGGTTTGGATCTCCTCTGATATGCACTTGGTTCCGGTCGAAGGAAGGTTCAGCCAAATGCCTTGCACACATCCAAGGCCCAGCCCCCAAACAAAAACCAAAAGGATGCCTAAATTCATCATCGTCATCTCTCTCTCTCTCTCTCTCTCTCTCTCTCTCTCTCTGCAGAGCTGCTTTGTATTGTTTCAGTCCCTCATGGAACCCTTGGATCTCTTTCTCTGTCTTCCCCTTTGCTTCTTTCAACGGCCCTCACTCATCAACGTTATAAGCGTACAGGTGATGTCGGTGCCCGACGAGGGGTATCGACGGGGCGACAAAGTCGTCATGGCTAGAGGTAGACGAGGAGGAGGAGCCACCCATTGTGTTGTCGAAGGGACGCCGCCTCTTGGCGCCGGAGGCGGTGGTGCCGCCACCCGCCGCTCCAATGGAGCCCTTGCACAGAGAGAGAGAGACAAGCCCGTCGATGCATTTGGTGTGGAGGCTGCGAGGAGAAAGGAGGAGGGAAGAGGGAGAGATCGTGCCCTAAATGAGCCTTTTAATATTGAAACTTAGCGACAGAATTATTTCATTGCAAAAGTCGTCACTATTTAGCGACGGCTTCGCGATGGCACAATTCTGTCACAAACACCGTCTCTAATTTGTTGCATAGTAGCTACTGATTTAATTTCATCGCGCATCCATCACGAATTAGCGACGAATGAGCGACAAAATATTTTCTGTAGCTAATTTCATAAATAATTCAAATGTTAGCGACAAATATTTTTCTCTCGCTAATTCATCGCAAATTTACGATGGATTTTTTTTGTCGCAAGTTTCCGTCGCTAATTGAAGTTTTTCTTGTAGTGGCATAGTCTCTTTCCTTTTATCGTTAGGATAGAGACGAGACCCTATCCAAATGGGTGTTATGTTATGTACAAGATTTTAGGGATTAGTTTCTGTGTATAGATTATCGTGTTTGTGATCCCGAAAATAGTGGGATGGTTGTATATATTGTTTGTTCTTTTCCTAATGAGATACGATGGAAATTCTTTCTCGTGATTTTTGGCTCTTCTCTTCACATGGTATCTGAGGCACTAAAAGGTCTATCATTTTGAAGTTGAATGCCCATTGAAGCTAGTTTTTCCATATCTCACTCGTTAAAGTAGATCATGAAGTTTGTTTCAATCGCAATAGGCATATCTTTGAGTTTGGCTGTGGTGAACCACAAGATAGCGTCAGTAGCCCTATCGTCATCATCGTCTAGGTGGACAGTAGGTCGACCTCTGGTTTTGCACTCAAGGTTGCTCATCACAAGTTAAGTCATTACTTCTGTTTTTGTGATCTCCTTTGATCGTTATGGCTAAATCTGTTACTACATCTTCAAACCCATCCGATGAAACTACAAATCCTCTTTATTTGCACCATTCCTATAGACTCAAAACTGTCTTAATATCTCAATCCCTTGATGGGGATAATTACGCCACCTAGAATAGAGCCATGATAATGGCTTTGAGTGCCAAAAATAAGATTGAGTTTATAGATGGCTCCGTCTCAAAACCGAAAAGTAGATCCACAAACTACCCAAAGTGGGTGCGATGTAGCAACATGATCTTATCATGGTTGTTGAACTCAATTTCATGGGACTTGGCACATAGTGTGATCTATACTACTACAGCCCATGAAGTATGGTTAGACCTTCATGAGAAATTTTCTTAAAGTATTGCTCCCCATATTTATCAAATACAATATGCCATTGTGCATCTCTGCCAAGACTCAATGCCAGTTGCTACATATTTCTCTAAAAATTGAGGCTCTTGTGATTCAAGATGAGAGTAGTAGGGAAGCTCGTGTGGTGCCGGCAGCAGCCTCTAGGAAATAAACTCTCTTTTCTCATGCTAAAAATACTGATTTCAAGCGACAAAAGTATGGGTGTTCGGCGTGGACGATCCATGTTTTCACATTGTGGCATTCCTGGCCACATAAAGTACAAGTACTACAAATTGCATGGGTACCCCACCAAGTCATCACTTGCATAAAACAGTTTTCACGGCCACCGACTGTTTAAGTGGAACTATTCATGGTATCCAATGAACACATGTATCCACTGGAAGAGTGAAGCAGATCAGGTCATGCTGAAAATGAGCGTTTTTGCTCATGCGGGCATCTTGGCCGTCTGTTTGCATTTTGGATGAATGCCACGTGGTTTTGTTGATTTTTGAACTTTTTAAAATGCAAATCGGGTGGCCACGATGTCAGCATGAGCAAAAACGCTCAATTTCAGCTTGACCTGATCTGCTTCCCTGGAAGAGTGGACACTGGAACACGCTGGGTAAGATTGGCAAATTACAAGTGGTGGGGTTTGTGGTTGTAAACTCTGGGTGGTACAGCATCAGCTCTCCATCTACTGGGTGAGACAAAATTCATTTAGTGCTTTCGGATCTCATATCTACTTATCAGATTAAGCCAAAACAACTTGCACTTTTAAATTTTTCCGGTCAAACGCGTGTGAAACCGATTCCTAACAGTCCATTCTAATGTTACGGGCCTTACCTACAAAGACGGCTAGCAGAAGGCCTTGAACGACCCAGTCCATGTCTGAGTCTGACCCAAAATTATTCATAATACAACTATACCTGGATCTGACTGAACCCATTAAACTATATCATGATCAAGAGATCTTCAAAATCAAGAGACATTCATTTGCTTCATTACCAAATGTACTGTGAAAATTAAAGAATTTGTGTGAATTTAAGTCTCTATGGGTGTTTTGAAAAATGAGTCTGGGCCAGGTCAAGCACTTTTAGAGGCCAGTTAACCTCTAGTAGGGCCAGGTCAAGCATTTTAGAGCCTTGCTTGTGCAATCTGATCAGCCTGTCACTCGGTCTGGTTCAGGTCAGGCGCATAAAACTTTGACCAAACCCAACCCAAACTAATTTGGGTTCAGGTATGCCTGGAAATTGTAGATCATATAAGTTAACGGGATTGGGTATGTATCGAGTACCGTATAATCAGGTTGGGTCTTCAATAAACCTGATGTAATCAGTTCTGGTCATAACAGGTTCGGGATTCAGCTCTGGTCGGTATTCCAGATCCTCATTTTTTGTACTGTATTCATGATTGTCATGTATATTTTGAATTTTGTTTCATCCTTACCTCATTGGATATTATTCGAATCTGGACTTGGATTTGGATCCCTTCAAAGGGAAAGTAGCTTAGCTTGGATGAAGGTGTGGAAAACCTATTCACTCACCAGCATTTTAGGAATGTGGTTTCCCTTCTTCTATCTTATGATCTTATTATCATTTTATTAAATTTTTTCCTTCGCTCAAGAGAGAGAGAGAGAGAGAGAGTACCATCAAAGGGAAGGTTCGGTTCAGAAATCAATATCTAAAGAGCTGGACCAATAGTGAAACAAGTTTGTATTATGAATCCAGTACATGATTTTAGAGAAACAAATTTCCAAAATAATTTTAATTTATTGCAATTTATTGGCACTTACAAGGTTGTTGTAACACAACCATGACATTGTATAGCAATCCAATTTATTCAGTTACCGTCGGCATGTTATTACATAGAAACGTCCCGTTTACCCTATACTGGGGACCTCAAAAACTGTCCCATCCCTCTTGCTAACCCAAACCCATACCCTTTTGCAGTCAATATTAAGAATTACACTTGAGCCTTCTTTAACAATAAAGGCCTTCACATTAGGGTTCTCCCTCTCAATGGTGGTTGCTGCAATTTGCCCATACGCACCTACCAATTCTGGCCAAGAGCTCTTACCTGCACCTGAATTGTTTCATCTCCCTCGCATTAGCATCACATGGTCCAGCAGAAAAGCAGCAAAAACAATGAAATAATACAATTGCTAGTTACTGTAAAGCCATACAACTGCACTGAAATTGGGGCAGTCCAAATCTGCCCCACAAAGACCCCGACTTGCTGAAATGACCCAATCAAGATCTAGGATAGATGTTTGATATAGAGGGCTCCTTGTATTACGTCTTCTAGGAATTGATTACTCATCAATTCTTTTCATGTTTTTTCTAAACAAAGAAGGGTAATAAAATGTTTTGCTCTATTACTAATGCAATTCTTGATTCTATGATACCATATAGGGTGTTCTTTTCCATACATGGCTTGGGTCAGGGTCAGGGTCAGGGGCCGGGCCAGGGCAAGTAGTTAGCAAAGCATTTGCCCAAGCAGTGGGGTGGTTTAGATACAGCTGGAAAATGAACGAAGAACAAAATGAAGACTCACCTACATGACATGAGTAACTTACAATTTACAGAACAAACCTTTTCGTTCTGATGCAATACACCTATATATGTGACATGAATAATATATGGTAATCAAGCCATACCTTCGCAAATGTCTGCCATTTCTCTCTTTGAAGACGTTCACTTACGGTTATAGCAAGCCATTGCTAGTGGGTATTTATAGATTTGGCTTGATAGTTATCCTTACATTTCGTAAGGTGGTGAATGCCTTGTTGGAGTGGTTTTCTTAAATATATATATATATATATATATATCTTCAAAAAAGAATTTGAACACCTACGCAGTCAGATCCTTATGGTTGCTGACATTCCATCAGTTAACAGTGTGTGCTCTAATATTATGAGAGAAGAATCCCGTAAGTGCGTCATGAATAGAGATACTATCCAGGTTGATGATAATCACAAAGAATCCAGTAATAAGGCAGCATTTACTGCTTCTTTCTCTAAATATGATGATCGTATCAATACCAGCTACAAAGGCAAAGGAAAAAAAACTTACTTGTACTCACTGCAAAAGGGATGGTCATTCTCGTGATAGATGTTGGAAGCTTCATGGGAAACCTGGTGTTCAGAAATCTGATCAACAAAATACTACAGCTCAAGTTGCTTCAACAAATCCTAGTGACACAACTTTGCAAACATTAACAGAGCTGCTTCAAAAACTCTGCAAAGAACATGAGAGAACAGCAATGGTAGCATCGGCCTCTAGTCATCCTCAAATCGGTAAGTCTTTTGTTGTCTTAACTGATCAAAAAAATACAAATACATGGATTATTGACTCTGGAGCATCTGAAAATATGTGCAATTCCATGACAAACTTGCATAATGTTAAAGAAGCAGATCAGAGAAATCAGGTTACTATTGCTGACGGCTCTTCTGTGAAAGTTGCAGGAATAGGTGAATTATCGTTTCTAAATGAGAGTAAAAATTTAGATGTGCTTGTTGTTCCTAAGTTATCAGCCAATCTTTTATCTGTCTTCCGGATTACTCAAGAGTTGGATTGTGATGTCATTTTCTCACCGTATAACGTGGTATTTCAGGACCGGATATCGAAGAGGAAGATTGGTGAAGGAAAACTTGCGAATGGTTTATATACTTTGAACAAAAGACATGGGCTATGCTTACCAATAGAGAAGAATGTTCCTTGTGGCACAGACGTTTAGGTCATCCCTCAAATCAGACTTTAAAAACTTTATTTCCTGCTTTTTATTATGATTGTCAACAATGTGATGTATGTCGGTATGCAAAAATGAGTAGACCCCCGTTTCCTCAGTCTGAAAATAATGCTGAACATTTGTTTGACTTGGTTCATTCTGATGTATGGGGACCTGCCCCAATTATATCTTATTCTGGCTTTAGATATTATTTAAGCTTTATTGATGATTTTTCTAAAGTGACATGGCTATATATGCTTAAATCTAAGGATGAGGTAATCGAAAAATTCAAAACCTTTTACACTATGGTGGAAACACAATATGGGATACAAATCAAGTCTCTCAGATCTGACAATGGATCTGAATTTAAAAATGCCTTGTTTGAGACATTTGAAAAGGAAAAGGGCATTGATCACCAGTTCACTTGTGTTGGGACTCCTCAGCAAAATGGAGTTGCTGAAAGGAAAAATAGGCATCTTCTTGAGGTAACTCGGGCTCTTCTTCTTCAAATGAATGTTCCCAAAATTTTTTGGAGCGATGCTGTTATGAATGCGTGTTATATTATAAATAGGCTTCCTAGTCAACGTCTTCAAAAATGTGCCCCTATTGAAATTCTTAAAGGGAGAAAGTTGAATATAAATCACATACGTACCTTTGGGTGTGTCGTCTATGTGGCCAAGCAAAAACAAAATATTGATAAACTTAGTAGTAGAGCTTCCAGGTGTATTTTCTTGGGTTATTCTACCTCTCAAAAGGGATATAAGTGTTACAATACAGAAGAGAGGCGTCTTTATATATCAAGAGATGTATCCTTTGATGAAAAAACGTCATATTTCTTTCAAAAACCCAGGGACGTTACATCTCAGGGGGAGACTGCCTTACCAAACATTGACACTTATGATGAGTTCTTTTATGTAAAAGAAAACCAAGAGCAATCCAATACTTCTTCTTTGTCTCAAGGGGATGATGAAGGTGATATTTCCATGAATCAAGCTGAAGTTGTTGAAGAAGTTCAACCGATTTTGAGAAGATCGGAACGAATTACTCATACGCCACCTCGGCTGAATGATTATGTCTCTTATTCCTCGATCACATATCCAATTGAAAATTATATTGGATACAAGAATATTACCAAGTCTTACAGTGCTTATATCAACAACCTAGAGACTTGTCAAGAACCTACTAGCTATGAAGAAGCAAGAAAGCAAACTGTATGGGTGCAAGCCATGAACGAAGAGTTAGATGCCCTTCACAAAAACAAGACTTGGAATATTGTTAAGTTGCCATCAGGGAAAAAGGTTGTTGGATGCAAATGGGTGTATAAAGTAAAATACAAAAGTAATGGTACAGTTGAGAGGCACAAGGCCAGGCTAGTTGCAAAAGGGTACACTCAAACGGAGGGTATTGATTATGAAGAAACATTTGCTCCAGTTGCTAAGATGAATACTGTTAGAATTATTCTCTCTATTGCTTGCAACTATAATTGGCCATTATATCAGTTAGATGTTAAAAACGCTTTTTTGCAGGGGGAATTAAAGGAAGAAGTATATATGAAACTCCCTCCTGGACATCTTAAAGAAGGAAATAACAACCTGGTATGTCATTTATAGAAGGCCATATATGGTCTAAAGCAGTCTCCCAGAGCTTGGCACTACTGCCTCAGCAGGACTCTAGAACAAAATAATTTTGTTAGGTGCAATGCTGATAACTCTTTATTCATCAAAAAGGAAGATGGCAACCTAACTCTTGTGTTGGTATATGTAGATGATATCATTGTGACAGGGATGAATGATAAAAGCATCTTATACACCAAAGCTCTTCTTCACGATGCCTTTGATATAAAAGATTTGGGTAAGTTGCGTTATTTTTTGGGAATTGAAGTTGCTCACTCTAGGAAAGGTCTCTTTCTGTCACAGAGGAAATACACTTTGAACTTACTCAAAGATGTAGGTAAACTAGGATGTAAACTAGGATGTAGGTAAACTTTAGAGAGCGAGAGAGTTTTATGGCAATAAAATCTGGATCGTCCAACTGTGGATAAGTTGATGGTCCACATAGACCATCCAATTGTCCACAGTTGGACGATCCAGATTATATTGTTATTAAAAAAATAACTGAGAAATGTGTTTGGTCCAGGCCGGCCCGCTTTACATTGGCCAATTGGGCCAATAGGCTGGGTCATGGGCAGCTCTTCAGACCCAAGCCTGTTAAGAACGCGGCCTGTTAGTAAATGAGTTGGGCCATCTCCGGGTTAGGCTGCACTGAAAAGCCAGAAGTCTGATCTCTAAATGAGCCTGGGCCGGGCCAGCCCGATGTCCACCCCTAGTAAGGGTCGTAGCATTAGAACGGATGGTTAGGAATTGGTTTCACACATGCATGTGCACGCACACACCACACATGCAGTTGACCTAAAAAATTAAAAGTGCATGTTGTTTTGGCTTAATCTGATAATGTAGATATGTTTAACATGACCAAATTGACAAAGATCGACATTGGATTCTGTTCTTACAATAAATATATATATATTTTTTAGATCATAAAATTTTAGTGAGATGTAAGTTGCAGATTTTTTAAAAAGTGGGTTTATGCATTCTCCTTAGATAATGGTTCAAAATTTATGATCTTTAGCTTGTTGGAAAGCTAAGATCCTTCTCTACAAGTTTGTTGTTTACCATTTGGGTTAGTTCAACTCAGTTAATCTACTAAAGTCTTGGACAAGTTTCTTGATGATGGCATCAAGGAAGAAGGTGATGCAAAACCTTGTACGGATATGCGTGTGAGGGTGTTGTTGATCGTGTGATCAAGGTTTGGAAACCTTGGTACTGGTGTTTGAGATGTTGGAGACATCAGGTTGATCGTGGTCTACCATTGAAGCCAAGTTTGTGTTCATTTCGCAACTGCAAAGGAGATAAACAAACTCTACTCTTGTTTTTCTCATGTTTAGCATTTTTTTGAGTTTCATTATTTTTGTGATGTTTTATTACTGCTCTTGATGATTGTAATCTTCAAAAAACTTGTTTATGATTGATTGAATGAATGTTTTGAGATTTTTATGTTATTGGATGTTCTCAAAGTTTGTTTTATAATCCTGCTAGTTGTGGGTTGCTTACACTCAATTTCTTTCAAGAAACATGTTTTCTTTCTTACTCGGGTTGTCAAACATGACTCTAGTAAATTGATCATATTGACCTGGATACTGGTCAGATTCAGAAGTTCTTTAGCTTGTTGGAAATCTAAGACTCATACCTACAATATTATTGTTGAAGCCTTTGCATGATTCATCCACCTAAGTCCTCAAAAGTTATTGTTAAGTCTCAGACAAATAAAACCTATTTGTGTCTTGTCCTGTACAAAACACTCCTAGACAGTATTCTATATTTATTGGATATTTTCTTATTCCCTGCTTGTAATTGTGATTGGTTTATTTTTGTAGAAAGTTAAGACGTGGGTATATAACTTTCTTGTTTCCAGATTTTGTTGAATCATCTCGTAAGTTACTCAAAAATATGGTTCTTTCTGAGTCTTTAGAACATCTCACTATTTAAAATTCTTGTTATAATTTCTTGAATAGGTTTTCATATTTTCTGAATATCTTGATGTTCTCTGCCTCATTTATACGGTTTAGCAGCCGTTGCTACCCTCCCGTAAAGGTGGCAATGGTCGCCACGATGCCGAAATCCTGATTTTCATCAAAATTTGATATTTTATGATATTTTTGCCATTTTAGGGATTTTATCATGTACATAAGCATGTATAATCATATTAGGGTTAATTTCAATCTCATTTGCATTTCATATTTTTCAATTTTGCAAATTTTATTTCAGAAAACCCTGGTTTCAAGGCCATAGTCTTGTTATCGGGGATATTTTGGTCATTTTGACCTAAATTTCGAAATTTTAATTTCTAATTCTCCAAAATTTCATGCATATCATCATATTTCATCATATTATGTTTGATTTATTTCATTTGATTTTCAAAATTCCAAAATTTACAAAAATCCTTTCAGAAAACCCTGATTTCAAGGTCATGAGGGGTATTTTGGTTATTTTGACCCTAATTTCGAATTTTCAAGTTTATTTTCTAAATTTATTCATTATTTATCATGTTTATATCAAAGGGGGTATGAATTTGGGTTTATATCTGAATAATATCCGATAATTTCCCATATTTTTGGATAAATTCAGAAAAACCTACATTTTTGTGCTAACCTTATTTTCTAGTTTTGCAGAAACATTCAAGAAGAAGACTTAGCTTTTATTTTTTTATTTTTTTTCAATTCAATGTAACCTCAAATGTAATAATTTGAAATAAGAGTTACTTTTCTGCTTAGAATAGGGTTGCATTGCATATAGTTTAATTTATGCAAATTTCAATATGTGATAGAGAAAATGGCTTATGTGTTCTTATTTATGTGTTATTTGTATTATATCTTTTGTTTAGCCTGAGTTCATTAATATTTATATTAAGTCTGAAATGATTTGATATGGATGAAAACCAATACATAAATTGATTCATTTGGACTAGCTCAATTTGGGTTTATGGGAGTCTTTTTCGAGAAAATCGGTTCACGTGGTTTTTGTTTTGTGCTTTATTTTAAATTTCTTTTATAAACTCAGCCTGAGATTCAGATCAGATCTGATGTAAATATACATGACGGAGACAAAATAAAAAATAAATCCTAGTTTGTGATTTATGTTTTCGATGTAGGGATGCCTTGTTTTAGAGATATCAGCTCCTACGTGATTCAGGATTTATTTTATAGGTTGAATCCAATTATGACAACATGATCTGATTATGTTTGATATTTAAATTGATATTATATGTGTCCTAATAATTTTCTTCATATGATTGTAAAGAGGTCTGCAGATGTGTGAAAAAATTCATATATATATAGTTCAACATTTGCTAGCTGTCATGTGAATCTCATTTTTGTAATTGAACGTTAAAGAGGTCTGCAAATGTGTGTGGACATTCACATATATATAGTACGACATTCGCGATCTACCATGTGAATCTCTTTTAAGTAACTGATCATTAAGAAGGTCTGCAAATATGTGAAAATATTCACACATATATAGTACAACATTTGCAAGCTACCATGTGAATGCCCTTTAAGTAAAGGATCATCAAGGAGGTTTCCAAATGTGTGAGAAAATTCACATATATATAGTTTGAAATTCATGAGCTACCATTCGAATATCCTTTTAAGTAACAGATCATCAAGGAGGTCCGCAAATGTATTGGCATGGTTACTTAAATGAGATCCACATGGTAGCGCGTGAATGTCGTACTATATATATATATATATATATATATATATATGTGTGTGTGTGTGTGTGTGTGTGTGTGTGTGTGTGTGTGAATTTCCACACATATTTGTGGACCTCCATGACAATTAGTTATCTAAAGGAGTTTCGCATGGTAGCTCACAAATGTCATACTATATATATGCAAATTTCTCCACACATTTGTAAACCTCTTTGATGATCAATTACTTAAAGAAGATTCGCATGGCAGCTTGCGAATGTCATACTATATATATTTATATATATATATATATATGTATATATGTATATATGTAAATTTTTTCACACATTTGCAAACCTCCTTGACGATCATTTACTTAAATGAGACTCATATGATAGCTCATGAATGGTGTACTACATATATGTGAATTTCTTCACCTCCTTTACAAACATTACTTAAGGATATTCACATGTTAGTGCGCAAACTTCAGAAAGTTCGTTAGTGTGAAAGGTAAAAATGTCCTAAAAAATTTAAGCATTTGCAAATTTGGAATTGAGGCGGATTTTCAAAAATAATGAGCATTTCAGGAAATGTGTCATTTGCTTGTACTGTATGGTCAGTTTTCATTTTTATTTCAACTTGAAATGATTAATTGGATTTGAGATATAATTTTTAGAATTAGATTGGGTCCACAAATAACAGTCATACCGGACCCTCATTTGATTGGGTTATGTTTAGGTCTAACTTTAAGGCTTGTTTCAAAATGGGGTCTGGTAAGATCCAACCTGCTTACATCCCTACTTCCTACATCTTAATTAATCCTCGATTTCGTACCTAGAGGTCAACATGGGGTAGGTTAACCGATCGGCTTTCAAGTGCCAGCTTGATTAAAGTCGAGCCTGAACTCACACATTACTTGTATTTCTGTTGTCTTTATTTTCTAAGAATTGTTAACGAGGATTAGTATTTGTTCTTTAATTCCTTTAACCAACATCTTATTTAAATGCACTCTTAAGATACCTAAACAAATACCAAACCCAGTTGGCCTAACCTTTTTTCAAGATTAAGAGCAGGTCAAGTTAGTAAACATAAGCTAAGATTTGGTTTAGTGGTCATAAGCTTGCACAAGCCTGGTCCTTTCAATAATGGGTTATAACTTGCCCAGCTCTTGCTCGAATTGCAATTTGAGCTTAGGTGCCTTGCTCAAAACATGCATATCCTAACTTACATCATCAAGCCTGCATTGGCTTGCCAATTGGAACCCCATTTGCTTTAAGTTATGTTTTGTTTTAACTTTTTCGTGAATCAAGAGCCAATCAAAAGCCGAACTTTATGGTGGCGGTCCTCCATGAAACACCCGATTCGGCAGCCACTACATCGATGGTGTGCAGTTGGATCCGTAGCATGAAGTGACAAAGAACTCCTCGTCCTTAGAGTGCTTCCAGCAGATGCCATCCTCTATTTGAGTTGCACACCAACAAGCATCTCCATCAATTCCCGTAGTTGCATTTGTGCATTTTGAGTCAGGGTTGGCTCCAGGTTGAGATGCCAACCTTCTTACCAAAAGTCCTGTACAACTCCATTGGTCCCTCTGCTGACCCAGAACAGATCCGGGTATTTCTACCCTCACTAAGGCTGGTAATTGAGTTAAATGAACTAAACTACATGGTGTTGGGCTTGGGCTCATGCTGGATATTTCATATTGGGTTCAACCTTGAGTGACCTGGTTTGACACAATGCACCCTTTGTCACAGGCCTAGTTCTTCAGTAGGCCAGTGTGGCGCAACGGTCATTCCTTATTGTCACAAGCCTTTTGATCGATTGCTTGCCGCTGCAGAAGCTTTGATAACTGAGAGTGCAAGAGAGTGACAGAATAGAGAGGGAGAGAAATCACAATCACTCAAAAGCAATCACAACGAGGGTGAACAAAAGAAAGCTCTTCGCATTTGCATTCATTCACAATTTTGCCTGAGGGCTCTTTACAATTCAAATCTACAGGCTGACCCTTCAGGGTATTTATCAACCTAAACCAAAATGCAAGGGTGGCCTTGAGAAAGTTACAAGTGACTCGACACTTACATCAAAACTCAACCAAAGCAAAACATACTCTGGACACAACTGTACAAAGTAGGTCGTAGGGGAACAGGCTCCCCCCTTCAAATCATGTGCTGCCCTTGGTGCCATCTGTTTCATGGTATGCGCTGACTTCGGTTGGGTAGTGACTCTTTATCTAGAATGTTGGCAACCACGCCGACTTCATTGTCTCCTCCCACTGCACTAGATACTTCTTTTCTTCGCCCAAGTAATTGTCCTTGTGGTGAAGGATCTTGTTGAGACGCTTCTCAGCTCGTTGTGCTATCGGGACCTTCAACAGAATAGGAGCGCGTTGTGTCAAGCTACGTTCCGGATCCCCCTCATCCGCATGGAACGGTTTAAGGTTGCACACGTGGAACACCGGGTGCACCTTGAAGTTTGAGGGCAGGTCCAACTTGTACACTAGGTTGCTCACTTTCTTGGTTATGGTGAATGGTTCCTCGTACTTCCTGATCAGTCCACGGTACCTTCCACGGAAGATGCCTGTGTGATTCAGGTAGAGTTTCACCAATACTTGGTCCTCAACACAGAACCCAATAGGTCGGTGGTGCTTATCTGGCCACTTCTTCATCCTCTTAGCCGTCTTGTGCAGAAACACCTTCGCCAGCTTCATCTGCTCGTGCGGGCCTATTTCTTCAATAATCTATCACATAACTATTTCTTTAATAATCCAGTGCAACACGATAGTTCTGCCTTACCGTCGCAAGTCTTTCAGTCGTTCACTTGCAACTAATTCATCATGAGCATATAATGCTTCACAAACTCGTGATGCACCAAACTGCCCAATCTGGCCAGCCTAACAGCCAAAGGCCGCGTACCAACACTTTTTCATGTGCTACCTAGCGGAAGCTGATCAAGTGCATCTCCAAATGCGTATTGTATATTGTTCATGCCACTTAGTGTATAGCTATCCTATAGCTGTTATCACTTCTGAAAAGAGGCACAAAACCATTTAAGGTTATTCTTAGAGGAATTATCTCTAACCCACATGCACCCTGGTGCGTTCAACAACTACGCAAGGAAAACTCCTGCAAGCCGAGAAGTCCTTAAACAAATCTCCCAAAGGCAACATCCTCTAATCCGCTGACATTGTTTAACCAAACAACGCTTCACATATGTGCCGTCATACAATGATGCATTAACAACGATACCAGTGCCTTCTATGTGTCATGCTACCATCGCACATCACCAATCAAGCAAACACATACCACACGTTCCTATACTTGATGCATTTTCCACTCATTAGATCTCCACACTGCATGTGCCCCATTCTGAAGGCTCAATCCGGGATATTCTCTCCCACTAGAACCATTGTCGTCTTCGACAATGCCGGTGCAGGTAAGAACACAATCTCAACTGATATGCCAGTTTCTCTTTGTACTTATTTTTGGTATAGTTCTTTTCTTCACCTACTCAACTTGTGCAAATGCATTGCCAAACTGTTTTTTTTTTTTATAAACTAGCATGAAGACTTGTGACTATGCAGTCTGTGTTTTATGGCATTGGCTACCATATGCAGATGCATTGTCAACCTTTTTTGTTATAAACTAGTATGCAGACTTGCACCTAAGTAGTCAGCCTATAAAATGAAGTCTGCATATGGCGCTGGCTACCATATGCAGATGCATTGCCAAACTATTTTTTTATAAAACTAGTATGCAGACTTGCGCCTATGCAGTCTGCATATGCAGATGCATTACCAAACTTTTGTTCAGGCCATGGTCTAAAAACTCATGTGGGTTCAGACCATGGTCAACACACAACAACTAATGGACTAAAAATAATAATAACATGAGACACAAAACAATATTCAACATCACTAAAATGCCAAGAACTTGATACAACATGTTATTAGAACAAAATAAAGTAGGATACATGATTGCAAAATGATGTTTAAATATCAAAATCATGACGCTTTGGTTATGGAAAACAAAGAAACACATCATGGTTGCCAAAAACATGCGCTTGGAGTAAAAAAAAAAATCCAGCATGTTTGTAATAACCCATGGTTGACAAACAAACTGAAAAAAAATAAATCAACACACTTAGATTACAATGTCTTAAAATGAAATAAAATACAACATGCCTACAAAAGAGAACAAATGGCTGAGACAAGAATATCGACATGCTTTTGGTTAAGTAAATAAAAACGCAGGAGTCTCAACATAAAACACATCATGCCACCCACATCTCTAGATTAAAGTGGTATTTTAGACCTTCCATTGTCAAACAAAAGAAAAAAAATGCAAAGAGTTCTTTTTTCCTCTACCAACATAGTGTAGAGAGGAGTTCAAAGAACTCTCCTCCCTACACTAGAGTCGATGGAGATGTGGCTTCAACAAACTTGTGAAGAGTCCTCACACCAAACCAGAACAACTTGTGAAGAGTTTAGAAGGTAGAGAAGAGGACGGAGGAGACACCTCACAAAAAGTGAATTGTGTTAAACATGATTTATAAGAAATGAAATGGGGGGGGGGGGGGAATAGATAAAGATGTAGGGTTGATGGAGGATTGAGATTGGTCAGCCTCCAGCCACCTCTCTCCCTTTACAAGCATGTCTCCCATGCTTTCACTAGAATAGCAAAAAAACAAAAAAGTAGAGGTGAAACTCCTCTTTTTGAAAAGCTCTATTTTGATCTTTCCTCAAAAGAGAGCCCATATGGGTCACACGACCTTTCCTCTTAGGCTTTCAAACCCTACGAGGAGATGGGGTGAAGTGAGCCCACTCCCTCCTATAAAAAGTTTGAATTCTCCTTTGTTCCCCTTTTGGATTTTTCAACCAGTTGAGTCCAAACCAAACCGATGTGGGTCTAAATCCACAAGAATATTCAATTTTTTTGGAATCTGTTAATCATCTGCATCTTAGGTCTCATTTAAAAATAATTATATTTATAAGTCAAAATTTAAAAATTCACTTAATACTTTAAGTATAATTTACATTATTTGCTTGTTAATTAGCGACCCGCCACTAATTAATTACAATTAGTGAATAAATGCTTAATGTCTAATAATTATATACTAATAAATCCTAATTAGCGAACATCACCAATATTGACGGTTAGACATCAATTTAATTTTCCACACAAGAGAATAATTAATTTTTTTATTTATTTCATACTTAGCTAAAGTTTTCTAATGACTATGGTTTTTTTAACTCGCATAGTTAGGTATGATTTTTCAAAGGTAATTAGCCACCCACTTAATTTATTTAATCAAAGAAATTAATAGCTTAATTTAATTACTGACTGATCAACTTTCTTAATTTATTTATCAGTTAGCCTCTAATTGTCACTGTATCAAAGTTAAGCTGAAAACACTAGTTTAAGACAATCACTCACACATGCCAATAACGCAGGGAATAGAAATTTTTGTATTGTTTACAAAAATTCTCATTCAAATTCTTGAAATTTTGTGCTTGGCTCAAAAGTGTTCAGATTGGAGGAGGTTCTACTGGCAAGGGGGCAGTTGTATCAGGGGGCTCATGTAACCTGTTACGCCTTGTCCTCCTGGGAGCCAGGATTCTCTACCTCAATGTATACAGTAATGGTGTCTGGTCGGGTGTCTATTGTAGACTTTTTTCTGCTGGCGCTTTCTTCGGTAGGATATGGCTCTCTGCTGCTCTGCTGGTTTTGGTGTTCCGGAGCAGCAGGGATATGCAAGATAACCGGATGTTTGTAGGGGCGCTCTCCTCCAAGAACCAACAGGGTCATCTTTCAAACCCAAGTATTCTAACTGGCTGGATGGTTTGATACTGCCTTCATTGCAGGTATGTAATTTTTTGATAAATTTATTTCAGCAAGTGATATCTCATCACTTGCTGAAACGTTATATTACTTCAATTCTTCTTAATACTTTAATGAAATTACCTTTCTTTCAAAAAAAAAAAAAAAGGTCAATTTGGTAGGAATTACCTTTTGATCGTGTTTTTCTTTCACAAAAATCATGATTTTCAAATAAAAGTATTTTGACATCTTACTAGATCAGCTCTCGTGAAGAGGCGTAAACCATAAGCCAATATGGTCAAGTTCCAATTAAAAAGGAGCGCCAGCAGAGGGAGGAAAACCCAGTGCTCTTTATCAAACCAAATCTGTAAATGTCCAACACATGCACAGCACCCTTTTCAATTAGAGACAGAGAGAGGTATGAATTGGTTGGAGCAATATCGTCAACGTTCAATTAAGATGGCCAGCTGGTTAGAAACTTCAGCCATGGGATCAAACCGACGTATCCATCCTTCGTAATGGAAGCATAAGGAGAGAGCAAGACCACAAAATCCTTCACGAAGTTTGGAACCGTACGGAAACCATAGTCAACATTCAAACAAGGCATACTTTTTTGAAGATATATATTTAAGAAAACCACTCCAACAAGGCATTCGCCACCTTAGGAAAGGTAAGGATAACTATCAAGCCAAATCTATAAATACCCACTACCAATGGCTTGCTATAACCGTAAGTGAAAGTCTTCAAAGAGAGAGAGAGAGAGAGAGAGAGAGAGAGAGAGAGAGAGAGAGAGAGATGGCATCCTTTTGCAAAGGTATGGCTTGATGACCATATATTATTCATGTCACATATATAGGTGTATTGCATCAGAACGAAAAGGTTTGTTCTGTAAATTGTAAGTTATTCATGTCATGTAGGTGACATGGTGAGTCTTCATTTTGTTCTTCGTTCATTTTCCAGCTGTATCTAAACCACCCCACTGCTCGGGCAAATGCTTTGCTAACTACTTGCCCTGGCCCGGCCCCTGACCCTGACCCAAGCCATGTGGCTGCCACCTGGAGAGAATGGGACCCAAACTCACACCACGTGGCAGCTACTTGGGACGTTGGACAAAACCTTTTATGAATTACGGTAGCCACCTTTTGATATATATATATATATATATATAAATGTATGGAAAAGAACACCCTATATGGTATCATAGAATCAAGAATTGCATTAGTAATAGAGCAAAACATTTTATTACCCTTCTTTGTTTAGAAAAAACATGAAAAGAATTGATGAGTAATCAATTCCTAGAAGACGTAATACAAGGAGCCCTCTATATCAAACATCTATCCTAGAGCTGCCCGCCGTGCCTAGATCTTGATTGGGTCATTTCAGCAAGTCTAGGGTCTTTGTGGGGCAGATTTGGACTGCCCCAATTTCAGTGCAGTTGTATGGCTTTACAGTAACTAGCAATTGTATTATTTCATTGTTTTGCTGCTTTTCTGCTGGACCATGTGATGCTAATGCGAGGGAGATGAAACAATTTTGTTGCAGGTAAGAGCTCTTGGCCAGAATTGTTGGGTAAGTATGGGCAAATTGCAGCAACCACCATTGAGAGGGAGAACCCTAATGTGAAGGCCAATATTGTTGAAGAAGGTACAAGTGTAATTGAAAATTTTCGCTGCGATAGGGTATGGGTTTGGGTTAGCAAGAGGGATGGGACAGTTATTCAGGTCCCCCGTATAGGGTAAACGGGAGGTTTCTATGTAATAACATGCCGACGGTAACTGAATAAATTGGCTTGCTATACAATGTCATGGTTGTGTTACAACAACCTTGTGAGTGCCAATAAATTGCAATAAATTAAAATTATTTTGGAAATTTGTTTCTCTAAAATCATGTACTGGATTCATAATACAAACTTGTTTCACTATTCATAATTACCTATTAAATGTTGTATGGTTGGTCCAGCTCTTTAGATATTGATTTCTCAACCGAACCTTCCCTTTGATGGTACTCTCTCTCTCTCTCTCTCTCTTGAGTGAAGGAAAAAATTTAATAAAAGGATAATAAGATCATAAGATAGAAGAAGGGAAACCAACCACATTCCTAAAATGCTGGTGAGTGAATAGGTTTTCTGCACCTTCATCCAAGCGAAAGCTACTTTCCCTTTAAAGGGATCCGAATCCAAGTCCAGATTCGAATAATATCCAATGAGGTAAGGCTGAAACAAAATTCAAAATATACATGACAATCATGAATACAGTACAAAAAAAGGACAAAAAATGAGGATCTGGAATACCGACCAGGTGTAGTTGTATTATGAATAATTTTGGGTCAGACTCAGACATGGACTGTGTCGTTCAAGGCCTTCTGCTAGCCGTCTTTGTAGGTAAGGCCCGTAACAATGGCTTGCTATAACCGTAAGTGAACGTCTTCAAAGAGAGAAATGGCAGACATTTGCGAAGGTATGGATTGATGACCATATATTATTCATGTCACATATATAGGTGTATTGCATCAGAACGAAAAGGTTTGTTCTGTAAATTGTAAGTTACTCATGTCATGTAGGTGAGTCTTCATTTTGTTCTTCGTTCATTTTCCAGCTGTATCTAAACCACCCCACTGCTCGGGCAAATGCTTTGCTAACTACTTGCCCTGGCCCGGCCCCAGACCCTGACCCTGACCCAAGCCATGTATGGAAAAGAACACCCTATATGGTATCATAGAATCAAGAATTGCATTAGTAATAGAGCAAAACATTTTATTACCCTTCTTTGTTTAGAAAAAACATGAAAAGAATTGATGAGTAATCAATTCCTAGAAGACGTAATACAAGGAGCCCTCTATATCAAACATCTATCCTAGAGCTGCCCGCCGTGCCTAGATCTTGATTGGGTCATTTCAGCAAGTCTAGGGTCTTTGTGGGGCAGATTTGGACTGCCCCAATTTCAGTGCAGTTGTATGGCTTTACAGTAACTAGCAATTGTATTATTTCATTATTTTGCTGCTTTTCTGCTGGACCATGTGATGCTAATGCGAGGGAGATGAAACAATTTTGTTGCAGGTAAGAGCTCTTGGCCAGAATTGTTGGGTAAGTATGGGCAAATTGCAGCAACCACCATTGAGAGGGAGAACCCTAATGTGAAGGCCATTATTGTTAAAGAAGGCTCAATAGTAACTCAAGAAATTGACTGCAAAAGGGTAAGGGTTTGGGTTAGCAAGAGGGATGGGACAGTTATTAAGGTCCCCCGTATAAGGTAAACGGGACGTTTCTATGTAATAACATGCCGACGGTAACTGAATAAATTGGCTTGCTATACAATGTCTTTGTTGTGTTACAACAACCTTGTAAGTGCCAATAAATTGCAATAAATTTAAATTATTTTGGAAATTTGTTTCTCTAAAATCATGTACTGGATTCATAATACAAACTTGTTTCACTATTCATAATTACCTATTAAATGTTGTATGGTTGGTCCAGCTCTAGATATTGATTTCTCAACCGAACCATCACTTTGATGGTACTCTCTCTCTCTCTCTCTTGAGCGAAGGAAAAAATTTAATAAAATGATAATAAGATCATAAGATAGAAGAAGGGAAACCAACCACATTCCTAAAATGCTGGTGAGTGAATAGGTTTTCCACACCTTCATCCAAGCTAAGCTACTTTCCCTTTGAAGGGATCCAAATCCAAGTCCAGATTCGAATAATATCCAATGAGGTAAGGATGAAACAAAATTCAAAATATACATGACAATCATGAATACAGTACAAAAAATGAGGATCTGGAATACCGACCAGAGCTGAATCCCGAACCTGTTATGACCAGAACTGATAAAATCAGGTTTATTGAAGACCCAACCTGATTATACGGTACTCGATACACACCCAAACCCGTTAACTTATATGATCTACAATTTCCAGGCATACCTGAACCCAAATTAGTTTGGGTTGGGTTTGGTCAAAGTTTTATGCGCCTGACCTGAACCAGACCGAGTGACAGGCTGATCAGATTGCACAAGCAAGGCTCTAAAATGCTTGACCTGGCCCTACTAGATGTTAACTGGCCTCTAAAAGTGCTTGACCTGGCCCAGACTCATTTTTCAAAACACCCATAGAGACTTAAATTCACACAAAATCTTTAATTTTCACAGTACATTTGGTAATGAAGAAAATGAATGTCTCTTGATTTTGAAGATCTCTTGATCATGATATAGTTTAATGGGTTCAGTCAGATCCAGGTATAGTTGTATTATGAATAATTTTGGGTCATCCAAATTGCAAACAGACGGCCAAGATGCCCGCATGAGCAAAAACGCTCATTTTCAGCATGACCTGATCTGCTTCCCTCTTCCAGTGGATACACTTTTGTCGCTTGAAATCCTAGAGAAAAGAGAGTTGATTTCCTAGAGGCTGTTGCCGACACAACACGAGCTTCCCTACTACTCTCATCTTGAATCAAGAGAGCCTCATTTTTTGCAACCGAAGGCAGCGGGTCTTTCAGAAGAATTTGCCCTCTAACGGTGTAGTAGAAATCGTTAAGGCCCATAAAGAATTGGAACACCCTTTCACGCTCTTGTTGTTCTTTCAGTTGCTTAAACACACCACACGTGCATGCTGGTAGTGGGTTGTAGGATGATAGATCATCCTAGAATCCTTTCGGTTTAGAGAAATATGTAGCAACTGGCATTGAGTCTTGGCAGAGATGCACAATGGCATATTGTATTTGATAAATATGGGGAGCAATACTTTAAGAAAATTTCTCATGAAGGTCTAACCATACTTCATGGGCTGTAGTAGCATAGATCACACTATGTGCCAAGTCCCATGAAATTGAGTTCAACAACCATGATAAGATCATGTTGCTACATCGCACCCACTTTGGGTAGTTTGTCGATCTATAAACTCAGAGCCATTATCATGGCTCTACTCTAGGTGGCGTAATTATCCCCATCAAGGGGTTGAGATATTAAGACAGTTTTGAGTCTACAGGAATGGTGCAAATAAAGAGGATTTGTAGTTTCATCGGATGGGTTTGAAGATGTAGTAACAGATTTAGCCATAACGATCAAAGGAGATCACAAAAACAGAAGTAATGACTTAACTTGTGATGAGCAACCTTGAGTGCAAAACCAGAGGTCGACCTACTGCCCACCTAGACGATGATGACGATAGGGCTACTGACGCTATCTTGTGGTTCACCACAGCCAAACTCAAAGATATGCCTATTGCAATTGAAACAGACTTCATGATCTACTTTAACGAGTGAGATATGGAAAAACTAGCTTCAATGGGCATTCAACTTCAAAATGATAGACCTTTCAATGCCTCAGATACCATGTGAAGAGCAGAGCCAAAAATCATGAGAAAGAATTTCCATCGTATCTCATTAGGAAAAGAACAAACAATATATACAACCATCCCACTATTTTCGGGATCACAAACACGATAATCTATACACAGAAACTAATCCCTAAAATCTTGTACATAACATAGCACCCATTTGGATAGGGTCTCGTCTCTATCCTAACGATAAAAGGAAAGAGACTATGCCACTACAAGAAAAACTTCAATTAGCGACGAAAATTTGCGACGAAAAAAATCCGTCGTAAATTTGCGATGAAGTAGCGAGAGAAAAATATTTGTCGCTAACATTTGAATTATTTATGAAATTAGCTACAGAAAATATTTTGTTGCTCATTCGTCGCTAATTCGTAATGGATGCGCGATGAAATTAAATCCGTAGCTACTACGCGACAAATTAGAGATGGTGTTTGTGATGGAATTGTGCCATCGCGAAGCCGTCGCTAAATAGTGATGACTTTTGTGATGAAATAATTCTGTCGCTAAGTTTCAATATTAAAAGGCCCATTTAGGGCACGATCTCTCCCTCTTCCCTCCTCTCCCCTCCTTTCTCCTCGCAGCCTCCACACCAAATGCATCGACAGGCTTCTCTCTCTCTCTCTCTCTCTCTCTCTCTCTCTCTCTCTCTGTGTGCAAGGGCTCTATTGGAGCGGTGGGTGGCGGCACCACCGCCTCCAGCGCCAAGAGGCAACGTCCCTTCGACAACACAATGGGTGGCTCCTCCTCCTCTTCTACCTCTGGCCACGACGACTCTGCCGCCCCGTTGATACCCCTCGTTGGGCACCGACATCACCTGTACGCTTATAACGTTGATGAGTGAGGGCCGTTGAAAGAAGCAAAGGGGAAGACAGAGAAAGGGATCTAAGGGTTCCATGAGGGACTGAAACAATACAAAGCAGCTTTGCAGAGAGAGAGAGAGAGAGAGGGTTCACCGCCGCCCGGAGACAGATATTAAGGGGGTTGCCCCCCTCCCCTCCCCCCCCGCGCGCGTTTTCCGGCAGGGGGTTAACTAGCAAGCAGAAAGAACCACACTTATGACTTGGTGGAACTATCAGAAGGCAGAAAGGCCTTGAAGAACAAGTGGGTTTTCAAGTTGAAGACTCAAGAACAAAGTTCTCAACCAAAGTACAAAGCCAGATTGGTTGTGAAAGGCTTTGGTCAAAAGCAAGATATTGACTTTGAAGAGATTTTTTCTCCTGTTGTTAAAATGTCTTCTATTTGTGTTGCTCTAGGTATTGCTGCTAACCTGCACTTGGAGATTGAGCAGCTAGATGTGAAGACTGCTTTTCTCTATAGTGATTTGGAGGAGGAGATATACATGGAGCAATCAGAAGGCTTCAAAGTCAAAGGTAAAGAAAATCTTGTATTCAGGTTGAAAAAGAGCTTGTATGGGCTGAAGCAAGCTCCAAGACAGTGGTACATGAAATTTGATTCATTTATGGCTGAAAATGAATACAAAAGATCGACTTCAGATTATTGTGTCTACATAAAATGATTCAGTGAGAATTTTATTATTTCTTGTTATATGTTGATGATATGCTTATCCTTGGAAGAGAAATGTCTATGATTGACAAGCTCAAGAAGGAACTGAGTAAGACATTTGCAATGAAGGACATGGGGCCAACAAAGGAAATATTGGGCATGTAAATCTCTCGTGATAAAAAAACCAAGAAGATATGGTTATCACAGGAGAAGTATATTGAGAAGGTGTTGGGCAGGTTCAATATGAATAATGCAAAGCCAGTTGGTTCTCCTTTTGTAGGTCACTTTAAGCTTAACTAAGAGGAGAGTCCATCAAATGATGAGTAGAAGGAGAAAATGAAGAAAGTTCTTCATGCTTCAGTAGTCAGAAGCTTGATGTATGCGATGGTATGTACGAGACCAGACATCACATATGCAGTAGGTGTTGCTAGCAGATTTCTTGCAAATCCAGGAAAAGAGCATTGGGCAACAGTAAAGTGGATCTTTAGATATCTTAGAGGGAGCTCCAAAGTTTGTTTAAGCTTTGAGAGTAGACCACTTGTCTTGACAGGTTACACAGATGCAGATATGACTGGAGATATTGATACAAGAAAGTCCACATCAGGTTTTGTACTCACTTTTAAATGAGGAGCTGTATCATGACAATCTAAATTGCAAAAGTGTATTGCTTGGTCTACTACAGAGGCTGAGTACATTGCTCTTACAAAAGCTTGCAAAGAGATGCTATGGATTAAAAGATTCTTGAAGGAGTTGGGTTTAGAGCAAGACAAGTACTTGGTGTACTGCGACAGTCAGAGTGCCATTCATCTCACCAAGAATCTAAGTACCATTGGATCCAAGATGTGTTTGAGAAAAAATTACTTCGTCTTGCAAAGATCTCCACAAATGATAATGGTGCAGATATGCTGACAAAGGCCTTATCGATGGAGAAACAAAATACATGTCGACAGTTGGCCAACATGAACTCCAGTTAATTATTTGAATTGGAGTATCCCCTTGGGCTGAAGGGGAAGATTGTTGGGTCCCGTCCTATCCCTCATTAATGGTGCGGGGAAGTGGAATAATCACCCACTACTTCCCATTAATGCAGAAGAAGTTGAAGGGCCAACCCTATCCCTTCATTAATGATGTGGGAAAGTGAAATAGTCACCCACTTCCCATTAATGCAGGAAGTTGAAGTGTCAAAACCCCTTCACTTTCTGGAATGAGTCTAAAAGGCTCACATCTAGAAGTCTCTATGCCATCTATAAATAGAGGTTTATAGGCTGTGTGCTGGAGAGAGAAGAGCAGAGTGACTGAATGCAACGTGCAGGGAGAAAAGAAGTAAAAGAGAGAGAGAGAGAGAGTGGAGAGAAGAAGAGGAAGGAAGAAGGTTCATCACCACGCATTGATCCTCAGAGAGAGATGTTGGTTGTGGTTTGAGTTTTGATTGTGCCTTTATTAGATCCTATATTGCTTCCGCGTGAATTTTTGTTACCTCAATTACTTATCAAAACAAGTCTGTCCATCATGACCATCAATGCCTTTAGGTTGGCCCCGCCACTTATGTACACAATAACCCTAGTCAGCTCCAGATAGAGATAAAGAGAGAGAGTATTGGTACCAAAGCAACACAAACCCCAGTGGTACCTTGAATAATTACTGGTGGGGGTCTGCCTAACCCCAACATGCCTTTAAAAAAGACTGCAAGCTTGGTATCAAACAGACGTAATCACATGTACGCATGTACAACCCCATACATCCTTCCTAATTGAGATAATTGAGAGAGAGATATGGCATCCATTTGCATCCTATGGTAACTGAATAAAGTATGCAAATTCCTTTAATGCCATTGTGCATCTCTGCCAAGACTCAATGCCAGTTGCAACATATTTTTCTAAACTGAAATGATCTATCATCCTACAACCCACTACCAACATGCACGTGTGGTGCGTTTAAGCAACTGAAAGAACAACAAGAGCGTGAAAGGGTGTTCCAATTCTTTATGGGCCTTAATGATTCCTACGACACTGTTAGAGGGCAAATTCTTCTCAAAGACCCACTGCCTTCGGTTGCAAAAAATGATTGGCAATTGTAGCCCACTTGTGGTACAAGTGGTGGGGTTTGTGGTTGTAAACGCTGGGTGGTACAGCATCAGCTCTCCATCCAATGGGTGAGACAAAATTCATTTAGTGGCGCTTTCGGATCCAATATCTACTTATCAGATTAAGCAAAAAACAACTTGCACTTATTAATTTTTCAGGTCAAACGCGTGTGTGGCGTGTGCGTGTGAAACCGATTCCTAACAGTCCATTCTAATGTTACGGGCCTTACCTACAAAGACGGCTAGCAGAAGGCCTTGAACGACACAGTCCATGTCTGAGTCTGACCCAAAATTATTCATAATACAACTACACCTGGTCGGTATTCCAGATCCTCATTTTTTGTCCTTTTTTTGTACTGTATTCATGATTGTCATGTATATTTTGAATTTTGTTTCAGCCTTACCTCATTGGATATTATTCGAATCTGGACTTGGATTCGGATCCCTTTAAAGGGAATGTAGCTTTCGCTTGGATGAAGGTGCAGAAAACCTATTCACTCACCAGCATTTTAGGAATGTGGTTGGTTTCCCTTCTTCTATCTTATGATCTTATTATCCTTTTATTAAATTTTTTCCTTCACTCAAGAGAGAGAGAGAGAGAGAGAGAGAGAGAGAGAGAGAGTACCATCAAAGGGAAGGTTCGGTTGAGAAATCAATATCTAAAGAGCTGGACCAACCATACAACATTTAATAGGTAATTATGAATAGTGAAACAAGTTTGTATTATGAATCCAGTACATGATTTTAGAGAAACAAATTTCCAAAATAATTTTAATTTATTGCAATTTATTGGCACTCACAAGGTTGTTGTAACACAACCATGACATTGTATAGCAAGCCAATTTATTCAGTTACCGTCGGCATGTTATTACATAGAAACCTCCCGTTTACCCTATACGGGGGACCTGAATAACTGTCCCATCCCTCTTGCTAACCCAAACCCATACCCTATCGCAGCGAAAATCTTCAATTACACTTGTACCTTCTTTAACAATAAAGGCCTTCACATTAGGGTTCTCCCTCTCAATGGTGGTTGCTGCAATTTGCCCATGCTTACCCAACAATTCTGGCCAAGAGCTCTTACCTGCACCAAAATTGTTTCATCTCCCTCGCATTAGCATCACATGGTCCAGAAGAAAAGCAGCAAAACAATGAAATAATACAATTGCTAGTTACTGTAAAGCCATACAACTGCACTGCAATTGGGGCAGTCCAAATCTGCCCCACAAAGACCCCAGACTTGCTGAAATGACCCAATCAAGATCTAGGCACGGCGGGCAGCTCTAGGATAGATGTTTGATATAGAAGGCTCCTTGTATTACGTCTTCTAGGAATTGATTACTCATCAATTCTTTTCATGTTGTAATTCTTCCTATCATGATATTAAATATATTATTCTGTTCTTTAAAAAAAAAATCAATATATTTAAAAAAGAAAGTAGAGGAAGCGGGTGACGAGGAGTCACCACAACTCGCTTACAATATATACCGCAATACGGAACGACTCAGCAAACGAAACAAAAAAACATCATACAAACGAAAAAAAGAAAAAGAAAGCTATGCCGATATAGAAACGTATGCGTACATGACTCGCCGGGTTCGACAAATTAAGTTTTAAAAGGATATTGAAACACGTTTGTGTGTGTGTATATATATATATCAAACATAACAAAATGTTATTTTTCTGAAAGAATAAAGTGGCTTTTTTCTAAACAGAAGGGTAATAAAATGTTTTACTAACGTAATTCTTGATTCTATGATACCATATAGGGTGTTCTTTTCCATACATTTATATATCAAAAGGTGGCAAACGTAATTCATAAAAGGTTTCGTCCAACGTCCCAAGTAGCTGCCACGTAGTCTGAGTTTGGGTCCCATTCTCTCCAAGTGGCAGCCACATGGCTTGGGTCAGGGGCTGGGACCGGGCCAAGTAGTTAGCAAAGTATTTGCCCGAGCAGTGGGGTGGTTCATTACCGAATTCCTCAACGAAGAACAAAATGAAGATCACCGTGTCACCTACGTGACATGAGTAACGTACAATTTACAGAACAAACCTTTCGTTCTGATGCAATACACCTATATATGTGACATGAATAATATATGGTCATCAAGCCATACCTTTGCAAATGTCTGCCATCTCTCTCTCTCTCTCTCTCTCTCTCTCTCTCTGAAGATGTTCACTTACGGTTATAGCAAGCCATTGCTAGTGGGTATTTATAGATTTGGCTTGATAGCCATCCTTTTCGTAAGGTGGTGTATGCCTTGTTGGAGTGGTTTTCTTAAATATATATATTCCTTAAAAAAGTATGCCTTGTTTGAATGTTGACTATAGTTTTCGTACGGTTCCAACCTTCTGAAGGATTTTGTCATCTTTCTCTGTCCTTATGCTTTCATTAAGAAGGATGGATACGTCGGTTTGATTAAGTTTCTAACCTGCTGGCCGTCTTAATTGAATGTTGATCATATTGCTCCAACCAATTCATACCTCTCTGTCTCTAATTGAAAAGGGTGTTGTGCATGTGTGGATGGAGGTGTTGGACATTTACCAATTTGGTTTGATAATAAAGATTGTTGGGTTTTTCTTCAATTGGTGCTCCTGGCACCATAGTCAATACACCAACTATGCAATTAAACATGAATTAAATTGCACTCATGAGATACAAATGATTCATTACTTTTATTTGAGAGTTATTTCTTATGCTTAATGCAGTGTACCTTCTTATGTTCCTTCTTCTTGTAAAAGAAACACTTTATATAATAACTTCTTTCTTATATTCCTTCTTTTTGTAGAAGAAACACTTTATAGAAGAACTTCCTTCGTATGTTCCTTCTTCGTGTACAAAAACAATTTATAGAAGAACTTTCTGCCTGAGATTTGACTTTCACTTGAGAGTTTAGACTCTCCTCAGAGGGTTTCTTCTTGAAAGAACCTTTCTTTGCCCTTGGCCTATGTTTTCCTTGATGAGAGACAATACGTGCGCTCAACACCCTCTCACCCTTAAGTCTTTCTTTCTCTTCAACATACTTGGTCAAGAGGTAATTAAAAGACCACTCATTATCTTTTTTGTAAGAGATCGATCTTAAATAGTCTGAATTCAATAGGCAATGAGGTCAAAATCATATAAAATAGTCTGAAATGACAAACTTTATGTCATTCAATTGAGATGCAATGTTATTTATCTCTAATATGTGTTGTCGTATGTGATTGTCACTAGAATATTTTATAGACACCAACCTAGATATCAATGTACTAGCCCTAGCCTTATTAGAATTGATGAAGTAAGCCTCAATGACTCAAGAATTTCTTTACTGTCCTGTAGTGAGGGATGATGTCTCTAATGTTCTTAGTCACTCCTGATTGCGAAAAAAATAAACTAAGTCTATTTGAGTGCTCTTACTTCTCAAAGGTAGCCTTTTATTTAGTTGTATTTTGCTCTATAAGAGTAGGAATTTTGTCAATTCTAAGAGTCACATCTAGGTCCATGTAACTAAGAGTGAATAATACTATTTTTTTCAATTCAAAAAATTAGATTTAAAACTATCAATGATCGAAGAACTTGGTATTGCAAGAAACAAAAGGAAAAAACCTTATAATTACTTAAATGAGACTCATGTTGAAAAGGCAAAAAATTGAGACCCTTTATTATTCACCTTTTTTGAAACATGCATAATTGGGCTATTATCATTTCACTTTAGTAGAAATTATAATAATCATAATTTCTTTGTCTCTTCAATTCATAAGGAATTGACTTCAATTGGTGAAACTAGTAGATCATGCAACCACAGGTAATTCTATACTATACCTTTAAGTATGAACATGCTTCATGGGTTGATATATATATATATATATATATATATATATACTATTACGTCTTGTATAAATTTGAGACACAGTGACCTACCTTTGAGTAGAATCATTATTTCATAAAGACATACAATCATAATATCGAATCATAATATGCTCCAAAGAATCCTCAATCAATACAACTCAGATCACTTTGGTGATTGCATTAGTCAGTTAATCAAAATATTTTACCACAAACATATTTTTATTATAGAGCATGCCCATGTACATATCATAATTCATGTATATTCATGACAAAACATGTATTATATTATCAAAAACATAAATTCATGCTTCAACTTATATGCATAAATAAATTTTGATAAAAACTCATTACATATGCCATGAATTTAGTCATATTCATAATCAAATATCATGTATAACTTAAATAGCATAAAATGCATGCATGCGACATGAAAAAAGTCATGCTTATATGATAATAAACACCTATAAAGCATGAGAAAATGATAAAAACATGCTCTTACAAGTAATACCTAGGGTCCCCATGCTGAAACCGATTAAAAAGTACTTCAAACCGGTCTAATACAGCCGTAAACTGGTTCAAAACATGTAAAAAAACCTATAAACCCCTAAAACCAAATCCCTTCACTGATTTAGAAAAAAAGATTTCTATATTTATGAACCGATGAAAAACTAATAGGAATCAGTCTAAAAGGGCTCTGAACCAGTCCTGAAATACCCTGTATCGATCATAGAAGCAGTTCAGTCCTTTTAAGGGTTTAAATAATATATGGACCTTATTTCAGACCTGATCTGATCCGGTCTGAATCCAGATCACGTTCCAATGGATCCCTAGTTAGATCTGGTTTAAACACGATCTAGATCCAAAACCCGATTCCAATTGGATCACAGGTTGGATCTTAGATCCAAACTAGATTCAAGTTGAATCCGGATCCTAAAACCCAATCTAGATCTAGGCCCGATACAAATAGGATTTGGGTTAGATCTAGATCCTAAAACCTGATCCAGATCCAAACCCAAACCTGATCCAAACAAGATCTAGGTCAGATCGAGAGCTTGGGTCTAGTACAGATAGAGTCAAACCCATACCTGAAACCCCAAACAGGTCTGAGTTGGGATTGGGTCCCTAGGACAAGGTCCAGACCCGATCCACCTGGTCCTTAATGGATTCAGGTCTGGATAAGGTCTGCCATAGGACGGTCATCGGCCGATCCATTCAAAACAGAGCATTCAGGACTAGATCGGGTTCCCCCTTGGGATGCGGATTTGATACCCGATCTGCCTGAATCGGGTCATATGGGGCCATCCCCTGAGTTAGGTTTCCTATAGTGGAAACCCGATGGCGCTCGATTTTAAACTGAACGCCTTCATTTTTCTCAAAAACCAAATGCCACATGTGCTTGGTTTCTAAAACCATGCCCCTCCCCATTCATTTTTCTCAAAAACCAAATGCCGAAATGTTGCCGACGACGACCATCCAGTGATGACCTCCCTCCGCAACGACTTGAGCAAAGGTAAGGAGGATGTTTTTTTTTTTGCAGTCGTCACCAATGGCCAACCACTGTAGTCGACGGTGATGGTCTGTCGACGACGACCAGTTGTCGTCGACCACCACCATCCGCCAACGACTGTAATGATGAAGGGCTGCAAGACAGGGATTTTTTTTTTTGCACACATCCTCCGCCCTCCACTGGCGATCGTCCATTGCAGCCGCCGGTGACCAGCCGACGTCGGCCATCGACATTCACCGACAGTTGCAGTGACTGTTGACTGTAAATCAAGGAACTCAGTTCTCTATTTCTGCAGTGACACCTTCTATCACCGGCAGTTTCTGGCGGCCAGTCCTGGATGTCGCTGGTGATGGCATCCCACCGCTGGCGTTGACCTACAAAAATAGAGAACCTACCGGCGACGTTCTGGGTTGGAGGAGGTTGTAAAAAATGGGGTTTCACCCCTGTCCTTGCTAAACCCCCCTGTTGCAGCCGGCCATACGACCGTCGACAACCAGCTGCCATCGACGTTGGTCGTTGCCAGACAGAAAATAGTCAGCAGCAAACTGGTTATGGTATTAAGCAATAGGGGGTCACTGCGGGGAAACAGAAGTTGGGGTCTCAAAAAAAAATGACGAAAATCAGGATTTCGGCATCGTGGCGACCATTGCCGCCTTTACGGGAGGGTAGCAACAGCTGCTAAACCGTAGGCGGTGGTGCGCCGGTCAACTCCTCCCTTGTCACCATCCTACTTCCCAAAAACTAAACGAGAGCTCGATGAAGGAGAGGTTCGTCGAAACAAATTCTGTCGAGTGCCGCAAGAACGATGTCACCCACACACGGTGCAAATGCGATGAATAGGCCCATAACCTAATGTTGGCATAAACCCCAATGTAAAAAACAAAGAAACACATGTCATTGAGCATTGATGCCGGTGTTAATTAGCGATGAAAATTTGCGATGAATTTTTTCCGTCGCAACTTTGCGACAGATTAACTAGAAAAAACTTTCTTCATGAATCCGTCGCTAAGTAGCAACGGATTAGCGATGAAAGTTGTTTCATCGCTAATCCGTCGCTAAGTTGCGACGGATTAACGACAATGATTTTTTCTTCGCTAATTCTCAATACAAGAAAAACATTTTAGCGAGGGATTTAGCGAGGGACTTTTTCGTCGCTTCGTCGCTAATTAGCGACGAAAAAATTCCCTCGCTGATTCCCTCACTAATTTTCGATTTAACAAAGCCCGAAATTTTCCCTCTCTCCCCGTTCGAAATTTAAATCGGCCACGCTCGATTTAAACCGACTTCTTCGGAGGACGGCGACGAGGCAGTTTCACGGAGGACGGCGACGCCGGAGGACGACGACGTCGGTGGACGCTGGAGGACGGCGATGCCGGAGGACGGCGACGCCGGAGGACGCCGTCTCACGGAAGATGCCATTTCACGGAGGACGGAGATGAGGCAGACGCAAAAGCGTTGGCCGGAACCTCATCTTTTGGCAGCTCGTTGGAGCCGAAGATGGCGGTGCCAGCAGCTGCAGTGGATGAGAAGAAGTGGTCGGCCTCTGGACTGTCAAGGAACGACAATATTGAAGACGAAATGTTGTCTTTCTCCTCTGCGATCGTCCTTCCGTCCGGGGTGAAGTCGGAGGGAGACTCAAACCACTTTAACCTCGAGGCATCGGTGCGGGAGGCCGGTTCACGGAGGATGGCGACGCCGGAGAGCATCGGTTCACGGAGGACGGCTACGTTGGAGAGCACTGGTTCTGTGCAATGCCTGTCGGGTGCGGTATAAGTCCGGCTTATTGCTGCCGGAATATCGCCTGACAGGGATCAATTTTTTTTTATTTTTTTTTTAAAATTTATCGACAGCTTAGCGACGGACATTATCCGTCGCTAATCTGTCGCAAATTAGCGACGAAATTAACGGCAGATAAGTTTTTTCGCTAATTAGCGAGCAAAAAATTGCGATGGTCTCTATCCATCGCTAATCCGTCGCTAAACTGTTTAGTGACGGCTTAGCGACGGATTAGCGATGGATATAGTCCGTCGCTAATCCACAATTTTCTTGTAGTGTTAGGCATTCTCCTCAACCTATCGACCGATGAGCCCCCGTCGTCAAGTTGATGGTGTGCAGGACCCTAAACTCAAATGAGAGAAAGAGAACACCTTGATTGCACTCATAAAGCAATCATGTAGGAGGAGATTTGGGCATTCATGTAGTGAACCCCACATGCCATATTGAATGTAAACCTTTTACATTCATGTAACCCCCCTCCTCACTAATACCCTTCATTAAGGGTCACTCAAAGATGGGATCCAATATGAAATATCCAACATGAGCCCAAGCCCCACATCATGTTGTTTAGATCGTTTAGCTCAATTATCACCCTTAGTGGGGTACAAATACCCGGATCTCTTCTGGGTCAGCAGAGGGACCAATGGAGTTGTACGGGACTTTTGGTAGGAAGAAGATTGGCATCTCAACCTTGGGCCAACCTTGACTCAAAATGCACAAATGCAACTACAGGAATTGCTGGAGATGCTTGTTGGTGTGCAACAGAAATAGTGGATGGCATCTGCTGGAAGCAGTATAAGGATGAGGAGTTCTCCATCGCTTCTTTCTACAGATCCAACTGCACACCATCGATGTAGTGGCTGCCGAATCAGGTGTTCATGGGAGGACTGCCACCACAAAGTTCAGCTTTTGATTGGCTCATGATTCACTAAAAAGTTAAAACATAACATAACCTAGAGAAAATGAGGTTCCAATTTGCAAGCCAATGCAGGTTGTGTGAAAGAGAAGAGGAAAGCATTGAGCACGTATTTAACAATTGTGGATGGTTCAGAAATATATTATATGTATTGGGGAGAGCCCCCCACCAGGTAGAGAGCAATCTTGTTTCCCATGCCACTTGTTTCTGAACTATCGGAAGAAAACATCAGGTGGCAAATGTGATTTCAAGTGGAGATGCTGGCTACTAATTGCATGGAGGCAAATTTGGATTCAGTTATCTTCGAAGGGGCCGCTTTGGATATTCAGCTGGTTCACAACAGGATATGTAGGGAGCTTCGTGGTTTAAAAAAGGCTAAGGCACATACTGATTAAAAGGGTGGGACAACTCATCACTCCCATGATCTTGTATTGTTTATCTGGTTTTATATTTATAATATAAATATTACTGCCTTTCTTCTCGAAACATAGTGTCGGTAGAAATGGGTCAAGCAGGCTTGATGAAGTTAGGGTCTGCATGTTTTGAGCAAGGCACCTAAGCTCAAAATGCAATCCGAGCAAGAGCAGGGCAAGTTATAACCCATTCTTGAGAGGACCAGGCTTGTGCAAGCTTTAAGACCACCGAACCAAATCTTAGATTATGTTTACAAAACTGACCTGCTCTTAATCTTGAAAAAAGGTTAGGCCAACTGGGTTTGGTATTTGTTTAGGTATCTTAAGAGTGCATTTAAATAAGACGTTAGTTAAAGGAATTAAAGAACAAATATTAATCTTCGTTAACAATTCTTAGAAAATAAAGACAACAAGAATACAAGTAATGTGTGAGTCCAGGCTCGACTTTAATCAAGCTTGCACTTGAAAGACGATCGGTTAACCTGTCCCATGTTGACCTCTAGGTTTGAAATCGAGGATTAATTAAGATGTTGGAAGTAAGGATGTAAGCAGGTTGGGTCTTTTCAGAACCCATTTTGAAACAAGCCTTAAAGTTAGACCCAAACATAACCCAATCTAACGAGGGTCCGGTATGAATGAAATTTGTAGACCCAATCTAATTCTAAAAATTATTTCTCAATTCCGATTAATCATTTCAAGTTGAAATAAAAACGAAAACTGACCATATTGTATGAGCAAATGACACGTTTCTTGAAATGCTCAGTTTTTGGAAATCCGCTCACGTCCAAATTTGCAAATGCTTAATTTTTTAGGACATTTTTACCCTTCACACTAATCAACTTTTTAAAGTTAGTGTGCTAACATGTGAATCTCCTTTAAGTAATGATTGTAAAGGAGGTGAAGAAATTCATATATATATATATATATATATATATATATATAGTACACCATTCACGAACTATCATTTGAGTCTCATTTAAGTAACTTATCGTCAAGGAGATCTGTGTGAAAAAATTGCATATATATAGTATGAAATTCGCAAGCTGCCATGCAAATCTCTTTTTAAGTAATTGATTATCAAGAAGGTTTACAAATGTGCGGAGAAATTTGTATATATATATATAGTATGCCATTTATGAGCTACCATGTGAATCTTCTTTAGACAACTAATTGTCAAGGAGGTCTACAAATGTGATGGAGATTACATAATACGACATTCGTGCACTACCATGCAAATCTCTTTTAAGTAACTATGCCAACATATTTGCGGATCTCCTTGATGATCAATTACTTAAAAGGAGATTCAAATGGTAGCTCACAAATGTCATACTATATATATATGAATTTTCTCACACATTTGCAAACCTCCTTAAGTTACTTAAAAGGAGATTGACATGATAACTTGCAAATGTGGGACTAGATATGTGTGAATATTTTCACATATTTGCATACATTATTAATGATCAGTTATTTAAAGAAGATTCACATGGTAGATCACAAATGTTGTACTATATATATGTGAATGTCCATACACATTTGCAGACCTCCTTAACGTTCAATTAAATAAATGAGATTAACATGGTAACTAGCGAATGTTGAACTATATATATGCGATTTTTTTTACACATCGACAAACCTCTTTAACAATTAATTATTTGAAGGAGATTCACATGGTAGCTCATAAATACCATACTATATATGTGTGAATATCCTTATATTTGCAAACTTCTTTTACGATTAATTACCTAAAAGAGATTTACATAGTAATTTCTGAATGTCATACTATATATACATATTTTTGCATACATTTCACTGCAAGAAAAATGCTAATTAATGACAAAAATTTGTGATGGATTTTTTTCGTCACAAATTTGCGATAGATTAGCGAGATAAAACTATCTGTCGCTAACATCTGAAATATTTGCAAAATTAGCGACAAAAATATCTTCCTCGCTAAATCTGTCGCTAATTAGAAATGGATTAACGAGAACATTTTTTTTGTCGCCAAAACACTACAAAAAATGTTAATTAGCGAAGGAATTTTTATGTCACTAATTAGCGACAGAATTAGCGAGAGAATTTTTTCGTCGCTAATCCGTCGCTAATTAGCGACGGAAAAATTCCCTTGCTAATTTTGTCGCTAATTTTTTATTTAAATCGTCCCATCTGGGGTGCGAAATTTTCCCTCCCCCCATCCCCTTTCGAAATTTAAACCGACTGAGATTTAAACCGTCCCACCTGGGGCCCGGTAAGTATTTTTTTCGAGCATGGTTTTTCATTTTTGGCCTAACGATTTCGTGGGGGTTATGGTTTCAGGTCGACAGACAAGCATTGCGGGCGTTGCAGAGGATACAGAGGTGGGTGAGGTCGCCTAACTGGGACGGAATGGGACCAGAGAGGCGGTTGGAGTTGAGGAGGAGGATCTAGAGGGA
Source organism: Nuphar pumila (assembly GCF_984573655.1). NCBI lineage: Eukaryota > Viridiplantae > Streptophyta > Magnoliopsida > Nymphaeales > Nymphaeaceae > Nuphar > Nuphar pumila. Next base: position 24,284,589 of record NC_143255.1, on the reverse strand, counting down.
GGCCAAGCGGCCGAGTTGAGAAGGGATGGAGAGCTGAGGTCGAGGAGGTGGAGGGAGGGGAGGTCGCCGAGTTTGGGGGGGGGGGGGGGATCGATGGTGCCAGAGAGGTTGGTGGCAGAGAGGTTGAGGAGCTGGAGGGAGGTGAGGGAGGAGAGCAGTGGGGGGAGGGTGGAGTTGAGGAAGGTGGAGGGGATGCTGAGTGAGGTGACGGGGCCGTTGGGGGAGCAGGTGATGCCCTGCCAGGAGCATGGGGTTGGCTGGGAAGGGTTTCAGGAGGTGAGGATGGGGTCAGAGAGCTGGGCCGTTGGGAGGAGGGAGAGGAGGGCGTGACTGTCAGAAGAGAGGGAGGTGGTGGTGGTGGGCCGACGGTCCTCTGCAAAAAAATTGCTCCTTATTGAAGAACGCATCGTCAGGGAGTAAAATTTTTTTTTTTTTTTAAATTTAGCAACGGATAGTATCCATCGCTAATTTAAAATAGCGAAGGACTCACGATAGATCATGTCCGTCGCTAATCCAACGCAAATTAGCAACGAAAGTAGCGACGGATAATTTTTGTCGCTACTTAGCATCGAAAATTCTGCAATGAAATCTATCCATCTCCAATCCAACGTTAATCCATCGCTAAACTGTTTAGCGACGGATTTAGGTCGTCGTTAATCCACAGGTTTCTTGTAGTGTTTGCAAAGCAAAAAACATTGATGGACACATGTTGGGCATGCTCAACCTGCGTCGGATGCCCAACACGTCTGACGATTAGGTGCTACTATATATATAATGATGTGTTGGAGCGCAACCACTGGTGAAACACTGCCACCCAACATCTTTTTCCCGTAAAAATGTTGTTTAGCATCAAAAACAACAAAAAAGGTCCTTTAGGTGGTTAATTTTGACCACCATTAAAGGTCCCAGCAAAAAAATGGACCTTTAACTGCGCTGAAAACTAACGCTAAAGCAATTTTTTTAAAATAAAGCGTGCATCCCCTGGGGGGCTTTAGTGGTAGCTTGTGCCGCCAGCTAAATGCCCACTTTTATGTGATTTTGATGTTGAACAACTGTTTTGCACGGAAAAGATGCTGAGCGTCAGCAGTGTTTCACTCGCAGCTGCACACCCAAGTGTTGTGCAACTACCATTATATATATATATATATATATATATATATATATATATATATATATATATATATATATATATATATATATATATATATATATATATATATAATGTGTGTGTGCACACCCAAACTTGGATTTCTCGCTCCGCCCCTATTTACAATACCTAAGATGTAACCCGTTTTTTTTTATGGGTCTACATTTTGAATTTGATCGAACTCATGAATTTACTAAAATTGGGTCGGGTTGTGTATAATCGATTTGGGTTATCAGGTTCAGATATGTATGCACGACTTAGTTGCACGAGTCCAGGTTGGGTGCAATATGATTGCACAAATATTTGTGCATTAAGCACATGGCCCCACAACTGACAGGCCGTGTCCCCAAGATGAAGGGTGATCAGGTGCTTAATGCACAAGTATTTGTGCAATCATATTGCACCTGATCTTTAAACTAGTTGCACCCCTAGTTGAAAGTTGCAATCCCAACTAAAAATAATAATTTTATAGAATCCATTTGGGTTAAAGTTAAGCAAATAAATAGTATGGAGAACACAGGATGTGATTTAGCAAACAGGTTTGCTACAGTCCACTGGGGCATACGCGGATAAGCGGTTGGCAGCTATCCCCTACACTCCTTTAGAGAGAGAGAAAGGGCTTAAAGCAGATCCTTGATGTAACCCAACCCTTATAGGAAAATTGGTTGTCACCCCTCCACAAGTGCGGACATTGGTTACTACTCCTTCATACATATCTTTAATTGTACTAATGTACTTGAGAGAAACACCTTTCTTCATCATTGTCCACCAGAGAACGTCCCTAGGTACTCTATTGTATGCCTTCTCCAAATCAATAAAAAACATATGCAAATCTTTGTTCCTCTCTCTATATCTCTCAATATTGATTCATATTCATAGGGTATGACTAAGTTTTTATGTTGGTTGTCACTGGCCTACCGCAACCCTCCTCCTTTATCCGGGATTGGGACCGGCAGTGTATAACTAAATAGTTATACACAGGCGGAGTTATTTTGGGTTTTACGTCAATGATACAAAATGAGTTAAATTCTTAAATACAAATCCACAGTGGACGATCCAGATTATATTGCCATAAATCTCTCTCTCTCTCTCTCTCTCTCTCTCTCTCTCTCTCTCTCTCTCATCGGCACATCTAACCTCGTACATGAGACCAAATTACATGATTCATTTAGTAGTGGTCTGCTTTTGGATCTTCCAATTCTAATGCATAAACCCACTTTTTAAAAAATCCGCAACTTACATCTCACCAAAATTTTATGATCTAAAAAGATATATATATATTTATTGTAAGAACAGAATCCAATGTCGATCTTTGTCAATTTGGTCATGTTAAACATATCTACGTTATCAGATTAAGCCAAAACAACTTGCACTTTTAATTTTTCAGGACAACTGCATGTGTGGTGTGTGCATGCACGTGCACGTGTGAAACCAATTCCTAACCGTCCGTTCTAATGCTACGGCCCTTACTAGGGGTGGACATGGGGCTGGCCTGGCCTGGCCCAGGCCCATTTAGAGATCGGCCCACCCGGTTTAAATTGCGGCCAGACCCGAAGATGGCTTAGACCATTTACTAACAGACCGGGTTCTTAATAGGCTCGGGTCTGAAGAGCCGCCCCTGACCCAGCCTATTGGCCCAATGGGCCAATGTAAAGCGGGCCAGCCTGGCCCAAACACATTTGTCGGTTATTTTTTTAATAAAATTAATTAATTAATTGTTATAATATTACTGCAACTAATTTGGTAAAAGAAATAATTAACAAGTTCTCATGTGCCCAACTAATTATCTTTCTAGTTTTTATAAAATTAATGCAATTAATTAAGTAAATAGTAATAGTTACACTACAAGAAAATCATGGATTAGCGATGGACGATATCCACTGCTAATCCATCGCTAATCCGTCACTAAACTGTTTAGCGACGAATTGACAACGGATTAGCGATGGATATCGTCCATCACAAATTTTTGCTCGCTAATTAGCGACAAAACTTATCTGTCGTTACTTTCGTCGCTAATTTATCTTAAATTTTCGTCGCTAATTAGCGATGAAGTGTGGTTAGACCTTCATGAGAAATTTTCTTAAAGTATTGCTCCCCATATTTATCAAATACAATATGCCATTGTGCATCTCTGCCAAGACTCAATGCCAGTTGCTACATATTTCTCTAAACCGAAAGGATTCTAGGGTGATCTATCATCCTACAACCCACTACCAGCATGCACGTGTGGTGTGTTTAAGCAACTGAAAGAACAACAAGAGCGTGAAAGGGTGTTCCAATTCTTTATGGGCCTTAACGATTTCTACTACACCGTTAGAGGGCAAATTCTTCTGAAAGACCCGCTGCCTTCGGTTGCAAAAAATGATGCTCTTGTGATTGTAGATGAGCATAGTAGGGAAGCTCGATGTGGTGCCGGCAGCAGCCTCTAGGAAATCAACTATCTTTTCTCATGCTAAAAACACTGATTTCAAAGTGAATGCGGTTCAGCTTAACATAAGCAACAAAAATATGGGTGCTCGGCGTGGACGATCCATATGTTCACATTGTGGCATTCCTGGCCACATAAAGTACAAGTACTACAAATTGCATGGGTACCCACGAAGTCATCACTTGCATAAATCAAGAGCAATTAGTTCCTCACCAGCCACAAAACAGTTTTCACGGCCACCAACTGTTTAAGTGGCACTATTCATGGTATCTCTATCGTATGCAATGAACACATGTATCCACTGGCAGAGTGGACCCTGAAAAACGCTGGGTAAGATTAGCAATTTCATTCAGCATTTACGTCCACCACTTGTGGTGGGGTTTGTGGTTGTAAACGCTGGGTGAGACAAAATTCATTTAGTGGCGCTTTCGGATCTCATATCTACTTATCAGATTAAGCAAAACAACAACTTGCACTTATTAATTTTTCAGGTCAAACGCGTGTGTGGGGTGTGCGTGTGAAACCCATTCCTAACAGTCCATTCTAATGTTACGGGCCTTACCTACAAAGACGGCTAGCAGAAGGCCTTGAACGACCCAGTCCATGTCTGAGTCTGACCCAAAATTATTCATAATACAACTATACCTGGATCTGACTGAACCCATTAAACTATATCATGATCAAGAGATCTTCGAAATCAAGAGACATTCATTTGCTTCATTACCGAATGTACTGTGAAAATTAAAGATTTTGTGTGAATTTGAGTCTCTATGGGTGTTTTGAAAAATGAGTCTGGGCCAGGTCAAGCATTTTAGAGCCTTGCTTGTGCAATCTGATCAGCCTGTCACTCGGTCTAGTTCGGGATTCATCTCTGGTCGGTATTCCAGATCCTCATTTTTTGTACTGTATTCATGATTGTCATGTACATTTTGAAGTTGGTTTCATCCTTACCTCATTGGATATTATTCCAATCTGGACTTGGATTTGGACCCCTTCAAAGGGAAAGTAGCTTAGCTTGGATGAAGGTGTGGAAAACCTATTCACTCACCAGCATTTTAGGAATGTGGTTTCCCTTCTTCTATCTTATGATCTTATTATCCTTTTATTAAATTTTTTCCTTCGCTCAAGAGAGAGAGAGAGAGAGAGAGAGAGAGAGAGAGAGTACCATCAAAGGGAAGGTTCGGTTCAGAAATCAATATCTAAAGAGCTGGACCAACCATACAACATTTGATTTGTCAAATTAATAGGTAATTATGAATAGTGAAACAAGTTTGTATTATGAATCCAGTACATGATTATAGAGAAACAAATTTCCAAAATAATTTTAATTTATTACAATGTATTGGCACTTACAAGGTTGTTGTAACACAACCATGACATTGTATAGCAAGCCAATTTATTCAGTTACGGTCGGCATGTTATTACATAGAAACGTCCCGTTTACCCTATACCGGGGACCTGAATAACTGTCCCATCCCTCTTGCTAACCCAAACCCATACCCTTTTGCAGTCAATATTAAGAATTACGCTTGAGCCTTCTTTAACAATAAAGGCCTTCACATTAGGGTTCTCCCTCTCAATGGTGGTTGCTGCAATTTGCCCATACACACCTACCAATTCTGGCCAAGAGCTCTTACCTGCACCTGAATTGTTTCATCTCCCTCGCATTAGCATCACATGGTCCAGCAGAAAAGCAGCAAAACAATGAAATAATACAATTGCTAGTTACTGTAAATCCATACAACTGCATTGAAATTGGGGCAGTCCAAATCTGCCCCACAAAGACCCCAGACTTGCTGAAATGACCCAATCAAGATCTAGGCAGGGCGGGCAGCTCTAGGATAGATGTTTGATATAGAGGGCTCCTTGTATTACGTCTTCTAGGAATTGATTACTCATCAATTCTTTTCATGTTGTAATTCTTCCTATCATGATATTAAATATATTATTCTGTTCTTTAAAAAAAAAATCAATATATTTAAAAAAGAAAGCTATGCCGATATAGAAACGTATGCGTACATGACTTGCCGGGTTCGAGAAAGTTTTAAAAATATATTGCAACACGTTTGTGTGTGTGTGTCTATATATATATATATATATATCAAACATAACAAAATGTTATTTTTCTGAAAGAATAAAGTGGCTTTTTTTCTAAACAAAGAAGGGTAATAAAATGTTTTACTAATGTAATTCTTGATTTGGATGTCCCATCCCTCAACGAAGAACAAAATGAAGATCACCATGTCACCTACATGACATGAGTAACTTACAATTTACAGAACAAACCTTTTCGTTCTGATGCAATACACCTATATATGTGACATGAATAATATATGGTCATCAAGCCATACCTTTGCAAAAGGATGACATCTCTCTCTCTCTCTCTTTGAAGACTTTCACTTACGGTTATAGCAAGCCATTGGTAGTGGGTATTTATAGATTTGGCTGGATAGTTATCCTTACCTTTCCTAAGGTGGCGAATGCCTTGTTTGAATGCTGACTATATTTTCCGTACGGTTCCAACATTCATTAAGGATTTTGTCACCTTCTCTCCTTATTCTTATGCTTCCATTACTAAGTATGGATAGGCTTGTATATGTATAAGTGGGTTTGATTTCATGGCTGAAGTTTCTAACCAGCTGGCCGTCTTAATTGAACGTTGACCATATTGCTCCAACCAATTCATACCTCTTTCAGTCTCTTATTGAAAAGGGTGCTGTGCATGTGTGGACGTAGGTGTTGGACATTGACAGATTTGGTTTGATAAAGACCACATTGGCTTATGGTTTACGCCTCGTGAGCGGATCCTATGCTCGGCCCAAATAGCTATGTGTTGTGTCCCATAAGGTTAAGGACTAACATGAGTATGGATATGACAAAGTTTAATCTTTTCTTAACAAATTTTGAGTTGTCCTGAGAAATCTCATCAACTGAACTTTCTTTTTCTTCAAGAGAGGCAAGAGAGATTTCAACTTCCTAAGAAAGCTCCTTAACATTATATAGACAGTTCATCTGAAAATGGTAATCTGCATCGGCTGAGTTGGATGGGTCAAAATCTTTCACTGCATCAGCATACTCAAACACCACTTCTTCGATGAGAATTTCAAACACCACTTCTTCCTCCAAAGTGGGAGAACTAATGGTTTATTCAAACACAATATGTGCTTCTTCTTTTGGAGCTATGGGAGAACTGATCTAGAGCCTTCAAAGGGCTTTTCTCTTCTAAAGCCATGACATGACTTTATTTTTCTAAAATATTGACAAGACCTTTCTTATTATCTTTTATAATGATAACCTCAATGGATAATTCATGCACAATCTCTTTTTCTGGTACTTGGATACATGCATTTTCTTCTTTCTCCTTGATTTCAGTGTCATATTGGTAGATCTGAGTGCAAGCACACTGTAGTAGTTTAGATAACTGTGTGACTCCTTTCTGATCAGCAAAGTCAACATAGACTCTTAGAATTGTAATGATTTTTTTCAATATTCGTTCAACCTTGCTAATCATGTAGACTTCTTCATTTTGAGTGCACAATCAAGGATTACTTTTGATCGACTGCTCGACATATTTAGTCGCAACGAGCACTAAGCTAACAAGGCACAACAACTACTCTGGCACAATGGCCCTTAGGAGTATGATGCCCTTGAAGGCAAAAATAAAATGAGCCATCCTGACAAGTTCCAACAAGGAGAGAATCATGATGCCATCCATACTAGCCTAGGTGAGTATTTTGCCAAAATTTTTGGTAGCAGCTCCCCTGTTTAATGGAAAAAATACGACGTTTCTTTTTAGCTTAGAGAGCACCTTGTCAAAAAATTTGACAGCATCTCTCCTATTTATCAAAAAAATTGCTATGTTCGTTTTTGGATAGATGTGCATCATTATACATATGTTGCATCTCCCATGGTTTATCAGAAACCTAGGCCTTGCCCTGATGACTTAGATGTTTACATAAATGCAGTTTTGGGCAAATCTGAAACCTTTTTAATATTGGGGTTTCTTCACCCAATAATATTTTAAATATGGTAAGGCTTTTGAATCACTTTTGGGTGATAGAGATCAATCACCATTTATATGCTTATTATAGTAAAGTTATATTTATTAAAAGTAGGAGCTTGTGTACATGACAGTGTGATGGCAAGGTAAATAGCATAAAGTAGGAGACTGCACACATATTAGCGCAATGACAAAGTAAAGTGCGTAAAGCAGAGCTCGATGAATAAAATTATACATCAGGCTAAGTAAAGTGCATAAGCAAGGCCTGGTGAATGATATCATGCATCGAGCTAAGTATATAAGCATGAATCAATGAATGAAATTACGCATTAGGCTAATTACGTAAAGCAACGTGTATATATATATATATATATATAATTTTTACATATGTATAATAAATAGGAAAGTAGTCATAAGGATATGCGTGTGTACACTGAAGCAAGCTTGTGGTGGCCTAAAAAGCGTAAACTAAGGACTAGGACCCTATGATACATAATTCACCATAAATATTGAGAAATAGTCTTAAGGGCATGCGCATGAATACCGAAGCAAGCTTGCAGTACTCTATAGGGCGTAAACAAAGGACAAGGACCCAATATTATTTTAGAAAGATATACGGTAAGAAAAATCTCAATGTACACAATAGTTATTCCAATAAAATAACTTGAAATAGAGAGACCGGCTTGCAAACCTACCAAAAATCTAGTAGAGGTGACTCAATGCAAGCATAGAGGCACTCCTAGGTCATGGTTGATACATCCTTATATCCGATACAGTGACAACTAAGAGCATTTTGTGTAGAACTCGTCGACGTGGAGAAACAAAGAGGTATAGGCCAAAAACAGATCAGACCTACTTTAGTTCTAACTGGGTTCAAGCCTACCTTAAGTGGGCTAGTATAGGTCAAATGGTTTGAGAAAGTCAAAAAAGACATAGAAGAAGTCAAGCTATCAAGGTCAAGTAGTCTTGAATCAATTGGGCTCAGTCCAGGTCAGGGAGGTCCAAGCTCATATCAAGTAGGCTTAGTCTAGGTCAAGTGGGCTTGACCTAGGCTAAGACCATGAACTAAAAGAAGAGAGAGAAAAGTTAACCTCATAGGTCAAGTAGTTTTGACATAAGTAGACTCAAACTAGGTCAGGCAGGTTCAAGTAGGTTTGACCGACTGCCGACCACCGAGTTCTCTCCTTCGATCAGATCCCTCTCCCTCTCCCTTGCTCGACTCTCATAGTTGAACCCTCATTCACCTCTCTAGGTAACCTCTCCCCCCCTCTCTCTTTCTCCTGTGTCTTTTTCTTCTTCTACTTCTTTTTCTCCTTCTCTTTCTTTTATGTCGTCCGACAGGGGCTTGCCATTCTTCCTTGCCGACAAACCATGGCCTGCCGGCAGGGGCTAAAGCCCCTGCCAGTTTTTTTGATAGGTCGACAAGGGAGGCACCCCCTGCCGCCTGTGATTTTTTTTCCAACAGGGGCTTGGGCCCCTGCCTCGTTCCTTCCAGCTAGCAGGGGCTTTACCCCTACTACCTGGGTGTTTTCGACAAGCAGAGGCAAGGCCGTTGCCTTACTCGTTCCTTCTTTTTCTCCAGGGTGGGGTTGAGTTTCTTCCCTGTCTTCTTTTTCTTGGTTTTAAGGGAGGGGATCATCCCCTTCTCGTTTCTCCTTCTTCGTAAGGGAGGGATCGAGACCCCTCCCTCTTCTTCATGTCTGTATTTTCTTTGGTTTTGAGGGAGTGGTTGAGCCGCCTCCCATTTGTCCTTCTTCATAAGGGAGGGGCCGAGACCCCCTCCTTGTTGCTTGAGTTACGAGGGAGGGGTTCAGCCCCTCCTTCGTTCCTTCTTTGTTTTCTTTCGGTTGGCAGGAGGCGGAGCCCCCTGTCCTTGGTTCTTTCAGTCGGCAGGGTGCGGAGCCCCTCTGCCCCTTGACTACTTTGTGTCTCCAATTGACAGGGAATCTACCTCCATGCTGTTGTCTTTTCTCATTGGGCACGGAGGGCGAAGCTCCTACCTGAGTGGTTCTTCTGCCGACAAGGGGAGGGGGCTCTACTCCCTGTCGTGTTTTCCTTTCTTCATGTAGGGAATGGCGAAGCCCACTACTTGTGTCTTTTTCTTTGGCCAACAGTCTTTGTCATTGTAGATATGTGGCAAAGCAAAATGCGTGATGCTTAATGCTAAGCAACACATGCGGCTTAAAATGCCATGCAAAAAAAAAGAAAAAATGCAAATGCAGAAGCATGCAAATCGGGTAAATAGCCGTGGTGAGTAAGTGATGCAAGCACATCACATGCTATTTACTTTCTTGGATACAACACTTTCCTGCTCACACACTCACTTAGTTATGGATATCTAGAACTGTTTTGCTGGACTTTGGAGATCATGTTGGGCATGATTTGAATGTATGAGAATAGAAGTGCTCTTATTTGTGTAGTTTGAATTCCATGCTAGAAATAGTAGTAGTTAGCGGGATATTGGAGTGTGTTTGTTGCAGGTACATGTTTGACATTATTATGATATAAATGATTAAATATATTGCAATATGTGACATGACTATCCATACTTGCATGAAGTTATTTTGGATTTGATTATGCATTCCATGTGAAATTGTATCATGAAAATATGCTTAAATTGAATGTATCATGTTTGTGAATGTGATTTTATCTTTCTAAATATCTTTATGATGTGTGTAAATATGATGTGATGGTGTTACACATAAAAATATTGAATTATCAATACATGCATAATAGTTCATGAAATTGTATTTTATGTTAAACATGTTTGTGGTAGAGAGGAGAAAAAAATTTGTGCATTAACTGAAACAAAAAAATTGCTCACCAACAATCACCAAACAAGAATTTCTAACAGATTTGTAAACCACATAGCATTCTTATTATTCTCTTTTAACTGATTAGGATAATATTCATAACATCATAGGATAAATTGACTATAAACCATGAATGGATGTATCGTAGGATAATTGATAATGAGGTATCACTTGAATATATGGATGGTGTTGACAGTTTTATTGAATTTGCAATGACAAGTGTCAGTACAGTAGATCCCACCAGTCAGATCAGGTGCCCCTACACGATGTGTAAGAACAATCAATTTGTAGAACCTCATGGCGTTAGACATCACCTATACAGGAAGAGTTTTGTCAGTGGTTATCAGAATTGGACATTTCATGGTGAAATCATTTTCGATTTGATTATGTATCCATGTTCATGGAATTGCATATCATGTTACATTCCATGCATACTTAGCATGTACATGCACAGTTCATGCATAGTTATAAAACTGATTCATGTAGGTCCTTTTAATCTTTACATTTCATGCATATGTCATGTCCATGCTAAGATCAAGAGTTATGTAACTGATCTAAATAACATTTTTATTCGTTAGAATATGGTTCGTGGAGGTCACAGAGGTCGAGGACCAAGTGGAGGCCGTGGGACATCATTAGGTAGATGTCTTTGTGTTATATTTAAATATAGACATTCATTATGTTTTTGCTTATATGTTGATATAAAAATTGTTACTTGTTAATCGTCTTTACAGGATCCCAGCTCAGTGATAGCCGGTCTCAACCTTTGTCTTCACATAATGCTTCAATAAGTATATCATTTAAATAATTGTATACTTGATTAGTTGTCAGGCCGGGCCTAGCCCCAACCTCGACTGAGAGAGAGGTGGGCTCGGCTACCTGGTCGAGCCCGACCCCATCAGAATAGAGAGAGAGCGGGGAGCAGGGAGGGCCTCCCCCTCCCCTGTCAAAAAGAGAGGACAGAGAGAGAGAGAGAGAGAGCAGGGAGGGGCGGCACCCCACCCATTGAAATCAGGAGGCAGAGGCTGGGGTTACATCGAGTGACCAACGTGAGAAAGGGCAGGGGCGAGAGAGGGGTAGGGGAATCTCTCCGTGCCAGAAATAAAAAGCGGGGCAAGGGCATCGACCCCTACCAAAATAAAAGAGGGGCAGGGGCCAATGGCCCTTACCGAACCAAGAAAAAAAGGGGGGGGGGTGCACATGGGCCAAAGGCCCCTGCGACTCTTGAAAAGGAGGAGGCAGAGGCTAATGGTCCCTACCAACTTCAAAAGAAAACTGGGGTAGGGGCCATTGGCCCCTGCCGGATTCTCAAAAACAAAGCAGGGGCCAAAGCCTTCTGTCGGAATCTCCAAAACAGGCAGAAATGGGGGGGGGGGGGTCCCAACCCCTTCTGCCAACCCACTGGGTGACAGAGGGCAAAATGAGAGAGAGAGAGAGAGAAAGATGAGGGGAAAAAAGAAAGGAAGGGAGCAGACGTACCTGGGGGAGGAGGTTACCGGTGTCGGCAGACAAGGGAAGGAGAGAGGAGACGAGCAAGAGGGGGTGAGAAAGATCAGATGACCAATGAGGTGGTGCCGGCAAAACCGCCGAAGAGGGAGGCGATCGCCGGAAGAGGGAAAGGGAGGGTGAGCAACTAGGCAAGAGAAAGGGAGGGGTTGTGCAATAAATGAAACAAAAAGGTTTTGAAAGGGGGCTTGCATTAGGGTTTTACGGGAAATTTAGTGACGGATTTGCGATTGCAAAATTCTGTCATAAATTTGCGATAGAGTAGCAATGAAAAAATGATGTCGCTCATCCGTCGTGAAGTTGCAACGGAGTGTGAGACAGGATTTTTCTGTCGCTAATTCATCATAAATTTGTGACGACATTTATGACGGATTTTTTCTATCGCTAATTTTGCAACTAATTATAATTTTAGGGACATATAGTTTTCTCTCGATAATCCATCACAACTTTATGATGGATTATTTTTGTCACAATTTTTTGTCGCTAAATAACATTTTTTTTATAGTGTTATCTCTTGCATATTATGTTACAATCCATGCATACTTATCATGTACATGCACAATTCATGCATTGTTATAAAACTGATTCATGTAGGACCTTTAAATCTTTATATTTCATGCACGTGTCATGTCCATGTTAATAACATTTTTATTTGTTAGAATATGGTTCATGGCAGTCACAGTGGTTAAGCACTCAGTGGTCGAGGACCAAGTGGAGGTCGTGGGACAACATTAAGTAGATGCCTTTGTGTTATATTTAAATATATGCATTCATTATATTGTTTTTGCTTATATGTTGATATACAAATTTTTACTTGTTAATCGTCTTTAGAGGATACCAGCTCAGTGATAGCCAGTCTCAGCCTTCGTCTTCACGTAATGCTTCAATAGGTATATCATTTAAATAATTGTATACTTAATTAGTTTAAATGTGCATTATGTGAATTTCTAACTCATTGTTCTTTAGATGATTTTTTACCTACACATGACCCACCTACACCAGCTACTCATACATAGTACAAGACAACGCCAGATGATGGGTCTTCTCAGTCTGACACATGATGACTCATTCAAATAGTGCATATCGATAGTCATCCGTAAGTATTTCATTGTCACTTGTCCAATACTTATCTTAAAAATAGTGTATATCGATAGTCAATTGTTAATGTGTACCAATTCATATGCAGTGCGAGGTTCGAGCCACAAGAAGTGATTCAAAAAATAAAAAATCACTAGTTCAGCATCTTCCAGGACCAGTTGCTCAATGGAAAGACTACCCGAAGGAGGTGAACAAATTATGGTCTTCATTTATGGTATATAATCGTCTATCATAGCTAATGTGTTTCATATTTAATTTTTTGTTATCGTCATATATACTAACTTTCTAAAATTATTTGTAGGCTTTGAATCGCTTCGCGACTGTGAAGGAGCAACAAGACGCGAGGCTAGTGTGGCAGAAGGTGACTGCCAGTCGATTTGTCAACATGCTTCACAATATAAAGACTGCAACAATAAAAGCAGCTTGTGGGATAAATGATCCACTGCAGTGGAAGGGCCATGACCTTTCTACTATCAGGTCAGATTATTGGGATACAATGTGCGACCAGTGAGCGAGCTATAAATTTTGAAATCGCTCAACAAAGGCTGCACAAAAGTGAGCGAAGATGCCCGATGCCCATCTACACACAAGTGATTTTAGGACTTTTGAGAGCCACCAGAAGAAAATTGTAACTTATCAATATATATATATATATATATATATATATATATATATATATGTATATATATATGGGGTCAAATTTATAAGTATTTCTGCATACTTTCTAATTGATTTTTTTATCATTTAACCTTACAAGAAACCAAAAAATGAGGCATTGTGCCTTACAAGGATGTGTTTATTGAAACACATAAACGTAAGAGCATGAGAGAGTTTGTATCAAAGAAGACAAGAGCAATAACAGTATGTATTTATTATATTAATAAACATTACAATATAAAAGTTATCATGAATTATAATATCATAAATATTATAATTTTTAATTATTAATTCATTACTTTTTAGGAGTCATACGAGCAACAGATAGTAGAGTGATATAACAATGACTTCACTCAGAATCCGCATTTTGATCCTACAACATTGGTGACTGCAACTGATGAATCTAAAAAAGGTCGTGTGTTCAGGTTTAGGAGTAATATAAACACCACACCAGTCGTTGCCCCCTGCAGTCAGGGCTCTTAGATTTCTCCCGCCAGCATTAACTCCCAGTGTTTGATTAACCCTGCTATTTCTTGGGATGGTATCCACCAGCTTCTTCAGAACATAATGCATGACTTTTTACATGAAACCATTCCCAACCTTGTTCATAATAAGTTGTGCAACTTTTTCTGGGATAGGAAAACTTCATCTGCATTCAACATGAGCTTCAATGTCCGTCAGGTATAAAGTTCCATGTCGTTGGATTTCAAGCTAGTATATGCATGATTGAATATATATATATATATATATATATATATATATATATATATATATATATATATATATATATATATATATATATATGCTTGATTGAATCACTATGAAATTTTATTGATAGCATTAGAACACATGTATGCATGATTGAATCAATATGAAATTTTTTTGACAACCTTAGAATACATATATGCATGATTGAATCACTATGAAATTTTTTTACTGCCTTATAACATATATATGCATGATTGAATCACTATGAAAGTTTTTTGATAACCTTAGAACACATATAAGCATGATTTCATCACTATGAAATTATTTTGACAACCTTAGAGCACATAAATGCATGATTGAATCACTATGAAATTTATTTGACAACCTTAAAAAACATATATGCATGCTTGAATCACTATGACATTTTTTTGACAACTTTAGAACACATATCTACATGATTGAATCACTATGAATTTTTTTTTTCCAGCCTTAGAACAAATATATAAATAATTGAATCAGTATGAAATTTTTTTGACAACCTTAGAACACATACATGTATGATTGGATCATTATAATTTTTTTTGACAACCTTAGAACACATATATGCATGATTAAATCACTATAAAAAAAAATTGACAACCTTAGAACACATATAAGCATGATTTTATCACTATGATTTTTTTTTAAACCTTTGAATTCTGTCAATGTCCACTTTATTGCTAGTCTATGTGTCATTCAACCATGTCACTTTGATTGCCTTAGATTAGGTGTATTGCATATAATTTATTTCATTATATTTTGTTTATAAATCTAACATTTCGGTTCTCTTGTAGGATGCTAGAGATGATCAACATAGAGAAGCTGATGGAGGCATGGATGGAGGGGCAATTTCAGACAATGAAGAGGATGATGCTCTGAATCTTGGCGAGAATTAGCTTCATGTGTTGAATTTGTTTTACGTACTTGTTATTTCAAATGAAACTCTTTATATATGTTCACTTGTAACTAATTAGAACTTGTTGAGGATTATACTGGGTTGTTAAATTTGTTACACTTGCTTTGTATATGTATTTTTTATGTGTACTTTGTTTTTTATACACTTGTTATATAATTGTATAACAAGAAATTTTTTCTCGATATTTATATTTCAAACAATTTATTTTAAATTTATTTTAAAGTTTGCGATGGATAATATCCGTCGCTAATATCCATCACCAATTTAGCGACGAATTAGGGACAGATATTTATCTGTCTCAAAAATTGAATCAGTCGATGTTTTGCAATGAAATGTAATTCATCGCTAAATTGGCGACATATATTAGATACAGATATGTATTCATCATTAAATTTTAGCGACGGATATGTATCTGTCGTAAAACCAAATTAGTGCTTATTTAGCGATGGATAATAAAATTTATTAATCCATCATGAATTAGAGATGGAAGTAGCGACAAATAAGTTTTGTTGCTAATTAGCGACCAGGAAATTACGGTGGACGCTATCCATCGCTAAGTCGTCGTTGATCCGTCACTAAATAATTCAGTGATGGATTTGCGATGGATTAGCGTCGGATAGCGTTCGTCGCTAATCCACATAATTCTTGTAGTGTACCCAACACATTCCAAATGCTCGAGCGCCTTTAGCCCATAGGAGATATACGCTAATGAAGGTGACCAACATTTAACATATTAAGGATTTATTCATTTGCTGTTAAAGTATGGTGCTTTCTTACGCACCCCTAAGGTTCTTAACAAACCCAAAGCCCCGTACATGAGCTCACAAGCATAAACATAACTGACATGAATCAAAAGTCAAAAGCAACAATAACAATATCCACACGAGCGTGCGCATTGGCAGCTGGAAGGTTCCGTGAACCATACCTGCCATCATATCCAAGTAATCAATATGTTGATCTCATACATTGAGCATCTATTCAAAACACGCTTTATATTAAGAATATACATCATCAAGTTCATGCTCACACACATAGTTAATTATACACACCTACATATATATATACACTTTCAATCATGTATAAGTATATCTTCAAAACTAAATTAATCATTTTTAAACCTTGCATATATATATATATATATTTAAACAAACTCATAGACCTGAAAATTTTTCTTTTCAACAAATCGCTGCACACAACACTATTTTTTTATAAGTGCAACCTTTGATTCTAGAAATCACTTAACACAACTACTATTTTTTTTTTATAAGTGCAACCTTTGATTTCAAAAATCGCTGCACATAACTGCTGTTTTTTTTATAAGTGTAGCCTTTGATTTCAAAAATTGTTGTGCATAAATACTGTTTTTTTTTTCTGGATAGTATGAAGACATGCCACTACAAGAAAATTGTTAATTAGCGATGGAAATTTGCGACGGATTTTTTTCGTCGCAAATTTGCGAAAGATTAGCTAGAGAAAACTTTTTTAATGAATCCATCGCTAAGTAGCGATGGATTAGCGATAAAAAACTTTCATCGCTAAACCGTCGCTACTTAGCGATGGATTAGCGACACCAATTTTTTTGTCGCTAATTCTCAATATAAGAAAACATTTTAGCGACAGATTTAGCGAGAGAATTTTTTCGTCGCTAATTAGCGACGGAAAAATTCTCTCGCTAAATCCATCGCTAATTTTTTATTTAAACCGAGCGCAAAAATTTCCCTCTCCCCATTCGAAATTTAAACTGACCTCGCTCGATTTAAACCGACTTCGGATACTGAAGCAAGGAAACGAGAGAGAGAGAGAAAGGAGAGAGAGAGAGAGAGAGAGAGAGAGAGAGAGAGAGAAACTAACCTGGCTTCAGACTCATCGGTCTCGACGGCGACGAGGAACTCCACGCCGCCGAGTCGGAGGCAAGAGAAGAGGATGAGAGGGAGCTCATGATCGGCCTTCCTCTTGGGGTGGTTGGAGCGCTCGACCTCCTCGGTACCGAAAGCCGCCTTGTAGAAGGCGACAGCATCGGCCGCCCTCGACGCCTGAACCATGAGCTTCGGCCTGAGCGTCGAGAACTTCACAGCGGATTCGCCGTTGTTCTCTGCTTCGCTCCCGTTCTGGTGCTCCCCTCCTTCCTGCGCCATCTCTCACTTTCCCCTTTCCCCGAATGCACGAAATGAAACCCTAGAAATGGAACCACAACGAAGAAGAGGTAAAGCGAATGCACAAAAATGAAGAAGAAAAAAAAAATACGAACTAAGCAAACGCCGGTTCATAGAGGATGGCGACGCCGGAGCGCACGCTACTTAGCGACAGATTTTTTTTATTTTGTTTTTAAAATTTAGCGATGGATTAGCTACGGATAATGTCCGTCGCTAATCTATCACAAATTAACGATGAAAGTAACGACAGATAAGGTTTTTCGCTAATTAGCGAGCAAAAAATCGCAATGGACGCTATCCATCGCTAATTCGTCGCTAAACAGTTTAGCGATGACTTAGCGACGGATAAGCGATGGATAGTGTCCGTCGCTAATCCACGATTTTCTTGTGGTGTGCGCCTATGGTGCTGGCTGCCATACGCAAATGCATTGCCAGACTGTTCTTTTTTTTATAAACTAGCTAGCATGCAGACTTGTGCCTATGCCTCCTGATTTCAACAGGTGGGGTGTAACCCCAGCCTCTGCCTCCTGATTTCAACAGGTGGGGTGCCACCCCTCTCTGCTCGCTCTCTCTCTGTCCTCTCTTTTTGACAGGGGAGGGGGAGGCCCTCCCTGCTCCCCGCTCTCTCTCTCTATTCTGATGGGGTCGGGCTCGACCAGGTAGCCGAGCCCACCTCTCTCTCAATCGAGGTTGGGGCTAGGCCCGACCTGGCAACTAATCAAGTATACAATTATTTAAATGATATACTTATTGAAGCATTATGTGAAGACGAAGGTTGAGACTGGCTATCACTGAGCTGAGATCCTGTAAAGACGATTAACAAGTAACAATTTTTATATCAACATATAAGCAAAAACATAATGAATGTCTATATTTAAATATAACACAAAGACATCTACCTAATGATGTCCCACGGCCTCCACTTGGTCTTCGACCTCTGTGACCTCCACGAACCATATTCTAACAAATAAAAATGTTATTTGGATCAGTTACATAACTCTTGATCTTAGCATGCACATGACATATGCATGAAATGTAAAGATTAAAAGGACCTACATGAATCCGTTTTATAACTATGCATGAACTGTGCATGTACATGCTAAGTATGCATGAAATGTAACATGATATGCAATTCCATGAACATGGATACATAATCAAATCGAAAATGATTTCACCATGAAATGTTCAATTCTGATAACCACTGACAAAACTCTTCCTGTATAGGTGATGTCTAATGCCATGAGGTTCTACAAATCGATTGTTCTTACACATTGTGTAGGAGCACCTGATCTGACTGGTGGGATCTACTGTACTGACACTTGTTATTGCAAATTCAATAAAACTGTCAACACCATCCATATATTCAAGTGACACCTCATTATCAATTATCCTACGATACATCCATTCATGGTTTATAGTGAATTTATCCTATAATGTTACGAATATTATCCTAATCAGTTAAAAGAGAATCATAAGAATGCTATGTGGTTTACAAATCTGTTAGAAATTCTTGTTTGGTGATTGTTGGTGAGCAATTTTTTTGTTTTGGTTAATGCACAAATTTTTTTCTCCTCTCTACCACAAACATGTTTAACATAAAATACAATTTCATGAACTATTATGCATGCATTGATAATTCAATATTTTTGTGTGTAACACCATCACATCATATTTACACACATCATAAAGATATTTAGAAAGATAAATTCACATTCACAAACATGATACATTCAATTTAAGCATATTTTCATGATACAATTTCACATGGAATGCATAATCAAATCCAAAATAACTTCATGCAAGTATGGATAGTCATGTCACACATTGCAATATATTCAATCATTTATATTATAATAATGTCAAACATGTACCTGCAAAAAACACACTCCAATATCCCGCTAACTACTACCATGCCTAGTATGAAATCCGAACTACACAAATAAGAGCACTTCTATTCTCATACATTCAAATCATGCTCAACATGATCTCCAAACTCCAGCAAAACAGTTCTAGATATCCATAACTAAGTGAGTGTGTGAGCAGAAAAGTGTTGTATCCAAGAAAGTAAATAACATGTGATGTGCTTGCATCACTTACTCACCACGGGTATTTACCCGATTTGCATGCTTCTGCATTTGCATTTTTTTTCTTTTTTTTTTGCATGGCATTTTAAGCTGCATGTGTTGCTTAGCATTAAGCATCACGCATTTTGCTTTGCTACATATCTTCAATGACAAACACTATTGGCCAAAGACAAAGATACAAGTAGTCGGCTTCGCCACTCCCTACCTGAAGAAAGGGAAACACGACAGGGGGTAGAGCCCCCTCCCCTTGTCGGCAGAAGAACCACTCAGGTAGGAGCTTCGCCCTCCATGCCCAATGAGAAAAGACAACAGCAGGGATGTAGATTCCCTGTCGTCTGGAGACACAAAGTAGTCAGGGGGCGGAGGGGCTCCGCACCCTGCCGATTGAAAGAACCAAGGACAGGGGGCTCCGTCCCCTGCCAACCGAATGAAAACAAAGAAGGAACGAAGGAGGGGCTGAACCCCTCCCTCGTAACTCAAGCAACAAGGAGGGGGTCTCGGCCCCTCCCTTATGAAGAAGGACAAATGGGAGGGGGCTCAACCCCTCCCTCAAAACCAAAGAAAATGCAGACATGAAGAAGAGGGAGGGGTCTCGATCCCTCCCTTACGAAGAAGGAGAAACGAGAAGGGGATGATCTCCTCCCTCAAAACCAAGAAAAAGAAGACAGGGAAGGAACTCAACCCCACACTGGAGAAAAAGAAGGAAAGAGTGGGGCAACGACCTTGCCTCTACTTGTCGGAAACACCCAGGTAGTAGGGGTAAAAGCCCCTGCTAGCTGGAAGGAACGAGGCAGGGGCCCAAGTCCCTGTTGAAAAAAATTTCACAGGCGGCAGGGGGTGTCTCCCCTGTCGACCTATCAAAAAAACTGGCAGGGGCTTTAGCCCCTGCCGGCAGGCCATGGTTTGCCGGCAAGAAAGAATGACAGGCCCCTGCCGGTCGACATAAAAGAAAGAGAAGGAGAACGACCTTGCCTCTACTTGTCGGAAACACCCAGGTAGTAGGGGTAAAAGCCCCTGCTAGCTGGAAGGAACGAGGCAGGGGCCCAAGTCCCTGTTGAAAAAAATTTCACAGGCGGCAGGGGGTGTCTCCCCTGTCGACCTATCAAAAAAACTGGCAGGGGCTTTAGCCCCTGCCGGCAGGCCATGGTTTGCCGGCAAGGAAGAATGACAGGCCCCTGCCGGTCGACATAAAAGAAAGAGAAGGAGAAAAAGAAGTAGAAGAAGAAAAAGACACAGGAGAAAGAGAGAGGGGGTGAGAGGTTACCTAGAGAGGTGAATGAGGGTTCAACTATGAGAGTCGAGCAAGGGAGAGGGAGAGGGGTCCGATCGAAGGAGAGAACTCGGTGGTCGGCAGTCGGTCAAACCTACTTGAACCTGCCTGACCTAGTTTGAGTCTACTTATGTCAAACCTACTTGACCTATGAGGTTAACTTTTCTCTCTCTTCTTTTAGTTCATGGTCTTAGCCTAGGTCAAGCCCACTTGACCTAGACTAAGCCTACTTGATATGAGCTTGGACCTCCCTGACCTGGACTGAGCCCAATTGATTCAAGACTACTTGACCTTGATAGCTTGACTTCTTCTATGTCTTTTTTGACTTTCTCAAACCATTTGACCTATACTAGCCCACTTAAGGTAGGCTTGAACCCAGTTGGAACTAAAGTAGGTCCGATCTGTTTTTGGCCTATACCTCTTTGTTTCTCCACGTCGACAAGTTCTACACAAAATGCTCTTAGTTGTCACTGTACCAGATATAAGGATGTATCAACCATGACCTAGGAGTGCCTCTATGCTTGCATTGAGTCACCTCTACTAGATTTTTGGTAGGTTTGCAAGTCGGTCTCTCTATTTCAAGTTATTTTATTGGAATAACTATTGTGTACATTGAGATTTTTCTTACCGTATATCTTTCTAAAATAATATTGGATCCTTGTCCTTGGTTTACGCCCTCTAGAGTACTGCAAGCTTGCTTCGGTATTCATGCGCATGCCCTTAAGACTATTTCTCAATATTTATAGTGAATTATGTATCATAGGGTCCTAGTCCTTGGTTTACGCTTTTTAGGCCACCACAAGCTTGCTTCGGTGTACACACGCATATCCTTATGACTACTTTCCTATTTATTATACATATGTAAAAATTATATATATATATATATATATATATACGTTGCTTTACGTACTTAGCCTGATGCGGAATTTCATTCATTGATTCTTGCTTATATACTTAGCTCGATGCATGATATCATTCACCAGGCCTTGCTTATGCACTTTACTTAGCCTGATGTATAATTTTATTCATCGAGCTCTGCTTTACGCACTTTACTTTGTCATTGCGCTAATATGTGTGCAGTGTCCTACTTTATGCTATTTACCTTGCCATCACACTGTCATGTGCACAGGCTCCTACTTTTAATAAATATAACTTTACTATAATAAACATATAAATGGTGACTGATCTCTATCACCCAAAAGTGATTCAAAAGCCTTACCATATTTAAAATATTATTTGGTGAAGAAACCCCTATATTAAAAAGGTTTTAGATTTGCCCAAAACTGCATTTATGTAAACATCTAAGTCATCAGGGCAAGGCCTAGGTTTCTGATAAACCATGGGAGATGCAACATATGTATAATGATGTACATCTATCCAAAAACGAATGTAGCAATTTTTTTGTTAAATAGGAGAGATGCTGTCAAAATTTTTGACAAGGTGCTCTCTAAGATAAAAAGAAACGTAGTATTTTTTCCATTAAACAGGAGAGCTGCTGCCAAAAATGTTGGCAAAATACTCACCTAGGCTAGTATGGATGGCATGATGATGCTCTCATTGTTGGAACCTGTCAGGATGGCTCATTTTATTTTTGCCTTCAAGGGCATCATACTCCTAAGGGCCATTGTGCCAGAGTAGTTGTTGTGCGTTGTTAGGTCAGTGCTCATTACGACTAAATATGTTGAGCAGTCAATCAAAAGTAATCCTTGATTGTGCACTCAAAACGAAGAAGTCTACATGATTAGCAAGGTTGAACCAATATTGAAAAAAATCATTATAATTCTCAGAGTCTATGTTGACTTTGCTGATCAGAAAGGAGTCACACAGTTATCTAAACCACTAGAGTGTGCTTGCACTCAGATCTACCAATATGACACTGAAATCAAGGAGAAAGAAGAAAATGCATGTATCCAAGTACCAGAAAAAGAGATTGTGCATGAATTATCCATTGTTGTTATCATTATAAAAGACAATAAGAAAGGTCTTGTCAATATTTTAGAAAAATAAAGTCATGTCATGGCTTTAGAAGAGAAAAGCCCTTCGAAGGCTCTAGATCAGTTCTCCCATAGCTCCAAAAGAAGAAGCACATATTGTGTTTGAATAAACCATTAGTTCTTCCACTTTAGAGGAAGAAGTGGTGTTTGAAATTCTCATCGAAGAAGTGGTATTTGAGTATGCTGATGCAGTGAAAGATTTTGACTCATCCAACTCAGCCGATGCAGATTACCATTTTCAGATGAACTGTCTATATAATGTTAAGGAGCTTTCTTAGGAAGTTGAAATCTCTCTTGCCTCTCTTGAAGAAAAAGAAAGTTTAGTTGATGAGATTTCTCAGGACTAGGGATGGCAGTGGACCGGGGGAAAGCGGGGCCCCGCCCCGCCTCGCCCCGTTTGGACCGGGGATGAAGGGTATGAAACAGGGATGGAGGCGGGGACGAAGGTTAAAATCCATCCCCGTCCGGGGGTGGAGGCGGGGATGGACTGGCACGTTCCCCCGCCCCGCCCTGCCCCATCCCCGCCCCGGCCCCGCCCCGGCCCCGCCCCGGCCCATCCCCGTCACGGCCCCGCCCCGCCCCATCCCCGTCCCGGCCCCTCCCCATCCCCGCCCCCAACCCTTTATATTTTTACTGTTTACTAACCCTAATTTCCTAACCCTGGAGCCGCCGAGCCAGGCCGTCGCCTCTTCCCCTTCCCCATCCGCATTATCATTGTAGCCGGGCCGTCGCCGACCACCGTTGGCCATCGCAGGGGGAGGCCTCCACCGTTGGCCATCGCCGATCTCCGACTCGTCCTCGGCGACGCTTGGGTGCGAATGCACACCAAGAAGCTTCGGCAGTACATCGCTAACTACGAGCGCATGGCGCGGAGCGAGGTCGTGGCGGCCATGGCGGAGATGCCGGTGGTGATCGATGCCGAAAGCGCGAGGCGGGCTTTCAGGCGGTTCAACTCCGCCTTCCCGGAGGCATACCGGGCGCAGACTGCGTCGATCGTGGTGGAGGACATGAAACGGGGATGAAGGCGGAAATGGGGACGGGGCGGGGACGGGGACGGGGCGGGGACGGGGATGGGGCGGGGGTGGAGGACATGAAACGGGAATGAAGGCGGGGGTGGAGGATAAATTCCATCCCCGCCGCGGAGGCGGGCCGGGGGTGGAGGATAAAATTTTGAGGCGGGGCGGGGGTGGAAACCTTGTCCCCCGCCCCGCCCCGCCCCACTGCCATCCCTACTCAGGACAACTCAAAATTTGTTAAGAAAAGATTAAACTTTGTGATATCCATACTCATGTTATTCCTTAACCTTCTGGGACACAACACATAGCTATTTGGGCCGAGTATAGGATCCACTCACGAGGCGTAAACCATAAGCCAATGTGGTCTTTATCAAACCAAATCTGTCAATGTCCAACACCTACGTCCACACATGCACAGCAATAAGAGACTGAAAGAGGTATGAATTGGTTGGAGCAATATGGTCAACGTTCAATTAAGACGGCCAGCTGGTTAGAAACTTCAGCCATGAAATCAAACCGACTTATACATATACAAGCCTATCCATACTTAGTAATGGAAGCATAAGAATAAGGAGAGAAGGTGACAAAATCCTTAATGAATGTTGGAACGGTACTGAAAATATAGTCAACATTCAAACAAGGCATTCGCCACCTTACGAAAGGTAAGGATAACTATCCAGCCAAATCTATAAATACCCACTACCAATGGCTTGCTATAACCGTAAGTGAAAGTCTTCAAAGAGAGAGAGAGAGAGAGAGAGATGGCATCCTTTTGCAAAGGTATGGCTTGATGACCATATATTATTCATGTATTGCATCAGAACGAAAAGGTTTGTTCTGTAAATTGTAAGTTACTCATGTCATGTAGGTGACATGGTGAGTCTTCATTTTGTTCTTCGTTGAGGAATTAGGTAATGATGCGTATCAGGGTATCTATGGCTATCCTTTTCCAGCTGTGTCTAAACCACCCCACTGCTCGGGCAAATGCTTTGCTAACTACTTGGCCCGGCCCCTGCCCCTGCCCCTGCCCCAAGCCATGTGGCTGCCACCCGGAGAGAATGGGACCCAAACTCAGACCACGTGGCAGCTACTTGGGACGTTGGACAAAACCTTTTATGAATTACGGTAGCCACCTTTTGATATATAAATGTATGGAAAAGAACACCCTATATGGTATCATACAATCAAGAATTACATTAGTCATAGAGCAAAACATTTTATTACCCTTCTTTGTTTAGAAAAAAAGCCACTTTATTCTTTCAGAAATTATATATATATATATATATATATATACACACACACACAAACGTGTTGCAATATATTTTTAAAACTTTCTCGAACCCGGCAAGTCATGTACGCATACGTTTCTATATCGGCATAGCTTTCTTTTCTTTTCTTTTGGTTTGTATGATGTTTTTTTATTTCGTCTGCTGAGTCGTTCCGTATTGCGGTATTGTAAGTGAGTTGTGGTGACTCCTCGTCACCTGCTTTCTCCACTTTCTTTTTTAAATATATTGAATTTTTTTTTTGAAAGAACAGAATAATATATTTAATATCATGATAGGAAGAATTACAACATGAAAAGAATTGATGAGTAATCAATTCCTAGAAGACGTAATACAAGGAGCCCTTTATATCAAACATCTATCCTAGAGCTGCCCGCCGTGCCTAGATCTTGATTGGGTCATTTCAGCAAGTCTGGGGTCTTTGTGGGGCAGATTTGGACTGCCCCAATTTCAGTGCAGTTGTATGGCTTTACAGTAACTAGCAATTGTATTATTTCATTGTTTTGCTGCTTTTCTGCTGGACCATGTGATGCTAATGCGAGGGAGATGAAACAATTCAGTTGCAGGTAAGAGCTCTTGGCCAGAATTGGTAGGTGCGTATGGGCAAATTGCAGCAACCACCATTGAGAGGGAGAACCCTAATGTGAAGGCCTTTATTGTTAAAGAAGGCTCAAGTGTAACTCAAGAAATTGACTGCAATAGGGTAAGGGTTTGGGTTAGCAAGAGGGATGGGACAGTTATTGAGGTCCCCGGTATAGGGTAAACGGGACGTTTCTATGTAATAACATGCCGAGGGTAACTGAATAAATTGGATTGCTATACAATGTCATGGTTGTGTTACAACAACCTTCTAAGTGCCAATAAATTGCAATAAATTAAAATTATTTTGGAAATTTGTTTCTCTAAAATCACTGGATTCATAATACAAACTTGTTTCACTATTCATAATTAATTTGACAAATCAAATGTTGTATGGTTGGTCCAGCTCTTTAGATATTGATTTCTCAACCGAACCTTCCCTTTGATGGTACTCTCTCTCTCTCTCTCTCTCTCTCTCTCTCTCTCTCGAGCGAAGGAAAAAATTTAATAAAATGATAATAAGATCATAAGATAGAAGAAGGGAAACCATATTCCTAAAATGCTGGTGAGTGAATAGGTTTTCCACACCTTCATCCAAGCTAAGCTACTTTCCCTTTGAAGGGATCCAAATCCAAGTCCACATTGGAATAATATCCAATGAGGTAAGGATGAAACCAAATTCAAAATATACATGACAATCATGAATACAGTACAAAAAATGAGGATCTGAAATACCGACCAGAGCTGAATCCCCAACCTGTCATGACTAGAACTGATTACATCAGGTTTATTGAAGACCCAACCTACTCGATACATACCCAAACCCGTTAACTTATATGATCTACAATTTCCAGGCATACCCAAACCCAAATTAGTTTGGGTTAGGTTTGGTCAAAGTTTTATGCCTGACCTGAACCAGACCGAGTGACAGGCTGATCAGATTGCACAAGCAAGGCTCTAAAACGCTTGACCTGGCCCGACTAGATGTTAACTGGCCTTTAAAATGCTTGACCTGGCCCAGACTCATTTTTCAAAACACCCATAGAGACTCAAATTCACACAAAATCTTTAATTTTCACAGTACATTTGGTAATGAAGCAAATGAATGTCTCTTGATTTTGAAGATGTCTTGATCATGATATAGTTTAATGGGTTCAGTCAGATCCAGGTATAGTTGTATTATGAATAATTTTGGGTCAGACTCAGACATGGACTGGGTCGTTCAAGGCCTTCTGCTAGCCGTTTTTGTAGGTAAGGCCCGTAACATTAGAATGGACTGTTAGGAATCGGTTTCACACGCGCACGCCACACGCGTTTGACCGGAAAAATTAATAAGTGCAAGTTGTTTTGGCTTAATCTGACAATTAGATATGAGATCCAAAAGCGCCACTAAATGAATTTTGTCTCACCCAGTGGATGGAGAGCTGATGCTGTACCACCCAGCGTTTACAACCACAAACCCCACCACTTGTACCACAAGTGGGCTACGATTGCCAATCTTACCACGTGGCCAAGCTGAAAATGAGCGTTTTTGCTCATGCTGACATCGTGGCCACCCAATTTGCATTTTAAAAAGCTCAAAAGTCAACAAAACCACGTGGCATTCATCCAAAATGCAAACAGACGGCCAAGATGCCCGCATGAGCAAAAACGCTCATTTTCAGCATGACCTGATCTGCTTCCCTCTTCCAGTGGATACATGTGTTCATTGGATACCATGAATAGTTCCACTTAAACAGTCGGTGGCCGTGAAAACTGTTTTATGCAGTGGGGTACCCATGCAATTTGTAGTACTTCTCCTTTATGTGGCCAGGAATGCCACAATGTGAACACATGGATCGTCCACGCCGAGCACCCATACTTTTGTCGCTTATGTTAAGCTGAACCCCATTCACGTTGAAATCAGTATTTTTAGCATGAGAAAAGAGAGTTGATTTCCTAGAGGTTGCTGCCGGCACCACATGGAGCTTCCCTACTATGCTCACCTACAAACACAAGAGCATCATTTTTTGCAACCGAAGGCAGTGGGTCTTTGAGAAGAATTTGCCCTCTAACAGTGTCGTAGGAATCATTAAGGCCCATAAAGAATTGGAACACCCTTTCACGCTCTTGTTGTTCTTTCAGTTGCTTAAACGCACCACACGTGCATGTTGGTAGTGGGTTGTAGAATGATAGATCATTTCAGTTTAGAAAAATATGTAGCAACTGGCATTGAGTCTTGGCAGAGATGCACAATGGCATTAAAGGAATTTGCATACTTTATTTAGTTACCATAGGATGCAAATGGATGCCATATCTCTCTCTCAATTATCTCAATTAGGAAGGATGTATGGGGTTGTACATGCGTACATGTGATTACGTCTGTTTGATACCAAGCTTGCAATCTTTTTTAAAGGCATGCTGGGGTTAGGCAGGCCCCCACCAGTTTTGAACACAGCACAAGGAGATTTGCGCTGACAGCTCCTACCAACCACGCGGAGCACCCCCCACCCCCCCCACACACACACACCTTGGTACCAAGCTTGTAGTCTTAATTGAACGTTGACCATATCATTTCAAGCTTGGTGAAGGGGCCCCTCTCTTTCAATTGGAAAGGCTGGTAGGCAGTATTGTGAAAGTGTGGTGTGTGTTGGATATTTGCAGATTTGGTTTGATAAAGACCACTAGTTTGTGTTGCTTTGGTACCAATACTCTCTCTCTCTCTCTCTCTCTCTCTCTCTCTCTCTCTCTCTATCTATCTGGAGCTAGCTAGGGTTGTTGTGTACATAAGTGGTGGGGCCAACCTAAAGGCATTGATGGTCATGATGGACAGGCTTGTTTAGATAAGTAATTGAGGTAACAAAAATTCACGCGGAAGCAATATAGGATCTAATAAAGGCACAATCAAAACTCACACCACAACCAACACCTCTCTCTGATGATCAATGTGTGGTGATGAACCTTCTTCCTTCCTCTTCTTCTCTCCACTCTCTCTCTTTTACTTCTTTTCTCCCTGCACGCTGCACACAGCCACTCTGCTCTTCTCTCTCCAACACACAGCCTATGCACCCCTATTTATAGATGGCATAGAGAGTTCTATATGTGAGCCTTCTAAACTCATTCCAGAAACTGAAAGGGTTTTGACCCTTCAACTTCCTGCATTAATGGGAAGTGGGTGGCTATTTCACTTCCCCACATCATTAATGAAGGGATAGGGTTGGCTTTTCAACTTCTCATGCATTAATGGAAAGTAGTGGGTGGCTATTCCACTTCCCCGCACCATTAATAAGGGATAGGACTGGACTCAACAATCTTCCCCTCCAGCCCAAGGAGATACTCCAATTCAACTAATTAACTGGAGTTCATGTCGGCCAGCTGTCGACATGTATTTTGTTTCTCCATCGATAAGGCCTTTGTCAGCATATTTGCACCATTAGCTTTTGTGGAGATCTTTGCAAGACAAAGTAAATTTTTCTCAAACACATCTCGGATCCAATGGTACTCAGATTATTGGTGAGATGAATGGCACTCTGACTGTCGCAGTACACCAAGTACTTGTGTTGCTCTAAACCCAACTCCTTCAAGAATCTTTTCATCCATAGCATCTCTTTGCAAGCTTTTGTAAGAGCAATGTACTATGCCTCTGTAGTAGACAAAGCAATACACTTTTTCAATTTAGACTGTCATGATACAGCTCCCCATGTAAAAGTGAGTACAAAACCTGATGTGGACTTTCTTGTATCAATATCTCCAGTCATATCTGCATCTGTGTAACCTGTCAAGACAAGTGGTATACTCCCAAAGCTTAAACAAACTTTGAAGCTCCCTCTAAGATATCTAAAGATCCACTTTACTGTTTCCCAATGCTCTTTTCCTTGATTTGCAAGAAATCTGCTAGCAACACCTACTGCATATGTGATGTCTGGTCTCGTACATACCATCACATACATCAAGCTTCTGACTACTGAAGCATAAAGAACTTTCTTCATTTTCTCCTTCTCCTCATCATTTGATGGACTCTCCTCTTAGTTAAGCTTAAAGTGACCTGCAAAAGGAGAACCAACTGGCTTTGCATTATTCATATTGAACCTGCCCAACACCTTCTCAATATACTTCTCCTGTGATAACCATATCTTCTTGGTTTTTCTATTACGAGAGATTTACATGCCCAATATTTCCTTTGTTGGCCCCATGTCCTTCATTGCAAAGGTTTTACTCAGTTCCTTCTTGAGCCTGTCAATTATAGACATTTCTTTTTCAAGGATAAGCATATCATCAACATATAACAAGAGAATAATAAAATTCTCACTGAACCATTTTATGTAGACACAATGATCTGAAGTCGATATTTTGTATTCATTTTCAGCCATAAATGAATCAAATTTCATGTACCACTGTCTTGGAGCTTGCTTCAGCCCATACAAGCTCTTTTTCAACCTGAATGCAAGATTTTCTTTACCTTTGACTTTGAAGCCTTCTGATTGCTCCATGTATATCTCCTTCACCAAATCACTACAGAGAAAAGCAGTTTTCACATCTAGCTGCTCAATCTCCAAGTTCAGGCTAGCAGCAATACCTAGAGCAACACGAATAGAAGACATTTTAACAACAGGAGAAAAAATTTCTTCAAAGTCAATATCTTGCTTTTGACCAAAGCCTTTCACAACCAATCTGGCTTTGTACTTTGGTTGAGAACTTTGTTCTTGAGTCTTCAACTTGAAAACCCACTTGTTCTTCAAGGCCTTTCTGCCTTCTGGTAGTTCCACCAAGTCATAAGTGTGGTTCTTTCTGCCTGCTGCCGGAAAACGCGGGGGGGGGGGGGGACCCCCTTAATACCTGTCTCTGGGCGGCGGCGAACGGCGGGGCCTGCGGACGGCGGACGGTGGGGCCGGCGGCAGCGGGCGAACGGCGGCAGCGGGTGAACGGCGGGAGCGGGCGAACGACGAACGGCGGGAGAGGGAGCAGCGAAAAAAGAAAAGGAAAAGAGGTTTGGGATTAGGTTTATGCGACAATTCGTGACGGGTTAACGACGGATTAATTCTGTCGCTAAGCCGCCGTAAATCAAATTTACGAACATAGCGACAGAATATATTCTGTCGCTAATTAGCGACGGAAAATCTTTCGTCGCAAACAATGTCGCTAAATATTGCGTCTGTTACGACAAAATATTCCGTCGCTATTTTCGTAAATTTCATTGATTATAGCGACGAATGTTTTTCGCTCGTTAATCCGTCTCTAGTTAGCGACAGAATTATTCTGTCGCTAACAACCTATTTTCTTGTAGTGTTTCTAGAATCGTCATCTTTTTTTGCACCAATGGAGGAGAGGGTACTTAAGCCTTTGCAATCGCATCAAACTCCAACGCTAATTATTGCTGACAAACATGGGGATATGAGATGCAAATGCTTAAATACGTGGTGCTTTTTGGGACCTCCGAGCATGAGATGCCCTGTTCGGGGGGGGGGGTAACATATAACCTGCTTCGGTTTTTAAGTGAGATGTAGGAGTGCCAATGAAGTATTTGGGGATCCCTTACACAAGGGGTAACAAAGCCAACTCTTTGGACTTTGCTGGAAGTAAAATTAGATGTAAAATACAGACTTGGAAAGTGAAGGTGCTGTCAAAAGCAAGAGGGTATATAATAGTGAAACTTGTTGTCACTTCAGTAGCACAACATTTTCTGGGCCTTTTCGCCACCTAATTCGGTTCTCAAACGAATAAGGTTTCTATAGGGAGGTCATGGAGAAAATTTGGTTTTTGCACCTACTGGATGGGATATGGTCACGCTACTGCACTCACAAGGGGGCCTGGGGATAATGGATATGTGACATTTTAATAACGACCTTTTGGATATGCGACGTTTTAATAATGACCTTTTGATCAAATGGTGGTGGCTGATTGCAAGCGAAGAGGGATGGGGGCAGGGTAGCACATTTTTTAAAATGTAAATACAAGGATCTACCGGAACACACGCTTGCAGACCACGACACCTATTTCTCTCTCGTAGGTCGGGCATTGCAGGCGGCAATGGAAGGTTTCCGGTGGAGATGCTGGATCTTAGTCGCTTTGCACCAGATTTGGAAGCACAGGAATGAGATAACCTTTAATACTGTTATTCCAAACTGGTTCCTGATACAACGCAAAATCAGCAATGAACTCAGTGAATGGTTACAGTTGAGGTCAGTCCAAAGAGAGGCCTATGGTTTGATGATGGCCTTGCAACTGTAGCTGAACCTGGTTTGATTTTTGGTGCAGGCTGTGGACGTTGCTTTAAAGGGGCTGATGATTCACCTCTGGTTTGTGTACATTACATTATCTAAAGATCTTATTATCCTTTTAAAAAAAGACTTCCTTCGAGAAGAGAGAGAGAGAGAGAGAGAGAGAGAGAGAGAGAGAGAGAGAACCATCAAAGGGAAGGTTCTGTTCAGAAGTCAATCTCTAAAAAGCTGGACCAGCCATACAACATTTGATTTGTATAACAGATAATTATGAATAGTATAACAAGTTCTATTATGAATCCAGTTCATGATTTTGCAGAAATAAATTTCCAAAATAATTTGAATTTATTGCAATTTATTGGCACTTACAAGGTTTCTGTAGCACAACCAAGACATTGTATAGCAAGCCAATTTATTCAGTAACCGTAGTTATGTTGTTACATTGAAACAACCCATTTACCCTATGGTGGGGACCTTAATAACTGTCCCATTCGTCCTGCTAACCCAAACCCATACCCTATCGCAGAGAAAAACTTGAAGTACTTTTGTACCTTCTTCAACAATATCAGCCTTCACGTTAGGGTTCTCCCTCTCAATGATGGTTGCTGCAATTTTTCCATTCTCACCTACCAATTCTGGCCAAGATCTCTTACCTGCACCAAAATTGTTTCATGTCCATCGCATTAGCATCTCATGGTCTACCAGAAAGCAGCAAACAATGAAATAATACACTTGCTAGTTGTTGTTAAGCCATACAATGCAGTGCAATTGGGCCAGTCCAAATCTGCCCTACCAAGACCCAGACTTGCCGAAATGGACCAATCAAGATGTAGGCTCGGTGGGCAGCCGGGGCAGGTTATATGTGCACCCCCCCACCCCCGAACATGCACTGTAGCTACAGTGCGTGTTCGGGGGAGAACACGCAACACCCTCTCGTGGGCAGCTCTAGGTTAGATGTTTGATATACAGGGATACTTGTATTACGTCCTTTAGTAATTGATTTCTCATCAATTCCTTTCATGCTGTAATTCTTCCGATCCTGATATTAATGATATTATTCTGGGTCTTTAAAAAAAAAATGACCCAGACTTGCTGAAAGATATGCATACATGACTCTCGTACATGACACGGGTTCGACAAAATTTTGAAAAGTAAGATACTGCACAAGCCCAGCCAAATTGGTCAGGTTATGTATATGAAAGCCCATATGAATGAATGGGTGAAGGACCAAACATGGTTGGATGCGCGGCTGAGTGCCACACATCAACAAATTTTTGAAAAAGAAAACGATTTAGCTGTGGTTCTTGACCACATGGCTTAGGACGAGGTACTTAGCAAAGTATTTGGCCTGAGTAGTGGGGTGGTTTACACCAGCTGGAAAAGGATAGCCATAGATACCCTGATACGCATCATTACCGAATACCTGAACCAAGAACAAATTAAATGAAGATCACCTTGTCACCTCCCTGACAAGAATAATATATGGTTTTGAAGTTATACCTTTGCAAATGGATGCCATCTCTCTCTCTCTCTCTCTCTCTCTCTCTCTCTCTCTTTGTATATGTTCACTTACACTTTTAACAAGCCATTGCTAGTGGGCATTTATAGTTTTGGCTTGTTTGTCATCCTTACATTTTGTAAGGTAAATGCCTTGTTTGAATGTTGACTATATTTTCCGTATGGTTCCAACCTTGATTTTGTCACCTTATGCTCTCTTATGCTTCGATAAGGATGGATAGGCTTGTATATCTCTATACGCCTGTGTATAATCTTCTAACCTGGCCGTTTTAATTGAATGTTGACCATATTGCTCAAAGCTTCATACATATCTCTCTCTCTCTCTCTCGTTTAAAAGGGTGCCCTGCATATGTGGATCTGGGTGTGTATGCATGCTGGATATTTACAGATTTGGTTTGATAATTAAAGATCACAGGTTTGTCCTCAGCTGGCATTCCTTTTTAATTGGAACTTGACCA
This sequence comes from Nuphar pumila, assembly GCF_984573655.1. Classification (NCBI taxonomy): domain Eukaryota; kingdom Viridiplantae; phylum Streptophyta; class Magnoliopsida; order Nymphaeales; family Nymphaeaceae; genus Nuphar; species Nuphar pumila. Next base: position 24,250,722 of record NC_143255.1, on the reverse strand, counting down.
TATTGGCCTACGGTTTATGCCTCTCCACGAAACAGTGGGGCCCTCCATATTTGGTGGAGCATACCATCTAGCGTGCCGCATCAGTGGGTCCAACATTTGTAAATATTTTATCAATTAATGAATCAATGGTTGTAAAATGTAAAATCCTTTTATTCGAAAAATCATGATTTTTTTTTTGATAAAACATGATCCAAAGGTTGTTTCTATCAAATCGACCATGCTGAATCCATCTAGAAGGTCAGATTTGGAAAAAACAACAGTTTTCTTATTTATAACCCGAAGAAACTGCACTCGGCACGAAGTCCTGGCCATGCTGGCTCAGCCTGCCATACTTATGGTCATCGTGTCAGCAGCATAAAATTCTGAAGCTAGAACCCTGCTCCTAGGTCCTATACTATGCGTTGGCTTGTGCAGAGTGGCGATAACCATGAGAATCGAACCTTGACTACCCGTTTAGCAGCGAAGGCCCCTTGCCACTATGCTAACCCCCTTGGGGTGATATTATGCATGTACACAATAACCCTTGCCAGCTCCAGATAGAGAGAGAGAGAGAGAGAGAGTATCGGTACCAAAGCAACACAAACTAATGGTTTCTTTGATTAAGCATGAGAAAGTCCTTGTGTGATTTGAACAATATAGAACACTTAGGTGTAATTTTAATCATGCCCAAACTTTAGGTGTGTTTCTGATCATTTTTCTTTTTTAATTAAAACTATTTTATTAAATGGATAACGAAGTCATAGTGGGTAGAATAACCAAAGGGTGGATCATCACCCCCATCAACATAGAGAAAAACCATTAAAACACAGGTGGGTGGGCACTTACATCACAAGATCAAAGTTCTGACAATACTAGCAAACGAGCAAGTTGCTTGGAGTTTTTTTTTTTTAAGGAATAAATAAATTTGTATTAACAGTCAAAATGGAAAGTATTACTAAGTGATGAGATATCACTAAGAGTGAAGAGAATGGCTCTACATGGGATTCAGAAAGAGAAACCAAAGTCGAAAACGGCAGGGTTTCAAACCATCTCAAAACGACCCAAGCGGTGTTGGACGATCCATTTTACATCCAGGCCTGGCCACATCAGCCATGGCTATCTCTCGCTCTCCTCTAATCCGGCTAAGGCTGTAACCGTAGAGCGAGAGTCACGAAATATTCTGTTGTTCCTTTCAAGGCACAAATGCATCTCCAAAGATTAAGATCTAGCACCTCTAAACAAACATTTATTTAACATATAGGAATCAAATTTCTTTAGCCACAGGCAGCGGTGTATTGGGCTTCCATGGTAGGATCAAGTCACCCCAAGACAGTGAGAACAATGCTTAGGTAAGCTTCAAATTGTGTTCTGTAGGAATTTTGTCCCATAAGATCAACCAAACTGTGAATGAGCCTCGAATAGGGAGACCATTATAGTGACAAAGTCATATCTTTGAGCTCATAGCATGCTTTTTTGCGTTCTTAGGTTCATTGGAAAGCTGACAAAAATGGCTCTGTTTCACATGTTTGACCCGTTTGTATATTCTGTCTGTACGACATCTGAAAGTTGGCATGAACAGTGAAAATGATAATTTCAGTGACTGTTTTTCTTAAGGAATATCTGTTCTTTATTGCATATCCAAGCAGTCCAGCGATGAAAACTCGTGTTTTCAGGCTCTCTGTACAACTGAAATTCAGATCTAGATCTGTAAAGTTTTGAGTAGGAGCCAAAAAAATCCCCTGGAGTGATCATTTTTTAGATTCCAAATCTTAACGGTATTTTTCTCCTGCTCTAAAATAGTCGACCAGTTTTCATTTTCGGAGGCTTATTTTCTCAACCCTCTTTCTCTGTTCTTTATATTGTTTAATTTTCTTATTCTCGATGTCATACATCATTGAAAAGATCTTTTTATTTGTTTTATTTTATCTGTATGAGTTTTTTTAGAATCCTGTGTTTTCAGTGTCCAAAATCAATAGTAGCATCTGCTATTATTTCTTGGCTTAGAAAAATTTCAGTAAAAACACCCCATTTTTTGGATAAGATTCGATTTTCTTTTGGGTTTCATAGCCCCAGTTCTTAACACCTGTGTGTGTTGCTTTCCTGTGTTTTTGGTGTCGTTTGGACCTCAGTATACCTTTTGGTAAAGGCCTAGATCTGATCTATTTTTATTTTCTCCCGTGAAAATCATTTTCGATACAAAACCATAGTGTTTTCTCCCATGCATTTCTTGTTCTTTCCTAAGAAAAGACAATAGGTAGATTGTTTGCTTTATTGTTTTAGCTTTAGAAAAATAACTTAGAAAAACTTGTAGATTTGCATGACATTTAGAATTTCTTATGAAAATCTTGAACCTCCAACAAGAATAGAAAATCATTTTGCATAAAAACAATGTTTGCTTCATCTATGTTTTCAAATCTTTATCCTCTTTCGTAGGACTTTGATTATGGAGAATCTATTTTACTGCTTGGATTTTCAAAACCCCCCAACTTATCCTATCTATTTAGATCTACGGATCTCCCCACTAGTACCAGAAGTCTTCAGCTTGCGTATATCAATGGTGGACCAAAGAGATTGTAAACCCACTTACAGTAATAGGAACCTTAGTTTGGGTATATTGTGAAAGGTCTGGTACACAGATCTTTTCTCAATAAAACCCATTTGGAGCGACCTCGCATTTCATGGAGCATTCGAGGACATCCTAAAAAAACTTAGTTTAAAAAATTTGGACCTATGTGTTGTTTGAATATTTGGACTCTTGTTTGATTTAGATCTTAGACCATAGTTCATCATCAGAAGGATACCAATATAGATCCTCTTAAAAACCCAAGACTATCTGATCAGGCCCAAAGTTTTTAGAACCTTAACCAACTTGAGTCCTCAAGTCAAAACCAACCTAGGAACCCTAAAAAGAAACCCACGGGCACTAGGGAGCTCCAAGCTCTGTTGGGTGGCGATCCATAACTGGGAGCAATGGTGATCTTCTCACCTATAGAGGATTCTCTTGACCAACACGATGGAGAAGAAACAAATCCAGATTTAGAAGAAGAGAATGCGGAAGAGATCCAATATGCAAAAATCTATAAAGGTGAAGGTGTGGTAGATGAATTTTTGGATCAATCCATCTTAGAAGAAGTGGAGAACTCCAATGCAGTCTTAATGGCCATTATGCATGAAATCAAATAGCAATTTTTAGAAAACAATGCACAGTTAAGAAGTAATAAGCAGTAAAGTCCTAAGCCCAAGGCCCAACAGGGACCAACTCAAAAGATATAGTCGACCTATGTGCCAGAGTTAGTGATCACAGTTGTTTGGAATATTAATTCATGATCCGATGAGTATGAAGAATGAGTTTGGACACTTAAGGAAGAACTCAAAAGTTTGTCCCGTCAGATTAAAGGATCCAAAGGAGAAAGGAGACTTTACGAGATCCAAGACTTCATTTTGGGTCCAAGTTGTGAACCTTTTGAAATCTCTTCACGAAAGTTCATCAAATTCAATAGAATGGGTAACCTTGAAACTCATGTCACCTTCTTCCTAGACGCATGCTTTGACTGCCTACACGATGATCGTGCCCTAATCTGATGGTTCCCAAGAAGCTTGGAAGGAGAGGCTCTAACTTGGTTCTCGACTCTGAATGTTCATCAAATAAGATAGTTTCAGACCCTCATGAACTTGTTCATTGAATAATTTAGATTCAAAGTGGATGCCCAGCCGATGATCAATCAACTCTATAGTCTCAAGAAAAAGTGGCAAGAGATCAGTGTACCATCGCATGAAGAACTCAATTCAAGAGTCTGATGTTGTCACCCTTATAATGAACAACTTTAGTCAACCTCTCAAGGGTCTCTTGCCTACTCAAAGGTGTGAGACCTTAAAGGATCTGATTGATGTTGCCACTTGGATAGAAGAAAACCTTAAAAGTGGCAAGTATAATGAGATCTTGGTCAATATTGGATCTAAGAAAAATAAATTCAAAAAAGAAAAAAATACTTGGGATCCAAGTTAGTGCGGCTACTCAAAGGAAAAAGAAAAAGGCAAAATCTCCCAAGAAAAACAAAGAGTTGACCCAATATCCAAGACGGCATAGCTACACAGAGTTCACCGAGATCTAGCAAACTCAATCTCAAGTCTTGGATATTTTATTGGAAAATGAGGAATTTTAATTGCCTAAGTGTCGGATCCTCTCTAGATGAAAGAAAGGTACCCAATCAAATTCTACAAATATCATCAGGCTCTAGTTCATGACACAAAAAATGTATTTCACTTAGACACATAATCAAGCACCACATTAAAAAAGGTGAACTGATATTGGAAAATAAAAAAGCTTAGAAGGAACCAACGTGCACTCAAAATGAGGAAGTCTACATGATTAGCAAAGTTGAACCAATATTGAAAAAATTTATCATAATCTTGAGAGTCTACGTTGACTTTGCTGATTAGAAAGGAACCTCATGGTTGTCTGAGTCACCACAGTCTGCTTGCACTCAGATCTACCAATGTGAGAGTCAAATCGATGAGAAAGAAGAGAATGCTTGTATCCAAGTACCATAAAAAGAGATTGTGCCTGAGTTATCCACTAAGGCTGTCATTACAAAAGAGAATAAGGAATGTCTTGTCAATATTTTAGAAAAAGAAAGTCTTGTCATGGCTTTAGAAGAGAAAATCCTTGTGAAGGAGCTAGATCAGTTCTCCCATAGCTCTAAAAGAAGAAGCTCATAATATATTTGAATCAACCATTAGTTCTCCCACTTTAGAGGAAGAAGTGGTGTTTAAAATTCCCATCAAAGAAGTGGTGTTTGAGTATGTTGATACAATGGAAGATTTTGACTCATCCAACTCAACAGATGTGGATGACCATTTTCAAATGAACTGTCTAGATAATGTCAAAGAGTTTTCTTAGGAAGTTGAAATTCCTCTTGCCTCTCTTGAGGAAAAAGAAAGTTCAGTTGATGAGATTTTTTAGGACAACTCAAAATTTGTTAAGAAAGAATGCAACTTTGTCATTTATGTATACAAATTTATTTCTGCAAAATCATGCACCAGATTCATAATAGAACTTGTTTCACTATTCATAATTATCTGTTATACAAATCAAATGTTGTATGGCTTGTCCAGCTTTTTAGAGATTGACTTCTGAACAGAACCTTCCCTTTGATGGTTCTCTCTCTCTCTCTTTGAAGGTTTTTTTTTTTAAAGGATAATAAGATCTTTAGATCATGTTATGTACACAAACCAGAGGTGAATCATCACCCAATTAAAGCAACGTCCACAGCCTGCACCAAAAATCAAACCAGGTTCAGCTACAGTTGCAAGGCCATCATCAAACCATTGGCCTCCCTTTGGACTGACCTCAATTGTAACCATTCCCAGAGTTCATTGCTGATTTTGCGTTGTATTGGGAACCAGTTTGGAACAACAACATCAAAGGTTATCTCATTCCTGTGCTTCCAAATTTGGTGCCAAGTTTGTGAAAGAACAACAAGAGCCTTAACGATTTTTACGACAGTGTTAGAGGGCAAATTCTTCTAAAAAACCCACTGCCTTTGGTTGCAAAAATTGACGCTCTTGTGACTCAAGATGAGAATAGTAGGAAGAAGCTTGTGTGGTGCCGACAGCAGTCTCCAACAAATCAACTATCTTTTCTCATGCTAAAAATACTGATTTCAATGTGAATGTGGTTTAGCTTAACATACGCAACACAAGTATGGGTGCTCGGCGTGGATGATGCATGTGTTCACATTGTGGCATTCTTGGCCACATAAAGGAGAAGTACTACAAATTGCGTGGGTACCCACCAAGTCATCACTTGCATAAATCAGGAGCAATTAGTTCCTCACCAACCATAAATGCAGCATCAACTCAATGTAATGAAATAATGGATGAGACGGTTGCACTCATCTAGATTGAGTACAACCAGCTTGAAGATGAGTCAAGCTCAAGAGAATCTTGAACCAAAGGTCAATGGATCTATACAAGTTCCAGGCAGTTACTAAGTTATAAAACATATACTCAACCATTTGTATGAATGTCTAAATGCTAGAAATAGCAACAAATAGTAACAATCAAATGTAATCTGAGCTTTCTGAAGACAGTAGTAAGGCTTAGCAAGCTGCGGTTAATCTAAGAGCCTGCCTTGAGCCTTATACCATCAGCATGTGTTTGTGAAGCTCATTCACTGCCTGCTAGGTCCATAAAATTTTGTACACACAGGCTAGTTACAGAGTGCCATAAAAGTTTTCATTTACATAAAATTTACAACTTAAGGGAATGAGCTTACAAGATTTCACACAGCCTGAGTTTGCATGGAGGCTACTGATCATAGAGAAATGGACATCGTAAAAGTGAGATCTAAAATGAATCAGAAGGAAATATCACTACAACCTAATCCAGTTTCTTACAAAATCCACAAATATACAAAGATCAAAAGGATGGCAGAGAGGGGAAAACAGAAGCACACCTTGGCCGATATTAATCGGGTATTATGATCTTTTTCATCTGAGACGAGAGCATAATCGGCCAAGATGACGACGTTGGTTTGGATCTCCTCTGATATGCACTTGGTTCCGGTCGAAGGAAGGTTCAGCCAAATGCCTTGCACACATCCAAGGCCCAGCCCCCAAACAAAAACCAAAAGGATGCCTAAATTCATCATCGTCATCTCTCTCTCTCTCTCTCTCTCTCTCTCTCTCTCTCTCTCTCTCTGCAGAGCTGCTTTGTATTGTTTCAGTCCCTCATGGAACCCTTGGATCTCTTTCTCTGTCTTCCCCTTTGCTTCTTTCAACGGCCCTCACTCATCAACGTTATAAGCGTACAGGTGATGTCGGTGCCCGACGAGGGGTATCGACGGGGCGACAAAGTCGTCATGGCTAGAGGTAGACGAGGAGGAGGAGCCACCCATTGTGTTGTCGAAGGGACGCCGCCTCTTGGCGCCGGAGGCGGTGGTGCCGCCACCCGCCGCTCCAATGGAGCCCTTGCACAGAGAGAGAGAGAGACAAGCCCGTCGATGCATTTGGTGTGGAGGCTGCGAGGAGAAAGGAGGAGGGAAGAGGGAGAGATCGTGCCCTAAATGAGCCTTTTAATATTGAAACTTAGCGACAGAATTATTTCATTGCAAAAGTCGTCACTATTTAGCGACGGCTTCGCGATGGCACAATTCTGTCACAAACACCGTCTCTAATTTGTTGCATAGTAGCTACTGATTTAATTTCATCGCGCATCCATCACGAATTAGCGACGAATGAGCGACAAAATATTTTCTGTAGCTAATTTCATAAATAATTCAAATGTTAGCGACAAATATTTTTCTCTCGCTAATTCATCGCAAATTTACGATGGATTTTTTTTGTCGCAAGTTTCCGTCGCTAATTGAAGTTTTTCTTGTAGTGGCATAGTCTCTTTCCTTTTATCGTTAGGATAGAGACGAGACCCTATCCAAATGGGTGTTATGTTATGTACAAGATTTTAGGGATTAGTTTCTGTGTATAGATTATCGTGTTTGTGATCCCGAAAATAGTGGGATGGTTGTATATATTGTTTGTTCTTTTCCTAATGAGATACGATGGAAATTCTTTCTCATGATTTTTGGCTCTTCTCTTCACATGGTATCTGAGGCACTAAAAGGTCTATCATTTTGAAGTTGAATGCCCATTGAAGCTAGTTTTTCCATATCTCACTCGTTAAAGTAGATCATGAAGTTTGTTTCAATCGCAATAGGCATATCTTTGAGTTTGGCTGTGGTGAACCACAAGATAGCGTCAGTAGCCCTATCATCATCATCGTCTAGGTGGACAGTAGGTCGACCTCTGGTTTTGCACTCAAGGTTGCTCATCACAAGTTAAGTCATTACTTCTGTTTTTGTGATCTCCTTTGATCGTTATGGCTAAATCTGTTACTACATCTTCAAACCCATCCGATGAAACTACAAATCCTCTTTATTTGCACCATTCCTATAGACTCAAAACTGTCTTAATATCTCAATCCCTTGATGGGGATAATTACGCCACCTAGAATAGAGCCATGATAATGGCTTTGAGTGCCAAAAATAAGATTGAGTTTATAGATGGCTCCGTCTCAAAACCGAAAAGTAGATCCACAAACTACCCAAAGTGGGTGCGATGTAGCAACATGATCTTATCATGGTTGTTGAACTCAATTTCATGGGACTTGGCACATAGTGTGATCTATACTACTACAGCCCATGAAGTATGGTTAGACCTTCATGAGAAATTTTCTTAAAGTATTGCTCCCCATATTTATCAAATACAATATGCCATTGTGCATCTCTGCCAAGACTCAATGCCAGTTGCTACATATTTCTCTAAAAATTGAGGCTCTTGTGATTCAAGATGAGAGTAGTAGGGAAGCTCGTGTGGTGCCGGCAGCAGCCTCTAGGAAATAAACTCTCTTTTCTCATGCTAAAAATACTGATTTCAAGCGACAAAAGTATGGGTGTTCGGCGTGGACGATCCATGTTTTCACATTGTGGCATTCCTGGCCACATAAAGTACAAGTACTACAAATTGCATGGGTACCCCACCAAGTCATCACTTGCATAAAACAGTTTTCACGGCCACCGACTGTTTAAGTGGAACTATTCATGGTATCCAATGAACACATGTATCCACTGGAAGAGTGAAGCAGATCAGGTCATGCTGAAAATGAGCGTTTTTGCTCATGCGGGCATCTTGGCCGTCTGTTTGCATTTTGGATGAATGCCACGTGGTTTTGTTGATTTTTGAACTTTTTAAAATGCAAATCGGGTGGCCACGATGTCAGCATGAGCAAAAACGCTCAATTTCAGCTTGACCTGATCTGCTTCCCTGGAAGAGTGGACACTGGAACACGCTGGGTAAGATTGGCAAATTACAAGTGGTGGGGTTTGTGGTTGTAAACTCTGGGTGGTACAGCATCAGCTCTCCATCTACTGGGTGAGACAAAATTCATTTAGTGCTTTCGGATCTCATATCTACTTATCAGATTAAGCCAAAACAACTTGCACTTTTAAATTTTTCCGGTCAAACGCGTGTGAAACCGATTCCTAACAGTCCATTCTAATGTTACGGGCCTTACCTACAAAGACGGCTAGCAGAAGGCCTTGAACGACCCAGTCCATGTCTGAGTCTGACCCAAAATTATTCATAATACAACTATACCTGGATCTGACTGAACCCATTAAACTATATCATGATCAAGAGATCTTCAAAATCAAGAGACATTCATTTGCTTCATTACCAAATGTACTGTGAAAATTAAAGAATTTGTGTGAATTTAAGTCTCTATGGGTGTTTTGAAAAATGAGTCTGGGCCAGGTCAAGCACTTTTAGAGGCCAGTTAACCTCTAGTAGGGCCAGGTCAAGCATTTTAGAGCCTTGCTTGTGCAATCTGATCAGCCTGTCACTCGGTCTGGTTCAGGTCAGGCGCATAAAACTTTGACCAAACCCAACCCAAACTAATTTGGGTTCAGGTATGCCTGGAAATTGTAGATCATATAAGTTAACGGGATTGGGTATGTATCGAGTACCGTATAATCAGGTTGGGTCTTCAATAAACCTGATGTAATCAGTTCTGGTCATAACAGGTTCGGGATTCAGCTCTGGTCGGTATTCCAGATCCTCATTTTTTGTACTGTATTCATGATTGTCATGTATATTTTGAATTTTGTTTCATCCTTACCTCATTGGATATTATTCGAATCTGGACTTGGATTTGGATCCCTTCAAAGGGAAAGTAGCTTAGCTTGGATGAAGGTGTGGAAAACCTATTCACTCACCAGCATTTTAGGAATGTGGTTTCCCTTCTTCTATCTTATGATCTTATTATCATTTTATTAAATTTTTTCCTTCGCTCAAGAGAGAGAGAGAGAGAGAGAGTACCATCAAAGGGAAGGTTCGGTTCAGAAATCAATATCTAAAGAGCTGGACCAATAGTGAAACAAGTTTGTATTATGAATCCAGTACATGATTTTAGAGAAACAAATTTCCAAAATAATTTTAATTTATTGCAATTTATTGGCACTTACAAGGTTGTTGTAACACAACCATGACATTGTATAGCAATCCAATTTATTCAGTTACCGTCGGCATGTTATTACATAGAAACGTCCCGTTTACCCTATACTGGGGACCTCAAAAACTGTCCCATCCCTCTTGCTAACCCAAACCCATACCCTTTTGCAGTCAATATTAAGAATTACACTTGAGCCTTCTTTAACAATAAAGGCCTTCACATTAGGGTTCTCCCTCTCAATGGTGGTTGCTGCAATTTGCCCATACGCACCTACCAATTCTGGCCAAGAGCTCTTACCTGCACCTGAATTGTTTCATCTCCCTCGCATTAGCATCACATGGTCCAGCAGAAAAGCAGCAAAAACAATGAAATAATACAATTGCTAGTTACTGTAAAGCCATACAACTGCACTGAAATTGGGGCAGTCCAAATCTGCCCCACAAAGACCCCGACTTGCTGAAATGACCCAATCAAGATCTAGGATAGATGTTTGATATAGAGGGCTCCTTGTATTACGTCTTCTAGGAATTGATTACTCATCAATTCTTTTCATGTTTTTTCTAAACAAAGAAGGGTAATAAAATGTTTTGCTCTATTACTAATGCAATTCTTGATTCTATGATACCATATAGGGTGTTCTTTTCCATACATGGCTTGGGTCAGGGTCAGGGTCAGGGGCCGGGCCAGGGCAAGTAGTTAGCAAAGCATTTGCCCAAGCAGTGGGGTGGTTTAGATACAGCTGGAAAATGAACGAAGAACAAAATGAAGACTCACCTACATGACATGAGTAACTTACAATTTACAGAACAAACCTTTTCGTTCTGATGCAATACACCTATATATGTGACATGAATAATATATGGTAATCAAGCCATACCTTCGCAAATGTCTGCCATTTCTCTCTTTGAAGACGTTCACTTACGGTTATAGCAAGCCATTGCTAGTGGGTATTTATAGATTTGGCTTGATAGTTATCCTTACATTTCGTAAGGTGGTGAATGCCTTGTTGGAGTGGTTTTCTTAAATATATATATATATATATATCTTCAAAAAAGAATTTGAACACCTACGCAGTCAGATCCTTATGGTTGCTGACATTCCATCAGTTAACAGTGTGTGCTCTAATATTATGAGAGAAGAATCCCGTAAGTGCGTCATGAATAGAGATACTATCCAGGTTGATGATAATCACAAAGAATCCAGTAATAAGGCAGCATTTACTGCTTCTTTCTCTAAATATGATGATCGTATCAATACCAGCTACAAAGGCAAAGGAAAAAAAACTTACTTGTACTCACTGCAAAAGGGATGGTCATTCTCGTGATAGATGTTGGAAGCTTCATGGGAAACCTGGTGTTCAGAAATCTGATCAACAAAATACTACAGCTCAAGTTGCTTCAACAAATCCTAGTGACACAACTTTGCAAACATTAACAGAGCTGCTTCAAAAACTCTGCAAAGAACATGAGAAAACAGCAATGGTAGCATCGGCCTCTAGTCATCCTCAAATCGGTAAGTCTTTTGTTGTCTTAACTGATCAAAAAAATACAAATACATGGATTATTGACTCTGGAGCATCTGAAAATATGTGCAATTCCATGACAAACTTGCATAATGTTAAAGAAGCAGATCAGAGAAATCAGGTTACTATTGCTGACGGCTCTTCTGTGAAAGTTGCAGGAATAGGTGAATTATCGTTTCTAAATGAGAGTAAAAATTTAGATGTGCTTGTTGTTCCTAAGTTATCAGCCAATCTTTTATCTGTCTTCCGGATTACTCAAGAGTTGGATTGTGATGTCATTTTCTCACCGTATAACGTGGTATTTCAGGACCGGATATCGAAGAGGAAGATTGGTGAAGGAAAACTTGCGAATGGTTTATATACTTTGAACAAAAGACATGGGCTATGCTTACCAATAGAGAAGAATGTTCCTTGTGGCACAGACGTTTAGGTCATCCCTCAAATCAGACTTTAAAAACTTTATTTCCTGCTTTTTATTATGATTGTCAACAATGTGATGTATGTCGGTATGCAAAAATGAGTAGACCCCCGTTTCCTCAGTCTGAAAATAATGCTGAACATTTGTTTGACTTGGTTCAATCTGATGTATGGGGACCTGCCCCAATTATATCTTATTCTGGCTTTAGATATTATTTAAGCTTTATTGATGATTTTTCTAAAGTGACATGGCTATATATGCTTAAATCTAAGGATGAGGTAATCGAAAAATTCAAAACCTTTTACACTATGGTGGAAACACAATATGTGATACAAATCAAGTCTCTCAGATCTGACAATGGATCTGAATTTAAAAATGCCTTGTTTGAGACATTTGAAAAGAAAAAGGGCATTGATCACCAGTTCACTTGTGTTGGGACTCCTCAGCAAAATGGAGTTGCTGAAAGGAAAAATAGGCATCTTCTTGAGGTAACTCGGGCTCTTCTTCTTCAAATGAATGTTCCCAAAATTTTTTGGAGCGATGCTGTTATGAATGCGTGTTATATTATAAATAGGCTTCCTAGTCAACGTCTTCAAAAACGTGCCCCTATTGAAATTCTTAAAGGGAGAAAGTTGAATATAAATCACATACGTACCTTTGGGTGTGTCGTCTATGTGGCCAAGCAAAAACAAAATATTGATAAACTTAGTAGTAGAGCTTCCAGGTGTATTTTCTTGGGTTATTCTACCTCTCAAAAGGGATATAAGTGTTACAATACAGAAGAGAGGCGTCTTTATATATCAAGAGATGTATCCTTTGATGAAAAAACGTCATATTTCCCTCAAAAACCCAGGGACGTTACATCTCAGGGGGAGACTGCCTTACCAAACATTGACACTTATGATGAGTTCTTTTATGTAAAAGAAAACCAAGAGCAATCCAATACTTCTTCTTTGTCTCAAGGGGATGATGAAGGTGATATTTCCATGAATCAAGCTGAAGTTGTTGAAGAAGTTCAACCGATTTTGAGAAGATCGGAACGAATTACTCATCCGCCACCTCGGCTGAATGATTATGTCTCTTATTCCTCGATCACATATCCAATTGAAAATTATATTGGATACAAGAATATTACCAAGTCTTACAGTGCTTATATCAACAACCTAGAGACTTGTCAAGAACCTACTAGCTATGAAGAAGCAAGAAAGCAAACTGTATGGGTGCAAGCCATGAACGAAGAGTTAGATGCCCTTCACAAAAACAAGACTTGGAATATTGTTAAGTTGCCATCAGGAAAAAAGGCTGTTGGATGCAAATGGGTGTATAAAGTAAAATACAAAAGTAATGGTACAATTGAGAGGCACAAGGCCAGGCTAGTTGCAAAAGGGTACACTCAAACGGAGGGTATTGATTATGAAGAAACATTTGCTCCAGTTGCTAAGATGAATACTGTTAGAATTATTCTCTCTATTGCTTGCAACTATAATTGGCCATTATATCAGTTAGATGTTAAAAACGCTTTTTTGCAGGGGGAATTAAAGGAAGAAGTATATATGAAACTCCCTCCTGGACATCTTAAGGAAGGAAATAACAACCTGGTATGTCATTTATAGAAGGCCATATATGGTCTAAAGCAGTCTCCCAGAGCTTGGCACTACTACCTCAGCAGGACTCTAGAACAGAATAATTTTGTTAGGTGCAATGCTGATAACTCTTTATTCATCAAAAAGGAAGATGGCAACCTAACTCTTGTGTTGGTATATGTAGATGATATCATTGTGACAGGGATGAATGATAAAAGCATCTTATACACCAAAGCTCTTCTTCACGATGCCTTTGATATAAAAGATTTGGGTAAGTTGCGTTATTTTTTGGGAATTAAAGTTGCTCACTCTAGGAAAGGTCTCTTTCTGTCACAGAGGAAATACACTTTGAACTTACTCAAAGATGTAGGTAAACTAGGATGCAAACTCGTTGAAACTCCTGTTGAAGCCGGAAAAAACCTTGCTATGTCCCCTAAAGATCCTATTATTGATAAAGAACGTTATCAAAGGTTAGTAGGCAAGCTTATATATCTTACCATTACAAGGCCTGACATAACTTATGTTGTTAGTCTTGTAAGTCAATATATGCATACTCCACAAGAGTGTCACTGGAAGATTGCAAATCGGATATTACAGTACTTAAAACGAACACCAGGTCAAGGATTATGGTTTAAGAGAAATGGAAACAATTTCATTCAAGGATACACTGACGCTGACTGGGCCGGAAGTCCAGACAGAAGGTCTACTACAGGTTACTGTATATTTGTTGGAGGAAATATGGTTTCATGGAAAAGCAAGAAACAAGGGATTGTTTCTAGATCCAGTGCTGAAGCTGAGTATCGAGCAATGGTTGTTGCCGCAAGTGAGATCATGTGGGTAAAAATTCTTATGACTGAGATGGGACTCCAAATTAATTTTCCAATTCCTCTACACTGTGACAATCAGGCAGCCATTCATATCGCTACAAATTCTGTATTTCATGAAAGAACCAAGCATATAGAAATTGATTGTCACTATGTTAGAGAAAAAGTTCAAAAAGGAGAAATCTCTACTCCCTATACCAAGAGCACAGAACAACTTGCAGACGGTCTCACCAAAGGGTTGACACGAGATCAACATCACAAAGCACTCAGCAAGTGGGGATGCACAAATATTTACACCCCACTTGAGGGGGAGTGTTGAAGATAAGGATAAGATCGTGCCACCTCCTGCTTCCTTTATCTTCTGAGTTTGTTTAGGAAACCTGTTGAACCGTTATGGTGGTTTCCTTTCTTTTCTTCTTATCCTCTTGGCTGGGACTTATCCCACGAGCCTGTGCAACAGGCTATAAATATGATGTATATTGTACCAAGGAGAGACAGAAAATATATGAAATTGTGAGGTGTTTCCGTGGATGTAGGTCTTCATGACTGAACCACGTAAATCTGTAATTTTTCCTTGATTTACTTTTGCTACACAGGTTACATGAGGCCCCTGATACAACTGCCCCCTTGCCAGTAGAACCTCCACCAATCTGAACACTTTTGAGCCAAGCACAAAATTTCAGGAATTTTAATGAGAATTTTTGTAAACAATACAAAAATTTCTATTCCCTGCGTTATTGGCCTGTGTGAGTGATTGTCTTAAGCTAGTGTTTTCAGCTTAACTTTGATACAAACACAATTAGAGGCTAACTGATAAATAAATTAAGAAAGTTGATTAGTCAGTAATTAAATTAAGCTATTAATTTATTTGATTAAGTAAATTAATTGGGTGGCTAATTACCTTGAAAAATCATAAGTAACTATGCTAGTTAATAAAACCATAGTTAGTAGAAAATTTTAGCTAAGTATGAAATAAATAAAAAATTTAATTATTCTCTTGTGTGGCAAATTAAATTGATGTCTAACCGTCAATATTGGTGATGTTCGCTAATTAGGATTTATTAGTATATAATTATTAGACATTGAGCATTTATTCACTAATTGTAATTAATTAGTGACAGGTTGCTAATTAACAAGCAAATAATGTAAATTATACTTAAAGTATTAAGTGAATTTTTAAATTTTGACTTATAAATATAATTATTTTTTAAATGAGACCTAAGATGCAGATGATTAACAGATTCCAAAAAAAATGAATATTCTTGTGGATTTAGACCCACATCGGTTTGGTTTGGACTCAACTGGTTGAAAAATCCAAAAGGGGAACAAAGGAGAATTCAAACTTTTTTTAGGAGGGAGTGGGCCCACTTCACCCCATCTCCTCGTAGGGTTTGAAAGCCTAAGAGGAAAGGTCGTGTGACCCATATGGGCTCTCTTTTGAGGAAAGATCAAAATAGAGCTTTTCAAAAAGAGGAGTTTCACCTCTACTTTTTTGTTTTTTGCTATTCTAGTGAAAGCATGGAAGACATGCTTGTAAAGGGAGAGAGGTGGCGGGAGGCTGACCAATCTCAATCCTCCATCAACCCTACATCTTTACCTATTCCCCCCCCCCCCCCCCCCCCCATTTCATTTCTTATAAATCATGTTTTGAGAAAAAGGTGGGAAACACAATTCACTTTTTGTGAGGTGTCTCCTCCCTCCTCTTCTCTAGCTTCTAAACTCTTCACAAGTTGTTCTCGTTTGGTGTGAGGACTCTTCACAAGTTTGTTGAAGTCACATCTCCATCGACTCTAGTGTAGGGAGGAGAGTTCTTTGAACTCCTCTCTACACTATGTTGGTAGAGGAAAAAAGAACTCTTTGAATTTTTTTTCTTTTGTTTGACAATGGAAGGTCTAAAATACCACTTTAATCTAGAGATGTGGGTGGCATGATGTGTTTTATGTTGAGACTCCTGCATTTTTATTTACTTAACCAAGAGCATGTCAATATTCTTGTCTCAGCCATTTGTTCTCTTTTGTAGGCATGTTGTTGTATTTTATTTCATTTTAAGACATTGTAATCTAAGTGTGTTGATTTATTTTTTTTCAGTTTGTTTGTCAACCATGGGTTATTACAAATATGCTGGATTTTTTTTTACTCCAAGCGCATGTTTTTGGCAACCATGATGTGTTTCTTTGTTTTCCATAACCAAAGCGTCACGATTTTGATATTTAAACATCATTTTGCAATCATGTATCCTACTTTATTTTGTTCTAATAACATGTTGTATTAAGTTCTTGGCATTTTAGTGATGTTGAATATTGTTTTGTGTCTCATGTTATTATTATTTTTAGTCCATTAGTTGTTGTGTGTTGACCATGGTCTGAACCCACATGAGTTTTTAGACCATGGCCTGAACAAAAGTTTGGTAATGCATCTGCATATGCAGACTGCATAGGCGCAAGTCTGCATACTAGTTTTATAAAAAAATAGTTTGGCAATGCATCTGCATATGGTAGCCAGTGCCATATGCAGACTGCATTTTATAGGCTGACTACTTAGGTGCAAGTCTGCATACTGGTTTATAACAAAAAAGAACAGGTTGACAATGCATCTGCATATGGTAGCCAACGCCATAAAACACAGACTGCATAGTCACAAGTCTTCATGCTAGTTTATAAAAAAAAACAGTTTGGCAATGCATTTGCACAAGTTAAGTAGGTGAAGAAAAGAACTAGACCAAAAATAAGTACAAAGAGAAACTGGCATATCAGTTGAGATTGTGTTCTTATCTGCACCGGCATTGTCGAAGACGACAATGGTTCTGGTGGGAGAGAATATCTCGGATTGAGCCTTCAGAATGGGGCACATGCAGTGTGGAGATCTAATGAGTGGAAAATGCATCAAGTATAGGAACACGTGGTATGTGTTTACTTGATTGGTGATGTGCGATGGTAGCATGACACATAGTAGGCACTGGTATCGTTGTTAATGCATCATTGTATGACGGCACAGATGTGGAGCGTTGTTTGGTTAAACAATGTCAGTGGATTAGAGGATGTTGCCTTTGGGAGATTTGTTTAAGGACTTCTCGGCTTGCAAGAGTTTTCCATGCGTAGCTGTTGAACGCACCAGGGTGCATGTGGGTTAGGGATAATTCCTCTAAGAATCACCTTAGGTGGTTTTGTGACTCTTTTCAGAAGTGATAACTGGTATAAGATAGCTATACACTAAGTGGCATGAACAATATACAATACACATTTGGAGATGCACTTGATCAGCTTCCGCTAGGCAGCACATGAAAAAGTGTTGGTACGCGGCCTTTGGCTGTTAGGTTGGCCAGATTGGGCAGTCTGGTGCATCACGAGTTTGTGAAGCATTATATGCTCATGATGAATTAGTTGCAAGTGAACGAATGAAAGACTTGCGACGGTAAGGCAGAACCATCGTGCTGCACTGGCTTATTAAAAAAATAGTTATGTGATAGATTATTGAAGAAATAGGCCCGCACAAGCAGATGAAGCTGGCAAAGGTGTTTCTGCACAAGACGGCTAAGAGGATGAAGAAGTGACCAGATAAGCACCACCGACCTATTGGGTTCTGTGTTGAGGACCAAGTATTGGTGAAACTCTACCTGAATCACACAGGCATCTTCCGTGGAAGGTACTGTGGACTGATCAGGAAGTACGAGGAACCATTCACTATAACCAAGAAAGTGAGCAACCTAGTGTACAAGCTGGACCTGCCCTCAAACTTCAAGGTGCACCCGGTGTTCCACGTGTGCAACCTTAAACAGTTCCATGCGGACAAGGGGGATCCGAAATGTAGCTTGCCACAACGCGCTCCTATTCTGTTGAGGGTCCCGATAGCACAACGAGCTGAGAAGCGTCTCAACAAGATCCTTCACCATAAGGTCAATTACTTGGGCGAAGAGAAGAAGTATCTAGTGCAATGGGAGGAGACAATGAAGCCGGCGTGGTTGCTAACATTCTAGATAAAGAGTCACTACCCGACCGGAGTCAACGCATACCACGAAGCAGATGGCACCAAGGGCGGCACATGATTTGAAGGGGGGAGCCTGTTCCCCTACGACCTACTTTGTACAGTTGTGTCCAGAGTCTGTTTTGCTTTGGTTAGGTCTTGATGTAAGTGTCGAGTCACTTGTAACTTTCTCAAGGCCACCCTTGCATTTTGGTTTAGGTTGATAAATACCCTGAAGGGTCAGCCTGTAGGTTTGAATTGTAAAGTGCCCTCAGGCAAAATTGTGAATGAATGCAAATGCGAAGAGCTTTCTTTTGTTCACCCTCGTTGTGATTGCTTTTGAGTGATTGCGATTTATCTCCCTCTCTATTCTGTCACTCTCTTGCACTCTCAGTTATCAAAGCTTCTGCAGCGGCAAACAATCAATCAAAAGGCTTGTGACAGTAAGGAATGATCGTTGCGCCACACTGGCCTACTGAAGAACTAGGCCCGTGACAAAGGGTGCCTTGTGTCAAACCAGGTCACTCAAGGTTGAACCCAATATGAAATATCCAGCATGAGCCCAAGCCCAACACCATGTAGTTTAGTTCATTTAACTCAATTACCAGCCTTAGTGGGGGTAGAAATACCCGGATCTCTTCTGGGTGAGCAGAGGGACCAATGGAGTTGTACAGGACTTTTGGTAGGAAAGAAGGTTGGCATCTCAACCTGGAGCCAACCCTGACTCAAAATGCACAAATGCAACTACGGGAATTGATGGAGATGCATGTTGGTGTGCAACTCAAATAGAGGATGGCATCTGCTGGAAGCACTCTAAGGACGAGGAGTTCTTTGTCACTTCATGCTACGGATCCAACTGCACACCATCGATGTAGTGGCTGCCGAATCGGGTGTTTCATGGAGGACCGCCACCATAAAGTTCGGCTTTTGATTGGCTCATGATTCACGAAAAAGTTAAAACATAACATAACTTAAAGCAAATGGGGTTCCAATTGGCAAGCCAATGCAGGCTTGATGATGTAAGTTAGGATATGCATGTTTTGAGCAAGGCACTTAAGCTCAAATTGCAATTCGAGCAAGAGCTGGGCAAGTTATAACCCATTATTGAAAGGACCAGGCTTGTGCAAGCTTATGACCACTAAACCAAATCTTAGCTTATGTTTACTAACTTGACCTGCTCTTAATCTTGAAAAAAGGTTAGGCCAACTGGGTTTGGTATTTGTTTAGGTATCTTAAGAGTGCATTTAAATAAGATGTTGGTTAAAGGAATTAAAGAACAAATACTAATCCTCGTTAACAATTCTTAGAAAATAAAGACAACAGAAATACAAGTAATGTGTGAGTCCAGGCTCGACTTTAATCAAGCTGGCACTTGAAAGCCGATCGGTTAACCTACCCCATGTTGACCTCTAGGTACGAAATCGAGGATTAATTAAGATGTAGGAAGTAGGGATGTAAGCAGGTTGGATCTTATCAGACCCCATTTTGAAACAAGCCTTAAAGTTAGACCCAAACATAACCCAATCAAATGAGGGTCCGGTATGACTGTTATTTGTGGACCCAATCTAATTCTAAAAATTATATCTCAAATCCAATTAATCATTTCAAGTTGAAATAAAAATGAAAACTGACCATATAGTACAAGCAAATGACACATTTCCTGAAATGCTCATTATTTTTGGAAATCCGCCTCAATTCCAAATTTGCAAATGCTTAAATTTTTTAGGACATTTTTACCTTTCACACTAACGAACTTTCTGAAGTTTGCGCACTAACATGTGAATCTCCTTAAGTAATGATTGTAAAGGAGGTGAAGAAATTCACATATATGTAGTACACCATTCATGAGCTATAATATGAGTCTCATTTAAGTAAATGATCGTCAAGGAGGTTTGCAAATGTGTGAAAAAATTTACATATATATATATATATATATATATATATATATATATATATATATATATATATATATATATATATATATGTGTGTGTGTGTGTGTGTGTGTGTGTGTGTGTGTGTGTGTGTATGTATATAGTATGACATTCGCAAGCTGCCATGCGAATCTTCTTTAAGTAATTGATCATCAAGGAGGTTTACAAATGTGTGGAGAAATTTGCATATATATAGTATGACATTTGTGAGCTACCATGCGAATCTCCTTTAGATAACTAATTGTCATGGAGGTCCACAAATATGTGTGGAGATTCACATATATATATATATATATATAGTACGACATTCACGCACTACCATGCATATCTCTTTTAAGTAACTATGCCAATACATTTGTAGACCTCCTTGATGATCTGTTACTTAAAAGGATATTTGAATGGTAGCTCATGAATTTCAAATTATATATATGTGAATTTTCTCACACATTTGGAAACCTCCTTGATGATCCTTTACTTAAAGGACATTCACATGATAGCTTGCAAATGTTATACTATATATGTGTGAATATTTTCACATATTTGCAGACCTTCTTAATGATCAGTTACTTAAAAGAGATTCACATGGTAGATCGCGAATGTTGTACTATATATATGTGAATGTCCACACACATTTGCAGACCTCTTTAACGTTCAGTTACATAAATGAGATTCACATGACAACTAGCAAATGTTGAACTATATATATATATATATATATATATATATATATATATATATATATATATATATATATATATATATATATATATATATGAATTTTTTCACACATCTGCAGACCTCTTTAACAGTTAGTTATTTAAAAGAGATTCACATGGTAGCTCATAAATATCGTACTATATATATGTGAATATCCCTACATTTGCAAACTTCTTTGACGATTAGTTACTTAAAAGAGATTCACATGGTAACTTGTGAATGCCATACTATATATATACATATTTTTTCACACATTTGCAAAGGCTCCAAATCGCAAAAAAAAATTGGTGGACGCATGTTGGGCATAGTCAACATGCGCCAGATGCCCAACACGTTCGACGATTAGGTGCTACTATATATATATAGGAGCGCAACCACCAATGAAACACTGCCGCCCAACATCTTTTTCCTGTAAAAATGTTGTTTAGTGTTAAAATCATTGAAAAAAGTTCTTTAGCGATAGTTTTCACCACCATTAAAGGTCCTAGCGAAAAAATAAACCTTTAACTATGGTGAAAACTAATGCTAAAGCGATTTTTTAAAAGTAAAGCGTGCATCCCCTTGGGGCTTTAGCGGTAGTTTCGCCCGCCCACTAAATCCCCACTTTTATGTGATTTTGATGTTGAACAACGTTTTTGCAGGGAAAAGATGCTGAGCGTTAGCAGTGTTTGACTCGTAGCTGCACACCTAAGGGTTATGCAACTACCACTTTTTCTATATATATATGTGTGTGTGTGTGTGTGTGTGTGCACCCTAACTTGGATTTGTGGATCCGCCTCTATTTACAATACCCAAGATGTAACCCATTTTTTTATGGGTCTACATTTTGAATTCGATCGAACTCATGAATTTACTAAAATTGGGTCGGGTTGTGTATAATCGATTTGGATTATCAGATTCGGATATGTATGCACGACTTAGTTACATGAGTCCGGATTGGGTGCAATATGATTGCACAAATATTTGTGCATTAAGTACCTGATTGCACTTCATCAGGCCTTGGGCCCCACAACTGCCTGGCCCTTTTCCCAAGATGAAGGGTGATCAAGTGCTTAATGTACAAGTATTTGTGCAATCATATTGCACCTGATCTTTTCACTAGTTGCACCCCTAGTTGAAAGTTGCAATCCCAACTAAAAATAATAATTTTATAGAATCCATTCGGGTTAAAGTTAATCATATAAATAGTATGGAGAACTCATATAGATGCAATATAAAAGTACATAGGATGTGATTTAGCAAACAGGTTTGCTACAGTCCACTGGGGCATACGCCGATAAGCGGTTGGCAGCTATCCCCTACACTCCTTTAGAGAGCGAGAGAGTTTTATGGCAATAAAATCTGGATCATCCAACTGTGGATAAGTTGATGGTCCACATAGACCATCCAATTTTCCACAGTTGGACGATCCGGATTATATTGCCATAAATCTCTCTCTCTCTCTCTCTAATGCATAAACCCACTTTTTAAAAAATCTGCAACTTACATCTCACTAAAATTTTATGATCTAAAAAAAATAAATATATATATATATATATATATATATATATATATATATATATATATATATATATATATATTTATTGTAAGAACAGAATCCAATGTCGATTTTTGTCAATTTGGTCATGTTAAACATATCTACATTATCAGATTAAGCCAAAACAACTTGCACTTTTAATTTTTCAGGTCAACTGCATGTATGGTGTGTGCGTGCACGTGCATGTGTGAAACCAATTCCTAACCATCCGTTCTAATGCTACGACCCTTACTAGGGGTGGACATCGGGCTGGCCCGGCCCAGGCTCATTTAGAGATCGGACTTCTGGGTTTTCAGTGCAGCCTAACCCGGAGATGGCCCAACTCATTTACTAACAGGCCGGGTTTTTAACAGGCTTGGGTCTGAAGAGCTGCCCATGACCCAGCCTATTGGCCCAATGGGCCAATGTAAAGCGGGCCGGCCTGGACCAAACACATTTCTCAGTTATTTTTTTAATAAAATTAATTATTTATTTATTATAATATTAGTGCAATTAATTAGGTAAATAGTAATAATTAACAAGTTCCCATGTACCCAACTAATTATCTTTTTAATTTTCATAAAATTAATGTAATTAATTAAGTAAATAGTAATAGTTACCAAGTTATTATGTAATTAGTTAAATTGTAATTAATTAAGTAAATAGTAATAGTTACCAAGTTATTATGAAATTAGTTAAATTTTTTAATTTTTATATTATTAAGAAATGCAAGAACAAAAATCTTGCTGTTATTGCTTTATTAAAAGCAGCAAGATTTTTTTTGCTAGAAAATAGTTGCTGCTATTGACCATCATCCTTATAGTGAAACACTACAAGAAAAACATTAATTAGCGACAGCTTTTTTTTCGTCGCAAATTTACAACGGATTAGCTAGAGAAAACTAGTTGTCTCTAAAATTAGAATTTGCGATGGAATTAGTGATCAATTTTTTTTTGTCGTAAAATTTGTAGCTAATTAGCGATAGAATTTTTCTGTCTCAAACTATGTCACAAATTCGCAATGAATGAACGGCAAAAATTTTCTGTCACTAATTAGTGACGGATTTTGAAACAGATTTTTTCTGTCGCTAATTTTTTATTTAAACTAGCCCATGTACCCACCATATCTCTCTCTTGCTCTCAAAGGGAACCCTTGCCCCCCATCGTCTGCCCTCTCTTTCTCCGACCATCTCCATTGTCGACCTCTCCTCTCTCTCAGTCGAGCCCTTGCCCCCCCTCTCTCCCTCTCTCTATCTCCCTTTCTCTTAGCTGAGCCCTTGAACCCATCATCGGCCCTCTCTTCGGCCACCACCATTGTTGGCCCACTCTCTCCGACCACCATCGTCACCAGCCTCCTCTCTCTTAACGAAACCCTTGCCCCCATCGTCTGCCCTTTCTTTCTCCGGCCATCTCCATCGTCGACCTCTCCACTCTCTCAGCCGAGCCCTTGCCCCTGCTCTCGACCACCTGGAGAGCCGTCACACCCTACCACTGTATGTTGTCGCTGGACGCTACCACCGTCGGTGAAACCCTACCACCCCAGGAGCCAAACCTTATCATTGTCATCATTCACTAAGCAACCCACTCTCTTAGATTAACCAAATTAGCCCGACGGGGAAGAGGGCGGCCTCGGGAGGATGCTCGCCCCTCAGAGGAAGGGGTGGCCCAGATGGACACTCACCCCAGGAAAGGTCGATGCCGGCGGCAGCGACAAAAGCTCTGTAGCCGCCTCCTCCCTTGCGATGGGGAATGCCTTCCTGGAAGCCCATCCTCCACCAAGGGCTTTGCTCGAAGACAACGACGGAGTTGTGACGCCCAACACATTTTCTTCTTCGAGAGAGGCACAAATCTGGAGGCGGTTCAGTGAGCCCGACATGCTCGACCAGGCGTCACTTGTCGAAGCATGCCTTGTGAGTTATACATCAGTGCATTAATTTTATGTTATCCAGGCCTTCTAATTGACATAATTGCTACTATTCTATGCATCAGTGGTTTGGACATGCTTACTTTCATTTGCTCTATTTATTGTATGAAAATCTGACTTTTTAGTTTTCACTTCTTGATCCAGGAACCAGGCTGATGTTAATTCCATCATGTTAGAGCTTGATGGAACTCCCAATAAATCAAAGCTAGGGGCTAATGCTATTCTTGGAGTGTCACTCAGCATATGCAGAGATGGTGCAGGGGCAAAGGGCATACCTCTCTACAAGCATATTCAGGTACTGTTTGTTGGCCTCTGAATTCTTTATCACTTCATAGAGCGTGATAAGATGGAGAATGATATAAAAGGGAAGTTTCTTGAATCAACTTCTGTGCATGAGAATCTCTATGGTACAAGTATTATTGTCGTGGAGGCAGTAGCAGATGCTGGAAAGGTATGCATACAAGTTGTTCCTTTGTGAGCAATCCCTCTCCTTTAAACCATGAAGTTTCAGTTTACACTGGGCATGTTTGGTCATGTTGTAGATGTGCATTGTTGACATCAATGTTCAAGGAGCAAAATCTGTTAAGATGAGTTCCCTTGAAGCAATATTTGTCTTTATCTACCCGCCAAGCTTTGAAGAGCTTGAGAAGTGTCTTCGTGAAAGGTAGTTTTGAATATCTAAACCTCTAAGCTTAGTCCAATTATTTATCTTCGTCAAGCTGAATGCAATTGTGCTGATTATAAACAGAGGAACTGAAACAGAGGAACAAATCCAGAAGCGTCTTAGAAATGCAAAAGCAGAGCTTCAACAGGGTAAATCCTCCGGTGTCTTTGAACATGTATTGATCAATGATGATTTTGAATTAAACCTGCTATGAAAATCTCAAGGAACCCAATCCATCTATTTTGAGTTACACTTTCATTTGATTTACAGAGGTATCAAGATTTAGTACTGACCATATAGACTTTGATGTGTAGAAAATCGTGGGCCTCAACCATGGATTTGGTGAATTAAATCAACCAAGTAAGCACATGAGATTAGTCAGCTAATGTGTCTCAATCATTTTAGAGTTAAGATAGATAAAAATCAAAGCCAGTTGTTTAACAATTTAATGGAGTCTGGATGAAGGACTCAAACTAAATTATACTTAAATCTGCATTCATTGCTTCATGTACATTGGTTAAGCATTTTAGTCACCCCATCCAAGAGGCAAAACAATTGTGCCACCTCTTAGTATGAAGTTATCGCTCATTTTAAGTGACCTTGCCATGCAACAATGAAGAACATTGAGCTACCCGTTGGTTATTCTGTATTGCAATTGGTTACATCTCCATCCACAGTTGGTAAGGTTGACATTGAGCGTCAACAATTACTCAGGCAGCAAATGATTCATCTTGGAGTTCTAGAACTTGCTTCAACTTCTTTGCCTCTGCACTCAAACTCATAGGTAAGTTTCTTTTTCATTTCTTTAGTACCAAAGTACTATATGGATCTGAAATATTTCAAACAATTTTTTAAAATTTTGCAATGGATTAGCAATGGATAATATCCGTCGCTAATATTTGGTTTTGCAACGTAATATAATCTGTCACTAAAATAGCGACAGATTAGCGATGGATATGTATCCCTTGCAAAACCAATTTCGTGCTTATTTAGCGACGGACTCATGATGGATTATGTTCATCGCAAATCCATCATAAATTAGCGACAGATCAGTTTTGTCGCTAATTACCAACCAAGGATATGCGACAGACACTATCTATCTCTAATCCATCGCTAAACACATTTATTGATGGATTAGCCATGGATAGCGTATGTCGCTAATCCGCATTTTTCTTATAGCGAAAGAAAAAAATTATTAGAAGTATAATAAGACCATAAGACATGTTATGTACACTAACCGAAGGTGAATCATCACCCCCATTTAGATAGAAGAAGGGAACCACATTCTTAAAATGTTGGTGAGTGACTATTTGACACCTTATGCTACTTTCCTTTGAAAGGGATCCAAATCCAAGCCCATATTTGAATAATATCTGATGAGGTAGGGTTGAAACCAAATCCAAAATATACATGACAATCATGAATAATCCAGTAAAAAAATAGGATGAAAAATGAGGATCTAGAATACCAACCAGAGATGAGATCCCAAGCCATTATGACCTGAACTGATCACATCCTAACACCTTAGCCCATCTGACTTTTTTCATCTATACCCAAACCCGAACCTTGACCTGAATCAAAATGGGTTGAGTCGGTCCATTTAATCTTACACCAGATTAAAGAATGGGTCTATTGAAGACCCAACCTGATTCTATGCTACTCGATATATGCCCAAACCCATTAACTTATATGGATCTACAATTTTCATTCATACCCGAACCCAAATTAAATTTGGTTGGGTTTGGTCAAAGTTTAAGACCTGACTGGAACCAGACTGAGTCACATGCTGATCGGATTGCTCGTGTAAGGCATGGACTTGGTTGAGGTTGACCTATATGTAGATGAGCTGCAAGAGCTGCACCAATTTCTACCACATCTTAGGTGAATATATATGAACATGGGTCTAAATACACCTGTTTTTGGCCCTACTACATGTTAACTGATCTCTAAAATGTTTGACCTGGCCTAGACCCATTTTTCAAAACACCCATAGAGATGAAAATTCACACAAACTCTTTAATTTTCACAATACATTTCGTAAAGAAGCAAATGAATGTCTCTTGATTTTAAAGATCTTTTGTTTGTGATATAGTTGAATGGGTTCAGTCAGATCCAATTATAGTTGTATTACGATTAATTTTGGGTCAGAGAGACCTGGATTGGGTTGTTCGAGGACTTACGTTGGATTTTGCATTGATAACAACCCTAGTCATCTTTGTAGGTAAGTAAGGGCGGACAACTGGTCGGGCGGCCCGATGGGCCAAGCCGACCCTTCCCGTCATGGGTTGGGTTTGGATCAAGCTTTTAGTTGATAGGTAATAGCCGGGTTGTGAAAACACCCCAAATTTTCACTCACAATCGCAAACACCTCCACTCAATCATTGAGACATGTTCTCTGGGACTTCTAGAAATCAAATGGATAGACATCTAAGCTTGGACCCCACAGAGGTCAAATTTTCATTTCCAATCCTCAATACTTCTATATTCTAGCTCAAATATTCATCTTCAGTGGCAAATTTTCAAAATCTTGTCTATATCAGGGGTTTGAAATTATAAATCTTTTGCTCAGAGTGCATTTCCCTGAAAATATTGCATGTCATTGCATATCAGTGCATATCATTGCATATCAGTGCATAGCATTCCACATCATTCCACTGCACAACATGTCATCTCGAGGTCCAGAACTCCAGTTTTGAAATTTTCAATCCAGATTCAAATTTTAAAAGCTTTCTCAAAATCAATTCCAAACCCTGGGTTTTAAAATTGACATTTTATCATTGGTTAGACCCCCAGGACCTTACATTTTGAAATATTTTCCTGAGAAAACAATTTGGATTTCTTTCAAACTCAAATTTCAATTTTTTTAAGCTGAACCCATTTTGCCAAGGGGGACGAAACTCTAAATTTTGAAGTTCATTTCAAAAATATAAAAGCTTTTTATTTTAGTTCAAAAATTTTTATTTCAAAATTTTTATAAATCATTTTAGTTCCTTTGGTTTTTCAAATAATTTTTAAATCATTCTTTTAAAAATAAGTGGGGCCCACTCCAAGTGGTGCCACATTTAAAAGAAAATTTCAATTATGTTAGGTTTAGTTAGTAAATTCTTGTTTAGGTTAGAATTTTTAGAAAATTTCCAAAATAGAGCCTAAGACTTTTCTTTTTCTTTTGAGTTCCAAGTTTGAATTTCAAACAAAAGCTTTTTCGAAAATTCGAATGTGGGCCCACCCCAATGTGGCGCCACATTTGAAACTTTTCTTTTATTTTCAAGTTAAAAACATTTTCTAAAACCAAAGGTGGGCCCACTCCAATGTGGCACCACATTTGGGAAATTTTAAAACAACAATTTTTTTTTATTAAGAAATCCCCTACTTCCTTTCCCCACTTTCCTATTCCTCATATTTCCCTATTCTTCCCTTCTTTTTCCATTTTCTCTTTTTCTTTATTTTTTTATTTTATTATTTTTTTATCTAGCCTAGAAGGAGGAAGTGGACCCCACTAGGGAGGTCGACCTCCTCCCCCCTCTTCTCTTCTTTCATTTCTTCTCCCTTTCCCTCTTTCCTTTTCCCCTCTTCTCTTCTTTCCTTTTTTCTTCCTTCCTTTCTTTCCTTCCTTCTTTCTCCTTTTCTTCCTTTTCTCTTTCTTTCTTTCTCTTTATTGCCACCCTCTCCTATTAATCCCTCTCTTTCTTTCAAATTCCCCAGAAACACAAGAAGCCACGGCTGTGCATTCCCTCCCTCTGGCTCCAACAGCCACTCCCTCTTTTTTTTCCTTCTCACGCAGGCACTTGTGGTAGCTCTCTCCTCCTTCCTCCAGCCGCTGCAACAAGGTTTCCACCAACCTCTTCAGCCTCTCCCTTGACAGTAGCACCTTCAACCTCCATTTGGTATCAGCCTTACTGCAACAACCTCTTTTTCCACTGCAGCCATCTCCAGCTTCCTTCACCGTAGCAGCTCTAGCCTCCACTTGGTAGCAGCCATTCTGGACAGTGCAAGTGCAAGCCCAAGGTAAACTGAGACACTCCTTCATTTTGCATTCTTATTCACTACCATCCTTTTTGAGAAGAATGAATATGATATAGGACCGATTTAAAGCTCAGTTTCAGGAGGAGGTGGTGGATTGTTTTGAGTTTTTAATGGTATGCAATAGATAGTACTATGTTTTGAATGTTTAGACTATGTAAATGAGGTGGTTCATCCATTTAATAGATCAAACCTTCCTATTTCAATAGTCAATATCAATGAAATGTCATATCTCCCTTTTAGTTTCTGATTTATTATCATATTTCATGTAGTTTTCATGTTTAAATATTGCATTAGGTTAGTTTCAGTATTTCATAATTGTTTTATTTATATAGCATAGTTTTTATTGATGCTTTGTAGTGTCTTAATCCATATATGTAGTACAGTTGTTATTTCATGTAGAAATTTCTGTCAATAAATTTTGAAATTTTTATTGTGAATACTTTTATATGTCTCTGATTTCCTGCAAAAAACCTGGTTCGTTTTGAGTTTGTAGCCACACTAAAAAAATAAAATACCGAATCAGGTTTTCAATACTATGAAAATGTTGGTTACATCAAAGGCTGATTTTTTAATTTGAGATCTCCCTCATGGAAGATCCGATTAACAATCTGAAAAATACAGTGTGTTCATAAAAGGACCTAGGATTTTATTTGATTTTACTAGAATTTTTTGCTATAGCATGCTATTTTTCATAAATTGGGTTATATAGACCATTTCACATAGCCTGTTACAGATCGCCAGAGCTCTAGATCGACTTAGGTTGATCATAGATCCCGACTTGTAAGTCAGATATAAGGTCTATCAGAAGAAGAATTAATCTTCAGGATATTTACTATTAGTACTTAAAGTTTCAGGATTTTTTGACAATGCATGCTATTTTTCCAGGTATTCTAGAGTAGGTCTGTCATTTTTCATTGATTTTAGGCTCGCCGGAATCCGATCTATGTTGTCAGAGTTGTAACTCTCCAACCATATGTTGAATCACGTATCTGTAAAAGGCAAATATGTTCATCTAGCTGTCTACTGTCACCCTATAAAATTTAGTGAATTTCTATGGTAAGTTGGTACCCGAAAATAGGCTGACATTAGGATAGGTGCATATTTGTAGGCAAAAATCTTGCTTTTTAGGGTTTTATTTAATTTCTATATTAAATTAATGCCATAAAAATATTTTATTATTCTATTCAGTTCCTAAGGTTAATATAGTCGTCCATGTCAAATTTTGCATTGTTTTAAGTTCAATTGCTAGATGTTTTAATCAAATTATCAAAAAGAGATGTCTAATTCTCACGAAATACAAGTGAAATTCAATATTTTGGAGATATTTTAAGAAAATTTGCATTTTTAGGGTTTTGTTGTGTATATAGCCATATCATGACATCTCATGTTCGATTTTATTCTCATATACATTCATTTGAATTTCAAAATTCTCATTTTTACAAAAGTTTTCCTTAAAAACCCTGATTTCAAGGCCATAGTCTTCTTATCAGGGGCATTTTAGTTAATTTCATCATAATTTTGAATTTCAAAATCCTTTATTTTCTTATTTTCTTGCATTTACATCATTTTCCATCGTGTTTAGCTCAGGGAGGAATGGAATTGGGTTTATATCTGGATAAAATCTGATAATTTCTCGATATTGTCGAATAAATTCTGAAAAACCTACATATTTGTGCTAACCCATTTTCTAGTTTTGCAGGGATATTCAAGTGGAGGACATTATTTATTTCTTTTTCTTATTTGATACAAAATCAAATGTAACATTGGAATAAGAGTTTACATTTCCTGCATAGAATATGATTGCATTACATATAGTTTGCTTTCATAATTTTTAATATTTAACGAATGATAATTCATTCAAATTTTTGAAATCCACTATGGTTGACATGAATGGCACATGCACGAGCTTTTAGAAAGTTGACAAACTTGATGGAGTTCGTATTTATGGCCATAGTCAGAATACAAATGAGACTCAGATTTATCATCTTCGTATAAGCCACATTCAACCTACACTCTTAGGCTATTTTCAAAAATCACTGCATCTTTCAAATGATTCTTTACAAATTCCTTAGAAAATATCTCTTTGAAGTTATATTCATTCATTCATATTAGTTAATTCACATCATGAAAGCATTTCAAAGGGGCATATGCCTTTTTACTGATTTATTTCACTAAGAAATCGATTTTCTCAAAAAGAGTATTCAAATTATTTCAAAAATCAATTTTCGCAAAGTTTTCAATCAATTTTCTATTTGAAAGGAGATTTTTAAAGTGGTTCAAGATTTTTCAAGGATTATCTTTTTCCAAATATCAGAAGCAAACACAATGTTTTCAAAATGTGCATTTTTGAAAATTTCATAGCACATGCATGATTCGTTGTGCATTTAGGAATAGAATATCGAAATTGATAACTGAGTTATAGTTAATCATATGATCGATCATTGGTTTAATTACCCTTGGTTATGACGTCAGGAACGATTGAACCTCGTACCAACAGGTGAATCCCATTCTAAAAAATTTTCTTGCAAATTTCAAAAATGGAGGTGAGTTATTTTCAAAAACCATTTTCAAATCTTGGTCAGGTTTGACTCGCAGAATTGTTTCTCTCTCTCGTAGAGGGAGGGAAAATTTTTCCGACGATAACAGGTTGATAGGTAAGTATCTCACAGTTGTTACTCTACTAAGGTTATAAATCTTGAGGCTATTAGCTTCATCAATAACTACAACCCGACTATTATGTTAAAGACATGTATAATGGTGAGATTCTCTGGCCATTAGATATTTCCATTAAAATACTTTAACGCCTATATTTAATGGCTAGAAGATCTTGTTGATATAAATCAATAACGGTGACATCTGGATCTCGTTATTACAGGGTTTTACTCTAGAACAATGACAATTATGATGCTATGATAGGATTTTACTCTATAATGGCTATAATTATGTTGTTGTTATAGGGTTTTTATCTCTCTCTCTCCCTTTTCGCACTGCTTCTCTCACCCTCTCTCTATCTACCTGAAACCCTGTAAATATCGGATTAGCAGGTGCTGCCTTGATCTCCCTCACTCTCTATCTCAATTTCCAGGCAACCATCGGAGGACTCATCCATTGTCCAAGCATCATGCGGAGCAGTGAGTGTGCTCTTTCCCCTCTCTCTGCCTCTCTCTCAATTGATCCCTTCAGGCGAGGCAATGCTCACCTCAGCCCCCTCTCTCTTAAACGTTCCTCGCCTGAGCTCCTCTCGTCTACCTCAGCTCCACTGACAATCGTGCCCTCAAATCGATCTAGCAGTTTGAGAGCTTGCCAAGGGATTTGAGAATTCGATTGTTGAGTTCGACCATTAGGACATGGGAGGGAAATGATGACATGGAAAATGAGGAGGGGTTTGAGGGTTTGGGTCTGGGTTTGGGTTTGGTGCTATGTAACACGGACTCGGCTAAAGGGTTGACGCACCCGAGTCGACACGCCCCGACACGGGTGCGGACTCGGGTGCGGCTTCGGACTCGGCCCGGACTCGGTCAACGAGTCGAGGCCGAGTCCGTCGACATTTTGGACTCGGTCAACTTTGACCGAGTCCAAAAATGTCCATTTCGAGTTTTAAATTATGTTTTGAATCCGGGTCGGGTCGGGTCCAAACCCGACCCAGATCCAAATTTTTTTTGGCAGCCGAACCCTAAAAGGGGTTTATCGAGAGGGAGAGGGGCTTACCCTCTCGATTTTGCCTCAGCCCCTGCAGCTTTCTCCTGCACCCACATCGGTGATCCAGACTCCGGCGACGGTACCCACAGGCAGCCACCGTCTCCCCCTCCGTCAGGTATGTCGACCCTCCTGCACCCTCTGCTCGTAGCCTCCCTCCTTGCACCCTTTGCTCGCAGAAGAGGGGCTCGCCCCCCCCCCTCCCTGCACCCTTTGCTCGCAGAAGAGGGGCTCGGCCCCTCCATGCTTCCCTGTTTTCGCAGGGGAGGGGCTCGGCCCCTCCCTGTGCTTCCCATTCATAGAGGAGGGGCTCGACCCCCCTCCCTGCACCCTCTGCTCGCAGAAGAGGGGCTCGACCCATCCATGCTTCCCTGTTTTCGCAGGGGAGGGACTCGACCCCTCCCTGTGCTTCCGATTCATAGAGGAGGGGCTCGCCCCCCCCTCCCTGCACCCTCTGCTCGCAGAAGAGGGGCTCGACCCCTCCATGCTTCCTTGTTTTCGCAGGGGAGGGGCTCGGCCCCTCCCTGTGCTTCCCTGTTTTCGTAGGGGAGGGGCTCGGCCCCTCCCTGTGCTTCCCTGTTTTCGCAAGGGAGGGGCTCGGCCCCTCCCTATGCTTCCGATTCATAGAGGAGGGGCTCGCCCCCCCTCCCTGCACCCTCTGCTTGCAGAAGAGGGGCTCAGCCCCTCCATGCTTCCCTGTTTTCGCAGGGGAGAGGCTCGGCCGCACCCTGTGCTTCCCATTCATAGAGGGGCTCGACCCCCCCTCCCTGCACCCTCTGCTCGCAGAAGAGGGGCTCGACCCCTCCATGCTTCCCTGTTTTCGCAGGGGAGGGGCTTAGCTCCTCCATGTGCTTCCGATTCATAAATGTAGTGTTTATTAACTTTATTTTATTTACTTGTTTTCTTTTCAGTTTTTACTTTTCAGATATAATGGCGAGTTCTAGTGGTAGTGTCAATACATTTGGTTCAAGTTCTAACCCTGAATTAGAAGTTTCTCAACCACTTTGGAGGCTTGTGACAAAAGGGATAAAAGCTAGTAGTGGTGGTGGTGGGAATGTGCAGTTTCATTGTAATCTATGTAAGACTGTTTTCACAGGTTCTTATACGCGTGTGAAAGCACATCTTTTGCATATTCGTGGTTAAGGAATTAGGGCATGTTCTGGGGTTGACAAAGACATGTTAAAGCAATTAAAAAAAACAAGAGGAAGTTGAAAAGAAGAAAATTGCAGAGATGAAAAGTGATTCGATTAATTTGTCTTTTCCTACTGCTAGTGATATACAAGAAGAGCTTTTAAAGAAAAGAAAGATGGAAAGCAATAAAACAATACAAGCGTCATTCAAAAACATGGCAAGAGCATAAATTGATAAAAAGATTGGTCGATTCTTTTACTCAAAATCAATTCCTTTTAATGTAGCTAGAAGTCCATATTGGAAAGATATGATTACATCTTTGGCTAATTGCAATTTGAGTGGTTATGTGCCTCCTAGTTCAGAAAAACTAAGAACAATCATTCTTGCAGAGGAAAAAAATAGAATTGAAGACTTGCTAGAGACCAAAAAATTTGCATGGAAACGACATGGAGTGTCGATTGTTTATGATGGGTGGACTGATATACAAAGGCGACCACTGATAAACTTCATTGCTTACTCACTTAATGGGCCAATCTTTTTGAAGATTGTTGATGCATCTAGAGAGTATAAAGATGCTGAATATTCAAAGAGATTATTTGTTGAAGTGATAAAAGAAGTGGGTGAAGAAAGTGTGGTGCAAATCATTACTGACAATGCTCCAGTTTGCAGTCGTGCAGGAATGAATTTGGCAAGTGAAGATACATATTCATATATTTTTTGGACTCCTTGTGCAGCACACAGTTTAAATTTGGCACTTAAGAGTATATGCAATCCATCAAAAGATGATGCACATGCACATGAAATGTGCTTATGGATTGAGGAAATAGAGCATGATCGAAATATTAGAAATTTTGTTGTAAATCATCATCATGCCCTTTCTATATTTAATAGGCATTCTGATCTCAAGTTACTGAAAGTTGCTGAAACTCGTTTTGCTTCTCTCATTGTTATGATAAAAAGAATTAAGCAACTCAAGAATGCATTGATGATGATGGTGGCTGATCAAGATTGGGATTTTTATCGTACTGAAGATGATGTCAAGGCTCAAGCTATCAAAAAATGCATCTGTGATGATTTTTGGTGGGATAAAATTACATATTTTGTTGAATTTACATAGCCTATTTGGGAAATGCTGAGAGAAGTTGACAGAGATGTACCCATGCTTCATAGAATTTATGAAATGTGGGACAATATGATTGAAAAAGTTCAAAGTATCATTTTTAAACATGAGAAGAAAGATATTGCACTTGATGATTCAGAATTTTACAATCATGTACATTCAGTTTTAGTGAGAAGATGGGATAAAAGCAATACACCTTTGCATTGCATGGCACACTCTCTCAATCCAAAATACTATGCAAAAAAATGGTTGACAGCAGGTGTTGGTCGTGTTTCTCCAAATGAAGATCATGAGATATCAAGAAATAGAATGATATATTTGGGAAGACTTTTTAATGATCCTCACATGTTTAAGGTTGTAAATAGTGAGTTTGGCAAGTTTTCTACTGGGAGATTTGATTCTTTAGCAGCACTTGTGGCAAGGGACGAAGAAGATCCCCTTAATTGGTGGGCAACATATGGATCAGAGACACCAAATCTGCAACGTCTTGCAATGAAGTTGTTATCCCAACCTGCTACATCATCTTGTTGTAAAAGAAATTGGAGTACATATGCTCAAATTCACAACATTAAAAGAAACAAACTCACTAATAAAAGAGCAGAGGATTTGGTATATGTTCACTCAAATCTACGATTAATTTCTCGCCGCACCAAAGAAGAGTATAGGTACTTTTTTTTCTTTGTATTCAAAGTTTGTATTTAAATATTTGTATTCAAAGTTTTAAGTTAGATACTAATATAGTGATTTTTTGATGCAGTTGTGGACCATCCAAGAATTGGGATGTAAATCCAGAAGATTTTGACTTGGAGGGAGAACATAATTTACATACTCTCAACATGGACTACCTCGATCCTGTTCTTCCTTCTAATTCAGACGACGAGGCAGATTTATGATAAGTTTTGTTGTTTATCACACTCACAAGCTTCTTTATGTGTTATATTTTGGTAAGTTTGTGTTGTTAAGAATTGTTTTTTTTTTTTTGCTTTAAAATTTACAATCTTTATGTGTTAATTTATTGTTATATATATATAATTATAATATTTAAAATATATATATTTATAATATATATTTTTTAATATATATATATATATATATATATATATATATATATATATATATATATATATAGCCGAGTCCCCGTGTCCAAATTTTTTGGAATTGCGCCGCACCCGTGTCGCACCCGCACCCGCACCCATGTGACATAGGTTTAGTGGTATTGTTGGGAGGAGGAGGAGTGAGATTGGTGGTCAGAGCATACATTTTACAACTCTATTTTAATTGGGTATGGTGTTTACGGGAAGTTTGAAGGAGAAATGGTTGATATGGGAAAGAAGAAATGATGGATTTTAGGAGAGAGAAAGGGAGAGGGAGGGAGGAAGATTTTGGGGTGGGAGATGATGGTTAATCAAGTAGAGGAAAAATACTACCAGAGTATGGAGCATGGAGTTCCAAGGAGGATATTTGAAACAATGACATAGTTAACGACCATGAAGCAGTACTTTTCACCAAAAATAAAAAAGAAAAAAAACTTTTGAAGGCTCAATGAATTATTAATAGAAGGGGCCATCTTTCATTCAGGTTGAAGAAACTTGGAAGTTCACCATAAATTATGGAACAAACCAAAGTTTGTGTTTAGTAAAAATGAATGTTGTTTGAATTGTATCAAACTGGCCTGAATCAACTGATTTGTATCAAATCAATTATTCACTAATTTTCAAGAAAATCAACTCAATCAGTCTTTTAGTTTTTAGCTTTTAAAACTATAGTATATATTGAATGCATGCAAAATTCAAATGTTTTGCTAAATATTTATTTATTTATGATTGGACTTTAGGGTTTTTTATGTTTTAGTTTTTGTTTTGGTATTCTATTGTATGAATGCATACTAAATCCAAAATTTTATTCTGGCTAGTATTAGGGTTTTAATAATACATGTTTATTTATGCTTTGATTTTAGGATTATTTTGTGTAAGCACTATATCATGTATGTGTATTTTATTGTGTGAATGCAAGGAAAATATGTTTGTTTTCTTTTGTTTCATTTAGGATTCTAAAGCGATCTGATGCACCTATTTTTCGCAAAAAGGGTTTAAATTGTATGCATGTTTGTATCTATGGTATCTTTCTAGTTATCGCTTGAGTTTTTTTTCTTTTTTTTAAATTAATTTATTTATATATAAACTTATATATATATATATATATATATTTAACTGAACTTATATATACCACTGATCAAAGATTCTCTTATTGAATATAGTGGGATCACCATCTATAAATATGAATCAATCGTGGAAACATATTCTTAACAAAAGTTTAGAACCTTATTGATGCAGAGCATCCTGAAGATCCGAGCTTTGAAGATGAATTAGATCCAAATTCAATTTGCAAGATCTGATCCAAGATGCGATCCATGGCAGATCCAATCATGCATGACTATTTGTGTCCAATTGGATCTCTGCCAACACAAATCCATGTTGGATATCATATTTTAAATTCTAAGATATTTTGCATTTATCTTCTTAGAGATTATAATTTTATTTTTTTATTCTATTTTGTCATATTAAGAAATCATATTAAATATATTTTTTTATTTTTTTTAGGTACCAGATTCTATGAATCCGGATAGTTCTAGTGCCCTATAGGATCTTTTTGTGATACTAGAGGGTGTACGGGGTAATTGGGTAGTTTTATTTTTATTTTTTATAATTTTGCTGTTGGATCCAAAGTAATATGTATATAAAGATCTAGTTTGAGTATTAGATCTTATAACAAGATCCAATACCACTACTTGGGTCCATATTGGTGTACTAGAGTTGGACCAATATGGACTTGGGTCAATGATATTCAAGCTTCCCTTGACCAACCACACCATCCCATCCTTATTGGGCATGATTGAGGTACCTCCCTGCTGGTCCAATTAATTCAAAAGGGTATTGTGCCATTAGGCCAACTTGAGGTGCAATGAGAGCTAGAACTTGTTTGAATTAATCTCTTATTTGCCTTAAAGGAGGCTGCCCTCATTGGCTTCAAGGGAGGCTGCCTCTCACGTGACCAATGAGAGAACTTGCTATCTTTGTGCCCCTTAAATTCTAGTTGAAAAATTAGGTTGGGGTCTTTTTGGCTTCAATCTTTTGGAAAAGAAATTCGAAAATGGTGTGGGAAGAGAATATTTGAAGGGTGAACATAGTTCCTATATTTTGACCGTATCTCCTTAGATAATGATTCAAAATTTATGATCTTTAGCTTGTTGGAAAGCTAAGATCCTTCTCTACAAGTTTGTTGTTTACCATTTGGGTTAGTTCAGCTCAGTTAATCTACTAAAGTCTTGGACAAGTTTCTTGATGATGGCATCAAGGAAGAAGGTGATGCAAAACCTTGTACGGCTATGCGTGTGAGGGTGTTGTTGATCGTATGATCAAGGTTTGGAAACCTTGGTACTGGTGTTTGAGATGTTGGAGACATCAGGCTAATCGTGGTCTACCATTGAAGCCAAGTTTGTGTTTATTTCACAACTGCAAAGGAGATAAACAAACTATACTCTTGTTTTTCTCATGTTTAGCATTTTTTTGAGTTTCATTATTTTTGTGATGTTCTATTACTGCTCTTGATGATTGTAATCTTCAAAAAACTTGTTTATAATTGATTGAATGAATGTTCTGAGATTTTTATGTTATTGGATGTTCTCAAAGTTTGTTTTATAATCCTGCTTGTTGTGAGTTGCTTACACTCAATTTCTTTCAAGAAACATGTTTTCTTTCTTACTCGGGTTGTCAAACATGACCCTAGTAAATTGATCATATCGACCTGGATACTCGTCAGATTCAGAAGTTCTTTAGCTTGTTGGAAAGCTAAGACTCAGACCTACAATATTGTTGTTGAAGCCTTTGCATGATTCATCCACCGAAGTTCTCAAAAGTTATTGTTAAGTCTAAGACAAATAAAACCTATTTGTGTCTTGTCCTGTACAAAACACTCCTAGACAGTGTTTCATATTTACTAGATATTTTCTTATTCCCTGCTTGAAATTGTGATTGGTTTATTTTTGTAGAAAGTTAAGACTTGGGTATATAACTTTCATGTTTACAAATTTTGTTGAATCATCTCGTAAGTTACTCAAAAATATGGTTCTTTCTGAGTCTTTAGAACATCTAATTATTTAAAATTCTTGTTATAATTTCTTGAATAGGTTTTCATATTTTCTGAATATCTTGATGTTCTCTGCCTCATTTATACGGTTTAGCAGCCGTTGCTACCCTCCCGTAAAGGCGGCAATGGTCGCCACGATGCCGAAATCCTGATTTTCGTCATTTTTTTTGGAGCCCCCAACTTCTGTTTCCCCGCAGTGACCCCCTATTGCTCAATGCCATAACCAGTTTGCTGCTGGCTATTTTCTGTCTGGCAACGACCAACGTCGATGGCAGCTGGTTGTCGACGGTCGTATGGCCGGCTGCAACAAGGGGGTTTAGCAAGGACAGGGGTGAAACCCCATTTTTTACAACCTCCTCCAACCCAGAACGTCGCCGGTAGGTTCTCTATTTTTGTAGGTCAACGCCAGCGGTGGGATGCCATCACCAGCGACATCCAGGACTGGCCGCCAGAAACTGCCGGTGATAGAAGGTGTCACTGCAGAAATAGAGAACTGAGTTCCTTGATTTACAGTCAACAGTCACTGCAACTGTCGGTGAATGTCGATGGCCGACGTCGGCTGGTCACCGGCGGCTGCAATGGACGATCGCCAGTGGAGGGCGGAGGATGTGTGCAAAAAAAAAAATCCCAGTCTTGCAGCCCTTCATCATTACAGTCGTTGGCGGATGGTGGTGGTCGACGACAACTGGTCGTCGTCGA
Source organism: Nuphar pumila (assembly GCF_984573655.1). Taxonomy (NCBI): domain Eukaryota; kingdom Viridiplantae; phylum Streptophyta; class Magnoliopsida; order Nymphaeales; family Nymphaeaceae; genus Nuphar; species Nuphar pumila. The sequence continues at coordinate 24,210,864 of NC_143255.1, read as the reverse complement.
CAGACCATCACCGTCGACTACAGTGGTTGGCCATTGGTGACGACTGCAAAAAAAAAACATCCTCCTTACCTTTGCTCAAGTCGTTGCGGAGGGAGGTCATCACTGGATGGTCGTCGTCGGCAACATTTCGGCATTTGGTTTTTGAGAAAAATGAATGGGGAGGGGCATGGTTTTAGAAACCAAGCACATGTGGCATTTGGTTTTTGAGAAAAATGAAGGCGTTCGGTTTAAAATCGAGCGCCATCGGGTTTCCACTATAGGAAACCCAACTCAGGGGATGGCCCCATATGACCCGATTCAGGCAGATCGGGTATCAAATCCGCATCCCAAGGGGGAACCCGATCTAGTCCTGAATGCTCTGTTTTGAATGGATCGGCCGATGACCGTCCTATGGCAGACCCTATCCAGACCTGAATCCATTAAGGACCAGGTGGATCGGGTCTGGACCTGGTCCTAGGGACCCAATCCCAACTCAGACCTGTTTGGGGTTTCAGGTATGGGTTTGACTCTATCTGTACTAGACCCAAGCTCTGGATCTGACCTAGATCTTGTTTGGATCAGGTTTGGGTTTGGATCTGGATCAGGTTTGGGTTTGGATCTGGATCAGGTTTTAGGATCTAGATCTAACCCAAATCCTATTTGTATCGGGCCTAGATCTAGATTGGGTTTTAGGATCCAGATTCAACTTGAATCTAGTTTGGGTCTAAGATCCAACCTGTGATCCAATTGGAATCGGGTTTTGGATCTAGATCGTGTTTAAACCAGATCTAACTAGGGATCCATTGGAACGTGATCTGGATTCAGACCGGATCAGATCAGGTCTGAAATAAGGTCCATATATTATTTAAACCCTTAAAAGGACTGAACTGCTTCTATGATCGATACAGGGTATTTCAGGACTGGTTCAGAGCACTTTTAGACTGATTCCTATTAGTTTTTCATCGGTTCATAAATATAGAAATCTTGTTTTCTAAATCAGTGAAGGGACAAAGATTTTTTCATTTGGTTTTAGGGGTTTATAGGTTTTTTTACATGTTTTGAACCAGTTTACAGTTGTTTTAGACCGGTTTGAAGTACTTTTTAATCGGTTTCAGCATGGGGACCCTAGATATTACTTGTAAGAGCATTTTTTATCATTTTCTCATGCTTTATAGGTGTTTATTATCATATAAGCATGACTTTTTTCATGTCTCATGCATGCATTTTATGCTATTTAAGTTATACATGATATTTGATTATGAATATGACTAAATTCATGGCATATGTAATGAGTTTTTATCAAAATTTATTTATGCATATAAGTTGAAGCATGAATTTATGTTTTTGATAATATAATACATGTTTTGTCATGAATATACATGAATTATGATATGTACATGGGCATGCTCTATAATAAAAATATGTTTGTGGTAAAATATTTTGATTAACTGACTAATGCAATCACCAAAGTGATCTGAGTTGTATTGATTGAGGATTCTTTGGAGCATATTATGATTCGATATTATGATTGTATGTCTTTATGAAATAATGATTCTACTCAAAGGTAGGTCACTGTGTCTCAAATTTATACAAGACGTAATAGTAGATATATATATATATATATATATATCAACCCATGAAGCATGTTCATACTTAAAGGTATAGTATAGAATTACCTGTGGTTGCATGATCTACTAGTTTCACCAATTGAAGTCAATTCCTTATGAATTGAAGAGACAAAGAAATTATGATTATTATCATTTCTATAAACTGAAATGATAATAGCCCAATTGTGCATGTTTCAAAAAAGGTGAATAATAAAGGGTCTCAATTTTTTGCCTTTTCAACATGAGTCTCATTTAAGTAATTATAAGGTTTTTTCCTTTTGTTTCTTGCAATACCAAGTTCTTCGATCATTGATAGTTTTAAATCTAATTTTTTGAATTGAAAAAAAAATAGTAATATTCACTCTTAGTTACATGGACCTAGATGTGACTCTTAGAATTGACAAAATTCCTACTCTTATAGAGCAAAATACAACTAAATAAAAGGCTACCTTTGAGAAGTAAGAGCACTCAAATAGACTTAGTTTATTTTTTTCGCAATCAGAGGTGACTAAGAACATTAGAGACATCATCCCTCACTACAGGACAGTAAAGAAATTCTTGAGAGTCATTGAGGCTTACTTCATCAATTCTAATAAGGCTAGGGCTAGTACATTGATATCTAGGTTGGTGTCTATAAAATATTCTAGTGACAATCACATACGACAACACATATTAGAGATGAATAACATTGCATCTCAATTGAATGACATAAAGTTTGTCATTTCAGACTATTTTATATGATTTTGACCTCATTGCCTATTGAATTCAGACTATTTAAGATCGATCTCTTACAAAAAAAATAATGAGTGGTCTTTTAATTACCTCTTGACCAAGTATGTTGAAGAGAAAGAAAGACTTAAGCGTGAGAGGGTGTTGAGCGCACGTATTGTCTCTCATCAAGGAAAACATAGGCCAAGGGCAAAGAAAGGTTCTTTCAAGAAGAAACCCTCTGAGGAGAGTCTAAACTCTCAAGTGAAAGTCAAATCTCAGGCAGAAAGTTCTTCTATAAAATGTTTTTGTACACGAAGAAGGAACATACGAAGAAAGTTCTTCTATAAAGTGTTTCTTCTACAAAAAGAAGGAATATAAGAAAGAAGTTATTATATAAAGTGTTTCTTTTACAAGAAGAAGGAACATAAGAAGGTACACTGCATTAAGCATAAGAAATAACTCTCAAATAAAAGTAATGAATCATTTGTATCTCATGAGTGCAATTTAATTCATGTTTAATTGCATAGTTGGTGTATTGACTATGGTGCTAGGAGCACCAATTGAAGAAAAACCCAACAGTCTTTATTATCAAACCAAATTGGTAAATGTCCAGCACCTCCATCCACACATGCACAACACCCTTTTCAATTAGAGACAGAGAGGTATGAATTGGTTGGAGCAATATGATCAACATTCAATTAAGACGGCCAGCAGGTTAGAAACTTAATCAAACCGACGTATCCATCCTTCGTAATGAAAGCATAAGGACAGAGAAAGATGACAAAATCCTTCAGAAGGTTGGAACCGTACGAAAACTATAGTCAACATTCAAACAAGGCATACTTTTTTAAGGAATATATATATTTAAGAAAACCACTCCAACAAGGCATACACCACCTTACGAAAAGGATGGCTATCAAGCCAAATCTATAAATACCCACTAGCAATGGCTTGCTATAACCGTAAGTGAACATCTTCAGAGAGAGAGAGAGAGAGATGGCAGACATTTGCAAAGGTATGGCTTGATGACCATATATTATTCATGTCACATAGGTGTATTGCATCAGAACGAAAAGGTTTGTTCTGTAAATTGTACGTTACTCATGTCACGTAGGTGACACGGTGATCTTCATTTTGTTCTTCGTTGAGGAATTCGGTAATGAACCACCCCACTGCTCGGGCAAATACTTTGCTAACTACTTGGCCCGGTCCCAGCCCCTGACCCAAGCCATGTGGCTGCCACTTGGAGAGAATGGGACCCAAACTCAGACTACGTGGCAGCTACTTGGGACGTTGGACGAAACCTTTTATGAATTACGTTTGCCACCTTTTGATATATAAATGTATGGAAAAGAACACCCTATATGGTATCATAGAATCAAGAATTACATTAGTAAAACATTTTATTACCCTTCTTTGTTTAGAAAAAAAGCCACTTTATTCTTTCAGAAAAATAACATTTTGTTATGTTTGATACATATATATATACACACACACAAACGTGTTTCAATATCTTTTTAAAACTTTGTCGAACCCGGCGAGTCATGTACGCATACGTTTCTATATCGGCATAGCTTTCTTTTTCTTTTTTTCGTTTGTATGATGTTTTTTTGTTTCGTTTGCTGAGTCGTTCCGTATTGCGGTATGTATTGTAAGCGAGTTGTGGTGACTCCTCGTCACCCGCTTCCTCTACTTTCTTTTTTAAATATATTGATTTTTTTTTTGAAAGAACAGAATAATATATTTAATATCATGATAGGAAGAATTACAACATGAAAATAATTGATGAGTAATCAATTCCTAGAAGACGTAATACAAGGAGCCCTCTATATCAAACATCTATCCTACAGCTGCCCGCCGTGCCTAGATCTTGATTGGGTCATTTCAGCAAGTCTGGGGTCTTTGTGGGGCAGATTTGGACTGTCCCAATTTCAGTGCAGTTGTATGGCCTTACAGCAACTAGCAATTGTATTATTTCATTGTTTTGCTGCTTTTCTGCTGGACCATGTGATGCTAATGCGAGGGAGATGAAACAATTCAGGTGCAGGTAAGAGCTCTTGGCCAGAATTGGTAGGTGCGTATGGGCAAATTGCAGCAACCACCATTGAGAGGGAGAACCCTAATGTTCAAGCCTTTATTGTTAAAGAAGGCACAATGGTAACTCAAGAAATTGACTGCAATAGGGTATGGGTTTGGGTTAGCAAGAGGGATGGGACAGTTATTCAGGTCCCCCGTATAGGGTAAACGGGAGGTTTCTATGTAATAACATGCCGACGGTAACTGAATAAATTGGCTTGCTATACAATGTCATGGTTGTGTTACAACAACCTTGTGAGTGCCAATAAATTGCAATAAATTAAAATTATTTTGGAAATTTGTTTCTCTAAAATCATGTACTCGATTCATAATACAAACTTGTTTCACTATTCATAATTACCTATTAAATGTTGTGTGGTTGGTCCAGCTCTTTAGATATTGATTTCTCAACCGAACCTTCCCTTTGATGGTACTCTCTCTCTCTCTCTCTCTCTCTCTCTCTCTCTCTCTCTCTCTCTCTCTCGAGCGAAGGAAAAAATTTAATAAAAGGATAATAAGATCATAAGATAGAAGAAGGGAAACCAACCGCATTCCTAAAATGCTGGTGAGTGAATAGGTTTTCCGCACCTTCATCCAAGCGAAAGCTACTTTCCCTTTAAAGGGATCCGAATCCAAGTCCAGATTCGAATAATATCCAATCGGGTAAGGCTGAAACAAAATTCAAAATAAACATGACAATCATGAATACAGTACAAAAAAAGGACAAAAAATGAGGATCTGGAATACCGACCAGGTGTAGTTGTATTATGAATAATTTTGGGTCAGACTCAGACATGGACTGGGTCGTTCAAGGCCTTCTGCTAGACGTCTTTGTAGGTAAGGCCCGTAACATTAGAATGGACTGTTAGGAATCGGTTTCACACGCACACGCCACACACGCGTTTGACCTTAAAAATTAATAAGTGCAAGTTGTTTTGGCTTAATCTGATAAGTAGATATGAGATCCGAAAGCGCCACTAAATGAATTTTGTCTCACCCATTGGATGGAGAGCTGATGCTGTACCACCCAGCGTTTACAACCACAAACCCCACCACTTGTACCACAAGTGGGCTACAATTGCCAATCATTTTTTGCAACCGAAGGCAGTGGGTCTTTGAGAAGAATTTGCCCTCTAACAGTGTCGTAGGAATCATTAAGGCCCATAAAGAATTGGAACACCCTTTCACGCTCTTGTTGTTCTTTCAGTTGCTTAAACGCACCACACGTGCATGTTGGTAGTGGGTTGTAGGATGATAGATCATTTCAGTTTAGAAAAATATGTTGCAACTGGCATTGAGTCTTGGCAGAGATGCACAATGGCATTAAAGGAATTTGCATACTTTATTCAGTTACCATAGGATGCAAATGGATGCCATATCTCTCTCTCTCAATTATCTCAATTAGGAAGGATGTATGGGGTTGTACATGCGTACATGTGATTACGTCTGTTTGATACCAAGCTTGCAGTCTTTTTTAAAGGCATGTTGGGGTTAGGCAGACCCCCACCAGTAATTATTTAAGGTACCACTGGGGTTTGTGTTGCTTTGGTACCAATACTCTCTCTCTCTATCTCTATCTGGAGCTGACTAGGGTTATTGTGTACATAAGTGGCGGGGCCAACCTAAAGGCATTGATGGTCATGATGGACAGACTTGTTTTGATAAGTAATTGAGGTAACAAAAATTCACGCGGAAGCAATATAGGATCTAATAAAGGCACAATCAAAACTCAAACCACAACCAACACCTCTCTCTAAGGATCAATGAGTGGTGATGAACCTTCTTCCTTCCTCTTCTTCTCTCCACTCTCTCTCTCTCTTTTACTTCTTTTCTCCCTGCACGTTGCATACAGTCACTCTGCTCTTCTCTCTCCAGCACACAGCCTATAAACCTCTATTTATAGATGGCATAGAGACTTCTAGATGTTAGCCTTTTAGACTCATTAAAGAAACTGAAGGGGTTTTGACCCTTCAACTTCCTGCATTAATGGGAAGTGGGTGACTATTTCACTTTCCCACATCATTAATGAATGAATAGGGTTGGCCCTTCAACTTCTTCTGCATTAATGGGAAGTATTGGGTGGTTATTCCACTTCCCCGCACCATTAATGAGGGATAGGACGGGACCCAACAATCTTCCCCTTCAGCCCAAGGGGATACTCCAATTCAAATAATTAACTGGAGTTCATGCCGGCCAACTGTCGACATGTATTTTGTTTCTCCATCGATAAGGCCTTTGTCAGCATATCTGCACCATTATCATTTGTGGAGATCTTTGCAAGACGAAGTAATTTTTTCTCAAACACATCTTGGATCCAATGGTACTTAGATTCTTGGTGAGATGAATGGCACTCTGACTGTCGCAGTACACCAAGTACTTGTCTTGCTCTAAACCCAACTCCTTCAAGAATCTTTTCATCCATAGCATCTCTTTGCAAGCTTTTGTAAGAGCAATGTACTCTGCCTCTGTAGTAGACAAAGCAATACACTTTTGCAATTTAGATTGTCATGATACAGCTCCTCATTTAAAAGTGAGTACAAAACCTGATGTGGACTTTCTTGTATCAATATCTTCAGTCATATATGCATCTGTGTAACCTGTCAAGACAGGTGGTCTACTCTCAAAGCTTAAACAAACTTTAGAGCTCCCTCTAAGATATCTAAAGATCCACTTTACTGTTGCCCAATGCTCTTTTTCTGGATTTGCAAGAAATCTGCTAGCAACACCTACTGCATATGTGATGTCTGGTCTCGTACATACCATCGCATACATCAAGCTTCTGACTACTGAAGCATGAAGAACTTTCTTCATTTTCTCCTTCTCCTCATCATTTGATGGACTCTCCTCTTAGTTAAGCTTAAAGTGACCTGCAAAAGGAGAACCAACTAGCTTTGCATTATTCATATTGAACCTGCCCAACACCTTCTTAATATACTTCTCCTGTGATAACCATATCTTCTTAGTTTTTTTATCACGAGAGATTTATATGCCCAATATTTCCTTTGTTGGCCCCATGTCCTTCATTGCAAATGTCTTACTCAGTTCCTTCTTGAGCTTGTCAATCATAGACATTTCTCTTCCAAGGATAAGCATATCATCAACATATAACAAGAGAATAATAAAATTCTCACTGAATCATTTTATGTAGACACAATAATCTGAAGTCAATCTTTTGTATTCATTTTCAGCCATAAATGAATCAAATTTCATGTACCACTGTCTTGGAGCTTGCTTCAGCCCATACAAGCTCTTTTTCAACCTGAATACAAGATTTTCTTTACCTTTGACTTTGAAGCCTTCTGATTGCTCCATGTATATCTCCTCCTCCAAATCACTATAGAGAAAATCAGTCTTCACATCTAGCTGCTCAATCTCCAAGTTCAGGTTAGCAGCAATACCTAGAGCAACACAAATAGAAGACATTTTAACAACAGGAGAAAAAATCTCTTCAAAGTCAATATCTTGCTTTTGACCAAAGCCTTTCACAACCAATCTGGCTTTGTACTTTGGTTGAGAACTTTGTTCTTGAGTCTTCAACTTGAAAACCCACTTGTTCTTCAAGGCCTTTCTGCCTTCTGATCGTTCCACCAAGTCATAAGTGTGGTTCTTTCTGCTTGCTAGTTAACCCCCTGCCGGAAAACGCGCGGGGGGGGGGGGGGGGGCAACCCCCTTAATATCTCTCTCTCTCTCTCTCTCTCTCTCTCTCTCTCTCTCTCTCTCTCTCTCTCTCTCTCTCTCTCTCTCTCTCTCTCTGCAAAGCTGCTTTATATTGTTTCAGTCCCTCATGGAACCCTTAGATCCCTTTCTCTGTCTTCCCCTTTGCTTCTTTCAACGGCCCTCACTCATCAACGTTATAAGCGTACAGGTGATGCCGGTGCCCAACGAGGGATATCAACGGGGCGACAGAGTCGTCGTGGCCAGAGGTAGACGAGGAGGAGGAGCCACCCATTGTGTTGTCGAAGGGATGTTGCCTCTTGGCGCTGGAGGCGGTGTTGCTGCCACCCGCCGCTCCAATGGAGCCCTTGCACAGAGAGAGAGAGAGAGAGAGAGAGAGAGAGAGAGAGAGAGAGAGAAGCCTGTCGATGCATTTGGTGTGGAGGCTGCGAGGAGAAAGGAGGGGAGAGGAGGGAAGAGGGAGAGATCGTGCCCTAAATGGGCCTTTTAATATTGAAACTTAGCTACAGAATTATTTCATCGCAAAAGTCATCACTATTTAGCGACGGCTTCGCGATGGCACAATTCCATCACAAACACCATCTCTAATTTGTCGCGTAGTAGCTACAGATTTAATTTCATCGCGCATCCATTACGAATTAGCGACGAATGAGCAACAAAATATTTTTTGTAGCTAATTTCATAAATAATTCAAATGTTAGCGACAAATATTTTTCTCTCGCTACTTCATCGCAAATTTACGACGGATTTTTTTCGTCGCAAATTTTCGTCGCTAATTGAAGTTTTTCTTGTAGTGGCATAGTCTCTTTCCTTTTATCGTTAGGATAGAGACGAGACCCTATCCAAATGGGTGCTATGTTATGTACAAGATTTTAGGGATTAGTTTCTGTGTATAGATTATCGTGTTTGTGATCCCGAAAATAGTGGGATGGTTGTATATATTGTTTGTTCTTTTCCTAATGAGATACGATGGAAATTCTTTCTCATGATTTTTGGCTCTGCTCTTCACATGGTATCTGAGGCATTGAAAGGTCTATCATTTTGAAGTTGAATGCCCATTGAAGCTAGTTTTTCCATATCTCACTCGTTAAAGTAGATCATGAAGTCTGTTTCAATTGCAATAGGCATATCTTTGAGTTTGGCTGTGGTGAACCACAAGATAGCGTCAGTAGCCCTATCGTCATCATCGTCTAGGTGGGCAGTAGGTCGACCTCTGGTTTTGCACTCAAGGTTGCTCATCACAAGTTAAGTCATTACTTCTGTTTTTGTGATCTCCTTTGATCGTTATGGCTAAATCTGTTACTACATCTTCAAACCCATCCGATGAAACTACAAATCCTCTTTATTTGCACCATTCCTGTAGACTCAAAACTGTCTTAATATCTCAACCCCTTGATGGGGATAATTACGCCACCTAGAGTAGAGCCATGATAATGGCTCTGAGTTTATAGATCGACAAACTACCCAAAGTGGGTGCGATGTAGCAACATGATCTTATCATGGTTGTTGAACTCAATTTCATGGGACTTGGCACATAGTGTGATCTATGCTACTACAGCCCATGAAGTATGGTTAGACCTTCATGAGAAATTTTCTTAAAGTATTGCTCCCCATATTTATCAAATACAATATGCCATTGTGCATCTCTGCCAAGACTCAATGCCAGTTGCTACATATTTCTCTAAACCGAAAGGATTCTAGGATGATCTATCATCCTACAACCCACTACCAGCATGCACGTGTGGTGTGTTTAAGCAACTGAAAGAACAACAAGAGCGTGAAAGGGTGTTCCAATTCTTTATGGGCCTTAACGATTTCTACTACACCGTTAGAGGGCAAATTCTTCTGAAAGACCCGCTGCCTTCGGTTGCAAAAAATGAGGCTCTCTTGATTCAAGATGAGAGTAGTAGGGAAGCTCGTGTTGTGTCGGCAACAGCCTCTAGGAAATCAACTCTCTTTTCTCTAGGATTTCAAGCGACAAAAGTGTATCCACTGGAAGAGGGAAGCAGATCAGGTCATGCTGAAAATGAGCGTTTTTGCTCATGCGGGCATCTTGGCCGTCTGTTTGCAATTTGGATGACCCAAAATTATTCATAATACAACTATACCTGGATCTGACTGAACCCATTAAACTATATCATGATCAAGAGATCTTCAAAATCAAGAGACATTCATTTGCTTCATTACCAAATGTACTCTGAAAATTAAAGATTTTGTGTGAATTTGAGTCTCTATGGGTGTTTTGAAAAATGAGTCTGGGCCAGGTCAAGCATTTTAAAGGCCAGTTAACATCTAGTCGGGCCAGGTCAAGCATTTTAGAGCCTTGCTTGTGCAATTTGATCAGCCTGTCACTGTGCAATTTGATCAGCCTGTCACTCGGTCTGGTTCAGGTCAGGCATAAAACTTTGACCAAACCTAACCCAAACTAATTTGGGTTCGGGTATGCCTGGAAATTGTAGATCATATAAGTTAACGGGTTTGGGTATGTATCGAGTAGGTTGGGTCTTCAATAAACCTGATGTAATCAGTTCTAGTCATGACAGGTTGGGGATTCAGCTCTGGTCGGTATTTCAGATCCTCATTTTTTGTACTGTATTCATGATTGTCATGTATATTTTGAATTTGGTTTCATCCTTACCTCATTGGATATTATTCCAATGTGGACTTGGATTTGGATCCCTTCAAAGGGAAAGTAGCTTAGCTTGGATGAAGGTGTGGAAAACCTACTCACTCACCAGCATTTTAGGAATGTGGTTTCCCTTCTTCTATCTTATGATCTTATTATCATTTTATTAATTTTTTTCCTTCGCTCAAGAGAGAGAGAGAGAGAGAGAGAGAGAGAGAGTACCATCAAAGGGAAGGTTCGGTTGAGAAATCAATATCTAAAGAGCTGGACCAACCACACAACATTTAATAGGTAATTATGAATAGTGAAACAAGTTTGTATTATGAATCCAGTACATGATTTTAGAGAAACAAATTTCCAAAATAATTTTAATTTATTGCAATTTATTGGCACTTACAAGGTTGTTGTAACACAACCATGACATTGTATAGCAAGCCAATTTATTCAGTTACCTTCGGCATGTTATTACATAGAAACGTCCCGTTTACCCTATACTGGGGACCTGAAAAACTGTCCCATCCCTCTTGCTAACCCAAACCCATACCCTTTTGCAGTCAATATTAAGAATTACACTTGAGCCTTCTTTAACAATAAAGGCCTTCACATTAGGGTTCTCCCTCTCAATGGTGCTTGCTGCAATTTGCCCATACGCACCTACCAATTCTGGCCAAGAGCTCTTACCTGCACCTGAATTGTTTCATCTCCCTCGCATTAGCATCACATGGTCCAGCAGAAAAGCAGCAAAACAATGAAATAATACAATTGCTAGTTACTGTAAAGCCATACAACTGCACTGAAATTGGGGCAGTCCAAATCTGCCCCACAAAGACCCAGACTTGCTGAAATGACCCAATCAAGATCTAGGCAGGGCGGGCAGCTCTAGGATAGATGTTTGATATAGAGGGCTCCTTGTATTACGTCTTCTAGGAATTGATTACTCATCAATTCTTTTCATGTTGTAATTCTTCATATCATGATATTAAATATATTATTCTGTTCTTTCAAAAAACAAATCAATATATTTAAAAAAGAAAGTGGAGAAAGCAGGTGACGAGTTGTCACCACAACTCACAATACCGCAATACGCAACGACTCAGCAGACGAAATAAAAAAAACATCATACAAACCAAAAAAAGAAAAAGAAAGCTATGCCGATATAGAAACGTATGCGTACATGACTTGCCGGGTTCGAGAAAGTTTTAAAAAGATATTGCAACACGTTTGTGTGTGAATAAAATGTTTTTTTTTTCTGAATGAATAAGGTGGTTTTTTTTCTCAACAAAGAAGGATAATAAAATGGTTTGCTCTATTACTAATGTAATTCTTGGTTCTATGATACCATATAGGGTGTTCTTTTCCACACATTTTATATATCAAAAGGTAGCCACTGTAATTCATAAAAGGTTTTGTCCGACGTCCCAAGTAGCTGCCACGTGGTCTGAGTTTGGGTCCCATTCTCTCCAGGTGGCAGCCACATGGCTTGGGTCAGGGGCAGGGGCCGGGCTAAGTAGTTAGCAAAGCATTTGCCCGAGCAGTGGGGTGGTTTAGACACAGCTGGAAAAGGATAGCCATAGATACCCTGATACGCATCATTACCGAATTCCTCAACTAAGAACAAAATGAAGATCACCATGTCACCTACATAACATGAGTAACTTACAATTTACAGAACAAACCTTTTCGTTCTGATGCAATACACCTATATATGTGACATGAATAATATATGGTCATCAATCCATACCTTTGCAAAAGGATGACATCTCTCTCTCTCTCTCTTTGAAGACGTTCACTTACGGTTATAGCAAGCCATTGGTAGTGGGTATTTATAGATTTGGCTGGATAGTTATCCTTACCTTTCGTAAGGTGGCGAATGCCTTGTTTGAATGTTGACTATATTTTTCGTACCGTTCCAACATTCATTAAGGATTTTGTCACCTTCTCTCCTTATTCTTATGCTTCCATTACTAAGTCTGGATAGGCTTGTATATGTATAAGTTGGTTTGATTTCATGGCTGAAGTTTCTAACCAGCTGGCCGTCTTAATTGAACGTTGACCATATTGCTCCAGCCAATTCATACCTCTTTCAGTCTCTTATTGAAAAGGGTGTTGTGCATGTGTGGACGTAGGTGTTGGACATTGACAGATTTGGTTTGATAAAGACCACATCGGCTTATGGTTTACGCCTCGTGAGCGGATCCTATACTCGGCCCAAATAGCTATGTGTTGTGTCCCAGAAGGTTAAGGAATAACATGAGTATGGATATCACAATGTTTAATCTTTTCTTAACAAATTTTGAGTTGTCCTGAGAAATCTCATCTACTGAACTTTCTTTTTCTTCAAGACAGGCAAGAGAGATTTCAACTTCCTAAGAAAGCTCCTTAACATTATATAGACAGTTCATCTGAAAATGGTAATCTGCATCGGCTAAGTTGGATGAGACAAAATCTTTCACTGCATCAGCATACTCAAACACCACTTCTTCCTCTAAAGTGGGAGAACTAATGGTTTATTCAAACACAATATGTGCTTCTTCTTTTGGAGCTATGAGAGAACTGATCTAGAGCCTTCAAAGGGCTTTTCTCTTCTAAAGCCATGACATGACTTTATTTTTCTAAAATATTGACAAGACCTTTCTTATTATCTTTTATAATGATAACCTCAATGGATAATTCATGCACAATCTCTTTTTCTGGTACTTGGATACATGCATTTTCTTTTTTCTCCTTGATTTCAGTGTCATATTGGTAGATCTGAGTGCAAGCACACTGTAGTGGTTTAGATAACTGTGTGACTCATTTCTGATCAACAAAGTCAACATAGACTCTCAGGATTGTAATGATTTTTTTCAATATTGGTTCAACCTTGCTAATCATGTAGACTTCTTCGTTTTGAGTGCACAATCAAGGATTACTTTTCATCGACTGCTTGACATATTTAGTCGCAACGATTACTAACCTAACAAGGCACAACAGTTACTGTGGCACAATGGCTCATAGGAGTATGATGCCCTTGAAGGCAAAAAATAAAGCGAGCCATCATGACAGGTTCGGGCAATGAGGGCATCATCATGCCATCCATACTAGCCTAGGTGAGTATTCTGCCAAAAATTTTGGCAGCAACTCCCCTGTTTAATGGAAAAAATACTACGTTTCTTTTTAGCTTAGAGAGAACCTTGTCAAAAATTTTGACAGCATCTCTCCTATTTAACGAAAAATTGCTACACTCGTTTTTGGATAGATGTGCATCATTATACATATGTTGCATCTCCCATGGTTTATCAGAAACCTAGGCCTTGCCATGATTTCTTAGATGTTTACATAAATGCAGTTTTGGGCAAATCTAAAACCTTTTTAATATAGGGGTTTCTTCACCCAATAATATTTTAAATATGGTAAGGCTTTTGAATCACTTTTGGGCTATAGAGATCAGTCACCATTTGTATGCTTATTATCGTGAAATTATATTTATTAAAAGTAGGAGTATGATGCCCCATTGGGCAACAATTTTCCTCGCCATGTTTGAAAGTAAACCTCTTCATTTTTCGTCTATTCCTAAATTCTCCTTTCTTCTTTTTCTTACAAATTTCAGTACATCCATCAGACTTTTTTTTTCATATTTACACGGAGACACTACCCCTAGAATCAGAGACCTAGCCGTGCTAGCTGTCTGCCCTGACCTACTTACGGTCACTCTCCTGGCAGCATAAAACTTTGTGGGCTTACCCCTTGCCCCAGGGACTCGCTGTGATTCGGCTTGGGCAAGGGGTGACACCTTGAGATTTGAACCCATGCCACCTTCATAAGGGATTAGGCCCCATCTTACTAGGTCAACCAAACCCCTTTGGGGCTACCCATGTAAAATTGACTTTAGATTCCATACTCACGTGGATGTGGAGTGGTTGGTAACTCCTTTCTAGTGAAAAAGAGGGAATTCTCAAGCCTCATGCCAAACACAAACTATTTTTCTTTGGAAGATCTATCTGACCCCATCAAAATGGCTTACTCTCCCACCTTTGAAATATTTTCTGACATCCAATGAGCATGATCTTCCTATGACACTTCCATGTGTTTTGGTCACTAATGCCATTATCAGGATTTTCACAAAGTGGACAATTTAGTAATAAATTTAGTTTTTTATGTTTTCTCTAGAAAATCTTGAAAAAAGTAGTCTATATTGGAAATGCATAAAAATTAAAAACCATGTCAAATGACAAGATATATTGACATAAAATCTTGATATTTTGAGAATTAGGCAATACTTATAAAATATCATGATTTTATCTACATTTCATTGGTTTCCATAATTCACTATATTTTAAAAATAATGCCACAATTTTTTTTACCATGGTACGTACCATTTGTCCATAATCCAAAGATTCCAAACATTCCCAAACAGCCAACACGGCCACTGTTATGGTGCAGGTCTTGCAGGTACGTATAGGTCAACCTCAACCTAGTCTATGCCTTGCTTGTGCAATCTTATCAGCGTGTCATTCATGTCAGGTTCTAGGTATGACAGAAAAATGCCATATAGGCTGAGGCGTTAGGATGTAATCAGTTCGGGTCATAACAGGTTCGGGATTCAGCTCTGGTCGGTATTCCCGATCCTCATTTTTCATCCTTTTTGTACTGTATTCTTAAGAGGATCTATATTGGTATCCTTCTTTTGAACTATGGTCTAGATCTAAATCAAACAAGTCCAAACAATCAAACAACATAGGTCTAAATTTTTTAAAATAAGTTTTCTTAGGATGTTCTCGAATGCTCTACGAAACGTGAGGTCGCTCGGAATGATCTCTACTAAGACAAGATCTTTATACTAGACCTTTCACGATATACCCAAACTAAGGTTCCTAATACTGTGAGCGGGTTTATGATCTCTTTAGTCTATAATTTATATATCCAAGATGAAGGCTTCTGGTACTAGTGGAGGGATCCATAGATCCAAATAGATAGGATAAGTTGGGGGGTTTTGAAAATCCAAGTTGTAAAATAGATTCTCTATAATCAAAGTCCTAAGAAAGAGGATAAAAAATTAAAAACATAGATGAAGCAAACATTGTTTCTGTACAAAATGATTTTCTATTCTTGTTGGAGGTTCAAGATTTTCATAAGAAATTCTAAATGTCATGCAAATCTACAAGTTTTTCTAAGTTATTTTCTTAAAGCTAAACAATAAAGCAAACAATCTACTTATTGTCTTTTCTTAGGAAAAAACCAGAAATGCACGGGAGAAAACACTATGGTTTTGCATCCAAAATGATTTTCACGCGAGAAATAAAAATAGATCAGATCTTGGGTCTGAACATGGGCCTTATCCAAAAGGTACAACCGGGTCCAAACGACACCAAAAACACATGAAACCAGCACACACAGGTTTTGAGAACCGGGGCTAAGAAAATTGAATCTTATCCAAAAGCAGAGTGTTTTTTACTGAAATTTTTCTAAGTCAAGAAACAATATATAGCGGATGTTGCTATTGATTTTCGAGACTGAAAACATAGGATTCTGGAAAAACTCCCAACAGATAAAATAAAACAAATAAAAAGATCTTTTCAACGACGTATGACATCGAGAATTGAAAAAAAAATAGATAGAATAGAGAAAGAGGGTTGAAAAAATAAGCCTCCGAAAATGCAAACTGGTAGACAATTTCAGAGGAGTTGAAAAATACCGTTAGGATTTTTTGGCTCCTACTCAAAACTTGACGGATCTAGATCTGAGTTTCAGTTATACAGAGGGCCCAAAAACACGCGTTTTCATCGCTGGACAGCTAGGATACACAAAAAAGAACAGATATTTCTTAAGAAAAGCAGTCACTGAAATGATCATTTTCACTGTTCATGACAACTTTTAGAGACCGTACGAACAGAATATGCAAACGGGTTGAACATGTGAAACGTAGCCATTTTTGTCAGCTTTCCAATGAACCTAAGAACGCAAAAAAAGCGAGCTATGAACTCAAAGATATAACTTTGTCACTATAATGGTCTCCCTATTAGAGGCTCATTCATAGTTTTAGTTGATTTTGTGTGACAAAATTCAAACCGAACACAATTTGAAGCTTACCTAAGTATTATTCTCACTGTCTTGGGGTGACTTGATCCTACCATGGAAGCCCAATACACCGCTGGCTATGGAATCTTATTTGTGGCTAAAGAAATATGATTCCTAGATAAATAAAGGTTTGTTTAGAGGTGTTAGATCTTAATGGTTTGGAGATGCATCTGTGCCTTGAAAGAAACAACAGGAATATTTTGTGACTCTCACTCTATGGTTACAGCCTTAGCTGGATTAGAGGAGAGCTTCGAGAGATAGCCATGCTGATGTGGCCAGGCCTGGGTGTGAAATGGATCATCCAACACTGCTTGGGTCGTTCTGAGATGGTTTGAAAACTTGCGGTTTTTTACTTTCATTTCTCTTTCTGAATCCCATGTAAAGCCATTCTCTTCACTCTAAGTGATATCTCATCACTTAGTTTCTTGATGTAATACTTCCCATTTTGACTGTTAATAAAAAAAAAATTATTCCTTCAAAAAAAATTCTCCATGTAACTTGTTCGTTTGCTAGTCGTGTCAAAACTTTGATTTTGTGATGTAAGTGTCCACCCACCTGTGTTTTAAGGATACGGTTTTTCTCTATCTTGATGGGGGTGATGAACCACCCCTCGGTTATTCTACTCCCTATGACTTCGTTATCCATTTAATAGAATATTTTTAATTAAAAACAGAAAAATTATCAGAAACACACCTAAAGTTTGGGCATGATTAGAAATATAACTAAGTTTTCTATATTGTTCAAATCACACAAAGACTTTCTCCTGGTTAATCAAAGAAACCCAGGGCATAGTTCCATCAAAGTTGCTATTGAATGTATGCTGCAACTGCAATCACCAAATCTTGGGTGTGCTTTTGTTTATCACCCAAACTTTAGGTGTTTTCTTAATTTTTTTTTTCAAGAAGAAAAGTATTGATTTGGGAGTATTTATTCTACTAGCTCGACGTGGATTAATGACAACCCAAGTTAATGAGAATGTGTTTTTGGTTAATGGAGCATAGATCTAGGTGTATTTTTAACAATATCAGAAAGTAAGGTGTATTTCTGATTATCATCAAAACTTTAGGTGTGGTTTATACTTTATTGCAATTTATTGGCATTACAAGTTTGTTGCAGCACAACAATATATAGAAAGCCAATTTATTCAGTTACCATAGGATGCAAATGGATGCCATATCTCTCTCTCAATTATCTCAATTAGGAAGGATGTATGGGCTTGTACATGCGTACATGTGATTACGTCTGTTTGATACCAAGCTTGCAGTCTTTTTTAAACACTACAACAAAGCAGTAGATTAGCGACGACCACATTCCGTCGCTACGCATGTTAGCGACGGATTAGCGACAACGAGGCGACGGTATGCTTACGTCGCGAATATTTCGACGCTAACTGGCGACGGATTTATTTCGTCGCCAAGTCTGTCGCTAATTGCGACGGACTAACGAGCGCTATATTCCGTCGCCAATCCGCCGGTACTAAACGGCGACCACGGCTTGGCGACGGATTTACTTCCGTCGCTAGATTTATATGAATAGCGACGGATGGTTCCGTCGCAAACACGAAAAAAAATTTAAAAAAAAATTATTTGAAAATTAAATCCCGAGAACTGTACAATTTATATTTCCTGTAAATAAAAAACAAACCACACAAAAAATTCCATATAACAAGAATCTACAACAATTAATCGTTCCACCTTAAAATTAACAAGTTTAATTATTTACAATTCAACAATTACAATTAGGAAACATAAAAAAATAGAACTTCTTCAACACAGTTCTTTAATCATCGCCAAGATTTTGTGCGTCTTCTTGTTCATTGTCTTTATCTGTCCCTTCAGCTCCACTACGCTGATTATCGCTAGCAGCCTATACAAGAAAAGAACAGTCAGTATTGATAAACAAAATATAATAAAATAAATTACACACTATATGTGATTCTATCATGTGCTCATGTGTGATCTAAGGCAATAAAAAAACTCTATATGTGATTCTATCATGCTCATATGTGCTCTAAGGCAGACAAAAAGTTATATATATATATATATATATATATATATATATATATATATATATATATATATATATATATATATATATATATATATATATATATGATTCTATCATGCTCATATGTGTGCTAAGGCAGTCAAAAAATTGAATATGTGATTATAGCATGTTCATATGTGTTCTAAGGCAGCTAGAAAAACTCTATATGTGATTCTACCATGCTCAAATGTGCTTTAAGGCAGGCAAAAAACTATATATGTGATTCGATCATGCTTGTATGTGTGCTAAGGCAGTCAAAAAATTGAATATGTGATTATAGCATGCTCATATGTGCTCTAAGGCAGGCAAAACAAAAAAAATTATATGTGATTCTATCATAAATGATATATGTTCTAAGGTAGTAAAAAAACTCTATATGTGATTTGTGCATGCTCATATGTGTTTTAAGGTAGTCAAAAAACTGAATATATGATTATAACATGCTCACATGTGTTCTTAGGCAGTCAAAAAACTGAATATGTGATTATAACTTGCTCATATGTGCTCTAAGGCAGGCAAAAAAACTTTATATGTGATTATAGCATGCTCATATGTGCTCTAAGGCAATAAAAAAACTCTATATGTGATTCTATCATGCTCATATGTGTGCTAAGGCAGTCAAAAAACTGAATATGTGATTATAACATGCTCATATGTGTTCTTAGGCAGTCAAAAAACTGAATATGTGATTATAGCATGCTCATATGTGTTCTTAGGCAGTCAAAAAAACTTTATATGTGATTCTATCATGCGCATATGTGTTCTAAGGCAGTCAAAAAAACTTTATATGTGATTCTATCATGCTCACATGTGTTCTTAGGCAGTCAAAAAACTGAATATATTATTATAGCATGCTCATATGTGCTCTAAGGCAGTAAAAAAAGCTCTATATGTGATTATAGCATGCTCATATGTGCTCTAAGGCAATAAAAAAACTCTATATGTTATAATAGCATGCTCATATGTGCTCTAAGGCAAGCAAAAAACTCTATGTGATTCTACCATGCTCATATGTGCTCTAAGGCAGACAAAAAGTTATATATGTGATTCGATTATGCTCATATGTGTTCTAAGGTAGACAAAAAACTGAATATGTGATTATACCTGAGAGGGACCTAGAATCGAAGATCCCCTATTCAGAACAAGATTGTTGGTCTCATTTCGAAGAAAGGGGGAGACGGTGTATTGGAAGTAGTTATTCAGTGATTCATTAACGATCTGGCGTACATCATCACCAGAAAGAATAGTCGGCTGCTTGGAGCTTATGTCGGCGCAAGAAGTCGGTGAGCCGTAACTGGAAGAACCAATAACTGGTGAAGTGTTCATATTACTCCCAAACCCGAACACGCGACCTTTTTTGGGTTCACCTGCTGCAGTCACCCATGTTGTAGGATCAAATGATGGATGCTGAGTAGCGTCATCGCCATATCGCTCTACCATTTGTTGCTCATATGCCTCCTACAAAATAATGTTTAAAGTATTCATTAATAATTAATGATAACATTATGATAACTTGCATATATATTGCAATGATTATTAATAGAATTAATACATACCGTTGTCGTTCTCACCTTCTCTGATACGAAGACTCCCGTGGTCTTCCGTTTATGTGTTTCAACAAACACATCCTTATATGGTACACTGTCTCCTTTTTCTGCTTCCTGCGAAGTTAAATAACAAAAAATTTAGTACACAAGTTTGCGACAATACTTATAAAATTAATATTATATATTAATGAGTTACCATTTTCTTCAGGTGGCTCCCAAATGTCTTAGATCCACCTGTGTGTAGATGGGCTTCGGGCATCTTCGATCGATTTTGTGCAGCCTTCGCAGAGCGATTTCTAAATGCATCTCCCGCCCACTTATCGCACATTTCATCCCAATAATCTCTCCTGATAGTAATAGGACCATGGCCCTTCCACAGTAATGGATCATCTACTACGCCAAATGCTTTTTTTGTTGCAGTCTTCATAGTGTGCAGCATGTCTACAAATCGATTGGCAGCCACCTTCTGTCACACCTTCCTTGCATCATTTTCTTTCACCGTAGTTGCGAAGTGATTCGAAGCCTATAAATATTTTCAGAAAGTTAGTAGACATTACTTAAATAAATTAAATATGAAACACATTAACTATGAGGAACAACTGTATACCATGAATGAGGACCACAATCTGTCTAACACCTCCTTTGGGTACTCTTTCCATTGAGCAACCGGTCTTGGTAGATGTTGAAGAAGTGAATTCCTAATCTCCCGTACTACTTCTTGTGGCTCAAACCTCGTGATGCACATGAATTGTTACACAGTAAATATCAATATAAAATATTTAAAAGATATGCAATAATTGAAAACAAAATACTTACGGTCGATTATCGATATACACTATTCGAATGAGTCTTCTTGTGCCAGCCTGAGAAGACCATGTTTCCTGTGTTGGTTCTTGACTTGTGTGATCAACTGGTGTAGGTGGGTCGTGTACAGGCGCAACATCATCTGTAAAAAAATACATTAGAAATTCTCAGAATGCGCATTTGAACTAATCAAGCATCCAAGTAGTTATATGATATACCTATCACAGGCGCCTATGAAGATGAAGGCTGAGCCTGGCTACTACTGGATGATCGACCACTATAACCTCCACGAACCATCAGAATGCTATGATGAAAAAAATATCAAATTTATCATGCAATATATGATGTCATACAATCTCAAGAATTATGATGCATGCATTGATAACTTAATATTTTCATGTGCAAACTATTCATGACACGATACATTCATTTGAAGCATGCTTTCAGTATACAATTTCACATAAAAGACATAATCAAATTGAAAATAACTACATGTAAGAATGGATACAATCACATCAAACATTGCAATACATCGAAATAATTCATATCAAACAAATGTCAAACATGTACCTGCAGCAAACACACTTCAATATCCCACTAACTACTACCATGCCTAGCATGGACTCCGTACTCCAAAAATAAGAACACTTCCATATTCATACATTAAAATCATGCTCAGCATGATCTCCAAACTCCAACAAAGCAGTCCTAGATATCAACAACTAAGTGAGTGTGTGAACAATAAAGTGTTACATTCAATAAATTAAATAACATGTGATGCGCTTGCATCACTTACTCACCACGGGTATTTACCCGATTTGCATTGTTTTTGTCACTTACTTACCACGGGTGGCGAGGCACAAGCGAGTTCCGTTGAGAAATCTGCAAAAAACACTTGTTAAAATGAATATTGAAGCTAATTAGGGAAACACAAACACTTATGCAATGCAAAAAACAACTAAACTGATGATGATATATCTAATGATGAAATGCGATGAAATAAAGTGTGCAAGTAATGTACTGCAATGAATATTGAAGTTAATTAGGGAAACACAAACACTTATGCAAAGGAAGCAAAAAGACTAAACAGAACTTTTACAAGAATGAAAAACTAAAAGATTAACAAAAATTAGCAGAACAAAAAATGCAGACAAGGAATTATCTAAACATGAAATGCAATGATGAAATGCAAACACAGAAAAATGAAACAAGAAAATAACGAGAAAAACACAATTGGAAATTGAAATACAGGAAAACAGAAAAATGAACTTGTAAAAAAATTCAGGAAAATAAAATTTGAATGAAATAGACATAAAAAAATCAGATAAAAGCATGAAACATAAAACTGGACAAACAGAATTTTGAATAAAAGAAAAGAAAATAGGTAAAAATTAAAAACAGGAAATTAGAACCAGAAATTAAAAATAGGAACAATTAGCAACAGAAAAAAAAAACTAAAAACTATACCTAATGTAAACAGTAAAGCAAACAAAAAATTACTGAAAATTCAGAAAAGAAAAATAGGTAATGCAATGCTGAAAAAGAAAGCAAACAGAAACCGACTCAATTGAAAAGCAGAAAATTCAACAATTAATGGAATTAATGGAAGAAGAAGAAGAAGAACCTAATCAACAATTAATTGAAAAGCAGGTAATGCAATGCTGAAGAAGAAGACTTTGCATTGACAATGATGCCTTAAAATAAATAAAATACACACTAGTATCTTATTGTAGATGTATAGATCTGTCTTTGTGGTTTCGTAAGTTTGATCCTTTACTTCACTCAAAGAATTCTATAGTTGGTAGATTGCATCAAAATAGTAGTGTTGTTCTCTATTTTTTTTTTTTTTTGCATCGGTCTGTAAAAGTGTGAATTTGGAAATCCATTGATTTTCCTTTTGCAAACAAAAATATAATTAGAGATTAGCCAAATAACATGCCAATAGTTCTATATTGCAATTCATAAAAATAATCTGCGAAATGTCTGTGCTCTCTCCATTGAAATGAATACTCAATTCTCAACATGGTAGGTGCCTATTTTTGCCAATATATGGGGGGGAAAAAAACCATGGCAGGTGCTTACAAATAGTTGCAACGAGGGCAGTTGTCATGCTATTTTATATGATGTTATATTCCATCGCAACTGCACATCTCACTTGATAGAGCTATCTATGTATGGCCCCCCGCTTTAACATTCTCATGGTTTCCAAGTGAGATATACAAGATGGATTGAATACAACCCATGACCGTAACTGCTCTAGATGTGCCTAAACTTGGAAGTTGCTAACCCAGATAGCCCATTATGTCTGAAGATTCAAAGGTGCCTATACCATATCTTTAACCATTTTTCTTTCTCATTTCCAGCAAAGATGATGGACCCAAGGCTGAATGAGGACGCAGAATTTGCCTACGATTCGGGTCTATTTGATCCAAGACATGTTGTTCACCCATGCCTAGTGTATGAAATTCAACAACTATACCTAATCTTGTTTTTGTTTTTTATTTATTCAGTTTTATACAGAATTAATGGAAGAAGAAGAAAATGCAGATGAGGAATCGGAGGAAGAAGAAGAAGAAGAAGAAGAAGAAGAATGAAGATGACTTACCGTACCGGAAATGATTACCTGCGCGTCGTCGGGTGGTGGCGGGAGGGTGACGGGGAGCGGCGGCTGGCGAACGGTGGACGGCTGGCGAGCGGCGGACGGCTGGCGAGCGGTGGACGGGGAGCGGCGGCTGGCGAGCGGCGGCGGCCGGGCGGTGGTGAGAGCCGACGGGCGGCGAGCGGGAGCAAGACAGCGAAACAGGAAAAAGAGAAAGAGGGATGGGATTAGGGATTTACGCGACATTTAGTGACGGCTTAGCGACGGAATAATTCCGTCGCTAAGCCGTCATAAATCAAAATACCAAAAAAGCGACGGAATATATTCTGTCGCTACGTCGTCGCTAATTAGCGACGGATTAGCGACGACAGAGTTCCCTCTCTAAATCCATCGCTAAAATGGTGTTCTTGTAATAAAAATTAGCGACAAAAAATTGCAGTTGCTAAGTAGCGACGGATTAGCGATAAAAGTTGTTTCTTTGCTAATCCGTCGCAAATTAGCGACAGATTGTTTCTCTAGCTAATCTGTCGCTAATTAGCGACGAAAAAAATCCATCGCAAATTTCCGTCGCTAATTAACAATTTTCTTGTAGTGAAAGGCATGATGGGGTTAGGCAGACCCCCACCAGTTATTATTCAAGGTACCACTGGGGTTTAAACACACCACAAGGAGATGTGTGCTGACAGCTCCTACCAACCACTTGGAGCACCCCCCCCCCCCCCCCACCCCTTGGTACCAAGCTTGTAGTCTTAATTGAACGTTGACCATATTGTTTCAAGCTTGGTGAAGGGGCCCCTCTCTTTCAATTGGAAAGGCTGGTAGGCAGTATTGTGAAAGTGTGGTGTGTGTTGGATATTTGCAGATTTGGTTTGATAAAGACCACTAGTTTGTGTTGCTTTGGTACCAATACTCTCTCTCTCTATCTGGAGCTGGCTAGAGTTATTGTGTACATAAGTGGCGGGGCCAACCCAAAGGCATTGATGGTCATGATGGACAGGCTTGTTTTGATAAGTAATTGAGGTAACAAAAATTCATGCGAAAGCAATGTAAGATCTAATAAAGGCACAATCAAAACTCACACCACAACCAACACCTCTCTCTGATGATCAATGCGTGGTGATGAACCTTCTTCCTTCCTCTTTTTCTCTCCACTCTCTTTCTCTTTTACTTCTTTTCTCCCTGCACGCTGCACACAACCACTCTGCTCTTCTCTCTCCAGCACACAGCCTATGCACCCCTATTTATAGATGGCATAGAGACTTTTAGATGTGAGCCTTCTAGACTCATTCCAGAAACTGAAGGGGTTTTGACCCTTCAACTTCCTGCATTAATGGGAAGTGGGTGGCTATTTTACTTCCCCACATCATTAATGAAGGGATAGGGTTGGCCCTTCAACTTCTTCAGCATTAATGGGAAGTAGTGGGTGGCTATTCCACTTCCCCGCACCATTAATGAGGGATAGGGTTGGACCCAACAATCTTCCCCTCCAGCCCAAGGGGATACTTCAATTCAACTAATTAACTGGAGTTCATGTCGGTCAGCTATCGACATGTATTTTGTTTCTCCATCGATAAGGCCTTTGTCAGCGCATCTGCACCATTATCATTTGTGGAGATCTTTGCAAGACAGTAAATTTTTCTCAAACACATCTCGGCTCCAATGGTACCTGATATCTATATGCTTTGACTTTGAGTGAAAACTCGGATTCTTGGCAAGATGAATGGAACTCTGACTGTCGCAGTACACCAAGTACTTGTCTTGCTCTAAACCCAACTCCTTCAAGAATCTTTTCATCCATAGCATCTCTTTGCAAGCTTTTGTAAGAGCAATGTACTCTGCCTCTGTAGTAGACAAAGCAATACACTTTTGCAATTTAGACTGTCATGATACAGCTCCCCATGTAAAACTGAGTACAAAACCTGATGTGGACTTTCTTGTATAAATATCTCCAGTCATATCTGCATCTGTGTAACCTGTCAAGACAAGTGGTCTACTCCCAAAGCTTAAACAAACTTTGGAGCTCCCTCTAAGATATCTAAAGATCCACTTTACTGTTGCCCAATTCTCTTTTCCTGGATTTGCAAGAAATCCGCTAGCAACACCTACTGCATATGCGATGTCTGGTCTCGTACATACCATCGCATACATCAATCTTCTGACTACTGAAGCATAAAGAACTTTCTTCATTTTCTCCTTCTTCTCATCATTTGATGGACTATCCTCTTAGTTAAGCTTAAAGTGACCTGCAAAAGGAGAACCAACTGGCTTTGCATTATTCATACTGAACCTGCCCAACACCTTCTCAATATACTTCTCCTGTGATAACCATATCTTCTTGGTTTTTCTATCACGAGAGATTTACATGCCCAATATTTCCTTTGTTGGCCCCATGTCCTTCATTGCAAAGGTCTTACTCAGTTCCTTCTTGAGCCTGTCAATTATAGACATTTCTTTTCCAAGGATAAGCATATCATCAATATATAACAAGAGAGTAACAAAATTCTCACTGAACCATTTTATGTAGACACAATGATCTGAAGTCAATCTTTTGTATCCATTTTCAGCCATAAATGAATCAAATTTTCTGTACCACTGTCATGGAGCTTGCTTCAGCCCATACAAGCTCTTTTCAACCTGAATACAAGATTTTCTTTACCTTTGACTTTGAAGCCTTCTGATTGCTCCATGTATATCTTCTCCTCCAAATCACTACAGAGAAAAGCAGTCTTCACATCTAGTTGCTCAATCTCCAAGTTCAGGCTAGCAGCAATACCTAGAGCAACACGAATAGAAGACATTTTAACAACAAGAGAGAAAATCTCTTCAAAGTCAATATCTTGCTTTTGACCAAAGCCTTTCACAACCAATTTGTCTTTGTACTTTGGTTGAGAACTTTGTTCTTGAGTCTTCAACTTGAAAACCCACTTGTTCTTAAAGGCCTTTCTGCCTTCTGATAGTTCCACCAAGCCATAAGTGTGGTTTTTTCTGCATGCTGGTTATGATGAGTTGTGGAGCCTGATTCACTATTTTTGCCCCTGCAAGAAGGGGGTCCGGAGGCTCCCCCCGGCGCGGTCAGCGGGCGGGGGTCCAGGGGGGGCGCCCCTGGCGGGGGGTTATAGGGGGGCAGCGCCCCCCTAGAAGAAATTTTTCTGGGGCTTATGTTTGGGAACCGGTTTTCAGTGGATCCGACCCGATTTGGTTAGGGTTAGGGTTGTCGCCCTTGCCTTGTTTATATTCTCGCTTTTCTTTCCCGAGCTTGTAACTGTCTGTTAAGAGTAATAATATTTCTCTCTGGGCGGCCGTGGTTTTTTACTCTCTCTCGGATTTGAGGAGAGGTTTTTCCACGTAAATCTGTGTTCTTCTTGTGTTTTGTTTGATCGTTCTTGTTCTTTGTTTCCCTTTTGATTGTCTCTTACTCGTGGTTTTTCCTAACAGGTTAACCCCCTACCGAAAAGGTAGGGGGTTAACTCGTTGCATTTCCGGCAGGGGGTCAACCCCCTGCCGGAAAACGCGGGGGGGGGGGGGGGGGGGGGGGGGCAACCCCCTTAATACCTGTCTCCGGGAGGCGGTGAACGGCGGGGCCTGCGGACGGCGAACGGCGGGAGCAGGCGAACGGCGGGAGCGGGAGCAGCGAAAAAAGAAAAGGAAAAGAGGTCTAGGATTAGGTTTATGCGACAATTCGCGACGGGTTAGCGACAAATTAATTCTGTCGCTAAGCCACTGTAAATCAAATTTACGAACATAGCGACGGAATATATTTCGTCACCAATTCCGTCGCTGATTAGCGACAGAAAATCTTTCATCGCAAACGATGTCGCTAAATGTTGCATCTGTTACGACAAAATATTCTGTCGCTAATTAGCAACGGATTTTGCGACAGAATATCTTTCGTCGCTATTTTCGTAAATTTCATTGATTATAGCGACGGGTGTTTTTCACTCATTAATTCGTCGCTAGTTAGCGACAGAATTATTGTGTCGCTAACAACCTATTTTCTTGTAGTGTTTCTAGAATCGTCTTTTTTTTTGCACCAATGGAGGAGAGGGTACTTAAGTCTTTGCAATCTCATCAAACTCTAACGCTAATTAATGCTGACAAACATGGGGATATGATTAAATACGTGGTGCTTTTTAGGACCCCCGAGCATGAGATGCCCTGTTCGGGGGGGGGTAACATATAACCTGCTTCGGTTTTTAAGTGAGATGTGGGAGTGCCAATTAGGTATTTGGGAATCCCTTACACAAGGGGTAACAAAGCCAACTCTTTGGACTTTGCTAGATGTAAAATACAGACTTGGAAAGTGAAGGTGTTGTCAAAAGCAAGAGGGTATATAATAATGAAACTTGTTGTCACTTTAGTAGCACAACATTTTATGGGGCTTTTCTCCACCTAATTCGGTTCTCAAACGAATAAGGTTTTTAAAAGGTTTCTATAGGGAGGTCATGGAGAAAATTTGGTTTTTGCACCTACTGGATGGGATATGGTCACGCTACTGCACTCACAAGGGGGCCTGGAGATAATGGATATGCGATGTTTTAATAATAACCTTTTGGATATGCGACGTTTTAATAATGACCTTTTGATCAAATGGTGGTGGCCGATTGCAAGTGAAGAGGGATGGGGGCAGGGTAGCCCATTTTTTAAAATGTAAATGCAAGGATCTACCGGCACACACGCTTGCAGACCACGACACCTAATTCTCTCTCGTAGGTTGGGCATTGCAGGCGGCAATGGAAGGTTTCTGGTGGAGATGCTGGATCTTAGTCGCTTGGCACCAGATTTGGAAGCACAGGAATGAGATAACCTTTAATGTTGTTAATCCAAACTGGTTTCTGATACAACGTAAAATCAGCAATGAACTCAGTGAATGGTTACAGTTGAGGTCAGTCCAAAGAGAGGCCTATGGTTTGATGACGGCCTTGCAACTGTAGTTGAACCTGGTTTGATTTTTGGTGCAGGCTGTGGACGTTGCTTTAAAGGGGCTGATGATTCACCTCTGGTTTGTGTACATTACATTATCTAAAGATCTTATTATCCTTTTAAAAAAAGAATTCCTTCGAGAAGAGCGAGAGAGAGAGAGAGAACCATCAAAGGGAAGGTTCTGTTCAGAAGTCAATCTCTAAAAAGTTGGACCAGCCATACAACATTTGATTTATATAATAGATAATTATGAATAGTATAACAAGTTCTATTATGAATCCAGTTCATGATTTTGCAGAAATAAATTTCCAAAATAATTTGAATTTATTGCAATTTATTGGCACTTACAAGGTTTCTATAGCACAACCAAGACATTGTATAGCAAGCCAATTTATTCAGTAACCGTAGTTATGTTGTTACATTGAAACAACCCATTTACCCTATGGTGGGGACCTTAGTAACTGTCTCGTTCGTTCTGCTAACCCAAACCCATATCCTATCGCAGAGAAAAACTTGAAGTACTTTTGTACCTTCTTCAAAAATATCGGCCTTCACATTAGGGTTCTCCCTCTCAATGATGGTTGCTGCAATTTTTCCATTCTCACCTACCAATTTTGGCCAAGATCTCTTACCTGCACCAAAATTGTTTTATCTCCATCGCATTAGCATCTCATGGTCTACCAGAAAGCAGCAAACAATGAAATAATACAATTGCTAGTTGTTGTTAAGCCATACAATGCAGTGCAATTGGGCCAGTCCAAATTTGCCCTACCAAGACCCAGATTTGTCGAAACGGACCAATCAAGATGTAGGCTTGGTGGGCAGCCGGGGCAGGTTATATGTGCACCCCCCACCCCCGAACATGCACTGTAGCTATAGTGCGTGTTCGGGGGAGAACACGCAACACCCTCTCGTGGGCAGCTCTAGGATAGATGTTTGATATACAGGGATACTTGTATTACGTCCTTTAGTAATTGATTTCTCATCAATTCCTTTCATGTTGTAATTCTTCCGATCCTGATATTAATGATATTATTTTGGGTCTTTAAAAGAAAAACGACCCAGACTTGTTGAAAGATATGCATACATGACTCTCGTACATGACACGGGTTCGACAAAATTTTGAAAAGTAAGATATTGCACAAGCCCAGCCAAAATGGTCAGGTTATGTATATGAAAGCCCATATGAATGAATGTGTGAAGGACCGAACATTGCACTTGTATGACACCACCTCTTTGTGTTTTGTTCTTTGTCTATTCACATTAGGTCGCCCTGCTTTCTTAATTGACACTGGTGATAAGATGAGAATAAGGGTCAGATGAGCGATGTGTGGGATATTATTGACCATCAAATAAAATGGATAAATACTATATACAGCTCGCTATGATTCAACTGTATAGAACTTGTCATAGTAATCATCTAGGACATTGCCCTCATACAAAATACATGTGATGTCATGCTCGAAAGAAACTCGCTAACCTGCTACTCTTCACAAGAGCATTGCATGCTTTTAAGATCAATATAGTAGTCATACTTTCGGTTACAGGCCTTGTAACGATGGTGGACGCAATGCACTACTATGATGCATAGCTTTTGTTCTTCTATCTGATGTCTTTTAATATTTATAATTATCTCAAGCACTATAATGTCAGACATTTTCTCTCTATTTGTCCTTTTCTTGTAAAGTTTCATCAAGATTAGACGAAGTTTCTCAATAAGTGGGATTAGGGGCTTGTCATGTATGGGGAGAATCCATGAATTATAGCACTCTACTATATTAGAGGTTAAACACGTGTGCCTTCTATCGATAAAATGATTGCTAGCCTAATGTATCAGTTTTATCTTAACAACAACATATTTATATACTTCTTCACTTTGCTAACAGATTTTTGAAATTTAAAAATAACATTATCGTCTTGCAGATGGCGGCGCACCACTAGTATGCACCAAGTGGTGCACCAAATTTCTTTGCAAAGTTTTCAATCAAGTGCTTCATCAGTATCCATAATGACAGTTATGTCATGTGTGAGGAACGACAAACAAAAGCCCTTTGTGCCTATCTGAGATAACTTTCAACTGTTGTTTAACCTTAGGCTTATCATTATAGTAGATATTTATTTGGTTCTTCAAATACCTCAAAAACCATTTTCATGACTTCTTCGACTCCTTATCCACCACTCTAAATGTTACAGAAAACATATTACTAGAAGCATCAACAATGTAGGTAAACAACAAAATACCCATGTATTTTCCTTTTAAGAAGGTATCATCTACCATAAAAAGTGGTGGGCATCCTTTGACAAACCCATGGATGCATTATGAGAAGGATAGGAACATATATATATTGTTTGTATCAGTCTAAATAAACGCTATTAATCAAGGGTTAGCCATCATCAAATGATGACAATAAGCATAAAGCATCTTGAAGGACTCCTCGAATAAACTATATAGCATTAACTTAGTCAATTCACATCCACACCATACTTGTTTATAAAAAACCTCCGCACCTACATCGTGATTGAGGCCATTCATGATTTCGCTTGGAGTCATCTTCAAGTTATTATGCAAGCGTATATGAATAACACGTGAAATCTACTTTGAATGCACTTTTTTTTGCAACAAAGTCGTCCACTAATCCACCACATGTATGTTTGCTTTGATACCTCTTTACTTTAAAAAATGTTTCATCGTGCATATTTGTGCAGTGAATCTTTTAGGGGCAATCTACCATAGTGCGTGGGTTATTTCTCGTATATACGATAGTGAATTTGTTACTGCAACTCTTCATAAAATTTGTTTTAAGGTTATTTCTAACCACATGATCTCTCAAAAACTTGCAACACTGCTGAAGATTAGTAAACCTTTTGCCACAAGCAATTTCTTGATCGCTTGACTCTATTGATAGGTACTGAAATTGTTTGCATTTGTTAAGTTTTTTGTTGTTCAACTTATCATACAACTGAGAAGCCTCTGTATTAATTATTTTTAATTTCTTTTTATTGGATAAGAATTTGTTTATTGAGAACCAAGGGTTTGACTTCTCAAATGTCATTAGCACATCGTTCTTACTCACCAGTACTTGTTTCAAATCATCACTAATTTGGTTGTCCCTCATCATTTTTTAGTCTGACTCAGCCGACATGGTATACTCAGAATCATCTAATTCTGCATTGTGCCCATCATTGCTGCTAGCACAAAATGACTGATCAACTAAACAAAGTAAATCAAAACTCATCATATTTATGGCCTTCTTTGCTTCAAAAAATGCAACATTCCTGCAATCCCAACTTTCAAGACTAACCAAAAAAATAACACCTCAAGTTCAAGCATAAATTAGAAAGAGTTTCAAACTTTAACTAGATTTGTTATCTACATTGAAAGGCTAGGTGTCATACAACATCTTGTAGTGAAGATCGCTAACACTAGTTTGTCCATATGGTTCCGCATCGTTTGCAGTGATCCTCTCATCATTAACTATTAGGAATGGTGGGATGTTTGCCAAAGGAGTAAGATCAATAGCTTGTGGCTGAGATAGATGCACATTATCCACAAGATTTTCATCATTTTATTCTTGTACATCACTTTCGACTTTCACTTGATGTTTAACTATGCATCCTTCAACTTGTTTAACTTTGTAGACATTGTCAATTCATATAGTTTTACTAGCAACTAAATAAATGTTGTCCCTATATAACATTAATTGAACATCATTGTCATCTAGGAGATGTATCCATATATCTTCACCATCTAATATTGGAGTGCACTTATATTGAAAGACCATTAACTCTTTCATATATTCATTTTTATAAGACATTAATGCTACAAAATCATTATAGTTGCTATTTTTAAAGACCATTATAGATCTCCAAATGGGTTGCTCAGTGCTACACTAATTTACAAGTACCATTTCAGCAGCCATCATAACTTCTTACACCAACTACACAATGTATCATTCAATTAACAACTTTAAAAACCAACAACCCATAATAAACCACAATACCCTACACAACCAACCCCTATTCAATGATTGTGCATAGTCAATCCTAGCCCCAATCAAACAAAGATAAATATTGATAAACCACCGTATATTGACAAGCAATAGACAAAAATAAGTAACTATATGCGCATTTATATGGGATGAAAACCCCAAAAAATAAAAAAAAATAATAAAAAAATCGAAAAAAACTAACAGGAAAATTGATGAGGGATTTTTGCAAAGTCATTGTCCGCTGAAATATTTTCCTAAATGTCATCAGAATGTTGCCAAAAGTTTGCCGAAAGGATTGGGGACCACAGGAATGATAGGTGTTGCAAAAATATGGCATTCGAATGAAAAAAAAGGGTTATAAAACCAAACATCATTCATATGAGATGAAATTTTGTAATAAAAAGTAATTTCGTAATTCAGGTGTGATTCAAATAAGAGATTTCACAATATCTAACTTTCACAAATATTTTAGAATTTCACAATACTTCATGTGATACTTGCCAACAATTTTGCAATTATCAGACTTTTCACAAATTTTATGATTTTTGCAGGTTTTTTAGCGAAACTTGTGACGAGTTTAGCAGATTGTTTGGATTTTTGCATTCATTTTTAGAATTTTGCAACCTCATATGTGATTTTGTTGACGAGTTCTGTGGGTGTATTATTTTAGCGTCATGATGTGCAAAAATAAAAAATCTGCACCTATGAAGGGTAAAAAAATAAGAAAAATTGAGAATCTGCGATATTGTTCATTCGGCAAATTCGATAAATTGTGAAACATTTTAGAAAATGCAACATTTTTGTCATATAGTATAGTCATTTTTTAAATGTTTATTTAGTGAAAACAATCCTATTAATGAAAAAAGGCTCCTATTTTTAGGTCAAATTATAGAGAACAGATTTAAGGTACTCTCTCGAACAAGTGGATGCTGGGTAACTCACCCTTCTCACAAAGGAGTGGATGTGTGGCATTTAGTGATTTGGTGGAGTACCCAACAAGGTATCCTCTCTGTTGAATGCGATGGTTTGATGGTTAAGTTGGACCTCTTATAATTGGAGGGAGGATCATGTGCAACGTGATTGCACGCTTTTAGAATGCTGCCACACGGTCAACATCTGGTCACCCATTGTATCTCCGGAATACACCCTGTCAGCTGTGGGACCTACAACAGATGGTGGGTAATTCAGGTGCACCTTATTTCAATTTTGAATCTCATGTGAGTCATCTTCCCTTTGAGAATGGAAACTTCATCTTTACGAGGTCGGAAGCAGATCAGGTCATGCTGAATATGAGCGTTTTTTCTCATGCTGACATTGTGGCCATCCGATTTGCATTTTAAAAAGCTCAAAAGTCAACAAAACCACGTGGCATTCATCCAAAATGCAAACAGACGGCCACGATGTCGGCATGAGCAAAAACTCTCATGTTCAGCATGACCTGATCTGCTTCCCTTATACACACATATATATAAGACTTGTACTTCACAAGATACTATTTTCTAAATTATTACCAAGTTCATGAACTTAAATGTTTCCACCACATTTCATGAACTTGGTCACCTTCCTTGTAGTTACAAACAATAGAAATCCATCTGGTCATGCATTCCTCTCTTGTAGCCTCACAGGGAAACCACCCATCATCTTCGATGTAATGTTCGCATCATAAACTGGTTCGAAGCCCGACATCGGTACCACCTTGAACCGTCGCAACACACCAGCAGCAATGCTCTTCATCTGAACAAATGCCATCTCCTTCCCCAAGCACACCCTCGGCCCCGCTTGGAAAACTGGATACTTATACGGATCCTCTGCCACAAACCTCCGCCTCCCATCTGCACCATCCTTCTGCAGCCACCTCTCTGGCCGGAACTCCTCCCGATCCTTTCCCCATAAGGATTCCATCCTTCCCATGGCGTAGGAATGGTAGCCAACGGTTGTTCCTTTCGGCACCACAGTCCCGTCTGGCCAAATATCATCCTGTGTCCCGTACTTGGAATCGTACGGTACCGGCGGATAGAGTCTCATGCTCTCGCAGATGGCTGCATGCAGATAGTTCATCTCTTTCACCTCCTCGAAACCAACCACTTCTCCTCCAAAGCTGGAGATCTCCTTTAGGATCTCACATTCCACGCGTTGGTCGCAGGAAAGTAGCCAGAAGAACCAAGTTAATGCAGCCGAAGTCGAGTCTCTGCCTGTAAGTATGAAGCTGACCACCATGTCCCTTATGAAGCCCTCATCGGCTCCGGCGACATCTATAAATCTCATAAGGAGATCAGAATTCTCTATCAAGACATCTTGTTGTTGTTGTTGTTGTTGCTTTCTTTCACGAATGAGACTTCTGGTGAAGTCATCAATGACTCGAAGAGCATCACTGAGTCGCTTCTCAGACCCAATTCTGAGTGCACGTTTTAGCTTCCATACAACCGGAGAGCCAGTCACAAACCGTTCACTGAGCAGCCGGACAGCATCATCGAAGGCAGTAACGAAGTCGGACTGCGGAAGGGCAGGGTTGAGGCAGCCAGGGTCCCAACCGAACGCGATCCTGCATATGTTATCGAACCCGAACCGCTGAAGCACGTCCTGCAGATCCATGACGGTTTTTCCGGCAGCTGCGGAAGCAAAGAGCGGGAGGAGGCGGCCAGAGATCTCCGACTTCACTGCGGTGTCAACGAATTTGCGGAGGGACCGTGTGTTGAACTCGTGGCTCGCCATCTTCCGTTGGATCTTCCATGATTCTCCGTCGGTGTTGAAGATGCCGTCGCCAAGGAGGTCGTAGAGAGTGGAGTAGAAGACAGGGCCTTTAGGGTAGGCATGGAAGCGGGTCCTGAGGATGTGCTCGACATTGGAGGGGTTGCCGGTGACAATGTAATCAGAGCCAAATGGAACGCGGATTAGGATAGTGTGGGTAGGAGAAGAGAGGATGAGGTCCGACATGTACTGGGTGATACGGTGGGAGTTAGCAGCAATGGAGAGGAAAGAACCGATTATGGGGTATGATTTAGGTCCATGTATGTGTGGTGATGAAGGCTTGGATGGTGGTGTGCCCGTGATGAATTTCCTGATGAGAATAATGAGTAAGAGAATGGCAACTATAGCATGCAGGAAGAATAAGAGTGCTCCTTCCATTGTTCTTGGACTTCAACTAAACTGGCATCTTATTTCCTGTGACCATTTATAGTTGATTTCATGTGTGTCCCCGCGCCTGTGAGAGAGAGAGAGAGGAATTTGGATTAACTCATGCCTTTGTCAACCCTGTCGCTGCTTGCTTTTTGTGCTTATGCATGAGCTAAGTTAACTCATCCCGTATGCCATCCCTGTCGTCATATCCAATCTTGGATTCTTATTTATTGGCCGCTTGCTTTTTGTGATTATGCTTGAGCCACGTTTTGCCCTTGGATAGGACCTGGATCCTGCCCTTATCTGAATCTAAATTTTGTGAGACATGGTTTGGTAACCACACAAAACACAGAAAATATCTTTCGCGTGCAGATATTTTGCCTGTGTAAACACAAACACAGAAAATCCTTGCATCCGATGGATAAGATCGCTACAGGGGCAATGAAGATCAGGTGACCTAAGGTTGAATACGAATCCATATATATGAGATAGTGGATCTAATTAAAGAAGACCCAAATCAAGTTTTTTAATGTAAAATGTGCAAACGCGTCGAATTAAATAAACTGAACATAGATTCAATATAAAATACTGATTTCAATCCAAGTCAAATATGCAAATATAATTTTAGATCATGCTTCAATGGTCCATGTCCAAATTAAAATGAAGTGTCAGATTCAGATTAGAGTTCTAACCAAACCTGATTAGATCTATTCGACATTTAGAGATTATATATATATATATATACATATTAGGCCTCATTTCTGGTTCTGCCTCATAGTTTTTAAGTATTTTATGACAGATCTGAAGATATCAGATGCGTTTAACATGCTGAATTTAGGCCGGCAGGTTATATGTTCTCCCCAGGAACATGCACTGTAGCTACAGTGTGTGTTCTTGGGTCTCCACTGAGCACCACGTGGCACTCAGTGGGGTGTACGGGGGAGCCGTACACCGTCGTACATCCTGCAGGTTGATGTGTGGCAGTGTACGGCTCCCCCGTACACCCCACTGAGCGCCACGCGGTGCTCAGGGAACACGCACTGTAGCTACAATGCATGTTCGGGGGTGCACACGCAACACCCTCTCTGAATTTAGTGAGAATCGACTCTTGGATCATGTTTTTTTTATTGAAAAACATGTTTTTATGAGCTGAAAAAAATTGATACCTT
Organism: Nuphar pumila; assembly: GCF_984573655.1. Classification (NCBI taxonomy): domain Eukaryota; kingdom Viridiplantae; phylum Streptophyta; class Magnoliopsida; order Nymphaeales; family Nymphaeaceae; genus Nuphar; species Nuphar pumila. The sequence goes on along the minus strand of NC_143255.1, from coordinate 24,173,942 downwards.
CATTGCCATTGATTTTGGATAACTGGAAAAACCTGTATAAAGGTCAGATTCTGGTGATCGGAAAGCCCTTTTCGGTTCTCACTAAACAAAACATATAGATCACATCTATGGTGTTAGATGTGGAAAAAAAAATACTATAAAAATGTGATTTTGAGGGATCAGAATAGGGCAGAAGGAAGTGGGCAGAACCAGCGCATTACTATATATATATATATATATATAGCACCTAATCTTTAGCATCAACCTTGTCTCTTCTTAGTGGTTTGTTGCGTTTTCAAGTCCCCTTCTTGTTGCATTACCAGCATCTTCATCCATGTATGTTGCTAAAAATGTTGCTGCAGCACATTAGACTCCATGGTTTCTTTAGTTTCAGGTCTTCCATGAGATAACTGTATATTACACAGACAATTAGCTTTTTTTTGCGTTTTCTCTTTCTTAATTATTTCCTGCCTTAATTTGAAAAACAAATACTAAGACAATAAAATTGACTGTTTTCTTTCAAAAAAAAATTTGAAAACGATACTTTTGTTCAGTTCTATGGCTGAACATACTGATAATGATTTTGAATCATGTAAAAGATGGTGCTTCCCTTGGTCTTCTGCTATAGAGCGACTCCTTGCCACCCTCTTTCATATCTGTAGTGATTCTTCCAACATTTGACAAGGTCCTTTAGCTATAAGGGCAAAATATTGCTTCTATGCATGCATGTGGAAGAATCCCAAAAGCATTTTTTACAAGGGTAAAGTAGTACTTATAAGACAATAGCTGGTTCATCTAATATTGAACTATGAATAGCAGCTGTGATTGGACTCCTATAGTAAAGATAAATAAGTAATTTTAATCAATCATGGAAATTTTTCTGTTTAGAGTTCAATTGCTACAAGGGTGAATTAGTAAATTGAAAACGTGAGTAAGTGCTGACCTAAGGATAAAGTAACGGCAGTTCATGAATGGGGGCGTTTGAGTAATAGTGATAAACTTTTGGTGGTAAATAGAAAAGCCCGAAAAGTTTGCTGTGCACATGACTTAGACCCAAAATTTTGGTGGGTATTTGAAAATTTTCCTTTTTTAAATACAGACTAGAGGGTGGGTCTCCTTTTGGAAATTTCCCTTTAGTCTTTTAATTAGACGTGAACCCACAACCATGTGACAAATGAACCAACCATCGTTACTAATCTTTTCTTCAAATAATGTCACTTTTTGTAACTGTAGTACAATTAAGGCCAAATAAGCAACTTTAACTAGAAAAAGTGGCATAGGCAGTCAATTGAGTATTGTAAATATCAGCACCCATCTTAAAGTATTTAAACAAGGGTGATTAAACATAATTTTGTCATAGGTTAAGCATCTATATGTAAATTCCCCTATTTATTTTTAGAGAGATGAGCAGTAGGGCTGGTAAACTAACCAAGCAGCTCATGGTTCGGCTCATCACAAATTTGTTCGTGATCGGTTCATAAAGCTGGTGAGTTGAGCCATGAGCAGCTCGTTTAGCTTAAATGAGTTGAACCTGAACACAGGGTGTTCGGCTTAGCTTGGCTTGGGAGAGTGTGTGTGTGTATATATATATTCCATGTACAAATAACATAGAAAGTATTTACCTGAGCCAGCTCATGTTTGGCTTTTCTCATTCAGGAACAAGCTAAGCTCGAGCTTGGCTTGGCTAATCACGAACACGAGGTGAGCCACAAGCTCAATCCACTAGTAAACGAGCTGAGCCCGAACATGGAATGTTTTGCTCATTAACCAGGCCTAGTGGGCGCAGGTGTTGCATGCTTCTTTTGGCGACTTTCTGTTTCCCTTAATTGGGGCTGGCAAACAAGTTGGAGAGTCAAGCCAAGTTCAAGCTCATAATGAGCCTAAATTAAATGAGCCAAGTTTGAGTTGACTTGTTTACAAAAAAAAAAACTTTTTAGAGCTGGAAGAAATAACATTTCAAAAAAATGCATTGTTTTAGAGCTTAAAGTAATAAGAATTTACAATTAAACCTACTTTTTGCAAACAAAATAGTTTTTTTTCTTAAGAAAATTTCATTAATCACTAAAGCAGTAACATTGGCATACCAAACGATGTGGTATCAGTTGCACTACAAGAAAAATGTGGATTAGCGATGGACGCTATCCGTCGCTAATCCATTGCAAATCTATTGCTAATACATTTAGCGATGGATTGTGTCAGTCGCAATTTCCTGGTCGCTGAATAGCGATAGAACTGATATGTCACTGATTCCGTCGCTAATTTGCGATGGATTAGCGATGGACATGATCTGTCACGAGTCTGTCGCTAAATAAGCATAGATTTGGTTTTGCGACAGATACATATTTGTCGCTAATCTGTCGACAGATTAGCGATGGATTACATTTCATCGCAAAACCAAATAGTAGTGACGGATAATATACGTCGCTAATCCGTCACAAAATTTAAAAAAAAAATAAAAAACAAAATTGTTTGAAATATAAATATCGAGAAAAAATTTCTCGTTATATAATTTATATAAGCTGTGTATAAAAGACAAAGTATACATAAAAAATACATATACAAAGTATTAGTATTGATAAACAAAATTTAATGAAAGCTGATTTATCATGAGAAATAACTACTGCATCTATATCATAAATAAAATAAGATGAAGAGTTTGTTTACCAAAACATTTGCTAACACCAGTTGCTTTATCAACAAAGACTTTAGCACTCAATACTTGACCAAAAGACTGGAAAGCATTTGCAAGATCCTGATCACCAAATTCTTGAGGAATCTGATAAATAAAAAGATTTGCTCTAGAAGGACCTATTTCACAGGAGGTATTTGTATACATCCAGTTAATACCGAAACAATCATTAAGTATACCTTAAAATTGAAACAAATACAATACCTTAGTTCATAGTTATTTCACTGACCTTCAAAATTGTTGAAGAAACCAAACCACAGAGCAAGTCCTAAAATGCATCCATATAATTAAAAAAGAATTGATGATAGTATTGCAGGTAGATGTCTGGCCATACCTTTACACGCTTTTGATCCAAATCTTCTGTGCCACAAACAGGGAAGACACCCAAAACAAAGCAACTTAAAAAGAAATGGTAGACCTGGTGCACATAAAAAGCAGAATTACTGACAACTGAGGAAAACGGATACCACAATAATCTGCAATAAGATCTATATGGAAACATATCAACTCTAGAGCAATAAGTAATATATCAGACATTAAATGCAACAGTAAGAGAGTTTTTAACAGATACTCTGATCTACTCCAGCTTTACAATGGCATATTGCCATGATGCAATTGCTACAAGCAGCAAGACACCACTTTTCCACATTGAGCACTAGATCAATCCCAAGCGAAAGAACAATTAAAAAGAATAAAAGAAGGAAGAAAGAAACAATTTCTTCCCCAAGCAAAGGAACACTTTTCCACATTGAGCACTGGATCAATCCTAAGTGAAGGAACAATTTCTACAAGCAGCAAGACACCACTTTTCCACAATAAGCACTGAAACTCTGCGAGCTGCTCCTTCCCCATGCAGAGCATCCCCTGCCCGTCGACATCAGTGAGAACCAGGCTATCGAGCGTCAAATGATCTGCCACGATCTGCTAGAGGAGGTAATGCTGGGTGGAGGCGGCGATCAGCGAGGTGATCATCCAAACGACGTGCAGCTTCAGCCCACCATTCGTGTAAAATGACTCCAGGATGCCTCCCTGGTCCTCGGGGCCGCAATTGGGGTCCCTCTCAACTTTAATGGTAGGATCAATGGAAAGTTCGTCGCCAGAAGCGGGCCACCTGCAGAAGGAGGTGGCACCGAGGATGGCGCAACTCTCGAGTGAGCTCCTGAACTTGGCCTTCGACTTGAGGAGGGAGCCGCCATCGACGCCGAGCCCACCGCCATCGTCGTCGAGCCCACCGTCATCGTCGTCGAGCTCACCATCGGGGAGCTTGATGCAGAGCCAGCGAAGCTCCTTGAAGGAGCAAAGGACCTCACAGGAGGAGTGGTGGGAAACCTCCACGAGGATGACGCGCTTGGGGCTGATCATCTGTTGGATGGCCTGGATCGGCCGGAAGATGCTACCGAGGAGTAGCTTGGCGAGGACGTTGCTCGGCTTGGTGCCACCATCGGCAGAGGGGTCGTCGATGTCATCGCTGTCACTGGAGATGATGCAGACGACGACGGAGTCGACCTAAAGGAGGAGGGAGGCGAAGCGCCCAGAGACGGCAGAGCAATGGCCGAGGGCCTTGACGTCACCTAGCTTGTTCAAGATAAGGAGCAACACGAAGTCAGGAAGCTGATCAAAGTGGTCCACCACCACCATCGACATCCCAAGCCACTCGATAACGAGAGAGAGAGAGAGGGAGGGAGGGAGAATTTTATGCCCTAGATTGGCCAGTTTAAATAAAAAATTAGCGACAGGAATATTCCATCGTAAAATCCATCACAAATTACCGACAAAATTATTTTGTCACTCATTCATCATGAAGTTGCGATGGAGTTTGAGATGGAATGTTTCTGTCACTAATCTTTCACTAATTAGCAATGGATTTTGAGATGGCGCAATTCTGTCGTTAATTCTAATTTTAGAGACGACTAGTTTTCTCTATCTAATCTGTCGCAAATTTATGATGAATTATTTTCATCACAAATTTCTGTCGCTAATCCGTATTTTTCTTGTAGTGTTGGAAGCAGAAAACAGAGTAACAGTAAACAATTTTGCAATTGGCATGTTAAGGTTGAGGCTTTGATGTTGAGATGCCTCCGATCCAACTCAAGTCCTTAGAAGGCCACTTCAACACAAATGTTCATAAAGGATATGTTTTGTTTGCAAGAACAAGGACTGAATCACTGACGAATATGTTCCAACCATAAAACTCTCCATGCACGCAATAACCAACACCTCTAAACTAAACGAATTTCCATTTTGGCTGAAGGTTGCTAATAGCCTTGGCGATGAGAAGGTCTCTAAGTGGTGTATTGAGGTCAAGCACTGGGTTCTTATCAACCCAAGCAAGCTAAAATAGAAGTTGGGTGTAGAGGCAACTCTTGAAAAGTTGGTTTGTCGTCTCCATCGCCGCCAAGCAAAAAGGGCATTGGCTTGCTAAATGAGAGCCCCACTTTTTCAAGTTTTTATTGGTTAAAATTTTATCCAAGATGATCAACCAACTTGTAAATGAAGGTCTGGTAGGAAACCCCTTTCCCCATAGAGCTTTATGTGGCAGCCAATTCACCGAAGATAGTGACACATATCTATAGCAATCAACAGTACGAGGGATGTTCTTTGTCACTGACTTCCACTAAATCTGATGAGCCTATCTGAGAGACAAAGAATGGATAGCTTCTCTATTAATAGCAATCATTCGTATTGTCATGGGCTAAATTCCAAGGCTAAATTTTTTGCCTTTCAAGCCAAGGAACGCATGTGCTCCACTAGGCCTTGTGGCCTAGTCAGCCCACTTTGTCACGGGCATATAATTTTTTGCAAACCCGCGATGCACCAAATTGCTCAGCCTAACGACCAAAGGTCGCGCACAAACACTTTTCTATGTGTTGAATTATTTCATTGGCCCTGTGCACCACCTCGTGTGTAGCTGCCTAGCGAAAACTGATCAAGCGCATCATCAAATGCATATTCTATCTAGTCCATGCCACTTAATGCATAGTTGTCCCATACCCACTATCACTTCTGAAAAGGGTATAAACTTGCCTTAGCCTTGCATGCCATGGAGTGTATTGTGACTCCATGCACACACTCCAGCCAAAGCTCGTCACTGAAGGAACAAGACCTTGTGGCCCTCAGTTCGAAGACCAGTTGATGATTGAACACTGTAGGGAAGAGCACCACCCAGACTCATTTGTCGACGCCTAGGCATTCACTCGCCTAGTCCCGAGTCACCATACTCGATTGGAATCATCTAAGGTGATTCTTGAGGGAATTACCCTTAACCCACACGTACCTCTATGCATCTAAATGCTACGTGTGGGAAACGCTTGCAAACCGAGAGGTCCTTAACCAAATCTACAAAGGCAATATCCTCTGATCTGCTGGCACTGCTTAACCAACCAATGCTCAACGTCTGTGCTGCCATACAACGATGCACTAACGATGATATCATTACCTATCATGTGTCATGCTACCACTGCACATCATCGATCAAGCCAACACATACCATGCATTTCTACACATTGTATTTTCCACTTAGTAGAAATTCGTACTTTACCTGCCCCATTTTAAAGGCTCGGTCTAGGACATTCTATCCCACCCAAACCATTATCATCCTCAACAATGTCGGTGCGAGTAAGAACGCAGTTTTAACTGATATGTCAGTTTTCCTTTGTACTTATCTTTGGTCTACTTCTTTTCTTCACCCTACTCAACTTGTTCAGATTTTCATCCACCATCACCATAACTTTTAACATGCTAAGTCTTATTCCTTAACGTGCCTCCAATCACTTAGACAGTGGTCTTCCGCTCCATTAACATTGAGCATTCTTTGCTCATGGCACCCCAGTATAGTCCCATACACAAGCGAGTCATCCTCTTTGACACAACAAACTTGTCATCTTCATGCTCATGCTAGGGTGCCTTCCGACCCCAGCAAGGAAAATTCTAAGCCCATCATGGTCTTTGCAGAAAAGAATGACAACAAACGCATGCTGCAGGGATATCAACTCCCTTAAGGCACCAACTTGCAATTTTTTAATGGTCCAAACTATTCTTCAAGTGGAGAATGCCTACATGCGTATCACTCTAAAGCGGTCTTTCAAAGCATCTTCCTTGGCTCTCGTCCAGTCAAGGGGCAACACGACTCAACATTGCAACTCTCATCCAAAGTCAGTATGTTGTAACTCTCATTCAGAGCCAACAAAATATTTCTGCAGGAACCAAACCGACGAGCCACGAATAACTTTTTCTGCATGCACAATTCATAGAAGAACTCTCAACTCAAGGGACCAAAACAATGAGTATTCTACTCAAGATGGGCACTCCGCTAACCCACAACCTTGGAAGAGAATATAGAAGTTTAGTTGTGTCTCTTATACCCAAAGGTGCAAATCCATTCAGCCAAAATTCAATGTGCATTCTCTACATGCACAAGGCAAACGTCATGCTCCACCTGCGAGCCTAATACACAACTGTTATGAATCTTTGCCTTATCCATATTTCATTAGCCAACTGAGCAACAACCTTACACTTCTGTTTACCATCGACATGATGACCCATACCACCCTGCCAACATCTTGCTTCTATGCTCGATTAATAACACTTCATTTGCACAAATTTACATAACCAGGATAAACCATCAGTGTCCCTTTCAGTGTCGCACTCAATGAACAACAAGGTCTCTGTGAATCTTTCTGCTATAATGTCAATCTCAAATAAACTGATAGGCAAGGGATAGCCTTCCCTTCACATACAGCTGCTTGCATAGCTCCTTCAATTCAGTCGGCCCCATGAGATAATTGACCATGGCAAGGGGCTTTGCTCTAGGGGTCAACTCTAAATTGTGATCAACCTCGCGTCTTGGTGGCAGATGCTTCAGAAGTTTTGGGGGCATCACTCCCCAAAACTCAGCCAATAGTAGGGCAAGGGTCAGTGACACTGTTGTTTCCACCTTCGATTCTTCAGTGCGCACGGTGACTAGGGATGTCTGATCTCTCCCCTTGACACCCTTCTTGAATTATATAGCAGATAACATTGAAGACTTACTTCCAAGAGTAAGGCACTACACTGTGTGAAAAGTTTGGTCCTATGATTGTCAATGAATTGAACTTCACCAGCAGCATCATATTTTGGCTGCGAAGAAACTTTATGCCCAAAATCATTCTAAAGCCGTTTAGGGACACCACTGAGAAGTTGGCTTTGTCGACCCAACTCCCAATTTGGATAGCCGCACCCCTTGCTTCACCAAGGATTGGTTTGGTCTCTGAATTTACCGTCTTGATGGTCCTCTGCTTTGGCATAGACTTCAAGCCCGACCACTCAGTCTCTTCTCGTGAGATGAAGTTATGCATAACCTCGAAGTCTACCATTGTCATAGTAGAGTTCTCATTCGCAATGACTTTCAGATACATGAGTTTTTTACTAATTGGCATGCTCTCGGCTACGTAGCCTCTAACTGTGTTTATCGTCTATATGGCTCTCATCCTTGGTTGCACGATCTCGGCATCACTACTCTCCGCCTGTGTTGCATTGGCATGCCTGTCATCCCTCACGAGACGCTTTGGACATTGCCTAGCGATATGTCTATCACCACAAAACTAACAAGTCACAACCAGCCCTTTGTTATCGTTATTGTTGTGCTTTCTATAATTTTGTCCCTTATCATAATGGTGTTGGGTTGACGCCTCACTTGTATTGTCACACCAATCCGCCTTCTTGCCTTCGTAATCTGGCTTCTTCCTAGCCTTAATTGATGGAATAAAAGACTTCTGTTGTGTATCCACTAGTCGCTCAGTTGTCACATATGCATCTTCCAAAACCTCTGGATTGCTTATTTTTACTTTAGACTGTGACCAAGACTGTAATCTCATAATAAACCAGTTGAGTTTGTCTTCATCTGACACATTGGATACATCTAGCATAAGCTTATGGAACATTCTCATATAGTCTATCAAGGCTCTAGTGTGCTTGAGTTATGTCACCATCTGATAAGCTTGGCGTTGTACATTCATTGGCATAAAACAGTCTTGTAGCTCAATTTTGAAGGCTTCAAAGGTATCAATTACGCAATGACCCCTTTCCATGTTCCTACTCTTCCATCTCCACCAGGCTATAGCATATCTATCGAGTAGAGTTGTTGTTGCCTTCACCCTAAGGTCTTTGACCGATACATTTTGAATGTTCAAGTAGTCTTTCACCTAGAACAGAAAGTTTTATATGGCCTTACTATCCTTAAAATCATTGAATTTAGTTGGCCTTGATACATCTATCTTTGATGGCCTATCATCACTTTCACCATTGAGGATAACTGTCCACTATAGAGTGTGATTCTTCAACTGAAGCTCCTTTACTCAAGTCTGCAGGGTGGTCACTATCGTAGTCAGCAAAGTAACCCGTCCCATCAATAAGTTTACCTGCTCTCGCAGACTGGTCACCACATCATCCAGTTCTTTAAATGGCTCAATTACGTATGAAATTGCTTTCTTGTGGGAAGTCACTTCAACCATCAATTTATTAACGATCACAGCCATATGCTCATGGCCCCAAGGTAAACCCATCTCCTCAGCTTCGACAACTGTCTTTCCTTTAGTGCTCCGCGAGTTGTATGGCGGTGCCATGATGTTTTGCTCATAAATCACTACTTGTCGATACATCTCTCGATGCTAACTCTTGAATCCCTTCCCTAGCTTGAGAACGGGCTTTGGTACCACTCTGTCATGGGCTAAAGTCCAAGGACAAATTTTTTGCCTTTCAAGTCAAAGAATGCAAGTACGGCACTAGGCCTCGCGGCCTAATCAGCTCACTTTGTCACAAGCATAGAATTTTTCACAAACCCGCGATTCTCCAAACTGCCGAGTCTGGCCATCCTAACGGCCAAAGGTCGCGCACCAACACTTTTTCATGTATTGAATCATTTCATTGGCCCTACACACCACCTCGTGCGCAGTTGCCTAACTGAAGTTGATCAAGTGCATCTTTAAATGTGTATTCTATCTAGTCCATGCCACTTAGTGCATAGTCATCCTATACCAACTATCACTTCTGAAAAGGGTACAAACTTGCCTTAGCCTTGCGTGTCATAGAGTGTATTGTGACTCCATATGCATGCTACAGTCAAACCTTGCCACCGAAGGAACAAAACCTTATTGCCCCCAGTTCGAAGACCAGTTGATGATTGAATACCTTAGCGAAGAGCACCACCCAGACTCATTCATCGGTGCCTAGGCATTTACTCGCCTAGCCTCGAGTCACCATACTCGGTTGGAATCACCTTAGGTGATTCTTGGGGAAATTAGCCTTAACCCACATGCACCCTCATACGTCCAAACGCTATGCATGGGAAACTCTTGTAAGGCGAGAGGTCCTTAACCAAATCTCCAAAGGCAACATCGTTTGATTCGCTTGCACTGCTTAACCAAACAATGCTCCATGTTTGTGCCACCGTACAGTGATGCACTAACGACGATATCATTGCCTATCGCGTGTCGTGCTATCACCGCACATCATCGATCAAGCCAACGCATACCGCACATTCTTACACAATGCATTTTTTACTCATTAGAGCTCCGCACGGCACCTGCCCCATTCTGAAGGCTCAGTCTGAAACATTCTCCCTCACCCAAACTATTATCGTCCTCGACAATGTCGGTGTGGATAACAACACAGTCTTAACTGATATGCTAGTTTTTCTTTGTAATTATCTTTGGTCTACTTTTTTTTTTACCCTCATTGTGATTGTGATTTTTCTCCTTCTTTATTCTCTCGCTCTCTTGCACTCTCAATTATGAAAGCTTTCGCAATGGCAAGCGAGCATTCGGAAGGCTTGCGACAGTAAGAAAGGACTGTCGCGACTGGCCCATTAAAGAATTAGGCTTGTGACACATATTGGATAATGAGGTTATGATTTCATCTAATAATGACGTCCCAACCTCGGAAAGGCAACCAATAGCTAGATACGATGATGCCCTTTCTTGGCAGCTACCATATGGTAGTGCGAAGGCATGTGAGATGGGTAGATTGTCCAGCCATGATTCATACCAAAATCGGGTGTCGACACGGTTGCCGATGTTAATTTTGGTGGTCGCGCTTAGAAGATCTGTCAGTTCGCACCACACTTTCCAGATGCCACAGCCTGAAGTCCACTTGGAGTTGGAAATAATCCAATTGGAAGGCTAGCCATATACGTTATATTTTTGCTTGATGATAATAGCCCAAAGTTTTTCCTCATCTTTAGACAGCAAAAAAAAAAGTCATTTAATGTGATAGGCCTGATCGAGAGGACGAAGCACCAACAGCCCCATCATGCCACCCCGATCAAGAGGCTTGGTCATGACATCCCACGAGACAAGGTAAGGAGTCTTCCCATTATTGCTAATACTTCATATGAATCACTTGATCATCTTTATAAGATGTCCCCCCCCCCCATAGCATGTGAAAATTTTGCATAAGATCCATTGAAATCGCAAATAAAACATGATGATCCAAGATGACACATCCAGCAGCTACCAACCATATATTTTCTTAGTAACCTCATTCTTGACTCTTGACCAGTGAAAGTCTTTCGGTAATCCAATATAAAACGGGAAACCAAGGTAATGGAGAGAGAGCAATCATCGACTACAACAAAAAAATGATAGGGGCAGCTTGCGAGGTGGAATCATCTGTGTTGAGAAGAATTATGTTGCTTTTGTTTTGGTTTATTGTCATATCCGAAACGGTCGAGAAGAGTTGCAAGATGGCCTAGAGAGACCACATATTTTGAAAGGTGGCCTCCCCAAAAATCAAAAGGTCATCAACATATAACAAATGAAAAAAATGAGTGATGGCTAGAACAGATAGCCTTGTGAAAATGCTATTTTGAGATGTTTCCTCGAGCATAGAAGAGAGATCTAAAATTACAATATCGAAAAGCAGGGAAGAGATATGGTCTCCTTGATAAAGGCACAGTTGAGGCTTGAAAAATTCACCTCTCTTTCCATTGACATTGACGGAGGCAGATGAGGAAGATAATAGGCACTCGATCCAAGATAACCACCTTTCACAAAAACCCATTTTCCTAAGACAAGAAAGGATGTAATGCCAACTAACGGAATCAAAGGCCTTCTCTAAGTCTACTTTAAGCACAAAGTTAGCGGACTTGGATTGGTGGATCGAGTGAAGAAGGGCTTCATGGGCCAACAAAGCACATTTGTATATGCTTCGACCCGGTATGAATGCACATTAGACCAGTAAGACCACTTTGTGCACCACACTCTTAAGTCTCTCAGTTAGGGTCTTAAAGACAACCTTATAAACACTATTGGGTAATGAGATCGGTCTTAAATGGCCAATATCATTGACTCTCCCCTTTTTAGTGACGAGAAAAATCAAAGCTTTGCACATATCCATAGGTAACTTGGCATTGTAATAAAAATCTGATAACATTTGTAGAAAATCCTCTTCGCACACATCCCATTCAATAAGGAAGCCATCAAGGTCAAGTGCCTTCCCCAATGAAAGGGCCCCCACCATTGATTTAAGCTCATCCCTTGCAAAAGGTCTTTCAAGCCATGTACAATCCTCGATCCATATGGTCAGTATTATGGACCTTTTGTGCTCTAGGTTTGATCTGCCCCAGTATTGGATCCACTGAATCCAAGATCTGCCCCAGAGGAGCTCCCCGCAGTATTCCACTGTCTTGAAGCTTTCGTATTCTTTTCCTGGCTCTCCTCCTGGCTTGAAAGAATCTCAAAATTATTTTCCCTTCCATTTGCCATCATGGCTCTGAACTTTTGCTTGAGGAATGACTCTTCTATATCTAAACAAAAGCCTTTGAAAGTGGAAGGCACATGTTCATTTCTGTCTCTGCAAGGCCAACTCTTAATGTATAGAAACACTTAAAAATAATGTCTTGTTAACTGATGTCCTTTATGTACCATCCATGCGATGAAATTTAGTGTTTATTCCAGCTCTGAGTAATAAAGGCTTTGAAGTTAGGTTTTTTTACAAGAAAGGTCGCTATGGGAAAATATGGTCGAGTTATATTTGGTAGAGTCTTTGACAAAGACCATGGGTTGTTTAAACTTAACATTTCTTATTTGAGTTAAATTGCATCTACTTCTGCTTATATTGATAATATATTTAATGTGGGTGTAAATGTATGACACCAAAGATTAGGACATATTAGTCTAAATAAAATGAAGAAGCTTATCAAATTAAATTTAATGCCTAATTTTAGAGCAATGTCCTTTTATAGATGTGAATCATGTATTTATGAAAAAATGATAAGAAAATTATTTTTAATTGAAGTAATTAATGCATCTGAATTATTAAAAATTATTTATACAGATATTTGTGGTCCATTTAAGAAACCATTTTTATAGAACAACCTAAAAGCTATATTTTTAAAGGCCAAGAAAATAAAGTGTATAGGTTAAAAAAGTCTTTATATGGGCTCAATCAATCACCACATCAATGGTACTTAAAGTTTCATAAGACAATTACTTCATTAGAATTTATGACAAATAGATTTGACCATTGTGTTTATGTTTAGAAAGGTGGGAGTAAATTCTCAATTCTCTCACTGTATGTGGATGACATTCTTTTGATTGAAAACAACAATGATATGATTGTCAAAACCAAGTCATGATTAAATTTTTAATTTGAGATGAAAGACATGCAAGAAGCATCTTATATTTTTTGAAATTAAAATCACTCAAGATGAAATTTCTAAACTTTTAAGCTTAAGTTAAGAATGATATATTAATTATACACTTAATAAGTTTAGAATGAGTGATTGCAAGCATATTAGAACATATGTGGTAAAAGGTACAAAATTAAGCAAGAATGATTGTCCGAGTGAAGGACAAGAAAGGCTGAATGTATTTTATGTTATGCACGAGACCTGATATCAGCTTTGCTGTCGGTCCCGTGAGTCGATACCAAAGTAAGTCTGGTTGGCCTCACTAGCAAGCAGTAAAGAGAATATTTTGATATTTAAATGGGACTAAGAACTTGCAATTATGTTTTCAAAAAAATACTTTAGAACTGACTGGATATTTTGATCTTAATTTTGCAAGCAACAAAGATGATAGTAAATTCACTTCTGATTTTTTTTTTGAGGAGGTGAAGTTTTTTGGTCTTGCAAGAAATATAGAGCACACTCAAGAAACTGAGTATGTTTCCTGCAATGTTTTGTTACTTTTATCATTTGGATAAGTCACTTCATAAGTGATTTGAAGCAGTAAGATATAACCAACAGGTCAGTACAAATTTACTGTGATAATAAATCAATGATCGCTCTTATGAAGAGTGAAGCACATAACTATAAAAGTAAATACATAATGGTAAGATATCATTATATTCATGAAATGATTGAAAAGATTAAAATTACAATTAGTTACTTACCTACTTTCGATATAATTGTCGATCCCTTAACAAAAGGTATATCAAAAGAATTATTTTCAAAACATATATCTTGTATGGAATTGAAGTATCTTTAAGTAAGACATCCAAATAGATGATTAATAGCAAACTACTTGTTGCTATATTATTGATGTCTGTGTAAAACTCTTATAGTGAAAAGAAAAATCCCAACATCATGACTCAATATGCATGGCTAAGTTAGAGATATTAGATCGAGTTAAGATCTGGATTCAGGTGGCCATGCAAATTTTAAATAGGTCCCACTCTCACCTTATCGCATAGGAGCCGTATCAAATGGAGTTTGTAAATTGCTTGCACACGGAGGTTATCTTGAAGACAGTTTTTCCTTTTATACAGGATAACCGTGAAACATTACTAAGCAACAGCTACTCAGGAGAGGAGGAGATCACAACAAACTCCCCTCTATATAATAAGGCATTAACATCGATAACTCAAATCAACTGAGATACTTATCAACACTAGTAAAATCCCATGAAGCAGGCCGTATACTTAAAATACCTTCTTTGTTCTTTCTCTCTCTCTCTCTCTCTCTCTCTCTCTCTCTCTCTCTCTCTCTCTCTACTCTACACACTTCAGGTAGATCCTATTGATCCACAACAGTGCTGGCTTCCTTCCCTCGTGGCTATTGTAAAATGTGAATCCCATAGTTTGCCTTAAAAAAAGTTCTGTTGCCTGTGAAAGCTTGTTTTTGGAGTCATTCATGCACAAAATAGGATCTCCTCCTTTGACATTGAATGAGTTTCATCCTATGTTGATCTAGCCATCCATCTCAAGTATCTGGACGGCCATGATCGTACACGTAAAGGTGAAAAATGTGAACCAATCCTAACCATTGATTTGACAGCTAAGATTTAATGCAGGATAATGTAGGATGGAGCCCATCCTATATCAAATGATGGGATCCGTAAGACATGCACAAGTAGGATAGACATCAGCTGGCCAAGGCCAGACAGGTCCAAACCAATCCGATCCCGCTCTTATTTGGTTCGAGCTTGGTTCAGGACTTATCAGGCTGGGCTTGGGTCAGGCTCGTTTGAAACCCCAATATTATCGAATCAGGTTAATTATTTGGTGTTTGGGTCCACTTGGCTGTTTAAAAAAAAACTAAAAGCGATGGTTTTCTATTTTCCACGTCATTGTCTTATGTTTAGTATACACTGATCATTCTATTTGCTACATCTTTGATCTATGCATGTTTTTACTTAGAGTTACGGGTATTCGACCCATCGAAGTATCGGATTGGAGTTCGATTTTTTCGGGTCAAGAAAATGAAATCTCAAAGCCGAATATACTTAATTTAAAGTGCTTCTTTTCCTTAAAAAATATATAAAATAATTGGAACAAGCCACGTTGGGTCGACTATATGACAAAAATCTTATCCCAAATTTGACTGACATATTACTCGGTCAGGTTTGGATGAACCTGATTAATATTTTAGTCAGCATTTTCTATGCCCAAACCCGGTCATTCGCTTCCAAGTCGGGCCAGGTAACTGATTTAAACCCGACTCGTTGACAGCCAACACGGCTCTGACTTTTATAATTAATATTTTTATTTTTTATATTCAATCCTATGTTTTTAAATATCGAATTCCCCGTGTCGGGTCGTACCCGTATCTCTCTAAGTCATTTGCCCCTTGCACATCACACCGCGCCCATTGAGCGAGCGTCTTCGATACGGCGCCACTCTCCTTCCCGAAGGCGAGCGAGCCGCGGAAGAAAATCGAGAGGTTATTTGCTCATCAAAACCTCCCTCTAGCAATATGGCCCAGAGAACGCTCCGCTAGGTTTCTCTTCAACAATGGCTTTCGCCAAACTCCTCTCGGTACGAAAATCGCGGGTTTTAGCGTCCCCAACTCTCTTGGTGAGCCACCATTCCGCGTTTCTTCTTCAAATTCCATCCCCCCCACTTTCGTTTTCTCATTGAATCTTGATTGCCCTGTTGGGGGAACAGATTGGAGAGGCCATGCGCGGCTTCTCGGCTGCCGTCTCTTTGGGGGAGAAGGCGAAGGGGGTACCGACCGGTCGGCCTTCGATCGAAGGAATCAAAGATATCATCGCCGTTGCGTCCGGAAAAGGCGGTGTTGGGAAGTCGACGACCGCAGGTGATGATGGGTTCTCTGTTTTTTCGCTTTCTCTTTTCTTCATTGTTTTTTTTTTGGGGGGTGAATGAAGTAGTTGGGTGGTGTCTGTTTGAGAATTTGCAGAGTGGGGTTTGCCTTTGTTTGTGCGTTTGGAATTGTGGGTGTTCACTGTTCTTATGCAAATGAGAGTTTTTTATGGGTGTGTTTGGGGCAGTGAACCTGGCTATTGCACTGGGAAGAGGGTGTGGGTTGAGAGTGGGGTTGCTTGATGCTGATGTCTATGGGCCATCCATCCCCACAATGATGAAACTCCAAGGGAAGCCTCAAGTGAGCCAAGGTAGTGCTTTGTTGACAAATCCTTCAAAGTATAGAATTAAAGATACCATTTTTTTCTTTTTATGTTTTCTCAAATTTTTACAGTTTTGGAAACGCCGCTGTTTCATATTTGAGCTTATTGTATGTGATTGTGAAGTGATAGTCTGGTGGTAGTTGATGTCTCGGTCTCTTCAGCGGGGAATGTTGCTGGTCATGGTAAATAGAAAATAGTATATGGGTAAGGATAGGACTACCTGGTAGTTTCACTCCTTGGGTAAATTCCTTTCCAACGGACCTCTTCACTAGTCTGCTAAAGCCATCTGTCATGGTTTGAAGTACTTCCATATATATGATTTGTGGTTCTGTTTAAGCTAAGGGGTCCCCTTGTTGTCTGATGCCTTTACAAGGTTTGAAGTATTCCTATGCCTGCTCTTCACTGAAACTGTTAACATTGCCGACGAAAAGATTTCGAGCATTGAGTCTCTTCATTTCCTTCCAGAGCAACCTTCTTGATATATATCCACAAAAAACCAATAGACTGAATTGAATACCTCTCCGATCCACTTTCACTGACAAAGTTTGCAGTTTGCACCTTACAGCTATGCAACAAGTGAATTTGTTTTGTTGCATGCCCATTCTTGGGTTTGCTTTCCAAGAGAGAATGTGTTCTTGTTTGGAGAGAGCGTTGTGTTTATACGTTTCTCAGCCTACTGCCAGCATTTTGGACAAGGGATATTATTTATAGACTGAAAAGGTAGATTGAGCAAAAGCAGAATATCCTTTACTGCTTACTCTTTTCAAAATTGTAGATCCACCTGTTATAATGCAAAATGAGAAGAGCCCAGCCAAAATGGTGTAAAAGTTCTCGTGATGATGAAAAGTAGCTGATTCGTGTAGAGCGCAAGATCTTATCATATGATATGCTATGATATAAAAAGCATATTATATGATAAGGTGAAAAAGGATCCGACCCGATCCACGTCGATCCATGGATTGTGTACAGCCATGTAACATATCCATACTTATGTATTGTAACACACTTAGACTGTCGGGTCTGGATACACCAAACCCGGATCCATATCTCTGTGTTGTAACATTATAAAAGCACTGTTTAGGTCACGATTCAAGGATGGAAAAAATAAAATCGTAACAACCAAAGCCTTGGGTTCCTTCTTCGTCTCTCTCTCTCTCTCTTTTCTCTACAGGTGAAAAACTTTCATGGTATCAGAGCGTAGATCCGTCTAAGGCTGAAAAGGATTCCGGCAAGAGCAACGTTCAAAAAATCGAGGTCTCTCGTTCCTCTCTCAAGTTCGGAAAATCGAGTTTTTTTTTTGTTCCCATCTCCCTTTTCTTCTGTTTCTCCTCATTTCCTCCCCTCTTTGCTCATTCGTCCCCTCTTTCTAAAATCTCCTGTGTACCCACACCTCACGTGGGTTTCTTTTCTTTGTGAAACAGTGATCCACGTGAACCCTATTCACGTGGGTTTCATATTTGGTGAATCTGCGATTCACGTGCACCCTATTTACGTGAACACAAACTGTGGGTGACTGTGTTTCACGTGAATTGATTCATGTGAAACACCGATTCTTTCCTTATTTTTTATTTTTATCTTCCTTTACCTAATATCCTCTAAGTCTGTCTTTGCATATTCGAATATTTTTTTTATTCTTTACTGCTATGCTGTGAAACTTATTTCTTGATTATCTATTTCTATTCTTGTAAAAAAAAGATTTTTTTAACATGTGAAGGCATTCTTCATCACGTCAATTTCAGTTTCTGGACTGTATAGAAAAGGTTCAGAAACTGAGTTCTCCTGAATCCGACAGCCTGCGATTCTCTATCTTTAAAAAAAGAGAAAAAAAAGAGGAAAGCGGGCTGAACTTTTTGTGAGCACCCTGGTTGACATTCTCGTTGATTTTCATTCTCAAATGGACCCTTATCTCTCTCAATCAAATCTTTCTTCAAGCTTTCTCAACCAACTCGTTTCTGAAAAGTTGAATACCTCAAATTTCTTGATTTGGAAGAGACAAATTATTTCTTTTATAAGGAGTCAAGGTCTCTTAGGTCACCTGGATGAAACCACTCTCGTTCCACCAGAATTTGTCCCGAGAGAAGAGAAAGATGATCAAGGGGCGAGTTCGATCGTGTATGTCAAAAATGTGGAATTTCTTAATTGGGAAAGGAAAGGTCAATTAGTTGTTGCATACATCACCTCAACCCTGTCTCAAGAAGTTCTAGTTGCCATTCCCGACAATTGTACAACGCTACAACTCTGGGAGCGACTGGTTCAGACGTATTCGCAGGTTTCTCAAGTAAGGATGGTTTTCTTAAAAGGGGAATTTCAGTTGTTAAGAAAATATTCCATGACCGTCATGGAATATTTGAACAAGATAAAGACCATCACAGATCAACTTGCAGTTATAGGATGTGCCGTAAGCGACAATGACATGGTACAACAAACTCTGAGTGGATTGGGATCTGACTACAATATGATAGTCACTTCACTATTGTGCCTTTCTGCTCTTCCTTCCTTCGATGCGTTACGAGCGAAATTGATTCAGTATGAAATGACTCTGAAGGGATTCTCTGAAGAAACTCACATTCACACAAATTCTCAAGAAGTTTTTGCCACAGGAGTGACTTATGGTAGAGGACGAAGACGAGGAAGACAAGGGCGAAGTGGATACGGAGGGCGTGGTCTGCTCCCCACTCCAAATATGTTTGCTCATGCGCAGGGATCAAGATTCATCCCCACTTGCTTCTTTTGTAACAAAAATGAGCATATCAAGGCGAATTGTTGGCACAATCCATAGAATAAAGGAAAGGGTTTACAGACAGAAACGAAAAGAAAGTTCACAAATACCAGAGATAGTGAAGAGATCAAAGATCTACTAATATCTGCCTTGTCAGAGTTGAAATTGAAGCAGAGTGATGAAGGCACTTGGTTTGTCGACTCAGGAGCAGTGACTCATGTGACAGGTGATGCAGGTAAGATTTCTAATCCTATTCCTTATTTTGGAAAAAGTAAGATTGTTACTGGAGATGGATCCCACCATCCTGTTTCTCATGTTGGAAAAACTGTCATTCCCATGTCACATTCCACTCTTACTCTTTCTGTCGTTCTTCATGCTCCTGACATTAAGAAAAACATTGTCTTTGTCTCCAAGCTTATTTATGATAATAATGCTTTAGTTGAATTTACTCCCTTCTCTGTGCAGGTCAAGGACCTACGCACGAGGGAAACATTCGCTGAAGGAAAAAGACGAGGCAATATGTATGTCTTTGAATAAGCTCCATGTCATGTTGTTCGCCCTGTTCATCTGAATTCGAAGCCTTCGTTAGAGTCGTGTTCATCTTCTTCTGCCAGTGTTTTTAGTATCTCTGAATGTAATAAGTCATTCTTATGGCATAGTCGGTTAGGACATTGTGGGAGTCATTTTATTGAGAAACTTGTTTCTAATAATCTCATTCCAAAAGAAAGTCTCAATGGGAATGAGAGCAGTCATAAGTGTTCCAGTTGTCTTTCATGTAAGAGTCATGTATTGTCTTTCCATTCCATTAATAAGAGAGCTTCAAAACCTTTTGAGATTATGTGTTCTGATGTATGGGGACCCGCCCCAATTGTCTTTGGATCTGGGAGCAGATACTGTCTAATCTTTGTTGATAGTTATTCTCGATACACTTGGATATATTTCATAAAGAATAAGTCAGAAGTCTTCTCTTTGTTTCAAAATTTTCTTTCCTTGATCAAAAGTCGATTTTTTGAGTCCATTCAATTTTTGTGATGGGGGTGGGGAATTATCATCCCGTGATTTTGTTTCTTTTTTTCAAAATAATGGAATAGGAAGAAGGGTATCCTGGCTCCACACTCCTCAACAAAATGGGATTGCTGAATGAAAACATAGACATATTGTTGAAAGTGCCATGAGTATGCTTCATGACAGTAATCTTCCTATCAACCTATGGACAGAAGCCTTTCATTCTGTCGTGCATGTGATAAATAGATTGCCCATGGTTGTTCTGGAAAATAAGTCTCCTTATCACTGTCTTTTTGGAGCTCATCCTAGTTATCATGATTTGCGTGTCTTTGGTTGTGTTTGCTATGTGCATATTGATCAGTCTCTGAGAAACAAGTTTCAGGACAAAGCCTAGAAATGTAGGTTTGTGGAATATGCAGATGACTACAAAGGATATAGGTGTTATGATTGAAAGATTTTCAATGCTCAAATCCTTCCACGCGTGAAAGTTGAGAGAGAGAGAGAGAGAGAGACTGCAGAGAAAACCGATACCCTCTATTGTGTATGGATCGGTTGCTATTCTTATCCCTTTATAATAACAAACTAATACAAAGATTAGGGTACTAAAGTACCCTTATTACAAGAGAATAAATTACACAGTGCCATTAATGAAATGGCAATGATCACGAGTCTGGATCTCCTGACCCGTGATCCGTAACAAGGAATACACTTCTTTTCACCCTCCCTCAAGTTGTGCATGATTTTGAACTATGAACAACTTGCCTTTTAACATCCAAAATCTGTCTTTTGTCAATCATTTTGTAAATATATCCGCCACTTGATCTGTAGTTCGTACAAATTCAAGCTCAATCTCTTTCTCTTCTACTTTTTGTCTCACAAAATGCTGATCTATTTCAATATGTTTGGCACGACTGTGATGGATTGGATTAAAAGACATACTAATGGCACTCTGGTTGTCACACAAAAGAAGTGATCGAGAGATCGATTCTCCTACTTCTGTCAGTAAGTGTCTAATCTAAGTAGCTTCAGCAGTGGCGGATGCCATTAACCTGTATTCAACCTCTGTACTGGATCTGGCAACAACCTTTTGTTTCTTACTACTCCAAGAAACCAAATTCATCCCAACAAACACACAATAGCCGGATACTGATCTGCGTTCATCTGGATCTCCCGCCCAGTCCGCATCAGAATAAACAGTGATCTCATGTGCATTTTGCCCATTGGTCTTTCTCTTATATAAGAGGCCATCCCCAACCGTTCCCTTCAGGTATCGAAGTATCCGTTTAATGGCTTCCATATGCCCTTCACATGGTGCATGCATAAACTGAGATACTTGATTCACAGAGTAAACTATATCAGGGCGAGTAAAAGTGAGGTATTGTAACATACCCACTATGCTACGGTACTGTGTGGGATTATCAAATGGATCCCCATCTTGAGAGCTAAGCCTTTGATGAAGAACGTTAGGGGTTCCCAAGGGCTTGCAGTCTTTCATACCTGCTTTATTGAGAACATCAATGGTATATTTATGTTGAGTGAGAGTCATCTATTCAGGGGTACTGTCGACTTCAACTCCAAGAAAGTATCGTAGTTTGCCAAGGTCCTTCATTTTGAACCTCTGATTTAAGAGATGTTTGACTTCTTCAATGTGCTCATTGGAATTACCAGTGATGATAATATCATCTACATATATCAACAACAAAGTAACTGTATCTTGGTTCTTAAATATAAATAAGGAGTGGTCAAGAAGAGATTTCTTAAAACCATATTTTTGTATTTCAAGCGAAAAACTATCGAACCAAGATCGAGATGCCTGCTTCAATCCATATATCGCCCTTTTTAGCCTGCATACATATTTTGTAGGATTGCCTTCTGCGTAACCAGTGGGTTGTTCCATGTATACTTCTCTCAAATTTCCATGAAGAAAGGCATTCTTCACGTCAAGTTGATTAATAGTCCATTGATGTTCAATAGCTAAAGAAAGTATGACTCTGATTGTCCCCATCTTCACCACTGGACTAATGGTTTCATCATAGTCCTGTCCTTGCTCTTGTGTAAAACCTTTGGCTACAAGTCTCGCCTTATATCGCTCTATAGTCCCATCTGGTTTATACTTTATTTTGTACACCCATTTCGAACCAACAACATTTCTTTCAGGTGGTCTTGGTATAACATCCCACGTATCACATTCATGTAGAGCTTCCATTTCCGCATTCATTGCTTCAATCCATCTTCTGGAATTTGATGCTTGGGAGAACGTTATGGGTTCATCTTCTTTACTTAAGGCTGTTAGAAAGAGTTGAAAATCTAATGAGAAATTTTCATAACTGACCCGTCTTTCAATTGGATGGCGAGAACGAGTGGATCTTCTAGCATCAACGATGTTGGATATAGGGGATGTGTCCATTTCTGGATTAACTATGGTGGGCGACTCTCTTTCTTGTCGAGTGTAAACAAGACCTTTATACCTTTCTGGACTCAAAGTTGGGTCTGTATTTTCATGGACAATCATTTCATCAGTAGACACAGATTCTTTATCCTTTTGAGTACAATTTGAGGGGCAGACATCACTAGCTCCGGAGAAAAGTTCATAATTCAGCCAAGGATAATAAGCCTTGATTTTAGAATTTGATTATGAAGAACTAGTACATCGACAATAAAAATTCAATTCATCGAAGATGACATTTCTTGATATTCTGATGCGCTTGCTCACCGGATCATAGCACCTGTATCCTTTATAGTCATCAGCATAACCTACAAACCTGCACTTCAGGGCCTTGTCCCGAAACTTATGTCTCATTGAACTATCAACATGAACATAGCATAAACAACCAAACGCACGCAAATCATGGTAGTTGGGATGTGTACCAAAAAGGGACAAGTAAGGAGACTTGTTTTTCAAAATAGTCATAGGCAATCAATTTATCACATGAACTGCAAAATGAAAGACCTCTGTTCATAAAGTAATCGGAAGATTACTATCATGCATCATGCTCATCGCACTCTCAACAATATGACGATGCTTCCTTTCAGCAATCTCATTCTGCTGAGGTGTGTGTGGGCAAGACACCATTTTCTTTATCCCGTTACTTTGAAGAAAGTTAGTAAAGTCAATGGAAGAAAATTCACCTCCTCTGTCACATTGGAAACTAAGGATGTTTTCAGAAAATTGGTTTTTGACAAAGGAATGGAAGTTTCGGAACAACTTAAAAGTCTCATATTTGTGTTTCATGAAAAATATCCAAAAATAACGAAAATAACTGTCAACAAATATAAGATAATATCTAGTTCCAGATATGGAAGCAACTGGCAACTAGGGCAGGCCCCCAAACATCAGAACAAATAATTTCAAAAGGTCTTGAAGCTCTTTTATTTATAGAATGAAAGGGTAAGACATGACTCTTACATAAGAGACAACTAGAACATTTGTTGTCATTGACATTTATTCCTAAACTTGACTTGGGAATAAGGTTATTTGAAACAAGCTTTTCAATGAAACGACTACTGCAATGACCTAGATGACCATGCCAAAGATTTGACTTATTGATTTCAGAGACACTAAAAACACAGGTAGAATTCTCAGAAGGCAATGATGAGTGGAGCTTCAAGTTTGGGTCTGCAGGGCGAATATGTGCTGAAGGATCTTCTTGAAAAACATACATATTGCCTTGCCATTTTCCTCTAGCGAACGTCTCCTTCGTGCAGAGATCCTTGACAAGAACAGAAGAGTTGAGTAAATTCAACTGAGGCTTTGATATCATCAACAAGTTTAGAAACTGAAACAATGTTTTTCTTGATGTTAGGAGCATAAAGAACTTTTGAAAGGTTGATAGAAGATTCAGACAAGGGTATAATGGAGTTTCCAATATGAGAGATAGAGTGGTGTGATTCATCCCCAGTAACTATACTACTTCTACCAATGTAAGGAACAAGTTTCAGGAGCTTACCGGCATCACTAGTAACATGAGTCGTTGCGCCAGAGTCCACGTACCAAGTACCTTGCTCATTTTGTTTCAGATTCAATTATGTTAAAGTTGACAACAATAACTCCTTTACTTCTCCGTTGGTCCTTGTACTGTCTGTGCCTTTTTTTGCTTCAGTTTGTGTCGATTTTCTTTTATTTTGGGGATTGAACCAACAATTAGCTTTGATATGCCCCTTTTTATTACATAGAAAGCAGGTAGGAATTGGCCTCTGTCTTTGTGGATTGGTATATGTGTTGGGTGTAGGCAATAATCCACGACCTCCTTGACCACTTCTCCCTTGTCCTCTTTTTCCCTTGATATCATAGCTTCCTCGTCCTCGTGCATGAGTAACCCCTGTTGCAAGAACTTTTTGTGCTCCAGTATGCATAGATGATTCTTCAGAAAACCCCTTTAGGTTCATCTCATATTGTAATAATTTTGCACGCAGATCTTCAAAGTTGGGCAGCTCAGGTAAGCATAACAAGGAAGTAACAATCATATGATAGTCGGGTCCCAATCCACTGAGAGTTTGATGTACCAAATCTTTATCAGTTACTGCACATCCAACAACTGCTAGTTGATCTGTGATAACCTTCATTTTGTTCAAGTATTCCATGATGGTCATGGAATCCTTTCTTAACATTTGAAATTCTCTTTTAAGAAACATAATTCTGGCTTGAGAAACCTGTGAGTATGTCTGAACAAGTTTGTTCCAAAGTTGCATGGCAGTGCAGTCATCTGGAATTGCTACGAGCACCTCTTGAGACAGTGTAGATGTAATATAAGCAACTAGCGCTTGGTTTCTTTTCATCCAAGCTACAAATTCAGGATTTCTAACATATACCGTAGTAGATTCTCCTTTGTTGTCCCTTTCTTCTCGTGATATGAACTCAGGAGGAACTGGAACAGATCCATCCAGATGTTCGGAGAGATCCTGACTCCTAATGAAAGGTATGATTTGCCTCTTCCAAGTCAAGAAGTTACAATTGTTTAATTTTTCAGACACGAGTTGACTGAGGAAGCTTGAAGAAAGGACCGACTGAGTAGGAAGTGAATCCATGTTTCACAGTATTTAGAGTGTGTCCAGCACAATCTGTTTACAGTTTCTGTAACTTTTTTTTTGCTAATTCAGGTCAATGGTTGATTTAAAACAAATATTGAATATCTATCAGATTTCTGATTTTCAGAAGAGAATGAATGCTGGATATGAAAACCATAAAAAAAAATGTGAATAGGAATTCACACTCGGTATTGATGCAGTGCTTTCAAGCTAAAAGAGATAAAATGATAGAAATGAGGGTAACGTCAGATCTGCCTGGTCAGATCTGATCAGGGATGTAGCTGGGTCAAAAAAGACCCCGATTACGTGATTAGATCACGCTCTGATCGAAAACAATAAACAATGTAACGACAGATTGAAGAATGAGAGAAGGGATTTAATGAAGGGGTTGAGATCGAAAATCTGAACTGGGTTAACTCAGATAAATTAGAGAAAAAAGTTTGATCAGATCTAATTAACGTCAGATCTGTCTGAGATGAAGAGACAAAGAAAAGGTAAGATGAGGCAGATCTGATTAACCTCAGATCTGATTAACGTCAGATCTGATCGAGAAGAAAAATGAGGAATAAAAAATTCAGACGAGGTTGAGGAAACAGACAGAAGAAAAAAAAGAAAAGAAATTTTCTTGACTTAGAAGAGAAAATCGAGAAGAGACAGGTCTTTCAGATGTACCTTTGAGATCGATTCCAGGTCCAGTTGTAGCGTGGCTTTGATACCATGAAAGATTTCCAATGCTCAAATCCTTCCACGCGTGAAAGCTGAGAAACAGAGAGAGAGAGAGAGAGAGACTGCAGAGAAAATCGATACCCTCTATTGTATATGGGTCGGCTGCTATTCTTATCCCTTTATAATAACAAACTAATACAAAGATTAGGGTACTAAAGTACCCTTATTACAAGAGAATAAATTACACAGTGCCATTAATGAAATGGCAATGATCACGGGTTTGGATCTCCTGACCCGTGATCCGTAACAAGGAATACACTTATTTTTAACGATCCCACCAACAAAACGTATCAGAATCTCAAGAAATGTTGTCTTTGATGAACAAAATTTTGATGACAGAGCTGATGCAACGAATATGTCAACCGAAGTTTACTATCCTTGGTTGAGTTCAGAACTTTTTGTTGACTCCAATGAAGCATGCTCCTCAGATCGCGTACAACAAGAAGAAGAGAGTTTTGAAGACACTGGGACGTCAGGATCACAGAATACAGAAGAAGTACCAGGCAGATACAAAGGCATTGTCTATTCTAGACAGAGACCGACAGCATCAAGCCATTCAAATCATGTCTCAGACGGCAATCCGACTCCTTCTCATACTCTTGAGGTCAGAAAATCAAACCGCAAACGACATCCCATTGACAGGTGGGTTAGCTATAACAACTTCTCATTGGATCTTCAACTCTTCTTAACTGCTCTCAATAAGGAAGATGAGCCCATCATGTACTACCAGGCAGCCACTTCTACCAAGTGGGTAGAAGCCATGAATGATGAAATGCAAGCCTTGCATGAATATGAAGCCTGAGAAGTTGTTCCCAGACCACCTGACAAAAATGTTGTTGGATGTAAATGGGTCTACAAAATAAAGTACAAGCCAGATGGAACCATTGAACGATACAAGGCAAGGCTTGTGGCAAAAGGATTCACTCAAGAAGCAGGGCAAGACTATGATGAGACCTTCAGTCCGGTTGTAAGAATGGGAACAATCCGAATTATTATTTCCCTGGCTGTTGAACATGGATGAAAGTTGAGTCAGCTTGATGTGAAAAATGCATTCTTGCATGAGGACTTAAATGAGGAAGTATACATGGAGCAACCCCCTGGGTATCAAGAACAAAACTGTAAAACTCATGTGTGCAGGTTAAAAAGAGCTATCTATAGTCTGAAGTAAGCATCTCGCTCATGGTTTGATAGCTTCTCGCTAGAGATTCAGAAACATGGATTTTCACGTTCCATGCTGGACCACTCATTATTTATTTTTAGAAGTCAGACTGTGAGCACTCTGTTATTAATTTATGTTGATGATATTGTCATCACAGGAAACTCTGCGACCCACATCCAAGAAGTAAAAGACTTACAAGGTCAGATGTTCAAAATGAAAGATCTTGGAGTTCTACGTTATTTCCTTGGTATAGAAGTTGATAACCAGGCTCATGGCTTGACACTCACTCAGCACAAGTACACCGTAGACGTTCTGAGCAAGGCAGGCATGCAAGACTGCAAACCTCTGAGAACTCCGAATGTGCTTCATCAAAAACTTAGCGCTTAGGATGGAGATCTGTGTGATGACCCTACCAGGTATCGAAGCATAATAGGAATGTTACAGTACCTCACATTCACCAGACCTGATATTGTTTATTCAGTCAATCAAGTGTCTCAATTTATGCATGCGCCACGTACTGGACATATGGAAGCGGTCAAGAGGATCCTTAGATATCTGAAAGGGACTATTGTGGATGGATTGATATATTCACCTCAGTCATATGGCAAAGATGAGCACTAACTCACTGTATATTGTGATGCAGACTGGGCAGGAGATCCTGATGAACAAAGATCTACATCATGATATTACGTCTTCATTGAAAAAAACTTAGTCTCTTGGAGCAGTAGAAAACAAAAGGCCATCGCTAGATCAAGCACTGAGGCTGAGTATAGATCTATGGCTACTGCTACTGCCGAAACTACATGGATCAAGCATCTACTGACTGAAGTAGGAGAAAAGATTTCCCACACTACTTTGCTATGTGACAACCAAAGTGCTATCAACATGTCATTCAATCCAGTACATCACAGTCGTGCCAAGCACATTGAGATTGACCAACACTTTGTGAAACAGAAGGTTGAAGAAAAAGAGATGATTGAGCCTGAGTTCGTCAATACTGAAAGACAAGTTGCAGATCTATTTACCAAAGGGTTAACAAAGGATCTTTTTTGGATGCTTAAAGGCAAGTTGTTCATGGTCCAAAACCATGATCAACTTGAGGGGGGGGGGGGGGGGGGGTGAAAAAGGTGAAAAAGGATCCGACCCGATCCACGTTGATCCATGGATTGTGTACAGCTATGTAACATATCCATACTTATGTATTGTAACACACTTAGACTGTCGGGTCTGGATACACCAAACCCGGATCCATATCTCTGTGTTGTAACATTATAAAAGCATTGTTTAGGTCACGATTCAAGGATGGAAAACATAAAATCGTAACAGCCAAAGCCTTGGGTTCCTTCTTCGTCTCTCTCTCTCTCTCTTTTCTCTACGGGTGAAAATTTTCAACAAGTTGATGCATCATGATACACCACATATTGGAAACATATTGTGTTGTATGAACTTTACAATACTCCAAAGAATCATAGTCTTATGTGATATATGTGATATGATATAATTCTTATAATGCTGCTGCAAGTTGGATCAATGTTTTAAGAATTGACTGAGCTGGCTGGGCGAACTTGTCGAATGAACTCTTTATAAATCTTTGTTGGTTATGTTTTTGGCAGAACTGTCTGGACCATCTGGTATGGCTGTATTTGTCCTTTAAAACATTGAATGGTTGAAACTCGAACCAATGAGTCAGCTGTATATAATCTTGCTTACAAAGTTTCAACTATTTATGATTTAATATACTAAATTATATTTCAATAGTTGCTTCTTTGAATCGGTAAAGTGAAACCCTACATAGAAAATCCATGTACTACAGTCCATAATTTAAGAATCATAATAATTTTGTGATCCAATCTATGTCACATGGATGCTCCATTTTGATTCCTGTTCCATATTCCCTTATATACCAGTCATTGAAAACTTCATAATATGGCCCCATCCCAGTATCCACATTAGTCTCCATGTGAGGTAGGATCCAACTATTTCATTGAGTCCTTGGCTTTTCTTTTTCTTCTCTGTGCCTGACCTGTGTGCAAACCTGGAACCATTTCATTTCTGCAACATTCTTCAAATCCTTTTACATGATGTTGTTATATACTTGTTAACAGCATAGGCAGATCTTCTTTGTGCTGTTATAATAAATGATAGGTTGGCATTCTTCTTCTTTTGTAATAGCATTTTTGTTAGAAGTCTCCATGTGACTGTATCTGAAAGATCAACTTGGATGGAATGGCAGTTTTCCCAAAACCATGGATTATTAGACTCAGAGTGCCCGCTAACTGCACAGGCAACAACAGAACATGAACACAAGTGTATATACTCATTTTATCAGTTTTCTCTCTTTCATATGTATTAAATGATGCTTGTATCGTTACTCTTCTAGCTCTTACATCCACTTTTCTTTTCTTTTTAGCATCTTCTTGGTGGCTTAAAAAGGGTACACTAATTGTACAAGAATCACTAATTGTCTTTTTATATCTAACTCTTGTGTAAGACTCAATATAAACTCTTTCACAAAGCTTTCATCGAAATCTCTTATTTTCACCACCTCTTTCAGCTTTTTCAAGCTTGTCGATATACCCATAGTGACCTCCCATCATCACATGATGTAGATAACAAACTTGAATCAACACTCTCACTACCACTATCAGTAATACTAGCAGCAGAACTTATATGTGGGGATGATGATGACGCAAGTTCTTTCCTTTTATTCGTCATTATCGTCCTTAAAACAAAAAAAATTATTATATTAAAATAAAATTCATATCAGAAGGGCTGGGTTTGACAGCCCAGGGCACTGGGAGCCAAACCCAGCCTAACAGGTTTGGGTTCAACCAAGCCGATCTCGATGGCTAGTCGGGGCGGGGCAAGGAGAACTGAGCTGGGCTTGGTGCTAGGCGAGCTCATCCCGACTTTGCCTGACAGAGCAGGCAGAGGGAGGGCTAGCAAGGTCCAACTGAGTTGTCTCCACCCTGAGTCAGACTCGGCGCACCCGAGCCGGCCCGGAGTGCTAGACCGAATCGGGCTGAGCTTAGCCTTAGCCAGGCCCAACTTGATTCAGCCTGACTCGACCTCGAGCAAAACAAGGAGAGATGGCTCGGCAGTCAGAGCGAGCCGGTCTGGGATGGTGAACCGAATCGAGCTGAGCACGGCCTTAGCTGGGCCTAGCTCGGTTCGGCCCGACTCGAGACAACAGCAGCAACTCGGCTTGGTTCGGCCTGACTCAAGATAGCAATAGCAGAAGCTGCTACTGCTCGAGCGCAACAAGGGTGGCTCAGCAGTCAGGCCAAGCCGTGCCCAGTCCCAAACTGGGACAGGACCGAGCTGGCTCGGTCCACCAACAAGCGGAAGGGAGAGGGGCGGAGCAGGGCTCAGGTTCGAGAAGACCGGAACACACAACCAGCCGAAAGAGTAGGGTTCGAGGCCGTGCCCGCCACTGGTGGCATGGCCGAGAGGCGGAATTCAAGCCCGACTCGGGTTCAAGAAAATCAGACAACACCGTCGTAGGTGGCCGAGTCGAGTGACGGGTGAGTGGCCTCTACCACCCCCCTCTGGCATGCCTAAGGAAAAAGAGGAGGAGGTTGGGGAGAGAGAGGTACGCGGAGAGAGATGTGGGGTGGGGGTTTAGTCGAGAAGATTGAGAGAGACGGGAGAGAGAGAGAGAGAGATACATACCTGCAGTTGTCATGCCGGAGGAGATGGGATGGATTGGAGACGGCTCAGAGGAGAAGGGAAGGCAGCGGGGTCGGGGGGGGGGGGGGTAAATTTTTTTGCCCTAATCCCCCGCCCAGACCCCATTTCATCATTTTTTTAGTCCAGATTTGGACTGTTATGACCCTGGATGCATTGACCGCACCTAGTGTCGGTTTGATCGCACCCGCACCTGATTCGTGCCGCATCGACGCCGGTGCGGCACCCTGCTGGCCGAATCCCTGCGACATAGATAATAACTTATAAAAAGGCTTTAATCATTAAATATGGAGAACTAGCACATCCTCACATCGAGTGTGCTAGGCACGTATCTAGCATCATTTAGTCAATCTACATATGTTGTTGCTATGTCATATGTATCCTATGTCACATGGGTGCGGGTGCGACACAGGTGCGGCGCAATTTCAAAAATTTTGGATACGGGGACTCGGCTATATATATATTAAAAATAAAATAATATATATATATATATATATATATATATATATATATATATATATATATATATATATATATATATATATATATAAGACTCGGTCAAAGTTGTGCCCATTAGGGGACAGGTGATGAGTTGTGAAGGCATTCTGTACACTTTCTTCATACAGGAATAATTCACTTTTGGGAACTTTCTTCATACACTGTAATAATTCACTTTCTTCATACAGGAAAAAACTACAAAAACTTGAGTTGTGCCCATTCTGTACTTAAAACTTGAAAGTGTACAGGTTTTTTAGTTGTGATGGGTTTTTTTCCTTACAGCTGTAGCCCAGAAAATTTTAAAAAAAAAATTCAAAAAAAAAAAATCCAAAAAATGGACCAAAATGACCCTGGGTGCGTTGACCGCACCCAGGGTCGGGTTGACCGAGTCCGAGCCGCACCCGTGTCCGCACCCGTGTCGGTGCGTGTCGACGCGGGTGCGGCGACCTTGGAGCCGAGTCCGTGTGACATAGTATGTATCCTAATATTTTTATTAATTGTGTCGGTTAAGAAAGCCTTGTTGATCTATAACATATTCTGATTTTCTCATTTAAGTTATGGTCTGGTAAGAATATTCCATATTATTTCTCTTGGCAGATTTAAAGATGATTCCTATGGAAAACTATGGAGTGAAATGCATGTCCATTGGGTTTCTTGTTGGCAAGGATTCTCCAATTGTATGGAGAGGTCCCATGGTAAGTGTTGTTTTATGGAAAGGTTATTTGATCTGTTTCTCAGTTCCATGAGGATTAGTCCTGATGAGCTACTTGCATTGGTTACTATAGTTGGATATTATGTGTGTATCATACTATTAGTTTGTTGCCTATCAGTGTGGCACCTATGCTTGATATGTCAATTTCTACTTTATTATAACTTATTATTTCCTATTTTTTATTTTTTCAACTCCACCTCCTCTCTATTCTTTTTGTTGCTTTAACCTTGTTACAAAGCTACTAAAATCATCATTGAACATTCAACAACATCGAGTATTTTTGCCTATTCATGTGCAGATTGTTCTGAAGGCCTGACTTGACACATCCTATTTTGGATTTATTCCTAGGATCAATGTATAATTTTTGTGATGGAGATGACAGGAAGAGCATTAAGGTTTGCTGGTCTGATACCAGAAAAAAACAAACTAATGCATGGAAAACTACAACTTAACTGAAAAAATTAAATCTATTTTCTCAGAAAAATAACAATAAAAGCTAGGAATTCTATCAATCCTTTTTCTCCTTGTCCTACTCTGCTATATATAAATGAGAAGTTTCTAATCCTACTCAGCTCCTAATTAGAAAACTTCTAATCCTAATTTACTTGTAACTTGAAATTTTCTGAGTCTATTTTACTTCTATTTCTAACCATTTCTAATTTTTTGTTTTGGATCTTGGTGAAAATGGGATTTGAATATGAATTGAATTATCAAGATGGATCTGGGACTTCATGGCTGGATATATATATATCTCAAAATTGGTTGTCTCTCGCCCCTCGTATGCATCAGTCCAGGTGCAGACCAAAGAACACACAATTAGAAAAATGAGAAGAAGAAAAACTGAGTAAAAAATTGTGGCTTATGGTTACTACTATTGTGTCTTGATTTTTCTATCTTTTCATTTAGATGAACATGCCATGGTCTCTCTAGGCATTGATATGACTACAACTGAAGATACTGAAGTAAGCATAGAGTCCAGTCAGTTTTTCATCTGAGAAAACTAGGGTCTTTTTGTTGTTTGTGTAGAAAATCAAATTACTAATGTATTCATTAAGGTCTCATGAGATTTGGATACAGAGTCTTGATTTCTCAATTTGGTTTATTTACTTATATATTATTCAGTTGCCGCCTTCATTATAAATTGATTGCTTGAATGATTGGAGTTTGACGTGTTCACCAAAATTTTCTACTATATCATAGTGGTGCCTTGCATTAGTTGACACCTAAAAGGTTATTTTAGTAATTTTAGAAAATTTTATTTGAATTTTTGTAGTGAAATTCTTTGCCTTATGCACATCTTAAATCTGACTCAGAAGGTTTTATGATTAACTAAATATTGTTGGTAGTGCCAATTAATGGAAATCACTAGCTTTGGCATTTAATAATTGTTAAGGACAAAGATTCAGTAACTTGTTTATCATCCACCAAACACATGGAAATTTTGAACAATCGAAGGAGAAGTGAACAGAGAGTTGTATTATGTTGCTTGGGACTGGTGATATCTCCCATGCTTCATTAGATCGATCTGAAAGATAATTTATTTTCCTTTTTTTCCTAATTTTATCTTTTAAAGATTTCATTATTGTGGCATTGTTTTAAATCTTCCTTTGACTTACTGCTAATATACATTGAGAAGTTATGACTGATAAGCATAAATTACTAGTTTGCGGCATGACACCTCTGAACGATCTAGAATTTCACATGATATTAGTATGTTTGATGTTTGTTCTTGTTACACATTTCTGTTGACAAATCTCTTGTATTTGAAGGTAATGAGTGCTCTTGAAAAGTTGACTAGGGGAGTCGCATGGGGAGAGCTTGATATACTTGTGGTTGATATGCCACCTGGCACTGGGGATGCTCAGTTGTCTATTTCACAGAGGCTGCAGTTGTCAGGTTATTTGTTAGTTGAAATTTATAGCTGAGGTGTACTTTAGTGAAAGGTTCAGTGAGATATTTTTCTACTACATATCTACATTTGGTGGAACTGTTTGCTTTTATTTTATTTATGCAGTAAGTTCTCAGGCACAGACCATGATTGAATTTACCCTGGGCAACGGTTTTACTTTTATGTGATTTAACTAATATCCAGTCTTTATGTTGATAATATTTGGAGACCTAATGAGTAGGGCTGTCAACTGGTTGGGTGATAATGATGTGAATGTGCCAGATTTTGGTTAGCTGTAGGAATTGCTGAATTTGACATAATCTTATGTCAGTTGGTTGGATTTGAGGCTGGATAGAAATAAAAAGCTGTTACTGAGCCTAGATCTCATTAGCGATTTGCCCTAATTGGATACTCTTTACATGTAAACACATTGGGACATTAGTCGGTTTCAAATTCAGTTGTACAAATCCTGTAACTGAGGACAACCCCTTTAACTGATTTGACAGTAATGCCTTACCAAATCTGATTAAACAATAATTGGTCAGTCAGACATCTGAACTGAAGCAGGCCGATTGACATAGGTAAAACTGTACCCTACCTGATACTGAACCAACCTAATAAGAGTTGAATCTATACCCAAGATAACAGTTTTGGATTCTTCCTTTAGGTCCATTGTGGACAAGGACCTGGTATGTGTGTTTGTAAACCAGATTTGGACCCAACCCAAGGTCCGATCATGTATGCATATTCTCCAAAATATAGGAGCACTACCTGATTAGTCCTGTTCTAGTTTTACCAATCCAGATCTGGCCTGCTAAGTCAGGCCTAGGTAGACCTGGACTGGATCCAGTAGCTGTGGTTCAAACTCATTTCTGGGTCTGGACCAGGGGTGATCTGGCCAGAATCCAACACATTGACAGCCTGTACATGAGTCTTTGCATGTCGTTTCTTGTAAATGTTTTTGCATTTTATTCTGTTCTGTTTATGTCTTCATATATCTTTCTGTTTCTTGCTGATCATTTAACCAACTGATGTGTCACGAACAGATAATGCCCATATTTTATCAGGACTAACATTTAGAAGATAAAAGTATTTTCTTGAATTGCACAGCATAGGATCAATCAATTGGATTATTAATTGCTGTAAATTGTGAGAGTCTGAAACCCAACTGTATGACAGTTCCTCTACTAATGGCAACTTAAAGCTTGCAAACTTAGGCATTTGTTTATAGCTCTTTATGAAATGATAATCCGCTGTTTGAATCATTTTCCATAAGCGGAAAGTTGATTACCTCCGTGTAACTTTTTAGTCTTGCTTTTTATTCTGTGATATATGAACCTGAAAATGTTTTATGACAAAAAAATTCTATTTGCAAGCATTGATTTAGCTTTAATTTCTGTTATATTAAACATTATCTTTGCTTCACTGCAGGCGCCTTGATTGTTTCAACTCCTCAAGACATTGCACTATTGGATGCACGGAGAGGGGCTAACATGTTCCGTAAAGTTGAAGTTCCTGTATGGACTACTGCTGGTTCCTGCTTTTCATTGAATTCCTTTTTAAGTAACTTAAATGAGATAAAAAGGAATTGGATTGACATATTGATATTGTTTATACTTCATCAAAAGGCTTGCAGGATTCAATTTTGCAGTCTCTTGTGTTGTTTCTCTTTTGCTTTTTTTTGTATCTTTTGTTTGTTTTCATTAAAGGTTGTTTATTTTGGTCTGAAGTAGTGCCTGCTTAATGCTCACAGTGTTCCAGTGGTAGAATCAAATCCTGAACTCCTAAGATCTCTGTTGATCAATTCTATGTATTAGTACTCAACACGGTTGTTTTTGTGGCTGATTGAGATTTCTATTTATAGTTAATTGCATCAAATGTTTCTAAGAATAATTAATGTGATACTATACATTAGTATTATTTTTTGAATTCTGCAAGTTGGTGCAAGAAAAAGAGAATGGGTTCTATCCATAGTCACAAATATCAGTATCAGCCATATCTCAGCAAGGCTATTTCTCGTGATATTCTCAGTTTGGTGATAAATCTTAGGAGAATCTCAGAGCTTAAAAAAATTTAAAAATATATAAAAGTAACAAAAATAATTTAAAAAAGATCATGTTTGGATAATAAAATACATATATAATAAGAAAATAAGTACAAAATACAAAGTAAAGAAGAAAAACACATTTAAGATGTAGAAAATAAATAAATACAGTAAAAATGATTGATACTAGCACGATATTCTCATGATAATGTCACGATATAATCAAATTGGCTATATTTTCAAAATATCATGATATTTTACCTATAATATCGTTCGCTAAAAATATAGTGATAATATTGCGATATTTTGAAAATATCGCCCACATCTGTGACAGAGGTTCTATCCTATGACAATCATATTTCATAACTACACATATAAAAGATGGTAGAGAATCACAGTTACTTTACTGCCTTCATGTAAAAGACTTCTGGCTGACAAATAAAACATAATTGAAGCACAATATTAATAGTTACAAATAGCGTAAAATTATGACATAGTACACAATGGACAGTAAGCATCCAGATATAAATTATCTGATATAAAACCTAAAAGGATATTATATAAATTTCAAAAAATATCTAAAAATATTCTATTTCTTCCAATCCTTTCCTAAGCAGGTCTTTAGCATCTCATTTCTCAACCTATTTCTTGTCTGTGTGCCTGAGAACCTGAACCCACTCCTTATGTCACTGATTGGTCTTATTCTTTCTTGACTTCTACTACTGGTTGTGTGCACATTGTCCTCTTGTGCAGATATAACCTCATCCTGCTTTTCACAGTATTAAGTTGGGTAACGTGCATTAGAAATCTTTGGAGTTGTCGTTATTCCTTAGTGTGACAGGCGTGCATAATGTTTGGTGGGGGTATTTAGTATTTACTAATACCTCTTCTGTTTTTGTTAATGGACATTCTCTTAGTGTCATTTGCTTGTGTAATTTTGAAATTCATATATCATTGATAGGATATAATTTATGAGAGAAGTAGCATTGTGATATTTTGGTTTGTTATTGACACAGCTCTTTGCAGATACTGGGATTGGTGGAGAATATGAGCAGCTATAGATGCCCTCATTGTGGTCAACAATCTCATATATTTGGTCATGGAGGTGCACATAGAACTGCTAATGAGATGAACATGGAGTTTCTTGGAGAGGTACTATAGACTAAATGTTACCAACATAGGATTTTTTTAAGTTGATCACGTTGACGTGATGTTTTAATCAACAATCAATTGCACCATTATGCTGGAGAGAACCAATTTGGATGCAAAGATGCAATGATTATATTGTAAATCTGACCTAATTTGAACCTATCCCATTGTGTGGATTTTAGGTTAGTTCAGTTTATATATGGCACTTTTCTGCTAGATCAAAGCAATGGTATATTTTTGTCTCATTGCAGATACCACTGGATTTAGAGATTCGAAGAACATCTGATGAAGGAAGCCCGGTAGTTATATCATCACCTAATTCTGTTGTTTCAGAAGCATACAATGACATAGCCAGCAAAGTTGTGAAGAGACTGCAGGAGTTGGAAAAAGCACATCAAACCCGTCCAGAGATTCTGTTATGAAAATTTCTGTCCATTTCGACACTGATTTTTGTTGGTCAAGATCCTTTTAACACCAATCATATGTATGTAAACATTCGAAAATTATCTGCCCTTTTTGTTTTTTATTTCCTTCACACAAAATGTAGCGTACATTTTCTTTTTCTTTTCTTTTTTTTTTTGAGAGGAAAAATGTGGTGTAATTTTCAAATGAATGAAAATTTTGCTTTAGTGGAACTTTGCGAGACCGTCTAATATCTTTACCTTTTGTTCTATAGAATGCTGATGCTGTATTCTATGTCATGTCTGTGTATATGAGAGAGAGTTATTTAGAATGCTGATGCTGTATTCTGTCTTGTCTGTGTATATGAGAGAGAGAGAGAGAGAGGCGGTCGGATCTTCCCAGTGTATGATCATATTTTGTATATTATCCACTATAATGTACATAATAGTGCCTCATCAAGGGTTTTCTAGCTTGAAAATAAGCAAATAGTGGGAATAATTTGCTCGCCACTGCATTGCCTGGTTGGAGTCTACTCTCTTGATAAAATATGTGGACGCCAGGTCGCAGGATGTAAGTACAACTGGCAAGTTAAATTTTTTTAAAAAAAGAACACAAGGACACGGAATTTTAAATTTTAATAATAAAAAAATATTTTGTGGTACTTTAATGCTTAAAAATGCTTTTCATTGAAATATTATTAAAAAATAACAAGTTTTATTTAAAATATTAAAATAATGAGCATACAATTCCGTATCCAAATCGGTGTGTCTGCTTGTGTCACCAGGGAAACGCAGCCAAAATGGCGTGTTCTTGTGACATAACCATCAAGACAAGGAATCACCGTGGGGTCTCTTGCATGGCCAGCGAGGTGGTTGTGAGGGCGTTGAGATGAAGACTCTGGATCAAACCCCACTGGTGTATGGGTGTATAGGTAGCTTTCAGTGGTGGGCCACTTTAGGCAAGGTGGTCATGGGCCTCACTTGGGGTTCTCCTCGCTTCAGCAAGGGTTCCTTGCCATCAAAAATAAAAGAAAAATACAAGACAACGAAGTTGGGACCTTTTCAATCTTCATGTACCATGCCAGCATCCTCTTCAAGATGTGCACCCTCCATCTCTTCACTTGGATACTCTCTCCCAAGTTTGGTTGGGCATGTCTCACCATCCTCTTGATTCATAATCATCATCATGCCTTATTTCAACTAGATGCGGTTGGCTTTATAAGTCCTATTTCTCCATCTCATTGTTTCCTTTGAAGACTTTAATGGTCTTCTTTTCCTATTTTCTCCTACTTGTATCACCAGCCAGGCTCCACCAGCAGCTAGTGCACGTCACCCTGTGTTAGGGCGTTGCAAGTTCAAAAACCAATGGTACGGTTGTATAACTGGTGGTAGGGGGGTCTGCCTAAACCTAGCTTGCATATAAAAAAAATCTACTTGTGTCATGTTCCCTTTTCTTACTGGTGTTGTAATAGGTCTTTATACATTATGTTCAAATTACCCTAAATGGCAGTCTAATTTTTTTTTTCTTTTATTGATAGAACTTCTCAATCCTCATGATTCATAACATGAAAAATAAATACTGGACCGAGTTTTTATGGCAATTGAGTTTATCTTTGCTGTCTCACCATGCTGGAAACAAAATCGCATTCAATGTCTATTAGACTCATAGCTGACTTAATTATCTGTTATAATCGCTCATTAGAAGGTGCCTGGTGTTGAACGCCAATTGTGTTTCAAATTTGATTAGGTTGTGGTGATGGACGGTGGGGCATGTGCACCGGAAGGAAGGGTTGAACCTCCAACCTTGTGAAGATCAGATGTTCTACCATTGAGCTATCCCAGCTTCCTTCTCCTCTATAATGAATCTCTTAATCTCTTCTATAGAGAGCTCTCACTTCTTTCGGTTTTTCATTTTCACATTCTCATCTACATGATGCAAGGGATTCACCACTCTTTATGGAGAAGCATGCGCCACTCTCCAATAACCACCTCCTCTAATTGCACACCAAAGGTCCATTACCTTGGTGGTTATTGGATTTCATTTTGTGATACTCAATGGCTATATTTGGATCCAATATCTGGATCCAACATCTCTCACTTGGCTATAGGGGCGAATAAACTTATTATATCACAATTGTTGCATCATGTATCATATATAGTAAAATATGCATCAAATGACCTTGCACAATTCTAAGGGTTATATCAATATCTAAGTACAATATTTTTCTCACATGTTATGGACTATTTCTCTTATAGACATGTGATTTTTTCATCATCATATGAACTATAATTCTTTTCACGTATAGTTTGGGTTTAAGTCATGACATCATGAGGTTCTATATATACTAGCTGGACTTTTCCTTCATGATATTTTCTATCATAAAGGATATTCACAAACTAAGTTATTTTTTATTATGATCCTTTCATACACTCTTTTACATGACTATATAGGTTTCTAATAATCTCAAATTTTAATCATAACTCTTAATATGCAATATCATGTGCAAAAATGTATTTTCGTTTTCACTTTCGCTGCATCTTTAACTATAGAGTGTAGAGCAAACAAATATGTATCATCATGGTGAATTATTTTGCACATATATCATAATGAGGGTCTCACTTTTTTAGTTATTCATGAGGTTCATATGGCTCTTCCATGACCATATCATAAGAAATCATCATGTGATAATAACTTTGCACAAAGTCTTCATGCACACTAACGGAGTACTATAGATTTTCATCAACCCATGGATTGATAAAAATTTAACATCACATGAATCCTTAAAAATTTGATTTGTCAAACATGACCTGCTTCCACTTTTCAAGATTTCACCATAGACAATACATACTATCAATGTGCATCATTATTACATGCAACATGCTTAGACACTCATCAGGTTAACCACCACATGACCATGTTGCATACCATGCATAAAGCTTCTAAAGCATAAAAAAAAAATCCTTGTATACATTCATACAAACAATTATGATAAATATCTACATAATATATTAAATGCTCTCACTTTTCATGTGCATTATGAAAAGAATAAGCATGTCCTTTATTAACCATGAAATCAAAGCTACATACTCTTACTTTCTCAAAGCGAATCACTATATGATCATACCAGTTTTGGACTCATGTATCTGAATCCAATCATTATGTTTTGTTATTTAAAATCATGAACAAAAGATATGCATTAGGCATTCAAAGCATGTCAAAAAATATTCAATTATGTTCTCATCCAAATTATTCATTCAGAGAGCATATCTATTGAAAATCCTAACAATCATAATGCTACTCTGACTTTTCATGTATATAATAAGAAACTTGAATATATTTCTTTTTAAACATGTGCATTCAAAGTCATGCTCTAATTTCACAAAGCGATACATTACATCAGCATATAAACTTTGGATGTATATGTCCAAATTTATTTTTTGTTCAAACACATGAGTGTAGGTTATATATTATTTAAAATATGATAAAGCATGCAATCAGCTAATTATGAAAGCATTCCAAGTGAAAAGAATGTTACTTTCACTTTTATAATAGTTGATATGATTCAAGGAAGCATTTTAGTAATTAATCATGTCATGCACTTTCAAGCATAAAACCAAAGCTTTTTAGATTCATAATATGTCAAATAAAGTAACATTGAGAGCTCAACACACATTAGTGTCATTTTAATTTTAAAGTCTTGATATTTAGTCCAATTTAGATTTATACATTATGGACTATTGCATGATCTAGATCTAAATAGGATAATCAAGATCCACAAATGAAAAATCAAGATAATCATGTTTGGTATTAAACAAAGAAAGAAAAGAATCATTCATATCCTAACCTGATATAGCTCTTAAATCAATCAAACATGTTTTGTTTTCATATATGTCTCATCAAGTTGTTGAAATAAATATGGGTTCTAGTCTTTATTTTAGATCAACTACATCAACATCTACTTATTCAATTACACAATTGTGAACACCCCAATTTTTTTCAAAGTTTTATAAAAATGACTCTTTTGCCCCTAACCCCGTTTTCTGAGAAAATCAAGTCAGTTCTTCAGATTCTCTGAATTAAAATTCATATTGATATATTCAAAATCAACTCCGGATCCGAATCCAGCACTTTAAATCCATATTTCCTCCAAATCCGGATCAAAAAAACCCATTTCTGAAGAAATCTTCTCAAAATAGTTTCTAAAATTCTCAGAAAAACTCCTTTTGTAAATATTTTACAAAAACATCAAAAAAATTAGTTTCAATCTTTTGATTTCTTGTAAAGCTTTAGGATTTTATTCTAAAAAAAATATAGAAAAATAACACCAAAACCCAAAAAAAAAAAAAATTGGAAAGATTTTGAGAAAAACAAAATGATTTCGAGCCTTTTTGAAAAATAATTTTCGCTAAAGACCTCCGAAGCCCTCTTTTGTAAAAATTTGAAAGTTGAAAAGGGGGGGGTCTTTGGAAAACACTTTTAGGGTTTTTCCTTTTACCCTTCGTAAGGAAGAGGAGGGGGAAGGAGGCGCAACCGCCCCTCCCGAAACTGCCTCCATGGCCGGCCGTTCCCCCCCCCCCCCATGTGCGATCTCCACGCTCATCCTCCATCCACCCTCCATCACAAAACGGCACACCCTCATCTCCACCTTCAATCCCCAACGGGCTTTCCTCTCTCGAAGTTTCCATTTCCTCTTTAAAAAGAGGCCAGCTCCTATCTTCTGAGGATCGTTTTTTTTTTTACATCCATCTTGCAACCCATCCCCTTCACTTCATCGCTCTCCAGCAACTCTCAAGGAGGAAAAGAAAGGCGAGAATCAATACCTATCATTGTTGCTCACCCAGTTTCTTTTAATATCCATTATCTTCCTTGAAATCGTCTCTTCCTTCCTTCATATCCATCTTTTGACCATCCAACAAGCTTCCCCTCAAGGCCACGGAAGAAGCTCCTTCTTCTTTCAGAAGCTCTGCAGATAAAAGTTTACGCACCTTGGATTTTTGCTGATTTTCGAATTCCCCTTTCATCCGGAA
The DNA here is from genome assembly GCF_984573655.1 of Nuphar pumila. Taxonomy (NCBI): domain Eukaryota; kingdom Viridiplantae; phylum Streptophyta; class Magnoliopsida; order Nymphaeales; family Nymphaeaceae; genus Nuphar; species Nuphar pumila. The sequence goes on along the minus strand of NC_143255.1, from coordinate 24,131,395 downwards.
CCTCTGCAACTCTGCAGGTAAGTAAATGCTTCTCCATCCCTTTCAAATTTCCGTAGAATTTCCTTTCTCTTTATTGCATTTTCTTTTGTTTTCTTTTTGTTCTGTTCAAACCTTGCCTCTGGTCCCCTTTCCTTTTCTTCTTTTATGAAGCCTCAGGAGTGGTATTGACCTGTATATATTGCAGGTTCGATCCGCCCATGGAAATATTAACGGAGCATTTATGTTCCAACATGCGTTCTGTTCTCTTTACAATTCCTCCCAGAATCCTTCGTTTCTTTTTTTTTTTAGCATAAATTTTCAGATTGTTTCTGTGTATGTCTCTTATACAACATATTATCTCTTCAGCTTTTTCTTTTACTTCAGCAATTTAACATTTCTATAATTCCAGATCAATGCCACCGGTTTGGTTGGCATTCATGTCTCGTTTCATTAAGCTTTCATCCTGTCGACTCTGGGTTTTATTTCCACTTATGCATATTCTGTGAATTCAGTATTATTATCATCTTTGATCTTATCTTCTTTTTTGTCCCTTCTCTCTGTATCCTTTTGAATGATTACATTTCAATTCTGATCGTTTTAACCATCAGTTTTGATCTTGGTTTTTCGTGTGAGCTTAGTCCATTAAGAGATCCATCTACACTTCACATTTGGAATAATCTCTATGATGATATCCGATCTGATCTCATATCAGATCGGATTCATTTTTTTTTTACACAGTAGCTTTCAGTTGGTTATTTCTTTTTATGTTCTTTCTCTCCTGAGATCGTGATATGATGCGTTGAGGACCCTGAAAGATCAGTCAAACTTTGGTTTACAAATGGTTCCAGCAATGTCTCTTAGTCTGGATTTTGCAACCGTTAAGGTAGTAAGCCATGCTATTCTGCCCAACAGATGAGAGGCAACCCACGGTATTCTCAATTTTTCACATTCAAATGCATATGCCACACATCCATTCATTTTAAATCTTAGTACTATATTCATTTCATCTTTACTTGATTTCAGGTGCATGATATTCATAATGTTTTATCATATATCGTGATAATGTTTATTGAGCTTCACCTGTCTCAGTGTAAATCTTTTGTATTTGTTGTCATTCCAGCGATTATAGAATTTCCCACTCTCAAAAAAAAAAAGAGAGAGAGAGAAAACAGTCCATCTCTATCCTCGTGAATGTTCATAGCATATCAACTTTTGGGGAATAGTAATTTTCAGAGAATATTTTTAGAACAATGAAGCGATGAATACCAATCCATTGCTGAACATTTTGATATCATCCATAAGAGGGGCAATGCATGGGATACTAAACAATTTGGTGGAGGGTGTAAGCTCTCCTGATTATATCTGTCCATTCTATGCGAGTTTTGTTCCTGGCCCATTCACCAAATTTAAAGCTTAAGGCCTGAGTGGTTATCTGAGCAAACACATGCTCACGACTGCTCTGTTGCATCTGTGAAATCCCCAAGCACTAAGTGTTACAGCTAATCTCAAGGAGGTCTTACTGTGTGAATGGTTTCAATAAGCCCTGTGCATGGCTTACCAATCTGTTGTTTCCTTACCTGTAGTCCATTTGACTATTGGATGGGGGTGTCATGTGAGAGTCATATCCTGTTCATCACTTGCTGCTCTACGCGGCACATATCCTGAATTTTCTGCATTATCATACAGCCTCCACCAGCATCCATCACAGCTGCATGTTCACCTGTATGCTCACCCGTGACATCACCAGCCGAAGCCTAGCATAACGCCTTCATTTGCCATACTTCACTATACCATCTCTCACAGTACAATAGTCACTTCATTTAAACACCACTCCCTGTTTGCATGTCATTTACAAACTTTCATTTAGGCTAATTTTGAGTGGATATATATATACACTCAAGTGTGAATTGGTGGATGTTCTTCACCAACTGGTCCTCTAGGGAAGCTTACTATGCCCTTATCATGTGATCCTGGGCCTTTTGAGTAGTGGTTGTTCAAATACTTTTCAAGATAACTCAGATGTATTAGTGATGTTTAGTGCACGTCTGGGTCCTGCTAAACCAGTGACCATATTTTCAATCCCTCTGCTCATTGGTTGATGTTGAATGATGGCTCTGCTGTCATAAACAGAATATATTGCAGGCTTTGTGAAAGTCTCAGAATCTGATAAGGCGACCTCAATGCAAATTGTTGAACTTAACAAATCAAAAACCCAATTGAATACAGCAATCTTGTTGTGACATTCCTTTTCTTTCACATCAATCTTTGTATTCATACCTGTACATTCTTTGCAAATTTTTTTTTTTTTTTTTACTGTCACCTGAGCACTCTAATCATCCCACCTTCACAACATTTCACTGTGGAACTTCCACATTATATGCACATCCTGTATACCTGCTACAAGCCTTCATGTCAATGTCACCTTCACAATTATCCAAGTTTGCCTCATCCTAACCTTGCATTTACATAGTACAAGCACGGGTTGCCTATCCTCCCTTCATTGTCTTTCACAACAACCTCCCCTGTATACTCACATACCCCTGCTGAGCTGTTATATACAGCACCTTAGGAATCCTCCGCATTATCTCTCTACCATTTCCTAGTTACCTAATTATACCATGTATATAATCAGCATATCTCACTTGCATTGTATAAATGCCATATACATATATTATATATATGCATATATATATACATATATGTATACACGTATATGCATGTATGTACATATAGGTATATAAGCATATATCATTTTTCAGTTGTTTACATTATAAGCCATAAACTCATGACATATAAGCATCTCATTTTGTATCTTTTAAAATCAAGGTGATACTCTCTTCTACTTTTATACTAACTAAAGTGTTTTTGCAGGAAATATGTGGAAAATGCCATTATTTGGGATTTATATTTTCAATCTTAAGCGTTGTAATAGCTAGATTCAAATGAGAATTTACATTTGCTGCTTTAGGTAGAATGGATGAGCATTGTAAATATCATTGAATTACTTGTTGTTCTTGCATTTTTTTTTCTTTTTCTTTATTTCTCAAATTCTCACAATGGTGAAACACGAATGGCACGTGCACCATTTCATAAAAGGTAAGTCAATTCTAAGTTGATGATTTACACCAACGGCCATAGTCGGGGTGTAAACAAGACTTAGTATTCTTATCTTTTATGAAATAACACTGGATCCACACTGGACCCTCTTTCAAAAATCATCATATTCTTCAAATATTTCACCTTTTATCAGAGTTTAACTTAGAAATAATTCAATATATATACCAATGGCCATAGTCAGGGTATGTTGAGAGTTAATTCCATTTTAAACTCTATAAAAGCACAAAAATATGTTTCATTCTTCACCTGAGCTTTAATATAGATTATTATATAATACATTCAATGACCATAGTCAAGGATGTATTATATCTTCAATCTTATTTCAATTCATGTAAAGAATGAAATACAATTTTCAAAATCTAATTTCAAAATTTAAATTCATTCATCATTTAGGGTAGAATTGCATCATATTTTCAAAAATTTCCTTTTCGAAATTCCAAGTGATTATCCCTCTTCATTTCTCAGATCAAATCTTATTCAAATCCAATTCTATTTTATTTCAATACTCAAAAATTCAATTTCAAAGCCCAATTCGACTTTGAAATTCCAAAATCATTTTATATTCAAAACTTCAAATCAAAATTCAAAGTTCAATTTAACTTTGAAGTTATCTTCTGATTTCAAAATCAAATTCATTCCCCTTATCTTCAACCAAGATTTGAGTTTGAATCTCGAGTTTAAATTTGGGTTTCTAAAAAAACCCAGATCCACCTTTAAAGGACCTATTTGGACTTCTCAAAACCCAAATCCAAAAACAAATCCTAATCTCAACTTGGATCCAGATTTCCAAGTATAAATTCCATTCCACTTTGGATCTCCCATCACGGATCCAAATTCCATTTAGGATCCAAAACTTTATTCCACTTTTGGATCTCCAATCACAAATCCAAAAATTCATTTAGGATCCAAATCCTCATTCTACCATTGGATCTCAGATTCGGATCCAAATTCCAATTCTTAGGATCCAGAATCGAACCCTACTTTGGGTCTCAGATTCAGATCCAAATTCCAAATTCTTAGGATCCAGAACCCAATTATACATTGGATCTCAGACTTCAGATCCAAATCCATTCTAGGATCCAGAATCCAATTCTACTTTGGACCTCAGATCCAATTCTGTCTTAGGATCCAGAGTTCAGCTCTATCTTGGATCTCAGATTTTAGATTCAAATACCATCTTGGATTCCAAATCTTGAGTCCAATTCCATTTAAAATTCTGAATCCAAATCCCACTGTAATTCCAATTCTTAACCAATTCCATTTCATTCCAGATTTCAAATCAAATTCCCACTTCAGATCCTAAAGCCTTTGAACTCTATTCAGAATCCCGATCTTGGATTCAGATTTCATCTTGAAATCCAACTTTCAAATCAAATTCCATCTCTTAATGTTATTCAGATTTCCCAAATTCCATCTTTTCTTCTGATTCAATTCCATGTCTATTTTTTTATTCAAAGTCCATGACTTTGAAAATTTCATTTCTTCTCTTTTTATCTCAAAACTTCAAAATCACTTTCCAAAATCCAGATTTATTTTCCCGAGCTCTTGATTATTCTAAAAACTTAGAACTTTAATCTTAAGCTCTAAGTTAGAGAACATTTCTTCACTTTATCTGATTCACTTGGAAATTCTTCAAAATATTGTCAAAAAGAGCATATATCTTTGCATTTTGCACAAAGCATGATTCATTGTGCATTTTAGACTTAGGATAAATACTTAGATAATTTCTTAGCAAAGCAAAAGGCATTAATTCGACCCTTAGTTCGATTACCCCTGGTAAAGGCGCCAGGAACGGTCGAACCTCGTACCGACGAGCGGATCCCGTCTCCCAGTTTTCCCGCAAATATTTCAAAAATGGAGGCGAGTTATTTCAAATATTTTTAAATTAAGGTCAAGTGAGACCCGCAAAAGAGCTCCTCTTCTCTTCCCTTCTTTCTTTTCTCTTTCTCTCTCTTTCTTTCCGTTCTCTTATCTTTTCTCCCTTCAAAAAGGAGGAAAATAAGAGGTTGGAAAGGAAAAGAGAAGGAAGAGAGAGAATATCATGAGAGGAAAAATTTTGCAATGATCACAACAATGTTCATGAATTAGGCAATTTCAAGAATTGTGACATGAGATTGTCTATATAATATGTTTTGACCTGCATATCAGTGAGAGTATGGCTCCAAAATCATATTTAATATGCTGCAACAGTGCAAAATCCTAGGTGTGGCTGCAACATTTTCTCAAATCAGAAATGGGGAAGATAAGAGGAGAAGACGTTGTTGATGGTTCTCAAACCCAAAAACACCTCAGAGGGAGAGGGGCTCCGGTGAGGGTGGCACCGACGGGTGTCATTGGGGTGTCCTCGAACTAGCGAAAAGAAGCAAATGTCGATGAGCTTATTGCTCGCCGGTGGGTCTCGGTGGTGGCTTGAAAAGAAACTAGAGGGGAGGAACGAGATATTGATCATGCTTCAGGTTGATGGTCTATGCATTAGCGAAACAAACAACATTGTTGGGTGGAGGCTCTGGTGGCCTAACGTCCGGTTGGGGCAGTGTCGTCCTCGTGAAGGAGGCAAAGCCAAAGTGTGTGAAGAGAAGAGGAATAGGGTTGTTCATGATTTTGGGGATATTTGGTTTGAAATGAAAAGAAAAGGGAAAATGAGAGCATCTTGCTGGGGTTTGAGAAGAAAAGGAGAAGAGGGTAGAGGGGGTCGGGGGGCTAGTGGGCCCCACCCAACTCAACCTTCACAAAGCCTTGTGTGCAAAACATCTTGAGTCCGGATTGGTGTGTTTCCCACTCAAAACCGCATAACACAAGACACCCACAACAAAAAAACACAAAACAATAATTATTACAAAAACAAGAAATTTAGTTTTTGAAATAATAACAAGAATAAAATAAGTATTCAAATAAATATTGAAATCATAAGAAACAATTGTCATTATTATTAAATTGGGTCAACCCATTTGGGTACGAACCCACTTGAATCTCATGTCCATATTAAAAATCCATTTGCATTTAAAATCTTTGAAATATGTTTAGATCCTCTAAAATACCTATTAAATTATTTATTTTGACAATATTTAAAATAACCAATATATATATATATATATCAAAATTAAATGGTCGATTAACTATTATGTGACCAAAATACACTTCTTTAGAATTTCTTCCAAAACACCAGCAAAATGCATCTAGTTAAATTCCAAAACACTTAGATGAGTTTGTGACTTACTAAAACAAATGATTTTCATGATAATTTAAATATTTTAATCATATTTTGTCTAAAATAGTTTTAAAAATACCAATTTTACCCTTGTTAGCTAGAAATGAGTAATTGAACATTTAAAATACTCATGATTGACATTTAAAAGATAGAAACATATTTCTAACTCGAAGATAAAACTAATTTTTTATTTATTTATAATATTAAAAAATGTATAGGTTTTATATTATCCCTCTTGGGAGTCTCTTTTAAGTAGCTTCCTTTAGGTGGGGTTGTAACAAATGCCCTTAAATGGTTATTTTGTATAGGAAATAAATTGGAATACTATATACAAATGACCAACAAAGAATTTTCATGCAACTTCACCTTCATTTATCTAAGATTTTGAGCCGATTATAATGTCATTTGTATGCGGTTTATTTTACCATATGATTGAACATCCTTGGAAAGTAAGTCATTAGAATCGAAGCTTCATGTCATACTCATCTTAACCTGTAACTCCCCAAATTATTTACTCTAAAATTTTTGGTAATTTTTGTTTTGAAACATAGCGAAATATTTTATTAACCCTTTGGTCAAACTGTTTGGGGGCGAGTTACAACTGATAACAAAGAATTCTATGCCATTTCAACACCATTCAATATTAATCAATTAAAATAAGGATCTAGCATGGTTACATAAATAGTAAATTAAATTATATGCTACAAGTTTATCAAAGATCCACATAACAACAAAAATGTTTGATCTCATCGCTCTGCTCACAACGATGACCATACACTCTGTCAATCACTTGCATCCAAAGAAAAATAGAAAAGTAAAAGTGTCAGACTACAACAAGTCTGAGTAAGCAACACACAATAATAGGAATATACATCATGTTACGTGTAATTGACATAATCATTGCTCAGATTTGAAGTAAACGGCATAAAAATTCATGACATATAAAATTTTTATATAAATTAAGAATTACTCTAATAGGCATACTAGAAGAAGCATTCTTTCTGTTAGCTAGCCATTTCTCATATTTATATTTCTGAATTAAATGACAACACTCAAGATATATAATTTTACCATACGGATGCGATCTAGATCCATGGTTTTATAGAAATAGACTCTTGGATCATCCGATTACGATGTGTAAGAAGGATCTTTTAAGGCTTAAAAACCAATGGCTCGGAATTTTTGTAAATATGGAAGCATAAAAATCATATTTTTTTATCCGATTATGAAGATCCAATATTTGATTGCAAGCAAATCGATCATGCTGAATGCATCTATGGGGTTAGATTTGCAAAAAAACCTATAAAAAACATGGTTCATACTAGTTTACATATTTCAACTTTCTTTGATCCAGGGTAACTAAAATATATAAACCATTCAAATATGTAAACAAGAATGCACCACAATTTTCATAGGCTTTTTCTTCTAAAATTTTATACTTCTGCAATCTAGATGCATGGTTTTATTGAAACACTCTTGGATTATCCGATTATGATGTATAAGATGATTCTTTTAAGGCTTAAAAGTTAATGGCTCAAAATTTCCATAAATATGCAAGCATAAAGAATCACATTTCTTGATCCGATTACGATGATATAGTATTCTATTATAAGAAAATGGACCACACCGAATGCATATGCAAGGTTAGATTTGCAAAAAAAATCCATGAAAATCTTGGTTCATACCAGTTTACACATTCCAAATTCCTTTGAATCGGGATAACTAAAATATGTAAATTGGTCAAATATGTAAACTGGCACGCATCGAGATTTTCATAGATCTTTTTTTTCTAAAATTTAATTGTACAGATGCGATCTAGATGCACGGTTTTATAGAAGCAAACTCTTGGGTTATCCGATTATGATGTATAAGAAGGATCTTTTAAGGCTTGAAAATCAATGGTTAAGAAATAATCAACATATTGACAATGATAATTATTGTCATTAATAGATTATAGATAATCAATATTTTGATGTCATAAATAATGAGCTTATTAATGATGAATGTTTGCAAAAATTGTTAAATGTCGCATGAGTTGATGCAAAATTCATTTTCTTCATGAGAATTCCACAAGCATTAAGTGTGTTGTTTCCTTTCTTAAAGCATTTTCTACAAAATTTGTTAAGATTTTTGCATGTTGTTGACTTATAGCGATTCATAATTCTGTTATAGCATGCAAAATTCTCTTTTAGTATATATATAAGTGAACTGCGCAAACCAGTGGTCCCCAAACCATATTTGTTCAGAGAGAAGTTTTATGTTGCAGGACTATTTTCCTTTCTATTTTTTCATAGAGAAGTTTTCAACTGCTTCAACAATCGAAGATACTTGTAGGATTTGAAGAAGTTACTTCATTAGCCAACCCTATAATATGTGAATTACAAAAATTTCCTAGGAGAGTAAAGATATTAATTAATCAGTTACAACACCAAGAGGTATGCTTTTATTAAGTGCATAGTTTGTTTAGTTTATTTATAACTTCTTTGACATTGTTTGGTGCAAGAACTAGAATTGTATCGGCATCAAAGATACTCGAGGTACATGTCTTATTTAAGTATTGTTTGTCATCTTTTGTGTTTGACTTTCCAATTTTCTTAAACTTGCTAGCGATCAGTTAAATTCATCTTCCTCTTCCATCTTTTTGTTAAACTTGTAATTTTTATGAGTCAAATATTAAATAAAATATAGGTTTACATAAATAAAACATCCGTAATAGGAAAACATACATAATACATCCACAACAACAACCAAATAAAAACACTATAAAACCATTAATTGCTCATATCTACAAAAAAAAGGTTTAGAAACAAGGAGAATTGTAGGAATGGACTGAAAAAACTAACAAAAAAAGTTAATCAACATCGTTATGGAGCAAAAAAACTAATCGAGAAAGTCGATCAGCAATGGAATGGAGTGAAAAAACTTTCACAGGAATCGCAGCAAGGGTACATTAAAAAGGGTTTGAATTCTAGAGGGAAAGGGTTATCGTTATTTCCACATACAAATGAAAAAATAAAAAAAAATGAACGCAAACCCTATATATATATATATATATATATATATATATATATAGGTAAATTCACATGCTAAAATGGAATCTTGTATCTCTTAAAGTCAGCTGCATGCGAAAGTCCATCAATTCTGCAAACTTTTTATGATTTTTGTATTGAAAGTATACTTTTGCAACTACTAACATGAAACTCCTGAAAAAAATTTGCATGTAAGGGATTTTCGCAAGGATTGTCGTGATTTTAGTACTATATATGTGAAAATCGTGAGGGATTTTCGCAAGGATTGTCAAAAGTTTTGCATAAGATATCTTGCAAAATTAGTAAGTTCCATAGAAACATTGTATGAATTTTATTTTTACTAATATTTGTTGTACAGTATGGTCATTTTCTATTTAAAATCATTCTTAGTTACTCAATAAAATAAATTATGCTAATTATTTATAATTTATGGATGACTATGTAAGGACCCACAAATTTTTAGGTATTTTTAATATTTTTCTTCATATGAAAATGTTGATTCTACCTGTTGCTTGTATATCTAGAGTATAGGATACTAAGTTAGTAGGACCAATTAAATTTGATTAGTCATTTTAGAATTTTGAAAAAATATAACCTTGAAATAGAATTTTGATATTAAAATGGATTTAAAGAAATTCGGTTGATTGTAATTCAATAAAAATAGACATTTAGAAATTGGGATTCATTCAAGATCTAAAGAAAATCGGATGATTTTTCAATAACAAATAGATTTTCCAAATTTGGATTCACTCTAAGATGTGAAGCAATTCAAATGATTTTGATTTAATAACAATTAGATTTTTGAAATTTGGATTCACTCTAAGATTTGAAGCAATACGGATGATTGTGATTTAATAAAAATAGTTTTGGATTCACTCAATGATAATAGATTTGAAAATTTTGGATGAACTATGATTCTTTCAAGATAGAATAAACCTTGAAAAATTGATGAATATAGAAGAGTAATTTCTTAGAAAATAACTACTCAAATTCCAAGCTCCCTCAATAAAAAGAAACTAAGAATTAGATCTTGAGGAAATGTTAAAAATATTCTACCAAAGGATTTCTTTTCAAAGCTTGGGTCTTATGCAATTTTTAAAAATAGTTCAATGTAAAACCTATACACTTTATGAGTAAGTTGTTCAAAGGGGTGATACTATAAAAAAGTTTACATCCGATATCCAATTTAAAATGATTCCAATCATTATGTGATTCACGAATATCGTTGCCTTAGGAAGGGCTAGATAGCCAAACATGACTTGAAAATAATTCACAAGAATATACATATAAAAGGGGCAACCAAAACTCTATGAAGCTCACGACAAGGGCTAGGCGACAATACAATAAAATTACGTATGAGAATCATGTACATGTACTCGTAAATGTGTCAAATGTGCATTGACTTAGACTAACAAACTTATGCTTGAAGTACAATACATACTTGTTTACGCATAGGCCAAATGTCATATTGATGTATACAACACTCATGTGATAGTGTGTCATATTGCATACAAAATGAAAGGTTAGACAAAAAAAGTACATATGAAAAATACATGCATAAGTCGCATATGTTGCATATAGGTCAGTGACATTGAGACTTTCATATATAATGTCTTTGTAAAATAAAATATTGTTGCACCCAACTTAGCATGTTAATTAAGGCATGATGAACATTTCATGTGTGTGGAATGAACTGACTGCAAAAAGGCATTAACTGCTTTGTTGAGTGTTGGGTGGCTACACTCCGTGAGAAGAAGTCTCACTACTTTACTAACTCCTACATATTTAAATATGATATTTACGTCATCACTAGCAAGGTGTTTTTCAAAGGGGCACGTAATTTGGGGTGGGCATAGACCTTGTCATGACATACTGCCCTACGGGAAGTATGGGGCTATTGAACCTTAACACCTCATATGACATAAGAGTATGACTACTAAAATTACCCATAATGAAGATGGAGTTGCTCACGTCACCCAATCACATACTAGTTCACCTAAGAGAGGGTAAATGGTACAACCTCAAGTGACATAGTTAGTTTGATTTATTTGAGACTATGAGCATGTTATTCTTAGTATTATTTTTGAGATTATGATCATATGATTCTTATTGTTATTTCATTATTATAAACGTACTATTGAGTTTGCTATCAAGCTTATGAACATGTCATTTCATATTTTTACCATGCTAGTCTCATCGATATCACATATCAGAGAACATGATAGATATTTCATTTCTTATCATAATGCATAATGCTTAAGTTTGCTTACCAGCTCAAAAGAGTTTGACCCCGTTGTGTTTGACCCCGTTGTTATGGGGTGCAGGTGACAAACAATGATGCGGTGCGAGAGCTTGATGCGCGGCGGGACCCTAATCCAAACCTTCGTAACCACGTTCCTGTTCTTGGAACTAGCTATCAGATGTCTCATTTTAATAGGATATTTTATTAAACCTTTGGGATTGTATAAACTTTGATTTATTTATAATGCATAGAATTGTCTTTACTCTTTATGGTTTGTGATGAAATTATATTTCGAACATATCTCTTATCTCTGTAACCCGCCAGAATTGTCCAACTTTTCAAAACCCAAACTATTTCTATTGTGCTATTTCAAAAAAAAAAATGGGGTTAAAATTCTATATTTTAAGTTCAAAACTTTGGGGCGTTACAGACTATGTTAGTTTAAAATCAATAATTTTTATTGTCTGCTATATCGATTTTTTTTTTAATTTTAAAATTAACATAGTTGATGATTGATTATCGTCGGTATATGCAATATAGTTGACAATAAAAATCTTTGGCTATATCTAATTTTTGTTTTTTTATTTTGAAACTAACATAGTCGACAATAAAAATCATTGGCTATTTTTCTTATATCGATGATAATTTATCATTGGCTATGTTAGTTTAAAAAAAAAATGATATAACCAACAAAAAAATTTGCCAGCTATTTATCTTATAGCAATGATAATTTATTGTCGGCTATTTTAGTTTCAAAATTAAAGAAATGGACAGCCAATAATAGAAATTATCAGCTATATTACTAATATTGACGATAAAGTATCATTATCTATGTTAGTTTAAAACCAATGATAAATATCATCGGCTATATAATTTTACACTGATGATAATTGTCGTCTGCTATTGATTAAAATCGCTGATAATTATTGTTGGTTATTGATTAAAATCGACAATAATTATCGTCATCTTGTAATTGGTGATGATTAATTGGCATCATAATTATAAAAGATTTTTGGCAAAGATTAATTATCATCGTAATTTAAAATCGACAATAATATGGTCGACAATATCTCTTCCAGACCAACTTCTGCATCTTTCTATTCATATTATCGATGGGGTAAGAGTGGCGATAAAATATCGTCGACAATAGATGTTTTCACTACGACATTATATATCGTCGAGATTAAATTACTATTGACAATAATAATTTATCATTGTCTTTTTAGTCGGTAATGACCTGCTTTCTTGTAGTGATAGAACTAGGTTGGTTGTGAAGTCTCCATCATTTTAGTGCATCCACCATAGTCTGTCCTCCTGCTCGAGAGTTGTACCCCTGCCAACAAACTCAATATATAGACCCTCTTGTTGATGGCTGGTGCACGCATTGTGACCCCAGGCAATAGTGATTTGTCATTGGAGTGAAGTTGACCAAAAACTCCCAACCACGCCCCCATTTCCCCTGCTAATCATGAATAAATTAGGGAACCCCTCCATGAGAGACACCTCCTAAACCCACACGTCCCTCCAAAAACTAGTCTCTTGCACCTATCACCTACTTCCACTCTTGTACTAAAAAACAATCTGAAACACTTTTAACAATCCTTTCCAGAAGCCGGAACCAGGCCTCCGCAACCCTAAATATCAGGCCAGTACATTACCGTATAACAAGGGAAGTGCGAGAACTAATGACAATGATGAGTGAGAATGTCGTTGGGGGTGGGCTGTTGCATTTGCAGGCACAGATTTTGTGTTTTATGGATGACTTTGAATGTTGTATTATCTGCAATTGCAAACGGAAAGTATATAAATATAATTAATATGCATTTTGCCTTTCTTCTAAAAAAAGGACCTCGTAGATGGATTGGAATCACCTTTTGATCATGTTTTTCCTTACAAAAATCATGATTTTTTTTTAAATAAAAGGATTTGACAATTTTACCAAATACAGGATCCGCTCTCGTGAAGAGGCGTAAAACGTAAGCCAATTTGGTCAAGTTCCGATTAAAAAGGAGCGCCGGAGGAGGGAGGAAAAACCAGTGGTCTTTATCAAACACGGACGCACAGCACCCTTTTCAATAAGAGACAGAGAGAGACGTATGAAGCTTGGAGCAATATGGTCAGCTACCAAATACAGGACGGCCAGCTCGTCAGAAAATTCAGCGGTGGGATCAACCGTACGGAAAATATAGTCTAACATTCAAACAAGGAATAAACCTTACGAAAGGTAAGGATGACTATCAAGCCAAATCTATAAATACCCACTACCAATGGCTTGATATAAGTGTAAGTGAACATCTTCAAACAAAGAGAGAGAGAGAGATGGCAGACATTTGCGAAGGTAAGACTTGATCAAGACCATATATTATTCATGTCACATAGTTGTATAAAGGGGCTGATCATGAGAAGTTGAGGCCTTAGGCGAAGCCTTCAAATGAGGCCCTAATTTTTCTTTTATTATACATAAAAATTCTATTATTAAAGGGGTTGCACCTTTAATTTTTTTTTCTTAAATTCATGATAGTTTTCATATTTACTAATTGGGTTTATATATATTCATCATGCTACACCAACAAAAAACATAAAATACTGAATTCTCTTCCAGGTTAATAGTCTTCACCCCCATAAACAAAAGCCAACAATCTTCCTATCACAAATAAAAGATTAAAGAATAGTCTTGTATTGCATCAAAATGCAAAGGTTAGGTCTGCAAATTGTACGTTACTCATATCATGGAGGTGACATGGTGATCTTCATTTTGTTCTTGGTTCGGGAATTCGGTAATGATGCGTATCAGGGCAACTATATATGGCTACCCTTTTCTAGCTGGTGTAAACCTCTCCATTACCGGACCAAATACTTTGCTAAGTACTTGGCCCCCTGTATCAGGCCTCTCACCCCCTTGTCCCAAGCAATGTGGCTGAATCAAACTTGAACATGGACCTGAATCAAAATGTGTTGAGTCTGGATCTAATTCTTACACCCGATTAAAGAACCTGTCTATTGAAAACCCGACCTGATTCAACTCTACTCGATGCATACCCAAACTCGTTAACTTATACGGATCTACAATTTCCAGTCATACCCAAATCCAAATTATATTGGGTTGGGTTTGGTCAAAGTTTTGACTTGACCCAAACCAGACCCTGAGTCACACACTAATCGGATTGAACATGCAAGGCATGTAATAAGACTTGGTTGAGGTTGACCAATGCGTAGATTAGCTGCAAGACCTTCACCAATTTCTGCCACAACTTAGGTGAATGTGGACATGGATCAAATTGAACACTGGATTCTGATCTTACTATAAAAATATATTTCACGGCACGCACGAATATGATATAAATGCTTGGTTTTATAGAAACATACTCTTAGATCTGATTACTATGTATAAGAAGGATCTTTTAAGGCTTGAAAATCAATGGCTCAGAATTTTCATAAATATTAAAAAACAGCACATTAGTTGTGGTTGCTACAGTCGCTAATACTCTGATTTGGCAAAAAAAAAAAATTCTGCCGCTGATTTGCTGGTATGAACTAGGCATTTTTGTGCTTTTTTTGCAAATCTAATCATTTAATTCATTAGGCGTGGTTTATTTGCTAAGAATCGATTGTTTGATCATCATAATCAGATCAAGATATGTGATTTTTTATGCTTGAATATTTACGAAAATTCTAAGCCATTGATTTTTAAGCCTTAAATGATCCTTCTTATGCATCGTAATCAGGTGATCCAAGACTCTTTCTATAAAACCAAGCATCTAGATCACATCCTTATGGTAAAATTTTAGAAAATTATAAAAAAAAAACTACGAAAATCTGGGTTCATAAAAGCAAACATGTTTTTGCTGTTAAATATATTCTAGTTACCCATATATATATATATATATATATATATATATATATATATATATATATATATATATATATATATATATATATATATATATATATATATATATATATATATATACACACACACACACTTGCTTTACATATAGATCTAAGCTCCAAACATAAAATCTAGCTGATGAATCTTGTTTAGTATATTTTATTTATTATTTTGTTGTATTAAAGTTGACTCAAATATCATGGTTTATACCATTTTTAAAACACCCTTATTTTCATGAATTGTGAGCTGTTGATTTTCACTGTCTCAGAAATGAAACCTTAAGGTGTATTAAACATGATAAAAAAAAATTTATACTAAATAAATCAAATGAACACATATGTATGATTAGATTTACCATTTGGTGGTTAGATCTATACAAACAAAAGGGTGTACTACCCTATAGTATCATGGTATATATATATATATATATATATATATATATATATATATATATCAATTAGAGGCAGTTGCCTACTCCCATCTGTGTCTATCTCCAGCTTTATTAAACTTCTGATAGGCTTTTTGATGTTTTTCTCAATTCTAACTGTGTAGCTGTGTACTACATACTTGATATTATAGGAATGGACTCTTAGATTGACTGACTCCAACATGTGGAAAGAATTTGATAAGGTTTGAAAATCAAGGGTCTGCAATTTTGATAAATATTTAAGCTGAAAAATTTACATTTTTCCATCAAAAAAACATTATGCAAGTCTCATTTTTTACCAAACCGTCCATGCTGAGCACATTTTCAGGGTTAAATGTGAAAACACCTCGAAAACCCCCATTCCTTCGCAATAGTGTCCTAATTTTGCTAAGCACCTACTGTTGTCATGGGTGGCCAAGAGTGTATATATATATATACACACATCGTGGGTTAAACAAGGCTTTAGCAATGCTTCAAACTCGCTGCTAAATCTTTTTTTTTTTTGAGCTTGAGACGTGTGCATAAGTCCATTTCTGTGTACCTGAAAAGTAGGTAGGCAAAGCTAACACCTCTCTCTCTCTCTCTCTCTCTCTCTCTATATATATATATATATATATATATATAGGGGTCCAATATTGGTGCTATTAAAGTCACGGTACTATAAAGTATAAATCACCTTCTCCTCATATTTTATATCTTATTTTGTTTTATTTATTTATTTATTTTAAATTGAACCTTATAATTGTGATCTACATGATATTTTAACTATAAAATGAGTTTTAGATCATGTGATTGTGATGTAGAAACAAGTCTTTCAAGGGCTTCAAAAATCTACACCTCACATTGCGTTAAAATTTGATGACTCAAAAAATCATATGTTAAACCAAAATCGCATAATCCAAGGTTTGATTCTTAGAAAACAAACCATGCCATACACATCCATGTAGTCAGATTGAGTCAATTAAGCTTCAATCTATAATTTGCAGCTCATTAATTTTATGACTTTAATAGCACCAAATATTAACTTATGAGTTAATCTACCATTAAACTATTTAGGTTTCACATTAGATAGATTTAACCTTATGAAAATGATTAAAACATCCTTAAAGTAATGGCATTTTTAAAAAAAATGCAAGGTTATTTTGTTTAGCATTATAAGTCTTTTGAACTTTGAGAGAATTCAAAAGTCAAACACCTTTTTCGAAAAAATAATTTTATGAAGTTATCAAAGCTACCATTTTAACCTCAAAAAAAACATTTTCAAAATTATTATTTTTAGTGTGTTTTAGTTATTTTCAAAAGGTTGAATCCATCTAATGTTAAACCTAACTTATTTAATGATAGATTAACTTTTTATTTATATATTAACTTTGTTTATTTGTTATTTGATACTAATGAAGATATAAAACTATTGAGCTAAAAATCATTGCCCACAACAACAGAATATGAACTCTACTCAAAGTGATGACATGTCTTCTTTTGGTGATGAGGAACCCTCACAGAGAACGGGTCACTTAAAGGGTTTGCCCATTACAAGGTAAACCCTGAGTGGGGTACAAACACCCAAAGTCCTCGTGGAACCAACCAATTCTGTAAAGAGGCCAATGAGGCTTGGGCCTCAGGGCCCATGGGCTCAAAAAAATTTTAGGGGCCCATTGTTTAGGTAGTTTATATAAATATTTTATACATTTTTATTTAATATAATATAAATATTTAGAATATTATATTTGTTTAATGTTAATGCAAATTTTATTGTTATTTTGATTCTTAAAACAAAAATCAGAGGCGCTACCCCGGACTATTAATAGGGGGCTATTTTTTTCCTCCGCCTCCGGCCCCATAAAACACAGGTACGGCTCTGCTAAGGATGATGGGTTCATCATTTTCTTTCGGGCTGAGTGGCACCCAGGCGGGTGTAAAGTGCTGCCATATTGTCATGACAGACAACACATAACTTAGAGGTTAGAGCAGGTGACCTTCGTAACCATCATTCATTGTTTAAACAGTGATGTCCACCAAAAGGTGTTGATACGATCATAAATCAAAGATGAAGGCCACGGACGGTGGAGATTTTACAAGACAAAAAAAAAATTATGTTTTGATATACCAAATCTGACATAAGTAACTTAGGTAGGGGTGTCAACAGGTCGGGTTTGGTTGGGACCCAGGACGAACCAGATTTTCTGATATGGTATCGGGTTCAGACCCGGGTCTAATCAGGTCTACTATAAGAGATACCATACTCAAACCCGATAAGAACTACATGAATCAGATCCGGTAAAATAATATCTTTTATTATTTTTTCATTAAAAAATTCAGGGTCTTAATCAAAACTCGGGTTGGGCTGGGGTATGGTATAAAATTTTACAAATTATACCCGGATCCATGTATTAATCGGAATTTTGGGTCCAGACCTGGGTTTTAATCGGATCTTCTTATTTGTCACCATACCTGGATTTTATAGGGTTTGGTCCAGGTAAACCCGACCCGTTGACACCCCTAAACTTAAGAGATGAGTGGATTGGGAGAGAAAAAGAGAATAGATTTTCAACCTTTGTACCATCCCATCTTTTGACACCTGACGTGATTGCCTCTTAATCCAAATCAGATATGCCAGAACCAATGCCCAAGTCCAAGATATTGGATCTATATCATGGTCTTTTCTTAGGATATAGAGGCAGCCTAACTGTGCCTACATCTGCATTTCTTTTTTTTTTTTATTGAAAGCGGGAGAGTCGAAATGTTTCGATAAAAACAAAAACAGCGTGCATAAACACTAAAACAGACCAAAAAGCAAGATGACAAAAGTAGGTGAGCTGTTATATATCTTAATTATAACGCAATGTCATAAGTGTCACCCCCTACGTAAGCTGACGCTTGGCGATTCCCTGTGAGGTCGAGGGGTAATCCCTTGGAGTTTTATGCTAACATGGACAGAGACCCTAAGGCTAAGTCTCTACAGCTGGAGAGGTTTAAAAAATTAAAAAAAAAATGTTATTCTAGAAGCCTACAAGCAGGGGTGGCAAAATCTGACCCGACCTGCCAACCGGCTTCTTAGCTGGGTTAAGGTTTGGCTTAAACGGGTTCTTGTTGTAAATGGGTTGACCCGCCTAACCCGTTTATTAAACAGGTTGTGTTTGTGTTAGCGGTATGCCAACCTGTTTGACCTGTTTAATAAACGGGTTAGGCGAGCGGGTCAACCCGTTTACACTAACCCGTCAATCCGCAACCCGTATCTAACCCTAACTCCTGTTTGACCAATAGTCCAAACCAAACCAAATCGTAAATAAAAATGTCTATGTTATCGAGTCAACCTATTTAATAAACGTGTAATCGTGTCGTGTCGACCCGACTCGTTTATTAAACGGGTTAATCCTGTCGTGTCGGGTTACCCGTTTAATAAATGAGTCATGTTTGTGTTTGCCACATCCGACCCTTTTAATAAACGGGTCGTGTTCGTGTTGAGGTATTCTAACCCGCCAACCTGCCGACCCTACCCAATTGCCACCCCTACCCACAAGGGCTTCATCTGGTAGAGGAAACTTGTAAATATACGTGAAAAGTTTCAATCCCATGGGTGGCGTCACTTGCTGCGTTTCTTCGAGTAAAAACAAAAAAAAAAAAGTATCACTCTAGAAAACACAAGAGGACCAAGTACAGGCAAAGATGGCATTTAGTTCCATCCTTGAAATTGCAGAGCAAGTTTGGAAAGCCTGCAATTATGGAGTTAGTACGATGCTGTTGAATCCAATGGGTATGCTACCATGCTGAATCAAAAGCCTCAAACTCATGTCCTTTCAAAGACGAACCACCTAAGTGAAAGTCATAAAAGCAGGTCGGCCAGGTTGACTAAAATCTGACCCCGTATATTTTCTTAGAAATTAATGGCACGTTTAATAAAGATCAACTCTTGGACCGTATCTTTTTCAAGGTAAAATCCACTACGTTTTGAAGTGTGAAATTTTGGTATATTATATTGGCTGTTGATTGTTCAACCTCTATATTGAGAAAACATGATCAGATCGTTTCAATCAATAAAAGAATTAAAATAAAATAAAATGGTGTTTTCACTCATGGGTTAATTTTAGATATATCATTTGCTACTTTCATAAGTAAGGAACCCTAGTTGGAACTCATAGAGGGAGACTGTTTTGACCAAATCTGACTTAACATGGTAAAAATAGGAAGAATAGAGACTTGGATTATAGTTTTTAGATGTAAAAAATATGTATTTTTGGGGTTTGAAAAGTTGGTACATTCAGGGCCATTGATTTTTCAACCCTCATAAAATCTAACAAAACATTATTCAAAGTTTGATATATATAGATTACATATGGAGTGTCAGTTATGAAAAAAATTGAAAAACAATAAAAGTATTACATTTTTTCACCAATACCAATATATATATATATATATATATATATATATGTATATATATATATATATCCCCTAACAGTAGACGAACATTTAGTCCACTGTTGGGTCACGTGTTAAATGAAAAAAGTATTTTTAGCGGTAATCACAACTACCGCTAAAAACACTTTTTGCCTAGGGACCATCGCTAATTCTCCTTTTTTGCTCAAAATCATCTTGCAGGGGTGCGTCCAATGTCGTTCAACGATAACCCATCAAGTGTTACGGGTTATATATATAAAATGTAACATTGAACTCTATATAAGTAACGACCAAAATCCGGACCTATTGAGTTTGGGTTCTAAAAAGAAATTACCAAAACAACCTCAAAACTAAGCCATAAGTTTTTTTTTTTACATGTTATAACAAAGTCTAAATAACTGTCAAGTCCATTCATCTAACATTAATACTAACCATTCATGTTCATCAAAACTAAAGTGTTCATATTACATGTCCAAAATAAAAAATGCAGAAATAAAGACAAAGTACTCTCAAGTACTTCAAGATCACTAATAGCATAGTCTTTCACTAGTAGCAGAGTCCACAAACCACATTCTATTGTTTGCAGTGCTTCTGGATCCTATAATTGTAACAAAGCGGGGGTGAGTCTAAAACTCAGTAACGTTCTATTTATAAATATAAAACACATGACCATTACAAATATAGTAAGCTCTAAGCTCTATGCGTCTTGATTCCAATGCACTAAACCTCACCTGATTCTGAGTTCAGAGGTGAAGAGTTATGCCCATTTTACTAAAGTAGGCAAAAACTAAGGAAAATGGTTATTTTACCTCTCAAACGGGTCTGGATCCAGATAACAAGATTGGAAAGGATCCAATTGGACCTCCACATTTGATTCTCAATTTTGGATCAGATCTGACCTGGATCGATCTGCATCCTACAAATAAAATCCAAAACAGGTATATGTATAATTTTTTGTTATTCTTGACAACCTAAACTATGTTCTAATGGTTAGGGGTACTTCCTTGTGAGTGAGAGGTTGGGAGTTCAAATCCTAACCCCATCCTCTCATACCCTTTTTCTCTTTTTGGATTCACTGAACCTAACCTAGACCAAGCTTGGTTTGGGTTCAATCAAAACTAAACCTAATTGGATTCAATCCCTGATTTTCTCTCTAATTAAATAGACTGGATCCAGATTCAGTATGGTCTAGTTTGGATCCAAATTGTATCTGAGATAGAGATCCACTTTTTACCTGTTTAATTAAACTTGATCTAGATGCAGTTTGGAACCAATTGAATCAGACCCAACTCAATTTGGGTTTGGTACCAAATGGACCTCAACCCTAATCTAGTCTAGGTTTGGTCCAAACTAGATCCATACTTAATTCAGTGTAGGTTTGGTCCCAACTAGACCCAAACCTAGATCCTGTCTATTTGGACCGATTTGTGAGAGGAAACTGAGACAATCATTGTCTTAGTTTTCCATATATGTTTGTATATATATATGTATATATATATATATATTATATATTTTATTTATTTATTTTACCAGACTTGGTTTGGTTTCACACAGACCGAGTCAGTTTGTTCAAAGATGATGGACTGAGATAGAAAGTGTATGTTCTCTATCTTACCCTATCTTGGCAAAACTTGGTCTGGTTTCACCCAGACTAAGTCGGTCTGGTTTCACCCAGACCAAGTTGGTCTGTTTGCGGATCGAAACAGAGATCCACTACTCTGTGTCTTGTCTGAATTTTGACCAGACTCGGTCTGGTGTTTGTCGATCGAGACAGAGAGCATACTCAGTCTGGTTTTTCCCAAACCGAGTCAATCTGTCTACTAACCGTGAGATAGAGAGCAACCGCTCTTTGTCTCGCTCTACACTTAACCAGACTCGGTCTGGGTGGACCCAAACCGAGTTGATCTGTTTGTGGGCTAAGATAGACTACGAGTGGTATCTGTCTTTCCCCATGCTTGTCCAAACTCAGTTTGGTTTCATCCATATCGAGTCTGTCTATATATAGACCGAGACTTTAATGTCTCTAAAAAATCTAACATTTTTAAAACTTTTCACAAAACTCAAAATTTTGAAAAAATTTAAAAATTTTAAATTGTTACAAAGTTTTACATGACTCTCAAGGGTAATTTGTGAACGAGTTTATCTATGGCCACATTCCAACAATTCCAGACACTGGATGACCCTTCTAAATGCAAGCTCGAGTGTATATTAGCATCTTAGTATCAAATACAATACATAATCAACCTTAGACACAACCTGATTGAAATTATTACTCTAGAGACAATCTCATATAAAAAAATGAAAGATGAAATGTATTTAAGGTATAAGACAATTGAAGAGTTATGTAAAAATTAGATATTTGAAATCATACGCGCAATTGTTGTATAAAAGAAAAGACAACATTCATAAGGATTCTCATTTCAAAATATTTACAAGTTCTTAAAAGCATAGATACAGAATCACAAGGTTTAATTATTTACAAGTTTATCAAAATCAAAATGTCTAGATCCCTCAAGGATTGTAGTAGGTAAGAGTGGTGCCTCCAAGTGTGCAGCAATCCGTCCTTCGCTCAATCCTCCAAGATAATATCTGAAATATTGTAGGGTATTAACCATATGCCCATAGGAAACCCAAACAAAATTTGAAGAATACAAATAAAGTTTGTAATGGTACAACAAAAGTGTGATTATCATTATTTATAAAATGAGGTTCGAGGAAATTCACAACAATAATCATTTACATAACATTCAATCATACATTTCCATGAGATTTATCCATTCATTCATTCACATCCCTGACATTCATCAATTCATATAAATGAATAATACGTAAACAGTTCATGCATAATTTTATAATAGAATTTAGTCAATATCCCATTTGACCATGTCTAGTGTGAAACACCACACTTATTTTTTTGAACAAGTCAGGACATCAGAGTCATCCACAAACATAACATATGCTTCTAAAGAGTTGCATATGTCACATAGGTCGAAGTCTCATTCAATCATTTTAGCGTATCAGTATATATGTGCTTTTCAAGTGAATAAGACATAGCAGTCTATAAAAATATAAGCATTCACCTTCATTTCTCAAAAAGAGTATACATAAGTCCAACTCATGACTATAATATGCATTCTTACATTTATCAAATCATCATGTTCATTCTTAGGATATTTAATGCATTCTTGCATTTAGATCACATATAGAGAATAGGCCCTAACTTGACCTTTCTCATGTGTCTCACACACACAAGCACCTCTTGTGCAAACTATCAAAACGGTGACTTAAAACAACAGGTCAACTACATGACCTTAAACATGTCTTTTATATTTACATATAAATTCATATGCAACGACATATGTAAACACTAACGAACTCTATATATCTACATCTATATGTTTAGGCACAGAATTGCAGTGATTCTAAAAATTTAATGTATTGTTTCTTTTTATCATTAAGACTCATCTAGTATAAAAGCGGGTATAGTCACCCAAAAACAACTATAGAAGTATTTATTATTCTATCTATTTTATTTTTTCTCTTATGACTTAATTGGGTCTATCTCAAGTTGTCAATCCTATAATGCAGTGATTGAAAGATAGACACAGAGTCCTTCTACCGACCTATTTTTGCATATGTCGCTCAAGCTAGAATAAAATGAAACATATTTTCTTACTCTGTAGAGTTTTTGGCCCTATCCTATGGATCCCTCGAGTAGGCCTGTCTTGTATACTTCTGTGGGGCAAGAGATGAGGCACACGTAGTCCTCCAACTCTCAAATTACACCATGGATTCCAAAGCTAAAATTGCACAAATCCCAATAAAATCCTAATTTTAAAAAAATGACTAACGAAAAAAAATCCAAAAAAAAAGAGGAAGAGGGGAAGAAGAAGGAAATACACTAGAAGAACTCACCTACGCATAAATGAGGTGGAGAGAAAAGCAAATCCCAAGGCTGCTGGCATGAATCCCAAGGTGGGAGTTGGCTATGGAGAAGAGATGGGGTTTCATAAAAACCCAAAATGAAAAAAGAAGAACATAGAGTGTCTTCTTTGGGGAGAAAAGAAAAAGGTTATGGGGATTGGGGTGCCCTAGTGGGCTCCACCCAGTCCCCATAATGCGCTAAACCCAAAGGGATCCATATTGGATCCGGTTTGGACCCAAAACAGAAGAAAACCCAAGAAAAAATTGATTTCAAAAATAAAAACTAAAGTTACAATAACTAGCAACTAATATATTTATACAAATATTGCTTTAAAGTTCCAATTAGAATTAAATATAATTTTATTTAGTTATTTAAAACCCATAAAATCTCAATTTGGGTCGATCCGTTTGGATTTGAACCCACTTGTAAAACAAGTTCCAATGAAAATCTTAATTTTGTTTTAAAGCTTCAAAATATATTTAGGGCTTATAAAATCCTTCAAATATATTTAATTTAACAATAATTTGTTAAGTATTTTGATGAAATAAAAAAAAGCTATTTGGGTAAAATAACCAAAATACCCCTTCATTAAAAATTAAGATTTTAATTGAATAAATTTCTATAGTTAGCTCAAAACACTTTGAAAACACCTTGATAAGTCATAACTCACTAAAATATATAGTTTTAGCTATCAGTTTAATATTTTAAATATGTAATTGTTTGAAATAATTTAAAAAGCTGTAATATTTTTATTTTATTTTTTAAATTTTTTATGTCAGATTTTACTAGGGCTGAAAAACCAATGGCCTACAATTTACTAAGTTTTTAAACCTCAAAAATATATATTTTTACATAAAAAACAAGCGTACAAAAGTCGATTCCTACTGTTTGACCATGCTGAATACATCTTCGAGCTCAAATTTGGTCAGAATAATCACGAGTTGAGATCAAAGGAGCTAAGTGTGATATAACCAATCACATGACAGCATTTCATGTGTGTCCCATAGCCGCTCCCTTCACAACTCGCTCCCCATGGGTTCCAAATAGGGAAGGGGTCCTTACCACGACCCGAGGATAGCAAATGCTATTCTCATAGTGAGCTAGCAATGAATACCGGACAAGCTTGGGACAAAGCAAGTTATATGTCCCCCCCCCCCCCCCGAACAGGGCCGGTACTGAGATCTCATGTTCGGGGGTTCCAAATAGCGCCACGTATAAGATCCAGACCGGCATGGATCCCGATGTCTGTCTGCATCATACTGCATCGTAATTTGGTGTCGCAACAAAGACTTAAGTACCCTTTACCACCATTTGCTTCCTCTTCCTCGAACAGACATAAATGCCCTCCTTCTACAAAACTGAATCGTCGGTTCGTGAAAAGGACAAAACTGCCCTCCATCGTTATCGCGCCAAAACGTTCCGCAGAGTTTGCGTATGTAGCAAGCGTTATGTTGTAGGATTCAAATAGTTCAAAACAAGGCGGAAAGTTCTAAGCACTCTACCGGAGATTCTTTGCTTTCATCTGGAGTCGTCGGAGCATCCTTTCCCTTTGTTCCAGAGCATCTGTTTCCGTCTTACGTGCAACCGCAACATAATAACCACCTTCAGTTGCGTATTAGTTGTTACCATTGCTTACTTTACAGTTGGAATATCCAAATTCCCATCGTTTCGGTGAGTTTCGTGTAAGGTTTCTTTCTTCAATCTGAAGATTGCTTCTTATACAACGATTTGTTTCTTATGAACCCAAATATTCCGACGATTTCTAATCATGATGATCGTGTAATGTGTTATGCAGGTTAGCAATGTTTGCGCCTCATCAGATTAGAGATACCCCGTCGTTCTATGGGTTGTCTATTAGAGAAGTGATCCGCCAGTCTCATCTATCTAAGGTTTTTGAAAGATACCAAAATATACTTAAGATTGAGAACGATGAAGACAGGGAAAAAGCCTTGGAATCGTATTATGCAGAGGATTATTCATCAGATATCGAGGCTGCGGACCAAATGAAGAACTCTGAATTACGAAAGATGCAGAACAAGGATTACGAATTGAAGGCAAAGGCAAAAAATATTGATGATAATATAAATAGAAGGAAGAGGATTAACGCACGGGAGAGGGAAAAGAGGAAGAAGAATGTGGAGGAGTTTCAAAGTTATGTCAGCTATTTAGTGGATGAAACTGCTGCACAATGTAAGAGGAGAGACTTGGAGCGCAGTGCAATGCTTAACAAGGCATGACTACTGAAGAAGGAGGAGTTGAGGCAAAGGCAAATGAATAAGGAGGAAGAGAAGGAACAGAATATTCCTCAGTATGAGGAAGAAAAGGAAAGGCGAATGAGGGAGAAGGAGTTTGAGGAAGCTAAAGAAATGCAAAGGCAGGAGAAGGAGAATGAGGAAAAGAAGGAAAGGCAACGGAAGGAGAAGGAGAAGGAAGAAGAAAAGGAAAGAGAAAGGAAGAAGCAGGAGGAAGAATTCCAGGATAGAAGGAAACAAGAACTGGAAGAGAAAGAAAGGCGGCGGAAGGAGAAGGAGGAGGAAGAAAAGGAAAGGGAAAGGAAGAAGCAGGAGGAGGAAGTGCAAGAAAGGTTAAGGAAGAAGCAGGAGGAAGAAGCGAAAATGGAGAGAGAAAGGAAGCAGAAGGATGAGGAGAAAAAGCAGAGAGAAAGGAAGGAGAAGGAGGAGGAGGCGAAAAAAGAGAGAGAAAGGATGCAGAAGGAAAAGAGAGAGAGAGAAATGAAGCAGAAGGAGGAGGAGAAAAGGGAGAGAGAAAGGAAGGAGAAGGAGGAGGAGAATAGGGAGAGAGAAAAAAAGCAGGAGGAGGATAATAGGGAGAGAGAAAGGAAGCAGAGGAAGGAAGAGGAGAAAAGGGAGAGAGAAAGGAAGGAGAAGAAGGAGGAGGAGAATAGGGAGAGAAAAAGGAAGCAGAAAAAGGAGGAGAAAAGCGAGAGAGAAATGAAGGAGAAGGAGGATGAGAAAAGGAAGGATAGAGAAAGGATGGAGAAGGAGGGCGAGAAAAGGAAGGCGAGAGAAAGGCATGCGATGGTGGAGCCGGTAAAGATGGAGATTAAAAGGCAATTGGAGGCAGTGGACCCACCAGAAAGTCCCAGGTTGGATGGAGAACAGGAGAAAATAGCGACCAAGGTAAATATATTTGTTCTGTCTGTGAAGATTTAATAACATGTTTAGCGATTTTGGTATAGCGATTATTGTGTCAACCCGCTTTGATTGACATTCGAACAATACACTCAAATCACTACGCTGCGATGCCACATATCGCTAATCAACGATAACCACAAATCGCCATACAGTGATGTCATCAATCGACTTCCTGCAGAAGCAAAAAATCGCTATCTATCGATTTAAGCAAATCCAACCATGGACCACAAGTCGTCAGTGACAAATGACTATAAACTCAAAAACAAATCTGGCATTGTGGAGATCAGGGCATACAAAGAGGCATGACAACTAAATTAATAGCCCACACGAGATTCCTGTGTCCCATACCTATCTGTCGAATGCATCAGAGCCTGACATGAAAGAGAAAATATTAGACACTGAATTAAGTTTCACAAGAAATGCATACCTCCTCGCAACATTGATTACATACCAAAAGACTTGTAAAACTGTAGCGATCGTTGCCGGAAATCTGGTCGGGAGGAATGTAGGTTTGAACGTTTGGTGGTACTTCTGCATGGTATTGCTGCATGATGGACATTACGCGAATTAGCTATTTAACAAGCTTCACGCAATGGGAAACAATATAATGTTTTACATACCTGTTCATTCCAAGGGCCTTGTTGTTTTTTATTACAGGTAGGTTGTTTCTTAGTCCTCTTCTTGCCAACCAATTCTACTGCACCCTTTGCCCTCCGACGACTGCGATCAGAGGCAGGTTTTCTTTTGATACCCTTCGCTTCATGAATATGTCCATCATAATCAACAACGTTCACTACTGACTTGTTGAAGATAATGTTTACGCTTCGGTGCAACTTCTCGAGAGTGTCAAGCGAAACATGATTTTGACCTACGCTTTTCGATCCCATTATCTTCGGTTGGTATTCATTCGCTGCGACGGACTTAATGTGAATTAACTCCACGTTTTCAAGTAACTCCGTTGCAACTTTTCTCACACATGCATAGCCTTCTTCACTTCTCGATGCCAAATCAGCAACATGCATGAATGACCTACACAGTTGTTGGTAACGGGAGGCTATGTGGCACTTCTCGTCAACACCAGATTTACTCGCATTGTCCATAACGAGCATTTCAATCTTCGCGCGTCTGATCCATCTTCGCATTACGTAAGACTCAGGTATTTCTTATATCTTCTCTTGATTGAGTGCCTTTAATGCATGACAACATAGAATGCCTTTGAATTCATACATTTTGCACGAACATTCTACCCTTTCGTTGTCAACATTGTACGTGACATGTGCTTCTTGCCTTTCCTGATGCTTTTCGCCCTGACAAAAAATATGGTATTTGTGCATATTCTCAGTTTGCACGAGTCCTTCTATTTTGCAATTGAAGACATGCAACACCTCTTTCTTGATCCATTCAAATACAGTTAGTGTATACAGAGCTGCAGGTCGCATCAATATTTTCATACCAAAAGTTTGAGGTCGTGTATTGAAGCATTTCACGTCTTGTTCAAGCTCATTCTGTCTTAGACCGTCTACAAATAATTCATATTGTTCCATGAAACGAAACATTGTTAAACATGAATACAGAGTTTTCTTCAAGGTGGCATGCATAGATTCGACTATTTGTGTGCTTATCATACCTGCACAAAAGTATTGTCTTCCATATGCCAATGCCCACTTCTCTTTTTCTGCATATAAATTTTGTAACCACAGACAGTCAGTAAGGTCGTATGTCTTAATCATTTTGTCCCAATCTGACTTAAAAGTGACCTCGTCTACGCTATGAAGTACACAGCTTATAAACTTTTTGTCAAACCCTGTATTCTGATTAAATATGTGTCTTATGTTCTTTGCTGCATTTTGAAAGATATGCCGCAAACATAGGCGATGATGTGCATCTGGCCACACATGAAGCACTGCAGCCGCAATTGCGTGATCACCATCTGTAAGTACGGTTTCAGGATGCTTCCCGTTCATTGCCTGTGTAAATACTCTGAACAACCACTCAAAGCTTTCCTTGGTCTGGTCATACACAAAAGCACCGCCTAATATACAACTCTGAGCGTGATGGTTCACTCCCACAAACTGCGCAAATGACCACTGTTCAGTATTAATCTTTATTGTAGTATCAAACACAAGCACATCATTGAAGCACTTATAATCTACTCTAGACTTTGAATCTGCCCAAAACATATTCACAGCATATTCATCTTCGTCCACTTGCATTGCAATAAAGAAACCATGTTCATTGCTTGATTTATTCTGTAAGTAGCGAACCAAACAACATATTTCTCTGTTCTTCATGTTATCTGTCTTTTTCCTTCTCAAGTGGTTTCTTAGATCCAAAGGTGTGAATGTCACATTTTCGCGACCACCATCTATGTGGGTAAACAAATTGTATGTCTTCCTTGGTGCAATGTCGGCGCTATCGGCTATTTCAGCCATTGCAGCATGCGCTACAGTTACTTTACGATGTGACCTTAGCATAGCAGTCATAAATGATGCAGATAAATCATGATTATGATCATTGATTAAAGTACGCATGATAAATTTCTCATTCAGATGTCTTCTCAAAACCAATCTCGCCTGACATCCACATCTTGATTCTGGCATGCTCCTTGTTGGATTTCCCATTGATTTCTTCCAACCTTGCTTGGAACAGACATATGTTTTTCTAACCAAGACACCCTGTGCATTTTTTAACCAAGAAAACCTTCTCACACTGAAGCCAACTTTTAAGGCATAATCATTGTAAAATTTATATGCATCTTCCTTGTTATTAAACTGCATTCCTTCTACAGGAACATAGTCACGTGTAATTCCATGTACATTCCCAGTTCCTACGGTTTTATTAAGTGTACTAACATCAAAATCTACCTCATTATTGAATTGCATTTCTTCTCCTGGAACATTCAAGTCAAGTGTACTTCCGTGTACATTCCCGGGGCCTACACTTTTATTATGTGCACTGTCATGGTAGTCTACCTCATTATTGAATTGCATTTCTTCTCCTGAAACATTCAAGTCAAGTGTACTTCCGTGTACATTCTCGGGGCCTACACTTTTATTATGTGCACTGTCATGGTAGTCTACCTCATCATTGAATTGCATTTCTTCCACTGGAACATTCAAGTCAAGAGTGGGTCTAATGCCTGCACCCTTCTTTTCATGTGCATTGTTAGTGCAGATGTTCAATTCTTCAGTTGCGTCATAAGTATAGATATTCAATTCTCCAGATCTTTCGATTGATTCAGCTACATCGTCTTTATTACAACTTGATGATAAGCTCAACATTGTTTTAAGCAATATATCAATTTGTGTTTGCAGAAAAATAGCAAACAAATCGATATTAACTAACAAAACGTGAGTCTGTTACTAATACAGCGGTTTGAGATACAATGCATACGATGAATGAATGTAGGATACCTGATGGGGTAGAGGCCCTTCATAGCATCTGCAAACAAGCATTCTTGTCAATAGGTCCCAGCGTCTTACAAATATCGATAAGTTTCCAACCTTCGTAAGAACAAGATCTACCTGCAATAACCAAACAATGCCTTAATGGCACACAAGACGACATGCCTTCTTCATCGATCGCATGATGAGATGAAAAGCTACTCACGCTGCCTTAATGGCACTGGTTGGAATGTTTGTGCATCATTGCTTTCTTCGATAATGCCTAACAACAACGACAAATAAAAGAAGACAGTGGAATGTTTTGTAAGCAATATATCAATTTGCGTTAGCAAGCGGCATAGGTTTACTACGATTTAATCAGGATGCATATAACAACGGATACCACTAGGGTTAAGCAAGTCAAAGCAACGATTTAATGCATGAAAGTATCAAAGCAAGTGCAGTTTGATGTTTGCTTATATTGAGCATCGACTTATCGCTTACCATGCCAATAAAATACACATGGCGTACATGTGTGTTGACGATAACGCTCTCATAATATCCACGAGGCTCTAAAGCGAGTTCAATAGAAGTCGCTGAGAGAGCAACGATATGCATGCGAAAATCGCCCCGCCATGCGTGTAACGATGTGTTTCTGCATCCACATGTTTTCAAAGTCTGTGTACAAATATCTTACAAATACATATTATATGAAATATAATATCTTACAAAACGATATGTATGTATAGCGATTTGTAAGATATTGAAAATCGATACGGCAGTTCAGCATAATAACTTACAACTCGACGATACAAAACCATACTATCTAAAAGGTCGATAAATATATCGCACAATAAATTACAAATCGATAAGGAAGAACTTGAGCATAAAAGCAAACAAATCGATATTAACTAACAAAAATGTATCTCACAAAAATGGGAGTTTGTTACTAATACAGCGGTTTGAGATACAATGCATACGATGAATGAATGTAGGATACCTGATGGGGTAGAGGGCCTTCCTAGCATCTGCAAACAAGCATTCTTGTCAATAGGTCTCAGCGTCTTACAAATATCATATGTATAGCGATTTGTAAGATATTGAAAATCGATACGGCAGTTCAGCATAATAACTTACAACTCGACGATACAAAACCATACTATCTAAAAGGTCGATGAATATATCGCACAATAAATTACAAATCGATAAGGAAGAACTTGAGCATAATAGCAAACAAATCGATATTAACTAACAAAAATGTATCTCACAAAAACGGGAGTCTGTTACTAATACAGCGGTTTGAGATACAATGCATACGATGAATGAATGTAGGATACCTGATGGGGTAGAGGCCCTTCCTAGCATCTGCAAACAAACATTCTTGTCAATAGAACCCAGCGTCTTACAAATATCGTATGTATAGCGATTTGTAAGATATTGAAAATCGATACGGCAGTTCAGCATAATAACTTACAACTCGACGATACAAAACCATACTATCTAAAAGGTCGATAAATATATCGCACAATAAATTACAAATCGATAAGGAAGAACTTGAGCATAATAGCAAACAAATCGATATTAACTAACAAAAATGTATCTCACAAAAACGGGAGTCTGTTACTAATACAGCAGTTTGAGATACAATGCATACGATGAATGAATGTAGGATACCTGATGGGGTAGAGGCCCTTCCTAGCATCTGCAAACAAGCATTCTTGTCAATAGGTCTCAGCGTCTTACAAATATCGATAAGTTTTCAACCTTCGTAAGAACAATTTCTACCTGCAATAACCAAACAATGCCTTAATGGCACACAAGACGACATGCCTTCTTCATCGGTCGCATGATGAGATGAAAAGCTACTCACGCTGCCTTAATGGCACTGGAAGGAATTTTTGTGAATCATTGCTTTCTACCATGATGCCTAACGACAGCAAAAATGAAGAGAAGACACTGGAATGTTTTGTAACGCAAGGCAGGCACGAGAAGGCGACAATGTGTTGTACAACAGGATAAAAAACAAGGCGGAAAGCTCGACTGGAGACGAAGGCAAAGTTTTGGTTGATAATGGGTGCAACTGTTACAGCAGATGGTGCAGGAATTTAATGAATAGAGAACGTCTCCACTTTAAATGGTTAACATCAAACTTTCTGGATGGAGGACTTTTTTGTCTTTTTATCGACCCGTCGTTTCACAACTTTTGAATAGAGGATATTTTTGTCATTTCCTCGAACCGTCATTTCAGGGCAAGAAAAGCAAGGGTGATTAAGTCTTTGTAACAGCACCAGAGTCCGATGCAAAGTTATGTCAACATACACGGGAATACGATCCCCATGTGCATGAATACGTGGTGGCGCTCATTCGATCCCCCGAACACAGACGTGGGATTCAGTGAATCATCGAGGGCGAACATACACCACCCTCTCAGCTTGGGATGCTTCTTAGTTCTTACTTTTTCTTTATCACCCAATAGACTAGTGACAAGAAGGTGATTGGTCCAAGCACGATAGAAACATATCTGGGCCCACAACGTTCATTCAGCCTAGTACCTTTCGAACTTTCACATGTTTGACCAAGGTTTCATACGTCACCACGTTCACAATACAAACTCTACGTGAGCTAATGCGTTTCATGGTCCCACCACACCCCTCTCTCTCTCTATAAATATGCATACCTAGAGAGCTATAGTTTATCATTCAGAAAAAGAACCACACTTATCTTAGAAAGAAAGCCATGGAAGAAGCTCCTGCAGCCTTCCTTCTCCTCTTAGCTTCTACCCTCCTTTTGGTTTATATCGTTAGATTACTCCTAGGCAGCACTACTCCACCCAAAAATCTTCATCATCCTCGCACATCTACGGCCCCAAATCATACCCAGTAATCGGATCCACTCCTTCTCTCTATGCTAACTTAGACCGGCTGCCTGTGTACATCACCCAGCTTATTCGTGACTCGCCCACCCACACCGTCCTCATCCACCGTCCGTTAGGCTCCAAATTGATCATAACCGCCAATCCCTCCAACGTCGAACACATCCTCAAGACCCGATTCCATGCCTACCCCAAGGGCCCCAACTTTCATGATACCCTTTATGACCTACTTGGCAATGGCATCTTTAATGTTGATGGAAATACTTGGAAGTTCCAAAGGAAGATAGCGAGCTATGAGTTCAACACTCGATCGCTACGCAAATTTGTGGACACCGCCGTGAAATCAGAGATCTCTGGCCGCCTCCTCCCTCTCCTTGACTCTGCCGCTGCCGAGAAATCCGTCTTGGATCTCCAGGACGTGCTTCAACGGTTCGGGTTCGATAACATCTGCAAATTAGCTTTCGGGTACGATCCCGGTTGTGTTAATCTTACACTACCTCCCTCCCAGTTCACCTCAGCATTCAATGTTGCTGTAAGGATCGCAGGCGATCGGCCCCGGGCCTTCATTCCAGCAGTTTGGAAAATCAAACGTGCACTCAGAATCGGGACCGAGCGGCAACTCCGAGAAGCCGTCCGCATTATTGATGAGCACGCTAGAAATCTCATTCGCGGTCGAAGACGGCAACCGATACCTGCACCAGAAGATTCAGATCTTCTATCAAGATTTATGAGCAAAGATGATGCTGATGAGGAGTTTCTCAAGGATATAGTGATAAGCTTCATACTTGCTGGCATGGACACAACTTCGGCCGCACTGACATGGTTCTTCTGGCTCGTTTCCAACCACAAGCATGTGGAAGAAGAGATTCTGAAGGAGATCTCCAGTACCGAAAGAGAAGCAGTTGGTTTCGATGATATAAAAGAAATGATCTATCTACATGCAGCAATCTGTGAGAGCATGAGACTTTATCCGCCAGTACCAAATGATAGCAAGTATGCGGCAGAAGATGATGTCTTGCCGGACGGGACAGTGGTGCCGAAGGGGGCGAGGGTGATGTACCATTCTTATGCGATGGGAAGAATGGAATCATTATGGGGGAAGGATTGGGAGGAATTCCGGCCGGAGAGGTGGTTGAAAGAGGATGGAGTGGAAGGGAAGTGGAGGTTTATTTCTGAAGATCCATATAAGTATCCGGTGTTCCAGGCCGGGCCAAGGGTGTGCTTGGGGAAGGATATGGCCTTCATTCAAATGAAGAGCATTGCTGCCACCGTACTCCGACGCTTTAAGGTTGTACCAGCGCTGCCAGACTTTGACCCAGTGTTGCAAATCAGATTGACCTCCAAGATGGAGGGCGGTTTCCCGGTGAAGATTCAACAGAGGGAGGCATGATAGCAACTCTCTCTCTCTCTCTCTCTCTCTCTCTCTCTCTCTCTCTCTCTCTCTCTCTTTCTTCATTTTGGTTGCGTCTTTGAGCTCTTTTGTTTGTGTATTTGTCTGTCTTTGCTTATAAATAGAGTCTATTGGGCTCCCATTAAATAATAAATTCCTTGTAGCAGCCTCTCTCATAAAATTTGTGCAGAGAGATCAGGTGATCTGTCAAACCACTTTTGCAAAGTGATCAGTCATCCTCGAACATATATAAAGCGTTACCTTATACATTCTATCCCAGCCATTCAATTAATTAATGGCTGAATGGTTTTGCTGGATGGTTAGAAGTGAATGTACGATGAAACCCATTCTATCTCAAATGATGGGATCTTTTTCAGGCATCCTTCCCTTTTAATGTTACACTTCGGTCTCTTGTGGGAAGCAGATCAGCGTTTTTGCTAATGCCGACATCGTGGCCGTCTGTTTGCATTTTGGATGAATGCCACGTGGTTTTGTTGACTTTTCAGCTTTTTAAAATGCAAATCGGATGGCCACGATGTCGGCATGAGCAAAAAACGCTCATGTTCAGCATCACCTGATCTGCTTCCTCTCTTGTGCAGGTTGTAGAGCCCACGAAAATACGTGCTGACATCATCATTGGTGGTCATAATAGTGTGACCATTGATCACCATGATAGACGACGAGGATTTCAGATCACTTTGTCAAAGTGATTTGACAAATCACCTGATTTGCTAACTAAGTAAAGGCATACTTATTAATAGAAGCCCTCACTCGCATGGACCAGCAGCGGCCCCGCCAGGCGCCCGCACACTAAGGCTGCAACACATATAAAGCACCGTGGAACCACGCACATGCACGGTACGAGCAATTAGCCGCACACATGCGCAAGGTGCCAACTCACTCGCCCAGCCAGCTGGGCCAACCAAGGGGACCACCTCAGCCACCCACTTGACTCACTTGTGGCCCATGTGATTACAATACCACCTCTGGTTTTCCTGTTTTGGTTGCTACTTACCCCTATAAATCCTAAATGGCCCCATTTGTAAAGACAACATTGAATCTAGACTCTAGAGAAAATGAATTGTGAAAAGGTTCTTCTTCTGGTCTACTTTGAGATCACAGGGTCTAGAGCAGTAGGTGTAGCTCTTTTCGCCAGTTAAGTCGATCATCCCGATCGGATTAACTGAAATTGGCTGCACTTGCCTGTCGACCACCAGCACTTGCAGATTGGCGCCCATTCAATGAGTTGGGCTCATTTTCGGCATCTACAAGGCCACTTCGGATGTTGTAGACCATGGAGAGGTTCCTTAGCATGGATTGATCATAAATTATTCAAGATAGCTCTTGTCGAAAAATTCAGGCTTAACCAGAGGGCAATCCGAGCTTGATTCTTGTCGATTATAGCTCATCAATTAAAAGTAATTGCATATTTCGATTCTTTGGTTTGATGAGATCTAACAAATCAAGTATTTATACGATGAAAATGATTGAGAATGCATGTCGGAATGTTAAGTTGAAGTTCAGGTTGTCACCAGAGTCGATCTAGCTTTTGGCCGGACTTTGGACATGATTTTTCGGTGATCCATAGGTGCATTTTCAATGATATTTTATGTTTCTTCGGCAAACTATACCCTCGTGGTTGTAAGGTCATGTGGCCATAAGCTGATTATTGGGAGGTCATCTCAATAGTCACTTTCTCTCAAAGGTTAAAATAGTTCATACATGTAGCAATTAAATTATAAATAAATTAAATATAAAATAATCAAATAATAAGACATGCTTAAAATAAGTTACATATGTGAAACACCAAGAGATATGTCTATTGGCGATGAAGGGATTTCTCCCAAGGATGTGTTCCAAGCTTGAACCCCTTACATAATGCAGTGTGTTGATGTATGAGATTCATAAAAAAAACACAAATCTTCAGTTCGCTGAGTCAAAAGAGAATTACTACAGTTCAAGAAGGGTTGAAAAGCGAGGAGCTTCTTGGCAATTTTGAGCACAACAACACATGCTTTGGCCAATAAAATCTGCACTTTTGCACTTATAGATTCCTACGTTGGTATTATAGCAATGTTCAACATATCCCTATCAATGATCGTGTGTGCCAAAGTGCCACCTCATGCATCACTGAAAGAAAAGAAAAGAAAAAAAAATTAAACAAAGAAATAAGTGTTTGAGGTTAGTATAAGTTTTTTTGTGTTCATACACAGGGCAATCGGCTGAACCAAATACCAATTGCAAAAAAACCTAAAACTCGCATAAAAAATTTTAATTTATGTACCCGATTTTGTTTCTTTGAGTGACCGAAGATAGTTCTTGAGAAAGGGTTGTAATCTTTTTAGGAGAGTTTAATTGAGCCCAAATTTCTTGTAAACAAAAATAAAAATAGATTTTTGGGGCATTGCTGAAAATTAGTTGTTGCTAGAAAATTGATTGTCTCTAGAATCGTCGACAGTTGGCGACAAAGATAAAACCTCTGAAGCATTTTTCTCAGTTGCTGGAAACCACTGCTTGAACCATGGTGGTCGGTCATCCGAAAAGAGGGAAAACCCTTATTTGCGTCACCGGTTGAATAGTGCTCCTCGCACTAGAAAATCTGAATGAGCCATAGGCGGCTCGATTTTTGCCCAATAACGTTTGGCTGACACTGAGATTGAATGCGCCCTAACCAAATTAGTGGGCTCCTCCATTCTGTCGAGTCATTGCCAAAAAAAATTTCAGTGATGGAGCTGGCTGAAGGACGCTTAGAGACATGAGGATGCTCCGACGAGTCATTATCGTGTAGGTGGATGCTCCATTGTCGTGCAGGTGACTCATCTTCTCTGGCAAGTCATTACCAAAAAACCGCAGATAGCGGTGACCGTTCTTTCAAACGATAAAGGGGCCAAAGGTTAGGGTTTGGAAGAAAAGGGCTCAAATCCTCTTCTTCCGATTTTTTCTTTTCTTTAAAAAAAAAAATTTTATGTTTAAGTCCAATAATTCTTGTTAATTCCATTAAGGAGCCTATCAAAATTTTGCACAAAAGGTTTTTTTTTTTTTGAAATTCCAGAAAGGGGCTTATTCATTGTTTTCGAAATAAGCCTATGCTTATCACTTTTTATTGAAATAGACTTTCTGTCTTTTGAATTTACAAACAGAGGGCTGAAACTTTCTGTTTAACCAAAAAGTTTCAGTTTGAGGTTTCTGCTTTATTTTTTTTCTTAGAGAGGCTTCTGCTTTTTGAAGTTACAGAAAAGTGGTTTTCCTTTTCTGATAAACTTAGATAATTCCAGACAGTATTCTGCTTTACTGAATATTTACATAAAGGAGACTGATCTTTTCTAAAATTGCAAAAAAAAAGAGTTAGAACTTTCTATTTAACTTAAAAAGTTGCAGAATTAGGTTTCTATGTTTTCACTTACACAAAACCTCTTTTTTTCTGAAATTACAAAAAGGTGGTCTTGAATTTCTTAAAACCACCAAGTACTTATTTTTGTCAATAATGCTTACAAATTTAGCATTTTTTTTGTATTTCTTCCATATTTAAAAACCCTATTGCATGCTAAACTAGTTTAGAAGAATTGAAACTAGTTATATTCACAAATATTAGTCAAAATAGTTTTTATTAATTCTAATATTTGTTCATAATTAGGAAAATGGCAAACTGAATAGTCATATGAGTTATCTAAAATTGAAAAACTCAATGAAATGAATTTTGGAATGTGGATGTAACACCTCTAAATTTTTAACCATAAGTATTGTTCAAATATTAAAATTTTGAGACCAAATTTTTTTATAAGTATAAGTAAATTAGATCTTATAATGCAGAAATAATTTTAAAAAATGGTTAAAACTTTAAGTGAGTTACACTAAAGATAACAATCAAATCAAAATGTGCAAACCACGTACAATATAAGACTGAAATATAAAGAATTTTAATTTTATTTTAAATCTATGTATAAAAACAATAGTTCAGTTTCTATATGATCAAGTACTAAAAACGAAAAGATCATGTCTACCAAGATCGTGAGGTAAGAGTGGACCATCGAGGATGCAGCTCAATCAGTCCTTCACTCCAACTACTTATTATACTTTACCTGCATTATCTGTCCACCATAAACGAGGTTAGTCTCGCTAAAGTCTAGTAAAGCAACCCAAACTCAAACTTAAAGAAAACATATCAAGCATTTAAAGGTAAAGACATGATATATTATTCATCAATCATCAAGTGACAAACAAGAAAACAAAGTCCTATAAGTAATCCATTTTAAGCATTCGAACTTAAAGCATTTCATCACTTAATATTCTATTCAACCTTAACTCACATAATAAAGTATAATCTATATGCATTCAAGTCATACAAGTCATCACACACACATATATATATAAGACATTCAGATAATTGTATCATTTTCATATACATTCATAATTGTTATAAACAATAAGTCAAATCGCATTTGACCATTCCAATATGAAATACACACACATACCTTCTAAATAATTTAGTTAGATATTCATGATACACATCAATCATGATACATAAGTGTAATATATTTACTCGGACAATCATAATGCAATTATTTGTAATGAACCTATATAGGTGTGATGTACCATTCACTTAATAAGTCAAAACTAGTCATTTGTATATGTGATGTGTTATTCACTTATACGCTAACATAAGCGTTATAATTATAACCCTGTATCAAGATCTAAAATCAATAAGGATTTGATTCGCACATCTGATTTCAATATATAATCATGCTACAATAGAAAAGTCAAATTTATAGATTCATAACTGGCTATCTCAATTTACTCCGAAGATTATCATAATTCATTATAACAGTTCATTTAATCATATAAATATTTACAAAATCCATGTCGGATCACCTTGTCTGAAAAATGTATAACCTCACAAGGAGTTACCACCCTAGACGGATGGTCTGTCAGGTCTTGGACAATGCACTTCCTCATAAGAATATATTGTCTTTGTAGGCTACCCACTCTTGGATAATGCATTTCCTCATAGAGACTTACCGCTCTAGCCGGATTACCTTATTTGGTCAGCCACACCCTCACAGAGAATCCTTTGAGAATAGTTCTTTAATGAGTATCATATCCAGTGAAAACTATTATGATACATGCATCAATACAATTGACCACTCTGAGTGTCGATAACCATCAACATAGGCATAAGCCTGTATACAATCAATATACATCACATAATACATCATTTTATATGGCACTTAAATCATAAAATCACACATTTAACCAATAAGGTTTCATGAATCATAGTTCACTATTGAACTTAAATATTTATCGCATGCATTCATAATTTTATATCACATGGCATTTAAATCATATCATATAGAAGCATATTATCTTGCGCATCATATCTTCACTACAAAGAATATTGCATTTCTTAAATTGAACCTCAAAACATGCATAAACAAAACATGAGTTCTATGCATGCATACACGAATATGCATATTTTATAAAACAAAGCAACTAAATCTCAATATATGTAACTCCTACATAGTTTGAGCTATGCATACAGGTTTCAAGTCATATATGCATTGTTTCACCACATGAATCAATATGCAAAGCAAGCATTTTATGTATAATGTGTCTCATATATATATATATATATATATATATATATATATATATATATATATATATATATATATATATATATATATATATATATATATATATATATATATATATATATATAATTCACACAGATCATGGTTCATTCATGAGAGCACGGAACGTATCAGTCTATGCATAACGGTATTTGCATAATCCTATTATGAACATGATTTTATCACTCATGCTTTCGTGCATAATTATACAATTATTATTTCACACTAACATTCAATGTGGTCATATCAAACACATCAATTTATACAACATTCATTCACACAAACGCATGCTTAAATATGTACCTGTAACAAACACATTTCATATTCTTCTATCTAAAATCATGACGAGCATGATCTTCAAACTACGACAAAAAAATCAATTTTATTCTTGTATATTCAAATCATGCTCAGCATGATCTCCGAACTACAATCACAACAGTCCTAGATATCTACAACTAAGTGGTGTATGTGATCAGAAAAGTGTTGCATACAATAAAAATAAATTTATTGGGTGATGCATTTTTTACCACGTACTTACCATGGGCATTTACCCGATTTGTATTTCACATTTCTTTGCATTCAATGCACATTGGCTTATAGTTTTTTTGCGACTTAGCATAAATATCACATTTTTAGTATATCTTGCACTCAAATCAGTTAAACATATAGGCAACTATATCACTCCTAAATATCCATAACTATGTGCGGTGTGTGTGCATAACTTGTATTTGCAATTCAACAAAGTATTTAGCATAACAACATCATGGTTACGCAATTAGTGCCTAAACATGCTCTCTACAAGTTCAGTTAAGGAAACTTGTCTTAATAATATGAAGAACAATAAATCAAAATGCAAAAGATCGACGAGTTTTGAAGTCCGCAAAGATTGCTACCCAAGCAATAGAACGAACCCTCTGTATGCGATCGCAAATGCTAAAAACTCAAAAAATGTCAATTATACCAAGATTAGCCAAAAATAACAAATTACGCTATAAACCATTATCAAGAGCCACATAACACACAAATACACTCTAATAATTTACAAACTCTATCAAAATATATTTAAATAAAATATTATAAATACAAATTATGCCCTGATTGGCTAGAAATAAACATGTAATATATCAATAAATAAAATTCAAAAGCAACAAACACATTTCTAATTTGGAGATAAAAATGAGTTCTTTATTTATTAATAATCCTTAAAAATTATGGGTTTTACATCCTACCCTCCTTAAAAAAAATCATCCTCGAAATTTATACAATCATTCAAACAGGTAGGAGTATTCATCAGGTCATTTGTCTTTTTTATCCAAACCATCTGGCGAAGAAAAGATCACACAATAAATATGAGTCTTAAGCATATTTCTAAGTTAATATAAACAATATTTTAAACATCACACATTATACAAGTTTTTTATATTTAATATTGACACATTTCATATATGTGTATCAACAAAATTTAGAAACGGATACCTTACCTGTGATGGTCAACTTACTAGCATCTTGTAGCCACTATTACCAAACTGCTCTGATATCATTTTTAATGCCTCTAAAATTTTAACCTTAATTATCGTTCAAATATTGAAATTTTGAGACCAATTTTTTTATAAGTATAAGTAAATCAGATTTTATAATGCGAAAACAATTTTAAAAAATGGTTAAAACTTTGGGCGGGGTTACACTAAAGATAACAATCAAATCAAAATATACGGGATATACACATTTTAAATCATGTATAATATAAAACTAAAATATAAAGTGTTTTAATTTTATTTCAAATCAGAGTATAAAAACAATAGTTCAGTCTTTACATGATCAAGTACTTAAAACGAAAAGATCATGTCTACCAAGATCGCAAGGTAAGAGTAGAACCTCGAGGATGCAACTTGACCAGTCCTTCACTCCAACTACTCATCATACTTTACCTGCATTACCTATCCCCCATAACATGGGGTCAGACTCGCTAAAGTATGGTAAAGCAACCCAAACTCAAACTTAAAGAAAATATATCAAGCATTTAAAGGTAAAGACATGATATATTATTCATCAATCATCAAGTAACAGACAAGAGAACAATGTCCTATGAGTCATTCATTTTAAGCATTCAAAGATAAAGCATTTAAAAACATTTCATCACTTAATGTTTTATTCAACCTTAACTCATGTGATAAAGCATAATCTATAGGAATTCAAGTCAGACAAATCATCGCATAAATATATATGCATCTAAGTCATTCAAATCATTGCATCATTTTCATATGCATTCATAATTATTATAAATAATAAGTCAAATCATATATGATCATTCTAGTGTGAAACACACACACATACTTTTTAAGTAATTTAGTTAAATATTCATGATACACATTAATCATGATACATAATTGTATT
Organism: Nuphar pumila; assembly: GCF_984573655.1. Lineage (NCBI taxonomy): Eukaryota > Viridiplantae > Streptophyta > Magnoliopsida > Nymphaeales > Nymphaeaceae > Nuphar > Nuphar pumila. The sequence continues at coordinate 24,088,363 of NC_143255.1, read as the reverse complement.
ATATTACGTGTTTTAAAGTATGCCCATTATTACTACTATACCTAAAGATTTGGTGTTGATATTAAACTGAATGTCATTAATTTATATTTTGAATATATGTCAAAAGCATGAGGATTGTTTGCATGGATTTGAATAATGTTGTACAATATTTATAAGCGTTATGCGAAATTATGGTTGACGCGAACAATGCATGATATCATGTTATATTGCTTTCGAATACCCTCTCTCTTATGTCTGATTTCTTTCATGGATATTTTAATTGATGAACGGTAATATCATTAGAATGTATGATTTAATATTGTGTAATTACTTGTGATCTGGTGTATATGTTCTATGCTTTCATGAGTTTGACCCTTTAAAATTTCAAGTATTGAGTAGTTGTGATGATACGATGGCAGGATGCGACGGCGGAGACTCGAACTAGACTTCTATGCATTTAAAGCTTTTCTAGGACTTGTTTAAGAAAATGGTTTGGATGTCTAAAAACTATCAAATGAGTTTTCATGATATTGGTACTGTCAGTTTTATGTCTAAACTGCATGGGTTTAAAAATGGATATGACTATCTTTTCCTGATATGATTTGAAATTTGATTCATAAATTTAGATTTATTATGGTGGGCCTGGATCCAAGTCCTAATGGAAAGTGGATCCAACCCTATGTTATCGGTTAGCGCCTGTAATATACCCAAGGTTTTGCTAACTTGTATTAATTAAAAGATTTTTACTCTGCAATCATTTTGGTTTTAAAAAGACCAATTGCAAAATTTTAAATTTTTCATAAACTTTTTCAAGTTAGAAATTTTGAGGCATTACAAAAATAATACATCCACAAAACTCCTCAACAAAATTGCATTTAAGGTTGTAAAATTCTAAAAAGATTATGAAATTATGAACAATTTGCAAAACTCATGACAAGTTTCGTAATGCACGTTGTAAAAATCCTTGCTTGTGTTGCAAAAGTTTTTATCTTGTGAAATTTAGAACAATTATCACACTGGTATTATGAAATTCCTTTTTATTGCAAAATTACCTACGAATACTATAAAAGAGAAGTTAAGGTTTCACATAAACTAGGTTTTTTATGGTACCCAACCAATGAAAAATTATGGTCATTTTCTCATGGCCAAGCATTAGTGGTGCTTCATCGACAGTGGAAAGATCAATGGTGAGAAGATTGATGAAAAATCATTGATGATGAGAAGATCGGCAATGCTTCTAATAAGAGAATCTTATGGTATATACGTGAGATAGAAAATGAAATCCACAGTCGGCGTTCGATCGCGTGGTATGGGTGAGATATGCAGCATTCTTAAGGTCATCCACTCTAATAAACTGTGATAGCTACATAGATGTGTTTTTGCTCTATCAACACAAAGTCAATGTATCTCACATTTAGTGTTCGATCACGTGGTATGGGTGGGATACTTTGTCTTCTCCCAATTAAAGATATAGTAAGAACCAACATTCTTATGAAATGGAATGAATGCAATGTATGAGCGACTTCGTTTTATGAAAGAATGAATGAAATATATGAGTGACTTCATTTTGTGAAAAAATGAATGAATGCAATGTATCAACAACTTCATTTTTTTTAAGTGCATGTTTTGTTTCTCAATCCCTTTTTTGTATCATGATGCACTATTTTCATAAACCCCAAATTTTGGCCTCCTCCAGCAATTTTTTTGGCAACTCTCCTGCAAAAGGAATTTTGATATTTTACAAGAAAAAGGATTTTTGCAATACTGGCATGATGGGATTAAAAAATATCGCAATACCAGAGCCAAATTCATTTTTGATTTTAATAAAGAAAACTGAAACCCGCATATACCTTATGAAATTTCTTTCTAATAAACAAATCAATCACCTGTTACATAGACAACACATCAAATAAAAAACAAGATCAAACAGCTTCATTCTCTGTTACATACATAATTTATTCTCCTTTCATATAAATAATTCATTCTACTCAAAAAAAAAGAATCAAACAACTTCATTCCATGTTATATATATATATATATATATATATATATATATATATATACACACACACACACACAATTCATTCTCCTCTAAAAACAAAAGTCGAACTTTAACTTTTATTGTCGCAAGTGCAATGGTCGTCTTTATCAGCTTTCATCCATAAGCTTAAGTGCATCCTCTAGCTTGGACTCTTCATTATCGCAAACTAGCCTAGAAATTAACATTAAACTGAATGCATACTTGAACAAAAGAAGTATAATATTAAAAAAATATTATGTAAACTAAAATGAAGCATCTCATAGACTACTTTGCAAATGAATCAAATACTTACGCATTACTTCATAATCATGTTTCTGCCCATTGTGTTTAAGCTCATGACATACATTGCACTTGTATGGCACCACCTCCTTATGTTTTGTTCTTCATCTTTTTACATTAGGTCACCTTGCTTTCTTAATTGGCACTGGTGGTAAGACAAGAATAAGGGTCAGAAGAGTGATGTATTATTGACCATCGGATGAAATGGATAAATACTATATATAGCTTGATATGATTCAACTGTATAGAACTTGTCATAGTAATCATCTAGGACATTGCCCTAATACAAAATACATTTGATGGCATGCTCGCAAGCATATGTGAATAACATATGAAATCCACTTTGAATGCACTTTTCCTGCAATAAATTTTGTTTGATCTGCCATATATATGTTTGCTTTAATACCTCTTCACTTTAAAGAATATTGGACCGTGCATATTTGTGCATTGGATCTTTTAAGGGCAATCTACCATAGTGTGTGGGTTATTTCTTGCATATATGATAGTGAATTTGTTATTATAGCTCTTTATAAATTTTGTTTTAAGGTTATTCCTAACCACATAATCTCTCAAAAACTTGTGACACTGCTCAAGATTAGTAAACCTTTTGCCGCAAGCAATTTCTTGATCGCTTGACTCTATTGATAGGTACCGAAATTGTTTGCATTGGTTAAGATTTTTGTTGTACAACTTATCATACAAGAAGCCTCTGCATCAATTATTTTCAATTTCTCTTTACTAGATAAGAATTTGTTTATTGAGAACCAAGGGTTTGACTTCTCAAATATCATTAGCACATCGTTCCCACCCACCAGTACTTGTTTTAAATCATCACTAATTTGGTCATCTCCTATCATTTTTTAGTCTGACTCAATCGACACGGTATACTCAGAATCATCGCTATCATTTGATTCTGCATTGTGCCCATCATTGTTGCTAGTGCAAAATGACTAATCATCTACACAAAGTAAATCAAAATTCATCATATATATGGCCCTCTTTGCTTCAAAAAATGCAACATTCCTGAAATCCCAACTTTCAAGAATAACAAAAAAAAATAACACCTCCAGTTCAAGCATAAATTAGAAAGAGTTTCAACCTTTACCTAGATTTGTTATCTACATTGAAAGGTTGGGTGTCATACAATGTCCTACAGTGAAGATCGTCGACACTAGTTTGTCCATATGGTTTCACATCGCTTACAGTGATCCTCTCATCATTAACTATTGAGAATGGTGGGTTGTTTGTCAGATGAGTGAACTCAATAGCTGGTGGCTGAGATAGATGCATATTATCCACAAGATTTTCATCATTTCATTCTTGTACATGACTTCCGACCATCACTTGATATTTAACAATGCATCCTCCAACTTGTTTGACTTCGTAGACATTGTCAATTCATGTAGTTTTACTAGCAATTAAGTAAATATTGCCCCTATATAACGTTGATTGAACATCATTATCATCTAGGAGATGTATCCATATATCTTCACTATCTAATTTTGGAGTGCACTTATATTGAAAGATCATTAACTCTTTCATATATTCATTTTTATGAGACATTAATTCTATAAAATCATTATAGTTGTTATTTTTAAAGACCATTATAGATCTCCAAATGGGTTGCTCAGTGCTACACTAATTTATAAATATCATTTCAGCAGTTATCATAACTTCATACACCAACCACACAATGTATCATTCGATTAACAATTCTAAAAACCAACAACCCATAATAAACCACAATACCCCCACACAACCAACTCATATTCAATGCTTGTGCATAGTCAACCCTAGCCCCAATCAAACAAAGATAAATATTGATAAACCATCGCATATTGACAAGCAACAGACAAAAATAAGTAACTATATGCGCATTTATATGGGATGAAAACCCAAAAAAACTTGAGGAAACTAACAGGAAAATTTATGAGGGATTTTTGCAAAGTCGTTGTCCGCTGAAATATTTGACTGAATGTCATTAGAATGTTACCAAAAGATTGCCGAAAGGATTGGGGACTACCAGTTGGGGATCACAAGAACGATAAGTGTTGCAAAAATAGGGCATTCAAATGAAAAAAAGGAGTTGTAAAACCAAACATCATTTATATGTGACAAAATTTCGCAATAAAAAGTAATTTCACAATTCAGGTGTGATTCAAATAAGAGATTTCACAATATCTAACTTTCACAAATATTTTAGAATTTCATAATACTTCATGTGATACTCGCCAACAATTTTGCAATTATCGAACTTTTCACAAATTTTATGTGTCTTGTAGGTTTTTGCGTGAAACTCGTGACAAGTTTAGCAGATTGTTTGGATTTTTGCATTCATTTTTAGAATTTTGCAACCTCATATGTAATTTTGTTGACGAGTTTTGTAGGTGTATTATTTTAGGGTCATGACATGCAAAAATAAAAAATTTGCACCTATGAGGGGTAAAAAAGAAAAGAGAAATTGAGAATCTGTGATATTGTTCATTTGGCAAATTCGATAAATTGTGGAGCATTTTAGAAAATGCATTATTTTTGTCATATAATACAGTCATTTTTCGAATTTTTATTTAGTAAAAACAGTCCTATTAATAAAAAAGGACTCCTATTTTTAGGTCGAATAGAGAACAGATTTAAGGTACTCTCTCGAACAAGTGGATGCTGCGTAACTCCCCCTTCCCACAAAGGAGTGGATGTGTGGCATTTAGTGATTTAGTGGAATACCCAGCAAGGTATCGTCTCTGTTGAATGCCATGGTTTGATGGTTAAGTTGGACCTCTTATAATTGGAGGGAGGATCAAGTGCAATGTGATTGCACGCTTTTAGAACGCTGTCGCACCACCAGCATCTGGTCACCCGTTGTATCTCCCAAATACACCCTGTCAGCTGTGGGACCTACAACAGATGGGGGGTAATAAGGTGCAGCAGTTGAGTGTGCCATCACATTGCACCTTATTTCAATTTTGAATCTCATGTGAATCATCTTCCCTTACTTTGCAAAGCAGGTTATATGTTCCCCCCCGTGAACAGGGCAGTTAGCTACATCTCATGCTCGGGGGTCCCAAAGAGCACCACGTATGTAAGCATGTGTGTCTCGTATCCCCATGTTTGTCAGCATTAATTAGCATTGGAGTTTGATGCAATTGCAAAGACTTAAGTACCCTCTCCTCCATTGGTGCCAAAAAAAATGACGATTCTTGAAAAGGAGTGGTTGTAAAGACTTAAGTGCCCCGAAGATGATTATTTAAGACCCAGTCTCTGCACTGCAGGATTATCTGAGAAAGAAATCTCCCCTGGAAGAAGCCATGAACATCAACCCTCTCACACTCTCTCTCCCTTCTATTTCTGCTTCTATTCATATCCAACAGAAGATCTTACATTGCTCCATCAAGCACCGACTCACCTGCACATTGACTGTTGTGGAGCCTGATTCAGAGTTTTTACCCTTACAGGAGGAGGGTTTGGGGGTTCATCCCAGCGTGGGTAGCATCATTCAACTAAATGAGTTGTAGATCCTGATTCAGAGTTTTTACCCTTATAGGAGAGGGGTCTGGGGGCTCCTCCCAACGTGGGTAGCATCATTCAACTTGAAGAGTTGTGGAGTCTGATTCAAAGTTTTTACCCTTACAGAAAAGGGGGGTCTGAGGGCTCCTCCCAGCGTGGGTAGCATCATTCAACTTGATGAGTTGTGGAGTCTGATTCAAAGTTTTTACCCATTCATATTTTAAGGCAATAGATCTCATGTTTGAACATCCACGCATGTGCAGTTTGCTTTCATCATGTTCAGTTGCTTTCTAGATTATACTTTGAATTCTGGTGCATTTTAGATCTATCGATTTGTATGTAACCAGAGCTCATTTTAATCTGAATTTTTTACTACAACTTCATGCATATGTCTTCATGCTCTTCACTAAAAATCAGATCATTCTGAGTTTGTTTGACCCACTTTAAAAATCAAGATTCAAAACCTATTATTTTGCACCGTCAGGATTTTAGCAGAATCAGGACCAACTTGCGGGAGTGATTTCTCCCTAACCAGAGATGATCTTTCCAATCCGTAAAAAGGGTTGTTTTTTAAATTGAATCTAGTTTGTTCATACCAAATTTCAGCGATTTCTATGGTGTTTTCATACCTGTTTTTGGTCCAAAACCATAACCCTGTCACCCTGTGTCATTTTAACGGCTCAGATTTTGATCCATTTTGTTTGAATTTTATTTTCCTAATGGAAGATCATTTTTCAATTTTGTAAAACGGGTTCTCTTCTTTTATGTGTCTAGTTCATTCTTGTAAATTTTCAAAAAATTTCATGGTCAATTACTATTTTATTTTGATTAAATACCAGAACCTTGTATCCAGATTTTATAAATGTTCTGATTTTGGCCCCCATATCATGACTGTTGTAGCACTTCTTCAACAAATCGTTATTTGATTGGCAATATTCTTCAGCAAATTGTTGTTATGATTTTTTTGAGTCTCTAATGAGTCCCTACTATGATTTATAGTATTTTTGGGTCTCCAACGAGCCTCACAATGATTTATAGTGTTGTCCGGTCTTTTGACTATGATTTATAGTGCTTTGGGGTCTCCAACGAGCCCCACAACGATTTGTAGTATTTTTCAGTCTTTTAACTATAATTTATAGTGTTTTCGGATCTCTAACGAGACTCACAGCGATTTATAGTGTTACTGGACCTCGCTATAGCGATTTGTAGTGTTTCTCGCTAAACACTACAGCGATTTGTGATACAAATCGCTATCTGAATCAGGACCAACTTTTGAGGGCTATATCTCCCTAACCAGAGATCGGATTTCAAATCCGTAAAAAATGGTGTCTTTGTTATGAAGTCTAGTTTATTACTATAAATTTTCAGCGATTTCTATGGTCATTTAATACCCCATTTGGATCTAAAACCAGACCCCTATCACTCTACCTTATTTGAGTGACATAGGTTTTTATTTCATTTTGTAAGAGTCATATCTCCCCAACGGAAGATCATTTTTCAAATCCGTAAAAAAAGTTTTCTTCCCTTATGTGTCTAGGTTATATCTGGAAAGTTTTATAACTTTTTATGCTCATTTGATATTTCAAATCTGTTAAAAACCGAGACATTGTTATAAAACATTATAAAACTTAAAAAGTTTGAAACTTCCTCTATGTGTCTCGGTTTTTAACAGGTTTGAAATATCAAATGAGCATAAAAAGTTATAAAGCTTTCTATATATAAACTAGACACATAGAGAAAGAAAACCCTTTTTACGGATTTGGAAAATGATCTTTCGTTGGGGAGATATGACTCTTACAAAATGAAATAAAAACCTGTCACTCAAATAAGGCAGACTGATAGGGGTCTGGTTTTAGATCCAAATGGGGTATCAAATGACCATAGAAATCGCTGAAAATTTACAGGAATAAACTAGACTTCATAACAAAGACACCACTTTTTACGGATTTGAAATCCGATCTCTGGTTAGAGAGATATGACCCTGACAAGTTGGTCCTGATTCGGATAGCGATTTGTATCACAAATCGCTGTAGTGTTTAGCGAGAAACACTACAAATCGCTATAGCGAGGTCTAGCAACACTATAAATCATTGTGGGTCTCGTTAGAGACCTAAAAACACTATAAATCATAGTTAAAATACCGAAAAACACTACAAATCATTGTGGGGCTCGTTGGAGACCCCAAAACAATATAAATCATAGTTAAAAGACCGGACAATACTATAAATCATTGTGAGGCTCGTTGGAGACCCAAAAATACTACAAATCATAGTAGAGACTCATTAGAAACTCAAAAAAATTATAACAAAAATTTGCTGAAGAATATTGTCAATCAAATAACGATTTGTTGAAGAAGTGCTACAACAGTCATGATATGAGGGCCAAAATCAGAACATTTATAAAATCTGGATACAAGGTTCTGGTATTTAATCAAAATAAAATAATAATTGACCATGAAAAATTCTGAAAATTTACAGGGATGAACTAGACACATAAACGAAGAGAACTTGTTTTACAAAATTGAAAAATAATCTCCCATTAGGAAAATAAAATTCAAACAAAATGGATCAAAATCTGAGTCGTTAAAATGACACAGGGTGATAGGGTTATGGTTTTTGACCCGAAACTGGTATGAAAACACTATAAAAATTGCTGAAATTTGGTATGAACAAACTAGATTCAATTTAAAAAACAACCCTTTTTACGGATTGGAAAGATCATCTCTGGTTAGGGAGAAATCACTCCCGCAAGTTGGTCCTAATTATGCTAAAATCCTGATGGTGCAAAATAACAGGTTTTGAATCTTGATTTTTAAAGTAGATCAAACAAACTCAGAATGATCTGATTTTTGGTGGAGAGCATGAAGACATATGCATGAAGTTGCAGTAAAAAATTCAGATTAAAATGAGCTCTGATTACATATAAATCGATAGATCTAAAATGCACCATAATTCAAAGTATAATCTAGAAAGCAACTGAACATGATGAAAGCAAACTGCACATGCGTGGATGTTCAAAAATGAGATCTAATGCCTTAAAATATGAATGGGTAAAAACTTTGAATCAGACTCCACAACTCTTCAAGTTGAATGATGCTACTCATGCTGGGAGGAACCCCCAAACCCCCCTCCTATAAGGCAAAAACTCTAAATCAGGCTTCACAACTCATCAAGTTAAACGATGCTACAGTTAGTGTGCAGGGCAAAAACTCTTGTAAGGGTAAAAACTCTGAATCAGGATCTACAACTCATTTAGTTGAATGATGATACCCACGCTGGGAGGAGCCCCCAAACCCTCCTCTTGTAAGGGTAAAAACTCTGAATCAGGCTCTACAAGAGTCATGTACAGGTCAGTCGGTGCTTGATGGAGTAATGTAGAATCTTCTGCTGGATGTGCACAGAAGCAGAAAGAGAAGGGAGAGAGAGAGTGAGAGGGTTGATGTTCATGGCCTCCTCCAGGGGAGATTTCTTTCTCGGATAATCCTGCAGTGCAAAGACTGGGTCTTAAATAATCATCTTTGGGGCACTTAAGTCTTTTCAAGAATCCTCCCTTGATTTCTTCTCTAGAGAGAGAGGGGGTTTTACAGTGTTTTACGGATAAAGAAGAAGATAAAGACTTTGAATAGTCAACATCATCCTCGACTTTCTGGATGGAGGACATGTTTGTCCTTTTTTTGAACTGTTTGTTTTTTCTTTTTTGAATGAAAGACATTTTTGTCATTTTCTCAAACCATCACTTTATGAGAAGAATAGCAAGAAAGGGTACTTAAGTCTTTGCAACAACACCAGAGTCCGATGCAAAGTTATGTCAACATACACGGGAATACGAGCCCCATGTGTTTGTATATGTGGTGCTCATTCAAAGCCCCGAACACAGACGTGGGATTCAGTGAATCATCGGGGGGGAACATACACCACCCTCTCCTTACTTTGAGGATGGAAACTTCATCTTTACGAGGTCTGAGCTTGCCGAGCTCCCCATTTCACGACAATTGCTGGTGGGACCCCATAGCTTCAGAACGGCCGAACCTTCTCAAATTCCAAGGAGCAGCATTCACAAGTGGGAAATAACATTCACAGTTGAAAAAGTGTTGTGATCGTGATTCGCATTCTCCGGATCTGGAGAAACTAAAATTTTGACAGGGCATTTTAAAACGTGCCCCAGTGATAAGGCTAAGAATATGCACAGTTTTTACAGGTATAAGAATTTTCGTTGAATTTCTCTGCCCTTTACCCTATGAACACGATTCTCAACTGGTTCAAAATGTATGATAGTTATGATATATCCTTATACGATAACACAGTCTTGTCATTAATTCTCCATGTAATGAGTATTCTAGCACTCCAACTCACCTCATGAATTTCTATTGCTTGTACTTCACAAGATACTATTTTCTAAATTATTACCAACTTCATGAACTTTAATGTTTCCACCACATTTCATGAACTTGGTCACCTTCCTTGTAGCTACAAACAATAGAAATTCATCTGGTCATGCATTCCTCTCTTGGAGCCTCACAGGGAAACCACCCATCATCTTCGATGTAATGTTCGCATCATAAACTGGTTCGAAGCCCGACATCGGTACCACCTTGAACCGTCGCAACACACCAGCAGCAATGCTCTTCATCTGAACAAATGCCATCTCCTTCCCCAAGCACACCCTCGGCCCCGCTTGGAAAACTGGATACTTATACGGATCCTCTGCCACAAACCTCCACCTCCCATCTGCACCATCCTTCTGCAGCCACCTCTCTGGCCGGAAGTCCTCCGGATCGTTTCCCCATAAGGATTCCATCCTTCCCATGGCGTAGGGATGGTAGCCAACGGTTGTTCCTTTCGGCACCACAGTCCCGTCTGGCCAAATATCATCCTGTGTCCCGTACTTGGTATCGGACGGTACCGGCGGATAGAGTCTCATGCTCTCGCAGATTGCTGCATGCAGATAGTTCATCTCTTTCACCTCCTCGAAACCAACCACTTCTCCTCCAAAGCTGGAGATCTCCTTTAGGATCTCACATTCCACGCGTTGGTCGCAGGAAATTAGCCAGAAGAACCAAGTTAATGCAGCCGAAGTCGTGTCTCTGCCTGCAAGTATGAAGCTGACCACCATGTCCCTTATGAAGCCCTCATCGGCTCCGGCGACATCTATAAATCTCATAAGGAGATCAGAATTCTCTATCAAGACATCTTGTTGTTGTTGTTGTTGCTTTCTTTCACGAATGAGACTTCTGGTGAAGTCATCAATTACTCGAAGAGCATCACTGAGTTGCTTCTCAGACCCAATTCTGAGTGCACGTTTTAGCTTCCATACAACCGGAGAGCCAGTCACAAACCGTTCACTGAGCAGCCGGACAGCATCATCGAAGGCAGTAACGAAGTCGGACTGCGGAAGGGCAGGGTTGAGGCAGCCAGGGTCCCAACCGAAGGCGATCCTGCATATGTTATCGAATGCGAACCGCTGAAGCACGTCCTGCAGATCCATGACGGTTTTTCTGGCAGCTGCGGAAGCAAAGAGCGGGAGGAGGCGGCCAGATATCTCCGACTTCACTGCGGTGTCAACGAATTTGCGGAGGGACCGTGTGTTGAACTCGTGGCTCGCCATCTTCCGTTGGATCTTCCATGATTCTCCGTCGGTGTTGAAGATGCCGTTGCCAAGGAGGTCGTAGAGAGTGGAGTAGAAGACGGGGCCTTTAGGGTAGGCATGGAATCGGGTCCTGAGGATGTGCTCGACATTGGAGGGGTTGCCGGTGACAATGTGATCAGAGCCAAATGGAACGCGGATTAGGATAGTGTGGGTAGGAGAAGAGAGGATGAGGTCCGACATGTATTGGGTGATACGGTGGGAGTTAGCAGCAATGGAGAGGAAAGAACCGATTATGGGGTATGATTTAGGTCCATGTATGTGTGGTGATGAAGGCTTGGATGGTGGTGTGCCCGTGATGAATTTCCTGATGAGAATAATGAGTAAGAGAATGGCAACTATAGCATGCAGGAAGAATAAGAGTGCTCCTTCCATTGTTCTTGGACTTCAACTAAACTGGCATCTTATTTCCTGTGACCATTTATAGTTGATTTCATGTGTGTCCCCGCGCCTGTGAGAGAGAGAGAGAGGAATTTGGATTAACTCATGCCTTTGTCAACCCTGTCGCTGCTTGCTTTTTGTGCTTATGCATGAGCTAAGTTAACTCATCCCGTATGCCATCCCTGTCGTCATATCCAATCTTGGATTCTTATTTATTGGCCGCTTGCTTTTTGTGATTATGCTTGAGCCACGTTTTGCCCTTGGATAGGACCTGGATCCTGCCCTTATCTGAATCTAAATTTTGTGAGACATGGTTAGGTAACCACAAAAAACACAGAAAATATCTTTCGCGTGCAGATATTTTGTCTGTGTAAACACAAACACAGAAAATCCCTGCATCCGATGGATAAGATCGCTACAGGGGCAATGAAGATCAGGTGACCTAAGGTTGAATACGAATCCATATATATGAGATACTGGATCTAATTAAAGAAGACCCAAACCAAGTTTTTTAATGTAAAATGTGCAAACGCGTCGAATTAAATAAGCTGAAAATAGATTCAATATAAAATACTGATTTCAATCCAAGTCAAATATGCAAATAAAATTTTAGATCATGCTTCAATGATCCATGTCCAAATTAAAATGAAGTGTCAGATTCAGATTAGAGTTCTAACCAAACCTGATTAGATCTATTCGACATTTAGAGATGATATATATATATACATATTAGGCCTCATTTCTGGTTCTGCCTCATAGTTTTTAAGTATTTTATGACAGATCTGAAGATATCAGATGCGTTTAACATGCTGAATTTAGGCCGGCAGGTTATATGTTCTCCCCAAGAACATGCACTGTAGCTACAGTGTGTGTTTCTGGGTCTCCACTGAGCACCACGTGGCACTCAGTGGGGTGTACGGGGGAGCCGTACACCGTCGTACATCCTGCAGGTTGATGTGTGGCAGTGTACGGCTCTCCCATACACCCCACTGAGCGCCACGCGGTGCTCAAGGAACACGCATTTTAGCTACAATGCATGTTTTGGGGTGCACACGCAACACCATCTTTGAATTTAGTGAGAATCGACTCTTGGATCATGTTTTTTTTATTGAAAAACATGTTTTTATGAGCTGAAAAAAATTGGTACCTTCATTGCCATTGATTTTGGATAACTGGAAAAACCTGTATAAAGGTCGGATTCTGGTGATCGGAAAGCCCTTTCCGGTTCTCACTAAACAAAACATATAGATCACATCTATGGTGTTAGATGTGGAAAAAAAATACTAAAAAAATGTGATTTTGACGGATCAGAATAGGGCAGAAGGAAGTGGGCAGAACCAGCGCATTACTATATATATATAGCACCTAATCTTTAGCATCAACCTTGTCTCTTCTTAGTGGTTTGTTGCGTTTTCAAGTCCCCTTCTTGTTGCATTACCAGCATCTTCATCCATGTATGTTGCTAAAAATGTTGCTGCAGCACATTAGACTCCATGGTTTCTTTAGTTTCAGGTCTTCCATGAGATAACTGCATATTACACAGACAATTAGCTTTTTTTGCGTTTTCTCTTTCTTAATTATTTCCTGCCTTAATTTGAAAAAGAAATACTATGCCAATAAATTGACTGTTTTCTTTCAAAAAAAAAAATTGAAAACGATACTTTTGTTCAGTTCTATGGCTGAACATACTGATAATGATTTTGAATCATGTAAAAGATGGTGCTTCTCTTGGCCTTCTGCTATAGAACGACTCCTTGCCACCCTCTTTCATATCTGTAATGATTCTTCCAACATTTGACAAGGTCCTTTAGCTATAAGGGCAAAATATTGCTTCTATGCATGCATGTAGAAGAATCCCAAAAGCATTTTTTACAAGGGTAAAGTAGTACTTATAAGACAATAGCTGGTTCATCTAATATTGAACTATGAATAGCAGCTGTGATTGGACTCCTATAGTAAAGATAAATAAGTAATTTTAATCAATCATGGAAATTTTTCTGTTTAGAGTTCAATTGCTACAAGGGTGAATTAGTAAGTTGAAAACATGAGTAAGTGCTGACCTAACGATAAACTAACGGCAGTTCATGAATGGGGGCGTTTGAGTAATAGTGATAAACTTTTGGTGGTAAATAGAAAAGCCCGAAAAGTTTGCTGTGCACATGACTTAGACCCAAAATTTTGGTGGGTATTTGAAAATTTTCCTTTTTTAAATACAGACTAGAGGGTGGGTCTCCTTTTGGAAATTTCCCTTTAGTCTTTTAATTAGACGTGAACCCACAACCATGTGACAAATGTACACAAAAATGTTAAATGAACCAACCATCGTTACTAATCTTTTCTTCAAATAATGTCACTTTTTGTAACTGTAGTACAATTAAGGCCAAATAAGCAAGTTTAACTAGAAAAAGTGGCATAGGCAGTCATTTGAGCAATTTATTGTAAATATCAGCACCTATCTTAAAGTATTTAAACAAGGAGTGGTTAAACATAATTTTGTCATAGGTTAAGCATCTATATGTAAATTCTCCTATTTATTTTTAGGGAGATGAGCAATAGGGCTGGTAAACTAACCAAGCAGCTCATGGTTCGGCTCATCACAAATTTGTTCGTGATCGGTTCATAAAGCTGGTGAGTTGAGCCATGAGCAGTTCGTTTAGCTTAAATGAGTTGAGCCTGAACACAGGGTGTTCGGCTTAGCTTGGCTTGGGAGAGCCTCTCTCTCTCTCTCTCTCTCTCTCTCTCTCTCTCTATATATATATATATATATATATATATATATATATATATATATATATATATATATATATATATATTCCATGTACAAATAACATAGAAAGTATTTACCTGAGCCAGCTCATGTTTGGCTTTTCTCATTCAGGAACGAGCTAAGCTCGAGCTTGGCTCGGCTAATCACGAACACAAGGTGAGCCACAAGCTCAATCCACTAGTAAACGAGCTGAGCCCGAACATGGCATGTTGCATGCTTCGTTTGGCAACTTTTTGTTTCCATTAATTGCGGCTGGGAAACAAGTTGGAGAGTCAAGCCAAGTTCAAGCTCATAATGAGCCTAAATTAAATGAGCCAAGTTTGAGTTGACTTGTTTACAAAAAAAATCTTTTTAGAGCTGGAAGAAATAGCATTACCAAAAAATGCATTGTTTTAGAGCTTAAAGTAATAAGATTTTACAATTAAACCTACCTTTTGCAAACATAATAGTTTTTTTTTCTTAATTAAGAAAATTTCATTAATCACTAAAGCAGTATCATTGGCATACCAAACGATGTGGTATCAGTTGGAAGCAGAAAACAGAGTAACAGTAAACAGTTTTGCAATTGGCATATTAAGGTTGAGGCTTTGATGCTGAGACGCCTCCGATCCAACTCAAGTCCTTGTAAGGCCACTTCAACACAAACGTTCATAAAGGACATGTTTTGTTTGCAAGAACAAGGACCGAATCACTGACGAATATGTTTCAACCATAAAACTCTCCGCTAAACTAAACGAATTTCCATTTTGGCTGAAGGTTGCTAATGTTCCGGACCGCCATGTTTTTCACCATTTTGCTCTGATGTATATACCTCTTTGGCACTCTAGAGTGCCCCACAAGGCCTTACGACCTAAGAACCCCGTGTATTAGGACCCTCTCTTCCCTTCTTGATGTACTTTGCTTTCAAGTATCTATAAAGAAGCTTTTTGCATCTCTCTCTCTTTGTGCTTGTGCATACGCGTACTCTTGCTTCCGCTCGTGCGCGTGTGTTGTGCGTTGCTTGTGCGCTTAAAAGGTCTGCCTTCAGTGTGTGTGATTGTCGAAGCTATGTCACGGGGGCCTTCGCTTCCCAGCCTGTGACAAGTTGGTACCAGAGCCTTGTCGACATTGAGAGTGACAATGGTGCCGAAGAAGATTGCCATGACTCCTTCAAGCAGTATGGTTCCTGCTGAAGAGGACTTCATGGCCGATGATCGGGTGTCAGCCATCTCGCGCGATGTGGCGGAGCTGACTGGGTCAGTAACCAACATAGAGAAGTTGGTTAATGGAACTTGTGTCGCTTTCAGAGATCTCAATGCAGAGATCAAGACAGCAGTAGAGGGAGTGGAAGACTCGGTGGAAAGTCTTGCCACTAAACTTAACTACTCGGTGGAGGACTTTTCCACCAGATTTGATGATTTGTTGGGTCGATTCAACATCATAGCTGCTGAATTGGATGTTGTTCAACGAAAGAATGAACAGTTAGAGCGGCAGTTGAGAACTGTCCCGGCTGGCGGTGTTGCGACATATGTGGAGAGACCACGGTACAGGCTACCTGAGCCCGCAAAGTATAAAGGCACACGGGACTCAAAGGATCTCGAGAATTTTATCTATGAGATGGACCAATTTCTAGAAGCTGCGAGGATAGAAGAGGACGCAGATAGGTTGTGCACCGCAATAATGTACTTTGCGGATGAAGCGACCCTTTGGTGGAGACGTCGCTTAGGTGATGTTCGACGGGGATTGGTTGCTATAGCCTCATGGGAAGACCTCCAGAAGGAAATGCGAGACTACTTTCTACCTAAAAATCAAGAGAAATTGACCCGCAAAAGGTTATTGGCATTGAAACAGACAGGGTCAGTACATGACTATGTCAAGGCATTCTCTTCGATAATGTTGGAAGTGGAGAGAATGGATGATGAGGATCGGTTGTTTTACTTTGGCAACGGGTTGCAAGGATGGGCAAACCAAAAACTTATCCGGCATGACCCCGCAACACTAGCTGAGGCACTTGCGGTTGCAGAGAAACTTGCCGAGCTGGATAGGAATGACTCTGCATTTCAAGGTAGACAGCAGGGAAATGATCGCAACAACCGAAGGGACAATCGAAGAAATGACCTAGGACAAAATGCTGGTCGGGGAAACCAGCAGAATCACGGCCGTCAAGATGGCCAAAATAATAATCAGAATTGGGATAACTTTCAAGGGGGTAATTATCGTCGTCGTGACTGCTGCATCTGCCATGAGGATCATTGGCAGGATACATGTCCCAATAGAAACCGCGGTCAAGGGAATGGAGATAACCGCGCACCCCAAGTTGCGAATGCTGTTCAGGGTGAGGAAGAGGATCAACTTGCAGAGGCGCCAACAGCTGGCACAATGTGGATGATGAATGCAGTAAAGGTCACAACCAGTGTGGAACCGACGGTATGCAAAGAACTGATGTATTTGGAACTTTTGCTCAACGGAAGACTTACCGAGGCATTGGTAGACACGGGTGCCACACACAATTTCATCTCGCGTGAAGAAGCAGAACGGTTGGGATTACAATGGGAACAAAGAGAGAGCCGCATGAAAGCGGTTAATTCAGAGGCTAAAGCCATCTATGGTGTCGCTCGGGATGTACCAGTGCGGATCCACAACTGGTCAGGAAGGATCGCGTTATCAGTCGCACCCATGGATGATTTTAAAGTCATCCTTGGGATGGAATTCTTGAGAAGCAACAGGGTAGTGCCGATGCCCCACCTCAACGTTGTCAGCTTTGAGAGTGAGAGTCAGCTCTGCATGGTTAGTGCGATGACAGGAAAGCATTGTGAGTGTTTGGTGTCTCCGCTCTAGTTGAAGAGAGGCATGAAAAGTGGTAACGAGACTTTTCTTGTCACAATCCGTGCTACAGATGAGGTAGAAAAAGTCGCGGATGTCCCAGAGGCCTTAGCGCCGGTATTAAAGGATTTCGGTGATGTTATGCCCGCCGAAATGCCGAAGAAGCTACCTCTGAGGCGTGAGGTAGATCATCAGATTGAATTAATACCGGGTGCACGGCCACCCGCAATGGCTCCTTATCGCATGGCAATTTCTGAGCTGCAGAAATTACGCAGACAATTGGATGATATGCTCAAAGCAGGAATCATCCAACCATCCAAAACTCCTTTTAGAGCATTCGTGCTCTTTTAAGCAAAGCACGATGGGTCGAAGCGGTCGTGCGTCAACTATAGGGCACTGAACAAAATGACGGTGAAGAACAAGTACTCGCTTCCTTTGATCGCAGACTTGTTTGATCAACTTGGAAAGGCGAAGGTCTTCTCTAAGTTGGATTTGAGATCGGGCTACTGGCAAGTGAGAGTTGCAGAAGGGGATGAGGCAAAGACTACTTGTGTAACGCGATATGGGGCGTTCGAATTCCTTGTCATGCCTTTTGGCTTGACGAATGCGCCCACTACCTTTTCGACCCTAATGAATAAGATCTTCTACCCGCACCTCGACAAGTTTGTCATCGTCTATTTGGATGACGTAGTGGTGTATAGCGACTCGATGGAGCAGCATGTTCAACACCTTCATATTGTGTTTCAGACTTTGAAGGACCACAAATTGTATGTCAAGCGAGAGAAGTGCCTATTCGGTCAGAAGGAAGTCCATTTTATGGGGCATATTGTGGGAGGCGGCACTCTCAAAATGGAAAACAAGAAAATTGAAGCTATTCAAGCATGGGAGCCGCCCTCTAAGGTTCCCGAGTTGCGCTCTTTCTTGGGGCTTGCAAATTATTACTGACGCTTCATCAAGGGATACTCGCAGATTGCGGCTGCGCACACAGATCTGTTGAAGAAAGACAGACCATGGCTATGGTCTGATGCATGCCAGAAGGCTTTTGATGGGTTAAAACATGTCTTGACAGAGGAGCCAGTGCTGAAGTTGCCTGACTGTCGGCAACCTTTTGAAGTGCAGACCGATGCGTCTGACTTTGCTATTGGCGGAGTGTTGCTCCAAGAAGGACATCTCATCGCATTTGAAAGCAGGAAGTTTAACGACACTGAACGTCGATACACGGTGCACGAGCGCGAGATGTTGGCGGTCGTGCATTGTCTCCGCACATGGAGACACTATCTCTTGGGATCACAATTCGTTGTGCGCACTGACAATGTTGCGACAAGCTACTTCCAAACTCAGAAGAAGCTGAGTCCAAGACAAGCACGTTGGCAGGATTTCTTGGCAGAATTCGATATGGTCCTTGAGTATAAACCAGGCAGGACCAATGTTGTGGCCGACGCCTTGAGTCGAAAGGCGGAACTTGAAACTTTGCTCACCTGGGATGACAGTGTGAGCCAACCGACGAGTGATCTTCTTGAACAAGTGCGTGAAGCTTCAAAAAGTGACCCAATAGCTCAACAATTGATCACATTGGTGAAAGAAGGAAAGACGCGGAGATTCTGGCTAGAGGATGGTTTGCTCCGCGCCGCGGGCGATCGTCTATATATTCCGTGACAGGATACCTTGAGGAGGCGCTTGATGCATGAGTGCCATGATACTACTTGGGTGGGTCACCCAGGACAACAGAGGACCTTGGCATTGTTGGAACGTGTATTCTACTGGCCGCAGATGCGCGATGACGTAGATGCCTATGTGTGGACTTGCTTGATTTGTCAACAAGACAAGCCCATCAATCAGAGACCCGGTGGACTACTGGAGCCCCTACCTGTGCCTAGTCGCCCGTGGGAGTGCATAACCATGGACTTCATTGTAAGCTTGCTGAAAGCACAAGGTTGCAGTTCGATTTATGTGGTTGTGGATAGGTTCTCGAAGTATGCTATCTTCGTGCCTGCCCCTGCCACCTGCTCAGCCGTGGATACTGCAAAGTTATTCGTGCGGAACATAATTAAGCATTGGGGAATTCCAGAGAGCATCGTCAGTGATCGTGATGCACGCTTCACTGGCAAGTTTTGGCGAGAAGTGTTTCGCTTAATGGGGATGAACTTGCATTTCAGCACAAGTTTCCACCCCCAAACCGACGGACAGACAGAGAGAATAAATGGCATGCTGGAGGAATACCTGCGGCACTTTGTCAGTGCCAACCAAAGGAATTGGGTTGATTTACTTGATGCGGCTCAATTCTGCTACAACCTTCAAAAAAGTGAGTCATCCGACCATAGTCCATTTGAAGTCGCAACTGGACAACAGCCGCAGACTCCACACTCCCTTGCTGCGCGAGGACGTGGAAAAGCACCTTATGCATACCAGATTGTCAGGAACTGGCAAGATCAGACAGAGTTGGCGAAGGCATATCTAAACAAGGCAACCAAGCGCATGAAGAAATGGGCATATAAGAAGCGTCGCTCAGCAGAATTTCGAGTTGGAAAGAAAGTGTTGGCCAAGCTCTTTCCTGACCGCACAGCTATCTTTCGGGGCCACCACCAAGGCCTTATTCGCAAGTATGATGGCCCCTTCACCATCATCAAACGTGTGGGAAACTTGGCGTACCGGCTGGACTTCCCAGCAAACTTTCAAGTGCACCCGGTATTTCATATATGCAACCTGAAGCCATTCGACGAAGATGAAGGGGATCCTCAACGGAGCATGCCTCAACGTGCTCCGATCCCGCAGTGAGCACCTTCAACAGTTAGTGTACCAGGCAGAGATCCAGATATCATCCTCAACCATTCCAACAACTATCTAGGGGAAGTCAAAAAGTACTTAGTGCAGTGGAAAGGATTGCCAGAATGTGAAGCCACCTGGGAGAAAGCCAGCAGCATGTTTCAGCATCGACAGCTTGTAGAAGGCTACCATGAACAATTGGCGTCGAGGACGGCGCCAACTTAGGCGGGGGAGTGTGTTCCGGACCGCCATGTTTTTCACCTTTTTGCTCTGATGTATATACCTCTTTGGCACTCTAGAGTGCCCCACAAGGCCTTACGGCCTAAGAACCCCGTGTATTTGTACCCTCTCTTTCCCTCTTGATGTACTTTGCTTTCAAGTATCTATAAAGAAGCTTTTTGCATCTCTCTCTCTTTGTGCTTGTGCATATCGTACTCTTGCTTCCGCTCGTGCGCGTGTGTTGTGCGTTGCTTGTGCGCTTAAAAGGCCTGCCTTCGATGTGTGTGATTGCCGAAACTACGTCACGGGGGCCTTCGCTTCCCAGTCCGTGACAGCTAATAGCCTTGGCGAATCACTGACGAATACGTTTCAACCATAAAACTCTCTGCTAAACTAAACGAATTTCCATTTTGGCTGAAGGTTGCTAATAGCCTTGGCGATGAGAAGGTCTCTAAGTGGTGTATTGAGGTCAAGCACGGGGTTCTTATCAACCCAAGCAAGCTAAAATAGAAGTTGGGTGTAGAGGCAACTCTTGAAAAGTTGGTTTATCGTCTCCATCGCCGCCAAGCAAAGAGGGCATTGACATGCTAAATGGAATCCCCACTTTTCAAGTTTTTATTGGTTAAAATTTCATCCAAGATGATCAACCAACCTGTAAATGAAGGTATGGTAGGAAGCCCCTTTCCCCATAGAGCATTATATATGTGGCAGCCAATTCACCGAAGATAGTGACGCATATCTATAGCAATCAACGGTACGAGGGATGTTCTTTGTCGCTGACTTCCACTAAATCTGATGAGCCTGAGAGACAAAGAATGGATAGCTTCTCTATCAATAGCAATCATTCGTATTATCACGGGCTAAATTTCAAGGCCAAATTTTTTTCCTTTCAACCCAAGGAACGCCCGTGCTCCACTAGGCCTTGCGGTCTAGTCAACCCACTTTGTCATTGGCATAGAATTTTTTGCAAACCCGCGATGCACCAAACTGCTCAGTCTGGCCAGCCTAATGGCTAAAGGCTGCACACAAACACTTTTTCATGTGTTGAATCATTTCATTGGCCCTGCACACCACCTCGTGTGTAGCTACCTAGCGAAAGTTGATCAAGTGCATCGTCAAATACATATTCTATCTAGTCCATGCCACTTAATGCATAATCGTCACATACCAACTATCACTTTTGAAAAGGGTACAAACTTGTCTTAGCCTTGCGTGCCATGGAGTGTATTCTCACTCCATGCACACACTACAGCCAAACCTCGTCACTGAAGAAATAAGACCTTGTGGCCTCCAGTCCGAAGACCAGTTGATGATTAAACACTATAGGGAAGAGCACCATCCAGACTCATTCGGAGGCGCCTAGGCATTCACTCGCCTAGTTCCGAGTCACCATACTCGGTTGGAATCATCTAAGGTGATTCTTGAGAGAATTACCCCTAACCCACACGTACCTTCATGCATCTAAACGCTACGCGTGGAAAACTCTTACAAGTTGAGAGGTTCTTAACCAAATCTCCAAAGGCAACATCCTCTAATCCGCTGGCACTGCTTAACCAACCAACGCTCCATGTCTGTGCCATCATACATCGATGCACTAATGACAATATTGTTGCCTATCACGTGTCATGCTACCACTGCACGTCACCGATCAAGTCAACACATACCACGCGTTCCTACACTCGTATTTTCCACTTAGTAGAAATTTGCACTTTACCTACCCCATTCTAAAGGCTCAGTCTAGAACATTCTTTCCCACCCAAACCATTATTGTCCTCAACAATGTCGGTGCGAGTAAGAACACAGTTTTAACTGATATGTTAGTTTTCCTTTGTACTTATTTTTGGTTTACTTCTTTTCTTCACCCTACTCAACTTGTTTTGATTTTCATCCACTATCACCGCAACTTTTAACACGCCAAGTCATATTCCTTAACGTACCTCCAATCACTTAAACAATGGTCTTTCACTCCATTAACATCGAGCATTCTTTGCTCGTGGGACCCCAGTGTAGTCTCATACACAAGCGGATCATTCTCGTCGGCACAACAAACTTATCATCTTCATGCTCATGGTTGGGTCATCAAGGGAAATTCTAAGCCCATCATAGTCCTAGCAGAAAAGAATGACAACCAACACATGTTGCAGGGATATAAACTCCCTTAAGGCACCAACTTGCAGTTTTTCAATGGTCCAAACTAGTCCTCAAGTGGAGAATGCTTACATGTGTATCACTCCAAAGCGGACCTTCAAGGAAACTTCCTTGGCTCTCATCCAGTAAAGGGGCAACATGACTCAACGTTGCAACTCTCATTTAAAGTCAGTACGTTACAACTCTCATCCAGAGCCAGCAAAACATTTCTGCAGGAACCAAACCGATGAGCCATGGACAACTTTTTCTACATGCATAATCCATAGAAGAACTGCCAACTCAAGAGAGCAAAACAATAAGCATTCTACTCAAGATGGGCACTCCGCTAACCCACAATCTTGAAAGAGAATATAGAAGTTTAGTTGAGTCTCCCATACTCAAATGCGCAAATTCATTCAACCAAAATCCAATGTGCATTTTCTACATGCACAAGGCAAACTTCATGCTCCACCTGCGAGCCTAATACACAACTAATATGAATCTTTGTCTTATCCACGTTTTATTATCCAACTGAGCAACAACCTTACACTTCTGCTTACCATCGACATGATAACCCATATGACCCTGCCAACATCTTGCTTCTATGCTTGATCAATAACACTTCACCCGCACAAATTTACATAACCAGGATAAATCATCATTATCCCTTTCAGTGTCGCACTTAATGAACAACAAGGTCTTCATGAATCTTTTTGCTCTAATGTCAATCTCGGACAAACTGATAGGCAAGGGATAGCCTACCCTTCACATCCAGCTCCTTGCACAGCTCCTTCAATTCAGTCGGCCCCATAAGATAATTGACCATGGCAAGGGGTTTTGCTCTAGGGGTCAACTCTAAATTATGGTCAACCTCGCATCTAGGTGGCAGATGCTTCGGCAGTTTTTGGGGCATCACTCCCTGAAACTCAACCAATAGTAGGAAAAGGGTCAGCAACACTGTTGTTTCCACCTTCGATTCTTTAGTGCGCACGATGACTAGGGATGTTTGATCTCTCCGCTGGACACCCTTCTTCAATTGTATAGCAGATAGCATTAAAGACTTACTTTCAAGAGTAAGGCACTACATTGTATGAAAAGTTTGGCCCCATGATTGTCAATGAATTAAACTTCTACAACATCATCATATTTTAGCTATGAAGAAACTTCATGCCCAAAATCATTATAAAGTCGTCTAGGGACACCACTGAGAAGTTCATCGTCTTGATGGTCCTCTGTTTTGGCATAGGCTTTAAGCCTGACCGCTCTGTCTCTTCCTGTGGGATGAAGTTATGCATAGCCCTGAAGTCTACCATTGTCATAGTAGACTTCTCATTCGCAATGACTTCCAGATACATGAGTTTTTACTAATTGGCATGCTCTCGGCTACGTAGCCTCTAACTGTATTTATCGTCTATATGGCTCCCATCCTTGGTTGCACGATCTCAGCATCACTACTCTCCACTTGTGCTGTATTGGCATGCTCGTCATCCCTCACGAGACGCTTTGAACATTGCCTAGCGATATGTCTATCGCCATAAAACTAACAAGTCACAACCAACCCTTTGTTATCGTTATTCTTGTACTTTCTAATTCTATCCCTTGTCAAAATGGTACTGGGTTGATGCCTCACCTATATTGTCGCACTGATCTTCCTTCTTGCCTTTGTAGTCTGACTTCTTCCTATCCTTAATCGATGGAGTGAAGGATTTCTGTTGTGTATCCACTAGTCACTCAGTTGTCGCATATGCATCTTCCAAAGCCTCTAGATTGCTTATTTTCACTTCAGATTATGCCCAATATTGTAATCTCACAATAAACCAGTTGAGTTTGTCTTCATCCGGCATATTGGATATGTCTAGAATGAGCTTCTGGAACATTCTAATGTAGTTTATCAAGGCTCTAGTGTGCTTGAGTTATGCCACCAACTGATAAGCTTGGCATTGTACATTCCTTGGCATAAAGCAATTTCGTAGCTTAATTTTGAAGGCTTCAAAGGTATCAATCACGCAATGGCCCCTTTTCATGTTCCTACGTTTCTGTCTTCACCAGGCTATAGCATATTTGTCGAGTAGAGTTGTTGTTGCCTTCACTCTAAGGTTTTTGACCGATACATTCTAAATGTCTAAGTAGTCTTTCACCTAGAATATAAAGTTTTATATGACCTTGCTATCCTTTGAATCATTGAATTTAGCTGGCCTCGGTATATCTATCTTTGATGGCCTATCATCACTTTCGTCATTAAGGGTAAGTGTTCACTACAGAGTGTGGTTCTTCAACTGAAGCTCCCCTACTTTAGTCTACAGAGTGGTCACTATCGTAGTCAGCAAAGTAACTTGTCCCATCAGTAAGTTTACCTGCTCTCGCAGACTCGTCACCGCATCGTCCAGTCCTCTGAATGGCTCAATTATGTGTGAAATTGCTTTCTCATAGGAAGTCACATCAGCCATCAATCTGTTGACGATCGCGACCATCTGCTCATGGACCCAAGGTAAACCCATCTCCTCGGCTTCAGCAACTGCCTTTCCTTGGTGCTTTGCAAGTTGTATCGGGGCACCATGATGTCTTGCTCACAAAATGCTACGTGTCGATGTGTCTCTTAATGTTGACTCTTGAATCCCTTCCTTAGCTCGAGAAAGGGGTCTGGTACCACTCTGTCACGGGCTAAAGTCCAAGGCCAAACTTTTTATCTTTCAAGTCAAAGAATGCTTGCACGGCACTAGGCCTCGCAGCCTAGTCAGCTCACTTTGTCACAGACATAGATTTTTTTACAAACCCACGATTTCTCAAACTACCCAGTCTGGCCAGCCTAACGGCCAAAGGTCGCGCACCGACACTTTTTCATGTGTTGAATCATTTCATTGGCTCTGTGCACCACCTTGTGCACAGCTGCTTAACTGAAGTTGATCAAGTGCATCTTTAAATGTGTGTTCTATCTAGTCCACGCCACTTAGTGCATAGTCATCCCATACCAACTATCACTTCTGAAAAGAGCACAAACTTGCCTTAGCCTTGTGTGTCATAGAGTGTATTGTGACTCCATGTGCATGCTACAGTCAAACCTTGCCACTAAAGGAACAAAACCTTATTGCTCCTAGTCCGAAGACCAGTTGATGATTGAATACCATAGCAAAGAGCATCACCTATACTCATTCGTCTGTGTCTAGGCATTTACTCACCTATCCTCGAGTCACAATACTCGGTTGAAATCACCTTAGGTGATTCTTGGGGAAATCAACCCTAACCCACACGCACCCTCATGTGTCCAAACGCTACGCATGAAAAACTCTTGCAAGCCGAGAGGTCCTTAACCAAATCTTCAAAGGCAATATTGTTTGATCCGCTCGCACTGCTTAACCAAACAATGCTCTATATTTGTGTCACCATACAACGATGCACTAACGATGATATCGTTGCCTATCGTGTGTCGTGCTACCACCGTATGTCACCAATCAAGCCAACATATGCCACACTTTCTTACATGATGCATTTTCCACTCATTAGAGCTCTGCATTGTACCTGCCCCATTCCAAAGGCTTAGTCTGAGACATTCTCTCTCACTCAAACTATTGTCGTCCTCAACAATGTCGATGTGGATAAGAACATAGTCTTAACTGATATGCCAGTTTCTCTTTGTAATTATCTTTGGTCTACTTTTTTTTTACCCTCATTGTGATTACTTTTGAGTGATTACGATTTCTCTCCCTCTTTATTCTCTCGCTCTCTTGCACTCTCAATTATCAAAGCTTTCGCAATGGCAAACGAGCATTCAGAAAGCTTACGCCAGTAAGGAAGGATCATCGCGCTACATTGGCCTATTAAAGAATTAGGTCTGTGACACGTATTGGATAATGAGGTTATGATTTCATCTAATAATGGTGTCCCAACCTCCGAAATACTATAAGAAAAATATTATTTAGCGACGAAAATTTGCGACAGAAATAATCCATCGCAAAGTTATGATGGATTAGTGAGCGAAAACTATCAGTCCCTAGATTTGGAATTAGTTACAGAATTAGCAACAAAAAAATTTTGCCACAAACGCTGTCGCAAATTTATGATGGATTAGCAACGAAAAAATTCTGTCTCAAACTCCATTGCAACTTTGCGATGGATGAGCAATAATATTTTTCCATCGCTACTCTATCACAAATTTATGATGGTGTTTGCAACAAAACTTTTCCGTCGCTAAATTTCATGTAAAACCCTAATGCGAGCCCCTTTCTTTTCCCTTTCTGTATCATCCTGTCAGTCGTTTCCCACCGCCCTCTCCTTCACCTCCTCCTTCTTCCCTCACTACATCTCTCTTGTCGTAGAGTGCTGCCACCGTCGACCCCCGAGCACTCTCCTCTTGTCACCTTTCCTGACCCATCGTCGTCGGTGAGCACCGCCGCCATGCGACAATGCCACTACCACTGCTTCTTGCTCCTTCGTCCTCTTCTTCTGTTTACCAGGATCGACGCAGGCAACCCTCTTCGTTGCCTCCTTGCCTCCCACATGTACTCTCACTGGCGACCCTTGTCGGGTAACCCGCGATGTCAGCCGCCTCTACAGGTAACCTCTTTCCCCTTTATGTGTCTTCTTCTTCTTGTCCTCCTTTTTCTTTCCTGTCGACCGGCAGTGGTTAAAGCCCTGCCTATTTGTCTTTTTCGATAGCCATGGTCGTTTGACAGGGGCTAAAGCCCCTGCCAGTATTCCATCAGTTCGGCAGGGGCTAAAGCCCCTACCAGTATTCCCTATCTCCCTGTTGCGACAGGGGAGGGCAAGACCCTCTGTGCTCCCCCTCTCTCACGTTCAGCGTGCTTGTGCCCCCGGCTTGCTTGCTCACTCATTTGGCGGTTGTCAGCTAGTGGGGGAGCTTCAGGCCTGCTGTGCATGCTTTGGGCATGAGTGGGGTTGGCTTTGGTACCCAATGTCGTCCTGGCTATGCGTTGTGCTTTTGTCATGAGGTGCTTGACCCCCTTCTTGTCTCCAAACAGAGTCCCTATTCCCCTTTGATTTGTGGGATTCCCATTTTATTTGGAGAAACTGACTTTCTGTTTGTATATTTGTGTTTTGCAAGTGCGTAGCTGAGTTAATTGTGTGATGCTTAGTGCTAAGCATTGTATGCAGTTAAAAATGCCATACAAAAATAAATAAGAAAAATGCAAAGGCAAAAGCATGCAAATCAGGTAAATACCCGTGGTGAGTAAGTGATGCAGGCGCATCACAGGTTCTTTACTTTTTTAGATGCAACACTTTTCTGTTCACACACTCACTTAGTTGTGGATATCTAGGACTGCTTTGCTGGAATTAGGAGATCATGCTGAGCATGATTTGAATGTATGAAAATAGAAGTGCTCTTATTTTTGGAGTTCTGATTTTATGCTAGTCATGGTAGTAGTTAGCGGGATATTGAAGTGTGTTTGTTGTAGGTACATGTTTGACATTATTGTGGTATGAATGAGTGATTGTATTGCCATGTTTGATGTGACTGCATCCATGCTTGCATGAAGTTATTTTCAATTTGATTATGCCTTCCATATAAAATTGTATCATGAAAGCATGCTTCAAATGAATGTATCGTGTTGATGAATGTGATTTCATCATTCTAAATATCCTTGTGATGAGTGTAAATATGATGTGATGGTTTTGCACATAAAAATATTAAGTTATCAATGCATGCATCATAGTTCTTATGATTGAATGACATCATATATATATATATGTGTCTATGTGTGTGTGTATGTGTGTGTGTGTGTGATATATCAAATCATTACATTCACTATCAATGCATTATAAATTAGATATTTTCTTCATTATAGCATTATTATGATTCTCTTTTAATTGGTGAAGATAATATTCGTAACAACATAGGATAAAATGGCTGCAAACCATGAATGGATGTACCGTATGATAGTTGATAATAAGGTGTCGCTCGAATATATGGATGGTGTTGACAGTTTTATTGAATTTGCAATGGCAAGTGTCAGTACAATGGATCTCATCGGTCGGATCATCCGTTCTGACGACAAAGAAATGTGTTTCGAGCAGGCATAACTAAAATAAAAGATCCACCTACACGATTGTCTGGCATAGAGATTTTAAGACGATTGTGATACTTTTCATATGGACTGACAGATGCTCGTAGTCTGATGCCCTTCCTTGAATTTGGAAAGGAACACAATTGGACAAAGAAATCTATATTTTGGAAACTACTATATTGGTCAACCTTATTGATACGACATAATTTGGATGTGATGCATATGAAGAAAAATGTGTTTGATAATGTGTTCATTACGGTAATGAATGTTAGAGAAAATGAACGATAATCTGAAGGCCCGTATGGATTTAAAACTAATATGTAAAATATCAGAATTGAAACTCTAAGAGTACAATGGCAAAATACTGAAACCAAAGGCAAGATACGTGTTTGGACCAGATCAAGTAAAGCAGGTATGTTAGTCGTTGAGACAGTTGAAATTTTCAAATGGATACGTCTCTAACATTGCTCGGGCTGTGAAGATAGATGAGGAACAATTATATAGGTTAAAGAGTCATGATTGTCATGTCATTATGCAACAGTTGATTCTCCTAGCATTCCATGATATGTTAGACAAACCTATATGGGGAGTATTATCTGAGTAGAGTAGATTTTTTAGAACATTGTGTGCATCGGAAGTTGTAGTAATTGAGGTAAAGAATCTCAAGGATTTTGTCGTCAATATTATTTGTCAGCTAGAGAAGATATTTTGGCCATCATTTTTCAATGTTATGGAACATGTGATCATACATTTACCATATGAACTTAGGGTTTTTGGTTCTGTGCAATAACGGTGGATGTACCCATTTGAAAGGTATGTTTTTATTTATACTTTTATCTCTAATGCTATTGGAAATTTATTGTATTAAGAGATGTATATTGTTGACAGATGCATGTTTGACCTCAAAAAAAATATTCAAAATAAAACAAGAGTGGAGGGTTTGATTTGTGAGGTGTACACTTTAGAAGAGATTTTAAATTTCTCATCTATGTACTTTGAACCTCACATTCCCACACGTTACACTTGCCCACCTTGTAATGATGATGGAGAACAAGTTATTATGGCTAACAAACTATCGATATTTAAACTACTTGGGAATGCCTTTGGCAGTTGCCGGTCAAGACTTTTGAAAGATCGAGAGCAAGACGCAATACAAATCTATATTCTTTTTAATTGCTTAGAGATCAACCCCTATATCGAGTAAGTATACATAATATGTTACACTAAGTTCTTTACGTACATGGTTAGGTAATATAATTATTTATTAAGTGCAGACAATTTGATCTGGAGTTATGAAGAGAACTTCCACATCTCACTGATTCAAAAGTATAAAAAGAACGTGAAAATAAGTTTGGGGGCATGGTTGAAAGAGTTAGTAAGGACGATGACATATGCATTCTTTCCATGTAAACAATAATATGTTACTTAATTGGTCGTGTTTACAGTCATTGTTTATGCTTGTAGATCCGTCATGGTGATGTTAATGATCAAGAAATATGTGATTTACAAAATGGTCTGACCAAAGTTGTGCAATGTTACAACGGGTACATCATAAATGGTTATCGATTTCATACAAAAGACTACAATGTAAACAAGTCAACGATGAATAGTGGCATGTGTGTCAAGGGTAGCAGTTACGGTGAAAATAAACTTGACTACTACAATGTTATTGAAGAAATAATGGAGTTGACTTACTTAAGCATAAATAACATAGTAACTTTATTAAAGTGTCATTGGTTTGATCTCACGACAACAAGAGTCGACAAAGTCTCAGGCATTATGGAGGTGAATCATAAATCAAGGCTTAGAATATATGAACCATTAATATTAGCCTCGCAAGCTCAACAAGTTTACTATACTTCATATTTGAATACAAGAAAGTCAGATAGAAATGAATGGTGGGCGGTTTGCAAGGTGAAATCTAAACTATACCCTGAGTATAATCAGTTACAAAAAGACAAGACTGCTGAATACGGTGATTACTATCAATCAGACGATACATATGAATTCTCTTATGGTCACGATGTCACACATAGTTTGCATGTCACATCTCCATTGTTCGATGGCACACGTATGAAAGAATATGATCAAAATGATATACCAAGTGGATGGGCACTTAATGAAGAAGAAGACGAAGAGGAGGAGGAGGAAGAAGAAGAATATGAAAGTCAAACAAGTGATGAGGAAGCATATTCGAGCTAGTAAAATATATCTTGTAATACATACCAAGTGATAAGGATTCATGTAGGACCTTTAAATCTTTATATTTCATGCATATGTCATGTTCATGCTAAGATCAAGAGTATGTAACTGATCCAAATAACATTTTTATTTGTTAGAATATGATTCATGGAGGTCACAGTGATTGAACACCTAGTGGTCGAGGACCAAGTGAAGGTCGTGGGACATCATTTGGTAGATGTCTTTGTGTTATATTTAAATATAGGAATTCATTATATTTTTGCTTATATGTTGATATAAAAATTGTTACTTGTTAATCGTCTTTATAGGATTTCAGCTCAGTGATAGTCAGTCTCAGCCTTCGTCTTCACGTAATGCTTCAATAGGTATATCATTTAAATAAATGAACAGTTGATTAATTTATATGTGCATTGTGTGAATTTCTAACTCATTGTTCTGTAGAGGATGTTTTGTCTGCACATGACCTACTTACATTAGCTACTCATACACATCACGAGACAACGTCGGATGCAGAGTCTTCTCAGTCTGACATATGACGACTCATTTAAATAGTGTATATTGATAGTCGACCGTAAGTATTACATTGTCACTTGTTCAATACTTATCTTATAAATAGTGTGTATCAATAGTCAATTGTTAATGTGTGCCAATTCATGTGCAGTGCGAGGTTCGAGCCACAAGAAGTAGTACGAGAAACTAGGAAGTCACTACTTCAGTATCTATCAAGACTGGTCGCTCAATGGAAAGAGTATCCGAATGAGGTGTTGGAAAGATTATGATCCTCATTCATGGTATACAATCGTTTATCATAGTTAATGTATTTCATATTTTATTTTTTTTTATAGTCATGTGCACTAACTTTCTGAAATTATTTTTAGGCTTCGAATCGCTTTGCGACTATGAAGGAGGAGTAGGACGCGAGGATAGTGTGGCAGAAGGTGGTTGTCAGTCAATTTGCCGACATACTTCACAATATGAAGACTACAACAATAAAAGCAGCCGGTGGGATAGATGATCCACTGCATTGGAAGGGCCATGACTCTTCTGCTATCAGGATAGATTATTGAGATGCAATGTGCGACAAGTGGGCGAGCCATGAATTTCAAAATCGCTCAGCAAAGGCTATATAAAACCGAGCAAAGATGCTCGATGCCCATCTACACACAGGTGGTTGTAGGACAATATATATATATATATGTGTGTGTAGTCAAATTTATAAGTATTTTTGTGATACTTTTAAATTAATTTTTTTTATCATTTAACTGTGCAGGAAGCTGAAAAAGGAGGCATTGTGTCTTACAAGGATGTATTTATTGAAACACATAAACGTAAAACCACGGGAGAGTTCATATCAGAGAAAGCGAGAGCAACAACAGTATGTATTTATTGTATTAATAAACATTATAATATACAAGTTACCATGAAATATATTATCATAAACATTATAATTTTTAATTATTAATTCATACTGTAATCATTACTTTGTAAGAGTCATGCGAGCAGCAGATGGTAGAGCGATACAACGATGACTCCACTCAGCATCTGCCTTTTGATCCTGTTGCATGGCTTACTGCAACCGTTGAACCCAAAAAGGGTCGTGTGTTCGAGTTTGGGAGTAATATGAACACCACATCAATCGTTGCCTCCTCCAGCCAGGGCTCTCAGAGTTCTTCCGCCAGCATCAACTCCCAGCGTCTGATTGACCCTGCTAATTTTTGGGATGGTATCCGCCAGCTTGTTAAGGACATAGTGCGTGACTTTTTACATGAAGTTATTTCTGACGTTGTCCGTAATGAGTTGTGCAATTTTTTTTGGGATAGAAGAATTTCGTCTGCATTCAATATGAGCTTTGGTGTCCGTCTGGTATGAATGATTGAAACACTGAATTTTTATTGCTAGCATTAGAACACATGTATGCATGATTGAATCACTATAAAAAAATTTGACTGCCTTAAAACACATATATGCATGATTGAATCACTATGAATTTTTATTGCTAGCATTGTAACATATGTATGCATGATTTCATCACTATGAAAGTTTTTTTACTACCTTATAACACATATATGTATGATTGAATCACTATAAAAGTTTTTTTGACAACCTTAAAGCACATATATGCATGCTTGAATCACTATGACATTCTTTTGACAACCTTATAACACATAACTGCATGATTGAATCACTATGAATTTTTTTTCAGCCTTCATTAAAACAAATATATAAATGATTGAATCAGTATAAAAAAAATGATTGTCTTGTAACACATATATGCATGATTGAATCATTATGAAAGTTTTTTGACAACCTTAGAACATATATAAGCATGTTTTCATCACTATAAATTTTTTTTGACAGCCTCTGAATTCTGTTAATGTCCACTTTATTGTTAGTCTATGTATCATTCAGCCATGTTACTTTGATTGTCTTAGATTAGGTGCATTGCATATAATTTATTTCATTATATTTTGTTTATCAATACTAACATTTTGGTTCTCTTGTAGGATGCTGGAGATGATCAGCGTAGAGGAGTTGATGGAGGCATGGAGCAGGGGCGGAAGGGAGAGGGGCGGAGCAGGGCTCAGGTTCGAGAAGACCGGAACCCACAACGCCACTGGTGGCATGGCCGAGAGGCGGAATTCAAGCCCGACTTGGGTTCAAGAAGATCAACCACCACCATCATAGGTGGCCGAGCCGAGTGACGGGTGAGTGGCCTCTACCACCCCCTTCTGGCATGCCTAAGGAAAAAGAGGAGGAGGTTGGGGAGAGAGAGATACACAGAGGGAAGAGAGAGAGGTACGCAGAGAGAGAGGTGGGGGTTTAGTCGAGAAGATCGAGAGAGAGAGAAAGAGAGAGACATACATGCAGTCGTCATGCCGGAGGAGATGGGATTGATTGGAGATGGCTCAGAGGAGAAGGGAAGGCGTCGGGGGGGGGGGGGGGGGTAAATTTTTTTGCCCTAATCCCCCGCCCAGCTCCCATTTCATCATTTTTTTTAGAGTCCAGATTTGGACTGTTATGACCCTGGATGCATTGACCGCACCCGCACCTGAGTCGTGCCGCATCGACGCGGGTGCGGCACCCTGCTGGCCGAATCCCTGCGACATAGATAATAACTTATAAAAAGGCTTTAATCATTAAATATGGAGAACTGGCACATCCTCACATCGAGTGTGCTAGACACGTATCTAGCATCATTTAGTCAATCTACATATGCTGTTGCTATGTCATATGTATCCTAATATTTTTATTAATTGTGTTGGTTAAGAAAGCCTTGTTGATCTATAACATATTCTGAGTTTCTCGTTTAAGTTATGGTCTGGTAAGAATATTCCATATTATTTCTCTTGGCAGATTTAAAGATGATTCCTATGGAAAACTATGGAGTGAAATGCATGTCCATTGGGTTTCTTGTTGGCAAGGATTCTCCAATTGTATGGAGAGGTCCCATGGTAAGTGTTGTTTTATGGAAAGGTTATTTGATCTGTTTATCAGTTCCATGAGGATTAGTCCTGATGAGCTACTTGCATTGGTTACTATAGTTGGATATTATGTATGTATCATACTATTAGTTTGTTGCCTATCAGTGTGGCACCTATGCTTGATATGTCAATTTCTACTTTATTATAATTTATTATTTCCTATTTTTTATTTTTTCAACTCCACCTCCTCTCTATTCTTTTTGTTGCTTCAACCTTGTTACAATGCTACTAAAATCATCATTGAACATTCAACAACATCGAGTATTTTTGCCTATTCATGTGCAGATTGTTCTGAAGGCCTTGACTTGACCCATCCTATTTTGGATTTATTCCTAGGATCAATGTATAATTTTTGTGATGGAGATGACAGGAAGAGCATTAAGGTTTGCAGGTCTGATACCAGAAAAAAACAAACTAATGCATGGAAAACTACAACTTAACTGAAAAAATTAAATCTATTTTCTCAGGAAAATAACAATAAAAGCTAGGAATTCTATCAATCCTTTTTCTCCTTGTCCTACTCTGCTATATATAAATGAGAAGTTTCTAATCCTACTCAGCTCCTAATTAGAAAACTTCTAATCCTAATTTACTTGTAACTTGAAATTTTCTGAGTCTAATTTACTTCTATTTCTAACCATTTCTAATTTTTTGTTTTGGATCTTGGTGAAAATGGGATTTGAATATGAATTGATTCATCAAGATGGATCTGGGACTTCATGGCTGGATATATATCTCAAATTTGGTTGTCTCTCGCCCCTCATATGCATCAGTCCAGGTGCAGACCAAAGAACACACAATTAGAAAAATGAGAAGAAGAAAAACAGAGTAAAAAATTGTGGCTTATGGTTACTACTATTGTGTCTTGATTTTTCTATCTTTTCATTTAGATGAACATGCCATGGTCTCTCTAGGCATTGATATGACTACAACTGAAGATACTGAAGTAAGCATAGAGTCCAGTCAATTTTTCATCTGAGAAAACTAGGGTCTCTGTTGTTCGTGTAGAAAATCAAATTACTAATGTATTCATTAAGGTCTCGTGAGATTTGGATACAGACTCCTGATTTCTCAATTTGGTTTATTTACTTATATATTATTCAGTTGCCTTCTTCATTATAAATTGATTGCTTGAATGATTGGAGTTTGACGTGTTCACCTAAATTTTCTACTATATCATAGTGGTGCCTTGCATAAGTTGACACCTAAAAGGTTATTTTAGTAATTTTAGAAAATTTTATTTGAACTTTTGTAGTGAAATTCTTTGCCTTATGCACATCTTAAATCTGACTCAGAAGGTTTTATGATTAACTAAATATTGTTGGTAGTGCCAATTAATGGAAATCACTAGCTTTGGCATTTAATAATTGTTAAGGACAAAGATTCAGTAACTTGTTTATCATCCACCAAACACATGGAAATTTTGAACAATCAAAGGAGAAGTGAACAGAGAGTTGTATTATGTTGCTTGGGACTGGTGATATCTCCCATGCTTCATTAGATCGATCTGAAAGATAATTTATTTTCCTTTTTTTCCTAATTTTATCTTTTAAAGATTTCATTATTGTGGCGTTCTTTTAAATCTTCCTTTGACTTACTGCTAATATACATTGAGAAGTTATGACTGATAAGCATAAATTACTAGTTTGCGGCATGACACCTCTGAACGATCTAGAATTTCACATGATATTAGTATGTTTGATGTTTGTTCTTCTTACACATTTCTGTTGACAAATCTCTTGTATTTGAAGGTAATGAGTGCTCTTGAAAAGTTGACTAGGGGAGTCGCATGGGGAGAGCTTGATATACTTGTGGTTGATATGCCACCTGGCACTGGGGATGCTCAGTTGTCTATTTCACAGAGGCTGCAGTTGTCAGGTTATTTGTTAGTTGAAATTAATAGCTGAGGTGTACTTTAGTGAAAGGTTCAGTGAGATATTTTTCTACTACATATCTACATTTGGTGGAACTGTTTGCTTTTATTTTATTTATGCAGTAAGTTCTCAGGCACAGACCATGATTGAATTTACCCTGGGCAACAGTTTTACTTTTATGTAATTTAACTAATATCCAGTCTTTATGTTGATAATATTTGGAGACCTAATGAGTAGGGGTGTCAACTGGTTGGGTGATAATGATGTGAATGTGCCAGATTTTGGTTAGCTGTAGGAATTGCTGAATTTGACATAATCTTATGTCAGTTGGTTGGATTTGAGGCTGGATAGAAATAAAAAGCTGTTACTGAGCCTAGATCTCATTAGCGATTTGCCCTAATTGGATACTCTTTACATGTAAACACATTGGGACATTAGTCGGTTTCAAATTCAGTTCTACAAATCCTGTAACTGAGGACAACCCCTTTAACTGATTTGACAGTAATGCCTTACCAAATCTGATTAAACAATAATTGGTCAGTCTGACATCTGAACTGAAGCAGGCCGATTGACATAGGTAAAACTGTACCCTACCTGATACTGAACCAACCTAATAAGAGTTGAATCTATACCCAAGATAACAGTTTTGGATTCTTCCTTTAGGTCCATTGTGGACAAGGACCTGGTATGTGTGTTTGTAAACCAGATTTGGACCCAACCCAAGGTTCGATCATGTATGCATATTCTCCAAAATATAGGAGCACTACCTGATTAGTCCTGTTCTAGTTTTACCAATCCAGATCTGGCCTGCTAAGTCAGGCCTAGGTAGACCTGGACTGGATCCAGTAGCTGTGGTTCAAACTCATTTCTGGGTCTGGTCCAGGGGTGATCTGGCCAGAATCCAACACATTGACAGCCTGTACACGAGTCTTTGCATGTCATTTCTTGTAAATGTTTTTGCATTTTATTCTGTTCTGTTTATGTCTTCATATATCTTTCTGTTTCTTGCTGATCATTTAACCAACTGATGTGTCACGACCAGATAATGCCCATATTTTATCAGGACGAACATTTAGAAGTTTAAAGTATTTTCTTGAATTGCACAGCATAGGATCAATCAATTGGATTATTAATTGCTGTAAATTGTGAGAGTCTGAAACCCAACTGTATGACAGTTCCTCTACTAATGGCAACTTAAAGCTTGCAAACTTAGGCATTTGTTTATAGCTCTTTATGAAATGAAAATCCGCTGTTTGAATCATTTTCCATAAGCGGAAAGTTGATTACCTCCATGTAACTTTTTAGTCTTGCTTTTTATTCTGTATATATGAACCTGAAAATGTTTTATGACAAAAATTTTCTATTTGCAAGCATTGATTAGCTTTAATTTCTGTTATATTAAACATTATCTTTGCTTCACTACAGGCGCCTTGATTGTTTCAACTCCTCAAGACATTGCACTATTGGATGCACGGAGAGGGGCTAACATGTTCCGTAAAGTTGAAGTTCCTGTATGGACTACTGCTGGTTCCTGCTTTTTATTGAATTCCTTTTTAAGTAACCTAAATGAGATAAAAAGGAATTGGATTGACATATTGATATTGTTTATACTTCATCAAAAGGCTTGCAGGATTCAATTTTGCAGTCTCTTCTGTTGTTTCTCTTTTGCTTTTTTTTGTATCTTTTGTTTGTTTTCATTAAAGGTTGTTGATTTTGGTCTGAAGTAGTGCCTGCTTAATGCTCACAGTGTTCCAGTGGTAGAATCAAATCTTGAACTCCTAAGATCTCTGTTGATCAATTCTATGTATTAGTACTCAACACAGTTGTTTTTGTGGCTGATTGAGATTTCTATTTATAGTTAATTGCATCAAATGTTTCTAAGAATAATTAATGTGATACTGTATATTGGTATTATTTTTTGAATTCTGCAAGTTGGTGCAAGAAAAAGAGAATGGGTTCTATCCATAGTCACAAATATCAGTATCGGCCATATCTCATCAAGGCTATTTCTCGTGATATTCTCAGTTTGGTGATAAATCTCAGGAGAATCTCAGAGCTTAAAAAAAAATTAAAAATATATAAAAGTAACAAAAATAATTTAAAAAAGATCATGTTTGGATAATAAAATACATATATAATAAGAAAATAAGTAAAAAATACAAAGTAAAGAAGGAAAACAAATTGGCTATATTTTCAAAATATCATGATATTTTACCTATAATATCATTCGCTAAAAATATAGTGATAATATTGCGATATTTTGAAAATATCGCCCACATCTGTGACAGAGGTTCTATCCTATGACACAATCATATTTCATAACTACGCATATAATAGATGGTAGAGAATCACAGTTACTTTACTGCCTTCATGTAAAAGATTTCTGGCTGACAAATAAAACATAATTGAAGCACAATATTAATAGTTACAAATAGCGTAAAATTATGACATAGTACACAATGGACAGTAAGCATCCAGATATAAATTATCTGATATAAAACCTAAAAGGATATTATATAAATTTCAAAAAATATCTAAAAATATTCTATTTCTTCCAATCCTTTCCTAAGCAGGTCTTTAGCATCTCATTTCTCAATCTATTTCTTGTCTTTGTGTGCCTGAGAACCTGAACCCACTCCTTATGTTCTAAATAGCGATGGTAGAGGAATTTCTTCCTGTGGTGCTCACTGATTGGTCTTATATTCTTTCTTGACTTCTACTACTGGTTGTGTGCACATTGTCCTCTTGTGCAGATATAACCTCATCCTGCTTTTCACAGTATTAAGTTGGGTAACGCGCATTAGAAATCTTTGGAGTTGTCGCTATTCCTTAGTGTGACAGGCGTGCATAATGTTTGGTGGGGGTATTTAGTATTTACTACTACCTCTTCTGTTTTTGTTAATGGACATTCTCTAAGTGTCATTTGCTTGTGTAATTTTGAAATTCATATATCATTGATAGGATATAATTTATGAGAGAAGTAGCATTGTGATATTTTGGTTTGTTATTGACACAGCTCTTTGCAGATACTGGGATTGGTGGAGAACATGAGCAGCTATAGATGCCCTCATTGTGGTCAACAATCTCATATATTTGGTCATGGAGGTGCACATAGAACTGCTAATGAGATGAACATGGAGTTTCTTGGAGAGGTACTATAGACTAAATGTTACCAACATAGGATTTTTTTTTAAGTTGACCACGTTGACGTGATGTTTTAATCAACAATCAATTGCACCATTATGCTGGAGAGAACCAATTTGGATGCAAAGATGCAATGATTATATTGTAAATCTGACCTAATTTGAACCTATCCCATTGTGTGGATTTTAGGTTAGTTCAGTTTATGTATGGCACTTTTCTGCTAGATCAAAGCAATGGTATATTTTTGTCTCATTGCAGATGCCACTGGATTTAGAGATTCGAAGAACATCTGATGAAGGAAGCCCGGTAGTTATATCATCACCTAATTCTGTTGTTTCAGAAGCATACAATGACATAGCCAGCAAAGTTGTGAAGAGACTGCAGGAGTTGGAAAAAGCACATCAAACCCGTCCAGAGATTCTGTTATGAAAATTTCTGTCCATTTCGACACTGATTTTTGTTGGTCAAGATCCTTTTAACACCAATCATATGTATGTAAACATTCGAAAATTATCTGCCCTTTTTGTTTTTTATTTCCTTCACACAAAATGTAGCGTACATTTTCTTTTTCTTTTCTTTTTTTGAGAGAGGAAAAATGTGGTGTCATTTTCAAATGAATGAAAATTTTGCTTTAGTGGAACTTTGCGAGACCGTCTAATATCTGTACCTTTTGTTCTATAGAATGCTGATGATGTATTCTATGTCGTGTCTGTGTATATGAGAGAGAGTTATTTAGAATGCTGATGCTGTATTCTGTCGTGTCTGTGTATATGAGAGAGAGAGAGAGAGAGGCGGTCGGATCTTCCCAGTGTATGATCATATTTTGTATATTATCCACTATAATGTACAGAATAGTGCCTCATCAGGGGTTTTCTAGCTTGAAAATAAGCAAATAGTGGGAATAATTTGCTCGCCACTGCATTGCCTGGTTGGAGTCTACTCTCTTGATAAAATATGTGGACGCAAGGTCGCAGGATGTAAGTACAACTGGCAAGTTAATTTTTTTTTTTTAAAAGAACACAAGGACACGGAATTTTTAAATTTTAATAATAAAAAAATGTTTTGTGGTACTTTAATGCTTAAAAATGCTTTTCATTGAAATATTATTAAAAAATAACAAATTTATTTAAAATATTAAAATAATGGCCATACAATTCCGTATCCAAATCGGTGTGTCTGCTCGTGTCACCAGGGAAACGCTGCCAAAATGGCGTGTTCTTGTGACATAACCATCAAGACATGGACCACCGTGGGGTCTCTTGCATGGCCAGCGGGGTGGTTGAGAGGGGGCGTTGAGGTGAAGACTCTGGATCAAACCCCACTGGTGCATGAGTGTATAGGTAGCTTTCAGAGGTGGGCCACTTTACGCAAGGTGGTCATGGGCCTCACTTGGGGTTTTCCTTACTTCAGCAAGGGCTCCTTGCCATCAAAAATAAAAGAAAAACACAAGACAATGAAGTTGGGACCTTTTCAATCTTCATGTACCATGCCAGCATCCTCTTCAAGATGTGCACCCTCCATCTCTTCATTTGGATACTCTCTCCCAAGTTTGGTTGGGCATGTCTCACCATCCTCTTGATTCATCAT
Source organism: Nuphar pumila (assembly GCF_984573655.1). NCBI lineage: Eukaryota > Viridiplantae > Streptophyta > Magnoliopsida > Nymphaeales > Nymphaeaceae > Nuphar > Nuphar pumila. Next base: position 24,047,552 of record NC_143255.1, on the reverse strand, counting down.
CATCATGCCTTATTTCAACTAGATGTGGCTGGCTGGCTTTATGAGTCCTATTTCTCCATCTCTTTTTATCCAATAGCTACAATTTTTGGCTGCTTTAGAATCCTTCGTATCACCTCGCATTGTTTCCTTTGAAGACTTAATTGGTCTTCTTTTCCTATTTTCTCCTACTTGTATCACCAGCCAGGCTCCACGATCAGCTAGTGCACGTCACCCTGTGTTAGGGCGTTGCAAGTTCAAAACCCAATGGTACGGTTGTATAACTGGTGGTAGGGGGGTCTGCCTAAACCTAGCTTGCATATAAAAAAATCTACTTGTGTCATGTTCCCTTTTCATACCGGTGTTGTAGTAGGTCTTTATACATTGTGTTCAAATTACCCTAATGGGCATTGTCTAAATTTTTTTTCCTTTTATTGATAGAACTTCTCAATCCTCATGATTCATAACATGAAAAATAAATATTGGACCGAGTTTTTATGGCAATTGAGTTTATCTTTGCTGTCTCACCATACTGGAAACAAATTCACATTCAATGTCTATTAGACTCATAGCTAACCTAATTATCTGTTAGAATCGCTCATTAGAAGGTGCCTGGTGTTGAACCCCAATTGTGTTCCAAATTTGATTAGGTTGTGGTGATGGACCGCCGAAGTAAGGGTTGAACTTCCAACCTTGTGAGGATCAGATGTTCTACCATTGAGCTATTCCAGCTTCCTTCTCCTCTATAATGAATCTCTTAATCTCTTCTATAGAGAGCTCTCTCTTCTTTCGGTTTTTCATTTTCACATTCTCAACTACGTGATGCAAGGGATTCACCACTCTTTATGGAGAAGCATGTTCCACTCTCCAATAACCACCTCCTCTAATTGCACACCAAAGGTCCATTACCTTGGTGGTTATTGGATTCCATTTTGTGATACTCAATGGCCATATTTGAATCCAATATCTGGATCCCGCATCTCACTTGACTATAGGGGTGCGTATTATATCACAATTGTTGCATCATGTATCATATATTGTAAAATATCCATCAAGGGACATTGCACAATTCTAATTCTAAGGGTTATATCAATATCTAAGTATAATGTTTTTCTCACATGTTATAGATTATTTCTCACATAGACATGTAATTTTTTCATCATCATATGAACTATGATTCTTTTCACATATAGTTTGGGTTTAAGCCATGACATCATGATGTTTTACGTATACTAGCTGGACTTTTCCTTCATGATATTTTCTATCATAAAGGATATTCACAAACTAAGTTGATTTTTCATTATGATCCTTTCATACACTCTTTCACGTAACTATATAAGTTTCTAATCATCTCAAATTTTAATCATAACCCTTAATATGCAATATCATGTGCAAAAATATGTTTGCGTTTTCACTTTCGTTGCATCTTTAGCTATACAATCTAGAACAAACAAATGCATATCACCATGGTAAATTATTTTGCACATATATCATAATGAGGGTCTCACTTTTTTAGTTACTCATGAGGTTCATATGGCTCTTCTATGACCATATCATAAAAAATCATCATGTGATAATAACTTTGCACAAAGTCCTCATGCACACTAGCGAAATACTATGAATTTTCATCAACCCATGGATTGATAAAAATTTAACATCACATGAATCCTTAAAAATTTGATTTGTCAAACATGACCAATGCTTCCACTTTTCAAGATTTCACCATAGACAATACTCATACTATCAATGTGCATCATTATTACATGCAACATGCTTAGACACTCATAAGGTTAACCACCACATGACCATGTTGCATACCAAGAATAAAGCTTCTAAAGCATAAAAAAAATCCTTTTATACATTCATACAAGCAATTATGATAAATATCTACATACATGTGCAAGTTATAATTCAACTCATATTTTTCTATATATTGCAATGTCATATTTTTCTTGTATCTTGTGTTATAAAAAATTTCCTCACATGGTAAGTAGAGTTGGTCAGCCTCCACTAACCACATGAGCTCTAGGAAATGCCATCATGGCCACCAATCCTTCTGAGATATCCTTTTTTTTCTAAAGAATGCATGGTCCTTTTATGACCATCTATGGGCAGACTATCCAATAGTTGGTTCATTTCCAAAGTGCTCATATTGCTCACCAACATTAGGTTATTTGTCGTACAGATAATTAATTTGAATCCAAGAATTGATTCATTGTTAAGTTATTCATCAACTCATTGATGCAAGTTATCTATGTCAACATCTATATTGATAATAATTTTCAAGCATATTCATGCTTAAAATCAATAATAATCTACACTTTTATCTGAACTCATTAAAAATTTAGTTATATTGCATGCAATTACTTTCGTAAGCTTTAAATATATCTAACCAAGCTAATTTATTTAAGTCTTAAAATATGACAAACGCTCTCACTTTTCATGTGCATTATGAAAAGAATAAGCATATTCTTTATTAACCATGAAATCAAAGCTACATACTCTTACTTTCTCAAAGTAAATCACTATATGATTGTATCAGCTTTAGACTCGCGTATCTAAATTCATTCATTATGTTTTGTTATCTAAAATCATGAACAAAAGATATGCATTAATCATTCAAAGCATGTAAAAAAATATTCAATCATGTTCTCATCCAAATTATCCATTCAGAGAGCATATCCATTGAAAAGACTAACAATCATAATTCTACTCTAACTTTTCATGTATATAATAAGAAACTTGAATATATTTCTTTCTAAACATGTGCATTCAAAGCCATGCTCTAATTTCACAAAGTGATTCATTACATCAACATATAAACTTTGGATGTATATGTCCAAATTTATTTTTTGTTCAAACACATGAGTGTAGGTCATACATTATTTAAAATATGATAAAACATGCAATTAGTTCATTATGAAAGCATTCCAAGTGAAAAGAATGTTGCTTCCACTTTTATAATAGTTATATGATTCAAGGAAGCATTTTAGTAATTAATCATGTCATGCACTTTCAAGCATAAAACCAAAGCCTTTTAGATTCATAATATGTCAAATAAAGTAACATTGGGAGTTCAACACACATTAGTGTCATTTTAATTTTAAAGTCTTGATATTTAGTTCAATTTAGACTTATACATTATGGACTATTTCATGATCTAAATCTAAATAGGATAATCAAGATCCACAAATGAAAATTCAAAATAATCATGTTCGGTCTTAAACAAAGAAGGCAAATAGACATTCATATCCTAACATGATATAGCTCTTAAATCAATCAAACATGTTTTATTTTCATATATGTCTCATCAAGTTGTTGAAATAAATATGGGTCCTAGTCTTTATTTTAGATCAACTACATCAACATCTACTTATTCAATTACACAATGTTCATGAATTAGGCAATTTCAAGAATTGTGACATGAGATTGTCTATATAATATGTTTTGACATGCATATCAGTGAGAGTATGGCTCCAAAATCATATTTAATATGATGCAACAGTGCAAAATCCTAGATGTGGTTGCAGCATTTTCCCAAATCAGAAATGGGGAAGATAAGAGGAGGAGAAGACGTTGTTGATGGTTCTCAAACCCAAGAACACCTCGGAGGGAGAGGGGCTCTGGTGAGGGTGGCACTGACGGGTGTCGTCGGGGTGTCCTCGAACCAGCGAAAAGAAGCAAATGTCGATGAGGTTGCTGCTCATCGGTGGGTCTCGGTGGTGGCTTGAAAAGAAACTAGAGGGGAGGAATGAGATATCGGTCGTGCTTCAAGTCGATGGTCTGTGCATTAGCAAAACAAACAACATTATTGGGTGGAGGCTCTAGTGGCCTAACTTCCGACTGGAGCAGTGTCATCCTCGTGAAGGAGGCAAAACCAAAGTGTGTGAAGAGAAGAGGAATAGGATTGTTCATGGTTTTTAGGATATTTGGTTTGAAATGAAAGGAAAAGGGGAAATGAGAGCATTCTGCTGGGGTTTGAGAAGAAAAGGAGAAGAGGGTAGAGGGGGGGCGGGTGCCCTAGTGGGCCCCACCCAACTCAACCTTCACAAAGCCTTGTGCGCAAAACATCTTGAGTTTGGATCGGGTTTGTTTCCCACTCAAAACCGCATAACTCAAGACACCCACAAAAAAATACAGAACAATAATTATAACGAAAATAAGAAATTTAGTTTTGAAATAATAACAAGCCTAAAATAAGCATTCAAATAAATATTTAAAGCATAAGAATTCTATCACAAAATCTGTCGCTAATTAGCATTGAACATGCTCTTTCTAGTCGATATCTCTCCTTCAGCATACATTGGCTTCACCATACATTGGCAACCTTCCAAGAAGAGCAGTGAATAACAATCAATAAAATGGTATAAATGGAAAAGCATTCCAGATTAACAGAATTTTTCATTAAAAAACAATACCATGATATAAAAGTATCTCCAATTCTCTCGAAGACTGTCAACATCGCAACTATAATCCTGCAAAACTCAGAGGATAATTCAATTCAGAGAAAAAGTATCTAAATAAGATACAAGTTGGTGCAGCGAACCATTTTATATCTACAAAGTAAGCAGTTCATCTCCAAGAGAACAGTTATTTCAAATTTTCTTTAGATTACATGCATTAAAAAGAAATACTTCAAAAAAACAAGAATACTTTCTATGTATGCAGTCTAAGAAAATGCAAAAAAAACATATGTAAAAAAATATACCCACCAATATTGACACCAGTACCTCAATTGTTCAATTTCTGGTTTGTTCTTTTCCACAGTTTTGAAACACTCATAAGCATGGTATGTATAGTCAAGAACCATCCTGCAAAAATGCAAAAGAAACTAAACATAACCATGCACCAAACATGAAATGAAGATGGAAACAAGAAGAAATGAGAATAACATACAGAAGGCCTCTAGTGAGAAATGATCCCATTATTTTTGCTATTTAATACATAGGCCACAATAGATTCCCAAGTTTTGAAGCAAGTAATGTCCAAAACCCTCAAACCTATAACAAACCTGAGGAAAAAAAATCAGTCAATAGAAACAAAAGGCAATCTCACAAAAGGTCAGCTTGAGTGAATATTTGGAAAAGACATGACATTAACAAATTTGATCAAATACATAATAAAATTTGAAATAATCAACACATAAAAAATTATATCTATATAATAGGAAAGAAAAATCAAATTTCAATATTACAACAATTTTGAAAATAATAATTACAAGTGATAACATCACAAGATAAATACTTGTACTGGAAAAGATAAGGTAACAAGGATATTATAAAAATTGTCAGAGATACATGAAAATTCCATGAAAACTCAAATGTGATGCCAAAGGCATAATACTAATTCAAATATGTAATTACAAGATGAAAATTTCACAAAACCTTGTGTACTGCATCAATTGCTTGAATAAGATTCAAAATTTCAAATATCTAATTATAGCGTAACAATACAAATATGAATTCAGAACTTGGAAAAAAAAAGTGGAGTTAATGAAGCCATCATCCATGATACCAAATCACATGAAATTTCTCCTCCTATCTGCAAATGCTTGGTAAAAACCCAAAACAATGCCTTATAAAAAACCAACTTTGCAATAGATATATTAAAATTACGCACAAAACTATTAAAATTATGAGAAACGAAAAAGAAAATGAGAAACAGAAAATGTTCTAATAAACAGAAAGGACAGAAACAAGCAATCAGCAATGCTCATGCTATGGTTGAGGAGTTTGATAGAGTACAACAAATAACTAAAAAAAAGGAAAATATCTTTCTGGAAAGTATTTTCCATGAGTGACACCAGATTTTTCCTAAAATGCCACAGAAATGACAAAAATCGAGCAAAAATATAGGGAGATCAACGAAAAATAAAAGGAAAATGTTAACCTAAAAAAGGTTTCCACAAGCCACGAAGGATTGTGCAGAAAAACGCAGGTAGAGCAAAATTAACTATGATGCAGGGGTTCGACAGCATGCCGCGAACAACAAACAGAAAATACTGAGAAAATGGACAAAATAATGAAAAAGATTAGGAAAACATTCTCCTTAAAAGTATTTTCCAATAGTGACACCAGATTTTCCCTAAAATGCTTCAAGCATGACAAAATAATGCGAAGATGAGGAAGATTAATGGAAAACAAAAAGGAAAATGCTATTTGGGTCGGTGCTTCCACAAGGGACACTGGATTTTGCCAAAAAAGAAAAAAAGAAAAGAGGAAGATTAATGGAGAACAAAAGGAAAATGCTATTCAGGTCGGTGCTTCCACAAGGGACATTGGATTTTGCCAAAAAAGAAAAGAGGAAGATTAACGGAGAACAAAAGGAAAATGCTATTCTGATCGGTGCTTCCACAAGAGACATTGGATTTCGCTAAAAAAATGAAGCAAAAATGAGCAAAAAATGACAAATGAACAAAGACAAAAGAAAAAGAGAGAAAGATGGAGTGTAGAGAAGCATTTCGAGAAGGAAGAAAATGATGAGGGTGAGGAAGAAGAAGAAAGAACCCTCTGCCCACCTCCCGGTGTCTCTGCGTCGCCGGAAAGGAGAAAAAGGAGAGATCTTCGCATTGAATGGCAGAATCATCGGCAATATCAAAGTTAGCCGAGTGCCCACTCGCGTGATCGAGAGAGAGAAAGGAGAGATATGCAGGTGCTGCTCAGAACTATAGTGATAGTACGATGGACAACGATGAACAGACGGAGCGGTGTGACCTTCCCTCCTCCATCTTTCGTCCCCCGGTCGGTTGCGGATGGGGGAGGGGAGGAGGCATCACGGCGACAGTCGGGACTCCGATTTGAGGGTAATCAGAGAGAGAGACAGAGAGAGAAAGGGAGGGATAAATTTACGGTTTTTATTGAAAATTAGAGACGAATTAGTGACGAAAAAATTCTATCGCAAAATCTTAGCGACAGTTTTTGCAATGATTTTTTTTGTTGCTAATCCCACGTTTAATTCCAATTTTAGCGACGGTTAGTTTTCTCTAGCTAATCTGTCGCTAATTTGTAATGAAAAAAATCCATCACAAATTTTCGTCGCTAAGTAACGTTTTTCTTGTAGTGTTTGCAAGAGTTTTGGCTCAGGCTGCACAACTAGAGCAAGACAAGTGCTGAAAGGATATGCTTCCATGATAGACTCCATTTTTGGAGTAAATAATCTGTATTATTTAATTTTGTGAAGTGTACAGCATTTTGACTCTAATACACTGGTAGGGGTCCGCCAAACCCCAAACCCCAGCTTGACTATCAAAAAAAGGAAAAAAACAATCTTTAACAAATTCATCCCAATTAGTTGAAAAACTCATGCCATCTCCAATGGAAACTCATTTCTATTACGTCATAAATGAGCATCAAACTTCTTTCTATTATAAATTCTGCCACTTAACCAAGTCAATGCTAGGATATTACCCTAAAATTTTGGCAAAACCAGGTTTAGATTTGAGGTCTACGTGAATCGTTACTGGGTTAGGAAATTTGCCACTTAACCAAGTCAATGCATGATAGGATATTACCCTAAAATCAAAGCATCGAATTTTGGTAGTGCCATACATGAATATAACGAGGGAATTTCCAGAATCAGCTGTCTATTTGTATTTATGACAGCACAAATTGGAAACTCGGTTTTGAGGCAAGTAGGATCAATTCTAAGTGGAGTATACGTTGACATTAGCGACAAGCTGGCAACAAATTCATCTTAAAATCAAGCCAAAGATGATTTCTTAAAAAAATGGTATTTTGGGAACGTATAAGTTTTTTTTTTTACGACAAGGAACCCTAACAAGAAGTGGGTCACTTAGTGGCCCCGCTGCACCGCACACCCGGTGGGAGTCGAACTTGGGACAAAGGGTCTGCACCTTCTCCCCAGGCCTGCTGTCATTTCGGGGGACCCGAGCGGGTGTGGAACTTTGTATAAGTAAAATGAGTTGGATTGAAGTTCATCCACATCCTTCTATGTGGATGTAGCCAGATACTGCAAAACTATATATATTTTGATCGCCATTTTAAATGGCCAAGATACAACTTTTACTTTCAAAATATCACAATATTATCATGTTACCAAAAATATCATGTTACCAAAAATATCATGATTTTACCATGATAAGTATGCCTTTAACGACTATTTCTTGGGCAAATTTGGGTTTTACTATAAAATGTGGTTTTGCTCATTTTTGCGTATTTTATTTTATGCTTATATTTTTGTTCTCAAAATGGAAGAAAATTTATCCAGTCGACAGACAACCTTAGAACCAACTTTTGCTTTAAAGCCATATATGCCAAGGGGTAGTCTCGTCCTGAAGGTTTATTGGGCCACGTGGAATATTCCACATCATATCACCAATCAAAGAAACGTTGTACAACACAAAATTGTGACTTTCTAACACCTGAGATTCAACGAATCCAAGCCGTTAAATCTGTACGATATATGTACACGTGGACCACAACGTTAACAGGCACGTGCGAGTAACCGCACGTGTGGTCCAATCACATGACCTGCCCTTTCCCTCGTAACGAAATAACCAACTCGGAAATCCTTTTTTAGGAACTCGTTCATGAAGTTGGTGAAATTTTATGACTTCAAACGGGACCGCAACAATTACAGAGGACCCTGAGATTGATCCCTTATAACTCTGTGTGCCCTATTGAAGATGTGACTAAAACAGGCTTGGGATGGCTTGATGCTTACTAAAGTACCTTTTGCTAGGGTTACCCTTTATGGTAGTGTTCGATTGCCGGGGTTCAAAAGTTGGCGGGAACTGTCCCTTTTTTATGTGGGACACACGGTTGAAGCATCCAGCCAAAATGGACACTTTATTCCCATTTTTTGGGACAAAGTCGCACTCCTAGGAGTGCCACTCTTTTGTCCCGGATAAATAGGTCCTGGTAGTTTGTCTTGAATGAGTTGTCCCGCAAAATGATGCTAAAAATCGGTTCATTAGGTGAATCAGTTTCTTAAAAAAATGAAAAAATTGAATCGAATTGACCTTGAATCGGCCCCTTTTTACCATCAGATGACATGTGTCACTAAAAATTAATAATAATAAAAAAATGACCCCCTTTGAATCATCTTTGAGCCGATTCAGACCTATTTTGACAACATTGATCCCGCATTGTTGCATCCTGACAACCAATTGTGCCCTTGGGGCATTTTGGTTCCCTAAACAATTCGTCCAGATTGAGTTTGTCCCAAACAAATTGTCGGATCCTTGAAGGCCTAACAATTTGGCCTACCAAAATTGGACACAAGTGTTACTTGTGTCACATTTTCTTGGTGTCAGAGACGTTCCGTGCTTGATGTAGGACATGGAGCCCACACTGGATGAGATGCAATGGTCTTTGCAGACAAGACTTTCACCAATCAAACGCTTCCTTACGGTCGATGTTAGCGAGGACAATCAACTACGTACAAAATCACATGACCTCAATTGTGTGGTTATTATTTTAGTGTTTTTAATGATTTAATAAATAATTTAATAAAACACATTTTTATATCAAAGCTATAAGAAAATATTTTTAACTGATTAAAAATAAATAGTCCGTGTCCTATTCTAGTTTTTAAAATTTGTCGAACTGGAATCCGAGTGTTGGGTCATACTCGTATTTTTGTGACAAGGGATGCCCTAAGTGACATCATAGTTTGGCAATGACCAAAATGGTTGTTAGGGTACTTTGCTTGAACTAAAGGAGGCGTACCAAAGTGCCCTTTCAATGTATTGCTTTCATGAACATATTAAATTGTTGCAACTTTGGCCACATTATTTGATGAGGTACCTTTCCACAATGAGTACCCTTTTTTACTAGCAGTTTTTTAAAGTTCAATGAGGGATTATATTTGTAAAATCGTACATGTTACATTGAGATCTTTGAACTAAAACATGATTTGTTTTAATCCTAAAGTTTTAGGACATTGTGTGTAGGGGTGGCAACCCGGTCCCGTTGGCGGGTCATGTCGGTGGGTCAGCTTACCTCAACACGAACCCGACCCATTTATTAAACGGGTAACCCGACACGACACGGTTAACCCGTTTAATAAACGGGTCAGGTCGGGTAAACGGGTTGACGGGTTAGCGGGTCGGGTTCAAGCTTTTACATTGAAAAGTTTACGGGTTGGCAGGCGGGTTGGCCGGTCGGGTTCGGGTAAATGGGTTGACCCTACCCGCCTAACCAGTTTATTAAACGTGTTGGCAGGTTGGCATACTCCTAACACAAACCCGAACCGTTTAATAAATGGGTTAGGCGGGTTGACCCGTTTACGACACGAACCCGTTTAAGCCAAACCCGAGCCCAGCTAAGAAGTGGGTTGGCGGGTCGGGTCAGAAATCGCCACCCCTAATTGTGTGTATTGACTTTTAGGGCATGTTTGCAATGCCTTGTGACTCTTTAAAGCATGTTTTCAAACGCTTGTGCTTTTGTAACTTTCACAAGTTTTTGGTGATTCTGATTGAATTGCATTTTAGAACATTCATCGAGGCATTGTAAACATGCAAAAAAGCAATCACTAAATGTGATTTTGAATAAAAACTTGTGAAAGTTTTACAGCAAGCGAATGTGATAAAAGCAGCGACATGATATATTCTCACATGTTAAATTTTCACAAATGTCAAATTCATAACTTGAAAGCAAATATGAGAGTTAATGCTTGAGAATGTGAATCGCATAAATCACTTTCTCAGGGACAAAACATTTACAGCTGAATAACCTTTGATTGTTAATCACAATTACAAGACTTTATCAAGGTTTGTGAAATATGAGAAAAGTGCAACTTGTGATTGTGATTGCCAGTTAGAATCGCTCTTGCCTTGAATCTTGTGAAAAGTTCATTACACGATTGACCTTGTGACTAGGGGTGTCAACAGGTTGGGTTTGGTTCGGACCCAGGTAGAATCACACCTGGCCCTGATTTTTAGGTATGGTATCGGGTGCAGACTTGGGTCTAATCGAACCTACCATAAGGAAAACCATACCCGAACCCAATAAGAACTACATGAACCACCCAGGCTATACCTGATAAAATAATATTTTCTATCATTTTTCAGTGAAAAATTGCATGTCTTAATAGGAACTCAGGTTGGGCTCGGGTCTGGTATAAAATTTCACAAATTATACCCAGATCCCAATCAAACCTTTAGGTCTGGACCCGGGTCTTAATTGGTCTTCTTATTTATCATCATACCCAGACCCTATAGGGTTTGGTGCGGGTCAGGTTCGGGTAAACCCAACCCATTGACACTCCTACTTGTGACCAACAATCACAACTTCTATTTTCTCAGTTATGATGGTTCATCCCCACTCGTGACCAAAGCAAACATGTTATTAAAGTTCTTAAAATTTTTACTAGTCAACAAAATTAGACAGTTTGAAATATGTTTTTTTTCCATATAGAATATATCTAACACTAAGAAAATATTTTAAAGGGCCTTCATTTTTTGCTAAAGAACATGGTTCTAAAGACTAGTAAATATTTTCTCATTGTGAAGACATGGCACTGCATTTTATAATTCAAATGTAGAGCCATATCCATCCTTGCAAAGATGGATAGTATTATTGTATTTTAAATGCTAAGATAACAAGCTATTATTGTGTAATTAGAAGTTTTAATTAACTGAAAAAATTGCTTTCTTGCTCTCCTCTCCATTTTCCCTTGTTTGTTTTCTCCCGCAAGTGAGAGCTTAAAATCTCAAGTTAGCCCATGAAGGCTTGGTGTACTTAGTAGGAGCCACTCATGAATAGAGCTGGTAAACAAGCTAAGCTTGGTTTGTTCGGGTGTGGCTCATTAAGGGTAGACCAGTGTTGTCAGTATCTGCCAGAATCGGCCAACACTTATCGTATCGTTAGAAATCTCTACGATACTAACCTGAATCGGGTATTTTTAATAAATGTAAAAATAACTTAAAATTAGTTTTTTAATATTATTTTAATAGATTTAACATGTGTTACATTATGATTGACATGTAATATTTTTTAATTATTTTTTGGCCGATTCAAAACGAATTCACGAGAACCAGTATCGGCTTCACTTGAATCATTTACGAGAATCGGTACATCACATCTACAGTATTAGATGTGACAAAAGTAAATAAATAATGCAGGGTTTGAAAAGTTGATTGCATTTTACAATCTAATATGTTTGTATATAATATATAAAACAAGCTTCCGTTGTTCGAACTTGGCTTGTATACCAAAACAAGCTAACTTGTAGCTCGGCTCACTAGGCAAAATTAAGGGCCAAGCCGAACTAAGCTGAACATCAACTCTCTTTTCTCAAATATCAACTCCACTTGTGAACATCCCCAAGCTGAAGGGATGCCATGAGTTCAAAACCCATATGTGATATGTTCAAAATCCATAGGTATGTCCTGCAAGGTTAAAGTTGGGTGTGCTCCCTAGGGGGTGTTTGATTGAGCATCCCACGTGTTGTGCAGGATGTCGCGGCAAACTAAATATGTAAACAGTAGTATGGTTGGATTCAAGAGAAAAGAACAAAAAGTTGATGAAAAGTGTGATTCACACAGTAATTCTCATATTCTAGCGACTCTCTCTCTCTCTCTCTCTTGATTAGGGCTTTTCAAATTAAGGTTTGAATTAGAGATTTTGACATTAGGGTTTGATTTGATTAGGAATTTTGAATTAGGGCTTGATTTAATTAGGAACTTTTCTATTTAAAATGTTTATATCAAAAAACATGATTTTCTATTTTTTATCTTTCAATTATATAAATGTTGTACATGTATCCAAGTTGTTCCAATCAAAACAAATGCTGGACAAGTGCAGTTGTTTATTTCTTGGACAGAACATGTGTTTTGTCTGTTCTATTCAACTATTTTGTCCAAGCTTAAACAAGCAATCAAACGTACCCCTAGTGAGCAATGAGGACTTGGGTTTTTATACTATGAGCTCTCAATTGAGTGAAGTGATTTTTCTCGGTTGTGTTTTGTCTGTTCTATTCAACTATTTTGTCCAAGCTTGAACAAGCAATCAAACGTACCCCTAGTGAGCAATGAGGACTTGGGTTTTTATACTATGAGCTCGCAATTGAGTGAAGTGATTTTTCTCGGTTATCTCAAAAAAATTATATGCTGGACAATGAAATAAAAAAATAATAATCATTAGGACATGAAAATTGTCATACCCCATAGGACCTACACTAAGCAACAAAAATTCACAGCATTCCACAGACCAATCTATCTAAATTGGACAAAGGAAGCAAGGAGCACGCTGCCGGTGCCGGAGGCACTGCTACAGTTACACGTTTATTTAATAAGCGCGGCCATCTGAACCAATCTTTGAAAACCATATTAAAAGAATCCTATTGCTTACAATAAATGACATACATCATGCTCTAAAAATGGCTTTCCTACTACATTCTATGCAAATTATTCTTTTAATTCAATACTTTTTCAGATAAATTGTTTAAAAATGGTATAAATTGTTTTTTCTTTCTTTTTTTCCATGTATGATTGATAATGCATGATGAGCTTATGAAGACATTCAAAATAGGAGAGCCTTCCATTTGGGATTGTGTAACTGTATTGATCTAGTTATCACATTTGAACCCTTCTACCAATGTTATCAAAATCGAACAGAATCTGCTTGAATAGGCCGATTCGATTTGAATCAATTGTTTAAGATTTTCTTGAGAATCACTTGAATTAGTGTTTTTTTTCCTAAATTTTTATGATAATTATGATATTCATTTGCTGTTATATTATTTATGAATTAAATGCATATTTTTTATTAGGCCCTATAAGTCATCATCTGTTTTACTTTTGTAATTTTTCTTGTTCTAGATCTTTTTTTATGATTTTTTTTATTATTTTTTATTTTTAAACTACTTAAAATTTTCAAAAAGCCCAACTCAAAGAGATCCAATTTTATTTTAAATAAGTTGATTCTCTGAATCATTTTGAAAAATGATTTGGTTCATAAACGGATACTAACAACATTGCATTCTATATAGATCACTTTTCTTTTTATATACCAACAGGGCTCCACTTGTCTGGTAGGACAGCTAGTGCATGTCACCTTCTGTTGGGACGTCGCAGGTTCAAAACCCACTGGTATAGTTGTATAGCTGGTAGGGGCCATGCCTAACCCCTGCTTGCCTTTCAAAGAAAACTTAATACTTTTATCTAATCACAAAGACACATTCGTTTAAGCCCTTGTGTCTAGGTGACAGAACATGGTATGTGAATAGGCTACATGACGGGCCATGACATGTTTCACATTATTCTAATGTTGTTTAAGATAATATTTTTTATTAATAAATATTTGTATGTTATCAAATTACCAAAAATATATTTTTTATCAATTATAAATGAAAACGGTGTCCTCTTGCCCTAGTTTTTTTTTTTCAAAAAAGTTGTATATTCGAGTTTAGTATTCTTTATCAAGTACGCACCCACGTCCCTCTGACAAAGGCTTTCATGATCCTACCATGAAGCCATTTGTAGCAGACAGGATCCAGGATTTTGCTTAAACGGGCCCGGGGCAAAAAGTCTTCAAAAGCTTAAAAGGGGCAAAAAAAAAATTTAAAATTTTGCTTAAAGGGATCCAAAAAATTTCAAAACCTTGTCTTTTTTCTTTTCTTTTTCCTTTTTTTTTTATTTTTTTTTCAAAACTTTAGAAGGAAATCAAGCCCCTCCTAAACCCCCTGATGGCAGATGTGGAAAACTAATTGTTTTGTAGTTAGGTTAAAAAAAGGAAAGATACTATTTTAAGAATCCCTAAAATTTGTAATCAACGGGCAAGCTATCACCAAAACCTGGCGCTGGCAGTATAAAACTCCAAGACTAGGACCCCTGCCCCTAAGACCTACCCTACGCATTGGCTTGCGCAGAGGGACGACTTGAGAATCAAACCTTGACTGCCCATTTAGCAGCCAAGGCCCCATCCCACTAAGCCACCCACCATTCCTTGTTCACTACAATTTGTGTCTTTTTAACGGAATTTAGTGAGAAATGTTGATTTTTATTTCAATTTTTTAGTGTAACATGAGAGGTAAGTTATTAAAAAAAAAACATCTAAACATGAAATATTCTAATCTAATACATGTTTTATATTATTAAGCTATAAAAAATATATATATCCTTAAGTTTAAATTATGCAATAATGTGAAACCTTTGTCTTTTAAAGTGTAGGACCTTTTGTAAGACTGCTTATATCATAGTCACAAATATTAACCATTTTTTAAAAATCTCAGTGTAGGACCTTTTGTAAGACTGCTTATATCATAGTCGCAAATATTAACCATTTTTTAAAAATCTCACCGATTTGATCATGAGAGTTTAAAAAACCAATATGATTCCGGGAAAATGTGCTTATTTTAAAATATCACATTTTGACACGATATTGTCACGTTATTTATGCAATAACTATGCTTTTTATTTATTTTACATATTTTTTGTTTCGCTTATATTTTCATATAGAGGTCATTCTCTATGCACTGCTGATGACCATCCATCTCAACATTTTTGGGGATGAACACCACATTCATATGGAGAAATGCCAAGATGAGTGGCTGTCAAGCAGGTCGCTGCATATTATATGAAGTCTTTCATATAATAAAATTTAAATGTACTGATATTTTCTCGAGCAAAATAAATTTTTAATTTATATATAGATTTGTGAATATATTT
Source organism: Nuphar pumila (assembly GCF_984573655.1). Lineage (NCBI taxonomy): Eukaryota > Viridiplantae > Streptophyta > Magnoliopsida > Nymphaeales > Nymphaeaceae > Nuphar > Nuphar pumila. Next base: position 24,031,945 of record NC_143255.1, on the reverse strand, counting down.
ATTTATTTATTGAGAGAGAAAGAGAGAGGAGACCTCTTGATCCTTAGGGCGAAAGGTAACTCAGGGGCCTATTTTAGGGAGACCCACGTCTTTTCCCCTCCCCCCACTTACCATTCTCTTTCTTTCTCTGCCCCCTCACGAAAACCCTCGCCTGCCCCTGCAATTCTTCCCTTCCCTCCCACTGCCCTTCCCTTTCTTCCTTTCCCTGCCTGCCAATTATACCCAAACCAAAAATTTGCCCCCAAAATAGCAAGAAATTACCAAGCAAAAACCATTACCCCGCTTCCGTTCCCTTCCCTCCCACTCACTCTGCAAATCCACTCTCCCTCACTCCTGTGGGGGGGAGGGAAACCCTAACCCTAATTCCCGGTTTTAGGGTTTTGGGGGGATTCGGTTCGAGGGGGGATCTCTTCTTGTTCTGCTGTGCTTCTGTTATCGTGAGAAGGATTTGAATTTTGAACGGCGGGGTCGCCGGTTTTCGGAAACTTTGGTGGTGGGGAGTTAGGGTTTTCCGGCTGGTTTCGAGTTGGGGTTCCTTTTTGCCCCTAATCTTTCGAGGTACCATATGCGGATTTCTTGATTTCGTTTCTGTTTTTCTTTCTGAGTGTTCTGTGTTTTGCTGAAATGTGAATTTGGGTTCTTTTTTTTGGAGTTTTCGGGCAATTCTGTGTATATGTGGGGAATTCGACGAGGTTTTTGATTTGTTGCACCCCTGCGGTTGAGAGACGACAGCTTGTGTACTGTAATGGAAGGCGGGATTTTTGCTGATGATTTGGCTTCTCTGGTTGCTGGTTCTGTTCTGGAGTTCATTGATTAGGTCGCTCTTGAAGAACATTGGGAATTCTTGGGTTTGTTTGAGTTGGGATTGTTTCGTGAGATTGTTGGTGGAGAAAGAAGGTTGTTTTTTTTTTGTGTGTGTGAAATTTCTGGGTTCCATTGATGGCAAACCATGAACTGGCTCTTGGGCAGGCCCACAACTTGGATCTGCGCCGTGCCCACACTCTCGGCCTCAGCCAAGCTCATGATTTGGGGCTCGGCCAGAGCCATGATCACAATTTGGGCATTGGGCAGAGCCATGAACATGACTTGGATCTGAGCCAGTCCCATGAGCATGAGTTGGGTCTTCGCCAGAGCCACGGGCTCGCCCTCAGGCAGAACCAGGAGATGGTGCTCGGGCAGGGGCATGAGTTGGACCTCTCAGAGAGCCACGGGCTTGATAATCACGTCTTGGCTGTCGGGGATAACCATGAATTGGCAATGGACCAGAATCAAGATATGGGTGGCGTACAGGGCCACGAGCTGGTTCTTGCACCTGTGAATGACCCTCCAGTTGTGTCAACTCAGGAACTCGTTACGCCCATTCGTCAGATTCGCACACTTTCTTGTAACCCAAATCATGAGCTGACAGTCGGCCAAGAGTTCCCGGATGTTAAAAGCTGCCGAAGAGCGTTGAGGGATGCTGCTATAGCCATGCACTTTGAGATTCAGACCGTGAAGTCGGACAAGACACGATTCACAGCAAAGTGTGCTAGTGAAGGTTGCCCCTGGCGAATTCATGCTGCAAAGCTTCCAGGTGTTCCTACCTTTACAATAAGGACCATTAATGAACAGCATTCCTGTGGGGGCATCACACACTTAGGGCATCAACAAGCTTCTGTTGGTTGGGTTGCCAACTCTGTGGAGGACCGTCTTAGAGAGAACCCACAGTACAAACCAAAGGATATACTTGAAGACATTCACAAAATGCATGGTATCACCCTGACGTACAAGCAAGCTTGGCGTGGGAAGGAGCGTATCATGGCTGCTCTTCGTGGGTCTTTTGAGGAAGGATATCGCCTTCTGCCACAATACTGTGATCAAATCAAGCGGACCAATCCTGGAAGCATTGCTTCAGTATATGGTACGGGGCCTGAAAATTGCTTTCAGCGCCTCTTTATTGCATTCCATGCTTCAATTTATGGTTTTGTGAATGCCTGTCGGCCGCTTCTTGGGCTTGATAGAACACTTTTAAAGAGCAAATACTTGGGGACTTTGCTCATGGCCACTGGATTTGATGGTGATGGTGCATTGTTCCCATTGGCATTTGGAGTTGTTGATGAGGAGAACGAGGATGCCTGGATGTGGTTTTTGTCTGAACTGCATAATCTTCTTGAAGTGAACACTGAGAACATGCCCAGGCTTACCATCTTGTCTGATCGGCAGAAAGGCATCATAGATGGGGTTGAGGCAAATTTTCCCACTGCATTCCATGGATTCTGCATGCGCCACCTTAGTGATAGCTTCCGCAAAGAGTTCAACAATCCAATGCTCGTGAACCTTCTCTGGGAGGCTGCATACGCTCTCACTGTTATTGAGTTTGAGGCTAAAATACTAGAGATAGAGGAAATATCACAAGATGCTGCCTATTGGATCCGACGTATTCCACCTCGTCTTTGGGCTACTGCTTATTTCGAGGGAACAAGGTTTGGACATCTAACTGCAAATATTGTGGAGTCCTTGAATTCATGGATACTCGAGGCTTCTGGATTACCAATAGTTCAGATGATGGAGTCTATTCGTCGGCAGCTGATGACATGGTTCAATGAACGGAGGGAGACTAGCATGCAGTGGAACTCGATACTTGTACCATCTGCTGAAAGGCGTGTGGCAGATGCGATTGAACGGGCTCGTACCTACCAAGTTCTTCGTGCTAATGAAGCAGAATTTGAAGTTATATCTCATGAAGGAACCAACATAGTGGATATCCGAAATCGTTGCTGTCTATGTCGTGGATGGCAGCTGTATGGTCTGCCATGTTCACATGCTGTTGCAGCGCTCATCTCCTGCCGACAAAATGTTCATCGCTTTACTGAGAGTTGTTTCACTGTCACAAATTATCGCAAGACCTACTCTCAGACAATCCATCCTGTTCCAGATAAAACTCTCTGGAAGGAGTTGTCTGAGAATGCACAGAATGGTGGCAATAAAGTTGAAATTGCCATTGCCCCACCCAAGTCTCTTCGGCCCCCGGGTCGTCCAAGGAAGAAGAGAATCCGTGCAGAAGACCGTGGCCGTGTGAAGCGAGTTGTCCATTGTAGCCGCTGCAATCAGACAGGGCACTTTAGGACAACATGCACTACTCCTATATAAGATTTAATTGTCGATGGTACTTAGATTATTGAGGTATTCTTAGGTTCTTGTGAAAAATTTAGGGATGTTTTATGTATCCAGACCTACGCCCTTCTATTTTATTGGAAATTAAGGTTCAAGTTCCTTCTTGTTCCTCATGGTTATTTACTGTCTAAATTAATGGAATTCTGTGTTGGAGAATTATTTAGGCAAGCACCAAATGGTAGGCTATCTGCTGGTTGCTTTATATTTTGGGCATGCAAGTGTATTCTCGTTTTATACCCTCAAAGTTTCAGTTGCTTGACCTGTTGTCTCCTTTATTATCCTAGGCCTTTTTCACATTGAACTTTTCATTGCTTAGATATATCATTCGTTGTCAAAAACCCTGCCTAGGCGCAGGGCTATTGTCTAGGCTTATGGGTCTAGGCGGTAGGGCCCTGTTTTTCGACCTAGGCTGCTTAGGTTATCCCTGCCTACGACGCAGGGACATGGTTATCATTTTTAAAAAAAAAAATTGTCTCCTTCCTCCCGCGTCAAAAGCTTTCTTTTTTGTTCTTTTCTTCTTTTGCTTTTCTTTTTTACCTTATTATTTTTATTTTTTCCATCTCTTTTTTTCCTTTCTCCGCTTCTCTTTTTCTTCCTCTTCCTCTTCTTCTTCCTTTTTTCCCCTTTTCTTTTTTTTTCTTTTTCTTCTTATCTCACCCCTCCACTCTTTTCTTTTTTTCTTCCTTTTCTCCCTTTTTATCTTTTTTTCTTCTTTTTTATTTTTGTTGTTTACATGTGTGCATGTGTTTTTGACACACACACACACACATGTATAAAATCTATTTTTTTAGTTCACTATCTATCTATCTATCTATAGGGTTAATCTAACATTAAACTAGTGTTTAACATTAAATGGATTCAACCTTATTAAAATAACTAAAATACTCTTAAAAGAATGTATTATTTAAAATACATGATTACTTTTTGAGGTCAAAAAGGTAACTTCGATAGATTCATAAAGTTACTTTTTTAAAAAGGTGTTTAACTTTTCAATTATGTCCAAGTTCAAAAGACCTATAATGCCCATAAAAGTAAGTATGCATTTTCAAAAGTATCATTCTTTTAATGGTTTTTTAGTTATTTTAATAAGGTTGAATTTATCTAATGTATTAGATTAACCCATATATATATATATATATAATTTTTAATAGTTTTAAGTTAACACTATGTGTATTTGTGTGTATTTATGTATTTATATATATAGATAAAAATAGACTTGATTAGGGTTAACTGAATCTACTTTTGGATAGAAATGGACCTCAGTATGGTTGACTTCACCTAACATAAAGGAAGTTGTGTCCAAGTGTCACACTCGCTTGGGTGCGGGTGCGATGCGGGTGTGGTGCCCTGTTCGAAGAGTCCGTGTGACATAGGTATAAATATATATAATTATATATATTAACATATCATAAACATATATTATAAATTTACAATATTTTGTGTTTATATTATATATAATTATATATATACACATATTTGTGTACTTAATTCATATTATAATTTATAAGCGTTGGAGTTATCCATTTGACTGTTTTTATGTAATATAATTGCTTTACAGTGTTCGACAACATATTATTTGTCTATTGCTTATTGTTGATTGATTTTATGTTGTATATATGTTTGTTATTAATTTTAGTAGTTTGTTTACATATTTTGTATGTTTTTTTTATTTTTTTTATTTGGGATACTGCTTAGTCTCCCTAGGCGCTGCGTAAGCCTCACCTAGTATTTTTAGGGGCTCACTGCCTAGGCTTCGCCTAGTGCCTTTGACAACTAAGCCTAATAGTGGCCTAACGAAACAGGAGCGGGATAATCCTCTCTCTCTATATATATATATAATAATAATAATAATAATAATAATCGGATGGTGTGCCCCAAGTTTTGGTGTATGTTCAATATTATGCAATTTCATGAATTTTGTGACATGTTAATTACTCACTTCATCCATAGTTACAATTAGGGGTGTCAACAAGCCTGGTTTACTCGGACCCTACCCGAACCAAACCCTGTAGGGTTTGGGTATGATGATAAATAAGAAAACCTGATTAAGACCCGGGTCCGGACTCGAAGGTCCGATTAATACATGGACCCGAATATAGTTTGTGAAATTTTATACCAGACCCGAGTTCCGATTAAGACCCGCAATTTTTCAATGTAAAAATGATAAAAAATATGGTTTTACCTGGTATGGTTTATATAGTTCTTATCGGGTTCGGGTATGGTTTTTCTTATAGTGGACCCGATTAGACCTAGGTCCAGAACCGATACCATACCCAAAAATCTGGTCAAAGTCTGGTTCCACCTGGGTCCGAACCAAACCCAACCCATTGACACCCCTAGTTACAATCATATGTTGCTAAATTTAACTATTTATTGTAAAAGTTTTGCTTTTCTTGATGTTTTTACTTTTTTGTTCTGCCTAGGCCGATTAGTCCCGCCTAGGCCTCGGCTAGTCCTTTTACTAGTGCTTTTGACAACTAAAGATGTATCTAACACGCTTTCTAGTTCCTTTTTGTCTATGCGTATTGGCAATGCAACCTTGTTCTGGATGCTGCCTAGGATGTCTTTTCTTTCCTTTATGGTTTTTATGAACATGTAAAAAAGAGAAGTGTATTTAACTAATCCATTCTTTTTTATCTTTATTGGTTGATGGTAAGATGATGTTAGTTCTAAGAAAATTCTAGCATACCTAAGGTAGAGGAGTTCATATCCTTACATTCCTTGGCTTCAAAAGATATAGTGGTTGCCTGTCAAAAAACAAAAAGATGTTATGGTTTCTTGCTGAAGTTATTTTAGAAGAAACCATCGGGTCAGATTTCTGTTAGTATTCCTGCATCTTATTCACATTGTAACACGGTTTGTTAACATATGAGAACATTTACTGACAGTGAACCTATGATATGGTTCTACAAGATAGCCAATTTGTCCAAGTCATTGTGTCAGTTTGACCTGGATTTTTCATCTTCAGTTTGTAAGCTATAATGTTTTAATATTTTACTGGTGTCCTGTGGTTTGCTCATTTCATTTTAAGCAAGGTGTTATCCATTGGAGCTTGTTTTAGTAATTTAATAATTTTACACACAGATAGTTGGGGGATTGGATGGGAGGAGTAAAACTAGCAAGAAAAATTATGTGGTGGTGGACTTTAATAATGTTTTACTGTTTTTCGATAAGTGGGTAGTTACACTTCCTATAAAAAATAAGACACTTGACTGTCACATCAAGAGTATGCAGTTATTTTTCCAGGCCCTGGTTTGTTGCTGATATTGTATTGAACCATTGATCGGAATCCTGTTCATGATAAGCTTGACATTTTGGCTCTTAGGTGGAGCACTAATGCAGAAAAATTATAGAAGTATCCTCTTATTGGTAACAATGTGACACATCTGCAACTGCTGGCTGAAGACAAGTGACACCTTCCCCTGCTGTCTGCCTCATGGCATCTTCCCTTATGGCAGTCATCTGGGGTACAAGTTTATTTTTAAGTCTTTAGATTGACCAGGTTACTACATCTAGCCAATCATTAACAAGCAGGTTGTGGATAGCTGTTTGACGCATTGGTGTTCATGGATGTCTGGTGCCATATGCATTTTTGGTCCTTACCATTTGCTAGCATGATTCTAGCAACTGCAATGACAGAAACTGGTGTGAGATGCATATTCTATTGTTGAATCTCTAGCACCAATTTCTAACCTTGCAGGCGCCATAATTATGCCTGAAAATGAGAGTATCATTAGGATATAAACTTTAACCCGTAGCCCATCTTTGGAATGATCCCAGTGCCAGTAATATGGGAAGCTTGCATTGGTTTTGTTGGACATGTACAGTGCTACAAAGAAGGCTTTCATCAAAAAAAGGCAGGTGGTGGGCATTCTTTCCTCTTAGAACAATTGTGCCTAACAGCTAAAACTTTTTCTTTCCCCCTCCCTTGCCAATTTCATCTCTCAATATCAATATATATACATGTTATCTTAAAAAGGCAGGTGGTCATTCTTTCCTCCTAAACCAATTGTGCTCCCAGATGGGAGTACTGTTAGGATTTATGCTTTAACCCCTATGTCACAGGGATTCGGCCAACTAGGTGCCGCACCCCGTCAACGTGACGCGGGTGCAGCACCCTGTGCGGTCAACCTGACCCTGGGGTGTGGTTATATATATATATATATATATATATATATATATATATATATATATATATATATATATATATATATATAATTTTTTATATTTTTGCTGCACCCCCGCACCCAAGTTTTTTTAAAGTGCTGCACCCGCACCCGCACCCGCACCCGCACCCATGTGACATAGTTTAACCCCTTCCCCATCTTTGGAATGATCCCAACAGGCCAGCACCAGTAATATCAGAAACTTTCATTGGTTTTGTTGGTCATGTTCTCAATGATACCCAGATGGCTTTCCAACTTAAAAAGGCAGGTGAGTATTTGTTTGTCCTAGACCAATTGTGCCTGAGTGCTAAACTTTTTGTTTTTCTTTCCTCTGCAAATGTCAGCTCTCTATCAATATGTATACATGTTATCATATCTTGGCCACAAGATGTTTTTATCTGGGTACAGAGAACCAATGGACGCAATTTTGATGTGGAATGCAAGTTTCTGAAATGATCAAAACGTGAAGAATCTAGTAAGTGTGCTGTGTAGCATATGTGCATCTATTCCTACAGTATTTTGTTTTTCATATCCTGACTAGATATTTCTAAGAATTAATAATTTCAAACTTGCAGTTCTCAAGAAATTAGCCTCTGCTACATGTGGTTATCTTTTCTTTTTTTAACGGATGCAAATAGGTTTTTTCTGGTTCTCATTTTGGATGATTTTATCTCAAACTTATATAAAAACATGGTAAATTGATTGTGTACTTATGGTTTTACATTCTTTAAACAATTCCTGGTGTCATTTATGCTATCCTGTACAGCTATTTGGATCTTTTGCTAGGCTTTCACTGCTTTTACTTATTTGCAGATTTTGGTTTCAGTCCTGAATGGTTACTAAAGCTGAAATTGCTTTGGTTACATTTGCAAGCTCTTGTATTTCTTTACTGTTGCTTCCGCAATCCATTTGCTTTGTTTTTTATGATTTTTTTAGTTGATATCCTCCATCTAAGCGAGAATTTGAAATTTCTATCATTGGAATGGGGAACCATCCACATGTTGCTGCCTTCGATTGTTTATTTTGTGATTGGAGATTTTCTTGTATCCTATCCTTGTCATCTCAAAGGAATCTTCCTTTGTAGCATGTTATCGATTAGCAGATATCTTGACCCAACCATGTGTAACTCATGACCCGAGTAATATTTTATGTTAATAGTAAATGAGTAATCCTCTGTATGAGTGGTTCACTTCTTTGGTCGAACCATCATACATAAAACCAGCCTTTTTGGCAAGAGCGGTCTTTTTAACAACTTTACTCTTATAACCTCTGCTCTGAGTTATTCTGGCCATTCACATTTTCATGCCAAAAAATGTGAAGATGGTTGGATTTCATTGTATGTTGGTTTTATTAGTCAGGTTTTTGATTTTTCAGAACTGACTCGTAATGGTTAGTTTATCATGACTCGTAAAGATTCACTAGGAATAGTTGCTACACGTCCGAGGTAAGATCAACATGACTGGGTGCATCATGTTGGTAATTTGGTTAACTTGTGCTTTGAGTCAGGTAATCATGTTGGTAATTTGCCATTGTATCTGCTTTGTGCTTCATGATCTTTATGAGGGACAGAAGCAGCTATGAAATATGCCCATTTCTTGTCTTTTTGACTGCTGTGTATGAAACTTATATGGGAACTGTCACTGGTTGGCCAACTAAGTGGCACAATTGAGCACCATCAGCAATGACTGGTGACAGTCTCATTCATGCTCTGATTCTTCTCAATCTTTCATGAACTCAATCTGGTTATGTTTTTCATTCTGGATGCATCTTTAATCATAATCAATTTTGAGTGGTTGTAGCCTGAAAATGATCGTCTTGAGTGTGTGCACATGTGCTTCATGTGAATATATGCAGCTATGTGATAAAAACAATGCCACACGTCATTTTGGCTGTCGCCCTTCTATCTTCCACATTCTTCATGGCCGCGTCTTCAACTTCATCTATCTAGTCGTTAAGGTTAACAACAACCTCAACGTGAGCGCATTTGTCAAACTTCTTATTTGTTGAATCTCTCTTTACCTCCCCCTCCTTAGATGTTTCTAGGATGGGAGACCTGATTGTGTTTGCAAACTCTTCTACATTTTCTGTACATTCTACTTCAGTTTTGCGCCACGCAGGAATTGTTATCAACAAAAAAAACTGCATAAATGACATAATTTTTTGCGCATTTCGTTAGGTCTAAAAAAATGTGTGAAACTTTTTTTAAGTGAGAGTTTGCGATACTCAATGAGTGGAGCGATATATCGTGCGAACTTTGTACATATATTCATAAAATTCACATATATAGAACGAAGTACAAACAAATGTATCTACGAATTTTCTATAACCGAAACATGTTAAAACCTTGCAAATAATGCACAAGAGATTTACAAATTTACTAAAGACTTTGGTATCAGCTATGTGATTTTTCTAAAAAAAAATGTTTTGCATCACCAATTCATCTTACCAATTCATCTTATTGGGTGCTTGATGCTTGTTTAATTATGTGGGTACAATGTTGGGATGCAAATGAACGGGATCTAGTATGCCACTTTTGGTTTTTGGTTATTTAGACCCAATTCAGATCCGACTTTTCTATGTATTTAGCTGATCCCTATCCCATTCGTTTGCATCCCTAGTCCTGTATAACACAAAGCAGTGTTGGGAATGAGGGTGGTTGTTTACTTTGTCTTTTAACTGTGAGGTCACGGGTTCAAATCTCTGTTTCTCTCCCTTTCTATGAATAATAATGATAATAAGCTTAAATTAGCTGAGCTCGAATACAGGTGTGACTGCAACCAGCCGAGCTCAAACAGTTCAGGCTCAGGTTCATGTGGTTAAACTTTGACCTCCTGAAAAGGGCTGCATTGCTCCTTGTTCTTCAAACGTGGCTGCAATGTTGAGCGTTTGGGCCCTCAAAGCAATTATGACCATCAGTCAACCGTTTTCGCTTTTTTATTTTTCTTTTTTTGATGGGCAAGCTGAAGAATAACCCCGATAAAATTCGAACCAGAGACTCCTCAATTATGATAGTGCAACTTAACGAGCCAGCTATCTTGTTCGACCCCAACTTTTTTTTTTTCAAAAGGTAAGCTGGAGTGAAGCTGACCCTTCCTATGTATTCTACCAAAAAAACTCTACAGTCAGGTATTATCAACAAAAGGAAAGTTACCAAGGAGGCTCCGTGGTTGGTAGGAGCTGTCAGTGCACGTCTCCTTGTGGTGGGACATTGCAGGTTCAAACCCAATGGCATGTGAATAGTAACTGGTAAGGGTCTGCCTAACCTTAGGTTGCCTTTAAAAAAAAAAGGGAAAGTTAGGACAGTCAACGGATCGGGTACCTGACCCATCAAGGTGTATCTAAACTCATCCACACAACAAATTGTCAAGTGTCAATTTTGCTGGTTCACGAAAATAAAATCCCAAATTTGCATCTCTGTAATTTTTAGAAGTTTAACTAAAATACATATAAAACAGTCCAATCTGGGAGAGCAGATCAAGTGATCTGCTAAGTACACTTTTAGACGGCGAAGATGTTAAATCACTTTCTTAAAATGATTTGACTGATCACTTGATCGGCTCTCGAGAAATGATGAGATGGATGGCCATCAGCAGCGGAGCTGCATGCTAATCATGCAGCCTGTGTCGCTGCATAAACTTTCTTTTGGGTGACCTGGTGCAGGCTAAAGAAAAAGGCTCGAGCCACTGAATTTGGAGGGACTCTTTGCAAAACCTTCACGCATCCAGCGAACCCATTCATGCATCAGAGAATCCGACCAGTTAACACCACTCTCCCTCTTCCCGCTGAATCAAACACCCCACCAAAGTTTCCAAGTCTACAAATCTTGGGCACCCACGAATTCGAAGATTTTGTCAAGAATCAGTGCAAATCCGGAACAGTTACTCCCCAAAACGCATTGGGTTTCTTCAATCGGCTCGTTTCCATCCGACCCACCCCCTCAACCCACACCTTCAATCTTCTATTGAGCTCAATCGCCAGAAACAAACGTTTTTCCGACGCGATTTCCCTCTGCAAGAGGTTGGTGTGCGCCGGAATCGGGTTTGATTTCTACACCCTCAACATTTTGCTCAATTGTTGTTGCCAAACGCGTAGAGTGCGTTGCGGATTCGCCGTCTTCGGGGAGATTCAGAAGAGGGGTTATGAACCAAATGCGGTTACTTTCACCTCCTTGATTCATGGCCTCTGTATCGAAGATCGGCTCGCGCAGGCGAAAGAGTTTTTCGTGCAAATGGTGGAGAATGGATGCCGGCCAAATGTCATCACGTGTGGAACTCTTATTAGAGGTCTGTGTAGAGCAGGTGACATTGTTATGGCGCTTAGGCTGCATAGGAAGATGGTGGAAGATAGCTATTGTAGGCCCAACATTGTTACATATAGCATCGTTATCGACAGCCTTTGCAAAGAAGGTTCCATCGATTCGGCAAAGGCGCTATTCGTAGAAATGGTTGGGAAGAACATCTTTCCTGATGTTGTCACCTATAGTTCTTTGATTCATGGTCTTTGTAATTCGGGGCGGTGGAAGGAGGCAACTGAATTCTTCAACGAGATGGTGGATCGAGGAATTCCTCCGAATAAGATAACATTCAATGTGTTGATAGATGCATTGTGCAAAGAGGGGAAGACTCAAGAAGCACTTGGGTTGTTTGAGGTCATGATGGGAAGAGGTGAAGAGCCTGACACGGTTACGTATAATACATTGATGGATGGGATGTGTATGGTTGGTCGAACAGATGATGCAGTGAAGCTTTTTAAATCAATGGTGGGTAAGGGATGTGATCCTGATGTCATCAGCTACAATATATTGATCAACGGGTATTGCAAGGTTTGGAGGATAGATGAAGCAGTGAAGATGTTTGATGGAATGCTCCAGAAGGGGTTCGAACCGAGCATCGTTACTTACAATACGTTGTTAAGCGGGCTCTGCCAAGATGGAAGAATTTGTATGGCGCTACAAATTTTCGATCGTATGCAAGCTCATGGGCAGAATCCGAATCTTTTGACATACTCGATCTTGTTGGATGGGTTGTGTAAGAAGAATTCTCTGGAGGATGCAATGGAATTGTTTAAGGCCATTGATGGTAGTAGACTGAAGCCTAATATCAGGATCTTCAATATCCTTATTGATGCAATGTGCAAAGCAGGGAAGCTGCAGACTGCTAGGGAGCTGTTCTTCAACATCTTCACAAAAGGATCGTTTCCTGATGTTGTAACTTACACAATAATGATCAATGGCCTATGTAAAGAAGGTTTGTTGTTAGAGGCAGAGGAGTTGTTCTTACAAATGGAGAAAACTGACCACCAACCGAATGTTGTCACATTCAACACAATCATCAGAGCATTCTGCGAGAAGAATGCAATCCAAAAGGCAGAGCATTTTCTCCATAAAATGGTTGAGAGGGACATTCGTCCTGATGCATCCACTGCTTCCATATTGGTGGACATTCTTTCTAAGAATGATCGGTTTCATAATTATCTGCAGGTACTGTCGAAATTTATGACAAAGCTGCCTGATGCATCCACTGCTTCCATATTGGTGGATATTCTTTCTAAGAATGATCAGTTTCATAATTATCTGCAGGTACTGCCGAAATTTATGACAAAGCTTCCAAGAAAAAGTGACGTTGATTCATTAGTTTCTCCTTTTAAGGAGACCAATGGGTAAATTGCTAAATTATAATGAAAATGCAAGTTTTATGGACAGCTGAGCATCTCCTTCACTTCTTGAAAGGAAAGCATCTATGGATTGCAATGAGAACCTCTCTCATGTTCTGAGTAGCTTGTTGTAGAATGCCAAGTCCAGCAGAAGGAAAGCATGTCATGACCAGTGGGTAAATTACTAAATTATAATGAAAATGCAAGTTTTATGGACAGCTGAGCATCTCTCACTTCTTGAAAGGAAAGCTTCTATGGATTGAAATGAGAACCTCTGTCATGTTCTGAGTAGCTTGTTGTAGAATGCCAAGTCCAGCAGAAGGGGCTATTACTTCTCTTGTGGACATGGTTTCACCTGCCACTTGTGGGAAATGCTCTTGCATAACTCTTTCAGACCCACTGTGCTTGTAAGTTGCGAAATGCCCCTGTAGATAACTGTTTCGGATTCCATTGTCCTTATAAGTTGGATACACTATTTCGATAAAATTTCTCTAACATGGTAACGTCATTACTTTAAGCTTGATTTATTGTTTTCTTTTACATATTTTATAGCTACTTTCCTTGGTTTCTTTTGGTCCCTATGAAACATTCTGTTTTCTTACTATTTTTGGTCTAAATTATTTCCATTTGAAGATTATGTGGCATTAAAATGGTCTACACAGAATTTACTTTAAATAGCATGACGTTATCATTTAGGGTCTTAACTTGAGATCACATATCGCTGGGAACACGCCCCTGATCCCCCTTTTTTAGGACAAGAACATTCTACTGTCATGTATACTTTGTTAAACAGGTAGTGCCACCACCATAGAAGGAGAAGGAGACAAGAGGAGAAAGGGTGAGAGGGGCTAAGACTCAGGTAACAAAATTGAATACGGTATTTTTTTGATCCAAGTCATTCAACAAATATCTGATCCAAGTCACTTATGAGGAAGTTGCAGCTAAGACTCAGTATTCAGCTTCTATATTGGAACGTGCTGTTAAAGTATATATATATATATATATATATATATATATATATATATATATATATATATATATATATATATATATATATATATATATATATATATATATGTAATAAATGAAACTTTTTAAGGGTAGTTTGGTCATTACACATTATGTAATTAGTGGTGTTTCTAGAGGGCACTTTAGAGTTTTTCTTTTTAATGTATTTTATTTTTTTCTCGAGGGCATTATAGTCCTTATAATGCCCTTGGAATAGAGTTGTTGGAAGTGCTCCCAACAACTATATTTCTAGCTATTGGGAGCACTTCCCAATGGCTCTTCTTTGCTTCTTTTTGTGTATTAATAGGGGTGTAACCCCTCTTGTATGTTAAGTTTGTTCACAAGCATTCTCTTAATAATATTCTTATATTTTTTACTTGTGTTTTAGCCCCTAAGTGGCTTGTATGGTTGTGATCTTGTATTGACCCATAAGTGGTCTTGATTGTGTATGTTCTTGTATGTCCATAAGAGGCACACACTTGTACTCTTTTTGTATTTTCATTACATGGTATCAGAGCATTGATGCTCTTAGGTTGTATCTCATACATGAAGATTAAGAGGAAGATCATGAAGAGCGGAGTGAAGCTTTGGTTCGTTAGTTCGTTGCCTCAAGGAGAGTGTCATCAAACTTGTTCAACACATTTTTTGTCTTCCTTTTCTCTTCTTTTCTCTCTATCTTTTGTCTTTTTCTACTCTTTCTTTTCATGGTACAATGGCCGAAAAAGTAGTTACAGTTGTTCCCATCAAATTTGATGAGAAAAACTATAATATGTGGGTCACCGTCATGAAAAGAATCTTAGTTGGCAAAGACTTGTGGGACTATGTTGATGGCTGCATATCAGAACCTCAACCTATTCTCACAAAATCTATTTGTGGAGAAGATGGTGAAATCAAAGAGGAAACTCTTAAAGACAAAGAGAAAAAAAGCTCTCTTAGACTTAAAAAAACTATCAAAGCATGGGATGTTGGTCATGCCAATGTTCTATCCATATTTATGGGGAGTATGTGTGAAAAACCTTGTGAAAATATATTGGAATTTGAGAGAACCGATAAAGCGTGGGTTTATATCAGAGTTACCAATCGAGGAAGCGGGAGCGGGAAGCGAGGCACTTTCAAAAATTAAGGAAGCGGGGGTCCACTTAGAAGAAAATTATGAACCATCTCAGAAGCGACCTAGGAAGCGAACCGGAAGTGAACCGAAAGCAAGGGGGAAGCAAAAAAAAATGAAAAAATGGGGAAGCGAGGGGAAAGCATGGGGGAAGTGTGGGGAAGCGCGCTTCCCATAAATGGGGGAAGCGCGCTTCCCAAAAAAGGAGGATGCTTCCCCCATGTGTTTCGGAAGCGCGACGTTTCACGCTTCCGAAGCGCGTATCAGGAAAGTGCATTTTTCCATACGCTTAGGCGCTTCCGGTAACTCTGGTTTATATCAAACAAACCTACACCCAACATAATGGTGTCCATAATTGGGACTTGCAAGATAAGATTTACAATTGCAAGCACTATGGTATTCTTAAAAGAGTTTGGGACCAAATGGCCAAAATGGAGCCAATTTGGGATACCATTGATGATGATCGCAGTAGAAAAAAATAAATCCTTGGTGAGCAATTTTTTCAATTTATGAGAGGGCTTAGGTCCGAGATTGAACATGTTTGAGTATCTATCATCCACCAGAACAAAAATCAAGAGGAGCTTCCACCTTTACATGAGATTTTAGCCTAAGTTTGCATGAAAGAAACAAGGCTAAAATCCATGACCGAATCTAGTGTGTCCAAGGATAATGTATTGGTAGTTTCTAGACCTGGTGCCAATACTCATCCTTATAGGTCTCCTCGTTTGAACAAAAATAATTGGAAGCCAAGGAACAATGATGGGAGATATGATTAAAAAAATGATAATAGAAAAAGGAAAATCTTTTGTCATAACTGTGAAGAATCGGGGCACATCAAACCTTTTTACCCAAAATTCAAAAAGAATGAGAAAAGAGTAGCTACCTAAGAAGCTTCTCAATAAGACAAAGATACCAACAACTCCGGTTACAAAAACATGTCTTTGTCTCAACTCGCAAAAGCTTTGCAACCGCTCCTCAAAGGCTCATCCTCCTTAACCAGTGTCGCTGTCTCCTCTTCCTCACCTCCCGGTAAGATCTCTTGACTCTTAGATTTTGGTGCTTCATTTCATATGACTCCTAATAAAACTATACTCTCTGACTATAGTGTTAATTAAAGTAGATCTAATGCTTTTTACTTCGAATGGATCATCTCTTTAAATTAAATGAATTGAAAATTTTATAAATTCTTCAAATTTTTCTATTCCAAGTCATAATTGTGTCAAAACTTAATATAAATCTTTTTTCAGTTTCCCAAATTATTGACCATAGTTGTAGTATCTCCTTCACTTATAACTGATGTTTTATACAGGATCTCCAGTCCGACAAGAAGATTAGGGAAGGTCATAGAGAAGGAGACCTCTATTACATGGACCAGTTGATTATTCCCAAAGATACTTTTTATTTAAATGTACAAAAATTGGATATGTTTTTGTGCATTGCAGACTAGGTCATCTTAGCATCTCTAAATTATCTGATGATGCATGAAATGCATATTATTTTTATTAATAATTCATGCATTTATATGTATTTTCAAGGATAAACCCATGTTTATGTGGAATGAGGTGCAAGGAAGCCATGGTTCGAATTTCACTTGAATCCAAGTTAAAATGAGGAAAATAGAGCACTTTCAAGGTATTTAGAGCGGTTCTCGAGGTAATTTGGATCCAGATCCAACCCAAGGGTTCAATTTTGGATCATGGATCAATTCTCAAGCCAAATTTATCCATTATCCATGTGATCTAAGGTTTGAAATATAAAAATTTCAATGAAACTCCCTAAAAAAAGTGGCGCCTAGGCTAGTTGTGTAATTAGGACTAGTTGTAGTATTCTTTTTAAAAAAACTAATTTTGTTTTAGGTTGTTTTAGGAATTAGCAATAATTTTTTAGAGTTTAAAAGCTGAAAACCTAATGGCATTCAGTGTTAAAATATATATATATATATACTTATATATATATACATCCGTATATATATAAGTATATATATACATATATGTATATATATACTATTTCTCATTTAGATAAATACCCGATAGGGGTATTCTTGTAAAACCACATATGTATTTTTTTCTTTTTTCTTTTTTCTCTTTTTCCCTTTTTTCCTTTTTCTTTTTTCTTTATTTTTTCCTTTTTGTAATGACCACAAGGGGGGCCCACACTTGTAGTCGTTGGGGCTCCAACGGTCAGATTTCTGACCGTTGGGGCTCCCAACGACTACAAGGGAGCCCCCCTTGTGGTTCCTTTTAGTGCTTCCCTCCTCTATAAATAGAGGAGGTCTTCCCCTCTTAAATGTATGGGTTTTTACACCCTTCTCTTCCTTTCTTCAATAAATCCAACTTATGACTTTAAGTCATTTCCTATATTTGTGAGTTTTTGTGTGTGCACATTTGGTGTTTGTGTTCTTGGCTCTTGTAGTCACTCTTAAGGAGTGACTTTTGCTCTATTGGTGCTTCCGCCTCTTTTCATTACATGGTATCAAAGCTCGGTTGGTGATTGGGCTTCTCTTTTGACATCTTGGAAAGCGTGCCTCTCAAAGTTTTGAAGAAATGAAGTATATTTGGTGCCGATGGAACGTGACTCTAAAGTGGAGCTCTCTTTCAAGCTAAATGGGTCCAACTATCTCATGTGGGCCTCCGCTATGGAAAATCATCTAAGAGGTAAGAAACTTTGGGGTTTTGTTATGGGGACTACTCCCGAACCCTCTCTTGTTCTTACCAAAATTGAAAATGAAGTTGAAAAGGCTTTAGATGGCGATGAGCGCATCAAAGCCATTAATGAACATCAATCCAAAATCGAGGATTGGGAAAGCAACCATGCCAAAATCTTGGCATGGTTTATGAACAACGTAGATCTTAAAAATTGTGCCAATATTGCCAAGTTTAGAAGAGCCAATGAGGCTTGGTTTTTTCTTAAGGGTATGTATACCCAAAAGGATCTTGCTCGGCAATTCTTTTGCCAAGAAAAAATTCGTTCCACCAAACAAATGGATATGAGTGTCCGGGACTATTTTAGCTCTCTAACTCCTCTTTGGGATGAGCTTGCCCTTCTTGAGCCCAAATGGGTTGCTCCACAAGACATTGAACTAAGAAGGGAACAAATTGAAAAGGAGCACTTTTTTCAATTCCTTCATGGACTTCGCCCGGAATTTGAACAAGTGAGGGCATCTCTTCTCCATAGAAGCAAAGCCCTACCTATTGAAGATGCTCTTGCCGAGGTATGTCAAGAAGAAACTCGACTTGGCTTAAGCATTAGGAATGATGAAGTTTTGGCCGTTAATAGGCCCGGATCAAATGTTAAAGCATATAGACCTCCCCACTTTAACAAAAATATCAATGGGTCTAGAAGGGGAATAATATGCCATTATTGTAATGAACCGGGTCACATTAGACCGGCTTGTCCTAAACTCAAAGGAAAAGTTGCCGTGGTTGGGGAAACTTCTCCAAAGAAGGAAGAAAGTACCAAAGAAGGAGATATCAAAGAAACTCTAAATCACATCTCCGAAGTTCTTCAACATCATCTCAAGACTTCTCCTTCAACATCCGGGGCCGCCATTGCCTACTCTTCATCTCCTCCAGGTATGTGGATACTAGACTCCGGTGCTTCTTTTCATATGACATCTCATAAAAATTCTCTTTCAAATATTTTTTCCGAACCTATATCTTCTTGTGTTTCAACGGCCGATGGTACATCACTAAAAATTGAAAGTATTGGATCTCTTGATTTCAAAAACTTCTTTGTTCCTAAAGTAAGAATCGTTCCTAAAATAAATTTAAATCTTTTTTCCGTATCTCAAATCACCGATCATGGATGCCAAGTCTCTTTCTCACCTAAGGATTGCACCGTGCAGGATCTCCAGTCAGGGAAGTTGATTGGGCAAGGCCATAGAAGGGGTGACCTCTACTTTATGGATTTTTTGACTCTCCCATCTAAGGCATCATGCAATCTTGTAAAAGACAAAAGTATTGGAATATGGCATGAGAGACTTGGCCATCCAAATTTTGTAAAAATGTCTCTTTTTCCGTTTTTGAACAATACTTGTAAAGACAATCACATGACTTGTAAAGATTGCATTTTGAGGAAATCTAAAGCTATTCCATTTCCACAAAGAAGTTACTTTACCACTCGGCCATTTGAACTTATTCATTCCGATGTGTGGGGACCTTCCCCTATTTTGTCTAAAGGAGGTTTTTCGTATTATGTGGTATTTATTGATGATTTTACTCGATTCACGTGTATTTACTTCCTAAGTCGTAAATCCGAAGTTTTCTCCTTCTTTAAAGAATTTCATGCAATGGTCAAAAACCAATTTTTGCGAAATTTATCTATTCTTAGATCCGATTCGGGAGGAGAATATATGTCCAATGATTTTCAAAACTATTTAAAAGAAAATGGAATTTTCCACCAACGTTCTTGTCCCAACACTCCACAACAAAACGGACTTGCGGAAAGAAAGCATAGGCACATAATAGAGACTACAAGAACGTTATTAATCTCAAGAAACATTCCAAAATCCTTTTGGGCCGAAGCGGTTCTAACCTCTACATATCTTATCAATAGAACCCCTTCGTCCTCTTTAAAAAATCTTCTCTATTTGAAAAACTTTACAATATGTCTCCCGATTACAAAAGACTAAGAATTTTTGGATGTAAATGTTTTGTTTTAACTCACAAGAATGATAAACTTTCTCCTAGGGCTATTGAATGTATTTTTTGGGGATATGGCGAAAAACAAAAAGGGTATAGATGTTTTGACATACTTAAAAATAAGCTTTATATCTCTAAAGATGTCACATTCCTTGAAGAGGAAAGTGTTTTTTCGCACCAACCGAATGAAAATATTGATTATTCATTCCTATTTGACTTATTGCCTAAAGAAAACATCATAGATGATCATATCGATTCTAATGAATCTCTTAGTGAAGATCTTGTTGAACATCCAAACGATGATCAAAACCTTGAAGAAAATGTTTCAAGACAAATTCAAGTCTACTCTAGAAGGAATGAAAGGAATCCTCCTTGTGCCCTTGAAAAATTTTCCCAAAATGAGTTCACCGAAGAGACTTCTCAAAGAAGATCAAATCGGATTTCCAAAATACCAAATAGATTTGTTTCTTATGATTCTTTTTCGCCTAACTTTCGAGCATGCCTTCTTGCTCTTCACTCTTTTCATGAACCATCTCATTACAATGATGCTAAGCAATATGCTCATTGGAATGAAGCTATGCAACTTGAACTTAATGCTCTTAAAAAGGCACAAACTTGAGAAATCATTGATCCTCCCAATGGCAAGAAACCCATCGGATGTAGATGGGTCTTTAAAGTAAAAACTAAGAGTGATGGTTCATTGGAAAGGTATAAGGCTAGGTTGGTAGCCAAAGGATATGCCCAAGAGTATGGGGTAGATTATGATGAAACCTTTGCCCCCGTTGCTCGAATGACTAGTGTTCGAGCTCTTATTGCTATAGCTGCAGTTAAAAAATGGCCAATTTTTCAACTTGATGTTAAAAATGCATTTTTGAATGGTAATTTAAATGAAGAAGTGTATATGGAACCACCTCCAGGTATGAATTTAAATGGAAAAATTTTGAAATTAAAAAAGGCTTTATATGGTCTTAAGCAAACACCTAAAGCTTGGTATGATAGGTTTAGTAACGTATTAATAAATTTAGGATTTTCTTCTTGTTATACTGACACTGCTCTTTTTGTGAAAAGAACAGGTGACTCCATTATTATGCTTCTGCTGTATGTTGATGATATGATCATCACTGGGAATGACAAAAAGGGAGTAAATGATGTTAAGTCTATGCTAAAAGATACCTTTGATATGTCTGACTTTGGTTATTTGCGATATTTTTTAGGTATTGAAGTGGCTTATTCCGAACGTGGATACATCTTATCTCAGATGAAGTTAGCTGCTGAAATTTGTACCAAATCAGGAATATCTGATGAAAAGAAAGTTGAGACTCCCGAAGTTATCAATGCAAAACTTAGACTTGAAGATGGTGTTCTTCTTGAAGATCCAACTCCCTACCGTCAATTAATTGGATCCCTCACTTATCTATCCATCACCCGTCCTGACATAGCTCATGCGGTTCATGCAGCAAGCCAGTTCCAGCACGCACCTACCACGGTTCATATGGCGTCCGTAATGAGAATTGTGCGATATATCAAAAACACCATCTCAAAGGGACTCTTCTTATCCTCTTCCTCATCTCTTGAATTGACTGCTTTTACTGATGCTGACTGGGGAGGCAATCCCAATGATCGTATCTCAATTACGGGTCTTTGTATCTTTTTAGGTGAATCTCTCATCTCGTGGAGATGCAAGAAGCAGCAGAAAGTCTCCTTATCATCTACTGAAGCTGTGTATCGGGCTATGGCAATGACAACTATGGAAATCGTATGGCTCAGAAGTCTCCTTGCTGACATGGGCGTCCTCATTTCCACTCCTACCAAGCTCTGCTGTGATAACAAAAGTGCGATATACATTGCCAGCAATCACACCTTTCATGAACGGACAAAGCATATCGAGATGGATTGCCATTATGTTCGAGACGAATATCTCAGAGGGACTATCTCATTACCATATGTTACTTCAGAATATCAGCTGGCTGACTTCTTCACCAAAGCGCTTCCAACTCCACGATTTATGTTCCTCCTTAGCAAACTTTCGGTCTTCTCCCCGTAAAGTTTGAGGGGGCGTGTTAAAATATATATATATATATATATATATATACTTATATATATATATACATCCGTATATATATAAGTATATATATACATATATGTATATATATACTATTGCTCATTTAGATAAATACCCGATAGGGGTATTCTTATAAAACCACATATGTATTTTTTTCTTTTTTCTCTTTTTTCCTTTTTTCCTTTTTCTTTTTTCTTTATTTTTTCCTTTTTGTAATGACCACAAGGGGGCCCCACACTTGTAGTCGTTGGGGCTCCAACGGTCATATTTCTGACCGTTGGGGCTCCTAACGACTACAAGGGAGCCCCCCTTGTGGTTCCTTTTAGTGCTTCCCTCCTCTATAAATAGAGGAGGTCTTCCCCTCTTAAATGTATGGGTTTTTACACCCTTCTCTTCCTTTCTTCAATAAATCCAACTTATGACTTTAAGTCATTTCCTATATTTGTGAGTTTTTGTGTGTGCACATTTGGTGTTTGTGTTCTTGGCTCTTGTAGTCACTCTTAAGGAGTGACTTTTGCTCTATTGGTGCTTCTGCCTCTTTTCATTACAATTCAGGTCCCCTACGGTTGAATTGACGTCTCTCTCTCTCTTTCTAATTCTTCTTCTCCTTCTTCTTCTTCCCTATTTTCTCAAACTCTTTTCCACCGTGTGCACCATCTTCTTTCCCAGCGTCCCACCTTGTTTTCTTCCATCTCTTTTGCTTTCTCTTGTGTTCTTTGATGTGTTTCCTTGGTAGGTTTGCTGTGTTTTGCAAGTTGCCGCAGCCCAAGTGGAGGACTTGCTTCGGATTCGGTTCGCCGTCTACCACCATCGAGGATCAGTCGTGCTCTCTCTTCAATCAGTTCTCCTTCTTCTCTCCACCACGATTCTCCCTCTTCGTATCTCGGTTTCCACTTGGACGCAGGAACATAAGGAGTGCAGTAGCCATATCAAGGACGTGTGGGGTGTCGTTCATCACAAGGGACCACTTTTTCTCCCTCCAAATCATCGGGCAGCCCATGAGGTGAGTCTTCCCATCTACTTCTTGTAGTTAGGATCGAGTCAAGTTCGAACGTGGGTCTTTCGTTGGAGTTTCAACGCGAGTTCCTAATATTCATTCTTATTTAAGGTTAGGTAGTGTGTCGTAGATCAGATTGTGTTCTTGCATGAACAAGAACCGATCTTGGTTTAGCCGATTGAAGCTAGGTCGGGCCGGCCAGGTTCGGTCGTCCATGGTTCATCCGGCTGGGTATTTTAGCTAAGGTTACTTTTAAATTTATTAATTTTTTTTAGTTAATTAAGTTCTTATTTCATTGTTTTAGGGTCCTTGTCGTGATCTGGCCACAGCAAGATCCAACCTAGATCAGGCCGGATTTAGGTATAGGTCTACCCGATCTGAATAGTGGGCTCGGTTTGGGTGAGTCGCTAGGTTAGTTGTGGTTCAATTGGTTAGACGTTAATAGTTAATTTAGTTGTTTTAATTACGATTTTGTTAGTAGGTTAATATTAGTTAATCAGTTTTATTTTA
Source organism: Nuphar pumila (assembly GCF_984573655.1). Classification (NCBI taxonomy): domain Eukaryota; kingdom Viridiplantae; phylum Streptophyta; class Magnoliopsida; order Nymphaeales; family Nymphaeaceae; genus Nuphar; species Nuphar pumila. The sequence continues at coordinate 24,008,649 of NC_143255.1, read as the reverse complement.
GATAGATTAGTTAAGTTAATTGTAGTTAATTAGCTAATTTGATTATTACGTATTAGATAGTTTAGATTTATTCGAGTAATCTAGTTTAGTTTATTGCATTATTTTTGTTGATTAGTTGTTTTTTATTATTTAATTAAATCAGTCTTAGCTCAGTTAATTAGAATTAAAAATTAGTATAACGACCCCAATTCATACCCAAGAAAAAGTGCAGATTTTTTTTTTAACTATTGCGAAAATCTTCCTAGAGACCCAGGGTCTTTACAGTTCCAACACAACTATGAAACTCGAAGAACCACAAGGGATCTTACACCCATCTTTCAAACCATAGCAAACCAACTTTATTAATTAAGAAATAATAGAGTCATGAGACAATTGCAAAATATCAGAGTGCATAAAAATTAAATGAAAAGAAAAGAGCTACGTTGTTCAAAGGGTCTGTCAAGCAGCCATGTCGTCCTCTCGTAACTTCTCTCATGAGCAAATCGTCTCACTAGGCCTCTGAGACTACGAAAAACACAAAAGTAGGGGATGTCGGAAATCCAAAGAATTCTGTGTATGAATCCCTCAAATGAAACAAATAAGCATAATGAATACATATAAGATTCGTGCAACAATTTAGAGGGACATTACTAGAACAATTTTCATGATTTCATTTAAGCAATAAAGATATTCAGCATGCAACAGGATGCAATATCATAATATCAATTATGTATCATAAGGAAACAAGTAAATATGCATGATATAATGCATAACAGAAAAATGTATGATGTCAGTGCACATGCATGAATAAATTATTATCTTTAACAAGTTTTCTTATTATATACATGTCCCTATTAGGATGACACAACTTAGGTTTCTCGTTTTATTACCGTTGCCCGCGGATACACCAAACGGGTAAGAATTCTCAAAGTCAAGTAAGGTTCTCAGTGTAACTTAGCACACAAATTGTATTTTATTACTGGGATCCAAACTTAGCCCTCGACCGAATCAACTTTCGGAACATTAGACATCTACATCTAATGTCGGGACACTAGGGACTTCTACATCCACAAGTGTCACTTTCTTGGTATACCAAAACAACAGATGTGTTTATACACCACCCTCAGGTAAAGTGTGTTAAAATATATTGTATATATATATATATATATAGAGGTTATGACATATACACATATATATAGTCATATATATGTCTATATGTCTATCTATATATATAAATATATATATTTATATTGTAATACCCGATAGGGGTATTTATGTCATTTCACATGTACACGCATAACCTAGATATGCTTCCTTTTCTTTTTCCTTTCTTATTCTTTTTCTTTTTTGTTTTTTATTTATTTCTTTTTATTGTTAAAGGGGGTCCCACATAGAGACGTTGGACCCCCCTCCAACGGTCATAAATATGACCGTTGGAGGGGCTCCAACGTCCCTATGGGAGCCCCTCCTTGGGTCCCTTGCTGTGTATAAATAAGGGGCATGGCCCCATGTAATTCTCAAGCTTCTTGTGAAGCATTTAGTGAATGAAATATATTTTTTTCTTCTTTGTGTACTTGACCACTTTTTGTGGTTTATTGTGTGCCCTCTAGTGGCCTCTTGTGTATGTGCGTGCTTCCGTGCTTGCTCTTGGAGTTCTTGCCTCTCTCGGTTGGCACTTCATTACATGGTATCAGAGCCTTGGTTGAAAAAGCTTCATCGGATCCTCTTTTGACAAGCAATATCCTTCTCCTTCTTGCCTTCATAGTCTTCTTCTACAAATGACAAACAAGGATGCAAAAATCGATCTTTCATTCAAATTGGATGGGACCAATTATCGCATGTGGGCTGCCGCAATGGAGAACAATCTCAAAGGTAAGAAACTTTGGGGTTATGTATGTGGAACCGTTCCGGAACCACAATTGAAGTTGACTAAATTTGAAGGTAATGAGGAAAAAGCATTAAATGAAGAAGAAAAGGAGAAGGCTATCCTTGACTATTCTTCTAAAATAGAAGATTGGGAAAGTGAGCATGCTAAAATCTTAGCATGGTTCATGAACAATGTCGAATTGAAGATTTGTGCAAATCTTGCCAAATTCAAGAAGGCTAATGAAGCTTGGTTTTTTATGAAAGGCATGTACACTCAAAGGGACCTTGCTAGACATTTTTTTCTTCAAGAGAAGGTAAGGGCTACCAAGCAAGGTGATATGAGTATTAGGGACTACTATAGTGCCCTATCCTCTCTATGGGATGAACTTGTCCTTCTCGAACCTCAATGGGAAGGTAGTGCTATTGCCATGAGGCAAGAGCAAATGGAAAAAGAAAGGTTCTTTCAATTTATTCATGGGCTTCGCCCCGAATTCGAGCAACTTAGAGGATCCCTTCTTCATAGGGCCTCTACTCCTCTAAGTGATATTTTAGCCGATTTATGTCAAGAAGAAACTCGTTTGGCTTTAAAACGAGATGTTGATGAAGTTCATGCCGTGTCTAGACCCGGCAACAATGTAAGAACATATAAACCACCACATTTTTGGAAGAATAATGGTGGTGGAGGAAGGAAAATCGTTTGTCATAATTGTAATGAACCGGGCCATATTTGTCCGGATTGCCCCAAGTTCAAAAAGAAGGTGGCTTCCGTTGGTGAAACTCCTCCAAACGCCAATGAAGATTCAAAGAAGGATGGAGACATAAAGGAGTCCATCGCTCATCTAACTGAGACTCTCCAACAATTCATAAAGATGAACTCTTCATCATCGTCTTCACCCTCCATGTCCGGCGCCGCCATCTCTTCTTTTCCAGGTATGACCTCTTGGATTCTTGACTCGGGTGCCTCGTTCCATATGACCCCAAATGCATCACTTTTGTCAAAACCAAGTCTCAATAAATTTAAATCATACGTCTCCACTGCCGATGGAACATCCTTGGGTGTTGAAGGCATTGGAAATCTTGAGAAAATCTATGACCAAAATAAAGAATTTTTTGTTCCCAAAATCCGTATTATTCCAAAACTTAACCTAAATCTTTTTTCCGTTTCTCAAATTACCAATTTTGAGTGTAATGTCTCCTTTTCACCTACTCATTGCTATGTGCAGGATCTCCGGTCCGGGAAGCGGATTGGGCAAGGCCATAAAAGAGGGGATCTTTACTATATGGATTTTTTGTCTTTGCCATCCAAATCATTTTGTAATCATGTCCAAACTAAAGATATTGAGACTTGGCATAAGAGGCTTGGACATCCTAGTATTTTCAAGTTAAATCTCTTTCCATTTTTGGAAAAATTTTGTAATACAAATACATTTACATGTAATGATTGTATTTTTGGAAAGATTCACTCTCTTCCATATTCATATAGTAATTTTGTGTCAAAGAGACCTTTTGAACTTGTGCATTCCGATGTATGGTGGCCGGCACCCGTCATGTCCAAAGGAGGTTATTCTTACTATGTCTCTTGCATTGATGATTTTACTAGATATACTTGGGTTTACATTATTAAAAATAAATCCGATGTCTTCACTAATTTTAAAGAATTTCATGTTCTTATTCAAAACCAATTTCAAAACAATATAACCATATTTAGATCGGACTCGGGAGGAAAGTATATGTCTAAAGATTTTCAAAATTACTTTAAAATAAATGGAATTGTGCACCAACGTTCTTGTCCTAAAACTCCGCAACAAAATGGTCTTGCGGAAAGGAAACATAGACATTTAATTGAAACCACAAGAACTCTTCTTGTGTCTAAAAATGTTCCCAAAAACTTTTGGGCCGAAGTCCTTCTTACCGCAACATATCTTATAAATCGTATGCCTTCCTCCTCTTTAAAAAATATTTCACCTTTTGAAAAACTATTTAAAATTACTCCAGATTTTAATAGACTAAGAATCTTTGGATGCAAATGTTTTGTACTTAGTCAAGGACAAGATAAATTGTCTCCTAAAGCTCTTGAATGTGTGTTCATTGGCTATGGGGAGAATAAAAAAGGATATAGATGCTATGATATTCGAAATAATAAATTGTATGTGTCAAGAAATGTGACCTTCATTGAAGAACAAAATGGTTTCGATATCCACACATCTAGGGAAAACATTGATTATTCTTTTCTATTTGACTTAGCTCCTAGACTTGAATCCCCTGAGACAGTTATTTGTGATACTACTTGTGATGGCATCTTACACTATAATGATATCTCACAACAAGATAATGGTTCCCAAAATGAAAGTCTAAATGATATAAATATATATACTCGGCGGATAGGAAATGAACATCAACCTGCTATTGACAGATACTCTCAAGGCTTCTCCTTAGAAGAATCTATTGACAACAATCCACCTAGGAGATCTTCTCGTACTAGTAGGCCACCGCAAAAATTTGTGTCTTATGAATCCTTTTCTCTGAATTATAGGTCTTGTCTTATGTTAATACATTCGTACCATGAACCTTCGTCATTTAAGGAAGTTAAAGATCATCCACATTGGATTGAAGCTATGAAAATTGAATTAGATGCTCTTAATAAAGCCCAAACCTGGAGCATTATTCCTCAACCACTAGGAAAAAAAGCAATTGGGTGTAGATGGGTATATAAAGTCAAAACCAAATGTGATGGATCCCTAGAAAGATACAAAGCTCGCTTGGTTGCGAAAGGCTACGCCCAAGAATATGGGATTGATTATGAAGAAACCTTTGCTCCCGTAGCTAGGATGACTAGTGTACGAACCTTAATTGCTCTAGCTTCCATTAAGCAATGGCCGATATATCAACTTGATGTTAAAAACGCATTCCTAAATGGAAATCTGTGTGAAGAAGTTCTTATGGATCCTCCGCCGGGTCTTGAAATTGGGAAAGGAAATATTCTAAAGTTGAACAAAGCTCTCTATGGTCTTAAACAAGCACCAAAAGCTTGGTATGATCTTTTTAGCAAAGTAGTGCTTGATAATGGCTTTTCTTCATGTTACACAGATACTGCTTTGTTTGTTAAATCCTCTAATGAATACATAACTATCTTATTGCTATATGTTGATGATATGATTATCATTAAGAAAGGTATTGACCTTATTAAAAATATTCTTAAGAAAAATTTTGATATGTCTGACCTGGGTTTTCTAAGGTATTTCTTAGGTATTGAAGTTGCATACTCCCCCAAGGGGTATGTCCTATCTCAGATGAAGCTTGCCTCTGACATTATTGTTAGGTCTGGGCTGACAGATGACAAAAGGGTGGAGACTCCAGAAGTAATCAATGCCAAGATGAGAGCCAGTGATGGCACTCCTTTAGCAGATCCCACGCCTTACCGTCAACTGATTGGATCTCTAACATATTTATCTATCACCAGGCCCGACATTTCTCATGCAGTTCATAGTGCAAGCCAATTTCAGACTGCTCCATCTACTATTCATATGGCAGCAATAATGAGGATTATCAGATACTTGAAAAATTCCATAACTAAAGGAGTATTCTTATCCTCTTCTTCACCTCTTACTTTACTTGCGTATACTGACTCCGATTGGGGGGGTAACCCCGATGATCGTATTTCTACCACAGGTTATTGTGTGTTTCTTGGTGATTCACTTATCTCATGGAGGTGTAAGAAGCAGCATAAAGACTCTCTCTCGTCTACCGAAGCAGAATATCGTGCGATGGCCACTACCACAACTGAGATTGTATGGTTAAGACGCTTGCTTAAAGATATGGGTGTCTCCTTCTCAACTCCTTCAAAGTTGTGTTGCGACAACAAGAGCTCTATCTATATTGCTAGCAATTACACCTTTCATGAACGAACAAAGCACATTGAGATGGACTGTCATTATGTCCGTGATGAGTTCTTACGGGGCACCATTCAACTCCCATATGTTCCTACTGAATATCAGCTGGCGGATTTCTTCACCAAAGCCTTGCCATCGCCTCGCTTCTTCTTTCTCCTTAGCAAACTCTCGGTGATTTCCCCGTGTGTTTGAGGGGGGGTGTTAAAATATGTTGTATATATATATATTTATATATAGAGAGGTTATGACATATACACATATATATAGTCATATATATGTCTATATGTCTATCTATATATATAAATATATATATTTATATTGTAATACCCGATAGGGGTATTTATGTCATTTCACATGTACACGCATATCCTAGATATGCTTCCTTTTCTTTTTCCTTTCTTATTCTTTTTCTTTTTTGTTTTTTATTTATTTCTTTTTATTGTTAAAGGGGGTCCCACATAGAGACGTTGGACCCCCCTCCAACGTCCCTATGGGAGCCCCTCCTTGGGTCCCTTGCTGTGTATAAATAAGGGGCATGGCCCCATGTAATTCTCAAGCTTCTTGTGAAGCATTTAGTGAATGAAATATATTTTTTTCTTCTTTGTGTGCTTGACCACTTTTTGTGGTTTATTGTGTGCCCTCAAGTGGCCTCTTGTGTATGTGCGTGCTTCCGTGCTTGCTCTTGGAGTTCTTGCCTCTCTCGGTTGACACTTCATTACAAAGTGGTCAGGAGAAAGAACCTTAATATCGGGTTCAGGGGTAACAACAATGCACATGAAGTTTTTGTATCCTCATAGGTCCCAAAATTTGCAACTCTAAGAGTCTCATTCTAACGACGAGATATCTTAGAATGTATATTACATTATTCTCTTTCTTTATCTTGTTATTAATAGTAAATTCATTAATTTACAATTCAGCATGCAAAAATCAATACAGAAACTCGCATATCCCAATGCGAGACCCATCACGAGACCACAACCCGTAGAAAATATAGAACAGTGCAACATAGTGAAACAATATCAATGTGACTTTTGTGGTGCATTAGAAACAAGTAAAGAAGAAGCAATCCAAGCTCAGGGCTGACACAACCCACTGTGATCTATTATTTGATCATCGATGCATCATATGCAAAAATCATAACTTCATGCCATATATGCAATGATATCAACTTAACAATATACATGAAACAATAACATTCATATGCATCCGCATGAGTTCACATAATGAGGGGGTGACGCCCCCCTTTCTCCAGCCCTTTCCAGATGGGCTGGAGATGGAGAGTTTCCTCTTTTGAGGACTCTCTCTCTCACCCTTTCTAAAATTCTAAAACTCTCTTAATTTGACTTTTTCAAAGTTTCCAATTTTTAAAAGTCTTTTCTCAAACCTTCTTAAGTCTCTTTAGGTATGTATAAGAACTCTATTAAGAAGTCCTAAACTACCATAAGAATAAAATTCGGAATTAAATAAAATTAATTAATTAATTATTAAATATTAAATAATAAATAAAAATCTAGAAGCTTCCAAAAGTTGCCATATTAACTTGGGAGGCTTCTTAACCTTAATTAACTCCAATTTAAAGCCTTTTAATGAATTTAAAGCTAAAAAATCATTGGGCACGGATTCAAATCTGGATATGAATACAAGATCCAAATCCATCTCTAAAAATCCAAATGGGTTTTGGACTGGACCAAATCCAGATTAATATGGGTCTTTGATAGAGTCTAGATCCATATTAATTTGGATTAAATCTGTTGGATCCAGTCTGATCCAAATCCGGATTTTAATCGATAAACTACTCTTTTTTCAAAAAAATATGATTTTCGGACCAACCGGACCTCAAATTCTGAAAAGTAACATATCGTTGCGCTCAGCATTCCGAGACACATCCAACGATATATCACATGATTATAAATTTTGAATTTCGCCAAAAAAATAACCCAAATCTCGCTCGAATTTAAAGGTCAAAATTGAAATTTTTTCTTATATTTTAAATGGCTCGTTTAGACCTAGTTAATGAGACTTGGGCCAAGCCTGGACTCAAAAGCATCAATCTAATATCGAGGTTCAAACGACTGTTCTTCTATACTTAGCCAAATTTTTAACAAAATCATAAAATGACTAAGTGCGAAAATACACAATATTACAATTAGAATTTAGTTTAGTGTTTAATCAAAAGATAATTATTTTTAGTATAGATTCAATTAGAAGTTGACGTGAGGAGTTCTTTTTAGAACACGCCAATTTTTTTTTGAAAGTTAGGTAAGTCGTTTTTGCTTTCCTTAGTTTTAGGTTAGTTTTCTATTTTACTTTATTAGGGTAGTTGCTATAATTTAGGTTAGTTATTTTAATTAGAGTAAGAAAGTTACGTTAGGTAAATTAGAAAGTTACCTTAGTTGTTTTTTTAGGTAAGTTCTAGTTCTTTCACATTAGGTAATTTCCTTTCTTGTTTATTTTCTTTTAGTAATTAATTATTTACTTTTATCTATTAAAAATTTAATTAATTAATTTTATTTTTCGATAATTAGAGGTTAGTTAGCTAGTGAGGTTGTAACGCCTCGAAATTTTAACCCAAATTTTGAGGAATTTTTTTTTATAACAGCGAAAACAATAATCATTATGAGGGTAAGCATTCTGAAACATTACAGGAAAGACCAAACAACATCATTGGTTTTATTTCAAATATCAAGTAGATAATGACATCAGAGTTTTAATGACATGAACTAATAAATCAAGAAGAAATCAAACTATCCCGGGAACAGTAAATCAAATCTCGATCGAAGCCTCATCCTGCAGCCGCTCATAAACTCTATTCTTCACCTGAAAAATGGTAAATTGATTAGAATTAGACTACAACTGTATAAGTAGGAAATACTGTAATTTTTCTTGCAGGTATATCATGTGTCAAGTATGTGATGTGGGTGCCGTGTGTGATTTTCAGCATATACAAGAACAAGTAAAATAATCTACGCTATGACAGCAACAGTTTATAAAAAAAACTAACAGGTCAAAGCATTAGCCGAATTGAAATATCTCATAGCCACAGATTTCATATATCTCATAGCCACATAGTCCATTGCATGCTAAAAATAAATGACCACATATCAAAAGTAATTGTTTATGTATAAAATTGCAAACCTGTCACTTATTCAAATGTGATACCTAAGATGATCTAATTCAAATGTTTATCTTTAATTATCCTGCGGGTACACGCGGGCTGAGACAACCGTAACAGAAAAGAACATTCGGGGGTTTATTATTCATTGGTGTTTAATTAACCCGAATATTCTAACTGAAACTGTAAATCCTAAGAGAGCGGCCAGTGACCGAGAGAACCTCTCAAAGGCCCAAAACCAAAACAGGATGCATCCCTAACTTCTGCAGAAGAATAAAGAGCTACCACCTATGACACATTGGTAGTCCGGGTCCCCCAACTCCGAGGACTAGGAACCAACGAGTTATTGTTGCTCGAAACAAGAAACACATGTCTCCGGTGTTTTGTACCACCTACCATCTTCAAGGTAAGCCCGAAAACTGAGTTGGTTGATTTTTTCATTTATTTAAATTTCCTGATGTACAGGGGCATTTTCCCAAAATTTACTACCATAGTACTAGATCCACACCCTTTTTTTATCTCACAAGGGTATACAAACCATTTTTTTTCTATTTGATTGCACAGACCCACTCAGAGTACTCTGGTACCTTTAAATCGTCAAGCACACAAGCTCCGGTACCTTTAAACCAGTCAGGCAGGAATATTAAGTTTAAGTTTCATATTTGTATGAGGTCTACAAATTTGAGAGATCCACTCGAGATTCTCAAGCACCAAACTTGGTATTTTTGTACCAATGTTAACCCAAAACTTTAACTATTCAATTATGCAGACCCACCCAGGGTGCTCCGGTACCTTTAAACCGTCAAGCATGAGTGCTCCGATACCTTTAAACCAATCAGGCTTGATTATCAGATCATCATTCATCATCATCATTATATATATATATATATATATGTTTTTTTTTAATAGCAAACTGCCACAACCTACCATTAGGTTTTAAACTTACAACGTCCCAACACAAGGTGACGTGCACTGACAACTCTTGCCAAATAAACAAAGACCCGCTTGTTTTCTTTACAGAGTATGCAATGTAATCTCAAAGATTTGGTAATACAACTATATGCTTTTCTCCAACACATTCACATTTGAACATTCCACAAGGTATACAACTTAGTTGGCATTTGATAATTTCAAAAAATATGTGATTTATTAGGCCTTTGCACTTCAAAAAAATATGCAACTTGACATGCATTTGAACAATAGAGAATAAGCAGCTTAATAGGCATTTGATGATAAGAGAATATGCAACTTAATAGGCATTTTATCATAAGAGAATATGCAGCTTAATTTGAACAATAGAGATTCTGCCACTTATTATGCAATTGAACATCAAACTTATCATCAGCTAAGTACAAGTACTCAGATAAGGTATGGCTTAATATACCTTTGAACATCAACCTTATATGTGATTTAATCTCCGGAATTGGAAATCACATATTTCTCCATGGTGACTACAAGGATCGATTCTACTAAGTACGTACCTGTACCTAGGGGTGGCAAAACCTAACCCGACCCGCCAACTCGACTCTTAGGCGGGTTCGGGTTGGGCTTAAACTAACCCATTTATTAAACGGGTCGGGTTCGTGTTAGGGGTATGCCAACCCGGCTGACCCGTTTAATAAACGGGTTGGGCGGGCGGGTCAACCCGCCCACCAACCCGATCCGCCCGCTAACCCGCCAACTCGTTTACTCGACCCAACCTGTTTATTAAACGGGTTGGCGGGTCGTGTCGGGTTACCCGTTTAATAAACGGGTCGGGTTTGTGTTTGCCACAGTCGACCCGTTTAATAAACGGGTCGGGTTCGGGTTGAGGTATGCTGACCCGCCAACCCGACCCGATTGTCACCCCTACCCGTACCAGTCGTGGCTTTACCAATGAGATCCAATTTTTTTTATATGACCTATGACAACCACAAAATACAATACTATGCATTTAAAACAACATTTCCATGTTTGTAATGTTCTTACAATCTAATCAGAGATTTACCTATTTATCTAGGCAGAGTACTTTCTGCGTTTTCTCTATTGAAGCAGAGTATTGTATTTAAAGTACATATTATACCGTGTATACATAATATAGGTGCAACACATGATCCTTTTGGGGAAGGTCACTGCATCTTGTCATATACCAGCACCAACACCTATATGATGCAGATACTTGCTGCATAATATCTACTACCGTATTGATTTGCTGTATTCACAAGAAACGCCAGCTTTGAACATTTTCCATATGGAGAGGTAGCTAGACCGCAATCCAGGTACCTCGATTTACTTGGCAAGATTTTGTGAAAAAATATACCCGATTCTAGGTCATGCACGACTATTAAACCGACAGTCCACAAAATCAAAAGACATCCTCCTAGGTTGAGTTGGCACTTAATGGAATGGAAAAATATGCAGAGTACCCAACAGGACATTGTAACACAGTTACAACGTAGCCTTGTGCACTTAGAAGGTGTAACCGGAATCGAGATCCTATATGCAAATCATCTATGAAAATATCTTTCCATGACAAACAATAACATGTCGGACAGAGGTATATGACCTGCTAATTCAGGGTATATAAGAGAAAAAATATATACCATTAACAAGCATGATTAATAGTATTGAATCCACAAAACTGGAATCATGAATAGTATTGGACAAACGTAACACTCAATCATATGCACAAAACTTACATCAGGGGACTTATTCATACTCAGGGACCTATATATAATTGTTTTCGGAAAACATCCAGGTTCATATACCGGCTGTATACCAGGAATGCAGAGGAAATCCGATCATTCCAAACCAAAACCTTCATTCACAACACTAGGCATATAAAGTACCCAAAAAAATGACACAACAGGGATTTCCCCTAAGATCCATACTTACCGAAAAGCAAATCTGGGTAGAGCACACTTGCAGAACCAAGCACACAACTTATGCAGAAAATCGCAATTTGAGAAATTAAAACTTTTAAGAGAGACGTCTACATAGGCTCGGTCACACCGATTGGCTTTGCAACAACCCATTTCATTACTTGCAACAGAATACACTACAGAATCATTTAAACCCTACCTCTATATTGCTCAAAACATAAACCCCCACAGATAACTATGCTGTAATAACCCACATACTTGAAACAGGTACACCATGAAAACCATAGCAAACCCTACTTCAATTTATATTGGAAACAAAACTATTTGATCTAACTAGGAATCACAACATATCTAATTAAAGTTTATACCAAGAGAGCATTTCAACCAAAAAGAAAGATTCGGTCTTTTAGCAAATCCGGTGTAACGAGACAGTAGGAAAATGTAATGTGAATAAACAAGTTTATCAGTAAAGCGTGACTGATCACACGGGAATCACAGGTCAAACTTTATCGAGATACCCTTTTTGGTAATTATTCATAACAGACCCACTGCATGCTTGAATCGACATGTATATGCCGAACACCACAGGTAATCTCCCTTAACAGAATCCAAAAAATCCCTTTTCTTTAGCCGAAAATGAAACCCTATAGTAGGAATCGAAAACCCCTCCCCCCTTTTTTTTTACAGAAATGCGAAACCCACCCTTAACAGCAATCCAAAAACCCCCAAATCGGTGATTTGGGGTTTTCGATAACATTAATCCAAAAACTGAGCAAAAGGAGGAACTCGATTTGGGGTTTTCCGCAGTAGTCTAAATCTCCAACTCGATGGATTTGGGGGTTCGGACAACCCACATAGCATGCGTGACCCCATGCCATACTAAAAAGAAAAATACAGTACCCTAACTTATTTTCGAAGTTGTTCCACCTATTGTCGAGTTCCTCTGCCGCCGTGAATCCAAGGGAGTTCCCTCACCGCCATGCTTGTGTGAGTCGTCTGCCTTTTCACCGGCTGGTGCGAGAAAGAAAGGAAAACAAGAGGGAGAGAAAGAGGGAACGAAAAGGGAGAGAGGGTATTAACGAGAGGAAAGGGATAGGGGTTTAAAAGAGTGCGTGAGAGGAAGAGAGGAGAGCGAGAAGAAGAGGTGAATGGGTGGAAGGGGTTCAGGGACCCCTTTTGTAGAAGGGTGCCCGAAAAGGGAGGGCCGTTACCCTCACCTGCGGCGGCTGCGCATCCCCCTCCTTCGCCCTTCAACCAGCGTTAGGGTTCTGAGTGAACCCTAACGCCCCTCTTTATCGGGCCACACTGTTGCTTCTTTCATTTTTTTTAACATACCACTTTACACGGGGCGCGGCCCGGGTCCTGGTCTAAGACCCGGGATCCAACCGCGTTTTTGATCCGCGGCTCTCTTGCGGTGTGGATCTGCAGGTTGCTCGGGATATGGATCTGTAGGTTGGATCCATATGGATCCAACTATGGATCCATTCATTAACCTATATATATAATAATTATTATTATATTACTATTTTTATTTCTTTTTCATTTTACAAATACAAATATTTAAAAATTCAGAGGAAGGATCCAACTTGAATTATTATGTTATCCTGAATTTCACGTAACTATGATGGATCCAGGATCTGATTTATTTATAAATCCTACAAGTGATCTGAATCTAAGGGTCCAAGGTTTTCTTTATACTATAAATTAGAACTATGGATCCAAATTAATATTCATGGATCCAAAAGACTCTATCGTGGATTCCAACAAATTATTATAGATCCAAACATTAAAATTTTTAATTAGATCCATACTATATTTAAATCTCTAACGTTCAGGATCCAAACGAAGTAATGTGGATCCAAACATCGCCTAGGCTATTACAAATCCCAATAAAGTGTTATAGGTCCTGTAGAAGTTCTGAAAACTACCATAGAAGCCGAGGCAGAGAGAGAGAGAGAGAGAGCAGTGAAAATGAGAAAACTCGTTAATTAGATTAGGGCTAATCTCTATGTTAAATAGAGAGAGGCCAAAGTAAAAAATTACACACAAGTCCCTCATTAAACACTAAATATCAAATAACCTCTAGTTTAAGAAAACTTAAACTTAAAACCTCTTAATCTCAACACTCCCCCTCAAGCTGGAGCATAGATATCAATCATGCTCAGCTTGTCACAATATTTTGAGAAATTTGGTCTAGCAAGAGGCTTTGTAAACATATCTGCAACTTGGTCCTCCGACTTTAGATATTTGGTAGTGATATGACCAGCTTGAATCATATCTCTTACATAGTGGTAATCAACCTCAATGTGCTTTGTTCTCTCATGAAAGACAGGATTGTTCGCTATATATGTGGCAGCCTTGTTATCACACATCATGGTCATAGGAGAGGAAACCTTCACCTGTAGATCATGAAGAACAGTACGAACCCACATTAATTCAGCAGTTGTTTGGGCCATAGCCCTATATTCTGATTCTGCACTCGACCTAGAAACCACATTTGGCTTCTTACTTCTCCATGAAATTAAGTTGTCTCCCAAAAACACACAGAATCCTGTGGTAGATTTTTTATCCACTACAGATCCTGCATAGTCAGCATCAGAATAGGCCACTATTTCCAGAGTTCCACCTTTCCTGAATAATAACTCTTTTCCAGGAGAAGATTTTAAATATCTGAGAATCATTATAGTTGCATTCCAGTGTACCTCAGTTGGTTTGTCCATAAATTGGTTAACTTTACTTACTGCTAAAGCAATATCCGACCTGGTCACAATTACATAAAGTAGCTTCCCTACTAGTGAGCGATAGCTTTTGCTATCAACCGGTTTTGACCCTTCTTCAAACAACTGAACTTTATGATCCATGGGAATATTTGTTGGTTTAGCTCCCAACATTCCAGTTTCCTTTAATAAGTCAAGAACATACTTCCTTTGAGACAAAACCATCCATTCACGGCTCCTGGCAACTTCTATACCAGAAAATATCTAAGTGAACCAAGGTCTTTTGTAACAAAGTATTTTTGAAGATGAGCCTCTGTGGCTTCAATATCTTTCACATCATCTCCTGTAAGAATGATGTCATCCACATATACCACCATAACAACTATGCCTGAGTTAGTTTTCTTGATAAATAGTGTATGATCTGCCGCTGACCTATTAAAGTCAAAGCATGACATCACTTCAAACAACTTTTGAAACCATGCACGCGGACTTTGTTTCAAGCCATAAATCGCCTTTCTCAATCTACACACCTTCTGACACTCCCCCTGAACCTCGAATCCTGGAGGTTGTTGCATGTAAACTGTCTCAGATAGATCCCCATATAGAAATGCATTTTTCACATCTAATTGACACACGCTCCAACCATGATGAACAACTACTGAGAGAACAAGACGAATAGTGCCCATCCGTGCAACAGGAGAAAAGGTTTCAAAGAAGTCAATACCATAAGTCTGAGTATACTCTTTTGCTACTAATCTGGCCTTGTATCTTTCAATAGAACCATCTGATTTGTACTTTATTGTATATACTCATTTGCATCCAACAATGTTAGCATCCACTGGGGAATCAACTAGATTCCATGTATGCTGAGACAATAAAGCATCCATTTCTTCTTGCATAACCAGCTTCCACCGGTTATCTAGCTATGCCTGTTGATAGTTCAGAGGAATAGTTTCAGCAGATAAGGCTGAAATAAAAGTTTCCATCTGATTTCCAATTCTGACATCGGAGACAAAATGAGATATGGGATATAAGGTACATTGTCGTGTCCCCTTTCGTAGAGCGATAGGCCTGTTATCATCATCATGAAGATCACTATTGTCAGTAGTACTTACCTCAGGAGAAGAAGAGGATGAAGGCACTTGCGGAGGTGGAGCTCTACGCACATATACCAATGAAGGATTATTAAATCGTGAAGAGGATGAAGTTTGGTTCGGTAATAAGGGCAGAAATTCCAAAGGAAAAGGAGGTATAGGTAATGGAAAAGACTCAGCTGGATCAACCTGCAACGGGGAACCGATACTAGAGTAATATGGAGTGGATTCCAAGAAAGATACATCCGCATTGACATACTCTCGGTGAGAAATAGGATCATAACATCGATATCCCTTTTGATTTTTTGGATAACCTATAAATATGCATTTTGTAGCTTGAGCAACTAATTTATCACGGTCAGGGCCAAGTTTGTGTACAAAACAAACACATCCAAATATTTTTTGTGAGAAAGAGAAGAGTGGGGCATTAGGTTTTAGGATATGTAATGGAATTTGATCACCACCCACAGAAGATGAAGGCATGCGGTTGATCAGATAACAAGCACTGATAATCGCATCACCCAAATATAATGTTGGAACATTGGACTGAATCATAAGGGTCCGGGCAACATCAAGCTGGTGTCGGTGTTTTCGCTCAGCCACCCCATTTTGTTGAGATGAATAGGCACAGGTAGTTTGGGGTTGAATGCCATGATCTTGGTAAAATTGTACCAGAACTTTTGATTTAAACTCAAGAGCATTATCAGTGCGAACAATCTTGACAACAGACTCAAACTGAGTTTTTATTTCAAGAATTAAGGATTTGATAATACTTGGAACTTCAGATCGTCCTTTTATTAAAAACACCCATGACAACTTAGAGAAATCATCAACAATAACAAGATAATATCGCCACTGAATCCTAGTAGGAATCTTACTAGGACCCCATACATCTGCATGAAGAAGTTCAAAAACTTTATGACTAGACTGACTCTGACTCTGACTCTGACTCGAAGGGAACGAACTTCGATGATGCTTGCCCAACTGACATGCTTCACACTGAAATGATGTAGTAAAAGGAATTTGAGGAAAGACATAACGAAGCTTTGACAATGAAGGATGACCAAGACGACGATGCCACTGAACATGACTGGATGAGTGTTCCACCGCAGCATAAACATTACCCACTGGATGATGTAGGTAGTAGACTCCATTTTCTTTATAGCCTCCACCAATCTTCTTCTCCGTCAGCAAATCCTGAAAATGACAACCCATTGGATCAAATATTACTCTACAGTTTAGTTCTTTTGTAAGGCAACTAACAGAGAGTAAACTTTGAGGAAAGTTGGGAGCATGAAGAACATTTTTCAACTGTAAGGTGGAGGATATAGAAATATTTCCCAGACCAACAACTGTTGAGGAACTCCCATCAGCTAATGAGACTCCTCGATGAACAATAATATCATTTAGATCTGAAAAGACAAGTGAATTTCCACACAAATGTCTGGATGCACCAGAGTCAATAATCCACTTACTATCATTCAGATGAAGATGATTCTCTATTGAGTAGGCAACACCGGCTACAGGAGGGGTGGAACTCAAAGGGCGAAGAGCTATCAGCTCATCATATTCTGCTCGACTGAGGGTGATACTTTCACTTGCAGAGGTATTATCATGTACATTTGTTGCCTCTAGTGTAGTAACATTTGTTTTTGGAGCATATGACTTTGATGAAGAAGAGGTTTGCCGACCATGCTTATCCCAACAACGATCTTCTAAATGTCCAGATTTTCCACAGAATGTACATTGAAGTTTTCCTCTGCCTCCCATACCTCTCCCACGACCTCGTCCTCTGATATTCTGAATATTTCCATGCTCATAACCAGATGAGACAACTAGAGCAGATGACTGGGTCATAGGATGAGATTGTGGAAGAGAGATCGCAAGTCTACTCAGACGATTGTATGCGTCAGCAAGAGTAGGTACATCTGATCCAGTCAACATTTGGACTTTTGCAACAGAGAATTCTGAAGATAAACCTGTAAGAAACCAAGCAACCATAGTTTGTTCTTGATGATCCTTTTGCTTCGAACAACAAAGAGGCCTGTGAGCATTGAGTCTTTCAAACGCAGCTTTGACGGAGGCATAGTACTGGGCCAAGGTCTGATCTCCCTACTGCAAATTATATATCTCTTGTTCGACTTGCAGGATACGACTCACATTAGTTTCTTGTGAGTACGTATCTCGAAGATTGTCCCACATCTGTTTGGCTGTATTATAGTAAATTAAACTATCTGCAATATGGGGTTTGACACTATTCATGATCAATGACATAACTATGTCATTATCTTTGTCCCAAGTAACGTATCTTCCAACAAAATATGTTTTCTACGATGTCCAAATACCGACATCATAAAAGTTCTGGACCACCTGGCATAGTTAGTTTCATTCAACCTTACAAAAGAACCATACGAGAAGGGATTTGCAAAAGCCGTATACTCCCCAATATGTTCAATTTTGGAATCACATTTCGAAGTTTCACCCATACTGAATATTTAATGCTATTTCAGCTGCCATAAAAAAAATCAGATTCACTCACTTGAACAACGTGTTTTATAATCACACGTCAGTCAAGTCCACGACTACACAGTTTGCCACACCAGAAATAAATTCACGACAAGCTACACGTGACAGAAAATAGTGTGTTTCATAATCACGCATCAGCCAATACCACGACCAGGCACCTGTACTCAACACATAAATCCCACAACAGTAGATAAAAACTTCCCACAAACAGAAAATATTTTTCCACAAAGCAGGGAATCACGCCTACTGCTATTCATATTCTGCTCGAACGACCAAATGAGATCTGAGAAGAACAGTACCACGTCGAACTCGGCACCCAGATTCACGACCAAAGATAATATGAGCACACAAAAAATAGAAATCACGACAGCTGCTCCCAGACACATAAATCACGACAGCCAAAAAGCAGGAAATCACGACAGCTGCTCTCAGACATATAAATCACAACAGCCAAAAAAAAACTTTTGTTTCTTCTGCGCACCATTAAAAGATGCCATATTCCGATCTTGATGACACACAGTCATCGTGTCCCTTAGATCTGATGACAGATCTGTGTCGTGACCTTAGTCAGACACCAGATCTGTTATCCGATCTATGCAAAGAAAGATTAAATGTGCACACCTGTTTCCAACCCTTTTGTTTTGTTTTTCGCCTTTTGTTGGTGTAGATCGATCACGCTCCCGAGATCTACCGCTCTGATACCATGTAGAAGTTCTGAAAACTACCACAGAAGTCGAGAGAGAGAGAGAGACACGGTAGTGAAAATGAGAAAACTCGTTAATTAGATTAGGGCTAATCTCTATGTTAAATAGAGAGAGGCCAAAGTAAAAAATTACACACAAGTCCCTCATTAAACACTAAATATCAAATAACCTCTAGTTTAAGAAAACTTAAACTTAAAACCTCTTAATCTCAACAGGTCCAATAAAAAAATTTCTCATTAACATTTGATTTAAACTTCGTAGATCCACTGAATTCGACCTGGATCCAATGTCAAATTTGACCTTGATACTAAGGATCCGAATACAGAGATCTGGTCCATTTGCCTAAAATCCCTTATTGGTTATCCAATTAAAATGTTCGTGATCCGATATCTAAGATCCGAATGGAAAAATTGAAGTTCCGAATAGGATATTTAGGGATCCAACATTGAAGATCCAAACAAAATATCCAAGATCCAAATACGAATAAACAATTAAAACAATAAAATATCCTTGTGCCAGCCTAAGGATCTAAATCTCAAGTTTATTTATCTGATAAAAATCATGGGTATTACAGAGGTTCACCTAGGAGGCATGGAGCATTAGAGTTCTAATCCATTTGGGCGACCAACCCATAACCGGTCCCACTTTGTTTTCTAGTTAGTTGGCTTGAAGATTAGTTTTAATTAAGTTATATTTATCCTTAAATTAAAGTTAAACTCAAGTTAAATTAGTTGTATTTTCTGTTAAGTCCAGTAGGTGTTTAGTTTAAGTTCATTGCTTTAAGTTGAATTAGTTATTTGTTTAGTATAGATATTATTTAGTTTAAATTCTTAGAATAGTTAGTCGTTGGTTACTTATTGCTTTTATAGTTAGTCTTTAAATTACACATGTAGTTGGTTGATATTAATGTTAATTTTAGATGAGTCTTAGTTAGTTAATTGTGTTAATTTAGTTGCATAAGGTAGTTACATTAGTCTAAGTACGTTAGATCTAGTTAATTAGTTAGTTTAGTTTAGTTAGTTGCATAGAGTTCATTTTAATTGTTTAAGTCTTCTTTTAATTTTATGCATTGTAGTTAGATTTATTTTATTGTCATTTGTATTCCTTCATTGCTTTGTTTTAGTTAGTGTTTAATTGCTTTCTTAGCTTAGTTTAATTAGTTTTAGTTCATTTAGATTTAGTTGATAATTAGAAATAGTTGAAACAAAATTTCTATGAAAACCATGTTTTTTTAACTGAACTTGGGGTTGTCATTTTATGTGCTTTTTGAACGAATTTTGACCTGGGGTTTTTTCCATTGTTTTCATCAGGGTGTCTACTATTTTCATACCAAATTTCATTAAATTTGAAGTTGGTTTGGTAGGGTTTTCATTCTGATTTTGAAAACTGGTTTCTGCAGTCCTTCTGTATACTCTGTTTCAGCCTAGGGGCAGTTTCGTACTTTCCAGAGTCATTTCCTTGGGATTTCGGTGAAATTTTTAAGTTCTGTAATTTGGGTCTGGTTCCTGAGGGTTTCAAGAACATCTCAGCAAAATTTTAGAGCAATCTGACCCGGTTGCCCTCTCAAACCCCCTGTTTTCTAAACTCTGTCCTTGTTTGTCCTGTTTTGCTTAGTAGTTAGGATAGTTTAGTCATTTTCTTTAGACTTAGTTTTTAATTCTTAATTCCTTTGATTTTTTGAGTATTTTTAGAATATAGTAGGTTCTGGTTTTTGTCAGAAACCAGAAGGGTAGATTAGATTATTTTAGTTTAAGTTAGTTAGTTGTTTATTTAAGTGTTGATTTTATTGCTTTGTAGTATAGCTTAGTTAGTGTTTTCTTTAATTGATAGTTTTAGTTTGTTTCTCTAGTTTTAATTGTGTTAGTTAGTTATTTGCTTGCTTAATTCTGAACTTATTTATTTCTTGCTTTGTAGTCTAAGTAATTTAGGTACTAACATTTATTGTTTTATTAGTGTAGTTTGCATAGATTAGGTTTTTTTTTTGTAGGTTCTACGCGCATACGGAGGAGGGCGGGCATTGGAGGATTGACACTTGGCTTCTTCGGATTGCAGCGAAGTCCCGGAGCTTAGTTTAGGATTTTATTATTTTTGCATGTTTTAGTTTAAGTATAAATTTTTTGGATAGTGTAATTTCTTTTATTTTTTGAGGTATTAATAAAGTAGGAAATTGAGTTGAGCTGAGTGTGTTTACCTTATTCCTGTTCCCTGAGTTCGAGCCGGTCTTGCCACTAGTGTGAGTCGGTTTCTTATTATTTGGTGTACGGTTTACACAAGTTTTTATTAAAAATATTGTTTTGAAAATTGCATTTTGATAAAAGTTACACCATTATCCAATATATCTCATTTGAGAAAATTTTGTAATGAAAAAATCCAATGCACGGATTGTATTCTTGAAAAAATAAAAGTAATTTTTTATCAAGAGAGAACTTTTTTTGCTTTCAATCCACTTGAATTAATGCATTCGGATGTTTAGGGTCCTGCCTCTAAAGGAGGATTTACTTATTATGTAATTTTTGTGGATGATTATTCTCGACTCACGTGGATTTATTTTCTTGGGCACAAATATGAAGTTTTTGAAACTTTCAAAACTTTTCATAACCTTGTTAGAAATTTGCTTAAAGCCAATAATTTTATATTTTGTTCTGATTAAAGGGGAGAATACATGTCAAATGACTTTAAAGATTATTTGAAAAATCTTGGCATCTTTCGTCAACGTTCTTGCGTAAACATGCCTCAACAAAATGATTTGGCCAAAAGGAAACACATGCATATAATAGAAACTACTAGAACATTGTTTATTTCCAAACATGTTTCAAAACATTTTTGGGTTGTATACCTTATAAATAGACTTTCTCATCCAAACTTCAAAATGTTTCTCCTTATGAGAAACTTTATAAAACTACCCCCAACTATTTTATACTAAGAACTTTTAGATGTAAATGTTTTATTCTTGCCAATAAAAACAACAAACTTTCTCCAAGAGCCATTCCTTGTGTCTTTCTTGGTTATGGGAAAAATAAAAAAGGATTTAGATGTTATGATTTTAAGCATGATAAACTTTATATATCATGGATGTTACCTTTATAGAAAAAAAAAAGTTTTTTTTATTTAAATGTCTCTATTAAAGGAAAAAAATGATTACTCCCTTTTGGAATTATCTCCTAAATGTAATGATGAAGTGTTAAACAACAATGATGTTAATGATAAACTTCAATATGACATAGAGTGTGATGAGTCTCATGATATTAATGATGAACATTTAGTTATCCAATACATGATGATAGACATTTCATTGCCTTAGAACAATATTCTAGCATAGAAAATCCTAAAAAAAAACTCTCAAGAAATCATAAAGAATACATAGGTCTCCAGATAGGTTTGTATCATACGAAAACTTTACTCCTTGATATAGAGTTTGTCTAGCCAAAATTTTCTCTTACTTTGAACCATCCTCGTACAAACAGGCCAAGAATTATCATGAATGGATGAATGCTATAAGTGATGAAATACTAGCCTTAGAGAAGTCCAAAACTTAGGATATAAAAGATTTTCCTCATGGAAAGAAGACAATAGATTGTAAATGGGTGTTTAAAATTAAAACCAAAAGTGATGGAACTTTAAAGAGGCATAAGGCTAGATTAATAGCGAAGGGTTACAAATGTTATGATATTGAGAACATGTGCATTCGAATATCAAGAAATGTAGTTTTTGATGAAATGAATTTTGAGCACAAGGGCAGCAAGCATGAAGCATTACAGGCATGTCAATATTATCAACCTTGGATGAGTGAAAATCTGTTTCCAAGGGAATTTGATGAATCAGCTCAAAGGTAGATGAACGAGACTGAATATGGGGGTGAGACTTATGAGCAGCAACATGTGTAACAACAACATGGTGATGTGAATTCAGCTGATTGGCAGCAAACAACAGAAATTGCAGATTCAGCCTCGGAGGTCGACGGTTCAAAGGGATTGTATACAGTCGCAAAAATAAGGATATATCTGATACTACTTCACAACAGCAAGGTGCAACCACTCATATTGATCAAATGCCTCTAACTTTGAGAAGATCTGGATGAGTGCAACATCCTGTTGAAAAATGAGTTAGTTATGAGAGTTTTAGCACAGAACATCAAGCATTCTTGACTGCGGTCTCAAGGGAATAAGATCCCAAAACATATATTCAAGCATCCAAGTCTAACAAATGGATTGAAATCATGAATAAAGAAATGATGGCAATGTATGAGTGTCAAACATGGGACATTGTTCCAAGGCCTCTTGGCAAAAATGTTGTGGGGTCAAAATAGGTATACAAGATCAAACATAAACCAGATGGCAGCATAGAGAGGTATAAAGCTCAGCTCGTAGCAAAGGGGTTTACACAAGAACATGGGTTAGACTACGAGGAACCTTTTAATCCAATAGTGAAGACTTCAGATGTTGTAGTGTCCATGGCACAATACTCAGCTTCGGTGGACAACAACGATACCTTCTGTCGCTTCTTTTATTTCTAAGACACCAATGAGTCACCTACAAACACACAAAAACCTGTAGTTGAGGGTCTATCATTAGGATCTCCTCCCCAATCAAGGTCACCTATAAGCAATTAATTCGAGTGGGGAGGAGGACGACAAAACAATCCCTTAGAAATAGAATTTTGTAAATATCTAATGATACGCATAACGACACTCATGTGCATAGTGGTAGGGGAATGCTGGAATTGACTGGCAGTATGGACTGCGTGTGAGATATCAGGTCTGGTAATGGTCAAGTATGTGAGGGCCCCAATCATTTGGCGGTAAGGAGATAATAATGCTTTCTTTTCCTAAAATCACATAAACAGAACAACATTTTCAATACATTGCAATTCATACGATGCAAATAGACACCATCAAACTCGATAAACAAACTCGTACAAAACAAAATTTTCCTTTCTCCCATTTCAGTTAGGAAAAGGCAAAATGTCCTATATGCACCTGGTGTGAAAGGCAAGTTAGCTTTGTAAACTCCTTTCCTCTAATAGACATCAATAAAGTTCACTCCAATTGTTTTGTTTTTTACATGTACCTTCCCTTCCAATTTTTATGAGATTTGAGGCCCCTCCACAATAGTAGGCCCTAGGCGGTGGCCTCAACTCTCAAAGAGGCCAGCCGGTTGGGGAAGTGAAGTAGAGTGAACCTTGTTCATCCATATCGATTTTGTATTTTGAGTTTGTTTTTGTTATTTGGATCTTTCTTTTGTATTTGGATATTAGATTATTGTTTCTGATCTATATCTTTAGGAAAAGTTTGGTTTGCTTGGGAAAGTTATTAGAGTAGGTATTTTGTTTCTATAAGTAAATGAGAGAATCGGTAGTTAGATTGGAGTTGGATTATGAGATAATTTCCTTTTTCATTTGATTTAATTAATTCTTTGCATTTTTCAGTTATTTTCAATTTTTCTTAGATAATCTTAGAAATTTATAGATAATTCATAGTTTTGGTAGACTTCCCTGCAAATCCCATTTCAGGTTTGCATAATCACATCCACAACTTATATTTGAAAAGGGTTAAGGGTCTTCCTACCAATTAGGGATGAAAAACTGGTTAGATATGTCTGGGGTTATGCTTGACCCAAACTGAGTCCAAATCATGAAGAGCAGCATGAAAATTTCTAAAGATATTAAAAACTTTATGCTTATGTTTCATGAAGAATATCCAAGTGGACCGTGAATAGTTATCAATAAAGGTCACATAGCCAGAAGAAGTATTGGGAGTTGGCTCCCACACATCAGAATGGACAATTTCAAATAGCTTGGAAGCTCTTTTATTAATAGGAACAAAAGGTAATACATGACTCTTGAACATTTGACAACTAGGACAAACATGACTCTCTAACTCTTGACTTGAACTGGACTCTAGAGTCAAATTACTAGAAATAAGCTTTTCAATGAAAGCTTTATTACAATGTACAAGGCGAATGTGCCAAACATTTGACTTATTTGACTCAGACTCATTGACAAAACGCGAAGATGAAGGAAGACTCTTAGACTTCTTAGTAGATTTATTCTTGACTTCAACTAATGGGTCTTCCTTGAAGGGGTACATTATTTTCTTGCCTTTATCTCTCAGCGAACGTCCTCTTCATGTGAAGATCCTTCGCATAAACAGGAGTAAAAATAACGCACGAATTAGTATCATCAACTAACTTAGAAATGAAAACAAGGTTCTTTTTTATGTTAGTAACAAGAAACACATTAGACAACTGAAAACTAGAATTGAACATGGGAATATGAACTTTTTCAGTCCCTGTGATGGGGTGGTTAGTGTCATCTCTAATGATGACTCTATCTTTTTCAAAATAAGGGATCAAGTTTCGGAATTTACCTTCGTCCCCGGTGATGTGGTTTGTTGCCCCTAAATCCACATACCAAACTCCTTGGTCATTTTGCTTCAAATTTAGTCTTGCAAGAGCTACCAATAAAAGTTGTTTGTCCACAAGTGCTTGAGTCTTTGTTCCTGATCTTCCTGGTTTATTTGAAGGTTTTCCTTTCATTTTGAACTCAGGGTTATACCTCGGATCATCCTTGAACCAACAATCCTTCTTAACATGACTTAACTTTTTTCAAACAAAACAAGTTGGAATCCCCCTACCTTGGTTCACTAATGGTGGAGTATTTGGAAGTGGGAGAGACCACAGCCTCCTTGGTTCCCTGCACATCCACGTCCTCTTCCTCCTCGCATACCCCCTCATTCTCTTCCGTATTGTGACTCAGGGAGGACATTGTGATTATCAATTACAGTTGAATTCCCTTCCAATGCTCCAAACATATTCATTTTGAACTGAAGCAACTTAAGCCACAATGCTTCAAAACTCGACAACTCAGGGAAACAAGACAACGTGGTGTAAAGAACACTATACACCGGTCCAATCTCATTAAGTGTCTGCTGCACTTTATCCTTTTCTAAAACTTCACAGCTGACCATAGCAAGTTGATCGGTAATCTGCTTCATCTTATTCAGATACTCCATTATAGTCATGGAGCCCTTCTTGAGATTCTAGAACTCTCTATTCAAGAACATAACTCTTGCTTCTGATACTTAAGAGTATGTTCGAACCAAAGTTACCAGTCGGGGAAGTGGGAGCGGGAAGCGAGGCACTTTCAAAAATTTAGGAAGCGGGAAGAGTGGGATGACTTAGAAGAAAATTATGAACCGTTTCGGAAGCGACCTAGGGAGCGAACCGGAAGCGAGGGGGAAGCGAAAAAATAAAAAAAAATGGAAAAAATGGGGAAGCGAGGGGGAAGTGTGGGGGAAGCGCGCTTCCCTGCATGTTTCGGAAGCGCGATGTTTCGTGCTTCAGGGAAGCATTCTTCCCCATGCGCCTAGGCGCTTCCAGTAACTCCGGTTCGAACAAACTTTGCCCAAAGCTCCTTAGTTGTGCAGTTATCAGGAATACTAATCAGTACCTCTTGAGATAAAGTAGATATGATATAGGCAACGAGTGTCTAATCACGCTTCATCCAGGACACAAAATATGGATTTCGAACATGTGTAGAAACAACAGCCCCATTATCATCCTTCTTTTCATGCACGATAAACTCTGGTGGGATTGGGATTGATCGATTCAGATAGCCTGAAAGGTCTTGGCTACAGATAAAGGGAATGATTTGCCGCTTCCATGTGAGAAAATTTATATTTGTGAGTTTTTCGAAAACAAACTAGTTTAGAAATCTTGCAGATGAAATGAGAAAGAGAATGTCTCTTGTAGGCTTACTAGAACACAATATCAAATAACACCAAGACCACTTATGGATCAACACAAAAGCATATACACATAGGACACTCAAGGGCCAAGATCACACAAAAAATATAGAATTTTGTATATGAAAATGCTTGAGAAAGCATTAACTTTACAATATGGGGAATACCCTTATTTATACACAAGGGGCCATAGAGCCATTTCGACACTCCCCAACTGCTAGAAATAAAGCCTTTGGGGAGGTCCCAATGACTTCATGGAGTGATTACTTTAATGCCCTCAAAGAAAAACAAAATGCCTAGTTTGTACAAAAAGAAATAAAAAAGACTGTTGTGCCCTTAATGGGCACAACCTATTACAAGGCTGTGAAAAGACAAAAATACCCCTAATGGATATTTGCCTATTATAATGAATAAAGTATATATATATATATATATATATATATATATATATATATATATATATATATATATATATATATATATATATATATATATATATATATATATATATATATCTTAACAGCAGAAAGGACCGAAGATGAGGAAGAAGAATTCATTATGGAAAATTCAAGAGAAATCAAGGACTAAAGGAAGAAAATAACGAGTCTTTATACCCAAATAGCCGCTGAAAGTAAGAAACTGATAATATATGAAGAAGATTAATACTCAACAATAAACTGGTCTGCACATTTTTTTTTTTGCAGATCAGAGAGTTACGAAAACTGAAAATCGATTCAGCAGCTAGGGTCGATATTTTGTTTTGACAAAAATTGGAATAAAGAAGGTTAAAGAAGAGAATAAAGAAAGATATTCATATGAAATTAGGGTTTCACGTGAATCTCGATTCAGCAATAAAGAAGATGCAGAAATCGATATATAGGATAAAATAAAACCCAAAATGAGGGCAAAGAGATATTTTTTTAGGGTAAAGGAAAACCCAAACCGAGAAGAAAGGCCTTTAAGAACAGAAATCAATATTCGGGATTTTGAAGAGAATATCAAGAGAGAGAATGAGAGAAAGAAAGATGGAAGAAGAGAAAACAGAATATCAAAAGAGAGGATAGAAGAAGAGAAAGCAGAAGAAAGAAGCAGCCAAGCCTTTGATCTCACCTCGATGAATAATCTAGAATCAAATGTGCTCTCTTACCGTGTTAAACAGGTAGCGCCACCACCATAGAAGGAGAAGGAAACTGTAGGAAAAGAGGATAAAGGGAGAGAGAGGCTGCAGCAACCCAAAACGTCAATGCCTCTTAAATCTTCCTTTTAATATAATAAACGTAACTGATTTTGTTAAAGTACAAAGTTACCCTTAACTCTAATGTACAACATAATATATATGCAGGGGTAAAGAAAGAATGTAAAGTACTACACTAATGCCTTTCATGAAGAGACGTTAATCTGGATCAAGGATCCAGATTCCATAACGCATCACATCTCAATATACTTCTCATTGGGGAGTTTGCTACTCAACGTAACTGCATCAATGTGCATGACAATCTTCACGTTGGATAAATTTGATTTTTTGAACATGGCAGTTCAAAATGATTAGGTAAATGGGTTTAATTCAATAAACTGATGTTTTAAAGATAATAGTCTTCAGGTAAAATCTTACTCATCTACTGTCATTGAAGAAAGATGCATGTCTACCGTATCATGCCATCTTTTTATACCAGTGCTTGCTATTTTCTGCTGAAATTTCACACAAATGCCCAATAAATGTTCTGTCAGTAGTCTTTTAAATTGTGAGAAAATCAAACTGCATCATATTTCCCAGTATTTTATGCCTTTTGGGTATGTATCTTATGCCCATGGCATCTGAGTGCAACCCCACTCAGAAAGAATGCCATGTGATAGGTTAGGTCTCCCAGCTGATAACTTGGGCAATGTTTTGATCCTCTCTCGCACTCTTGGACATTTTGCATTTAATAAGACTGAATCAGGAAAGCAACCATGTGTTTAGATATTGATTTATAAGTATGCTCTTTCTGATTTTATCGTGATATCTTAGGATCTAATGTATTAATTTTGTCTTCATTGAATGTCCTCCATCATACATGGGTGCTAAACCTGCAGAACATTTTTTTACCCTTGATTTTGCTGACTCTCACATCTTAAAATGTATATGTTGCCCAGTGCTTGTTTATTGGTTAAATTACGGATCAATAGGCTGTTTTTATGGTCTCAAATGAAATGGATGAGACTTTATGGTTCTTTTTTCCTCGGTGCAGAAGCTAAAGGGAGACCTACCTAGTGGGCAAGAGGGGAGGGGGTACCCTGAGGATTTTATGCTGGAGGGTCTTGGTAAGGATGAGAGTAAACAAGAATTCCCTTGGCGATCCTAAGAAACTGGGGGTTTATGGTCCTTTTTCCGATTTCTCTTAGGACGCTTGCTTATTCATTTCACTGTTCATCGATATATAGAATCCACATGTGACTTTATTATTCCAATGCCTATTCATCTGTGCTTAAAATTAATATTCTATTGTGGTTATCACGTTTTAGTTGAGTTACTTTCACCTCACTATTATGCTTTTTCTTGTTTCCCCTAATATCACATATGTACAAGGAAGCATCAGGTTAATCCAAGTGGCACCTAAAGAGCTTATTGCTGTCAAGAAGATTCACAGACATCGGCATAAAGGCCATGCCAAAAAGATGCAGAAGTCTACAACTACCATCCCAAGAACTTCCCTCATGTTGCTTCAATGGCTACTGTTTATATACTTTTTTCACTTGTTGCTGGGTGGGCAAGAAGATATTTTCAGTGCTGATGCACAAGGGAGTGATTTTGAAGCCTTCTCTCAGCTAACCGGTTTATCCTAGCATGCCGTGTCAATTTCAGAATATGCGCTCTTGGTCCCATGGACTTTCTCATCTCTAGCTTGAGTGATTTTGCATAAACATTGTAGACTTGATAAAAATCAGTATTTGGTAATGAAGCATGAGTTTCTTTATATACTGATATGCTGAAAATATTGTCAAAATCATCAAAATGATGTAATTTCCATATTCAAGTGATGGCTTCATCATTTCAAAGAAACCATTTAAGGTCTGGGCATTCGCTTCACCTATGTGGAAATTTTCTGGAATTAACACACATATGTGTGTCTTAAGGCATTTCTCAGCTTGCATGATATTTGATGGCGCAGCCTGTGACCTCTTGCCTTCATTTTTCTAAACAGCGGAGCTAATGGAACTGAACATGTCATTTCTTGACTAGCCAGATTATATTGGTGTTACTTTTTCCTGATTGCCTCTATATACCAGTGTTGAAGTGAGGCTTTATGGGACCAGATTGAATGGATTTTTTTTTTGAGTGATTACAGTCTGACTCTAAGTTTGACTGGATGATGCAGTTCACTGATTTGATGATTTTATAAGGTGTAAACTCGGATTTTAATTCAATACTTTTACAGAATATTGGTTACTTGATAGGTCTGCCGTACACCAGGTGGCTTTGGTCAGAAGGCTTGAACTTGAAGTGTTACTTGTCCAGTAGCTGTAGTAGGTATTATGTGCTAATCAAACCCTGTATATCTACTTGCATAGGCTTGTTCTGTAAGAAATGTGCTTTATTGATGTAAAATTTGCAATTTGTTTTTATGGCTTTGAATTTTTAGGTCCTTTAAAAGCTTGTTTACACATCAAAATTGCTTAATTTGATGCATGCTCTTTGCTTAAAGACTGTATATATCACCTCTGTACGATTAGATTCAAATATTAGAAAATCAGTATGTTTCTAGTGAAGAAACCTAACATACAAACGTATGCATGTACAGGTGTAACATTCGGTATACTTGACTGTACTGTATTATAATAAAAACCATCTGACTTCGAGGATTTTCATATTTTCTGTATGAAGCGTATAGGTTCGATCTAGATGGTTAATTGGTTAAAATGATGTTCTATATCGCCTGATTGCAATGAGTAAACAGACTTTTAAGAGCAGTACATAATGCACCAAAATATATCGATGAAAATCATGTTTTTACACTGAAAATAACTTCAATTGAAAATGTGGGTTCTAAAAAACTAACCATGTTAAATACATTTATGTGGTCAGATTGAGCACATAAAACTTGCACCTATGGTTTTTGGCTAGATAGCACGGTACTACCAAGATTAGCTAAATTTAATCTGGTAGTGGACATCTAGATTTTTGTTATTGACCCTCTTTTATATTCTTAGATAGGCATCTTCAAATGTTCCCAATGAAGTAGACTGCTTGATATGCTCTTTCATGCAGATACATGAGACAGATGCCTCCCCACACCAGGCTAAAGGGCCCGTTCATTTCCCGTGATGGGGGGGAAAGGAAGTGGCTTTCGCATGAAAGGCGCTCTGCTTGAGAAAACTATGGGGCCCCTTTGTGCCTTGTGTTTTCCCACGGGAAAACATTTCCCCAAGAGAGGCCCTGAGGAAGTATTTCCTATGAAAAGTGGAACCCAAGGAAAACATGGGGCCCACGTGGGCTGTGTTTGATTCATATGAAATGTTTAGTTTCCCATGAAACAAACGGCCACTATATGATAAGTTATGCAACATTCCAAAGGAAAAGCGGAGAGGTTTGAACAATCTTACTGATGCAGTTTTGAAAACTTAGGCATTCTTTTTTTTTCTTTCTTTCCAAGTCTTTCATGACTACCCCAGCTTAAAAAATTAGGTCAGGACATAAGATTAAACATGAGAGGAGAGTTTTGTCTTTTTTTTTCTTCTTTTTCGGGTTCATGAACTTGGTTACTAATCACGTGATGGAAAGGGTGCATTTGAGTAGCGATTGGATTAATACAAGTGATACACTGAATTGTGCTTTTCTAGCTCTTCCTTTAGACTTTAAACAGTGAAGATCGGGAGTGCCAAGCATTCAAAAGTTTTCTGGTAATTTTAGTTGGGGCGCACAGGAGCCTAACAGTGCCTCAGCCTAGCCCTAGCCTGTTCAATTTTCAAGCTTAGAAAAGCACGGTGTTTGTTGGCGATGCTCGAGACTGAATCAAGCTTGATTTTGAGTTTTGAAGCTCGGCTTGGGTGAGCTTGCTTGAGCTCATGTCCATGTTTGTACTTAGGGATATCGCAGTGGAACCTGCTTTTCCAGACTCTGCAATGGCTAGATAAACGTGTGACCACTTTTCTCCAAGAGGGCAGGGAAAACCTGTAGAGCAAATTTGGCAGCAAAGATTTATGCCCGACGAACAGATTTTGACCAAATGCAAACACTGCTCAGCAGATTTTGGATACACATGGGTTTCAAACTCAAGATCCACCAAGTTCATTGGCATGAAACACCAGGTTTTCCTTTGCCAACCAGAGAGTACACCCAACTTCAGCCTCAAGAAACGGAGGATACCTATGGGTTTCAGACTTGTTGCATCCCATTAACTTCGAGTCACCTTAACCAGACGAGTGGAACCCCTGTGAGAACTGGCCAGCAGATTTACCACAAGATAGGGTAGAGAAACGAGATGAACAGCTAGCCAATCTGCACGGCTTGGCTCGGAAATTGAGCTCGGTGAACTGAGCTACAAGCCAGATCATTTAGGTAAATGAGTTCGAGCACAAACATGACAAGCTGGACTTGGCTCAGCTCGCATAGGCTCATTTTACATGTTATATATTTGTATATTATCAACCTTTAAAAGAACACTTAAAAACATTTTTTTAGAAAATGAGCCAGCTCATGATTGACTCCTAAAGCTAGGCTTGGCTTGTGACTAGCTCAAGAACCGAACCCGAGCAGGGTTGTGCCTTAACAAGCCAAGCCCAAACAGCCCAAGCTCAGCTCGTTCAACTTGCTTACCAGCCCTACCACAAGAATGACAATAAAAGCAATGGAAGCCATGAAAGACCAGCATAGCACAATCAGACTGCAAACAGTACTGAGTTTTATGATGCCAAAAAAACACAAGTGGAAAAAGAAATGCATTAGACCAGAGCGTTTTGAAAAATCATAACTTCAAACAAAACAGTCATCTAGTGTACACAAATTGTAAGAGCTCCATGAATATGCTAATCTAAAAGGAAGTGAATATGTTAACCAAACATTTGCCTATAGCAACAGGATCCTCTGCAAAAGCTATCAGGTCCTAGTGGTTAGTCAGGATCAAAAGCATGTGTCTGCAATTGGAGGACCACGCTCTTGCCTAGAATCGATAATTGCCATCATAGACTGAACCATAACCTCCAGCAGGAAGATTAGCAGGCCCAGGATTGGAAGGAGGTGAAGAGTACATGGAACCGTGTGCGGGATAAGAATTGTATGTGTGATCAGCAGGATTGAGCTGATTCTGTGTTGCTCCTGAAGCTTCTGCCATGAAATTCTGCAAGCATAATGTATTATCAACAAGAAAAAAGTACCATATCTCACAATAAGAATATTAAGGGGAACATGAAAGAGCCACATAAGAAGTTTAAGATGAGAAAACTCCAAAAGTTCAAATACATAAACACTCTTTTTTTCGTGTACCACAGTAGCAAGAAAATGTTTATAAGGTAGAATACATGACACTGTCAGAGTACTCATAAAAACGCACTAAATAGCACCCACAAAAGCCAATGTTCTGCATGGCACAGGCTCTCTTTTGTTTGCAGAAATGATCCATGATTCACATCCTCAATGATGGCTCGGAGAAAATGGTTGTCCACACATGCTGGAGTACCGAACCCATGTGTGTGTGCAAATGTGCACATCAAAGAGAGAGGGTGCAACCATGATCCACAACTCAAATACTGATCCATAAGATCTAGGAAAGTATGGGATTGTCAGCAACACGAGTGTGTGTGTGTGTGTGTGTGAGGATGGTACTCCCCTAAACGGTCCACCCACCTGTCCTCACTTTTAAAAATCATACTTAAACATGTTTTTCGGCAAATGGATGTGATCTCCATGATCAAAAACCAACAAATAGATTCTTGGATCAAACTTTTTTTTGTGTACATAGGATTTCATGTAAAAGATTTCAAAAATTTCGGAACCATTGATTTTTAGATCCTTGTAAGATCCTATCTACACATCAAAAAAACTTGAGTCAAGAGTTGGTCCATAGGTTTTCAACCATGGAGATCACAACCATATGGTCAGATTTGCTGAAAAATGCATTTGGACTTTATTTTTGAAGCAGAGGACAAGTGGGTGGACCATTTAGGTGGAGGACCATCCTCTCTCTCTCTCTCTCTCTCTCTCTCTCTCTCTCTCTCTCTCTCTCTCTCTCTCTCTCTCTCTCTCTATATATATATATATATATATATATATATATATATATATATAGAGAGAGAGAGAGAGAGAGAAAGAAAGAGTAATTGGTTCCTCCTAACCAGTGTTGTGAAAAGCGTTGAAGTGTAGCGAAGCGCTCCACCAAAAATCGAGGAGAGGCATAAGCCTCGAAGCGTAAAGCGTAAGCCTCAAAAAAAAATTTGAAAACTTTAAAAAAATTATAAAAAAATATCTAAAAATACAAATAAATAAAGAAATGCTTTATTGATGAAATAACAACCAATAATAAATAGAATATCTCAAATAAGTACTAAAAAATATGAGATTAACATATAAAAGTAACTAAAAACTGATTACATAACTGAAATAACTGAAAATATGAGATTAACCAACAAAAGTTAAAATATACTAAGAAACTGATTACATAACTGAAATAACTGAAAAATATATGAGATTAACCTACAAAAGTTTAAATATATGAGATTATTCTAAAAATATGAGATTAACTTATAAAAGTAACTAAAAAACTGATTACGTAATTGGAAAATATATGAGATTAACCAACAAAAGTTAAAATATACTAAGAAACTGATTACATAACTGAAATAACTGAAAAATATATGAGATTAACCTACAAAAGTTAAAATATATGAAATTATCCTAAAAAATATGAGATTAACATATAAAAGTAAGTTACTTTAAGTAACATATAAAACCCGATTACATAACTGGAAAATATATGAGATTAACCAACAAAAGTTAAAATACACTAAGAAACTGATTACATAACTGAAATAACTGGAAAATATATGAGATTAACCTACAAAAATCATGTTGATTATGTCTTAGAAATCTTTAAAAAAAAAATGCGCCTCACACCTCAGGCTTGCCCCTTGAGGCACAGAGGGCCGCGCCTCAAGATGAGGCGTGCCTTTTGCACCTCAAGGCGCGTTTTTGATAACACTGCTCCCAACAGTCTGTCCATAAGGTGTGGATGGTACCAGTTTTCAATTTTTCCAAGCCATGTTTGATCAATCAGACCCACAAATATTTTCAGTATGACCCATTTGCTAGGAATCAACAGTTGGATCGTACTTTTTTGACCCAAAAATATGATTTTATGAGCTTTACAATTTAAAAAAAAAAAACTGAACTGCGTTTTGAATCCTTGTACAAGCCTGATCACATGTCATAGTTGTTAAGATATATATATATATATATATATATATTCTTTATCATTGTAATAGGTAAATGCCCATTAGGCCCATCAGGGGCACAACAGTCTTTTTATTTCTTTTTGTACAAACTAGATTTTTAGTTTAATGTTAAGGGCATTATGGTAATCCACACATAGTCATTGGGACCTCCCCAACGGTTCTATTTCTGGCCATTGGGGAGTGTCCCAATGGCTCTATGGCCCCTTTGTTGTGTATAAATAAGGGTATTCTCCCTCTTGTAATGTTAATGTTTTCTCAAGCATTGTTATATAAAATCCCATATTTTTTATGTGTTCTTCGCCCTCAAGTGGCCTATGTGCATGTGTTTTTGTGATGACCCAAGTGGTCTTGAAACTCTTGGATATTGTGTTCTTGTAAAGCCCATAAGAGGCATTCTCTTTCTCATTTCATTACAATAATCATCTGATTCAAAAACCATGTAGATCACATCTAAGGTCAGATTCCAAAAAAAGTATCAAAAAAATGAAAATTTGAGACTGTCCACACCCTCCTACCAGTAGGAGGAACCAATCACTGCACACACACACACAGATATATATATATATATATATATATATATATATATATATATATATCATTGCCATAGATATAGGTGATATTTTGAAAATATTGTTGTAAATTCATAAAACAATATTAAAGGCAAAATATCACGATATTTTGAATATATCAGGAATTTATATATGTCACGATATTATCATGACAATATTATCATGATATTATGAGTTACCTTTTATTTTTTTATACTTATTTTATATATCTTAACTATATTTTTCTTCTTTCTTTTAATATTTTTTTTTCATATTTCTACTAATTTTTATATTTTTTAAATGTTTTGAAGCACCGAGTTTTTCCCGAGATTTATCAACTAGACCTATATTATCGCAAGAAGTTGCCTTGCCAAGATATAGCTGTTAAAAACATAAAAATGTAATATATATATATATATACTAATTATTTATTTTTATTCTTTTTTCTTTTCTTTTCTTTTCTTTTCTTTATTTTTTCATCTAGTTGAATTTGAACTAGAGACTTAATCTAGTCAAGATCACATTTGATCTTGACTAGTTTATAGTCGTTGGACCTAGTCCAAACGACTCTTAAGAAGAGCTCTCTTTCTACTTCCTTGTATAAATAGGGGTGATCCCCTCCTTTGTAATTCAATGATTCTTAAGCATTTCTCATGAGAAATAAAAGTGTATCATTTTTATATTGTGTTCTTTCATTTATACCCTTTTGTGGGTTATGCTTGTAGTGTCTCCAATAGACACTCATTGTGAGATTTTGTGTTTTTATGAAAGATTACAATTTCATTACATGGTATCAAAGCTTGGAAGCTTCTAGATCTTGGAGAATCTCCACCTCGTTTTCTATGCCTCCTTAGCAAAAGGTGATTCATCCACTTGTTCGTGATTCAAGTGACTTTTGTGTCACTCTCATTGAAGAAGGAAGGCGTTTGGAGGACAAATTGACTACGCAAAGTTGTGATTGTGTTGTCTCCCTCCCTCTCGTATCTCTTTTTTCTCTCTTCTTTTTCTTTTTCTCTCCTATCTATCTTTCTTTCTTTTTCTCACCCTTGTAAAAGATGAATGACAATGATAAAGTTACTATCATTCCCATTAAATTAAATGACACCAATTATGTAACGTGGGTTTCAATCATGAAGCACTACATTTGGGGAAAAGGGTTGTGGGGTATAGTGGATGGTTCCAATTCGGAACCAAAACTAGTTCTCACGAAAAATGAGAATGACAAAGAAGCACCTCCCACGGAACGAGAGAAGAATAAGGCTTTGGCGACAAATGAGAAAAAAATGAAAAGAGTAAAGGATAGGGCACGCCAAAATTATGTCATGGCTAATTAATAGTGTTGACATCAAGAAATGCTCTAGTCTAACCAAATTTGAGCATGCCGATAAAGCATGAGAATACCTTAGAAATATGTATTTCCTTAAAGATATTGCACATGTGTGCAATTTGCAAGACAAAATTCGGACTATGACTCAAAAAGACAAAAGTATTAGAGAATATTACAATGAGTTGTCCTAGCTTTGAGAAGACATCGAGCTTCGCCAAAAGCAACTCGATATGGAACAATTTTATCAATTTGTAAATGGTTTAAGGCCGAAATTTGAAACAACTAAATCGGCTCTCTTACATCGAGGAAAGGTTCCTTCTATCATTGATACTATAGAGGAACTAACTATGGAGGAAAATAGACTCAAAAAGAATATTCCAAAGCATGAAGTCGATTTTGTTCTAGCCGTATCTAGACCGAGAAATTATGTACGTACTTATAAGTCGCCTCATTTTGATAGACAAAATGGTGATTTTGACAAGAGAAAAGTTATTTGCCACCATTGTCATGAACCGGGGCACTATAGGCCTCAATGCCCTAAGTTAAAGATAAAAGAAGAAAAGAAAGTTGCATATGTTGGTTCGGAACCAAAAGATCAAATCAATCAAGATGCACCGGTATCTATAGCTCAATTAATGGAGATCCTTCAACCCCTTCTCAAGGGAGCATCCTTCTCAACTGAAGCTTCAACTAGAGTATATGACCCCAAATATCAATAGTTTGTCCGAATGTATTAACAATAACTCAAGTGTGTCAAAAGTTTTCACAGTCAATGGAACATCTCTTGAAATTAAAAGAATAGGAATTTTTGAAAATCTTCAAAAATCCAAAAAATTCTTTATTCTAGAAGTTCAATATATACCTAAACTAAATCTAAATCTTTTATCTGTTTTTCAAATATCTGATTACGGATGTAATATCTCCTCTTCTCATGGTTGTCAGATTTTCAGATCTCCAGACTTTTACCTGCAGAAGACAGAAAGACAATAGGAAAAGGGGAATACACGAAACAGAGAGGGGAACTACCTGGGCGTCCTTTCTCATTGAATAAATAGGTATTACAAGACATATTAGGGTACAAGTTTACCCTTATCAATAATTAAAAAATTACATGTCCACCTACAAGTGACGTCTGAATATTAAACATAAAAGATTGGATCTGGATCTTAAGGATCCAATCCAAGATACATACAAAAGAAAACTGACGTTATCTTTTCACCCTCCCTTAAGTTGTACGTGGCCTTGTACCATGGACAACTTGCCCTTTTGTATCCAAAACTTGTCCTTCGTTAACCCTTTGGTGAATAAGTCTGCAACTTGATTTTCAGTTCTCACAAATTGAGGTTCAACCTCCTTGTCTTCTACCTTTTGCCTCACAAAATGCTTGTCTATTTCAATATATTTAGCCCGACTATGATGAATGGGGTTGAAAGACATATTAATCGCACTCTGATTGTCACACAATAAGAGTGTTCGTGAAATATGTTGTCCCACTTCAATCAATATATGTCTGATCCAAGTGGCTTCAGCACTGGCAGCAGCCATTGATCTATATTCGGCTTCTGTACTTGATCTTGCAACAACCTTTTGTTTTCTACTGCTCCATGATATTAAGTTCAGCCCAATATAAATACAATAACCTAAAACTGACCTTCGTTCATCTGGATCTCCTCCTAAATCAGCATCGTTGTAGACAACAATCTCATGTTTAGTCGTTCTTGACAGGCTCGGTTTATACAGAAGACCATCTTCAATCGTCCCTTTTAAATATCGAAGAATCCTTTTAATGGCTTCCATATGCCCTACCTTGGGTTCATGCATAAATTGTGAGACCTACCGAGTAAACTATGTCAGGTCGAGTAAAAGTGAGATACTGGAGCATGCCAACCAAGCTTCGATATCGTGTAGGATCTTCATATAAATCTCCATCTTTTGAGCTTAACTTCTGGTGAAGGATGCATGGAGTGCTCAGAGGGTTACAGTCTTTCATACCTGCCTTTGTTAAGATGTATTTGTGTTGAGTGAGACTTAGGGCATTTGATTTTCTATCAACCTCATTTCCAAGAAAATACCGCAGCTCCCCTAGGTCTTTCATCTTAAACCTTTGACTTAGAAGCTGTTTGACCTTTTCAATATGATCTCTAGAGTTCCCAGTAATAACAATATCATCAACATATATGAGCAGCAAGGTGATTACATCTCTCTGTCTCAGTATAACAGAGAATGATCTAAGAGTGATCGTGAAAAACTATGCTTCTGTATTGCTATCAAAAAGCTGTCAAACCAAGAACGTGATGCATGTTTCAATCCATAAATTGCCCTTCTTAACTTACATACATACCTTTGTGGATCTCCTTCATCATATCCTGTGGGCTGCTCCATGTAAACTTCCTCCTTTAGATCACCGTGAAGAAAAGCATTTTTAACATCGAGTTGGCTTAGTGTCCATCCATGCTCAACGGCCAGAGAGAGAATAAGCCGAATTGTCCCTATCTTAATAACAGGACTAAAAGTTTCAGAATAATGTAGTCTTATTCTTGGGTGAAGCCTTTGGCCACAAGCCTCGCCTTATATCTTTTAATGGTGTCATCTGGCTTGTATTTGATTTTGTATACCCATTTTGACCCAACAACATTTCTATTTGATGGTCTTGGAACAATCTCCCAAGTTCCACACTCATGTAGTGCCTTCATCTCATCGTTCATGGCTTCAACCCACCGTCTAGAATGTGCTGCTTGGTGAAAGGTAATGGGTTCATCCTCTTTGTCCAAAGCAGTTAAAAATAATTGAAAATCCATGGAGAAATTCTCGTAACTAACCCATCTCTCAACTGGATGTCGAATTCGATTGGACTTTCTAAGATCAGAATTTTGTGAGGATGCATGACCAAGCATACTGGCCGTTGGCCTGTGTTGTTCTCATGGAGTATATACAATGTCCTTTTACTTGACGGGTTGTGGTGAGGCTTCTGCATTTTCCTGGTGACTCAAATTGTCATGTTGTTCAACTCTCTCTGTTACCTGCCTACATTCTGCAGGACAACTGATATCGGCTTCAGTAAATAATTCTGAGCTCAACCATGGATAGTAGAATTCAACAGCACTCTACGAGGAATCTGTGAAACCTGGATGAGAATCAAAATTCATCTCATCAAAAACGACGTGTCTGGAGACTTTGATGCGCTTTGTCTTTGGATCATAACACCTGTAACCCTTGTAGTCATCTGCATATCCTACAAATCTACACTTTAGAGCATTATCTTGAAATTTGTGCCTTAATGAGTTGTCAACATGAACATAGCATACACATCCAAACACACGTAGATCATGGTAATTGGGATGGACTCCATGTAGAGTAAAATATGGAGATTTATTTTCCAAAATATTCGTCGGTAATCTATTTATAATATGAACTGCAGTATGGAAAGCTTTTGTCCATAAATTTACAGGTAAATTACTATCGTGCATCATGCTCATTGTCGTTCCCACAATGTGTCGGTGCTTCCTCTCAGCAATTCCATTTTGCTGAGGGGTGTGTGGGCAGGACACCTTTCTTCCTATTCCATTTTTCTGGAGAAAACTAATAAAGTCACTAGAAGAAAATTCACCTCCCCCATCAGATTGTAGATACTGAATATTTTCGAAGAATTGGTTCTTGACAAAAGAGTGAAATCTTTGAAACAAGGAGAAAATTTTTGACTTATATTTCATGAAAAATATCCACGTATAACGAGAATAGCTATCAATAAAAATGAGATAATATCTAGTACCAGAACAAGAATTGACTGGAGCAGGTCCCCAGACATCCGAACAAACAATTTCAAAAGGCCTTGAAGCTCTTTTATTGACAGTACGAAAAGAGAGCACATGGCTCTTACATAGTTGACAACTAAAACATTTTTGTTTATTCTTTTTAAGACTCAGACTCTTACTAGGAATAAGATTATTAGTGACAAGCTTTTTAACAAAATGATCATCACAGTGACCCAACCGACCATGCCATAGATCTGGCTTATTACAATCTGAGATACTGAAAACAAAATCAAATGAGACAAGGGAAGACACAGACGGAGGCTTCAAGGCATTATTGATTGGCTGACGACATGCAGGAGGATCCTCTTGAAAAACGTACATGTTACCCTGTCGCTTGCCCTCAATGAATGTTTTCTTCGAATGAAGATCCTTCACATGAACAGAAAGACTGAATTCAACAGAGACATGATTATCATCAACAAGCTTGGAAACAGAAACAATATTCTATTTAATATTTGAAGCATGAAGAACACTGAAAAGTTTGAAAACGGACTTTGACATAGGGATAACCGAATTTCCAACATGAGAAATAGAGTGATGGGATCCATCCCCAGTGACTATACAGATTCTGCCCGAATAAGAAATAGGATTGAGAAGCTTACCTGCGTCCCTAGTAACATGGGTTGCTGCTCCAGAATCAACATACCATGTTCCCTGCTCATTCTGCTTTAAATTCAACGCTGCTAGAGCTGACATGACCAATTCTTTTAATTCTCCATTCGGTTCAGTCCCTTATGCTCTCCTTACTGGTGATTCCCTTTATTATGCGGATTAAACCAACAGTTGGCCTTCACATGACCCCTTTTGTTGCATATGTAGCATGTAGGCACATTTCTTTGTCCTTGAGATTTCGGAAGAGAGACAAGACTGTGGAAGAAAATTTTTTGACTTAAGAGTATAGAGAGTCTCTTCAGTCATACCTTCTGGAAATCACGTTCACGCCGAGATCTAACGTGCTCTGATACCATGTCAGATTTTCAGATCTCCAGACTTTTACCTGCAGAAGACAAAGACAATAGGAAAAGGGGAATACACGAAACAGAGAGGGGAACTACCCGGGCATCCTTTCTCATTGAATAAATAGGTATTACAAGACATATTAGGGTACAAGTTTACCCTTATCAATACTTAAAAAATTACATGTCCACCTATAAGTGGCGTCTGAATATTAAACATAAAAGATTGGATCTGGATCCAGTCCAAG
Source organism: Nuphar pumila (assembly GCF_984573655.1). Lineage (NCBI taxonomy): Eukaryota > Viridiplantae > Streptophyta > Magnoliopsida > Nymphaeales > Nymphaeaceae > Nuphar > Nuphar pumila. Next base: position 23,966,844 of record NC_143255.1, on the reverse strand, counting down.
ATACATACAAAAGAAAACTGACGTCATCTTTTCAGTTAGGTATAGAATCGCCAGTTAAGGAACCTGATTGGGGAAGGCAATAGAGAAGGAAGACTCTATTATATGATTTTTTTGGAATTGCCCAAGAATGCTTTCTATTATAATGTTCAAAAACTAGAATTGAATCTATAACACAAATGACTTGGCCATCCTCATATGTCTAAAATCCAATATTTTTCAAGTTTAGAAAAATTTTGTAATTATTAAAGTTTTACTTGTAAAGATTGTATTCTTGGCAAAATGAAAGATTATCCTTTCATGATAGAACTTTTGTTTCTTCTAAACCACTTGAGTTAATACATTCGGATGTTTGGGGTCTTGTACCGGTCATATCAAAAGGTGGATATGCATATCATGTAATTTTTGTCGATGACTTTTCTAGGCATACTTGGATTTACTTAAGCATAAATATGAAGTTTTTTTACACTTTCAAACATTTCACAAAATAGCTAAAAATAAATTTCAAAATGATATTTTCATTTTTCGCACCGATTCAGGGAGAGAATTTGTCCAAAGAATTTAAAGACTATCTTAATTTATATGGCACTACACATCAAAGATCTTATCCACACACACCACAACAAAATGGCCTGGTCGAACAAAAACATCAACACATTATGAAAACCACTAGGACTATTAATAGCAAATCAAGTTCCAAAAGGTTTTTGGGCAGAAGTTGCCCTAACTGCTACCTATCTCATTAATCGAATGCCACCATCTTCTTTGAAAAATATAATTCCAATTGAGAAACTTATTAACTTATCTCTTGATTACTCTAGATTAAGGGTCTTTGAATGTAAATGTTTTGTTTTCGCCAACAAGAATGATAAACTCTCTCTCCGTGCCATTCCTTATGTCTTCTTAGGTTATGCAGATAACCAAAAAGGCTATAGGTGTTTTGATTTTCAAAATGAAAAATTGTATGTATCAAGAAATTGATCCTTCTTAGAAAAAGAAAGTTTCTTTGAATTTAAAAAGCCCAAGGAAGTAACCGAATATTCCTTTTTAATAGATTTGACTTCAAAATCTAATGAATATGATCATGAATACGATTCAGACAATGATCAAGGTACTATTGATTCTGAACATAATGTTGAAATGAAGAGCAAATTCATAGGGATGTTAGTCTACAATATTCAAGACGTAGAGAATCTAATCTTCCATGTGCATTAGAAAAATACTCTGAAGTATAAACCAGGTCATCCAGAATTTCTAGACCTCCTGAAAAATTTGTGTCCTACAAGTCTTTTTCACCCACATATAAGGCATTTATTGCATTAATACAATCATATGTAGAACTGTCATCCTATTCACAAGCCAAAAACCATACAGAATGGGTAGAAGCCATGAAAGCATTAAAAAAGGCTAACACTTGGACTATTCAAGATATTCCTCTAGGCAAAAAACCTATAGGTTGTTGATGGGTTTATAAAGTTAAAACCAAGAGTGATGGAACTCTTGAAAGGTATAAAGCCAGATTAGTGGCCAAGGGGTATGCCCAAGAGTATGGCATCGATTACGAAGAAACTTTTGCTCCAATTGCCCGAAAGTCCATTATTAAGACATTAATAACTTTAGCCTCTATTAGAAAATGACTCATATTTCAAATGAATGTCAAAAATGTTTTTTAATGGAAATCTAGTTGAAGAAGTTTATATGAAAGCCTCACCTGGTATTCGTATCCCTAAAGGTAAAGCTCTTTATTTAGAAAAATCTCTTTATGGTCTTAAACAGGCACCAAAAGCCTGGTATTACAGGTTTAGTCATGTTATGCTTGATATTGGTTTTCAATCTTGTATGACTGA